>NC_087119.1:22610000-23893125 GCF_963855985.1 Ostrinia nubilalis | reverse complement strand
TACAATTGTAACAACGTGGGCCTCTCTTTTGGTAGTTATCTGGTGAATCTTTATGGGACTTTGACATATTTTGTGATTTATTTGACTTAATATAGTAGGCTGGAGAATCTGATACTTTTACATCCTGTAACAGCTTTGTCTTTATGAAATCAGCAGTAATTGACACACCTGAACTCTCAATAGCCATGATCATCGGTTTGTAGACATCGGGGAGGCCAGCGAGTAGCAATGTACCGAGCCACTCGTCTCCTACTACAAAATTTATATTTCTGAGCTTATGAGCAGTTGACATGATTTTATTTATGTAATCCTCAATACCAGAGCTGTTCTCCAAATTTGTTGATATTAAATCTCGCAACAAACCCACTTTCCTACTCAGCCCGGAGTCATCAAACACTTTCTCTAATTTTGGCCATACCTGCTTTGCTGTAGTTGCCTCCTGCACATGGACATAGTTGATAGGGTCTATCAAAAGGATTATTTTGGACCTGGCTCTTACATCCTTCTTACTGTCATATTTATAGTCGGCACCCGGTTCTATTGTTTCCCATAG
This sequence comes from Ostrinia nubilalis, assembly GCF_963855985.1. Lineage (NCBI taxonomy): Eukaryota > Metazoa > Arthropoda > Insecta > Lepidoptera > Crambidae > Ostrinia > Ostrinia nubilalis. Next base: position 23,892,572 of record NC_087119.1, on the reverse strand, counting down.
GTCCTCATGTTCCAAGTAGTTTTTTATTGCAAATTTCCACGTAGGGTAATTTTCTCGGCCCATCAGCTTTTCTATAGTTCCGATAGAAATTTGTGAGGCCATGATTTTTGATTGTGCTGAAAAAGCTGAAAAAGTAGAAATCCTACGCGGCGCGGTTGCACTGTTGACGTTCGGTAAACTTTATCCAATTGAATCACGGAACTGTTTCGGTAAGACACTAATTTTATTATCTGAGGAACAATAATGGCCAATAACCTGTTGAATGTTCCTATTATTTATAATATTACTGCCCTAATATCAGTTAATTTGGATTTAGGAAAAATAGAATGAAACAACATTTGCGGTGACAAGAGAAAAGTGACAGATTTATTTTTTAATATGTATTACATTGCATGAGCACATAATAGATGGCGCTAGTAGTATGATCTTTGCGATTAACTATTTCAACAATAAATAAGCCCCACAGGGCAGCTTTGTGGCGAGCTGTTGGTGAGTAGCGACACCACGGGGCCAGTTGTTAATCTGAGTGCTCCTGAGAGTCGGTCAAGACCCTCGTCTTCGGCTTGCCGAAGTGGAATCCGAGAGGTTCTGCAGGACTTTCACCTCTGGCTTGCCTTAAAACTAGAGTACACGCGCCCCTTTTTTATTTACACCAATACACGCACGGCCTACCCTGGTAAGCCAATTTAAAATCACTGTAAATCAGTTTGTAAGCAATTTATGGATAAAATTACTATGTCAATGATAAAAGTGTTTATTAAAGTTCTTTTATAATCAAAGTTTCTTTATATAAATTATTTGGGATCAAACATTAGAAACAGATTAAGAACTTGTCAATTATTTGGACCAAAATTGCACTCTGAGATCCATGTTAGCAAAAAATAAAATTACTGAAAAAATATGATTTGTTTTTTATCTGTCATACTATTCAAGCCTTTCTACTGCCTGGTACACGGGGTAAATCCATTTTTTGCAAGTCTTCCATATTTTTTTTGTTGAGTGATTTCGGGCTTTTGAGTAGACCCGCAGTTTTGACGGCCAATTTTAGAAAAGTGCGCAGACGTTAGTGACTCAAGCTTTACTGGCTTATTGTCAAATTTAGTAAACGAGGCTTTCCTGGAATGCCAGCTCTCTGGCGCAAGTTTTAAAAAAGTTATAGCGTAAAATGTTACCCTGGTCTACTCTAGTAGGCCGCGCGTGTACTCTAGTGTTAACCGGCTGGCCAGAGTGGAGTCGCTAGAGCTATATGCTCCAGGGGTGGAAGTGTTAAAGGGCATTACGCCGCGAGTAACTTCCGGTCTATACGACCCATGACGCCAGGGGGGGCCCATCTAGTCGCTGGCTAGTCACCGCCTGCCATTTTTTCAATCCGAGACTATGAACCAGGCAGGTGACCCGTAGTCTCCATCCATAGCCCAGTAACCAGTCCATCCATCCTTCATCCATAACCCAAGTCCATTCTCCAATAACTGCAATAGCTCCTGTGCACAGGCTGGGGATGGTCTCTGGCTACATCCCATGATATAGTAGGAGACTAGATCTAGTAGAGACAACTTTGTGATGATATAGTAGGAGACAACTTTGTGATGATTCTGATGAATGAAACTGAAAGTTTCAAACTGGTCGCCTCATGTGTGGTCTCTCAACGGACGCTATGGCAGAAACTTGATGCAACTCAAAATTAACTAGCAGTTGCAATTTCGTTGCAGTAGCGTTTCACCGTCTGTTCTGGGCCTTACAGTTTCTAAAGTGTTAATACTTACGTACACATTCCCACACGTTTCAGGACTATGCAATAGGCCTCGCACAGCAGATTAAGCCACTGCAGCAAGCTAAACGTAAGACAGTCGGCAAGTACATAGATCCCCAGTTACTGGACCACATGACCGATGACCAGATCGTTCAACTTTACGAACTGCACAAAGCCGCCACACAAGAAGACACAGAAAATACGGACAGTACCAAAGACACAGTTGAGAAAAAGTGAAGTAAGGCGATTATCCCACTGCGCCGCGCTCCGCTGCGGTACGCGGGACGACAGATTTAATCATTATATGCAAGTACCTCAGTTTGTACAGAAAACACGCGCGGTACAACACACTGACAACGCGTCTGCGCGCGGGATTTTTTATATAAAATCACGCGGACCGCGGCGGAGCGCGGCGCAGTGTGATAATCGTCTAATATTTATGTTTAATTTTGGATAAGAAAATCAGTGCGTCAAAATATTATGTTCCTGTTCATAAAGACTTGTTTAAAGCACTGTTTAACCCCACAAGGCTTAGTATCTATTCTTAGATTAGTTAAGTTCAGTAGTAAAGTTATTAAATAGAATATTAGATAGATAAATTCAATCCCAAAAAAGAAGGATAGGATTACTCTATAAAGTTATGAAACCCCCATGCCCTTTTGCATAAAGGAATAGTTTGACTTCAGTATAATTATATTAAAGAAGCAATCAACGATCATAATAATAAAATGTATAATATGTAGGTAAATATAGATGAAATTATTTGCAATTTATACACTTAGATCATGTTATGTAATTTTATTAAATTGCAATTTTGTAGATGGTGTATTAAATCTATCCTTGGCACTGGCGACTTGAAGTAATAAATAAACCTTTCGATGTAGCAGCTTAGGCGAATTAATAATTAATTATGTAATAATAATAATAAATGCTCGCAATTTTGCTGCTTTGACCGGGTCTGATCCACAGTGCAAACTCGTTCACACTGCTCTGGTCTGATCTAGGGTTGCCAGGTGTCCGGCTTTTTACGTTCTTGTCCGGCCAAATATTGTCTTGTACGGCCTGTCCGGCTTTTGTTAGGCTTTTATTTGGCTGCCGCGCCAGGCGAAAGTCGAACCAGGAAGCTGGAAACTTTGAATTTTCGGATAGATTCCGTTTATTTTGTAACCTATTATTGGTACCGTTGGATAGAGCTCGTGAAGGACTTTCAGGATCAGTAACTAGTTTTTGGATATCTTGTATAGGTTAGAAATAATCGAGTGAGATCACTTATCGTTTTCACCCTGTATAAATTGTAGTCACTAGCCCTTCCTGGAGTTTTACCGGTCCGGTATATACCTACTATCAATATCAATAAATCAAAGCAAATCATCAAGTCAAAATCGTATCATTTCTATCAATTCTAAAGATGTAAGAAGTAAGCAGCTCGTACAGAATTTTTATTTATTTTTGTACGAATTTCATGTTATATTTTGAGGTTCTGCATCTGCATATCTGTGATTTCATAAATATTATAGTTAAAGATAGTTAATGATTAATAAAATAACAAAATGTACAATTTCACTTAACAATTTACAAATAAAGTAAGATATTTTTAATACAGTTCTTACTTCTTTCCTAATAAACATATTTTTTTTCAATGCCTTAGCCTTATAAATGTTGCACAATAATCAGTTGGGAAATTAATAAAAAACTGGAAATTACCATTATTGAATAAGTTTTATTACAATACAATAATGCATTAGAAAGAGTGCTCAAGCATCTAAAATAACATATAATAATATTATTAATAATTTCAATTACATAATGTTTGGGAATCTAAATTATTTATGTCTAGCACCAAATTAAAAGATTACTGAGAAATATTTTTAAAATAGTGTAGGTACAATAAAAAATTGCAGATTATCCAAGGTTTTTTAAGTAGATAAGAATTGATATTTTATACAGAAGTAATATTGTGCAGGACTGTTTATTATCCGGCTAAAACTATACGGAACTATCGGAGGCCAGATAACTGTGACTGGAGTATAAGAGCGGAGTGGGCTGTACGGATGCGGTGAACGGAGAGCGGTGGACTGTAGACTGTAGATGCTCCGCTAACGGTGTCTCCAATCGCTGCACTACTATACTATAATCGGTGGTGGATCGTTGCCACGTCTTCGTACCTCGTGGCTTCTATACTATGTGGTGTGACGCTATAAACGGTAGACACGGTGCGGTCGATGTCACACGCTGTAGGAGTCCGGTCTATACGGTATCCGAAGTCGCTATGCTATAACGGTGTCCGAGGTCTATGCTGTAGTCGTTGTACTATTCACTATCTTCACTATGCGCTCTCGAGACTCTTGAGTAGACTGTTCTTCGCTGTACTATCGGAGACTATTCTCTTCGGTTTACTTCAGAAGACTATTCACTTCGATTGATTAGAGAAGACTATTCACTTCGATTGATTAGAGAAGACTATGCTTGGTGCGGCCCGGCAGCCGGTTTATATACCCATTAAAATCCCGCCTATTTTCTAGAAACATACGCGGTCCGCCCGTATTCGGGAATACGCAAGTACTTACTCGAACTCGCAGGAGTCGTAAACAAACTATAAGGCGTCCGGATATGAGTCTTATTGCGTATGCGCTAAGGGCGGTTATTGCGGGCGCGCGTGCTATCGCTGTCCTTTGCGCGCTCGCGCTGTCTGTCTTTTGATGTACTTGCCGAGCGTCGATGATTTATTACATATCTATAGCTATACTTGCGTATACGTATTGCGGTTTCTTTTATCTTTTTAGGGTTCCGTTCGACGTATTTGTAGTCGTCCTGCACATACTCCCGCCGTGCAGCGACGGACTCGTCGATGCAGAAAAACAGCTAGCAGGACGACTGCTGTTTCTGCTCGGTGAAAGGGTGACGGAGATAACTATTTCGATGACTATGTTGCGGTACTGTAGCTCCCGCCGGTGCTGGAGTCTTCTCTCTCCAGTTTGTTGTAGTCTGGCGTTGTCTATAGAAGTCTGCTGTTGAACGCCGTCTGTCTTTATTTCGCGGTGTTTGGCGTGATACGGACGATGTGCGGTACTCGGGAGTTTCTGCGCTGTTCCTTCTCTTCTGTATTTCCGCGCCATGGAGCCTCCCGCCGGTATGGAAGCGGCGATGACTCCCGCCGGTTTCTATCTTGCGACAACTCCCGCCGGTTATGCGATGAGCTTCGATTTCTATTAGCGCCTGATCGATTTTTATCCGCAATTTCATCGACGTGCGTAAGTGAAACTATTGCATTCACTTTTTCTGTAGGCGCAACTGTTTCGTGGTGCAGTAATTTATGGTGAGTTTTTCTGCACCCATTGACTCTGCACTGTATCCCTGGGCATCTGTGTGCTCTATTCCAGGGTCGAAGACAGCGGAAGCATAGGCGGTTCTGTTTGGCGATGTCCCAGCGGTCGCTGACCTCTGCTTTCTTCATCTTATAGCAGTCAGTGACGGAGTGTTGGCCCTTACAAACTGAGCACGACGATCTATGTACTGTCTTCTTCTCTTCTACGTGGAAGACACGCTGGGTGCACTGTGGTTTTCTGTATCGGTGACGGTACTTGTCTTCTCGGTAAACTGGTTCGGGAGCGGCGAACTTGGCACACTTCTCGGCCTCGTGCTCGATGAAGCGGCTGAACTTTATGAGGTCCGGTTCCTCCTCTGTGTGCTCCCATGCGAAGTCATACCAGCGGTAGCGAAGCGCCGGTGTAAGCTTCTCGGTAAGACTATGAACTATCTCGGGGTTATACAGGTAGTGTGTCCGCCCAAGTGCACGAAGAGTCGCTACGCTGTTCTGTATTCGGGTAGCGAACACACAAATCTGTTCCGGCGAATCGGTGAGTCTTTGTAGTCTCCTCAGATTTTCTATCTCGGACAGAGTTATTGAGTCCGGCCGGCCAAATCGCATTTCCAATGTGCGCATAATCTCTTGCGCCTTTGCATTTACTATTAGCAAGGAGGTCACGGCTTCCTTTGCTCTGCCTGTAAGTGACCGCCGGAGTCGTGCGATGTTCTCTATCTCGCTGAAGAAACTCGCGGTCTCGGTGTAGGCTGCTTTGAATGCGAGCCAATCGTAGTGCGCGCCACTGAAGTTCGGCAATTCTCCTATATACTGTGGTTGTTGACCGGCGCGCGCTGCGGTTGCGATGGCTGTCGCGAGTTCTGTGAGATCTATCAACTGCTTTGATGACGTCGGCTGCGGTGCGGTGACGGTTACAGGTGATGGCGGTTGTAAGTCGCCATCTCCTTTCACAGATGCCGAGTCGTCTTCATCATCTTCGGACCCCTCTATTTCTATTAGCTTGCGGCGGGCGATGGCAAGCTGTAACTTTAGGCGGGCTATTTCAGCTTCCGCCTCGGCTAATCGACGGGCGTAGTCGATTGGCGTGAGCGGTGCTCGCGGTGATGCCGTCGAGTGCTGTTCGTCTCCTGTGACATCTATTTCGGATGGAGGCTCCAACTGTATTAGTTCTTCTTGCGCGGTAACGGTGAGCTGCTGTGATGACGTCATTTCTACTATAGACGGTTCCGGCGATGACGTCATAGGTGGTGTAGAGGGTTGCGATGCTTTCGCCTTGCCTTTCCTTGATCTTGTCACAGGCATTCTATAACAGTGCTGTACTGTGCCACTTCACGAAGGCCGCTTCGGTGTTCTCGAAGGTTCTATGTCTTCGGGATCGGTAGACAACGATCCGGCTCGAAGGACCAGAAAAATGTGCAGGACTGTTTATTATCCGGCTAAAACTATACGGAACTATCGGAGGCCAGATAACTGTGACTGGAGTAGAAGAGCGGAGTGGGCTGTACGGATGCGGTGAACGGAGAGCGGTGGACTGTAGACTGTAGATGCTCCGCTAACGGTGTCTCCAATCGCTGCACTACTATACTATAATCGGTGGTGGATCGTTGCCACGTCTTCGTACCTCGTGGCTTCTATACTATGTGGTGTGACGCTATAAACGGTAGACACGGTGCGGTCGATGTCACACGCTGTAGGAGTCCGGTCTATACGGTATCCGAAGTCGCTATGCTATAACGGTGTCCGAGGTCTATGCTGTAGTCGTTGTACTATTCACTATCTTCACTATGCGCTCTCGAGACTCTTGAGTAGACTGTTCTTCGCTGTACTATCGGAGACTATTCTCTTCGGTTTACTTCAGAAGACTATTCACTTCGATTGATTAGAGAAGACTATTCACTTCGATTGATTAGAGAAGACTATGCTTGGTGCGGCCCGGCAGCCGGTTTATATACCCATTAAAATCCCGCCTATTTTCTAGAAACATACGCGGTCCGCCCGTATTCGGGAATACGCAAGTACTTACTCGAACTCGCAGGAGTCGTAAACAAACTATAAGGCGTCCGGATATGAGCCTTATTGCGTATGCGCTAAGGGCGGTTATTGCGGGCGCGCGTGCTATCGCTGTCCTTTGCGCGCTCGCGCTGTCTGTCTTTTGATGTACTTGCCGAGCGTCGATGATTTATTACATATCTATATATAGTGGAGGAGGCTCATAGTCCAGCAGTGGACTGTAAAGGGCTGTTGATGATGATGATGATAGCTATACTTGCGTATACGTATTGCGGTTTCTTTTATCTTTTTAGGGTTCCGTTCGACGTATTTGTAGTCGTCCTGCACAAATATAAAAACCAGCTCGGTGGAGTATTCTTTATAGGTGAAGATTTATATACAGAAATATTTTTACACAATGAAGTTGATTCTCCCTTTCGCAAAATAATAAGCGCATGGTGGTGGAAGTTGAAACTACAATTTGCGCTACAATAATACGAAATTCTGTGCGACAAAAGCCTTACATTCAGATTTGTAAAAATCGTATTTATTTAACAAAGGATTCTATAGTTACACATAGGTACGGTACACGTACCTTACACATACTGTTAGTAACATAATAAAAGTATTTGTTTTCTGTTGGTTACATTATTATTTAAATTGATGTCCACATTTTTTGTTGGCCATTTCTGGTCCAACCATAGAGGGTTCAACATACTACACCAGTGGTTCTTAACCTTTAAGTCATGAGGGACCATTTTACCATATTTCTCTCCCTCAGGGACCACCTCAATCGGTCAAAACCAGTTTGACTGCAAAAATCAGTTAAAATTGGTTTTGACTAAGGTGTGCAAGTGCACTTCGTGGACCACTTGGAATGCCTCCAGGGACCACCAGTGGTCCGCGGACCACCGGTTAAGAACCACTGTACTACACAAAGCTGTATTAAGTATAATTGATTCTCTGCAATCGTCAATATTAATAAAAGTGGCCATTATTTAATTATTTTACACGTAAGGTTCTACACTTACGGTAGTTACGGTTAATAAGTTTTGTGTCAATCTTACCTAGATTGACACAAAACTAGGTAAGATTGACACAAAACTTATTACGTAGTGCCTAGGTTATTGATAAATTATTCTCTTAATTCTAGAGTGAATGAAACAAGATAGGCAGCTTCTACCTTTCTTTCTACCTACCTACTGCCAAGAAATCCTGCTTATTAATTATTTTATAGATTATGCAGGCTTTTCATTATAAATCAAAGTATAAACCGAATCATGTGGCTTTGATGTCCCAATAGTGCTTCAATTGTTGCTTCATTGTGCTTCAATTGTTCCAAGCGAGATCGTTGCACAAACTTAATTAACAACATAACATTTTTAATTCATATAACTAACTACCTAAAATTAAATGCATTGAGTATTTGTTTACACCTATCTAACGCATAATTAAAATATATATTGTGACCATTATTAATACGTGATTTAATTGTATCATAACGTTAAAACTCCTTCATAACTCCTACCTCATCATGTACTAATTATTATTAAAATCGTTTCTATTCTATTACATAGGTACTTAGATAATAAGTTGCTCCTTCAAATATTTGCTTTTAAGGAGGACATAATTACCTAGTAACATGGTTGTGTACTTTTTATAGAATCATGCTTTATTTATTACGTATACACTTTTTTGTGCATAATTATGCTGTTTCCTTACTTATGCAGGGTGAAAGAAGTAGGCAAGCTTCAATGGTCAAAACGGACCATGCTTAGCTGAAAATCAGTGGAATTTTCCCCCGGAAAATTGACGATTTTCCTGCACAAAAATATCGTTCTGGCGCCTCATTTAATGTCTCATAAATAAAATAGTACCCCTACTAGAACATCTGGATCAGTGTTTCTGTACACTGAAGAAACAAATGAATTAATTAAATGTATTTTTATTTCGTTTCGGTTTCGGATCGTGGATGATTTCATTCATTTTCATTCAAAATAACCAGCCTGCTCCTTACACCCTGTATAGTTCAGAAATACCAAATGTCACTCACTGCCACTACTTAGGTACATTATACGCTTTGCGAATCGTTTACCATGTGGAAGCACTACTTATTTAAAAGGTAGGTAACTCACTAATAATATTTTAACAGAAATGAATATTCAAATAACACAACAGAATACAAAATATACCTAAGTTACCTTTTTGTTAGTTAGGAATGTTGCTACCTACTTCAATGTCGATTTGCAAAATGAACTGCTTAGGTACATAATTTAATTGGTTTCTTATATTTAGCAACGCGAAGTAGAAAATATCCAAAATAAACTTTACCAGTGTTTCATAGTTCAAAAGGTTTCCTTTTATAAATGTTTCACAAACATATTTTTTTGGGTCCCCTGGTACTTGGTCTTTTATACATATAGTGCACCTTTCGAAACTTCAGTATTTTAGGCGCATGTTGCGAAACCACTTTCAAAATTCATCTGAATATCAAGCGTATTTCCATTGAATTTTCAGCATTTTTTTGTTACATACAAGCCTTGTTTTTTAAAATTTCAATAGGTATTTTACCTACGTCAATCGCAGGACAGGATGGGTGATTTAACGCAAAAACCGAACAAATTTTGATGAAACTTTACAGTATTTCTTTATACACCAGAATACACAGGCTATAATTTATAACGATCTGTTACAAAATTAAATTCAGGCAGGCGAAGTCGTGGTTAAAAGCTAGTTTGTCAAGTCTTGCTGGAAAAGCGACACTAATCCAAATCCCACAGTACCAATTTAAACTTTACAGTTTAGGTAAGGCTTTTAATAGCAACTACAATCTAAAATGCTAGGTTCCAAACGTAAGGCGCTAGCAACACAGGGATTTCCATTTTCCAGCTCTGCAAGCGCTCCGCTAGATGGCACTACCATCTTTATTCTCCGTTCGTTGTGTTTTGCACGAAACAAAGAAAAAAGTGGAAAATAAAAACGATAAACCATCTTTTTGTAGCGTCTGTAAGACAATTAAATGAGTGACGCTGTCTGGGACTTTTTAAAAAATCACTAAATTACGGATCGTCTCATAGACTTTTTGTTTGTAATCTTTTTTAAACACTAGTGTATGATCTAGGTCAGTTATCTGCTAATCGGATAGTAAGTAAATAGAGCTTAACCGGCCTTCTACATGCTGTAGATCCTGGTTAATGTACTTAATAAAAATATACAGGGTGTCCCAAAAAGTGGTGTCAAGCCGAAGCCCAGAAGTAGAGCATCACTAGGGCTATCCAAGGGCTATCCAAATCACCCCCATGTATGTTTGCGATTTTTTATAGTTTTCGAGTTATGATTGTTTTAAACTGTGCTTAGGCACTTTTTTGGTCGCTGTGGTGCGAATAGTCAAGTTAAGTGCCTGATTTTTTTATTATTAACAGATGAATACTAGGCCTACCTGATTTAGAAGTATTTACATCCATAACGTGAATGTAAACTAAAATCCTGTACCTATGTTGTAAAAAAAATCATAACTCGAAAACTATCAAAAGTCACGGTGATTTGGGTAGCCCTAGTGATGCTCTATCTCTGGGCTTCGGCTTGACACTACTTTTTGGGACACCCTGTATAATAAAGGGATCGTAATAATAAGATGACAAATCCATATCGAAACTGCTGAAAGTTCACATTGTATTACATTATTTATACATTGTTACAACCTATTACTTTGTTTGGAATAGAATTCTTAATTTATTGAATGACCACATTCACTCAATGCTCAATTTAACTTTCGTTTGCCTGGCTCCAATTAATAGTCCAATCAACTTAGTTTTCTAGTCGCCTGGAAATTCTTTTGAATACTTCAATTACAATGTATTTTATGTAATAACATAAGTACGAGAGATTTACGACGTGTTCCTGACGACATCCCATAATTTTAAGGTGTTTTCTATGGTTCTTCCGTTTGGCCAAGTTACTTTTCGCCAAATTTCACTTCGCAAACAACTTATCGCCAAAGTTTCATTTCCCAAATGAACTTTTAGCAACTGTACTTTTCGCAAATAATTCATTTGGTCAAATTATCATTTGGCCAAATTTTACTTGGCAAATGTTTATATAGCAAATGTTTTATGTTGCCAAATATTATATCCCAAATAATTTGTTTGGTCAAATTGACACTTCACCCACCGTTACCCACAAATCAAAGCAGATGATCATGGTTTTCACAAGCAAGAATTTTATGTAAAACAAAGAGATTGCAGAAAATAGTATGGTTGCAGAAAGTAGGTATTGCAGAAAATAGTAGGTTAGGTTAGGTTAGAACAGTGACCCTTAATGCGCGAAGGCGAGCGAAGCGTGCCGCGGCAGCGGCCGCCGAGCGCTAGAATCACCTCTATTGTTAATGAATCATTTGGAAATTTCGATACAAAGAATGAAATAAGGAAATTAATGTAGAACAAATTTTATATTAACTCCCCACTAAACAAAATAATAATCACAAGCTAATTTGTATACCATTCTATGCACCAATCAAATTATTTTGTAAATAGTTTGTCGTGAAATATTTTTGCCTAATGAAACATTTGGCAAACCATACTTTGCCAAACAATAATTTGCTAAACAATAATATGCCAAAAACAACATTTGCGAATTAAAAGTTTGCAATAAGTTGCTTTGCCAAATGAAAATTTGCGAAACGTTGTTTGCGATGTGATAATTTGGGAAACGTTTTTTGGCCAAACATTAGTAATCCGTTTTCTATGAACATAACGCATATTTTAGAAGATATCATCAATCTCAATAAAATTAGTTCAAAAATGGTCACCCATAAATACTTAGGTAAGTAAGTAGTCTTTTTCATTAATAATAAGTTAAATCATTCATTTATTGACGTAAAAAAATAGATTGAAAAAAAAAATGCTATTCGATTATTTTAAGTGTCTTACGCCCGTTTTCACCATCAATCCCTAATTTTTAAGTGACCTCTATGACAACAAAATTCCTGTCATTTGTTACTATAGGGGTCACTTAAAAATTAGGGATTGATGGTGAAAACGGGCATTATACAATAAATTTATGGGGTATCGTCACAAACACGTATACAAAAAAATAAGAAATCTTAAGTTAGGTACTGTAAAGTTCCATTTCATCAATCCTCAGATTTATAAAGTAGTCACTGTGCTTACTTATTAGCCTGAACCGGCATCAAATTTCAATAGCGTCGCCAACCAATGGAAAAACACTCGCAAATGTCCATTCAATCACTTTGCGACCATCTTAATATCGTATACGATCATATCCTATCCTATAGAACAGGGGTGGCCAACCGGTCGATCGCAATCGATCGTGAATATTAGTCCAGTCGATCGTGGCAAGGCAAAAAATACTACATGATTGAACATGTGTACTAAACTATGCTGTTTCATTTAAGATTTCAAGAAATATGTAAGTGGTAGATCACCCCGGGTTTCGTTAGTAATAGGGGTCGCAAACCGGGATACCGAATTTCGAAAATACCGGGATACCGGGCCAAATTTAGGTCTAATTAATACCGGTATTCATTTCACAAAAACCGGGATATTCGGTATTTTCGGTTTTAGTAAAATAAATAAAAAACAAATACAAATAGAAAATTTTACGAGCCATTTAATTCAAAATACGCGCGCGCGAGCTAATTAAAGTATTTGAACTAGTTAACCCAAGTTACCTATTTTAATAAAGGATTATGATTATGGCAAATCCGCTCCAGTCCAGAAACTTGAAGACATCTTCCAGGGCGGTGGTAAACAGTTTTGGAGATATGACGTCTCCCTGTCTTACTCCTCGCTGCAACTGGATAGGTTTCGAGTCCCGATCCTGGAGGCGGACCGACATTGTGGCGTTTTTGTATAAACTTTTCAACACTTCGATATATCGATAGTCAATTTGACACCTTTGGAGAGACTGTAGCACTGCCCAGGTCTCGACCGAATCGAAGGCTTTCTCATAATCCACAAACGCCAGGCAAAGTGGTTGATTATACTCCTCGGTCTTCTGTATAATCTGCCTTAGCGTATGTATGTGGTCTATGGTACTAAAGCCTTTTCGGAAACCGGCTTGTTCGGGAGGCTGGAAGTCGTCGAGCCTGCGAGCGAGACGATTCCTAATGACTCTTGAAAACAGCTTGTAGACATAGCTCAGAAGTGAGATGGGTCTATAATTCTTCAACAAGGTTTTGTCGCCTTTTTTGAAGAAGAGTATCACCACACTTCTGTGCCATGTCGTAGGCGTTTTTCCTTCGAGGATGACGGAATTGAACAGCTTCTTAAGAGCCCTTAGTACCGGCGTTCCGCCTGCCTTCAAAAGTTCAGCCGTAATTCCATCATCACCCGGTGCCTTGTTGTTCTTCAGCTGTTTGAGAGCCATTCTAATCTCGTACAGACTGACGTCCGGGATATCTTCGGTATAGTGTCGGGTCAATCTAGCTCTTGGGTCTTCGGCTAGATTTGTGACAGGTGTGCGTACACTCGTGTATAATTGTCCGTAGAACTTCTCAACCTCTTCCAATATCTCCGGCTCCGACTCTCTGAAATGGCTCTGCCATCCGCTGTCTTCAGCTTGGTCAGTTGACTTTGGTCAACAGACAGATCTCTTGCGAACACTTTAGAGCCCTTGTTTCACTCAATCGCCTCTTTAATACGGTCTGTATTAGGTAAATTGGCGTAGGTCGCGAGTCAACAAAGACTTGGATATCTGTCTGTTAAGACGCCGATACTGAGCAGCATCTTCAGAGGACTGCAGAACCAAGTTCCGTCTCTCTTCCATGAGTTGATTGGTGAGGTCAGAGATCTTTTTGGTTCCTTTTGAACGAGGGGTTTTAAAGAACTTAGACCCAGTCGTTTGGGCAATTTCCACGAACCTGTCATTGTATTCGTCCACATTTCCGCAGTCTCCTAGGCATACGAAACGATTTTGCAATTCGAGCTGAAAGCTTTCGGGGTTTTTGACTTGGATAGGATAGGCGCTGGGTGGAGCGTAGACTTCATCAGTCGACATCTTTTGAGCTCGGGTCTGATATTCAATATGCCTCACCATTCGGTGATCGCTTCCTGTTTTGACCGAGTTGATCACAGAGACATCGTTGAATTAGTAAACTATTGCAAAGAACTAACTGATTGATTACCAACATATCAAACAATAAACCTTGTGTCAATGAGTATTTTGTTTTATTTAGAGCTGATTTTTCAATCGTTGGATAACTCTTAACTGAAGAATAATTTTGGCATATTGACAGTTTCAGTATGGGAAATATGTCAAAATGACAAAATTCGTCAGTTAAAAGTTATTTGATGATTGAAAAATCAGCCCTTAGAAGATAAATTCATTTAGGTTAGGTACCTACTTACTATTCCTCCACAAAAAACTTTATTATACTAAATTTGCTAACTTTAGCTTAATCCCGGAAATATCGAAAATACCGGATTATCGGTATTGGTTTAGAGCCAATACCGAAAATACCGGTTTTGCTGAAATGATTCGGTATTGCGACCCCTAGTTAGTAAACAGTAGATCTTATGTCAAATCAAGTTGGCTACCCCTGCATGGAATGAGACGGGTCCCGCATTGTCAACGAAGCGCTAGATGGCGGTATAATACCGCCAAAAGTCTAGATTACATAAAATGTGAAAGCTCTAGATTAAAAAAAAGACCTATACCACTATGCTCTTGAGCTCAATAGAAGGGATTATGTGTAGTTAATATTCTAATATCTTCTACCACTTCCAGTAGGTAGATATTAGTTCCTAAATATTTTTCTCAAAGATAAGTAAGTTAAAATAAGGAAATGATTTTTGTTGCTGATTTTCTAAATATAAGAAAATTACCATCCTGCGAAACTAGTATCTTCAATCTGTCGTGAAATAAATGTGTTTTTCCGAGTTCAAAAACTTGAAACTTCATCTTTTCATGATTTATATCAAGTTTCAGATTTTATTGTGTCGTATCTTCTTTCTTCTGAGGTCTTCATGGCTATGTAGTTGTGTCTGCCTAACACATTAATGCGCATTTCAGCCACTGAAACAGAAAATTTCACACAGTTTTACCAAAAAAACCTACTCAAAAATCATTTCAAGAATAGAGATTAAACTGTCTTATGCCCGTTTTCACCATCAATCCCTATTTTTTAAGTGAAGTGTTTTTTTGTAAAAATGGTAAAATGTAGACGACAATGGGAAATATGCTGGTGTTGAAAATAGAACCTATTGACCTATTTGTCAAATTGTGTTGGTTTTGAAAACAAAACCTGTCAAATAGCTAATGTTAAATAATCTGTAATCTAGAATCTAGATTTTAATCAAACTGATTTGAGCTATAAGCGGATTGGAGTTAGGCAGTAATTTAGAGCAGCAACGTGAACCCTTTTGAACGGCAAAGTTGCATTGATGAGTTTTCCCTATTTTTTGTTTTTTTTTTCATACCATAGGATTGTACCGATTAATTACATGCCCTGTGTGTATACAAAGTTACAAGTTCTTCAAAAAAGTTTAAAGTTGTAAAAAGGTGACCATTTCATAATTTTAATCGTCAAAACCTTAGTTAAAGCTGCCGTGCCTAAACCCTGTTTAAGCTACGATTTCACACAAATTGATAAATGTTTTATTTTTTTACCGCTTTTGTTGCCAGTAAAAAATACAGATAGGGATAGGTTACTCATATCAAATAAATAATAATAAAGTTATTATTATTATTATAAATAGGTAAGTAGATTATGATAAAAATCACAAAATCACATACCTCTGATAAATTCAAATTGATGGTGTCGGACCGCGGTGTGTCGTTCGTGTAGAATACATCTGAAACGAAATAAATGCAACATTGAAAGAAGCCATCTAAAAATACCTACATATTAGTAACGACGGGTATTGGATATCGGCGACTTGCAGAGGCCAATGCAAGCAGTAAAACCTTTGAAGGGCTGCTGTTGGCAGAGTTGTTACTCGAGTGTTTACTCGAGTTAGCTTTGATGTTGATTAAACTACAATTCTACTAGGCTAAAACAATCTAGATCGGTTCATTGTAATTTTTATAATACACATAGGATATAACGTAACGTTTCGAGTTTCGTGCATGAGTTTCAGTAGTTTCATGCAGTTTCAGGTTAAGAAGATGGCCGATTTTTCCAATAAGTTGAATAATATCTGCTTACAGTGCGATACAATATTTTTCAGAAAATCGATTTAATATATCGATTGTCAATCTCTCATGTAAAACACGATTTACCAGCAGATTGATATTATTCTAAACTATTATGTTGCATTTTTTACTATAAAATTATCACTTCACGGGATTTATTGCAACAATATCTATTTTAACGGTAAATAATATTTACCCTCCCGACGTTTCGGCTCGGTTGCACGAGTCATGGTCGCGGGCAACCGAGCCGAAACGTCGGGATGGTAAATATTATTTACCGTTAAAATAGATATTGTTGCAATAAATCCCGTGAAGTGATAATTTGATATTATTCGTTAAGTTTTAGGATCAAAATTGGTTAGTCGCTCTATATCAGGCAGGAATCGTCGAGAATAAAAAGAAGCCCTACTCATACCAGTTTCCGCAACGATACGTGGAACGTCGACACCTTCGATATTGGAAGTAGAGTCGTTGGCGATTTGCTATACGATTGGCAAAGCTAAAGTAGCAAAAAAGTTCGCAACATGTGAGGGTTTTCGCGAATGAAAAATCCGCCAGATGGCAATACGTAGACGCGAGGTCCAAATGCTGCATGATTGGTTATTTGGGACATTGACAGATATGTCAAAATCCACCAACTTTCAGTTTTCTTGTCAACTTTTTGGTTATTTTGGGTGTCGCGAATTATTTGACGCTGACTGTGCCTCGCCTGACTGTACCTCGCTTTGAGCTGAAATGATAGTTATTTGATATTGTCTGTCATTCTATACTATACCAATGTTAAATTGATCAAAGTACTATCGATATTATTGTAAGTATAGACCTAATTTATTCTAGAATCAAAACTCATTGGCCCAGATATAAAGGAATTACTCAAGTGTCCTCAACTCATCAAACCAATCAAACCTATCAGTCATTTTGCACGTTCCCTAAGCATGTCCCATATTGCTAAACGTTTCTATGTAGGTATTACATAACTTTATAAACTATGTATAGAGCTAGATTTCAAAGCTTTGCTGTGATATTCAAATCAAATAGGTACCTACATAGCGCTCTATTTCTAAAATTCCTGAGCTGGAATCGGAAAGTTATTCAGAAACTCGCATAGGGAGGTCGTACCTACGACGTAAATGCATGACCGATCGCTTTGCGAGTATTCCGTGCGAGTGCGAGTGCGATACTTACGTACGAATAAATAAGTCTGCAAACTTTTCTACGCTCAGATCGGAGTTCGGACATACACGGGTACTTAAAATAAGATTAAATTGACGATGCCTAACCTAAACAGGCGTCCGATTCATAACTATAATATTAACTCAATTTGTCATAAGGTAAAATGTATGTGTATATTATACTTCAGTGTAAGTTTCTCATTGGAATGAGCGAAAACTCGGAAAAAAAAATTCTAATTAAGTACACTCAAATTATTTAAATTTCGTTCGTTCTTTTGAAAACACGATAAGTACGTACCTAACAGTATGTAAAATTAATTTACCTACTGCGGTCATGGTCGGTAGCGCGCACTACTAAGATAGTACGAGTGGTACGAGTAGGTTACGGGTCCCGAGGTGCAGGTGTTTCTGTGATTCTAATCGCCATAACGAACTCAGCTCAGCTTTTTGAATATGAGTCACTCATCTAAGGGTTACAATCGAATAAAAAGTCTGTCATGATTTTTTTAATTTCAAAAACTCAGACGGCCAGACGCCCAGTCCCTAAATCAAATTAATTAGCGCCCCCCTCTGTAATACCAAATGAAACTACGCGTCGAATTTCAGCGGCTTTGTTGGCGTCCATCAAACATAGATAGATATACAGACCAACACAAATCGGGAAGGAAGGGGGAACCCCCTGGAACACCCTGGAACACCCCACGTGAATCGACGCTCTGCAATTCCAGACAGTTGGTGTGCGTTTCAATTATTAAAATGGCAACTTATCCCTTCAAGTTGCCATTCTAAAATACGTAAATCGTAGTTACGTATCACTGGAATGAGATATCTAATTGAGGTTGATAATCTTGGCATAATAATATTTAAGTAAGAGTGGGGGGTGCTGGTCAAATCATTCATTTGCCTTTGGTCAATTATTGCAGAGGGTCGTACTCCTGCAGTGGACACTATGATCTAACTAAGTAATGATGATGATGATGCCATAGATAATATCCTAATATGTACCGACGCCTAACGTTAAGTTTTATTTTGTGTCTACTAAAACAAATCGTATAGGACTTTCAATTTGCATCAAGACCGCCTCATTTAGATCAAACCGACACCCCTAGAGAATGGAGCTGGCGTTGTTAGTGTACAAATTGATAGGGTCAATAATCAGATCTGGGTGTTTCTTGTCTTGCCCGCATTCAACCGCTCTCAAAAATTCTAGCGGGCTGGCTAAGACTGCTTTTACAATGGCTACCCCAGAATGGTCTGGCGCTATGAAAATGAGAGATACACCACATTATTTTTTGCATTAAATGGGTATAAAATATTGTGCGTGTTAAAGTCCCTCTGCAGCACAAAAGATAAACGGCTCTACATAGCACCCCAACTGTAACTTGGTATGTAATTCCTGGGATAGTACGTGTATTCAGCTATGTATTAAATAATGATGATAACTTACTGAATGCCCGGTGCAAGTGCATGACCGCTGACACGAAGTCTCCGAATCTGAGCATGCCATCCTTCCTCATATACCGAAGAACGAGGAGTGCCATAGCACGCTCAGGCACGACGAACCCGACTTCTCTGAGCGCGTCGCGCAGCCTCTCAGCACGCAGCACGCCCATCTTTTCCCGCGCATGCGTCTTAAATACTAACTGCCAGTGCTTTAAACTGCACATCAGGTCCTTGAAGTCGGATAGGGAGATGCGGCCTGTGCCGTTTTTCTGGTAGGGGGTGTTAAGGAAAATATATTTTGGAATAGTCACGATTGCGACTATACCTATAACTTTCTCAAAATGTAAAGCTATAAATATAATAAATAGAAAAAGCTACAAAGTCTTCATTAAAACAAAAATAATCATCATCATTTCAGTCAAAAAAACAGTCCATTATGTTGAAAAGGATACATCCATCGACAGCACAATTTGCCTGCACGTGTCGATTGAAGCGCAGCTCTTGATGTAGTCATTTGGTAGACACGCGTCGAGCAGTTCCTGTAACTCAAAAGCGTCTATCGTTCTGTGCTCATCTGCTAGCTGCAAGAATACTGCCTCGTATTGTGCAAAACTACTCGTCTCTACGCCAGGAGGTGCCTTGATCAGTGCTGCCTTGAGCATCTGCGGTGCGTAATCCAGGACCTTCATCTTCAAAGTCTTGTTGGAGAACACCCTGAGAGAGAAATTGGCCTCTTCCCGCGGCTCGAAAGTCGTCGGCATCACCAGGTATGCTCCTGCTTCCAGTTGGCATCTGAAAAGGGCGCAAAGGTGTAATGTTTAGGAAATTGGAAAGCCACTTTAACGCTGAATCAGTCAAGTCCTTATTGAACACGGACGCTTCAAGTGGCTTTCCTGTTACGCATTACCCAAGTTAAGTACATTCGAACGAATTCGCTTCAGCAGTCGCTTTTGCCTTTGCCTTCGCTCAGTTTTTAAGTAATGATTCTTAATATTCCATACCTGTGACTGACTTGACGACTGTTAGTGTACTGGGAGTTGATAGCGCTTTTGATCTTCTTGAAAAATAGGGGCGAAGCGGTCTCCGTCAGGAATTTGGGCATCTTGTAGATGCTGAAACCGATAACCTTTGGCTCCATGATGCTGTGCTGGTTCAGGGAGATGACGACGGTGTCTGGCTCGTTCAGGATCAGTTGGATTTGCGGGTTCATATGAAAGAAGTCTGTAAAAAGGTTTATCTTTGAAAAATTATCACAATATCAGAAATCTCTCTGTGAGGAGGTAACCGTCAAACTTTTAGAAAATGGATATCCTTATTACCGAAGTTCGTGTATTAAAAATCCTGAACATGTACTCACGGACATAATTCCTGCAGCCCCCAGCCGACACTCCTCGCCTCCAGCCCCCTTGGTGCATCTTCATCTGCCACTTATGCTTCTCTGCTAAAGACGGCTCTGCTCTGCTGGTCTCCGCATCAAGATGCACCATCTCAAGTCTGTTGAATGCTCGCTGGAAGTCCGAGTAAAGCATCCAGAATCCTTTGGGGGTGGAGGTCAGGCGCTCTCTCTCGTAGAGTGGGATTGACTTCCATCTGAAAAGATGGCTTTAGATTAACTTAATAATTTTCAATGACATCAAGCCTGTAATTGAATGAGTTTTCCGAATTCAAGATATTTTTTTGCATTTCTTTCATTTTATATTGTATTGTAAATCTACAATACAGTCTAAATTAAAATAATTACACGCTAGATGAGTCGTTCACTCACTTGTAGTCTTTCTTACGGTTATAAGTTTTTCCAAAAATATAACCATAAGTAGGTATACCAGTCTGCTGGCACTTCAGCTTGCTAATCCAGTGAGATAGTTATTTATTTTATCCTTCAAAAACTCTGAGCAATCAGTGTAGCGTTCCATGGCAAAAAATGGCGCTCATAATACTTTCTTATAAGTTTCTTATCAGAAAAGACAAGACAGGCAGATTTAATCCAGTATTAGGTACCTAAGTATTGTCTCAATAAATTATTGTAGGTATGTGTGTGTAATGTGTATGTTTCAGTAACAAATTGTAAAAAAAAAAAACAAATTAGGTACTTAACGCGTTTTTTTTATTTACCTCAAACTCTAGGGCAGATGCAATTTCTATCAAGTTATGATATTAATCCGGTATCATAGACCCCTGTATTCCACGCAGTTGCGTTCATTATATTCTATTTATATAGAAATTTTGTAAGTACATACCTAGTACATCAATCTATTTAAATCATAGAATAGCATGAAACTTAATCCCAAACAACCTTTTTATCTACACAAACTTGTTTGCCCCTTTAAACAGACCCCGAGGAGGGGCTAAATAAAGAAATTATTCCCCTAAGGATACCTTTTCTAAAAAGTCTCTTAAGGTCCTTTAAGTAAATCAAGCCACGTGGAAGTTATTAATTTAAGATCATAATTTAAGTATTTTCTCCGAAATGATATTCTAAAGTCGACACGAAGTTCCACGAAGACTTTGTTTTTCATGTCTCAACAAGTTAGAAAACATCTAACTACTTATTCAGAGCAGCTGAAATAATATTTGTATTGTAAATTAATTTTTGCCACGCTTAATTGAAAACCGATACAACTCGTGGACAGCCTTTGTGACAATGCAATTCCAATGACTACTCCGAAAACATAATGGAATCTGGAATTCTGGAATTAAATGACGTCACAAAGGAGTTTTCGTCAACATGCAATTTATTACCGTCAATTATTATTGGATGCGACGCGGAATGCAATACGAAATCTCGAATTATCGGAAAATTTGGGAAATCAAATTATCCGGTACGAAGAATTATCTTTGTTTGCGTAAGCGTGTAAATCCGAATTTAGTCGAAGCAAATAATATTATGATGAACAAATCTAAGGCCTACCTAGGTAGGTACCTACAACCCAGTCGAGTTATAATGGGCACCTTTCTGGAATGCGACTCTTTCGCACTCACCCGCACATCTCCCCGTGTTCATCCCGTTCGTACCAGTACCTCTAGCATGAACAACTTTCGTCTTCGAATCGTTTGTGTATTCGACAAAATTCGATACTCAAACTTCGAATTATACGACAATCTGACAATTTTGACTCTCAAAATAAGTTTTTTGCAACCATTTCTCATACTAAGTTCACAAGGGCGCTGTTGTAGTTTTCGTACTAAATCTTTTGATGGCGATTCAAATACGCAAACGATTCGAACTCGAAAGTTTTTCGTGCTAGCCTTACAGAGCGTCTATGTGATGTCACGGCCGCTAGGTTAACTCGACTGGGTTGTAAGTCCAGTGTAACAATGCTGTATTAGATTTGTGTTTAACATAACATCTGTTTCGACGTTCTGCGGTTTGCGGTCTGCGGTCAGGTAAAAGCAGCCCGCACCTGGCAGTTTGCGTTCTTTGCCAGATCGCATATTTTTTAATATTAGATACCGTTATTGTTGTTCACACATGCGGGCTGCGTTCAATTTGACCTGTTATAAAACATACTAACATTGCGAGATCGACGACGTGTGTGAGGGGTGTGTCCCCAGGCGCCAGGGGTCTTCTGAGCCTCACGAGGTGAACTGGACCTTCTGAAGAATCGACCTGTGGGTAATATTAAATTGTAATTAACACAAAAATGCAGTCCGAAACTGAACATTATTATTTGAATAAATTGGACACGGCAAAAAAGGGGGTTGCATTTGGCAGCTTCACCCACACTACACTTTAATGTGTGAGTTGTTAAAAAGATCGGGTAACGATACCTATAAATAAATAATAATATAAAGCTTAACACTATGGCGTTTTACATAGGTGCGAATTTGCAACATAATCTGACTGATGTGCAACTTTTATGAATTTGCCTATAAAGTAATAAATGGTACAACTAAAGGTAACATTCTGTAACCCGTCTAAATGTAGGCAGAGAACAAAATTAAATAATACCCCCGGCTGCTATTAATATTACGAGTACAAGGCTGAAAACACAGATGCTTGTTTTTTTGTATGTTGCGTCTTTGTATTACATCCAGGTGAACATCGCATATCCCTATTCTATACAAATTACAAAGGACTCCCCAATTCATTTTACCCTAGCAACCTTGCGCCCTTGGCCATCACAATCGAGCGCTAGGGGACGACAAAGAGATTATAGAGTTTTACAAAGAGTAGAGCACGTCGGGAATCACTATACTAATGCAAATCGCAAAGGACAAAGCCGTTTTTGTGTGCCCTCGACTTAAAAAAACCTTAGTAATTGTATGCATCTCCCTCGCTCTCATTCCTACGAAAACCGCTGTGTTACATAAGGATTAAATTAATACCTGGATTTTCCGAGAATAAAATAATCCTCCCTCTTAAATAAATCCTTACATTTTATTAGTTTCCCAAATAAACTAATTTTATTCCATGTCGCGGAAAATAAAATGCGAAAACCAACGTAAATTTCTCCGCAAGATCGCGTTAGTAGTAGCGAGTGAATGTAGCAGTACAAAATTCCATCTTGCTTGCTCGCATACTATTCTAAGAATTTAGATCAATTTTGAACGCAACTAATTATACTTACATTAATTAATAACATAAAAATTGCGTTAAAATACGACTAATAGTGTATAATTTCATCTATTAGGCTAGTTACTATAGTTGGTTAAACACAATAATTGAGACAATCACTAACAACTGATTCTGTGATACTTCACGCATTTAGTTATTAAACTACTGCACGCACAACAATAAAATCGTTGTTTAATAGCGCTAAGTAGATTAGTTGCACATTAATTAACTCATAAATCTTAAGATAATCTAGATAGATCATTGTGTAAATAAAGTAGCGGGTAGTAGGGGTGTAAAGCTAGATTTTTCCCGCAGTTTTTCCCGCGTGTGTTTTGGTCTATCACAGAAATACTTTGTCGGACGCATACGAGATTAAAAAACCGACATAAAACTGTCATTTAAGTTTATCTGGGTTTCAAATCTAAGTATAACTTTATCTAAATGGGTTCAGTAGAATTTGAAGAGGTATCCTGCGCCGCGCATACCAACAAAATATTTTTTCAATCATTTATTTAATATATTATTTATTATTCATATCTCATTTGTTGAATTTAATTATTCAAGCTATACTTAAAGAACATGCATATTTGGTCTGCTTTTAAAAGATTCAAGTAGGGCAGGGGTTAGAAAAAATCTAACTAGCCAGTACCTCAAATAAATAAAAAAAAAAAAAAAAGTCTTTATTTTAGTCTACCTTTGTTTTATATTACAATTTGTAGGGGCCAGCCTAGTAGACGCGTAGAGAAGCTCCTGTGTCAGGAGGCCCCTCTCTTCCTTAATTTACATTTATTATTTTAATTGATAGACCGTTGAATACTTATTAACAACAAAACTGACCCTACGAGTACACTTACCTCTCTGATATCTCTAGCTGGCTGTTAGGAAAACCAAATTCACTATTCAAAGTTCACTTGCACTTGCACGACCCGAACACTCAACAGTTAAATTAAAGTTTCTCTATTTTAAACACAATAAAAAGTACAAAATGCCTCGCCATATGGAGAGTCATTTTCTTTAAGAGTCTTCCGTTTCACTGTCTCGTTCCCTTTATTTTCCGGTTTCCTTCTTTTTGATATTTTGCTTTTTTTATTAGTTTAATAATTATTTAATTTCTTTTTTATTACAACAAAGATGATTGCAGCAGGAATTCGAGGCTTGAACAAATTGGCTTGATTGGCTTGATTTTCCAGGGGTTGGGGCACAACTATTTTTCTGATTGTGGTGTGCTTGATTCAACAGGATAATTCGACAAAACCACATTGTCAAGTGATACCTGGGACTCAGATAACGGTAAAACTGTATCTTTTGATATATTAATTTATTCTTTGTAATAAAATATTTGCTCATATCAATGGAATCCACAAGGTTGCATCAATAACATTGATCGTCATCATAAATAAAGGCCAAGGACTAGATTAACACGTACCTAACATCCAAGATAGTGTAGTCCTTCGATGCATGAATTTTTAGGTGCTGGCGAATTACTCAAACATTTTCTTCGATAACACAACTAACATGAATACAAGGTTTATTTTATTTTATTTATTTATTTTACTTACATTATATTATTAAGGTAATTACAAGATTTATTTCTAAAATAATACAGAATTAATTAAAATTTTAAGTTAAAGTTTCAATAAATCTCAAATGACAAATTAAAACAGTATGCATTTTCTTTCCACATTTCTTACTGGTTCTATATAACGTGAATTATACTGAACCTCTTCATCATCGGTTTCTACCGAAATGTCGTCTACTGGTGGTGGTAGAAAAAATGGATTATTATCAAGTATGTAAGGTCTAGAATAATGTGTGTAATCATCCATACCAGTGTTTAATACAGAACTGTATAGGCGAACATTTGCAGACAAGATTTGTGGTTCTTCGGGCTCCGTTTTTCTCAATTTGTTCACTTCACTCAAAATAAATTCAACGTCCACATTCTTCTTTTTAAGGATTGGTGTTAAATTGGTCAAGACTTTTTGTGTAGAATCAACGTCTTGATCAGTTACTCTAGTTTCTTCATTATCTTCTAGTCGATCAGGTGACTCCATGGTGTTTTTCTCACATTTTGTGTAGTCCACTGCGTCTGGATTATAGGGGAATAGGCCACATTTCCTAAATCCATTAATTATATTGGTTGGTAACTCTGGGGCATCAATGATATCCTTGAAAAGTGAACAAATCACCGGTATATTAAAATTTTCGGGTTTTGTCAAGAATTTTTTCTCGACATTTCTCCAGTTGGCTTTTAAAGGCCCTAAAACAGTGATGATTGCAGGCTGTAAGATTTGTGTAGAGTTTGGAGGTAGGGAATATAATATTATTCCCAATTTCTCACACACAGAACTTAGCGTTAGGGACATAGGAGTTTTATATCCATCAGTAAGAAGCAAAATAGGTCTTTTGGTGTAATTTTTCTCCAACCATGAATTAAAATTATTAACGATGTATTCATAGAATATATCATTATTAATCCAGCCAGTTTCGCTCTTCCCGAAAGTCCACTCTTTAAGCGTATTATCAGTGACTGCTTTTGGTAAACGCAGATACGGAAAGATCACCAGAGGTGGACACACTTGCCCACTAGCATTTAAAGTCAGTAAGACAGTCAAAATATCGTTTTCATCTCCAGCCTCAATCTGATGTACATTGCCAAAACCTTTTGGTCCAAGAAGTTCTCCTGTTTCGGGGCATAACAAGAATCCACTTTCAGCGCAGTTAAATATTCTTTCTGACTCCTGTAGAATCTCGGATTGTCTTGATTCGGATAAAAAAGTTTCAAGCTCTTGAAACCATTGCCGTATTGACTTTTCAGTCGCACGTTCACGAGCTTTGTTTTTGCCTTCGGCAGATCGACGTGAAATTTCAGGGTTTCTTTTAAGGAAACCTAAATGCCACGTCTGACCGGGGCGACCACCTTTAAACGGGTTAGGTTGTTTGAGATCTTGAAGAATTTTCTGGACCGTGTCTAATATTTCCTGCTTCTTCACTGGAAAATTACACTTGGCAATATTATTTAACCATTCAACAACTTGTTGTTCCCCAGTATTCCCCAATATTGGTGCTGGGCCTCTGTTTCTTATTTTATCAGTTCTTCTACCACTTATTCTGTCTTGTATAGTCGTTCTAGGAATCCCATATTTTCGGCACGTTTCTCTTATACCTTGTCCGTCCTCTCTTATATCTTTTAAAGCTGCTACTAAAGATTCTGGAGGGTAATTCACAGTTTTCTTCTGTTTTGGTTTGTTGGGCATCTGTAATAATTTAGTTCATTAAGTTTTTTGTCTATCGTTGCACATTTAAAAAATTTACTTGTTTATGTACCTACATACTGGCCGTCCACAAACACGGGTTTAAAAGAAGAGTTTGGTGGTCGCAAACTAACAGAAATAAGTATTTGGCGGCATAGCAAATGTAGCGAAAAAATCACACCACTCAGAAACTTCAACAAATATAATAAGAAAGACCATAGAAAATTTTACTCAGGCAGTGAGTTTTTCGACCAACTGGCCGTAAAAAATCACAATGTTAGTGTTAGATCTCGTTCCCATGGCTATCCAGTAATGCAGGATTCCGTAAAACTGGACTATCGTGTGAACACACAGTCATATTAATGTGTGTTTGAAATTCGAATCACAAATTCAAAGACACTGCAAACAGGATGTTCATTTTATGAACTTCCATATTAAAACACGTAACTACTGAACGGGATGGTGCAAAAAACAGTTCCTACAAAAAATGGGAAGTCTCCGTGGGAACTGGGAACAAGCCCTTAGAAATATTAAATCCTAAAACATGTCAGCGAATTTTAGTAACCTACTTACTAGACAGTACGGCTAGCACGAAAAACTTTCGAATTCGAATCGTTTGCCTATTCGAATCGCCATCAAAAGATTTAGTACGAAAACTATAACAGCGCCCTTGTAAACGTGTCGTAAAGTGAAGTGTCTTAGTATGAGAAATGTTGCACGAAACTTATTTTGAGAATCAAAATTGTCAAATAATCATTTAATTCGAAGGTTGAGTATCGAATATTGTCGAATACGCAAACGATTCGAAGACGAAAGTAATTGTTCATGCTAGAGGTACAGGTGATTGTATTAACAAACACTTATTTTACTAGAGATGTAATAACAGGCCATACATTTTATTTACATTAAGATTGTCGGTTTTCCGGTAAAGTTCGTAAACCGTTCATAATATGCGACCACATACATAGATTTAAGAGATTAGTGGTAGATAAATTCCAGAAATAAATTATAAAATGTGTTTCGGATCGGATTCTCGATACTTTTCTGTTTGTGTATTTTGTCGATGAAATATAACAAATATACGGGGAAAAGTATCACAAAAAGTTTGATACGCAACTCACTGTACATACGTCAGCAACCCTACCCACTGACCTACAAAACAGAGGTCGCATATAATGTATCAACAAGTATGTATCAACACGAACGTTTAACTTATTTTCATTTAGATCAGTAACCGGTTACATTACAATACATTTCGAGACTACCAAAACACTGGCATCATCAGCAGTTGACAACCAAAACTATCTATTTATCGTTACTATAGTTTAATACTTATTAAAGAGATAATAGAAACATCATAAACTAATAGAAACATTTTTCGACTTGACAAATGTTAAAAAAGTGATTGAAATAAGTAAGTAAACAATAAATAAGAAAAATTGACAGCTTTGCGATCACCTGGCCCTAAATTAAAAAAGAGAATTTACTATTTTAATATGCGACCACCTAATTACTTTAAAACTCGTGCAAATTGTAGCAATGAAGACCAGTTTCTTGACATGCCCTTACGAGCATGTCAGGATAAATGCTGAGCCCCTATAGACACAGTGGCCCAATATTTTCTATATTCGATTTGTGTTGTTATTGTTTATAATTTGTGCTTAACGTGTTCAATAAAGTCTATTTCAGTCTATGTCTAAACTGACAAAATAAATAAAGCAAGGAATACTCACTTTGAATACAGATCAAGCTCACAGTTTTTTGAAAATATACCTAGGGCACGTGCGTACGCCAGGGGCGCCGGGGGGGAATGGGAGATATTTGATTTGTTCACTACTCTGAGGGCTAAAGTTCTTCTTATTAATTTCATCCCGGTCCAAGGATAGCTTCACTTCTCTCAAGGACAGACTTAGGCAGCATAGAATTGCCATTTATAGTTCCGTGTTTAGGAATCAAAGAATGACGAAAACGTGTATAACTAGAAAACTAACGCCGATTTTATTTAGGTATAAGTACTTATTGATGTGTAATAGGCACAGAGGTTATAATTATGTGACTAAAGTTTAAACATACAAATTAATTTCCATACCTAGATATTTCCAGGCACGCCATACATCTATCTTTCATAATTTGATTTGATAATTTCTGCGAGCTTTTGTAGAAGGTAGAGTCGTTTTTGTATTGAAGAACTTGTCTTCTAGAGCGATATTTTGTCATGATACAATTTTACTATGCGGGCCCATTCTCAGCACAGATAATTAATTTGAAAACGTGGAAACTATCCCAGTTTTTAAATGCTAAAAAAATTTTTATTTGGTAGTTCAGATTGGCGTAAATTAATCATGTGGGATCCTAGACTATAACTGTCTGCCTTATTGTGGAGGTAACTTTGGCTGCCCTTGTGAGGTGCTCTTGGTCTCGAATGTCTGGGGCAGTGTTGGCACTAATCAATTAATTTTTTAATCAATTAATTAATTTGATTAATTTTAATCATGATTAAATTAATCCTGATTAAAATAATCATGATTAAAAAAGTAATCATAATCATGATTAATTTGTTAATCATTAATCAATAATCATTAATTTGATTAACTTGATTAACTTCTTAAATATTCTATCGAAAACAATGTTAAAACATTGAATTCTAATATTAGATGTTTGGTTTTAGGCTACAATTCTATGACAGGTCATACCTAGATAAATATAAGGTAACCTAGACTGCCCCCCGCCCCCTTCCCTCGCTGAAACTTCCGGTGCAGTCTTCCGACCTCCCGTAGGAGGATATCAGTCCACTTCCCCTACCGTTCCAGCACTTACTTGCAACCCCACACTCCCACCACCTGCCCCCCACCCCTAGCCTCCCCTGAAACTTCTGGTACGAAGTCTCCTGCACCTCCCCAACACGCAAAACCTCCTAGCTTAGCAACCCCACCCTTCTATTGAATTGCCCACGCGTGGGCCTCCCCCCGAAACTTCTGGTACGAAGTCTCCTGCACCTCCCCAACACGCAAAACCTCCTAGTTTAACAACCCCACCCTTCTATTGAATTGACCACGCGTGGGCTTCTCCCCGAAACTTCTGGTACGAAGTCTCCTGCACCTCCCCAACACGCAAAACTTCCTAGCTTAGCAACCCCACCCTTCTATTGAATTGCCCACGCGTGGCCCTCCCCCCGAAACTTCTGGTACGAACTCTCCTGCACCTCCCCAACACGCAAAACCTCCTAGCTTAGCAACCCCACCCTTCTATTGAATAGCCCACCCGTGGGCCTCCCCCCGAAACTTCTGTTACGAACTCTCCTGCACCTCCCCAACACGCAAAACCTCCTAGTTTAACAACCCCACCCTTCTATTGAATTGCCCACGCGTGGGCTTCTCCCCGAAACTTCTGGTACGAACTCTCCTGCACCTCCCCAACACGCAAAACCTCCTAGCTTAGCAACCCCACCCTTCTATTGAATTGCCCACGCGTGGGCCTCCCCCCGAAACTTCTGTTACGAACTCTCCTGCACCTCCCCAACACGCAAAACCTCCTAGTTTAACAACCCCACCCTTCTATTGAATTGCCCACGCGTGGGCTTCTCCCCGAAACTTCTGGTACGAACTCTCCTGCACCTCCCCAACACGCAAAACGTCCTAGTTTAGCAACCCCACCTTTCCGTTGAATTGCCCACGCTTGCGCCTACCTTGGGAGGGGGGGAGGATACCGGAAGAATAGAAGGAATTGTGAGAAACAAAACTAGTGCGATAAGTGTTTTGAGTAGTGAAAATTGACGCAGTTTTTTGGGAAAACGACAGTACAACTCCAGATCCCCCCTTTGCTAGATATTTTATAAGTCGCGGGTACCTTTTCATACACTCCCAACCCTTTTCTTATGAAAATAGTAGATAGTTAATCAAATAATCAAATTAACGATTAATGATTATGATTAATTAATCTTAATCAAAATTTTTGATTAATGATTAACTAATCATAATCAAAAAAAATTGATTATGATTTTAATCATTAATTTTTAATCATTAATCAGATTAACTTTTTGCCAACACTGGTCTGGGGTAACTACGCATCTTTTCATCCCACGCAGTTGCCGGCTGGTATCTCTTTTGTTATTGATATTTAAATTGAAACTTTTAAAGACAGGGACTTAAATACGAGTAAGTAGTTTAACAATTTAAAGGGTTGTCAGTCTTGTAAGCTTTGTAAAGTATAATACTTAAGTTGATGGAATTAATAATTAAGTCGATGAAGCTAAAAAAGAAATAACTTAGTGACTATTATGAAGAAAAAAATAAGTACACAAACACGTTCACTCACGCATAAAATTAGTAATGATTAATATGGTTAAGATATAACTATAAATAAAAATCATTTAGCTTTTCATAGTTAGTATAAAGAAACTGACTACTGTAATATTAACTACTGTAATTGCAGTACTAAATTAGTAAGTAGACTTAGAGTACGAGAGAAATAATATTTGTACGTCATTAGCGATATTTGCTGAAATAATATCCGCATTAAATTCTGGACTGTTGCTTGATGCCATGCGTGGCAACAAGCCTCCACCTCCATTAGATACACTTACATGCACATCGATCGATCCTGTCTATGAGTATCTGAATAGTGCAAGAGTAGGGTGGCCATCAACAAAGGAAAGCCTGGACAAAACGCCGACCCCTCCGGACGGGTTAGTAGTAGTTTCGCACGATTTTCCTTCGCACGAATGTGCGAAACGTCCCCTTTCAATAATAATTTTTTTTTAGTAGGCATTTCGCCCGGATGTATTAAAAGTATTCAAATCACGTGCGAATCGACTCTTTTTTGAACTAGTAGTATGCGATTACTAGTTCTCAAAAGGGTCGATTCGCACCCGTTTTTAATACTTTTGATACATCCGGGCGAAACGCCTACAATAAAAAATATTATTGAAAGGGGACGTTTCGCACATTCGTGCGAAGGAAAATCGTGCGAAACTACTACTAACCCCTCCGGACGAGTCACAGAATGAAAGAACGTTGGGTTCGTTTTTAAATAGGATGACGTAAGTGTGTTCGGAATTCAATTTTTAATCTGCGGTTATTGTTTTTAGAATTCCGTCCGAAGTTCTCTATTTTAACGATTACTTATAATTTGCACAGCATAAATCCTTTTTATTTAAACGTTTTTTTTTATTCTACGCGTGGTTTTGTGGCGCTTTTGAGGCCCGATTCGACTAAACATAGACCCCTCTCAGATTTATTAGTCCAAATCTAACCCAAAATTAAAAACTAGACTACCTGGATATTTGACCTATTATTCCGGAATGTTCCAGAGAGTTGGTCGCCCCATACAGGAGAGCCCTTCCATGGACATGGACAGGTTGCTATGCAGGAAAATATTTTTTCAATTATGTACATAGGTTTAGTTAGCGCTTAACTCAGTTAGTGCCTGGGGTATGGCAGCGGCGCGGGAGGGGTGACATAAATAAATAATTAAATAAATCTTTGGACAATTTCACACAGCGCCAGCTAGCCCCAAAGTAAGCAACTTAATGCTTGTGTTATGGGTGCTAGCTTAACGGATATACTACTTATATACTTTTTTTTTAAATACATAAATATTATACATAGTCACACCCAGACCCATCACAGAAATTAAAATTCATCATTTCAATTTCTGCCCGGCCGGGAATCGAACCCGGGACCTCTCGGCATAGTAGTCCGTTCTGAACCACTACACCAAACGGCCGACTAACATTGACATATTATGACGAGACAGAACATACAAACCTGAATTATATCGTTAGAATGTATTTTGTATGGCTATACAAGCAAGTGACGTCACTATTTTGTCAAACTTAATTAAAAATTAATTAAGTTTTTGAGACCAGAATGAATAAATTGTCTTTTAAAAAATGTTGTGATTAATGGTGTCAAATAGTCTATTTTATCTTTATTAATAGCTAGAAGTCATTTCTCTTACACAAACTACCTAACCCAAGTAAGCTTAAAGGGGTAGGGATTATTACTTTGCTTACAAAGTAAATAAATAATAAAAAAATAAAAAAATATCCTTAGACATTTTACACTGCGCTTCTAGTCCCAAACTAAGCAAAGTTTGTACTATGGGTACTAGACAACGGATATAAACATACTTAAATACTTTTTTTTTGTAAATACATACTTATTATACATAGAAGACACCCAGTCCAATACAAACAAACATATTCATGCACACAAATGTTTGTACTGTGCGGGAATCGAACCCGCTACCTCCGGAATAGTAGTCCGTTTCGAACCACTACACCAAACGGCCGACAACTAAATGCTTGCTCAGAAGCAGATTTACCACAGGGTCCAGCGGTCAAAGCTGATCAAACTAGAGTTCCTAGAACTTCGATTCGGCAGTCCGATACCAACGTTGGTTTTGGGTACCAAGTTAAATACGGAATAGGAACTGCTTCAATATGGCCGCCAGTTGGTAAACAAATACGAGAACTAGGGTACGAGTAGTTGTCCACACACCAACACCTGATCATCATTTAAATTATTATGCAAATTAAGAAACTCGGACAACCTTAGATTGTATGTAGTATCTATATCGATTTTTTATTAATTTTTATGATTACAAAGATAATCCATAACAAGTGTCATTCAAAGGCTGCACTATTGGTTTGCACATAGTGGACATGCAATGAAGCATTTGAAAAATAAACTATCTCATATATTTATGAAATATTTCACATAGAAAATTACAAGCATTTATTATTAGTTTGTGAGTACATTCGTCAGTAAAACCCCTAAAAGTGACAATGAAAATACAAAATAATGTAGTTTTTCTATGCATCTAAAAACCGCTTCAATGGTCAAATACTGGCACTTTCACCCTATATGAAGCTCGCCCGCTGGGTGCACGATAGCATCCCCCATGCCGTCTGCAATTTTGTACGCAAAGCAAACATAACGATGTTGATTTAAATTCATTTTTAGATAACGATCTCGTTAACGATACTTTGTATTGAACGGTTTACCCCACTTATGGCAAGTCGTCTGCCGTTTGTATAAGTTGTTTTAGAGAAATAAATAAATTACATAAAAATTTCGTTCGTTCGTTCGTTTCAGCCAAAAGACGTCCACTGCTGGACTCCCCCAAGGATTTCCACAAAGACTGGTCCTGCGCCGCTCGCATCCAGGCATCTCCCGCGACCTTCACAATAATACCTTGACATAAAAATTTAAGTTGACATTACTAATTTTTGTAAAAAGTTCTTCATGAACTAAACTAACACCCGTATTCACAAACGATGCTTGCTTGTGAAGCAGCAAATCGAACGCACAGCGTTGAATAGAGCTCTGTGATTGGTTCATGTGTGACCCTGTGCGTCCACGAGCACTGTGAGACTTCATAGTAATGTTTGTTAATAGGTACGGGTGTAATGGTTTAATTTGTTTAAAAAAACTGATGGTTGCTATATTTTTTTAAAAATCCACAACGAGGAAGCTCTTGGCCAGTATATCACCTGATGGCAGGGTTCGAAAGGGATGTTTCCTGGGTCAAAAAGCAAGAGTTTTAATTAGTCCGTCAGTTAACTTATCAAAAAATACTCTACACGTATTTTTCACTTTTTCAAACTAATGAAAATTGAAAGAGACAATGCGCGCCAAAGTTCATAAGAAGAGGCCCGTGACGTCAATGCGTGCATAAAAGTGCCGCACGTTGTGACGTCGTGCGGAACTTCAACGCACCATAACTATGTAATTATTTGTTAGATTAACAAATAAAAATATATGTGTCCAATATTTTTTGATATTAAACATGACGGACTAAAAAAATTTTTTTAGGAAACTAGCCTAATGTGCTCATGAAAATGAACTGTATTCAAAGTTTTAGAACGTGTATTTTCGCACTTGCGTCTAGAGGTGGGTGTTAATCAACATAGGTAGTTTAAAACCTATCTACCTACTTAGCTCCACAATGATTACTAGTTTCTAGCGTCAAAATATTTATCTATTTTCTAAGCTTTATGCGACTAGCGATGGATAACTTGACAACAATCAGCAACCAAAAACATAAATCAACATTCGCAATCAGAATTTCTTATGAAGCAAATGACAAATGTATCTTATACTGTTGATAATTATCTGATAATTGTCCGATAATTATCGGATAATTATCATGAAGCGTAATTATCTAATACCTATAGATAATTTCGAACCCTGCCGGATGGTAAGTGATGATCAGGCCGAAAGTGGAAGCGAGCTTCACCCGGAATCCTCAACCACAGAGGAACTGGTTAACATTGTTGTTATGGCTACAGACTTAGGTAAGATGGTGGTAGCTAGGCGGACTTGGAACAAGCCCTACCACCAACCAAACCGAACAGAAAATTCTGCCCCCACTGGGAATCCAACCCGGAACCCTCTGCGTCTGAAGCAGGTGGTCTAACCACTAGACCACAGAGGCGGTTAAAAATATAACACGTTATTTGTCAATTAAGTAAAAAGTTATAGCGTCTTTAATTCGTCTTAAAAATTGAAGTCCCTACAAAAAGCTGGAAGTTGAAAGTTCTTTTAAGTAGCCGGTATTTCAGAATCAAACGTCAAACGATACTATTTTGAGAGAAAAACTACTTTCCTGTTTAAAATAAAAATATTTTATCTATAAACTTTACAGTGCATACTAAACATTTGCACATGTATACCTTTAGTTTAACTAAATACCGGTAACAGCTTATAGGACTTCGTCTCCCTCCCACCCCCCCACCCCCCTTCCTTTGATCTCGTCAAATTAAACCGACTCAGTGCGGGGCGGGGGGTGGCCATCGGAGTCTGTTTGATGCCAGAACAGATGGTGAAACGCAACTGCAACGAAACTGCAACTGCTAGTTACTTTTGAGTTGCATCTAAGTTTCTGCTATAGCGTCCATTGAGAGACCACACATGACGCGACCAGTTTGAAACCTTCAACCGTTTCACCGTCTGTTCTGGACCTAAGTGTAGGTAGGTACCTACTTGAACTATTAAAATTTCCATTGATGAAAATGAAATTTAAAAAAAATAGTCCCGTTAGCCCCTCGTACCTACTAAGCTAAAATGCTTGAGTTACGAGTGAGCCCACTATAATAGTTGAGCGCGGCCGGCGGCGCGAACTGAACCCGCAGAGCATAGTGAGGCGGGTCGTTACATTCCCTATAATATGGTCGAGTGAAGCGATGGCTGGTTCACACGTCATGTCTGTGAACAGGCGCTGCCTTCGGGGACTGGTCAAGGAAAGATATACCTAACATAAAATATATGTATCAAAACGCAACAATTAACCTAGAAATTAGCACGGCACTAAAGAAATATATTCAAAACTGCCACGCGGTCTCGTGCTAGATGGGCGTCTTAAAGGCCACCTTCTATCAACGGGAGCGCGTGGTAAGTAACTTGCTTCTGAATGTATGTAACTTCCTACTTTTTTATATTTTTAAACCGGCAGACAGTGGAGACTTCTTCTCAGCACTTGCCAAATGTTTGTTTCGAAGCGCTGGTAGGGCAAAAAAAGAATGAGACATGTATAGGCTCCTTAAGAGCATTTGACGATTTGCAAGAACTAATTTAATTAGTCTAAACAAATAAAGATAATTTTGATTTGATTTGATTGAAAAAGTGTTTTTTTTTTCCACCCACACGTCATAAGTGACAAACCGAAATTCACCCTGGCGAACTGAGAACCTCTCTCGGAGATTCTGGATTTGATTACCAGGTGTAACCAATAATCACTTAAAATTAATAAATATCTTTGGACAATTTCACATAACCCAAAGTAAGCAATTTAATATGCTTTAAGTATGGGTAATGCTAATACATACATATTATACATAGTAACACCCAGACCCGTCACAGAAATTAAAATTCATCATTTCAATTTCTGCCCGGCCGGGAATCGAACCCGGGACCTCGCGGCATAGTAGTCCGTTTTAGAACCACTACACCAAACGGCCGACAAAATCGATTAATCGATTCAATACTCTTTCATTTGCTTCGATTCGTAGCATAAAGACAGAAAGCTACCTTAAGGTATGTACTTCGACTTACTGGCGCTTCACACCTGGCGCCCGCGTGCCCTGACGGTCGAGTGAGGTCTTGATAACAATGGTCTATTCACACATTTAGGTGGAACCTGATATTAAATATCTTCCCAGGTTAAGTGCACAATGGCATATCAAAAGCCTCGAGAAGCCTTTGTCGAGAAAAATACGTCAATGTCAGGATTAGAGATGAAAATTGACCGAATCTGACCGGTCACGATGGTCAAATACCATAAATGACCGGTCAAAACGGTCAAATTCAGTCAATTTGACTCAACATTACTGTACTACCACCGAATAATTTATTTATTTAGGTACCCAATTTAATATGTAATTAAATGAAGGAACGTAATTTTGTAATAAATTAAGAGAGAATAAGACGTCATCAAAGTTGACGTGCGCGGCGATGCGACATTGCCTTTCACCTATATAATGCACGTGAGCGGGGTGCGGAGCAATTCCGTAGGAAAAGAAAGAGAGCACAATAAATAATACTTACAAAACATTTATTGTTTCAATTTAGAAGTTGTAGACTCACTGTAAAATGTTTAACTATAATGAATCATTACAAACCACTTGTATTTCAATTAAGATGTAGACTTTTATAAATCACAAAATCTAAGAAAAAACTTAAAAAGTACTAAACTATTACTGAAATCAAATTGACCGAAACTGACCGTTTTTGACAGTTTATGACTTGTTTTTGACGTTTTTGACCAATTTAACCGTAAATGACGGTCAGTCAAATTCAGCCGCTTTAGTCATTTTTTCAACACTAGTCAGGATTAATAACGAGTGGGCGCCCATTAGCCGCTGAATAGAATGGACAGGGCTATCTATCGGGATAGTGTTTGTTTTTCTTTTAAAAGCCTTATGATCAGTTCACAGCACATGAGATTATAATTCGTTGCAAAATAGCACCTTTCACAACTGCGTAAGATCTGAAATATTTGTTAATTTATTCCAGCAGCATGCCTTTCTCGGATATCTAAAAAATCTTTCATTCCCCCTCCACTGTTTTTTTGACTTGACTCGGCTAATTTCGTGCAGTGTAAATGAGCCTTGTAAAATATAGGGCGCGTGATGAAGTTTTGTAGTACCAAAAGTATTAAAAAATTTCAAACTCGAAAGCAAAGCTCTTACCTTTTCAATGTTGTATATTCTGTAGTTCATTTCCAGCTCTAGCCCTTTTATTTTCTCTTCTATTACCTGAAAATAACGGAAACATATTATAATTTAGTTTCACATTAATTGAAGTTAATTGTTTTCTTAAGTAGAGCTTTAGTAGACTTGCTACTTTTAGTAGGTATTGTGCGCATAATGCATTGTATTCTTATTGTATTCCAACCAATCACAGGCTGCACTAAATTGGCTGTAATACCAGTAATACTGCGTTATACAGCGCAATTAATTTAATTGTGTCGGGTGTCTTGACTCACTTTTCAAAATGAAGAAAATTTGAGGAAGTTGTGAAAACGTGCTTTTTCTTTACCACCTATGCCAAAAGTAGGACGTCTGCACCGTTCCTTTGCGTCAACAATTTCCACGTAATCTGGCTTCTTTGAGCTTGCGATTCCAAACAAATGCATTTTCCATTTGGCTCAGCGATTGCAAACTCACAAAGTGGAGCAAATACGATGTAATCTTATATTTCTTTGCAGCGCTAATGAGCAAGATTATCCTTCCTTTGCTACGTAGGTACGTGTAAAAAGTGTTTCGGACACA
Organism: Ostrinia nubilalis; assembly: GCF_963855985.1. Lineage (NCBI taxonomy): Eukaryota > Metazoa > Arthropoda > Insecta > Lepidoptera > Crambidae > Ostrinia > Ostrinia nubilalis. Next base: position 23,854,161 of record NC_087119.1, on the reverse strand, counting down.
TTAAAAAGTACATAAATCATGAAAGACAATACCAATAAACGCAATCAATACCATTTTAATAATAAACTACTTTGTTTTCATAGTTAGGCTCACAACTTAAATAGTGTCCCACGTATCACATTGTTGTTTAAGAATTTTAATTATTGTTTACCCACTTCTTACGGGTCCCTCCTTTCCTCCTACGTCGTTACAAAATGTGTGTGTAAAAAATGTATGACGATATAAATTTTAATCATGATATATTTGACAAAACTATCAGGGTAATAGCACAGGTAATAGTGACAGATCTTTTACTCCCGTACGCCGCACATCGGAAAGGTAAAAAATCAATTATTTCGTCTGCCTCATCCCCCTTCTCTTGGGTTTACTCGGTTGTCGGGTGACTGATGTTTATAATTTTAGATTTCCCCCCAAAACCTCATTACCTAGTAACAAGGTCACGGTAATGTTATTTAGGTATGTAATGCCGTGATTGTGATGCAATGTTGTTTTTATACAGGGTGATTTTGTTATCAGTATCCAAATTTTTTGGGACTCGGAGCACAACAGAGTCCGTAACTTATTGGATTTACCAATTTTTCATGTTTAATTCTTTTTATCCGTTGCGCGCGGTTTCCGGACGCGATCTGCACGGTGGTTTGGCTGAAGCTTTACGTGCTGTTACCTAATGGAAAGTGATTATCCGGCCGAAGGTAATAGTAGCACAGAATAATAATAAGTACTAGTTAGTAGTAGCTAGCTTCACCCGGATTGAGCGTCGCGTCATTTTCTCGCTAGGGTTGTGGTGACCATAGAGATCTATCATTTAGTTTTTGTGATCTGTGGTTGTGACTTTAGTTGTCACGACGGCAATGTAATGACATAATTAACTTTTAAAAAAAATAAAACCGACTTCAATGCGTGAACACAAAAAAAACTAAAAATTAAAAATATTGCGTATAAAAAAGTTCATCCCCAATTTTCCACCCTTGGGGGTGAAATATTTTCTTCAAATTCGCATGAAACCACCCTTTTGATAATACCTATTCAACAAAAAAATAATCGTTCAAATTGATTTATAATCGGCGGAGATATTGCGTATAAAAAAGTTCATCCCCAATTTTCCATCCTTGGGGGTTGTTTTTTCTATTATTAAATTTAAATGGGACCACCCTTGAGGTATTACCTATACGCCGAAAAAAGATTTGTTCAAATCGGTTCATAATTGGCGGAGTTATCGCGTAACAAACATAGAAAAAAAAAAAAAAAAACATACGGGTCGAATTGAGAACCTCCTCCTTTTTTGAAGTCGGTTGAAAAGGAGGAAAGAGGGGAATAATTTTTATTTCGTTTGTTTCAACCATAGAACCGCTCAACAAAGGCTTCTCACACAACTACCCATTCGCGCTGCCCGCATTCAAGTGCTTCCCGTGACCTTGATCAGATCGTTGGTCCACCGAATGAGAGACGTTCCTAAATTACATCTTAAGGACAAAGCACACTTATCCACCCCGAAACGGATCGCAAATATCGTAATCCCGTTCTGCAGCGCACACTTATCCGCACCGTAACGTAAATGCCTCGCCTCTCGGCATTTACGTGGGATTACGCGATCATGGGATCGCCACCCAAGAACTTTTCTATCCCAACAGCCCGTGCCCTACCGGAATAGAAGCAAGGTGTCTTCCACATACAATTGACTTTTGTTCATACTTACAGCAGGGAAGTGGTGAGCAGTGACCACACTGGTGGTGGTCAGCAGGTTGGCCAGTGACGCGGCGTCGGTTGTCTCGGCGCCGGGAACCACTGACTCCGTGATACCGCCGGTCAGGTCTGCCAGCCCGTCCAGCAGGCTGCCGTACTTTAAAGCCTCGTATGACCCGTGCAGTCTGGAAAGAACAGTTTGTTTTTACTTAGAACTTGCTGTTGCTCTAAAAATACTATACTAGATCAAATACTTTGTTTTTAGTTATAGATTAAACTAGCGGCCGCCCGCGACTTCGTACACGTGGACCTCGTTTTACCCCCGTTAGATATCATGTTGATAGATGGCGTTTCACGGCATGAATATTTACGAATGTCAAAAACAGTAGTTTGTCCAGCGCTGTAGATTTTAACCAAGACAATAGATGGCGCTTTTTAGACGTCATATTTAATTACTGAAATTAATTTGTCACATATCGTCATAAATTATAGTCTATGTATGTTAATCTGGGTTATAAACAATAATACTATAAAGTTTCAACAAAATCCGTTTAGTAGTTTTTGCGTGAAAGAGTAACAAACATCTGGATGTTATGTCTGAATGTCCAGACATCCAAACTTTCGCCATTATAATATAAGTAGGAAAATGATTTTTGTTTTCAACTACAGTTCGCAGTGTTAGGATTATAAGTCTGGATTTTTCAGGACGATTGTCCAGAGTGCAGTGAATTTTTAGACCCTTTCCGGAGTACAGCAGTAACTTTGTTAACTTCTTTTACCCGGGTTTTTTCGAGTTTTTAATTTGTTAGAATTTTGGGATTGGGTCAAAAAACATTTCTCTCTTATTCTACTACCGTTCTAACTGTAACCACGAGCGCCATAAGTATTTGTAGGTAAGTATTTTGTGACTAAAATGACCGGATTCTTTTTGAATGAAATTACAATTAAATGCAGTTCAGTTTAACTCTTAATATTTCTTCCAACCTGTCTAATACCGAATGCTATACTTATGTAGGTATTATGGTGATATTAAATAGCCTAGAGCTCGCAAATAACAAACAAATATTTATGTGCCTACGCACGTAGACTGTTTTGACTGGGAATGTTGTTGTTTTTTTACAATTAAATAATCTTTGACTTATTTGAATGTCAGGCATTTTGATAACGGGATTATTTAATCTCGTTATTATTTTTAGCAATCAGAATGCATATTTGCTAAAATTGTTAGCATACCATCATATCATAAAACATAACCATCCTTCTGTCGCAGTCGGGTATTAAATAGGCAAGAAGAGAGAGTTACTATGCATACTTAGGTGGTGCCTTTGAACTGTGTCTTATCGATTAAAACTTTTTTGACACTTATAATAATTTTGAAGACAAGCTTAATTTAGCTAGCGAAAGACAAGTCATCAAATAAAAATGTACAAACTAAACGAAACACAGTCGCTTAAAGCACAACCTATGGCTCAATAGTGTGCGTTGCAGTATGTAGTTTCATACAAAGACTACTGACTGCCTCGAGTTGATACGGTTACGATCCCTTTCCGGGTTGATAAGTGTGCTACATCCTTAATGTGGGCGCCACAGCCCAATGTGGCCCAATGTTGTCGGGGTCGGTTGGACTGGCCTAATTGAGATCTGAGGAACTCGGGTGCGTCCCCGCCTCCGGACTATTGTGGTGGTCCAATTAAAACAAATTTTCAATTCAATTATATTTTTTTGTTTTGAGATAACAATGATCATGATGTAACACAGAATAATTAACTACTCGTAGGCCTCGTAGCTTACCGCGACATTAGCAGAATTATTTCTATTAAAAAATATTGTACAAAAAATCGTTCTCTAAAAAACGAATGAAAAGTTCTGAGGTTACAAACATAAAATGCAGTTTAATTGAGAACCTCCTCCCTCCTTTTTTGAAGTAAGATATTATGTGGGCTAAAATTATGCCACAAAAATGTTGATGTGCTTCAATGTGCTTCAAGCAATGTCTGGCCTGATTCGCGCGTGCTGCAGTTGCTGCACTCGGCAACAGCGCACTTTTCAACGTCCGAGGTCGTCCATCGATCGATCTAGCCTTCATATACGTTCGGCCTAATATATCAATCTATCGCCTTCTTTTAAAGTATTGCAAGTCTTTAAATTATGTACATGTGAGTAGTAACAGCTGTAAGAAAAATCTTGACGATCAAACTCAGAAAAAGAACTTGAAAATATTAAAGGGTTGAGCTGTGAAAAATCAAGTTACTAACGCTATAATCTATCTATCTATATAAATAAAAATGAATTGATGTTCGTTAGTCTGATTAAAACTCGAGAACGGCTGGGCCGATTGAGCTGATTTTGGTTTTAAAATGTTTGTCGTAGTCCACGGTAGATCTAAACGGTGAACAAATACGCGCGCGATATTGTTTTTCTGTGACAGACAAAATTCCACGCGGGCGAAGCCGCGGGCGGAAAGCTAGTACAAAATAAAACTATGGTCATAATTATTTTACAATACTACGAGTATGAGACTAATTCCCACCGCTGCAACTCCTGTGTAGCTAGGATCTACAGCATGACCGCCAATAACAACCCAAAAAGTGAAGGTCAACTTTGTCCCAGGGAAAAGTTAACTGTCATTGGACCCCCAACTATTGTTGTGACATGTTGGCTTTTTACGGCCTTGTCCGGCCAAATATTGTCTTGTCCGGCCTGTCCAGCTTTTGTTAGGCTTTTTAATTGGCTTGCCGCGCCAGGCGAAAGTCTTCTTCTTCTTTTATTGATGGCGATGAACTTGTGCTTTTTCGCAGGTGAAAGTCGAGCCACAGAATAATATGAAGCGCACGCAACAGGATGTTGGGCAACTGATGATACGATGACAGTACTCACTCGAGCTATGACACTAATTGCACCCAATCACAATCACAATCTGAATAATATTAAAATTAATAAACTGCCAAACGCTACAAACTTACATTCGCAGTTAGCAATTATGAAAGAGCTTGTCTTTTCACTGAGAAAATAAGATTGTTCTTCGTACTTAATATTTTAGTAGAGATAAATTCTTTAGCTGTAAGATGCTTTATGAACAAACAAAATAAAATAAAATCAAGGTAAAAGGACAGGAAATTGTTGCAGCGCATAGTTTCTACGAATAGCAGGAGCCAATAAAAATAAGAAAATAGAGACCAGAGTTAGTGCCTTCGCCTACAAGATTTTTTTCATATTTTTCCGTTTTAAAGTAATTTTTGTTCATTCAAACCTCTCTGTGACTGGAACAAAAAAATAAAGCAGGGTTTCATTTAGTTGCAGTCGAGTTCAAATAAACAGAAAACATTTTTCAGTTTTATACTGGGCTATAGCATAGCATGCCATAGGAAAGAGCGGATTGTATATCCTACAATTTAGGTTATTTTTTTTTTTCATTTTTATTAACCGACTGCAAAAAAGGAGGAGGTTATATGTTCGACTGTATGTATTTTTTTTTTCTATGTATGTTCACCGATTACTCCGTCAATTGTGGACCGATTTTCAAAATTCTTTTTTTGTTCGATAGGGTACACTTCTGAGGTGGTCCCATTGTCACCAAGTCAGGATCTGATGATGGGATCCTAGGGAAATCGAGGGCAACCCTCAAATTTTATAGGCACGTATATCGTTTTTCAAACTTTTTCTTAAGTTATTCAAGTATTTGCTCCTGGAAATCATCATCTCACATTGATGAGCTGATGATAGAAGGTAAAACTCCTTAATGCTTAGGAGTTGGAGGATAATTCTTTTAATTTTATAGATAAGTATAGTTTCTAAAGTTATTCAAGTGTTTACATCAGATATTCATCATCTCATCATGATGAATTGGTCATGGTAGGTACAACTCCTTAACGCTTTGGAGTTGGGGATAATTCTTTAAATATTATAAGTACAAATAGACCAACAGTTGTATTCTTTCATGTTTTTAAGGTGGGCTGACGGTTTAAGGTCTTTTTAGGTTTCCTATATGGTAACCTGTATTTTGTAGGGAATATTATTTACACTAGACATGAAGAATATGGTGTCAATGTACTGCCTACCTTCAGTGGTAACATCAAGGTGATAATTAGTTAACTAAAAAGCAAGAAATAAGTAAAATTTTATAAAAAAAAATAAAACCGACTCCAAAAAACCTACACTAAAAAGTAGAAAAATAATTACTAATTTCCTACTTATTTATTAGGACGAATTAATATTTATGTAGGTATACCATGATTGATACTTTTGGAGTCGGTGCAGGCAAACTTTACATGTTTCATAATCTTGGCACCGACTCCAGAAGTATCAATCATGGTATACCTACATAAATATTAATTCGTCCTAATAAATAAGTAGGAAATTAGTAATTATTTTTCTACTTTTTAGTGTAGGTTTTTTTTACGCAGCTTTGCCGTTCGTATAATTATTATTTACAGATTTTAATCTGCCTAGCACACACAGTGGTTCGATATATCTATATCTATATATTATGACATAGTAGACATAATAATTCCTTACATTGTAAGGACATCGAAAAACAGATAAAGAAAATGATTGATTTTACTTATACCTTCACTCACAGTAGGATTATACTGAAATTATGGCAAGTACCTAAATAACGTGTTCTCTAAAAGTGTTTATTAAAATAATTAACAAAATAAATTATTAAATCCTGATAAAGCCTATTTTTAGAAGTCAGTAATAAAGCTCTTACGCTCACTCACGTGTCCTTCATTACCTATTAATTATGAAAGTGTTTTGACAAACATTTTAGCCAGTTAACAATACCTACTTACTACAAGATATATCCTTATTTTTAGACGAGAACGAAGGCGAATAAAAACGGGTAAATAAGCAAGGGTGGCAACTGGCAACACACATTACAGCGGCGTTGCACGGGACGGCTGGTGTATCTGTCACCGTAAAATTGTGAATTCCGTCAGATTATAATCTGACGTAGTTAATTTACAATCTAACCTAACCTAACCCAGTGTTAGTTTACAATCTAACGCGTTATATTATAAACTGACAGAGTTCACAATTTCACGTTGACATATCTACGCAAAGGGAAAACTTTAACGCCTCCACCCTCCCACGCACAGTGCACTTATCCCCCCGGAAAGGTGAGGCTGCACAGTGTGGGTGGCCCCCCCATCCCTCTACTCAGCCTCCTATCCTATCGATTCTCGGATTTTCATTGCGAATATTGTTGCAACATTTCACATGAAATGAAACATTCTCTATTCAGTTAGGAGCGACTGCGATTAACGCTCAAATTCAGATTACAAGCGAGCAGTCCAGATGAGTTAGCACCTTCATCATCATCATCATCAACAGCCCTTTACAGTCCACTGCTGGACTATGAGCCTCCTCCACTATAGTGGAGGGTTTTGCCATAATGAGAGGGTTAGCACCTTAATTAAGAAAAAACTTAAGTCCTACTTGTTGCTGGTGTTTGTAGGGTTACCAAATGTCAAGATTATGCCCTGTTAGATACCTAGGTCTACGGCCTACGGCTGAGTTGCACCATCTCACTTTAACTTTGACAAACGTAAAAAGTCTGTCAAACTCCAAACAAAAAGCACCGGTTATCGTTATAGCAACTAGCAACGGTTAAAGATAGGCGCCTAAGGCTGGGTTGCACCATCTTACTTTAACTTTGACTTAAACAAACGTCAAAAATCTGTCAAAATCCATACAAAATACATCGGTTATCGTTATATTTACGGTCAAAGTCAGGTGGTGCAACTCACCCTAAGGCTAAGCCTAAGCCTAAGGCTGAGCTCCACCTAATTTTTTATTTATAACCTTAGACATTTTTTCCCTCATCATGATTTTAGTCGGACTTGGAATTTAAAGGGTTATTTTGCCAGTTATTTTAAACAAGTTTTATTTTAATAAAACTGAACATATTTTCTTAATTACTACATCTTACTCGTAAATCGCATGGTGAAGAATGTATTCGCGTTCGTAAGTTTTTTCAGGACCAGGATTTTCGTTAAGATTTTTTAACTATAACTTTGATATGAATCAACTGGTAGCCCTAGTTGCTGGCAAACATCGATTCTATCTTGTTATTTTCCGATGGAATTGTATTGTAGAGATCCCAATTGCTCAGTGAAGCGAATACTAAAGTTAAGGTAGTTGTCCACTATTCGATTCCACTCGAGTGCGAATAAGAGTGCACTCAAGCAACTCTATTTAGAACTCGCAACAGGTTTTCTAGTAAATATAATGAATACACCATTTGGACTGTAAATTTACAGTCAAATAAATCCAAATCTTAGACAAACAGTCCAGTTAAGTAGGTCCAATTTCGAGAAAGAAGTCAATCGTCAAATCCAACTCGGCTGGGCAGCGTTCGCGGGAAGCTTCGCGATATTCTCACGTCCGTATACCGCAGTGTCTCAAGACAAAAGTCATTTACCAGTGTGATGCCAGTGATGATACGGATCTGAGACGTGGTCGCTTACTATGGGCAATGGGCCTCATAAGAAGGCTCAAGGTCACCCAAAGGGCGATGGAGCTATGCTCGGAGTTTCCCTGCGTGGTCGAATGAGAAATGGAATCGGTAGGAGAACCATAGCCCGCAGAATCGCTAAAATCAAGTGGCAGAGGGCGGGGCACATAGCTCGTAGTGCTGAAGATGGCTGCTGGGGCAGGAAAGTTCTTGAGTGGCGACCACGAGCCGGAAGACATGGCGTGGGCCTCACACTAGGTAGATCGACGATCTGGTGAAGGTCGCGGGAGGTGCCTGGATGCGAGCGGCGCAGGACCGATCTTTGTGGAAATCCTTAGGGGAGGCCTTTGTCCAGCAGTGGACGTCTTTCGGCTGAAATGAACGACCGAACGAAATCCAAATCTAAAGGTCTAAGTTAAGTACGTCATACGTACGTAAGTTTAAAATAAGAAGGCGCCGGACAAGACTAGACTATAATAAACTGAACTATTTCCATTATTGAGTATCTATTCTCTATGCGGCCAGACCGCGACCTAGATTTCCTGACTCAATGATTAGTATCATTGAATTTCAAGCCATATTGAGAACTTAGTTTAGCAAAAGAAATCCTATATCGTAGGTTTTCTTTTATGTAATTTTTTGCAGGATTTTAGGAAGCTCTTTTATACCCCAGTAAAATTTTTACCTAGGACCTACTTCTTCAGGACGGTCTACACTGCGCCTCTAGTCCCAAACTAAGCAAAGCTTGTACTATGGGTACTAGACGACGGATATAAACAATGGCGTTAGGCCCTTTACTTGCATGGCGCTTACTTAAACACATCTCAATATAGTGGTAAGTTCATGACTTAATTGTGTGTATTACATACTTAAATACTTTTTTTTGTAAATACATACATATTATACATAGAAGACACCCAGACCCGTCACAGAAATTTAAAATTCATCATTTCAATTTCTGCCCGGCCGGGAATCGAACCCGGGACCTCTCGGCATAGTAGTCCGTTCTGAACCACTACACCAAACGGCCGACAATTTATTACATTTATCTATTATTTATTGAAAGTTTGTTTTTTCATCAAAGTACTTAGGTAGGTACTATTTGTACTTTGAATTTATGTTAATGTATACAATTTTCACATTTATCACATTTACCGTAACATCTATTCATGTATTAAACAATAGGGCAACTTATTACTAACACATAATACTGCCAACTCTATTGATTTGAGATTCAATTCGCTTCTATTTATAGCAATTTCATGTAAATTTTCACTGCCTAGATCCAGTAGAAATGCGCATTTACGCCTGACCTACTTTTCTGGGATGACGTTGGATTAAAGTAAACAGATCACAGAAACTAAAGGGAGATGTAACAAGGCGGCCGGTGTCGCAGCAATATGCCCAAAAACAAAACACAGTGCTCGTGACAGCAATGATGACAGCAGCGACGTCATAATGTAACAGTTTACATTGCTTGCGTAGTACGTAGTACCAGTAGTACTAAAGATTATTCGAATGTTGAGTACTGATACCGCAGAAGATAGTGAGCACATAATAATATTTTGATTACTTTGTGTGTGTGAATTTCTAATGAGACACTGAGTTACGAACTCAGCGCATTAGTTGGCTAGGGATGTTATGGATATGTAGTTTCGGTTAAGAATACTGTTACGGATATAGGAATAATATTATACCGGTTTCGGTTACGGTTACGCATATTTTTTTATTTCGGATATCCGAAAGTTTTGGTTACGGTTAAGGATATCGATATCATCCCTGGTTGGCATCTCTCTATATCTCTATGAAACAGACTTACTTGGCATACGCCTTTTCTAGCAGGGCAGGCCACAGTTGACCCGTGTGGCTGGTCTGCAGAAAGGCCAGCTTTCCGTTGACTGTGGGGAGCCGGTCGTCCACCAATACCTCAAGCCATTGTCCGCACCACCATAGTCTGAACCTGCAATAGTCCGTAATACGATCAGAACAAACTTCTCAACACTGGCAGGGAGGTTTTAAGAAAAGAGCACGCCTTTTTGGGCATTGTACTTACAAAACAGCTCATAAAGGTAAGTAGTAGTAGTAGTACCTACTGATACATATCCTAACATTGTAGGTAATAACTTTAATTTTGCCAAGAAAAGGGGTAGGTATATGTCTGACTCGCGTACCTCCTGGGCATCAAGTTCCGTTTCTATGATGTTTCAAAGCTTAGTAGGTACCTATTGTAGTTCATTTTAACTGAATTTTTGAACTAATCTGTAATTAGTTCCAAGATACTGTTTTGTCTAACACGTTCTTGGAACTAATTATCTACACAATCACATGTTAATTCTTTGTAAACCAACAAAGGAATTTATTTTGCGTTTCTTATACGAAACCCTTATAAAGTCCATATCCCGACGTATTAGCAAGCTGAAGAGGCAATGGGCAGGGCACATAGTGCGCAGAACTGACGGCCGATGGGGCAGCAAGATTCTGGACTGGAGGTCACGTACCGGAAAGCGTAGGACGTCCACCCTCAAGGTGGACCGTCGACCTCATAAAGGTAGCAGAAAGGCGCAGCCCGCTGCTGCAGGTTACACCAACCGATCATTATGCAAATCATTGGGGGAGACCTATTTTCAGCAGTGGACGTCCCATGGCTGAAATGATGATGTAATGATGATACGAAGCCCTAAGTATATTATATCTATTGCCTATTAAGGCTCAGTTCTCACCTGAAGACTCCTGCATAAGGTGTGTCCATCCGCTGGTCAGCTGGAACCACTCTGTAGAACAGCCCCTTGCTGAGGTACAGGACCCCGAGACAGGACACCAGCCATTTGTCTCCTGGAACCAAGCCTCTATGTGAACCAGACACGTGGTACCAGTGGTATACCACCAGTCAAGTTTCTTTGGTTTGGTACCTCGCGTCTTAAATCGTATTGTCGAGCAATAGGCACAACATTAGCATTTCGCATGATGCAAATGGATAAATGAAATGATAGTTATATTCTGCAACGTCATTTAACGTAGAAGGTGTCAGACATCAACGTTTTTACCACGGTAATACTATCTATACAGTATTCCAACTCGGTCATATTTTTGAAATAAATGTCAACAGCCGCTCGGTAGTCAAAGTATGACAACAAGCCCATCTACAGTTAGTACATCTGCCTACTTAGAATTTCTATCTAGTTTTGTGAATGTTTTGTGATTGTCATTTTTATTTATTCAGACAAACAAAATAGGTAGGTACTTTGTGAATGGAATAGGATAAAAATGCGTGTTGTTTTATGATTTAATTTAAAAAAAAAACCACTAAAATCCTTTTGTAACTTTAATATCATACAATGATCTGTTACTTTAATTTCAGGCGGGCGAAGCCGTGGACAAAAGCTGGTTTATACAATATTATTGCACTCACTTAACACCAAATGCGATTGCGGTCAAATACCTGCCTTGTCTAGCATAAAAAAAAATCATTTCAAATCAAACTGACTGAAAATGACAATTTTTGACAGTTAATGACTAGTTTTTGACCAATTTGACCATAAATGACGGTCAGTCAAATTCAATCACTTTAGTTATTTTCAACACTAGGCCACCGACGTTCGCTCGTTCGTTAATGCGGCGCATTTGCGACACCCCTGACTTTTGCATCTCGAGCGCGTCCCTAGATTTGAAGTTCGAAGGAAAGCTCGCGTTTCGTCTGTTTATATGAAGTTACAATACTGTATGATAGGTAGTATAACCGTGTCTTTACGTCTATTTCATACATACAGGCTGTGTAGATGCCTCAGTTATACGGGGTGTTGTTGTCCTAATCACATGTCATTTCCAACGGTACAACTATTGAAGGACATTTTCGCTCTACTGGGTTTATACCAAGCTCACTATAGGCGGTTAGTTATCAGCCCACGCTACAATAGTGGAAGGCAACATTGCTGTGATTGGAAGTGGTTCCATGTATGTGGTCTGTGGTCGAATTCGAAATTGCATCTTAACAGCCAATCTCAGGATCTATCTAACTATTTACCTTTATGGTTTGAGAGATGAGGAACTGGCTACGACAAACACAAACCACAAGGTAATAATAACATACAGGGTGTCTATGAAACAGATCAGGTCTTGAAACAGGTCTGTCTTTCCCAAACACTCGGGCCTTTTTAAGGCGAGAGTGCATATAATACACTCCGGTTGCGGTCAAATACCTGCCTTGTTTGTTAAGCATAAAAAAACTACTAAATCAGATAAATAACATCATCATTTCCATTCGATCTGGACTTCTACCATCAAGTTGCACCATCTTCGAAGCTATGGCTACGGTCTCCTATAAAACGCTATAGCGGTGTACGACGTTAGCGTCAAATGTTTTTATAGACGCCATAACGTACGCTAACGTCGAAGTCCGAAAGAGACCACAACACTACATTTTGTGTAGGTAGTCAGAATTGTGACGAGGCCTACGGCGTGACGCTGTGTACGCGGTCTACTGCTTGAGTCCGTGGCCGAGTCCCCCTGTGTTCGACGCACCCGTGGTCGACGCTCCCGCTCAGATAGAAGCAATTTTTAATCAAATGTACAGTCAGTCACAAAAATATTTATAAACGAATAAATATTTATACTGATCGTACAAATAAATGTTTAATATTATTTTACCATAGTGATACCTAAAAATATAATAGGTTTTATTTACCTATAATAACATGTAAATCGTTTTACCTGATCAAAATAATTGTAACAATCAGTCTTTAAAATAACTCTACTCTCTCTACATTTAACTAACTACAAATAAAAGTTTTAATTATAAAAGTTATGAGTATTTTTAATAAAAAAATAAATACATCATTTGAAATAGCGTCAAACATGCATGGTTTTCGTTGACTGTACTTAGTGCAAAAGCCGAAAAAAATATGATATTAAATTTATTTAAATCGGGGGCTTCAACCACGGGTGCGTCGAATACTGGGGGACTCGGCCACGGACCCTACTGCTGGGTCTTTATAGGAGACCAAAGCCTTTATAGGCTGTAGGCTCGTTATACATACATTACATAGTTTCAGGAGGCTCTCTTATTCACAAACTATGCTTGCTTAAATGAAATAGCAAATCGAACGCACAGCGTTGAATAGAGCTCTTGGATTGGTTCGTGTGTAGGAGACCTCATAGTAATGTTTGTGAATACGGGCGTTTGTGTTCGTGCACACCCTATATGAAGGCTATGCTGTTATTACCAATGATGAAGTGCGAGGTCTGCGGTCGACCTGGGAACTAATCACTAGAAGGATGTTACTGATTCTGAGGGATGCACTTGCGTCCTTATTAATGAAACCATTATACCTATTTGTTGTAAGTTTTAATACATTAATTACTTAAGCCAATATTCAAAGTAATAAGTAGGTATCTAGGTTCGTATTATAAAATGTCATGCGCAGGCGCTTCAGTTCGCTTCTGTCTCAAGTTTTTAATGTTTAGTAATGATTGGATAAGCTTCAGTTTGAGTCGAATTTTGAATGCTGTTTCATAAAACTTTTAGCTAGAGCGTAAAAGGCATTCAGAGAAAATTAAAAAGCTTTAATAATAACATTAATAATGGTTGGCTCAAGGGTCAGATGCAAAAGGCGGTGATCCTCAGCACGGCACGCATTGTCCGGAGGTTCCTCAGCCTGTGTCAGCTCAGCTTGAGCCCTGCTCCGCTGCCAGCGGATAATCTAGTTTTAAGTTTTTTTTTTATAATGTATTTTTACTTTTTTTTTGTAATTTACATTGTAAGATAAATATTTAAAACTAAGAAAGAAACATGAATAAAGAATATTAATAATAATTCGATCATACAAAAAATTCCGCGCTAATTATTTTTTTTTATGGATAGAGACAGTCACTAAATCGCGTTACTTTGTAGAGCCAATCAATGGTCAAGATATTTTATGCGAAAGCATCTGCCATCATACATGAAATTCTTAACTAATTACTGTATAAATCCACTTTATTAAGAAATTTATTCAGCAAAATAATAATTACAATCGCAATGCATTTGTAGAAACACAATAATTAAATGTAAGATACATAAATAGCTAGTATGAAATTAAAACATACATTCGCGCCAATGCTTGACACACTTATTGCTATTTAATTAGTGTATTTTACACTGATTCCTTGTGCTCAGACAATAAACCGCTACAAATATTTGTGTTATGACTTATGGCGCAGGTACACTATGTAGGAATTTGACCGAGCAGAAGCGCGAGCACGCACGCCGAAGTATGGGCGACGCGCAGCAAAACTAACTGAAGTGTGTGTTTACACAATGTCTCGATCAATTTCCAGCATAGTGTAACTGCGCCATTATGTTGCTAGATACTTGTACACAATGTAGTATCCTGTTTAGTGGAGAAAAGATGTTTCCAATGAAATCGTGATAACTACACGTGTGGAAAACTCACCAAGTTTCCCGGGAACCACGTCGAATGTGTCGCAATTGTCTTGTACAAACGTCGGGTTTGTGTATATTTCCTGCAAAGAAAATATTAACTATGAGTGAAATACAATAAACACTATCTTATATCAATTTATCTATAGGTAACAAAATTATTTCGCAAATAAAGATTTGATTTGTTAAACACTGAGAAGTTTAATGCTTCTGTTTTTCTCGAAAGGAGAAAAGATTAATTTGTTTACTAAACTATGATTTTCAGATTAAATAAGTAGGTAGGTAGGTACGTATAAAATAAAAGCAATTTATAATTTACTAGCTTTTCGGCCGCGGCTTCGCCCGCGTTTAATTTTTCGGTTTTTTAAATAACCTATGACACTCAGAAATAATGTGGCTTCTTATTGGTGAAAGAATTTTTAAAATCGGTTCAGTAGATCCCGAGATTACCCCTTACAATTTAACAAATATACAAACACACAAACTTTACCTCTTTATATTAGTATAGATGATAGATGAAAACGGGGAAAGGATTAATTTGTTTACTAAAATTATTAGATTAAGGATTGAACTTGAATTGTTTTTTATGAAAACGCGTGTAAGTGTAGGCACGTGTAGGCAAAGGCAAAAACAAGTTTTTAACTGGTGTTGTTAGAACAGTAAGGCTGAGTTGCACCACCTAACTTTAACGGTAAATATGACGATAACCGGTGCTTTTTGTATGGAGTTTGAAAGATTTTTGTCGTTTGTCAAAGTTAAAGTAAGATGGTGTAACCCAGCTAAGTTATATGAACGTATGGCCATCGAATATTTTAATACTGATTTGTTTTCACGCTGTCTGAACTGTGTCAGTGCATAATAATATTATTATTATGCGATGTGGAGACAGACTCATTTACAACTCGTCTAAAGCTATTTGTTATCCCCATTTGACCTCAATATCACCTGAAAGATAATGTAATCATACTTATTTACAAAATAGGTCTAACTACTAGTATTATATCTGTGCCCAAACTTAGTAAAGCTTTTACTATGGGTACTAGACAATGGTATATCTATTGTTTGTTACATACTTACTTAAATACTTTTTTTTAAATACATACATTAATATTATAGATAGAAAACACCCAGACGGATCAAACAAATACATAATATGTTCATTCACAAAAATGTTTGTATACTCGTACTGTGCGTGAATCGAACCCGCGACCTCGGCATAGTAGTCCGTTACGAAGCATCGTATGTTCTGGCACTATATTTTATTCATATTTAGGTGTACCAAATATCAAAGTAACTGAAAATTTGTCTGCCTGTTGCAGTTTTATGACTGCTAAACTTTTATGAAGATAATGTAGATTGGACCTTGGCAAAAGAAAACTTTCAGGGGCTGAAACAGACGAAGAAACTCCTAATCCTCAATCTACAAATCTATACTTAATATTATAAATGCGAAAGTAACTCTTGTCTGTCTGTCTCGCTTTCACGCCTAAACAACTGAACCGATTTTGATGAAATTTGGTATAGAGATTAGTTACTGTTTGAGTCCCGGAAAAGGACATAGGAAAGTTTTTATCCCGGTTTTTGAAACAGGGACGCGCGCAATAAAGTTTTTCGGGCGGAATGCTAGTTAGCTAGTTTATTATAAAAAGTTGCGTCTAATATTTTGTGCATATTTACCTACGTACTAGGTAGGTATCTGTGAAATCCATAACTATTGATGGTAGGTCTTCGGCTACGCGATGGAGGATGGAGATAAGTATGCTATTAGTAAAGTTTTAAAATGTGTGTTATAAATTGTGATGTTATATTTTATTTATTCAATTGTGTGTTATATTTTAAGTTGGAACCAAATAAAAGTTTTTTTCTTTCTTTCTTTCTAAAATGTTTTAAAAAGTATCTACGAATAAAGGTCGTAGCGCACTTATCCACCCAGAAATGAATCGTAACCGTATCAACTCGAGGCGGTCATTCTTTGTATGAAACTCCATACTTAACTTACTGCAATCTGCAACGCACACTTCCGCACCGTCGTAAACGCCTTGCCTCGCGATTGTAAAAAGGCGATGACAACTCGCGAAACACATCAAACAGAGAATGGGCAGCAGCGCTCTCTGAAAAACATCAATCTTTTAAACTGCGATCTCCAACCCGCCTGCCAAGCGTGGAGATTAACTATGGCAAAATCCTACACTATAGTGGAGGAGGCTCCATAGTCCAGCAGTGGACTGTAAAGGGCTGTTGATGTTGATGATGAACTCGCGAAAGGCGATACGGTGTTGATCCTTTTCCGAATTGATAAGTCTGCTATGAGCTTTAGCCAATAAAATAGTAAATTCCAAAGCAGACGCTACATTCAGTGCCAAACTCGTTTCGAAGGCTACCGGAGATAAGAATTTCTTCGGCAGACGTAATACGAGTATGCATCGGCATTCGGCTTATTCGTGATATTGCTACCTAATATTTTTAAGGGTTCCGCACCCCAGACGGAAAAATATAACTTTTATCCATTCGAAAAGCAGTTTTCAATTTCAGGCTTTTTTCAAGAATATCTGGAAATAGTTTGGATGAAAATCTTTGATAAGGTGAATCTAAAAACAGATTTCTAATCCAGTACTCAAACTCATCAATCAGCTCCAAGCTCCAAAACTCGAGCCTTTGCGCAGAAATGTTTTCGAGTGGCGATCACGAACGAAGGTTGCAGCGTGGGTAGTAATGTAATATACTTACCTCCCACTCGGTGGAACGATGACCTGGAAGGTTCCTGGTTGCAGGATGCCGCTGGCTGCAAGTGGTAGAGATCCGGCTGCTGTGTTCTTTAAGGAAAGTCCATGTCCAACAGTAGGATTTAAGAATGTAACAGCTAGAGATCTTAAATTATAAAAAGTAAATCTATAAATTGGTGTGCAATTTGCGGTTGTTTTAAGTTTTTTACCAAATTAATACAGTCGTTTTGACAACTTTCCACTCTGTTCAAATCCCAATAATTAGTTAGTAGCACCACAGGGCCGGGGGCGTAATCACATAGAAATTCAAATCACTGATCAATAAAACTGCGAGGAAGGTTGCACGTCTTATTGAAATGTAAGTATTCGTTCGTTAATGTGTTTCGTAAGTATCGCACTCGTAATTCTTCTCAGCATCGATGACAAATGATGTCCCGATGTAATAGAGCAAGCTGAAAAAGGCTTTACAGGACACATCCCATCACACTTTCCTGCAACTGCAACTCTTTATAGCTAGTAGATCCTGACTCCAATGAAACCCAACTAATGAAGCCTGAGTAGTCTCGGGGGATAGCTAACTGTCTTTGAACCAGAAGAATTTAATCAGAAGAATAATGAGTTCGAAATATGTGAAAAAGGCTTACACAACAAATAACAAATAATTTTTATTTGATTAAAAGATGCTGATATACCTACCTACCCAAGTAGCAACAGATTATCTTCATAAAGCATTGAAGATATCTTGAAGACTAGTAGCCTAATTCCAGCCGTTGTCTTGGCCAAGACAATAGTCGCACTCAAGAAATCTTGAAGTTATGCCCCAAGAAGCAAAAAAGGGCACAATCCTTTGGAAATCACTGAGACAGAGTTAAGACAACGCTTAAGGCAGACTTAAACCCGAATTAAGAGTGTAGTTTTAAGAATAACTAAACAAGTACTATATGATATCTTGTAGTATGACTGTAGACAAGGAAATAGAGTTGAAGATATCTTGAACACTTATTTAAGACTAATCATTATTTTTACAGCTAAGGTTTATTTAACTTCATGAAGAACTATGTAAGACACTTTTTATTAAAGAGTAAATTTAATTTAGAAAACATTATGATCTTTAATACTAAATCAACTTTAGATAAAGGTTAATGAAAATGGCGATTAAATTATTTTAATAACTAATTTATATTATGTCTAGAAAAGACCGTGGATGTCATTTTTGCATAGGAAATATAAAACGCATTGTGGTTTCTCGTGTGAAATCAATGGATAATGTTATAAAACAGAAGGGCCTTGAAAAAAACCTAATAAGATCAATAAAATATTACGAAATTGTATTGAATAAAGAAAACTTTGAGGTTATAAAATAATATTTTATTTTATGCAAACGTTCTTAGACATTTATGCACCTAGAAAAAGTGTAACAAAGACGTACTTCAATTTAACTGTCCTCTTGTTATGATATTATTGGTTAATTTCTGATTTATTTTTTGTTACACATATCTCATAATGGCGATAATTCTAATTTGTCTTAATGTAGCAAGAGTATAGAAGATTTTGAATTTGTAAGTTTAGTGAAGAAAGGATTGAGTCAAGTTATACTTTACATAGTATTCGTTTAGAAACATTAGATTTAACTTACACTTAAAATTCACTTGATGAAGTATTACTTAAGTGCATAAGGTATCAAGTAGATCTTTAGTTTTATTTAGTTAAAACTAGATAGTTTTCATTCTGTCTTAGTCTTGCTAAATTATTGGAGCTGCTATACATTAGAGAACAATTCATTTACTAACTTATTTATGAATTACATGATTTCTCCCTCGACTTTGTCCGTGTGGAAGTCGAAAGTGGTTGTAATAGGATTTTAATTGGTTTTTACGTTTTTAGTTTTGTTATAACTTAAAGGGGAAAGTTCGGTAAATTGTACGGGCGGGTAAATTGCACCACCTTCATATTTCGTAAAGTATTCTTTTAAGTCTGTAATTGCAACACTCAGCGATAAGCAATTAAATTATGTAATTTAATATCACCTTTTATTATGATTTATGCCGTGTTACATGACGTATTTTATTGTGAAAAGTTTTTATTTAATTGTTTTTTATGGAACTTTTAACAACTTGTAACTTTGTTAAATTTAATCACACAGTGTTGAGAAGCGTAAATAAGTGGGGATTACAATTATTAGAAACATTTTTCGGTAGTTATTATGTTAAGTTTTTTTAAAAGTACCTACTGTCACCTAGTTAGTTAAATTGTATAATATCATGTTGTACCCAACTTTACCATACAATTTTGTAAATATTTTAGACAATATTTTAATAAAATATCATATTTTGAGTTTACTTATAATAGCATAATTTAGTTCGCGGGCGACCGCACGCATTTTGTATCAAAAATTAATACAATAAGCTAGCGCAGGTGCCCGCAGCGGACGCACGCTGCGGGCTAGGGCATGTAATATCGGAAGGTTTTCAATTCTTCTGTATTGGATTCCGATATTAGATCACAATATCGGAATTCCGATATTAATATCGGAATTGAGTTTATGAGTTAAAAATTGAATATTTGGTTATATTCGTAACATTTCTCGATTGTATACAGTAAAGTAATAATTTTAATCTAAATCTTTAATTTGGTACAAAACAGCACCTTTTAAAATTATAAAATTGATTATTGAAGTATTTAAAACCATTTTTGTATGCTATGGGTATCCATTGCATTTGGTTACTGATAATGGGCCAATATGGACTTGCAAAGAATTTAAGTGTTTTTGTAAAACAGTATCAAACAAACTTTTACTCCTTCAACCAATACTGGCGGAACTATTTTTGTAGAGTCATTCAAGTCACATGTTAGAAAAATTGTAGACAGTAGTAAAAAACTTGAATATGCTTGTAATTTGTTCCTTTTTGATTACCGTTGTACAACTCACAAAACCACGGGCCATCATCATCATCATTTCAGCCATAGGACGTCCACTGCTGAACATAGGCCTCCCCCAATAATTTCCACAAAGGCCGGTTGGTGGCGGCCTGCATCCAGCGCCTCCCTGCTTTACGAGGTCGTCGATCCACCTTGTGGATGGCAGTCCTACGCTGCGCTTTCCGGTACATGGCCTCCACTCCAGAACCTTGCTGCCCCATCGGCCGTCAGTTTTGCGTACTAGGGCAGAATCACTGGAAGACCTCGGCACAATGCTCGAAGACCTTAATCTAGTCTCCCAACAGGTAGACCTTCGGATGAATTTGGACCAAACGAAGCTTATGTCAAATGTCCATGTTGCGCCCTACCTATTTTCGGTAGGGATCTCGATTCTCGAGATTGTTGACAAGTATGTCTACCTCGGACAAACGATTCAGCTAGGTAGATGCAATTTCGAGAAAGCGGTAAATCATCGAATCTTACTCGGCTGGGCCGCGTTCGGGAGACTACACAACATCTTTTCGTCCCAAATACCTCAGTGCTTAAAGACGAAAGTCTTCAATCAGTGTGTGTTACCAGTGACGATATACGGCTCGGAAACGTGACCTCTCAAAGCTGTACAGCGTACTATGACGAGGGCTGTGCTTGGTGTGGTGATCTCGTAAAGAAACGAGATCGAATTAGAAATGGGCAGGGCACATAGTACGCAGAACTGACGGCTCATAGTCCGATTATTAATGTTTGGAAGGGAGTTGAGATGTCGTTTTTGATTGCTAAGACCAAGTACGGCAAGTGCTAAAATTGTTTTAAAACAAGTTAAGTTAACCATAAATATTTGCAGTGGGACAAAAAGTGATGGTGAGAGAATTTATTTATTTATTTATTTATTTATTTATTAAAGACGCAAAACAGATTACAATTAAGGTTTCACAAATTATATAGCACGTAAGCTTATGGACTAAATTGTAACCTAACAACATGCATCCTATAAAGTATAGGTTAATAATGAATGTTACATCAAAACTTCAAAAACTCAGTTTACATTTTACGTTTTACAGAAAATTAAGATGTTAATTAATATAATATTATGTGTGTGAGAGTGAGAATAGTGAAAGAGGAAAATAAGATAAGATTGTTAATTAAAAATGGTAGCGATACTCCTTCGAAAGGCATTTGGACTAGACGTAAAAATGTCGATGTCCGGTTGGGCCAGTACGGTGTCATTGTAAAGGCGGCACATTCTGACGACTGGGTTGTAGTATGATGTATTGTTACGGAAAACATGAAGAGAAAAAAGTTTAGGGTGATGATACCTTCGAGATCTGTATACGGTATTGAAATTGAGGGATGATAGTATAGGAGGGGAGTCGATGAGCGAGTTAACAATCTTATGCAGAAAGATTAGTTCACTACATTTACGTCTCCCCTCGAGTGAAATCATATTGAAATAATCTAATCTGACCTGGTATGAGCTCAGTTTGCGATGGAGTCCCTGCCTAAATGAGAGCACACGTAGAAATTTTCTTTGTACGCTTTCAATATGCTTTGTGTGTATTGCGTAGAAAGGTGACCAGACAATAGCTCCGTATTCCAAGTTACTTCTAACCAAGGTATTAAAAAGATGAATAAGACTCCGGGACTTTTTGAAATGTTTAGATGCTCTCAGTATGAAGCCGAGGAGCCGAGACGCCTTATTACATATGAAATCATAGTGTTCCCTAAAGGTCAGCCGTTCATCAAAAATTACCCCCAGATCTTTAGCTTGACTGCGGCGCATTAGGATTTTATCGTTTATTTTATAGTCAAAACTGATTTTATTAATTTTTCTAGTAAAAGTTACTGCAAAGCATTTTTTGATGTTAAGAAACATTAAATTACTGGTACACCAATGAGACACCGCATCCAAGTCACCTTGCAAGGATCGGGCGTCCTCGAGATTAGAAATAGTCGAGTATATTTTTAAATCGTCAGCGTACAATAGACATGGGCACTTCAGGTGGTTGATAAGGTCATTAATAAAAATATTGAATAAGAGTGGACCCAAATGAGACCCTTGGGGCACTCCCGACGTTACAAATACTGGCTCAGAAATCTCACCCTTAAGGGCGACCAGTTGGCTTCTGTTGGATAGATATGATTCGATCCAACGGAGCAATGACCCGTGAACCCCCATCGATTGCAGCTTTGAACACAGTATTGCATGGTTAACCTTGTCGAAAGCTTTTGAAAAATCCGTGTATACGGAATCGACTTGAGTATTTTTGGCAAACGCCCCACACAAATAATGTTTATACTCTAAGAGATTTGATACCGTAGACTTCTTCCTAACAAAGCCATGCTGTTTGGTCGATATGAGAGGATGAACATGTGAATAAATTACTTCGTATACGATCGATTCAAAGATTTTAGAAAAACATGATAATATACTGATCGGTCTGTAATTTTCACATTGTGTTTTGTCGCCGTCCTTATGAATGGGGATCACATGAGCAACTTTCCACGCATCAGGAAAGAGTCCCGAGCAAAGTGACTGATTGAATAAAATACAAAGAGGTATAGACAGTTCCTCAGCGCACTGTCTGATGACAATAGATGGTATTCCGTCGGGTCCAGGGCTCTTTCTGATGTCTAAGGTCTTGAGTTTCCTTTCTATTTTGTCAACAGAGATTACCATTGTTGAAAGACTAGAGTTACTGACAGTTGGAGTCAAAGGAACAGGCACACCACTGTTGTTTTCATAAACCGAGCAGAAGTACTTCGAAAATAACTCGCATACACCCGAGAGATCGGAAGCCTGCGACCCAGCGTAGTTCATGACGCGAGGTACTGTGTTGCACTTGTTACGTTTGCCATTCACAAAAGCCCAGAAGCATTTGACATCAGAAGTAATCCCATTCTCAATCGAGTCAACGTAGTCCCGATAACATTTGTTAATTAGTCGCTTACACCGAGCTCGCAGCAGAGAGAAAGCATCATAGTCGCGCGGATTTTGGTATTTTTTAAATAATTTGTGGAATTTATGTTTTTCAGCCAAGCATTTTTTTAGTGATGAGCTAAACCAAACAGGAAACCTATTGCTAGTAACTGACGTGAGAGGAGTATGTTCTGAGATGATTTTATCGAGAGATTCGTAAAATACAGAAGTGTTTTCATTTATGTTGGCAGAAGATAACAATGTTTCCCATGGAACCTTCTGAAGGTCAGATCTGATACGTTCAAAGTTGCTCTTGTAGTAATTTCGGCGCTTTGTAGGCTTAAGAGTCCCGGGTGAAGCGTCGGGCGTGTCCGAACTCAGTGTGATCTCCAGAGCTGGATGATGTCGGTCTAAGTTACTTAGTGGGACACACTCTGAGACCCTGAGGCTATCCTGAGTGCTCAGAACTAGATCCAACTGGCGGTTATTTATATTGCCCACCCCGTTAAATTGGTAAAAGCCGCAGAGGGTCATGGTCTCGAGTAAAAGATTAGATTTATAAACCGATACAGAGGAAGGAGTGAAGTAGTTAGTGTTTGGGTGTTGAGTCCATTGTATGTTAGGCAAGTTATAGTCGCCAATACAAAGAAACGCCTGGCCACCACCGGCATTAAGAACAATCGATTGACATTTTGTGTAGAAATTTATAAGAGTCTCGGCAGAAGTGTACGAAGGAATGTAACTGAGACATATGTTCAACTTAGGATGATTAACTAAAGTCGGCTCTATTGTAATCCAGATGTCTTCGAGGTCAGTTTCCCAAGATGATTGGCGAATAACGTCGTATGATTTCTTAATAGCTAAGACTACACCACCACCCTCCGTTTTCTTATTACTCGAGGAACATCTATCCCGACGAAATACGTTATATCTACAGTCAAAAATTTCACGATCGGAGACGCTATCGTTTAAGTTGGTTTCAGTAAGACAGATAATATCGTAATTACAGTTTAATATAGTTAAGTATAACTCCTGTAACTTAGATCTAATTCTATTGACATTTTGATACAATATTTCCATGAAGAATAATGAAAAAAAGAACCTATTTAAAATCTAGACAGAAAGGTAGGTATACAAAGTCAATAATTGTTTTGGCCCTCAGACCCCACAGAATTTCCCGACAACTTCAACAGAAAGTCCGAGTTCCTGATTTGTACTGCGCTGGAGGTATCATTCTTGCGGATATAGATCCTACCGTATCTTACCCATACATACTTATAGTTATTACTTTGAGCAAATCTTCTAGTTTCAGCGTGCAGCTTTTTCATTTCAGGTGATAGGTGTTCAACCACGTATATTCTGCCTGCACTCCCAGCATCGATCCCGAGGGAACCGGCGCTGAGCGGTGAGTCGGGATGGTTTTTGTTATAACGATGTGCAGACGATATGATAAGATCACGTTGTCGGGGGGAGTCCAAGGTGACAAGAATGTTGCGGGGACGTGCGGAGCCGGAGTTCATTTTTGCGACACGACGACACGCACGTATTGCGGAGTCTTCTATATTCGCGTTTACTACCTCGCAAAGCTTTTTGAATAAGGATGTTACATTTTCGTTTTTAATTTCAGGGACTGCCTGAATTTCGATGTTCAGACTGCGGGACAGGTTCTCCACACCGGACAGCTTAGCCTCCACATGCCGAAGTTGTTTTTGCAAGTTACAATTCTCTCTCTCAAGGTCCCGAATATTTTTAGTCTGTTTGTCCAACTCTACCTTGAAGTCCTTCTGCTCAGCGCTCAAGTAATCCGTCGTTGTTGTGAAGTCCTGCTTCAATCCAGTAACTGCTTTGGTTGTTTCAGTACGAACCATTTCCTCGATGTCGGACCTCAAGGCAGAACGGAGGTTGGTCATGTAATAAGAGAGAGCCGTATTCAGCTTTTCGTCCATCATTTGGCTAATCTTGTCCAAAGTAATAGACGAGTCCAGAGATTGAGGAACGCCAGGTACCCGAGCTCCGCTCGACTCCGATGTGTCGTGGACCACCTCAAGGGACATATCGAGAGATTCCTCAAGCGGCTGATGTCGTCGGACCGGGGTGTTGCAGTTGCTTTTAGTACGTCTGGTAACGTTTGTGCAGGCGGGGCATACCCATGATAGTAGGAATTCCTCAGACAATGAGGCAAATTGGCTACTTTTTATATTTAGGCACTTATAGTGGTAATCAAATTTACATAATCGGCAGTGTAAAAAGCTATTGGGTTCAAGCGGGCAGCGGCAGGCGTTGCAATTCATTTTTCATACAATATTTCTAACACAGGTTGGTCAAGTTAACTCCCTCCGGCGGTGTGATCGAGAAACACTTGAGGCCTTGTAGCTTACTAGCGCAATCAATATTTAGCAATGAAGATTGACGATAGATGGCGTTCTACAGCTAAATGTGCGGAAAGTGCGCAGGCGCGTTCAGGTGTCGCTAGTTTCCGATAGATGGAGTTGGGGTGCAGTATCGGTATACAATGATTATTAAGTCCTCGAACAAATGTCATTCACTCACTTCTAGTCGGTCACGAATCCATATCTATGGTCACGAAAAACTTTGACAATCAGTCACAACAACACAGCTGTGATACCCTCAGATCCCGAAAAAGTTATCATCATCCAGGTTTTAATTCACACAAAAGGGCTTGATTCACTATCGGAGTAACTGAGATAACACTAGATGGGGTAAGTCGCGGTACAAGGAACGCGAGGCAGTCATCTGTGTAGCCGAAATGTTGATTTAACACACACACACAACTCAAATGTACTGAGCGATTATTACGCGGCTTTTGTTGTTGACGTCCGTCGATAACATTCTTCAGGATGATGAAATCATTGGTCTTTGCCAATCATGTACTTTGGGCTTTGTGGCAGATTGTGGCGCGTTTAAACGCTTTGTTTAAAATCTCAATTAAAACCTTTATCTGATTCCGATATTACGATATTGGGTCGCTCAATATCGGAATTGTAATATCGGATCTCGGATTCCGAGATTCCGATATTACGAGATTCCGAGATTCCGATATTCATGCCCTACTGCGGGCGTGCACTACCTTGAATTATTAATAGGCTTGAATGGCGTGATCCTGTTTTATCGAAATCGTCGTTAAGTGTATTTTTTCTCAAAATGTACTAATTCTAGTAAAAAATTAACTAACTTAATCTTCATAAAACTATTTTAGGACAATGGTCTTTAAAAAGTCCTAAGTAAATCTACGAATACTTTATTTACTTTGCAACACTAAAATAATACTTCGTCTATACTATTTAGTATTAAGTGAGCATACAAAAAATCTTACTTTAGTTAAACAAGTTTTTTTTAACTTAAGCTATTATAACTAAAGACTAAATTATCTAAAGAATACTTAACTTGGTTTTGGGTATTCTTAATTTGCTTAAGTAGCGCTCGATGAAGAATATAAAGTCTTAAAGAAAAAAATCTCTATTCTAAGTTTATTTGGTTTTAGCTTAAGTGTAAATTTAGATAGTAAGACAAGTAAGATTTTGCCATTAATACCAATTGCTACTTGGGTATTCCTTAGTTTAGGTATCCATTAGTCTGAATTTTTCCCGCTACTTCTTTTCAGCTCCAGCCGATATATTGTGTTCCCGAAGTTACCACTACTTCGGGACAACATTTGTCCAGAAGAAGGGGTAGGATATCATACGCTGTATTTAGAACGCAAAATGCCTTGAAGAGGTCAAGTAGACTTATAAAGAAGTGGAATTGGAATTTGAATCTTGTCAGGATTGTAAACACAGTTAGGTATGTATTATTACCTTATTGTGATATCCGCAAATGTGCCATATACCGTTGTTACTTTGCATATTGATTTAGCAATGGTAGGTATTCTTGATCTTAAATGGTATTTTATTCGTAGTCAGGAATTCAGTGGGCAGAGAGTAGGCCGCTCACGGTCAACGTAAGCTGGCGGCCTTCTTCCAACTAAAGCCTTTCGATTTGAAAGTATCATCACTATTAGTCCGTAAAAATATTCAATAAGGATTTGATCTTTTTATTTAATAGCTATCAAATGACTGTACCTACCCTGTGTGTACGAGATCGAATCAGAAATGAGGAGATCCGTAAACGAACTAAAGTCGCTCACATAGCCCGACGGATTAGCAAGCTGAAGTGGCAATGGGCAGGGCACATAGTACGTAGAACTGACGGCCGATGGGGCAGCAAGGTTCTGGTGTGGAGGCCCGCGTACCGGAAAACGCAGCATGGGACGTCCACCCATATGGTGGACCGACGACATCATAAAGGTGGAAGGCGCTGGACGCAGGCCACTACCAACCGGGCAACATGGAAAGCATTAGGGAGGCCTATCTTCAGCAGTGGACGTCCTATGGCTGAGATGATTATGATGATTTATATTGTTGTTATAATATTATTTTTTTAATAAAAGTTGAACTTGAGATATTATTTTAATTGAAAAGTCAAGTACTCCTAATGTACCTACTTACCTACCTATTTGAGGTATAGTCCAGTCATTTAAGCTTAAATTAGGTAAGAATCTCGGAATTCGAGATACCCAGCTGTAAGTCTGTAAATACTTGTATATTGACACCCTAAAAGTTGTCTCAAAACCTACATATGGTAGGGTGTAAGCAACTATTAAATTTTAAGGTCAAAGGTCACAAAAATCGGTTTTTTGCGCTTTTTTTGGAAATATCTCATTTCCTATGGGTTTTTTGCTATTTGTATTTATTATCAATATTGTAGAATATAAAATTCTCTACAAATTTTGTTCAAAAAAAAGTTTTTCTACGGTGAACCGTTTTCGAGATAGAGGGCGGAGAGCGCGCGGTCACCGCATCACTTCAGGTCAACCGGTGCCTCCGGTCAAAAACGCGCCATATACCTACTCGTATAGTTGATGAACTATCGATAAATCAATTATTATAAATATTTGTAAATTTTTATTAACTATAATATTATGTTTTATCATTTTCTTCATGCATTAAATCTATATATATTCAATAATACTGATAACCGTTTACTAAAATTAAAAAATAATTAAGAGAAAAACTTAAATCATAATAGGTATAATTGTTTTCCCATTAATTTATTTCTGCACGCATTAAGTGGTTGTGACACAACTTCTGCGCTTTTTAAAAAGGGAAAAAAAAAACATTTTTTAAAGTTTTTGAGAAACTGTTGAATTTGGATAAACTAGCTGCAGCATTTGAGGAAGAAAATTGTTCGGACCCAGAGATTATTAGAGAGTGGAACTCAAACCTTATTGGCAGTCTATAATGGTCCAAAATCTGTGAAAAGTCTCGATCATCTTCGTCATAATAATATGCATTACGTCAAGTCTTAAACTAAATAAACCTGTGCAGCTTTCAAATATTCCACCAACAAGTGCAGCTGCTCATCAATATTTCAACCGTGTATATTATCAAGTTCAAACTTGGTTAGGACATGATTTGGAACCCCAGGTATGGGGTTGGGCAATGCGAAACGATTTTCTGGAGCCTATCATGACAATTTTACCACCTGCTCCAGAAGATTTGCTAAATACAATTTGATGCGGTGACCACGCGCTCTCCGCCCTCTATCTCGAAAACGGTTCACCGTATAAATTTTTTTTTTAAACAAAATTTGTAGAGAATTTTGTATTCTACAATATTGATAATAAATACAAATAGCAAAAAACCCATAGGAAATGAGATATTTCTAAAAAAAAGCGCAAAAAACCGTTTTGTGACCTATGACCTTGAAATTTAATAGTTGCTTACACCCTACCATATGTAGGTTTTGAGACAACTTTTAGGGTATCAATATATAAGTATTTACAGACTTACAGCTGGGTATCTTTAATTCCGAGGTGAACTTTACTATAATGACTGGACTAGTAGTGTTAGTTTATGAAGAAAAAATATTGTCATTGTTACACCTGTCTTTAGTTAGCATTTTCTCGTTTCCTTTTTAAATCATTGAATAATATTTTATAGGTATTTAAGTACGTAATAACTTATTACTGTTATTACTAATAAGTAGTGAACAACAATATTCTGTGGTCAATTCAGTGTTATTGGAGTAGTTTCTATTATTTAAATAGGTAAGTGCCTTCCTATTTAAGTACCTACATAAAATAGAACAGAAATGTATGTGACATAAACCAAACAGTGCAATACAAGAAAGAATTGGCCGTATGGATATATATCCAAAGCCGTAAAACCTATATAGAAAATAAAAAATGTGACATAATTGCAGTAGAATCCCGATTATCCGGATCAATTAAATTTCAAAGTGAAATCAAACAATAATTAACTTTTAACAATAGAAAGGGTTTTCAATACATCACTTTAGATTAGACCATTGGATGAATCCATTTCTTATAACAATGAACCAAGACACGTCTGTACCGTGTTACGGTGGCGGCGTCTTGCCGTTTTGATGGGTCCAGACCCTTAATTGGTAATTAAGTAGAACTGTGAAGAATGAGTCCGGATAATCGAGATTCTACTGTATTGACATTGAAACCACCACGGGCACGGCACCACGAGTTTTGCAGGTAGGTAAAAGAGGTATATAGTAACCATAACCATATAGGTACTTACATCATAGTCTGGTAAATGTTCACAATCTCCAACCAACCAAGCAAGTGCCTACCTAATTAGATAGTCTACCTACTTATACCCATAACTTTTGAGTTTAGTGCTTTTGAGTGAGCACGCATATTCTATGAATAAAGCAAGCTCACGCACTGATTTTTAAGTCAACTTTCAACCCGAAATAAAGAAAGAAAAAATAAATTCTCTCCTTGTCTGTCTTAAGCCCATTTCTCTGGTTTATTTATATTATACGGGTATAATTTATACCCTATATGTTATTCTGGTTTATAAACAATAATCTGTAAAGTTTCACCAAAATCCGTTCAGCAGTTTTAGCGTGAAAGAGTATCAAACCTCCAGACAGCCATACAAACTTTCGCATTTATAATATCAGTAAGATAGTAAAGGTAAAAGGTACCTAAATAATAAGTCTTAATTTAATATCGGAAGGAGAAAATCATGGTTTTTCATTTTCTTAGGTCAGCTTCGTGTAGTTTCTAATGTAATTAAAAAACGTACCTATCACTTGTTTTTTTCTCAAGAGGCCGTCATGCTATCAATAATCTCTCTTTAGGCTACTAAGTAGGTACCTAGGTAAAGTACTACTTAGTATGGGATAATTTTGGGAATCGAACCCAAAACAATCTGAGTCGAGAGTAAAGTGTGTACCTACCTTGTGTAAGGTGTTAAGTAGCTGATGACTCGACTAGTATCACTTTGTCAAATAGGAACACTCGACATTGGACAGAACTTACCTTCTAGAGCGGCTTTGGTTGCCGTTTAATAAAAAAAAAGACTGGACAAGTTACTTAGAACCTTAGATTAATAAAACCTAGATAGCATGGACCTATAAAAAAAGTCGGACGGATTCTCATCAACAAAATACTGTGACATTAGGATACACCAGCTTGCCTGTACGTACAGGCCGGCACGCACACATTCACACCCTGTTACACCACTTCGAGTGCAAACTTCACACAGTTGACACATTTAAGCAGCGAAAAAACAACACGAATATGACATGTCTTGTGTGATGAAATTGTGTAAAAACCGTTCTGTTCGAACAAACAAAAATTAAGGAATCACATTTCACAGGCAAAATAATAATCCAATCACTTATTTCCCGACATTAAAATATTGAAATTAATTGAAATCAAACGTCATTCACTCGAAAAAATAATACGTCAAAGACCAGTGTTCTCAGTTATTTACGTGGGAAAATTACCCGAAATATGGGAAATTAATAATGATTTTAGGACTTTTTAGTTATGTATTACGCATACTATGGAAATAAAATAATTTATCATAATAATTGTGTTTTAATGGGATATATTTTCATGGGCAAATTTGATCCTTCCCAAAAATGTGGAACTGCGAAATTCAAATTTTTTTTACATGGATTGCAAGTCAGTGTCAGGTTGTATGTTAAAAAAAATCTATCAGAGATAATAATAATATATTGATGATGCATAAGATTATGATTATAATGTACACAAGATTCGTAATTTGTAACTGCGTGAATCATTTTTGATCCACATTATGTACATACCCTGACACACTGACTTGCAAACAATGTAAGAAAATTTGAACATTGAAAATTTCGCGCCTACCTCAACGCATACACCTATCATCCTTTTAAAATGGCACGGAATAATTCTGTCTACATTTCCAAGTAACATCTGCCGATCTATGATTTTCTTAAAATAAATGGGTAAAATGTTTTGGCTAACATGGCATCCCTAAATTCACTCACACAATAGACAAACGCCAAAATTTTGCGTCACAGTTTTGTTGTAGCGCGAGTTCCGTCCGCCTTTTTTTATAGGTCCATGCTAGATAGATAGTCAGTGCACGAAAGGTGAGGCAGTTTTTAGGGAGCCGGCACGGCTTACCCGTAAACGTCACATGAACTGTTAAAGTGAAAAATTGGTAAACACGTCCGACGAATTTTAATTAATTAAAACGGTTTGTGCTGTGAAAGGGTGTCTAAAATACATCAGAAAAACGAAAGAAAGTGACCAGTGTTACATTTCATCAGTAAGTACTACAATTCGACGTTTATTTTGCTTGAATTTGGCTTTCAAAAATTAAATACGGGAATGATACCAGTTACAAGAAAATTTATTTCCCAATTGTTCGCCGTACAAATACACTTCCTTTTTTATGAAATTGAGACTTTTAAGTCGATTTATCTTATTGTTATTAGGTAGGTACTTTGAATTCAATAAATAAGTAAGTACATGATGCGTTTTGTTTTTGTTAATTATAAAATAATTAAAAACGTATTAAAAATTTCCCTTATTTCGGGAAAATCGCCTTCACT
The DNA here is from genome assembly GCF_963855985.1 of Ostrinia nubilalis. Taxonomy (NCBI): domain Eukaryota; kingdom Metazoa; phylum Arthropoda; class Insecta; order Lepidoptera; family Crambidae; genus Ostrinia; species Ostrinia nubilalis. The sequence goes on along the minus strand of NC_087119.1, from coordinate 23,822,125 downwards.
GTCTACACTCCCCAACAAAATTGACACTAATGACATAAGATTTTTGCCTCACTCTTGACGAAGCGTTTGTATGAAGACTATCCATCTAGGTTTTATTAATCTAAGCTTAGAACTTGTTACTTAGTTCGGACTTTTATTCGACGATTCTTAACCGTTTCATTCAGCGCCTGCGCCGCATCGCATCGAGGTTCGTATGCGCTTGCGATTATAAAACATGCCATGGTGGCAGCACTTTCGCGCGCGCGCTTTTTGCTTTGGTTCAGTTTGATTCGGGGCTTGCACAGCAGGGTTTAAAACTAATATTTATTGATGTTTAGTTATAATATACTTGACTAAGTAATTATTGAAAATTCCCTGCTCATTATCAACAATTTTACAGAAACGAAAAACGAATTATGTAATTATTGTTCTGAATGATTGCAACCTGGAATATTATTTTAACTCACGCTTTGTGATTTGGCGAGAAATAAATAAGACTAATTGATTTATTTTATTTATTGAGACAATAAATGTTACATCAAATAATGGTTCTTAAATTACTATAGGTACTGATAGTATATATATACTGACATAAAGGTGCCTAGTAAGCATGTGATTAATATACCATATTTCTACCAACATTTAGTCATATTACTCAATAAACGAACGAATAACAAATAAAAAGCAATAAATTCAACAAACAATTTAACAAATAAATAATAATATGAAGACTAGAAAGTAAAATAAAACAGTGGAGAAACCTTCATGGTTTAATTATTAAGATGGAATCGAGAACATTAATCTTAGTATTTCAACTTAAATTGGGTTTTCAAAAATAGTAAATCCATAGAAATGCTTAACTTAATTATTCTAAACAGCAATATTAAATACAATAAAATATGAAGTGACTCGCACGAGCACTAAGCCTAGTTAAAACTAACACATATTATTAAAAATTCGCTGAGTGCGAAGCTTATTATTTAAATATGCTTGTGACTTATCTGTAAACTAGATATTGAAAAATCCCATAAATATACAGTAAAATATAATTTAGGTAATTTAATTTGAAAAAGATTATACTCAATCAATGGTTACAAAAGAATTTTTTTTTCTCACAAAAGCTTGTATTTGTATATTTTAATTTGAAAATAAATAGTAAACATAATTAAATAATGAAACAATTATAATTTTATATTTTTGTATATATTACTTTAAACAAACCTATGTCATTACATGACCATTAAAAACATTTATCACAATTAGTACATATTTTAAAATAAATATAAAATTACATAAAATAATTGATTCATTGTGACCTGATTGCCAAAAGCAGGTCCATAATAACAAAACAATATAATTTAATAATGAAATATCATATAACTTATAGCTAAAGTTTATCGAATATTTTTCTAAAATACTATGATCATTGGTCTTACTTTTGGTCTAGACCATAATACTGATGACCCATACATTGTCATTATGAAAAAAAGTCTGTAATGAGACTTAGTTTTGTTCAGGTTCTGCCTCATGCTCTGGCTTGGCTTGAGGCTCGGCACATGCCTCATCCTGTGGCTCAGCTTGAAGCTCGGCTTGAAGCTCAGCACTTGCCTCGGCAAGTGTCTTCACTGCCACTGGTTTTGGCGGCTCAATCTGAGAAATGTCTACGTAATAAGGAGTGTTAATTATGTCACCTACTTCCTTAATAGTTACATACATTTCAAGCCCTGAGTACAAAAACTGATGACGTTTATGTTCCCAAGCTTGTTTTTCATCGGCCTTGCAATAAATGGCAACTACTGGTTGGTCGAAAAATGGTTCTATCATTGCGGTGAGTCTATTATATGAAACTTCAAATTGCCTACCGCAATCAACAAGTGCTACTTTAACTTTTTCGTTTGGCATTGTGATGCTGTCCACATATCCTCTTTCAAATTTGTTGCTTGCTATAAGGAGTATCGCAACTGGCATTCCCTCCACAACCTTATCTGGTGTCAACTTCGGTCGTTTTTTGGCATCATAACTAAGCTTTTCCTTGTTAATAAGATATTTCTTATACTCATCAACTTTTGCAACGTGGAAAGACTCAAGGGTAGATCCTGATACCACCCGAACATGCAGTTTCTGGCCGACTTGGAAGGTCGGGTATCTGAAATAATCTCGGAAAGTTTTCGTAGGTGACATTTGATAATCACTCTCCCTAACTCCGAATGCTGAGTGTCCGCTGTATGCTAGCATGGTAGAGAAGTCATCGGGACATATTTTGTTAGAGAGGTCCACAATGAAGCGGTTGTTTGATATTTTCCTTATGGTCATTGTAGCGGGGTCATCTGCTAGCAATACTCTCACAGTCTCAGTTGCCTCACGGGTCCAAGAATCCCTTAGCGGCATGCAGTCTGTTAAAGCGCACTTCATTGCCAATGGCGGGATGTTAGTTTTCAGCGATGGAATGTGCAGGGTCCCTGCAATCACATTAGTCTCGTAGAACCCGTAGTCAAGAGCATAAATGTCTGCTACGGTCAATCTCTCATCATTTTTTCTAAGAGTAAGCACACGTCCACGAGCATATTTATCCGCCACCTTTGATCTGAAGATCACGAACGTGCTCTCCTTCAAGTCCTTGAGAGGATATATATCTCCATAACTCGTCAAGGTGGGAAGGTAATTCCGGTATTCGAAGGGTCGAGCGTAAAAGTTTACCGGACTTTCTATATGTGTATTTTTTATTTGTGTTGAGCGGCTATTCTAGTTCAATAAAGTCCTAGTATCACTGCGACCGTTATCGATCTATTGTGATCGCCGCTGTTTTCCTTACAGTTCGCCTCCGAGTCCTGGGCTCAGATTACGGTAACTTTTATAACGTCTACAATCCAGACGCGTTTCTGATTCTGCGATACGATTGGTCAAAACAGCTGACGTACGCTGTTGAACGACCAATGGTATCGCAGAATCGAGAAGCGTGTCTGGATTGTTGACGTTAAAAATTACCGTAATCGGGGCTCTGTTCTATATGTGTAATGTCAACTTTAATTTTATCTCCAACTGCATAATTTCTTATTTTCATCTGTTTAATATGTTCTGCTAACTCCTCCATTGTATCAGAAAAAAACTTTTAACACTCCTTACAAAAATCACTCGCGGTTTAAAGTTTTAGGAGACGTCCACTCCTCCTGGAGCTCAAGTTGAGAACCATAGAGAAAAGTAATACATAGGAAATAGAGAACCCTCTCTGTCAAATTTTTGAACCTACTAATTGACAGCCTGGTGTTAAATTCCCTGTACTTAACCTACGTACGTAACGCTCACATACATACATAGTACACGCACACATACATACAGAAAGTCCACGCACACATACACACAGTTCACGCACACATAGGCCCTCATAACCTTCAAAGAATTATTGTTTTTATGATGTACAATGTAGAATTTTTTCAAATCCATTATTTTGAAAATATTTATCTTTATGGTGTACGTATTGTATTATTTTCAAAACAATGGATTTGGAAAAATTCTACATTGCACATGGAAATGCAAATAAGTAAACAAAAACTTTTGAATTTAATAATTTTACTTTATTTATGAACACACATAATACACCAAAAGCGTCTTTTCGCAAAGTTTTCAACAACACTAAAAAAGCATTTGCACATTGAGAAAACTCAGATCACTTGTGAACATAACAGAAAGTTTCTTCGCGATTCACGAAGGAACGAACAAAACTCCGATGAACCAGAACAGCAGCAGGTACGAAGGAATGAACTTGAATTTGACTCGACGACTCTTCAATACTTTAATAGGGCCACAGAAAACTTAAATGATGGCTAAGAAAACAAGAATGCATTTAACATAACAAAAACAACACCGGCCATTTTGGAGGAAAAACAAAGTTGCCATATGTTAAATAGTAATTTCTACTACTCTATTATGTAAATTATAACAAAAATGTCAATGTTCAGTTTTAAATTAAAACAAATTAATTTCATTTAAAAAAAGTTTTCACATTGTAATTAACAATATTCTCAAATATATTTTAATTAAGAAAAAAATGAAAATATGAAGGAAACAGGAGCAGCGACATCTAGAGCGTTTTAGGGTAGTTAAAAAGTATTTGAATTTATTCACCGATGTCGCTGTTTGGAAGCAATTTTCACTTCGATGACCGTTGTATGGAAGTTTCCACACCCTGTTGAGAACTGTGGTTGAGATGAGAATGATTTCAAACAAATTCAAACTTTCATTTGTTTTGTTACCATCGCGTGACACTGACAGCCGGTACTTTTTTTTAAATGTGTTCACGGCTTGGGACATGAATCGTATAGTATCCAAAACGATTTTCATATAATCGTTTCGAATGTACGAATGGTTGAATATAAATGTCACCGTAAAACTGTTTTCACAAATTCCATTTATTTAATAACAAAAAAAATACTTATCTCAATCTATACTAATTTAAAAAGAGGTAAAGTTTGTGTCTTTGTTATTTATTTGTTAAATTGTAAGGGGTAATCTCGGGATCTACAGAACCGATTTTAAAAATTCTTTCACCAATAGAAAGCCAGATTATTGCTGAGTGTCATAGGTTATATAAAAAATCGAAAAATTCTATGCGGGCGAAGCCGCGGGCGGAAAGCTAGTGTTTAATAATTTTAAAATTAAAGAAAAAAAAAACCTATCTCAATGAATGACGCAATAAATGACGCAATAGATGACGTGATGCATCGCAAATATATTTATTTTTCGCGTTTTAGCCCTAACTACTTTTCTTTTAACTTTTTAGTTGACTAATAAATTATCAAGTGTTTTACTAGCCGGTAACGTGAACGGAAACGATTTTCTCTATTATTAGAGGCCGGTAGATCTATTCTCATAAATAAAACACTGGATACTCATCTTTCACATTATATTGCCTTAATTTAGATACAATTCATCACTTAGCACAAAAGCGCGCGGAGTCGTCTCCGCGCGTCCCTCTATTCTGACGTTTGATTCTCGTGTGACATTGACGTATTGTCAATGTCACTATGACAGCATCTCATTGGCCACAACGATACCGTTATTTTAACGTTTTAGATTTTTCATAATTAACACTATAAAAAAATTCGCAGATGATCCTTCTATTACTATATTTTTCGTTTTTCAGCAGATCTTAGGCTATATTAAACAGTACTGTACCGTTATTCGAAGCCTTTATAATGAGAGTAGTGTCTGTCTTTTCCTGTTTGAGTACTAGTTTTGACGTATAATCTGCCCACGTGACTTCCGCTCCGGTCCCCCACCGCCTAAGCACGCCTCAATTAGCGACACTAGCGCCACCAACGGTAGCTCGAAACTAGGTTTCGATATTCTCGCCATTGGTGTTTTAGTTCCCGTTCGAGACGGTCGTAGAATTAGCTCCGCTAGTTCGCGACCCATCTCACAGGTACTAGTCGTGACGTGATTCAGGTAAAATATTACCATCATAATGTAAGTACTTTAAATTATTATGTACTGGCTGAAAACTTATAAAAATTACTGTGATTACTTATTTCGCAGTGTAATTTATTTTTACAACGGTGTTACCGTTCGGGGGTAGATTGCATTCAATCTAACTCAGTGTAATTTTAAATAATTATCTTTCTTCTCTAGTAATACTTGTACCTAACGGTATTCCGTTAGACGTGTTTCAAAAGTAACATTACTTTTTAGCAATGTTTGTTTCTAACGGTTTTTCGTTAGATATGTTTTTAAGCTAACTTTTCTTCTTAGCAATGTTCGTACCTGACGGCGTGTTCTGTTAGATGTGTTTTAAAACTAACATTCCTTTTTAGCAATGTTTGTGCCTAACGGTTTTCGTTAGATGTGTTTTAAAACTAATATTCCTTTTTAGCAATGTTCATTCCTAACGGTATAACACTCCTTTTTAGCTGTGTTTGTTCCTAAGGGTTTTCCGTTAGATGTCTTTATTTTCAAAAGGAAAGAGGAAATATTATGTCCACGTGCAGAAGAGGAGCAAGAGTTGGCGTAGAGGTCAAATCAAAGGATGGTGTGGTGTAATGTGATAGTCGCAAGATGTGATTGCTTGCTACAATAAGCTGTAAGTACCAACTTACCAATACCATTTCAGACATACGAATTCCATCGGACGGATTGTGTTGATTTATAAATCAACAAAATAAATAAACGGTAAACTACCTTTATCAATATGCATCCGGGGAAAGTATGAAAACTTCCACTAGGTAGGGTAGCGTACCGACGTACCTATTCTACCGCCATTATGGAAGTCTAACGCATGGCTTATAACCCAAGAGTGAAGTGTGCAGTTTGTCCTATTAGGATACGGTACGTAGGTATAATAATACCTTTGTGGTTTTCTTAAACTATGATTTCAGGAAAACGCTATGCTGTTACTGTGTAGATAAACAGTGAGTCTGTGTAATAAACGGTGAAGGATGAACATCGTCTATTCAGCCTGATACGCAGTTTATTTGATGCTAGCGGCGTCTGGAAAATTTTTCGGCAGCAATACGATCGCAACTCTGCTCCGCAGATCGATCTGAGATTTCGCCTTATGCTAAATACCTACAGTGGAAAACTCAAACTGGCTACTCGGCCAGCTAGATGGCAGTGTAACCAAAACGCAGCAGCATAATCCTGTAGCGAGGGTAAGTTCTCTTGGAGCAAACAGGGAAAAACCAGGAGCCAGAACATTTTCTCCCTCATCCCACCGGGATAGGAGAAAACTCAAACACTCAAGGAGTCTCGTATTGAGCCAGGCAACGCCGCTCATTTTTATTTACGTCGAGAGGTCTTAGTAAGGCATTGGTCCAAACCCTCTTGTTATCCCTCATCCCACTGGGATAGGAGATTACCCAAAGAGAATCGGACTCAAATCATTACATTTCGAGCCGAGCAACCTCGCTCATTTTTATTTACATCGAGAGGTTTTAGGGCATCGCTCTAAACTCTCATGTTATCCCTCATCCCACTGGGATAGGAGATTACCCAAAGAGAACCGGACTCAAATCATTACATTTCGAGCCGAGCAACCTCGCTCATTTTTATTTACGTCGAGAGGTCTTAGGGCATCGCTCTAAACCCTCATGTTATCCCTCATCCCACTGGGATAGGAGATTACCCAAAGATAACCGGACTCAAATCACTACATTTCGAGCCGAGCAACCTCGCTCATTTTTATTTACGTCGAGAGATCTTAGGGCATCGCTCTAAACTCTCATGTTATCCCTCATCCCTCTGGGATAGGAGATTACCCAAGGAGAATCGGACTCAAATCATTACATTTTGAGCCAAGCAACCTCGCTCGTTTGTATTTGCGGTTCAAAGACATGAGGGCATCGTCCTAAATCCTCATAATTTTTCAAGAGTTATAGAACCCAAACGCCTTATTCCACGGCAAACGAAAATAAGTAAAGTTGCCGAGTAGACATGAGGGCTTCGCCCTAAATCCGCATAACTATAAAAGGGTCTGAAATTCTATTTAACACGGCAAAATTAAAGTAATGTTGCCGGGAGGACATAAGGGCATCGCCCCAAATCCTCATAATTTTCAAGGGTTATGGAACCCTAATTAAAATGCTTTATTTCATGACAAAAGTAAGCTATTTAAGACCTGCCATGGGTAAAAGGTGGAGACAGAGATCATGAGATTACGCAAAAATTACTCGATTCGTGTCAGTTTGGCTTATTTCATTACTGCCGAGATGATACAAGGGCATCGCCCTAAACCTTCAGAATCTTGAAGGATGTTAATTAATCGGGGCCGCAGCTATGCGCCCTGAATTTTTGGTACCGAACAGTTATCGCCTGGAGAAATTAAATAAACTTAAGCCTTTATGCAGCCTCTGCATAGTAAAGTTACAACTATTGACCTGATAGTCTTTTAAATAAGGTATACATTCATAGACGCTTGGCGGGTACCACAAAGTACTGAATACTAAAATAAGTATTTGTCTGCTATACATACCTATAGTACACCGACAGACTCATGCAAATGTTCTGACGACAATTGATTCGCACAGAAAGAGTCGCGACATTCGCGCCCTTACCTATTGGACGACTTCATTCTGGGGTAACTCAGGACCCATCCTTGCTTCGGGGTCAGATATAACCCATGCCCCTTTTGTAATAAAAGCACACAAGTCTGGATAATAAACACAATGAAGTCGGTCCTTACCTGTATAAAATAAATAAACAAAATAATAACAGTCTTACAAACTAGTAACAGTAAAAGGTGAACTCCATAAATACAAAATGGCCTAACCGAGTCTCGGTTACCAAAAACATACAGATCAAGTCACGTAACGTTACAAATCCTAAAGCATTGGCTCTTCTCATGTTATAACACTACAATTCATGATTTGGGTGAGGCAAAGAGCATTTTAACCGCCAACTTGAGGCGCTCATGGCACCCAATACCAAATACTTATGATCCACAATAACCAAAAGTATAAAGCTTATCTGAGCTTAAAACAAATTGGGCACGCTGCATGGTAACGCATTTCGCAATTGAATTTCACTGTACAACGAAAACAGTGACTTTAGTAAACCGTACTTACTAAATATATATTAAACCGCGTAGGTTTACATACTACAATTTGTTATTTTCTCATTTATACAAGCCATTACATTCGTTGGAGAAAAGATTGCATACCAAAAGTCACACAAGTCTTCAGTCTCTTAACTGAACTTTCCGTGTGCCCTATTATAGTGTCAATGACTACGTCTTGTCTACTTAATTTAAGTAAATAAATATAATTTATTATTAATGTCATATGACACCATGTCATATTGTTAATTCGACCTTTTGTGCACCTCTGTGGTTCAATAAAAATTGTCGTATGAATATGAACGACTTTTACGAGGAGTTAAAGGGAATAAATCAAAACCTTCAGTCCAAGAAAGTAATTTAACTCTGATTTTTCCAATTATCACTGTGACCTTAGGGTCACACAGAAGTACATAAACATGGTTGGAATTAATTTTGGATAATGTGCCGCACTCTTAAGCTCTTTGCTTGGGGCCGAAAGTCCTTCGCCTACCTACATAGTACAATTTACAAAATTCGTATTTGATGTGATTTAAATCCATCAATTCCGTACCGCGCGGGAATAACTTGACATCTCGACCTGCACTTTTTTTTTTTTATTAGCTTAAGCGCTTCCTCTACCTTATACCCTACTGGTATAAAAAACTCAACTCGAAATACCCAAAAATACTTGAAATACAGCTCTTGTTCATAAGTAAATATCTCTAATTTAGGCAATAAATATTTGACATAACGATATATCCAATTAATATTATTCTTACAAACATTTATATTTCGATTTATCAATGTATGTCAGAACATGTATTTATTAATATCTCGACTTATACATTTATGGATTTTCGTTTTTAATTTGACAAAAACAGTTATCAAGTTATGATCCCCTCTGAGTACTAAACACATCCATGATATGTGCAGTTGTCTTGTTATGCACGCAGTCAAGAGTTTGGATATTTGGAGTTATCCAGCTATTACCTTCGTATAATCATATTTTTATATGTGTCATTAGCAGTTGTTAAAATATAACATTGTCAGGATTTCGAGCGTCTTTAAATATTTTTTACTTACCAACCGCTGAAAATATTTTTTTAATATATTTAAGCGTTAATTATTACTTTTATTACTATTTTCAATAGTTTAAAACTAAATTAACGTTTAAATAGCAAGTTGAAAGAAGAAGGATAAGTTTAGTCAATAGGTAGGTACTATCTACTAATGTTTTTTCATAACAGACTAATATTTCGTTTGACAACAGAATTTAAGTAAAAAATCTAATAATAAACTTTTAGGTCAATTTTAAGTTCCGGATAATTTTATTTTTATAGTCCATTTGACTTCAATGACATTATTTAGGAATAATGATGAGGCAAAAGTAAGTAGGGTCGATACGCCAGATCTCGTCCATTTAGTGAGTTGGTAGATTTGAGGAATAAAAATAATATACAATTTTTCGTAATCATTTTGAACGAAAAATTGTTGTCATAATGCTCCCTTTAGTCTTTATAAGTATAGTATTAAACTTGCTCTAAACCATTAGAAGTTTTAATATTATCTTTGTAATATTAATAAAATATAGAAAAAATGCATTCAAAATCACTAATAATTAATAACAGCATGGAAATAAAAAAATATAAATAAAATCTTACTAATTGGTATTCAAAATATTTAGGTATCACACTTAATAATCGAGATCGAATCAGAAATGAGGAAATCCGTAAACGAACTAAAGTCGCTGACATAGCCCGACGGATTAGCAAGCTGAAGTGGCAATGGGCAGGGCACATAGTGCGCAGAACTGACGGCAGCAAGGTTCTGGAATGGAGGCCGCGTACCGGAAGGCGCAGCGTGGGACGTCCACCTACAAGGTGGACCGACGACATCGTAAAGGTAGCAGGGAAGCGCTGGATGCAGGCCGCTACCAATCGATCAACGTGGAAAGCATTAGGGGAGGCCTATGTTCAGCAGTGGACGTCCTATGGCTGACATGATGATGATGATGATGACACTTAATAATTATAAACATACATATTTTGGTTTATTTCATTTTTTGAAATTTCAATAGTATGGCTCAATTTGCAATATGGTATCCTCTCTAGGCACAGTTTGCTTTTTAATATTATTTACAACGTCTGTATTTAGAAAATAGTCGTGATAATGTGGACGCAAATTGGCTATCACAAGGGTAAGCTACATTAAGAGCGTGTATTAGCGTCCAGGAAAAGGCCTAAGTACTGAAAAAAATATTTGTGTTCGATACGTCATGTAAATAACGTTTTACATGATATAAAACATGCATTGTTTTGTATATTTTAATATCTTAGACCCAGTTAGACCAGACCGCGATCACTTCTGACGCAAAGTGGAAATTGCATTGTAGTAAATTCGCATCCACCTTATTTTAAGTGTCATTTAATAAAGTACAATCACCGATATCATTATCCGTATTGTATGGTTCATGGTTAAGGCTTATAGACTGCGGTAAATCCCAAACTAGACCTAAATATATTAAAAACTTACCTTGAAACGCGCACCTGCTCATGTGGGATTTATTTTTGGCAAAAACGGTAGCATTCTATAAGATTTTTTTAATGTGGGTTTACGTGTCATACATTCAGGGAATCATAGCAATAGCTTTCGTTCTAGAGTGATCAGTTATTTGGACGTGAACTGGACGGTGGACCCGAAAAGGCGTGTCGACCTTACGCAAAAATGTATCCAGCTAATTTTAATTATTTTAAGCTTAATGGTAAGCTTAAAATAATTAAAATTAATTGTGCTTGTTATGAAGCATGGCTTTTGTTCTTTTATTCGTCTTTTTTTAATTTTAAGTAAACGTACAATTACCTGATCAAAAGCGATCATAATCTGCGATTATATTTGATTTTTCTAATAAATTTGCTACTATTTCATTGCAAAAGTGATAAAAATATGTTCTATTTTTATGTTTTGTTTTTTTACTTAACCTTCATTCAAAATAATTAACTTAAATCCAATTTTTACACCTTAAATATTTGTTTTTCTTTGGTGAATAACTTGACAAGTCGTCGGTACACAACTTGACAAGTCTTTTTTTTAATAGATTAAGAAGATAATTTAATCAAATTCTTACGCCAATCGAAAGATATGCATCAAATTAGCTTATTTCAATCATAAAAATATCAATTATCATTAATTCCGATTTACCAGGGAACTCTAAACTTTAAAATCGCTCCCCTGAAAAGTACGCAAAAATGACATGTCAAGTTATTCCCGCGCGGTACGGAATTATTATACTGTAACGAAGGTAGTCACAAGCAAAATGTTGTGGCACACACAACTGTTTACGAGTTAACTTGTTTACAACAGCCTCGTGAAATATTCTAATACCTACCCGACTCGCTAGGTCAATAAAGTAATTTGTCTCTGCTGACTATTGTCACAAAAATTAGTACTTACCTACCTACTGGCAACTTAGGTATGTACACTTCAATGAATCATGAGTGACATTGGCGATGATAATAATAATAATAATAATAATAATAAAATTTATTTATTTCAAAACTTTACATGCACATAAAGTAAGGCACTGGTTCCCACACTAGGATTCCCTGTGTTGTGGGATCCAGTCTCTTTCATCTGATTATGTTAATACATTAAGGTTATAGAACAAAGTTAAAGAGAAGAAGCAATGGAATGTGATAGCCGAGTGTAATTTGAAATAATTGTAGTGTATGTGTGTTTGTGTTGCTGGTTGTGTGAATCCTACTTCCAACTAAAATTAATATTAATATTATAAATGCGAAAGTTTGGATGTCTGGATGTTTGTTACTCTTTCACGCAGAAACTACTTAACGGATTTTGATGAAACTTTACAGTATTATTGCTGATAACCCAGGATAACATATAGGCTTTAATTTATGACGATCGATTTGTGACAAACGAAATTTTACTCGGGTGAAGCCGCGGGCAAAGCTATGTAATTAAGAGTTCTGTATGCGTGTAATCTAGGTTATATAACCATTTGGTGAGTAAATTTTTACATTTACGCCTTGTTAGTTGTACCACATCCAGTAAGGTATTGATTCTATTGTAGATAAGTGGCCCCTTGAAGGTAAATGATCTTTTCCCAAACATTAGCTTGCAGGTTTCCTTTTTCCACTTCGTTTTCCTCTGTGACCTTTGGCTTTTTTGGATTGTGCATAGTGAGGTTTTGTGGTATTTAAGCGTGACGGCAATGATATACAGCTGTCGCACTCTCATCAGTCCTGTTTCCTTATAAAGAGTATCAGTACAGTATCTTATTCGCTTTTGGTACATCACTTTTAGAATAGCTCGCTGCGCACGTTCAGCTTTTATGAAGTATGTTTTACAGGCAGCTCCCCATGACACTACGCAATAATTTAGAACTGACTGGCATAGGGTAAGATATAGTGTTTTCAGCAATTGCGTGTCAGAGATGGAACGCAGTTTCCTGAAGATATGCATAAGCTTTCGAACTCTAGAGCTCAAGTAGTCAAGCTGTTTTGTCCAGGTCAGATGTTGATCTATGTACACACCCAAGCATTTTATGCAGCTCATCTGTTCAAACGTAGGACAGTTACAGGCACCTGTATTTCTACATGTATGGAGCTTTATTGATACCTGGCTAGTAGGAGCTGTGCGTTTGGTGACGCTGAAGTTGACCACTTTGGTTTTATCTAGGTTCAAAGTGAGCAGATTATGACTAAGCCAGTTAGCAACTGTTTGCATACCCGATTCCGCCGCGTAGTGGGCGTCCTTCCACGTATTGCCATGGAAAATAATGGCGGTGTCATCCGCGTAGGCAAAGATTTCTGCATTGTCATGCTTGAGCGCGCAAAGACCGTTGATATAGATAATGAAGAGAGTCGGGCCGAGGACGCTGCCCTGGGGAACTCCGTATTTGGTGCAGACATAGTTACTACAGTGGTCACCTATACGTACACTTTGTCTGCGATCAGTGAGATATGAGCTGAACCAATTCAGAGCAACGCCTCGGATGCCGAGACTTTCCATTTTTTTCAGAAGAATTGACCTTGACACGGTGTCAAAGGCCTTTGCCAAATCTAGGAAGACTCCAGCACATCTTTTGCCACTGTCCAGCTTTGCGATTATGGAGTCAACCATATTTGTCACAGCATCCTCGGTTGACTTGTTGTTTCGAAAGCCATACTGGTTTTCACTTAGCAGGTTTCGGTCCTCTAGGTATTTCAGGAGTCTCTTATTCATCACTTTCTCTAATATTTTTGACAGAGAGGATAGAAGAGATATCGGTCTGTAGTTGGATGCCAGTCGTTTTTCCCCTGACTTGTATATCGGGCACACATTTGCTACCTTCATTGCCATAGGAACCTCGCCCGCTCCAAAACTAAGGTTGCACAAGTAGGCTATGGGACCGGCCAGACAATGCTTGGCATTTTTCAGAACACGATTGTTAATGCCATCCCATCCAGGTGCAGAGTCGCTTTTTAGATGGTTGATTATATTGCTGATTTCTCTTTCATCCGTAGGTGAAATAAAAAATGAATCGCAGTGAGGCGTGTTGCTGACATCCAGTGTATGGTTCATATTGATAAGTTCGAGTTCTGATTTTTCGAGAAGCTCCATAGTTTTTTTAGCCAGTTGGTCTCCGACTGTAGAGAAGTAACTGTTGACCGCGTTAAGAGAATCCACAGGATTCTCTTGGGCATTAAGCAACTCAACATTTGAGGAGTCTTTCCTATTTAAGTTACATATGTTTTTAACAGCAGTCCATGTCTTCTTGCTGTTCCCATTTGCGCGGTCCAACAGTTCCCTTTCATAGGCTTTTTTAAGGTTTTGTATGGTATTATTGCAGTAGTTCCTGTAATTTTTGTATCTGAGCTGTAAATTTAGGTCATTTTTGTTTTCTTCCTTCTTTGCTTCCCTATGCAGTAGGTCTCTTTTGCGGATGCATTTTAGTAGATTTTCAGAAATCCATGGTTTTCTTATGGCTTTTGAATTGCGTAGTATCACTTTAGTTGAGTGTGTTTGGATCTTAGTGCTCAAAGTTTCGGTAAACTCTGCTAGAGCATCAGCCACGTCGTTATGATGATAAATGAAATTCCAATCAGTTGTTTCAATGTCCTTGGTCAGTCCAGGGTAGTCGATTTTAGTGGTTTGCTTTATTTCATTCAAATCAGTGGTAGTGCAAGAAGTGGATCTGTCCATTGCAACAACTAGTGTATCATGGTCTGTTATTCCTGTGTCGCAGACTATTATCTGGGCGGTTCCCTTAGTTTTTATCATTGCGTGGTCCAAACAAGTGCGGTTATGTGTAGGATACCTATGCCCTGGATAGAAGCCATAGTGTCCCGTAATATCTAAATAGTCGTTGGCGCGTTTGTCGTCAGATTCAATTGTAATATCAATGTTCATGTCTCCTATTAGAGCACACGAAGGGGTTTTACATTGTTGCATAATCTTTTCCAAAGAGTTACAAAAGTTCTGTATGTTATAGATAGACGGAGACCTATATATGCCGAGGATTGTGAATTCCTGACCAATTCGTATAGTTAAGCAGTTAGCATCTTGAAAAGGTGGTTCTTCGATTGATACTTGAAGTCGACTTTTGTGAAAGATAGCCAAGCCATCATTTTGATTAAGATAATGTTGAGAGTAATGGCAATCGTAGTCATTAAGATCTAGTTTGGGAGTTTTGTCACTTAGTCTGCATTCTGTCAGGATTATGATGTCTGGAGTGAAATTTAAACGTGATAAGAAAATAGCAAAGTCATCAAAGTTTTTCTGAATACTTCGTATATTTTGATGAATTATAGTTAATCTATTTTCAGTATTGCCAATGTTTTCAATGCATTTTTCTGGCTGGTTATGTTTTACACTGTGGTAAATATCTGTGTTATCTATGTCGCTGATAAGATTGTGTTGTCTAGACATTGCAATAGTAGAAAAAGTACAAGGGACTAGTTATATTAATCTTGGCAGAGTAACATACTGGCCAGATCTTTTCGTAGGTACTGCTAGAGTAATTAATGGTTATGGTAAGTGGTGGTACATTTGTTTGTGTTTGTTGATGTGTGTTTAGGGTTCTTTGGTGAACTAAAGTAAGTTTTGTGAATGAGTGTGTTATATTAGTTACATAGCTAACAGAGAAGTAGAGTAGTAATAATGGCAAAAACTTAATAACTATAGTAACAAAATTATTTTTCATGCATTTCCCTTTCAGTAGTTGCTCTGAGTTGTTGAAGGGTGTTTTCGTTTTTGACGAGTATATGTCTGTCGCCTTCCTTTCTTCGTAGAAATATTCGACCATGTGAAACCCAGCAGAAGCGAAAGTTTTCGCTCTGGGCAAAATCTCGAGCGAGAAAGTGCAGTCTCTTGGCTTTGGTTGTCAGGTACTCCGAGAAAAACAGGGAGGCATCAGTGCCTGTGAGGCCAAGGTGGGAAGACTTAAGCTGACTTGGTTTGTGAAACGAGTTGTATTTCCTAGTGCTCTTCAGAAACTTTTCTTTAATAAAAGTATTGGAGAATTCAAGGACTATAGATGATGTTGTAGCCGTCTCCCTCGATGGTAGGCGAAAGATATCCTTGATGTCGCTTGGCAAAAATTCTAGCTCGATAGTTGTCATGAGATTGTTCACCATGCTGAGCATATCTTGTTTGTCCTCCTTTTTTCCTTTTGGAACTCCTCTAATTTCAACACTTGTCTTCCTTATTATTCTTTCTAAGCTGTCGTTCTTCTCCTCAAGCTCCGTAATTTGCGTCTGCGTAGTTTGCCGCTCCCTTTCCAGCTTGTATATAAAACTTAGTGTTACACAAACATCATTACATAAATATTTTTACATAAATATTATTACATCGTGCAAATGAGCGATCGTCCAACGGCATTCAGGGTGATGAAAATAAATCATTCGAAATTAAATCCGATGCCCACCCTAAGGGCCTTGATGAAACCTGATAAGGTTTAGATCGGCTACGAAACTATCATTTAATTCTAGCTGTGCTTGCGACTTCGTTTGCATAACTTTTCTCGCTTTCGCAACATTCTTATTGATGCTCCGCTACTATTGGTGGTAGAATGATGTTATTATGATTTTATACATAGAATTCGTGGTTAAAGGACTCCAACACAAAGATAGTTTTTGTGTTGATGCAAACAAACTCTTGTTCAGCCCTATAACATTATTATCATAATTGTAATTACAATAATACATAATTACATATTAAGATTGCTCTGAATTAAGCTGGTTGACTAACCGTCAATAAGCTGATCTAGCTGACAAGTTATCACTGTTAGCCCTAAAGATAATGGTCGCACAGTCTTACCACAGCACCGACGTTTGTAAACCGCAAAGTTTACTAAGTTTGTACTAGGAAAGTCTGTATTATTATAAATTTTATCAATTCCGACTCAAACTTCGCTATCCCTAGCGAACAGCGATAACGCGGAATACTCAGGCAATACAAAAGTATCGTACCTATACATAGCCGGCTAGCTATTGTCACCTATTCATTACACCGTCCACCTAGGCTACGGTCCTGTAAAGGTTTATAAATATTAAAATCTGAGCTGATACCTAAATGTGGGAAATGTTGGAGATCATCAAACGCCCGCTATCGGCAAGCGACCTTAACTGTACCAGTGAATATTCTTATCCATACCTAATAATTATTCACTCCTACCGAAGCTTATTAAATTCATCCAACGGTCTGATACTGTGAGTGAGGGTGGACGTAGCTTTTGCGCCTTTTACATGACGTAAAGTAACCGATAGTTCATTATTACATAGTTGTTAATAAACGATGCATTAGACGTGAATTTACGGAGATGCAGATGCAGGTTGCGTTCTGTAAAATATTATAATGTACCTACACACAGTACATTACCACTCAGTAGACAGATAAGCTAAAGTTCTAACTAATTCATAACATTTCTCACTGATCAATGTCTTATTCTTCAATTGATCACATTGGCGATTACACAGCGCCACCAGGAGATAATAGACACGTCTCTCATTATAAAGGCTTCGAATAACGGTACAGTACTGTTTAATAGCGACGTTTTACCTGAAAATAAAACGTTTATTAAACATACTTACCTTATTCGAAGCCTACTTTTTAAATCTACCTGGTGTCATAAAACACAATGGCGAGAATATCGAAACCTAGTTTCGAGCTACCGTTGGTGGCGCTAGTGTCGCTAATTGAGGCGTGCTTAGGCGGTGGGGGACCGGAGCGGAAGTCACGTGGGCAGATTATACGTCAAAACTAGTACTCAAACAGGAAAAGACAGACACTACTCTCATTATAAAGGCTTCGAATAAGGTAAGTATGTTTAATAAACGTTTTATTTTCAGGTAAAACGTCGCTAATAAAACCCAATATTAAAACAATATTATAGTCTATCCAATATAGCTTGATTAGAATGACGGCTGTCAAACGAATGTGACTAGTGCTGGGAATGTTTCGTACGGTTCACATAGATGTATCGATAAGTTTTCGAAAAAATGATATAAAAAAATGCACCCAATTTTTCTTCATAACTTCATTCATAAAAATGACAATTATGATTTAAATTTAAAGACAGTAAAATTTAAAATTCATGTCAAGGGTGTTCAACCTAAGTCGTAGTCATTATCATCAGTGTTCTTCAGTGGTTTTTTTCTCTCGCTAGAGGGCGGTGGGCATCTCTTCTAGAGCAACGGTGCTATGAATACCCAAAAAATTACCGGTGATTGATTTCCGATGTTTGATTATTTAAGAATGAAATGTTTTTTGGTTTTTAATAGTGAACATTTAGAAAAACGTATAACTTGACTTAAATATGTTGAAAAATGAGTTAGAAAAAATATTTGTTAAATATGTTAAAAAAATAGTTTTAATTTAATATGACATTAATTGTCGATATGTCCCAACACTAACATTTTTGTAACTCAAGATAACCTTGTAGAGACGTCGTTAATACTCTAGCTTGATTTTTATAATTTCGAATTACTACTTATTGGTGTAATTTAACGCTGCATTTACACGAAATTAACATTTTTATTGGAAGCACTGTCGTCGAAAATATTGTTTGTAGGTCAGACGTGAATTATTATTTCTTGTCTGCCAATATTTGCTCTCATTGATCGCTACTACAAAGTTATGTCGTTACTTTTGATGGCAGCTGTCATTCTAATCAAGCTATATTGGATAGACTATAATATTAAAACCCATTTTTTTATATCGGTAAAGTAATAACCGATTTGTCCGATTGTCAATATTATTTTATTTAAATAGAATTTGGTTTTTCAAAAAGTAAATCTTGTAAGGAATATTAATGAGTTTTTTGTAAGACATTTTTAATTCAATTTGAATTTATTTTTGACCGAATGTGTAATTTATCTGATATATTTTTTGTTTGTTTTATAAATCAATTTAATCCTGGCATTAGGTACTTATAATCTCCATTCCTAAGCCTAAGCGCAGACCATCAATTTTTCGTCGGCCGATAGTTTAGTCGGGCAGTTGATCAGTATGGGCATGTAATTAGAGATGGGTAGTGGGTAAAAACCCATTTCACCCGATTGGGTTAAAACTGGGTGATTTGGGTAAAAACCCGGTTTTTACCCATTATCACCCATTCTGGTGGGTGAAAACAAAAATAGCGTTTTTTTTAAGTGAGAAGTGGAATTTGTTGCTAAGGGGGCGTTCTAGTGTTACGTAATGCAATCTGGGGGGAGAGGAGGTCTTGAAAAACGTTACAATGCGTTACAGTGGCGGAAGGGCGGTTCGATTTCAAGTTTTTAAGTAGAAGTACTTTGTAGTTGGTGTTGTTATTTGTAACTTTATACCGTAATGTCATCAAAGAGAGAGTTTGGCATCTTTGACATCCCCCCCCGATATCCCCCCCCCCCCTCTCCATGTCCTTGCCATCATCACAAATTATTGTGTTCCTACTAAATTTCTTCTAAATTGGTTCAACGATTCTTGAAATAACACCATTTTATAAAATAATTGGTCACATCATCATAACGTGATCAATTTTACGATTTTGCCACGATATAAATGCATATTGGTGTTAAATTTGACTTATTACTTATTAATCAATAAACTTAAATGAGAAAAATTCAATAAAAATAAAGAAAAGATACTAATTGAAATAATTATAAAATTATTTGTTTTCACCCGGTGTAAACACCCACGGGTGGAATGAAACGGGTTTTTATTGGGTTTTTACCCTCATGAGGGTTTTTACCCGGGTGGAAACCCGGGTTACATCTCTACATGTAATGGGCATGCGCACATTACACCGATTCGATTTGGCCGATTCTTCATACAATTTAAAATCGGGCACAACTATCGGCCAACTAAAAATCTGCGCCTAGTCTAACTCTCATAATATTGAACTATGGTGTTATAAAAGCTAAATATCGCTTTAGAATGTTCAATTGTTCATCCACGCAATGATACGCAAAACTGGCATGATAACTGTGTCTTGCCAAAAAGGATACTAACTTGTCAACAACATCATCAAGAATGCGTGGTCAGATTAGCTCTGAAATATTGTTTGCATATTCAGACCAGCTGACCATTCTGCTGTCAAATACCCACATTTAAAAAAAAATAAGCCACAGTGCTTTTTAGGGTTCCGTAGCCAAATGGCAAAAACCCTTTATAGATTCGTCATGTCTGTCTGTCCGTCTATCCGTCTGTCTGTCTGTTCGTCTGTCCGTCTGGCCGTCTGTCCGTCTGTCCGGCTGTCCGAGCTATACAGTTGAAACTTGGTAGGTAGATGTATTCTGTAAACCGCATTAAGATTTTGATGCAAAAATAAAAAAATGATAATAAATATTGGGGGCTCCCCCTACTTAGAACTGAAACTCAAATTTTTTTTTTCATCAAACACATACGTGTGGGGTATCTATGGATAGGACTTCAAAAATGATATCGAGGTTTCTAAAGGGGAATTATAAAACGAGCGACTAAAAAAAAACTTTGCGACTGATGATGGCATACTGTTTTAATACCTTGAGCGGTATGAATTTGAGTAAGCGAAAAATTAACCAAACTAACGACGAATATTGATCAATAATAAAATCCAGAACGAACTTACAAAATGTGGGTTTTGATTATTACATTTCAGACATAAAAATACTATCCGGGCGACTAAATTACTAAGTGAGCGACTAGAAATACAGAGAGGGCAACTTTAATATGAAGATACATTAGATTTTTCTAATTGAGGTTTTACTGAACGAACTACAAAAAAGTTAATTCTAAGCAAAGTTTTGTGAGCTGCTTTATTAATGATTATTGGTTACTGATATTATATTTGAGGTCTCATGTTTTTTATTTTGATACGCTTTATTAATGAAAACTACAGATTGTTACAGCGCGCGAATTCGAATGGGGGCGGGGCGACTGTCCCGAATTTTTAACAAAATATGTATGCAAACACGTTTTGGGTCTAGCAATTCGGCTCAAACTAACAACACCGCCACTGGAAGCAAAACTGATACCTATTGGACAAAAAAGAAAACGAGGCCGACCCGCTAAGTCCAAGCCAGCACTTATCATACAGTGACGATGAGTAGGTAGAGCTCCTCAATCCTCATAGGTACCAATCAATGAACTTTATTAATAAGATTACTTTTTTTTTGGGTTGACAGAAGCGACTTATTTTATTTTGTTTTGTTTTTGTTGATTCGATTTAAGAAAATACAAATTTATTTCATTTTTCGTAATACATTGTTTCATTTGATTACCTACCCTTAAATTTTAATGATTTATTTTTTTCGCTACCAGAATAGTGTTCCGTCAAATATTTATTTCATAAGATCATTTTTTATTTAAATGTGGGCTCATAATACGCTGCTCATAATAGTATTTTTCAAAGTAGTTTTTGCATTCGAAACACTTCATTAAAGTTAAAAATACCGCTCAGTATAAAAAAAGCATTTGCCAAATATTGAAAAAAAATGCAGGACCTAACGTTGACACTCAATCAAATATTAGGTCGCTCAAATATTATGAAGCTTCTCATTTTGTATTTTAAGGAACTCAATTTTTTTTTTGTAAGTTGCTGTTCTTTTGATTTTTCGTCACTCGCACTCAGTCGCTCACTTAGTAATTCTTTAGCCCACATTAATTATTTTTGACACTTACAACATAAATTTACAGTCGCTCGTTTAAATACTACCCGTTTCTAAATATATTTTTTTCTAAACCGAATAGTTTGCGTGACAGACGCTTCCAAAGTGGAAAAAAGTTGGTCCACCCCCCTCTTACTTCTAAAATAAGGAAATGAAAAATCTAAAAAAAACTTATGATGTACATTACTATAAAAACTACCAACGAAAATTGTTTTGAACGAGATCTAGTCAGCAGTTTTTTTTAATACCTCGTAAATCGTAAACCGCTTATTACCGCGTAATCTTTCAAACAAGTAGCTTAAATTAAAAAAATAATAATTTTAATTTCATAAATCAATAGCACGGAACCCTTTCTGCGTGAGTCCGTCACGCACTTGGCCGGTTTTTTAACTAAAGCGGCCCCGAGATGATCAATTGCGATTGTCAATTTTACGTGATTTACAACTGTCATTGATCTTTTACAAAAGGAATTGAAGCGATTGTCAATCGAATTTACGTGATTGAAGTCAATTGATAATAATTTTAATTGAAGCAATCAATAATTGATCGTTTCGCTGAGCCATTGACAATCGTTTCTGTCAATCTCGCACAAGATGCCGAGTGCAAACAGCCAAAGTAATGGCAAGAAATGCTAAATAATATTTTAATAAAACAAGTGTTTTGTTGCATAAGCCCGTAGCAGTGATGATTTAAGGAATGCTAAGTCCGTATTTGACATCATATTAAACAAGTGAACTCTCTAGATGCCAAAAACGAATTCAGCAACAACATTGACGCGTCCATTGAAGTTGCCTCAAATGCACGTCAATTGGAATTGTCAATAACGTAAATACATTGACATTCGCGATTGATCGTCTCGGGGCCGCTTAGGCCCAGTTTTAGTTTTTTGATTCGTAGTTAAAATAACCAATAGTTGCAATTTGACAGATGTCAAATGACAAGTGGCTAAATATTAGAAAAAATGTTTTCGAACAATGGTTAGCTTGACTTTTAGTACATTAGTAGCAAAATTTAACAATTAATATTATTTTAACTATGAATCAAAAAACTGGGCCTTAGTTACATAAACAAACATTTGTGCCGCCCGCGCCTGAGACCTGTGATCTGACTTTTTTGATGGAAGGCAACCATGATAGACAATTTTGTTGAATGTTGACATGGTTATGTCGATTGTGTAGGGAAAAACGCGCTGGAGACTCGGCTTTAAAGAAGGCACTGTTGAATATAAAAAATAATTACCCATTTTCGTAAATATTCTTACAAAGAAGACAAATAAATCAGCAAAAGGAAAAGTGACCCTACCCGCGGGCAGAACATGTAGTACGATTAAAATACGAGCAGGGAATCGGATCGCGCTTGTCCTCCTCTTTGTCTCTTTTACTCATGTATCGTCATCTCACCGAACGTAACTTCTAACACATTTAATTTTGGACTTTATTCCTTTAAGGTAAAGATGAAAAACAACAAGATCATGACAATCTGAAGGATGAGGAAAGATCCCATTCCAATAGGTTGTTTATTTTTTTTGTGTACCGAACTTGGCGGGTAACACAGAGGCGGGAAAGTGAAGCGTCATTGCGCCGAATATTATTTCATGTGAATTACTTGTTGGTGGGTTACAAAAACCATGCGTTAGGCCTCAGCCTCGAACTTAGCGGGCAGCGGGGCGGCGGCGTTAAACTATGAACTTGCATTATAGCCAGCTATTGCAAATGAAAACAAACACAAAGGGCTACCTCTTTTTACCTAACCTATACCTACCTACCTAACACATTTTTTTTACCTAACCTAGGTATACCTACCTAACATACTATAGTAATCATTACTTACATAAGTAATAGTTGGAACAAAAGTTGTATACCTACTTACATACTTACCTAAGTAGCAAGAGACTATTAATTTAAGAGCACTCTTTATAAATTTACTTCCTATATCCTACCTAGGTAGGTACTTACTCTTTTTACATTATTAAAAACTATCTTTCAAAAACCTAATTTCAGCTGGAGATTTAACATTGTGAGAGACGCAAACTAGATAGGTAACCTAACCTAGTTAAAGTAACATATTTTACTTCCTGTATTATTATCAACAGAAAATAATTTTAATGGTCATAGAAATAGCCAGTTTCACTACTTCTGTAGCTATTGCAAAGGCCACTTTTCTAAGTAGTCGTTGAAAGGGAGAACAACGTCCAGTAAAGTCAACTCAGGAACCATATTTTAATCAGGGTTAAGGATATGATGAAGTCTCGGTTATGGATATTAGAATAATATTATTCCGGTTTCGGTTACGGTTACGGATATGAAATCATTTCGGATAATTTCGGTTACGGATATTAGAATTTTAAAAATGTAAAATTCAAATAGCAAGATGCAGCGCGACCCACATAGCCACTTTAGGTATGTACCTACTACGACGGCACCTATCGTTAAAGGTGAAACAGGCGGGGATATCAGATTGTGCCAGGGAATACCAGACAAGTAATAAATTAAATATAAAAAAAAATAAGATTTAGACTCCGCCTTTATCCGAAACTTTTGAATCGGTTTTGGTTACGGATAATTTTTTATTTCGAATAATAATATCCGATAGTTTCGGTTACGGTTACAGATATCCTTATCATCCCTGCACACAACACAATACATGGTGTTATAATTTATTTTAAACTTAGTGGTAATATTAGTAGGACCAATATCGTTTAATTTTATATTAAAAAAATACTTACATTTTTAAAAACATTTTTTCTTTTTAACGTAGGTTTTTAGGTTATAGTGACATCTATCCACAGATTAGAGAGTGTATCTATCTACTTCATGGTTGAATCAAGTAGAAGAAAGACACGCACAATTTCAATAATGGCTGTACAGATGTCGCTAACAGTACCTAAAATTGGCAAAACCTTAGGTTGATAAAAACCGAAAAATACAAATCAAAAATTTTTCAAAATAATAGAGATTACTAAAATTTTAAGTTGCCAGCAGGGTTCATAAAATGTGGCAACCGGCAACTCAATAAATATGTTGCAGTCAAAACCACACTAGTATTATAAATTATCTGTGAAATCACTTTTGACCGCAAAAATCAGTCAAGAGTTGCATTTGGTCAATATCACTTTTGACTGATTTTTTTTCCAAAAACCACTTTTAGATGTAAGAAATCAGTCTAAATTCATACACAGTGTTATGATTAGTGAAAATTACTTGGACATCATTATATAAAAATGTCTTACAAAACCATTTTAAATTACCTACTATAATTATTATTATCTCTTTATTCATTTTCCTTCTTATTTTTAATATTTTTTTTACAATGTAAATTATAAAAAAACCTAAAAATACATTATAAAAAGATTAATTAATATTATTATTACAAACTTTTATTTACTATCACATAAGTCTGGTGTGGACAATCTTGCAACTTAAAATTGACCAACTTCCCGGTTTTCAATTGAGCTGAAATTTTGCATGCATGTGTAAGTCGGATGACAATGCAATATTATGATGACATGAAGCTGATCTGATGATGAAGCTGGAAGGTAGCCATAGGAAATCCGCACTGAAACGACACTACCCTATCGAGTTTGGGCCCATTTAATTCGTATTGATGAGAACTTTAATCCTATATAATAACCATCAGGGTCTGATGATGGAGCCGGAAGTTGGCCATAGGAAATCGCACTGAAACGACACAACCCTATCGATTTTGGACTCATTTAATTCGTATTGATGAGAAATTTACTCCTATGTAGTATGTAACCATCAGGGTCTGATGATGGAGCCGGAAGGTGGCCATAGGAAATCCGCCCTGAAACGACATAACCCTATCGAGTTTGGGCTCATTTAATTTGTATTGATGAGAACTTTAATTCTATATGGTAACCATCAATATTTGTTGATGGAGCCGGAAGATGGCCTTAGGAAATATTTCAGTTTTTTGATATCTGTTTTCAAGATAGGAACTTATTAAGTCTAAAACGTTACCTCTGATACCATAGGCATTAACGTAAGTATACCAGATTATTTATATTTATACGTTAAATTAATAATGGCATGGCTTAAATTATCAACATGGAGGGGGGTGCGCTAATGCGTTGTAATCTTTATAGAAAATCCGTCAACAATTTCCCGGACAGTAACCCAGACAAAATAGAAGTTTAATAATAATTGTTATGACTGTTACATAATAGCAGTTCACTTTCGCGGAAAGTGTTAACGTGATGAGTTTTTTAAATTATAAACAAAAATTATTTAACAAAACTGATTTAACTACTCTCATTCCCTACTCTTTACCATCCAAATACGTTTTATACCTTTACCCTTAAATTCCAGTTTACGCAGGGCGTGGATAGATGGCGTTACCAGTCACATCCAAGGATTGAAAACAAGAATTACAAAAATTAAAGTCCTATTTATTAATAAAAATTAATTACATAAGAAGGCAATACAAAATCCCTAATAAAAATCCATTTGACACAACAATGTTTCTTTGTGACTTTGTAATAATTTTCAAAGAAACTTGTTTCGTAAAGGTTTATAATTATTATTGTGTCCACTTGGACATAGAAAAGTTATTTTTACAATGAAGGTTTTCGCGAATGAAAGATCCGCTAGATGGCGGGACGTGGATGTGGGGTCTGACTGCTGCGTGATTGGTGGATTTTGACATATCTGTCAATGTCATGTCAAAAATAACCAATCGTGCAGCATTTGGACCTCGTGTCTACGTATTGCCATCTGGCGGATTTTTCATTCGCGAAAACCCTCATTGGAGACAATCAGGTTTAAAATACTTCGTAAAGATATGGCAATATTCTAAAGTGTAGCCAGTTGGTAGTAACAAAAAATAATTATGTACAAAATAGAATATTTTCTTAATGGAATGACTCATGTGCAAAATTCTTAGGCTGGGTTGCACCATCTTACTTTGACTTTAACAAAGAACACCGGTTATAGTTAAAGTCACGGTTAATATTAGGTGGTGCAACTCAGCCTTAGCATGTCCAATTAAATAAATAACAAATTGTATTATTTCGACTAAGCAAATGGACACACGTGTAAATCAATCAATCAATCAAGAAATAAATCATAGCTCTCCTTTTATGTGTTCGTAGGTAAATTAGATATACAGTATTAAATGACATTGGGAACTTTTTGCCCCACTTTTCGAAAAGTAGCGGACACAAACGAAACCTATCACAGATGATACATACTAATATCCAATGATTTTCCGTGCATTTTTTTTTTCTCTCTTATATGGGAATATTAAGAAAATGAAGTTTTAATATTTTATTTTATTTTACATTTAGGTAACATTTTTGACGACCTCCGTGGCGGAGAGGCGCACACACCGGTTTTCAAGGTGTGCCGGGCCAACCCTGAGGTCCCGGGTTCGATTCCCGGCCGGGACAATATAGAAAACGATCTTTTCACATTGTCTCTGGTTTGGGTGTGTTGTGGTTCGTCGTTCCCGATTTCCATAACACAAATGCCTTAGCTACTTATTTTGGGTTGGAGTAATATATGAGATGTTGTCTAATATTAATTTAAGTATTTATAATATTTTATTTATTTATATTATTTTATTTATATTTTTTATTTATTTATATTATTTTATTTATATTTTTTATTTATTTATATTATTTTATTTACTTTTATTGGTTACTCTGCAATGCCAAACAACATAACATGTAAAAATATCAAATCATTTTAGACAAATATATTTTCAACTTAGACTCGTCATATCTCAGAATTCCCATATCTCACAACATAGCGCTTTAAGTGAATATACCTATAAGTATAAAGCTTTGAAATAAAATACGTTTCATCTTTGTCCGCCGTGGGGCATTTTCTCATATTAAAGTTCCCAATGTCCTTTAAGTTGCGAATGCAATCTATTTCGTCTGTCCCATATAATAAATAGTTTATAAAGTCTAGATAGGTAGTAAGCGCACGAAAAATAAGAAAACTTTTAGTGGAACTTTCTGATCCACTTGAAACTTAAAACTTTATTGTTTTAAATGTCTTATTAAATATTTTTTAAATAACAAATTATAATATTTTTTTACGATAAATGTAGATAAAAATCTCTCACTTTCCAAAAAATCGCCCTAAACATTTTCAACAAACTTTTGACAGTGACATAAGATTTTTGCCCCACATTTCTCTCATCTGTGCTATTGACGAAGCGTTTGTATCAAGATTATCTATCTAGGCTTTATCTATGGTCTGCCCATAGAAACGGTTTCTGGCAACTGTGTTTGTGTGGCATCTACGTAGCCGATCTAGAAATTAATTAACACGGGAAGCAATCCCGCAAGACTACAAAAGCGGGGTAACTGGGAACGCACCGCAAAGCGAACGTTGCAGAGCTCGGACACGCGCCTTCATTGTATGGCGTAATAATAATCGGCTGGTGTGTCCGGATCTCCGGATTTGATTCACCTGGTGCAAAGATTCTCAAACTGTTCCAGGATATTTTTGGCGTTCGTTAGTTTCAACTAAGATATCCCATAGCTACTGTTGTTTCAATACCTCTCGGTTACTTGTTTTTGTGAGTTAACTTTATCCGTGCAGTAGTGTACTAGTAGTAGTAGTACATGGATCTCACAACTTTTTACCGTAGAACAACTGAGTTGCGAGACTTGGTTTTTTTGACAAGTATTGTTTTTGATGGGATTAAAATTTACTACAAACGCTGGAAACGCACCGCAAAGGGAACGGTGCAGCGCTCGGACACGCGCCTTCATTCTATGGCGTAATAATCATCGGCTGGTGTGTCCGGATCTCCAGATTTGATTCACCTGGTGCAAAGATTCTCAAACTGTTCCAGGATATTTTTGTCGTTCGTTCGTTTCAACTAAGACATCCCATAGCTACTGTTGTTTCAATACCTGTCGGTTGCTTGTTTTTGTGAGTTAACTTTATCCGTGCAGTAGTGTACTGTACGTTTTATTAAATACTACAAAAGCGGGGTAGCTGGAAACGCACCGCAAAGGGAACGGTGCAGCGCTCGGACACGCGCCTTCATTGTATGGCATAATAATCATCGGCTGGTGTCCGGATTTGATTCACCTGGTGCAACGGTTCTGAAACTTTTCCCGGATATTTCTTTCTATCACAGTTTCATTTTAAACACATCCACTGCTGGATGAAGGTTTGTCATTGTTGTTACAGTACCAATCGGCTATTATTTAATTTTTAGCGTTAAGAGTCGCATCTCAAACTAATTTGAAAATTATAAATTCCCGCCTTATGCAGTTCGATTTTTTCAAGTTATTTATAATTTTCAATCCGCTATTGTCTCATTCTACAAACTTAAAAGGATGAGACTCACAACATCAATTGTTAAGACTTTTATCTATAAATAAATAATTTTTAATTTTGAATTTTTTTTTTAAATTGTTTTTCGAGTAATGCTTCAACCACACCGACTCGACCGCCATCGCTGGCTTTAATGAAAATCAACAAAAATGTAGGTACTCTAGAATCTTAGAGTGGGCCCAGTTACTGGAAGAAAAAATATTGAAAAATTCAATCCAGCGACTTGGCCCGTGGACCAAGCTAAAAATGGGCCAAGTCACTGGAAGACTCTTTATTTGCAGTTATCCTACAACTGCCTACAAGTTCACTTTCATAAGTATTTTTTGCAAGTTTTCAGCTGCGTATTGAGAATCTATGACCAAAGGGTTCAATCTCGTCGTAATTTCGTTACATTGCAAATTCAGCGATGCACTGTCAGAATACCATCAATTCCAAGTTTATTTTCTGGTTACGGGGTTTGGGTTTGAATTTTCCGTTGCGAATGTTACAATGTTCTGATTTGTATATTCGGGATCTGTGATTCGGGCTTGTAGCAGCGTGTGTGCGAAATTTATTTGTGGAGCTCTATCTATTTTGATCTCTATGGTTATAGGAATAATCACGTTACTTGATGTAAGTAAATTAGTACGAGGGGCTAACGTTACTATTAGTAATTTGTGCAATACATATTAGGTACTAACAATCTTTAAAAATAATCTATTAGGTTACTAGCCATTACTCGCTGTGCCCGCGACTGCGACTTCGCACGCGTGAACGTTATTTTATTTTACGTTTTTGCGACATTTTTCTTTACCGCTCCGTCCCTATTTGCTGTAGGGTGATGTTTTATAGTAAAGGCTATACAGGCATATTACTGTATTAACCAGTTGGCTAGTTTTGCTACTTATTTAATAATTCAAGTTGTAAAGTAGTGGATTGGTGCGAGCAGTTTTGTATTTTATCAATCCTATATTTTGAAATTCTTCAACACGGGTAACTTTCAATTTCAGGGTATGCCATAAGGCAGTTCCTACATTTTTTTTAAATTACCCGAGTTTAACTAAACATACCTGAAAGACAGGACAACTTCGAACAGTAAAAAATTATCATTAGTGTATAATTTTTAACCAAATTAAAAAAGAAGGAGCTTCTACGTTCGACTGCAATGACTGCATGTATTTTTGGTACTTTTTAAAGTTACCCAAGATGACTGTACCACAAGTTCATAACCGCCTTAGGAGGTGAGAAGGTCAACACAGGCGTGTTTAGTAAAAAAAAAAAGAAATTGCCGCATTCATCATGACAGGTGTCAAATAGCCGATGATGTCAGCACCTGTGCAATGTGCATCTGCCCCCCTAGACAAAACGCACTTTTTGATCGAATCGAAAATCGAATCCGTCA
Organism: Ostrinia nubilalis; assembly: GCF_963855985.1. Lineage (NCBI taxonomy): Eukaryota > Metazoa > Arthropoda > Insecta > Lepidoptera > Crambidae > Ostrinia > Ostrinia nubilalis. Next base: position 23,791,798 of record NC_087119.1, on the reverse strand, counting down.
AAACTCCATACAAAAAAGGGGCTTTTCGACCACTTTGCGACTGGTTTGCGATTATAATTTGCACTTTGTCTAGACCCACTGGTAATAATATTGGTTGTCATACCGAAAGACGTCAAACTGGTATGCCTAGAACTTATTATTATAAAAATTGTTTGCAGCTGCTTTTATGGTAGAGTGGTGCTATTGATTTATTAACACACTTTAATGTTGTTTAGTTAATGAATATTATACCTACTCAATTCGTATACTTCATTCCAGGAACTGTAATTAATAGGTATGCTTTGTATACAATTTTTCAGGATTTTCTTTCTAGAATACTTTCACGTTCCATTTCAACTACACTCAACATCAAATAAACCGCACCTTCCGCGACGCGAACTTTAAAGATTTTCTTCTGACACAATCATGGTGCCCCAACAATATTGGTGTTATTTGAAACCCCAATAAATATCCTTAAAGAAAAACACATTTAATTTCTAAATAAATGATTATCATATACCATAAATGTGACTTGAAAAGAGACCTCACTTTGGGCTTACCTCTGGGATCAATTAAACCAAATTTTATGGTTATAAAACCAAATAATGATCACACGTGTCCTCTTTAACAGATGGATAGCGATTAATCCCAACTTAACAGTTTTATAGCCATAAAAGTTGGCTCAAGCGTAATAGCCTATTTTAATATTTTTTGAAGAAGTGACTCTGGAACCTTCTAAAGACACATTTTTGGGGTAAAAACCTTTCCTTTAATGAAATGACGTTTAGAACTAGGCTTTTAAATGGTGCCAATATTGGTGGGAAGTGGGGATGCATACGTGCGAAAGTGCGTGTTGCGTTAGGTGCGATTTATTTGATGTTGAGTGTATAATAGAGAAACACGGGTCTCAAACGCGACATCTAAATATAACTCAAAGGTGACGTGACTGACTGACTGACATACTGTGAAGTGATCTATCAACGCACAGGCCAAACCACTGGACGGATCGGGCTGAAAGGCATGCAGGTAGATGTTATGACATAGGCATCCGCTAAGAAAGGATTTTACGAAACTCCACCCCTAAGGGGTTAGTTAGTTTTTATATAATTTAATAATTATATACTCACGGCAGCATGACGTTTCGGCTGCTATGCTGCAGCACACCATGGTATTTTAATTGTATACAATTTATGCGAAGAGAATAAGCGTAGTTATAATGTATTTAACATACCTACTATAAATCCTCCAATTAATACCGCTTGCTTATATAAATCCTGCTAGATACAAAATAATTTTAATGTGTGTTACCATTTAATTGAATGCTTTTTGTGCATAATTAAATCAATTCTTTCATACAAATCGAGAAACATAATACATTTTCGACATTGTGCATTTTAATCTCAGTTGATACTCCGATTGGGATCGTTGGTCGATTGAAATAAGGTAGTTTTTTTAATAGTCAGCATCATTTCATATTTCTCAATAAAATGGCCGGCGTTTGTTATTATTTAACAAGCTTTTAACGTGTGTCGGTTTTGTATGACAGCCGTTCGTGCGTTTGAGGCTGTCGAACGGAATCGGATTTAATAAAATAAAATCGACATGGCGGCCACTTATTAATTAACGGTAACATTTTTATTTTTTATGTGTTCAAGTTAGTGCCAATTTTGTAACAAGATTAAAAACATTGTTAAGTAATGTTAAGTATAATCGTCAAAGATTAGACATTAAGGCTGGGTTGCACCATCTTACTTTAACTTTGACAAACGTCAAAAATCTGTCAAACTCCATACAAAAAACACCGGTTATCGTCATAGTTAGGTGGTGCAACTCAGCCTAAGACACATAGCAATAATTAGGTACAATTGTTGCTGTGTCTTAAATTATTTATTTTACTGTTAATTCAAAAGTTTAGAATTAGAAATAGTTTGCGTGCAGGAAGTATTTTTGCAGGATCTCCTTTAGTAGTACCTACTTTGTTTGATTTGTGTTTGTTATTATTAACATTCACACGAAAATCCCGTTTTCAGGGTTGCGCAAAAAGCAGTTCGAATTTGTCTAATTTTGCGGGAGCATAACTGGATTGCCGTAGAAACGTGGGATTGAAATGTGTACTTATTTAGAGCTTAGTAATTAACTGGCAGGCTTAAATTAACACAGCCTAGATGGATAGTCTTCATACTTACAAACACTTCGTCAAAAGTGAGGCAAAAATCTTATGTGATTCTGTCAAATATCATGACGTCATTACTGTCAAAACGTTTGATGTTTTAAATTATGGCATTTTTTTAAGAGAAAATGTGACCTTTTCAAGACGAGAGTGAATAGGCACTTACAGGGCAGATTAGTACCATCCTAGACTGCATCCCAATTAACATCAGGTGCGATTGTGGTCAAATACCTGCCTTGTTATGCATAAAAAAAATATCTACATATCTTAATTATTTAATAATAAAGGACAATGTTCGTTCTCCATACATTGTTCGCCTAAGAACCAACAATTTTGACATATTACTACCCGAAAGCGAAATAATACGATTCTGTGTGTAAGAACAATGATTCCTGATGGACACTTGCCATAAAATTAATGATTAAGAATATTAAATCACAGCGATTTTATAATATGTCGTTTATGACAACATGGCGTCTAATGTATTGTGTGAATGTATGAACACCGATTCGCGAAAAATGTTTTGTATTGTCGTCACGCCGAGTCGCAGCCAAATAGTATAAAATAATAGAACAAGTTTTAGAAATACAACTCGGCATTCCACTTTTATAATATGCCCACATATTGCACGTAAATAAACAACATGAATCGTAGGTTGTTTCCACCCTTGTCATCTGACACATGAAATAAACTCCTATTGTATTATAGATATCGAAGCCGAATCGTATATAATAATAGAATGGGTTTTGGAGATCACTCGGGGTTCCACTTTTATAAAATACCTACATATTGCATAAAAATAACACGAATCATGAGTTTTCTTTTCACCATTTACATCTGACACGAGATAACAAACTCCTATCTCCATGACTACCGTCGTAGTCTATGCCAAAGACTACAATATTTTAAGCAAGAAGTTTCAAACCTTAGCGGCTACGGTAACCCCTGGGCCACATACATCATGATAACATTCGGTCGACACCGGAACGAAGTCTTGCGATTATGCAAAAAAGCATCGTATTCTAGTGCGGCTATATCACGTTCAACCGGGGTTTTAATTCGACTAAAGTCCTGACTAAAGACTGGAAGAAAATACGCCGCATTGTATGAGCACTTCGTGTTCGTTAAAGCGGCTTCAGATCTAGAGCCCACATAGTTTTCTTTCCAATAATATCCGCAAGTAGCGCTGCATGATCTTTACAACAAAAACGGCAATAGTTATTAAGGTGCCAAAATTATATGATTACTTTGGCACGGTATTATACACGTTTGAAGATTTGTCATTTTCATTAATTTCATCATCATCATCAACATTTCAGCCACAGGACGTCCACTACTGAACATAGGCCTCCCCCAATGACTTCCACATCGCACGGTTGGTAGCGGCCTGCTTCCAGCGCCTTCCCGCTACCTTTATCAGGTCGTCGGTCCACCTTGTGGTGGATTGACATTGCAGAATATGACTTTTGATAGGTTCATCATAGAATTCGGCGGGGATATCCTCACGGAGGAAGTTCGTAAAAGGGCGGAACAAGATCTTATAATAATGCAAGGCCGAAGCTGTAACGCGCGTGCTCCTACGTGTAATCCGGCGAGTATGCAATAAATAGTAATGTCTGGTAAATAGTGGTAATACGTATCGTTCGTTCGTTCGTTTCAGCTGAAAAGACGTCCACTGCTGGACAAAGGCCTCCCCCAAGGATTTCCACGAAGACCGATCCTGCACCGCTCGCATACAGGCACCTCCCGCGACCTACACCAGATCGTCGGTCCACCTAGTGGGAGGCCTGCCCACGCTACGTCTTTCGGCTCGTGGTCGCCACTCAAGAACTTTCCTGCCCCAGCGGCCATCAGCTCTACGAGCTATGTGCCCCGCCCCGTCTATGTCTATATGCGCTACGATTACAGGGTATTATTTTGCATAGTCGCAAGACTTCACTCCGCTGCTGTCAAATCAATGTCGCATAATGTTATCGCAATGTGTGTGGCCCTTGGCCAAATCACAGAAGCCTATGCGAAGAAAGAGCACTTGAATGACAATGAAAATCAGGGTTACCATTTTATAAGATCTCCTCACTATTGAGGGTAACAAAGTAACATTAATAATCTAGCCATTAATTACATTTATTACCTATACGAGAAAGTAAAGCAACATGCGGTTTTATTTTAATTTGTAAAATATTTGTAACAGTTTGTTCCAAGTTTAGTTTTACAACAGTATTGCTGTTTCAGCTGTCACTGTGAAGCTTTGGGAAAATAAATAAATAGAAAAAATATTAACATAAATATTTATTTAAGTTTTTATGTTCATTATCATAATATGCCAATTTAAGTTACACTGTGTGACAGTCTTTGACACTAAACAAACTCTTCAGCTTAATAATACCTACCTACAGGGCGTTTTTACAAGCTTTATATTGACTTCACTTGTTAGTATGTGTGGGACAAATCTTGCAACTGAATTTAAGACCACTTCTCCTCAACCGATTGAGCTGAAATTTGGTATACTTATGTAAGTACGATGACAATGCAATGTTATGGTACCATTGAGCTGGTCTGATGATGGAGTCAGGAGGTGGCCATAGGAACTCCTAAACGAAACGGCGGAATCGCATCGAGTTTGGGTTCCTTGGATTTGTCTTTTCGAGCAGTTTAGTGCTAGATGATGTCCAGGGTCATGATGATGGATTAGGGAGGTGGCCATAGGAATTCCTAAACGAAACGGCAGAAACTCATCGAGTTTGGGTTCGTTGGATTTGTCTTTTCGAGCAGTTTAGTGATAGATGATGTCCAGGGTCCTGATGATGGAGTCAGGAGGTGGCCATAGGAACTCCTAAACGAAACGGCGGAATCGCATCGAGTTTGGGTTCGTTGGATTTGTCTTTTCGAGCAGTTTAGTGCTAGATGATCTCCAGGGTCCTTATGATAGATTAGGAAGGTGGCCATAGGAACTCCTAAACGAAACGGCGGAATCGCATCGAGTTTGGGTTCGTTGGATTTGTCTTTTCGAGCAGTTTAGTGCTAGATGATCTCCAGGGTCCTTATGATGGATTAGGAAGGTGGCCATAGGAACTCCTAAACGAAACGGCAGAAACTCATCGAGTTTGGGTTCGTTGGATTTGTCTTTTCGAGCAGTTTAGTGCTAGATGATGTCCAGGGTCCTGATGATGGATTTGAGAGGTGGCCATAGGAAATCCTAAACGAAAAGGCAGAAACTCATCGAGTTTGGGTTCGTTGGATTTGTCTTTTCAAGCAGTTTAGTGCTAGATGATTTTTTTTGAAGGGACGCGCGCTGGTATCTTGAAGAGCTTTTCCAGCTTCACCGGGCAGAGTGGCGAGTACAGAAGGTACTCTAGCCGTTTGGCGATCGTCGGTGCGTGTGCCGACGAGGCCGAGCCCAGGCTCGTCCGCGTTTCGCGATCGGGCCGTATCGAGCGCATAAGGCGCCCGATCAGTGGCGAACCCAACTAGAGGGTTGCCCACCGAGGTGTTGGACCAAAGTCCAGCCTACGGCGGGCTCACTCTAGTGGGCCCGATCGAGGGGGACTACGGACGCGGCCTGAGGGCGCCACGGTAGGCTCGGACTTTGGCTCAAGCTGTGTCCGGGGGACAGATTGGGGAGAACCGGCCCGGTACATGTCTGTATCGTCCGAAATAAAATGCAGGGCCTCGTACTCGCTGGCGAGTACGGTGTAACGAGCTACTGTGTTGTGGAGTAGTTGGCGTGCTTAAGGCAATGATGTCTGTGTTCAGAAATTCATTAATTCATAGAATCGTTCGGGTCGTCTAGGACATGCCTAGGTCGTCGCTATTGGGCAGCGACATCTTTCTGGGGTGTGTACGTGGCGGCGCTAACGATAAGAGGGTTCTTGTGGTTGATCGCTTTATCAAAGTAGCGGCGAGAGGCTTTTTTCATAAAGTGATCAATCGATGGGATCTCGAAATCTCTATGGAGATTCGTGTTACGCACGAACTACGGGGCATCCGCGGCTCGGCGTAAGAATTTGTTTTGGAGGGTCTGGAATTTCTTAAGGACTGTGCAGGAAGTGTGAGCAAACACCGGACTGGCGTAGGTCAACACTGGACGGATGCAGGTTTTGTAAATTGTCAACTTATTTCTAAGTGACAATTTACTTTTCCTTCCAACTAGTTGGTAGAGTCGGTGGGTGTAGTGGTTCACACGGCTCAAGACGCGCCTGAGGTGCGGAGCGAACGATAATCTCTGGTCGAGGGTGACACCTAAGTACTTGGCCTCACTCTTCCAAGGAATAGTTTGGTCAAATAAGGTGAGATGGGTGGGGACATAATAGGACGAGTGCGAACCGGAGGACGTTTCGCAGACAAAGCCCTAGAAAAGTACACTGCTGCACTTTTTTCGGAATTTACCTCGATACGCCACTTCCTGAACCATTCGCCTAATTGTGTGACTGCGCGTTGGAGCGCCAAGATGACGTAATTCCGATTACGTCCGGACTTGTAGAGTGCGGTGTCGTCCGCAAAGAGGGCTAAATCCGTATTCGGATATTTGGGGATATCATTGACGTACAATGAAAAAAGAATGGGTGCTAGATGATGTCCAGGGTCCTGATGATGGAGTCAGGAGGTGGCCATAGGAACTCCTAAACGAAACGGCGGAATCTTATCGAGTTTGGGTTCGTTGGATTCGACTTCTCGAGCACTTTGGTGCTAAATAATGACCCAGAGATTGAGATACAACTAAAAAGTGTAAAATAAAATTATAATAAAAAAACTTTTTTAAAAACAAGCTTTATCCTGAAATGCAGTTGTACTAAAACGAAAAAAATAATTGTATGCTTGGTTCAAAGAATTTCGAAAGCTTGTAGCGCAAACAGAAAAAAAGAGAAATAAATTCCATGCGCGATACAAGCTTTTGAAATTCTTTGAACCAAGCATACAATTATTTTTTTCGTTTTAGTACAACTGCATTTCAGGATAAAGCTTGTTTTTAAAAAAGTTTTTATAGTTACTCTTGCTGATGAAACAAGAAGGGTTGATTCTACTACTGAAATACAACTACTTTTCTTACAGGACCAATATCAAATTCTCAAAAAAATTCACATCCTCGTGATGGTGATAATTTCTATGAAGAGGTTTTTTTTTATATTCGGTCTCTTGGGATAAGTTATTCCATTTGAGCAGTAGAATTAATCCTTTTTATTTGATCACATATAAAAAAAAATTATAATAAAAAAACTTTTTTAAAAACAAGCTTTATCCTGAAATGCAGTTGTACTAAAACGAAAAAAATAATTGTATGCTTGGTTCAAAGAATTTCAAAAGCTTGTATCGCGCATGGAATTTATTTCTCTTTTTTTCTGTTTGCGCTACAAGCTTTCGAAATTCTTTGAACCAAGCATACAATTATTTTTTTCGTTTTAGTACAACTGCATTTCAGGATAAAGCTTGTTTTTAAAAAAGTTTTTTTATTATAATTTTATTTTACACTTTTTAGTTGTATCTCAATCTCTGGGTCATTATTTAGCACCAAAGTGCTCGAGAAGTCGAATCCAACGAACCCAAACTCGATAAGATTCCGCCGTTTCGTTTAGGAGTTCCTATGGCCACCTCCTGACTCCATCATCAGGACCCTGGACATCATCTAGCACCCATTCTTTTTTCATTGTACGTCAATGATATCCCCAAATATCCGAATACGGATTTAGCCCTCTTTGCGGACGACACCGCACTCTACAAGTCCGGACGTAATCGGAATTACGTCATCTTGGCGCTCCAACGCGCAGTCACACAATTAGGCGAATGGTTCAGGAAGTGGCGTATCGAGGTAAATTCCGAAAAAAGTGCAGCAGTGTACTTTTCTAGGGCTTTGTCTGCGAAACGTCCTCCGGTTCGCACTCGTCCTATTATGTCCCCACCCATCTCACCTTATTTGACCAAACTATTCCTTGGAAGAGTGAGGCCAAGTACTTAGGTGTCACCCTCGACCAGAGATTATCGTTCGCTCCGCACCTCAGGCGCGTCTTGAGCCGTGTGAACCACTACACCCACCGACTCTACCAACTAGTTGGAAGGAAAAGTAAATTGTCACTTAGAAATAAGTTGACAATTTACAAAACCTGCATCCGTCCAGTGTTGACCTACGCCAGTCCGGTGTTTGCTCACACTTCCTGCACAGTCCTTAAGAAATTCCAGACCCTCCAAAACAAATTCTTACGCCGAGCCGCGGATGCCCCGTAGTTCGTGCGTAACACGAATCTCCATAGAGATTTCGAGATCCCATCGATTGATCACTTTATGAAAAAAGCCTCTCGCCGCTACTTTGATAAAGCGATCAACCACAAGAACCCTCTTATCGTTAGCGCCGCCACGTACACACCCCAGAAAGATGTCGCTGCCCAATAGCGACGACCTAGGCATGTCCTAGACGACCCGAACGATTCTATGAATTAATGAATTTCTGAACACAGACATCATTGCCTTAAGCACGCCAACTACTCCACAACACAGTAGCTCGTTACACCGTACTCGCCAGCGAGTACGAGGCCCTGCATTTTATTTCGGACGATACAGACATGTACCGGGCCGGTTCTCCCCAATCTGTCCCCCGGACACAGCTTGAGCCAAAGTCCGAGCCTACCGTGGCGCCCTCAGGCCGCGTCCGTAGTCCCCCTCGATCGGGCCCACTAGAGTGAGCCCGCCGTAGGCTGGACTTTGGTCCAACACCTCGGTGGGCAACCCTCTAGTTGGGTTCGCCACTGATCGGGCGCCTTATGCGCTCGATACGGCCCGATCGCGAAACGCGGACGAGCCTGGGCTCGGCCTCGTCGGCACACGCACCGACGATCGCCAAACGGCTAGAGTACCTTCTGTACTCGCCACTCTGCCCGGTGAAGCTGGAAAAGCTCTTCAAGATACCAGCGCGCGTCCCTTCAAAAAAAATCATCTAGCACTAAACTGCTTGAAAAGACAAATCCAACGAACCCAAACTCGATGAGTTTCTGCCTTTTCGTTTAGGATTTCCTATGGCCACCTCTCAAATCCATCATCAGGACCCTGGACATCATCTAGCACTAAACTGCTCGAAAAGACAAATCCAACGAACCCAAACTCGATGAGTTTCTGCCGTTTCGTTTAGGAGTTCCTATGGCCACCTTCCTAATCCATCATAAGGACCCTGGAGATCATCTAGCACTAAACTGCTCGAAAAGACAAATCCAACGAACCCAAACTCGATGCGATTCCGCCGTTTCGTTTAGGAGTTCCTATGGCCACCTTCCTAATCTATCATAAGGACCCTGGAGATCATCTAGCACTAAACTGCTCGAAAAGACAAATCCAACGAACCCAAACTCGATGCGATTCCGCCGTTTCGTTTAGGAGTTCCTATGGCCACCTCCTGACTCCATCATCAGGACCCTGGACATCATCTATCACTAAACTGCTCGAAAAGACAAATCCAACGAACCCAAACTCGATGAGTTTCTGCCGTTTCGTTTAGGAATTCCTATGGCCACCTCCCTAATCCATCATCATGACCCTGGACATCATCTAGCACTAAACTGCTCGAAAAGACAAATCCAAGGAACCCAAACTCGATGCGATTCCGCCGTTTCGTTTAGGAGTTCCTATGGCCACCTCCTGACTCCATCATCAGACCAGCTCAATGGTACCATAACATTGCATTGTCATCGTACTTACATAAGTATACCAAATTTCAGCTCAATCGGTTGAGGAGAAGTGGTCTTAAATTCAGTTGCAAGATTTGTCCCACACATACTAACAAGTGAAGTCAATATAAAGCTTGTAATAACACAAGTGTTTAGGAAAACTTCTTCTTTGGTATGGTATCACTACGGAGTTATAATGTCGGCAACTCTGTATCACTGACTTGTAACTTTCAAACAGTATGATTAATAAGGGCACCACATTGGTTTTCTTTCTGAAAAAAGGCTTTCAGTTTTAGTACTAACCCTTTAGCACTATTTCATTGAAATAAAAATACAATAAACGCACAGAAGACTGAAATTGAGTCAACTGACGTGACATTTATAATTTGTTGACATTATGACAGTTTGACAAGAATTGAAAAAAGATTGAAAAAGTTTTAATTGAAAAAGTAAAATGACAATTTATTAAAACGATTCACAAGGATATAATCGATTAAAAATATTTATAAAATGTTCTGATACTTGCCTGTAGCGATTATCCAATCCTGGTTTCTACTGAAAAACTACCTCGTGGCAAGATTTTAATAAAATAATAAAATCTTTATCTTCTCTTTCACAATCTATAAAAGTTCATTTGGTCTATTATTAATGTGCTATGAATGAGGGTTTTCGCGATTGAAAAATCCGCGAGATGGCAATACGTAGACGCGAGGTCCAAATGCTGCATGATTGGTGGATATCTGTCAATGTCATGTCAAAAATAACCAATCATGCAGCATTTGGAACTCACGTCTACGTATTGCCATCTGGCGGATTTTTCAATCGCGAAAACCCTCATTGGCATAGATTATGAGAGACTGGCAACTATACTAGGTTGATATACCTATGTTTCTCACACTTCAACTGGCATTGGATTCAACATCGGATTCTGACACTTTTACAGTTATGATACCATGAATATCAGTTTATGGTCCTAATTATTTTTATTTTATTTACGACCTTCGACCAGTTGGACACTTTAGATAGCTTCTTGTAATAGTGTCAATATCTTTTTAGCTTTTAACGCAAATCTAGTCTTCAAAGCAGTTTAATCGATTTATTTTATTTTCAAAATCGATATTTTATTGTCTATGATGGCCGCAGGAACATCACTATACATGGACTCCCAGCAATAAAGTACGGTAATGCCTCGTACAGATTTTATCGGCAAAAATTATGGAACTTGATAGGTTTTAGACCATGCCACGCACCAAAACGTCCGGAAGTTGTAATAGTATTATAGAATAAACGTTAAAAGACTTATTTATTTAATTTTTCAATGCTTAAGTGTCCATTAGAATGAAAGGGTGCTTAATGTATTAAAAAAAATAGAAAATAATTATGATGGGTTAATGTTTTTGGGCGGTTTTTAGGCGGTTTCTGACAATGTCCTTTCAAGTTTGAAAAAGGTGCCTCACTTTTCGTGCGTTTACCATCTACCTAGGCTTTATTAATCTATGCTGGCAGAGTGTTTCATCCAGCGACATCAAAGTTTTCACACACATCGAATATTAGCTTATTAAAAAGGAAAATAACTTGTGTGTGGTGGACAAGCGACAGCTCATAAAGAATGAAAAAACTATTTCCTAATAATGTCCACTAACTATTTTGAGAGTCTATCCAGATCAAAATAACCATATCGAAATGCAACATATTAAAATAGATAGTTTATTTGCAAAGATCAAAGTGACCGGTCCGGTCAAACGGACAAATAATTGATCGCGAGGGCGGCGAGTGAAATCAATTAGGATTGAGACTAATTGGGGACCCTTAGCGGGGTTCGAGACTCAGAGGGTGTTGCCTGGGTACCGTTGTGAATGGGTACCGTTGTGAATGGGGGACGAATTAATATGCGTCTGTCTGTTTTGATTTGGTGAACTTGAGCTTGAATATTTTATTGATCGTTTGATGTTGGATGTTGAGTAGGTAAGTAACTTACACACTTAGGTTTCCTCTAAGTCAATATTACAGTTAATAAAAAAGTGGCGGTTTTGCTTATTCTCGGCCACCTAAATTCAGTTTACGGCCGCTTGTATATTAATTTACGGCCGCTTGTATGTTAGTTTTCGGCCAGTAAGTTATTTAAATTGAAAATTCTATTGAAATAGGTCGCTTTTTTTTAAAGAATAATAAAATTTTCAAAAATTTGCGTCTTTTTATTTAAAACAAATTATAAAAACTAATTTTATTATTCAATATGTTTCATTCAATCATGGCCGTAATCAATATACTTAGTCCATTCTTGTAAGATGGCCGATAACTTTCTTTTAAACCACAATCTTTTTAAATGAAACGGACATTTGAATAAGTTGTAAGTTGAAATATAAAGAAAAGAAACTTTTTTTTACAAACCATTTTTTTAAAAGCATACCTACGTTTTTCAGTTATGTAGCTTCGTAATAGAGCCCACACATAATTTTCTTCATAAACAGATCTCGTCAATAAGAATTAAACAAGCCCAAACTCGATGGGGTTGTGTGGTTAGTTCCAATGGGCACCCTCTAACTCCATCATCAGACCCTGGTTACAATCTAGCACCAAGGTACTCGTCAAGACGATTCAAACGAGCCCAAACTCGATGAGGTTTAATTGCGAAGTTCCTATGGTCACCTGTCAGCTCACGTTCTAGCTCCATCATCAGATCAGCACCATGTTGTCATAATATTGCATTCTCACACGATTTTACATGTATGTAAAATGAAAATGATAGGTGAAACTAAATTAAATCTTGTACCCTACCTAAACATTTCTAGTTCTCGGCCATTTCGTTACATTTAAGCCGAAAAATAAATTTTATAAGTCTTTTTTCTGGACACTTTAATATAAAATTAAGTAGGTAAACGTATGGCTGAAATCTAACTGCATCACTTAAACAGATCACATTGAAAGTTATCTATTAACCTAACTAACATGATTTGCTAAAGTGGATAGTCTTAGTTATTCACCTATTCCATAAACAATAACAAAACATGAAAAATTAAACAACATCAACTATATAACACAGCATAAAATTTAAAAAAAGCATTTAACAAAATAAGATATTACTTTTTATCATTCAAATAATCCTCAATACAATTTATTAGGTAGGTATAACCTATCTTCAATAACGAGCAATAATGAGCGATCAGAAAAAAATATAAAACCAAATGGTTTAAATGAACAGCTATACAAAAACAAATAACATCGTTCACTTCTCCAACAACACAGATCCTTTAATCTTAATAGGTTTCATGATGAAAATAATTTATTTTGCTACTAGCTTTCCGTCCGCGGCTTCGCCCGCGTGGAATTTTTCGGTTTTTTATACACCACAAAATTTTTATCACCGAAAAATTTTTAACAGGTTATGTAGAAACGTGTGAAAAATTTGAAGCAAAAGAAAAAGAAATGTTTTTCATAAAGTTAATTTTTTTATTACATTTTCTTTAGTCCGTATTTTACGCGTCACAGCTGAGTCACTCCGCTGCTCGCTAGAGTAGTCGTACGCGCTCGCACGTTGCATCGATCTGTCTGTCTCGCTCACGCCTCGACCACGCTTCCAGTGTTATTATTACATACTTAGCTAACTTAGACCATTTTGAATTCTAATAATTGTTACATTATCGTACGTAAATAGTGCTAGCGACGCGTGTGTCAATAAATTACCAATTTTAGGAGAATATTTTGAGTCACTTTTTTGCACAAATGGGATCAGTATCAATAACTTACCCAGAATTATTTTTTTCGGAGATTAAAATTTAGTGGTGTATAACCTATGACACTCAGCAATAATGTGGCTTTCTATTATTGGTGAAATAATTTTTAAAATCGGTTCAGTAGATCCCGAGATTACCCCTTACAATTTAACAAATATACAAACACACAAACTTTACCTCTTTATAATATTAGTATAGATGAAAACGGGGAAAGGATTAATTTGTTTACTAAAATTATTAGATTAAGGATTGAGTTCATTTTTTATGAAAACCCGTGTAAGTATAGGCACGTGTAGGCAAAGCCGAAAACAATTTTTTAACTGGTGTTGATAGAACAGTAAGGCTGAGTTGCACCACCTAACTTTAACGGTAAATATGACGATAACCGGTGCTTTTTGTATGGAGTTTAACAGATTTTTGTCGTTTGTCAAAGTTAAAGTAAGATGGTGTAACCCAGCTAAGTTATATAAACGTATGGCCATCGAATATTTAATACTGATTTGTTTTCACGCTGCCTGAACTGTGTCAGTGCATAATAATATTATTATTATGCGATGTGGAGACAGACTCTACATTAGAAACGCGTCTAAAGCTATTTGTTGTTACAATAGTTTAATAAATCCGCATTTGACCTCAATATCACCTGAAAGAAAATGTAATCATACTTATTTAGAAAATAGGTCTAACTACTAGTATTATATCTGTGCCCAAACTAAGTAAAGCTTATACCTACTATGGGTACTAGACAATGGTATATCTGTTACGGTCAAAGTGATAAATGTGAAAATTATGAATAATCGCCGGTTATTATGAATAATTACCACATGATTTGGTAAATGTGATTAATAATATGAGGTCATTTATGTGTGTATAAAACTAAATAGGCGGCTCAGGGGTGGCCCAAGGGCCACCCCCGCCGCACCTTAACCTATTTTTCACTTTAAATCAAAACATTATGTTATAGGCATCATGGAAATGTAATATTATGCAAGAAACATTCAAAACTCATTATGCCAAATTATATTAATATATGATATCAAAACGTTCAAAAGTTTGGCTGTACACGAGCACGTACACAAGATGTTGTTCTCTTTTATGAAATTTGTTAGTACTAAGGTTGAATTATTAAATAATCACTGTTAAATGTGATTAATTTATCACTTTTACCGCGAGTGTCGGTAATTATTCATAATAACCGGTTATTATTAATAATTTTCAATTTATCACATTAACCGTAACATAAATCTATTGTTTGTTACATACTTACTTAAATACTTTGTTTTTGTAAATACATACTACTACTACTTATAGACTAGCGGCCGCCCGCGACTTCATACGCGTGGATCCCGTTTTACCCCCTTCATCTATCTTACGCGGCTTAGATTTTTTCATTCAAATGTTTTTTCCCGCTAACTCCCGTTCCCGTGGGAATTCCGCAATTTCCTGTTGCAACTAAGCTTTAAGTTTACTAAGGTACCTGCATGCCAAATTTCAAGTGTCTAACTTAAGCGGTTTAGATTTTTCATACAAAAGGATTTTCCCTCTAATTCCCGTTCCCGTGGGAATTCCTAAGTATACTATAACCTGCCCAGGAGTATGAAGAATAATTGTACCAAGTTTCGTTAAAATCCGTCAAGTAGTTTTTGTTTCTATAAGGAACGTACAGACAGAAAAAAAAATTACTGATTGCATTTTTGGCATCAGTATCGATCACTAATCACCCCCTGATAGTTATTTTGAAAATATATTTCATGTACAGAATTGACCTCTCTACAGATTTATTATAAGTTATAGATAATATTTTATATGGAAATGTTAAGCTTTTTTTGCTATCAGCTTATGTTCTCCAGTTGGTATTCATTCGATTTTCCAGGAAATTATAAAGCATGGAACTGATGCTTATTTTTGTAGTTCTTTAGATCTCATTTTAACATGGATAATTACCTAATGGGAATTCAGTAGAGTTTTATCTAGTTTCGAAATTAAATAAACATGTGTCAGATTGTCAAAAAACAATAGTAATGATTTGAAAAGTGTCGCTTAACGTATCTTATAATAAATACTTGCTATGATTCATTTAGTAGAGTTCTAATTAATTTCAGTACTTTGGTCTTCGGCCCACATTTGCTTGCCTGATTTAATTAACTCTCGAAATTGATACATATTGTACAATTTCTGTGTGACAAAGCAATTATCATCATAAGCATTATGAGTATCACAGTGTGGCATATTTTGTGTAAAAGAGTTCTCATCATAACTCTATTTCCAAATGTCAAAATCAAAATTAATTATCCTTATCTGTATAGATAACTAATTAGTACTTATAGCCTGACCAGGAACATAAAAACCCTGGCATAGAGGCGCCTCAATTGCATTTGATAGTGCAACACTGAGTACAGTCGTAGGGTAATTGCGCCGGTTTTCCGTCCAGCTCCTGTTTTCGTCCATTTGACCGACTTGCCACAAACAAATACGGAAAATTAGAATACAAACCTAACTTTCCGTGCAAGTTTGGACTTGTTACAATCTATAATATCTATGTAACAGTTCTGCCTGCATGAAAATGTAATTTGACAAGTAATAACTCCAAAAAAATCTACGGAAGTTGCTGCTGCACACAGGTGAATGGAAAAGGTCGTCAAGTTAGAAAAAAAACGTGCCGGTAGGGAACTTTCATGGTATGTTTACTTACTGTTTTAGCTACTTTACGTAATGTTTTTGGCACGTATGTCTAATTATTAGCATAATAAACACTATTTTAAGGGTTTATTAAAGTTTTTGTAGAGAAATCTTAGATAATTAAGTGGACTAATACTAGCATAACAATTTTGCAAGATTTTGGTTTTCGTCCACGTGGACGGAAACCCTGACACCTAGTTAATATTTTTAAATATCATTTTACTTCAATGGACCTACAAAATACAATGTTTTTTCTTCCAATATGATCTTTATTGCTATTACATTAAACATTTTAGTTTACGTCCACTTTTTAACAGTGATAAACCCATAAAAACCGTTAAAAAGATGTGGACGAAAACAAAAAAACAGCTTTAAACGTTGTTGTGTTTTCGTCCATGACGTCATGAGCAAGCACTGGGGTGGACGAAAACCAAAATTAGCTATTCCTGTAGATTAGTTTTCGTCCATTTGTCCTTCGAACTATTGCAATATTTTCCTAAATTTAGGTAAGAAACTTATTTATATCTTTTTGATATCATTTGAAAGCTAACAAAATTACCTTTCAAATGATATACCACAATGCATAGTTACTGTATTGTAGAATTGGTTTTAACTCAATAATGCAGCTGTACTCTTTTTTCTACACAGTGGTCGAAAACTAGCTTACACTAGGACGAAAACCAATTTTTTTGGACGAAAACTAGCGAAATCGCCTCTTTTGCATAAACTATTTTTTATAAAAAAAAACCGTGATATTTACTTATTCTTATGTAATATTAACGTAAAGTAGACTATATAAGGACTACAACGACATATGATACATATAGGTAAGGGTATTTCAAGATATTCATTTCGCATCACAAAGCTGGCAACTCCGCTAATTGGACGAGAACCAACGTACTTACCCTACCTGTGTTAAATTAATAGGCTAACTTTATGTATCAGGATTCAGGATTACGGGTTAATTTGATATTTTCATAAATTAAAGAAAACATATTATTATAGGTAACCTGGTTTAAATAAATTAAATGAAACCATCAATCGAGCTAGTAGGATTTATTTTATTATTCATCAATAATCAAATACAGAAATTGAATATTGAACTGCAATGTCTGCTCATGAACGCTTCAAACTCGGTACTTCTTTCCCAATTCCATAAAATTCAACACTTAGAAAGTGACAAAAAATTTAAAATAGGTAGTTGAAACAAACCACAGCAAATTTTCATAGTGGACTGTACTATACGATAAACATGTCAGTCAATTTGACAACCTTTGTCGGAAACATTATTCAATGAAAATATTGTCCGAACCCTTAGTATTTCTCTTCGACAAATACTTTAACAAATTGTGAACCACTTTTCTTTCACGACTATAAAAAGATTTTAGCAATTTAATTCACAAAATCAGTTGCGTACATTTAAAATAAAGTTTGTTTACACTTTGACAGCAATAGACTGACATGCAAGGTGACATGTCAATGAAGTTTTCAGTTACTGTTGCCATTAAAAGAAATTAGTACCATTAGTTTTCCGCAACATGGCGAGGGTTTTTATGTTCCTGGTCAGGCTATACAAATTGTCAAATGCTTTTAAGAGCCATAATGAGCCATTTCACAAAAATATTCCGCGCGAATTTAGCTGAAAACTGTCAACGCAACGTCAAAAGAGTAAAAAGAACGCCGAAATGGACAAAAAAATCTTGAGCCTTGACCGTATTAGGACTTGATATAAGTAATTAATTTTAAGGTAGAATACGGTATTAAAACTTGATAAATTAATTTAAAATTTTAATAGAGTTTATTTAGTCTTTCAAAGATTTTTATATTTCGATTAATAATGAAACACGAAAAGGTATAATATGTAAAATATATATTAAGTACAAAATAAAGACAGTCAACATAGTGAAAAAAAATCTGCCCCCTTACAGCTCCATCATCGGACCCTGGATAGGTATCATTTAGGGTCGAAGTATTCGTCAAGGCCTCAGATCATAGAAGGGAATAGATGTGTAACGGGGGCGTGGCGCGTGTCTCCGCGATATGCCCAGAAACGAACATCGGTCGCGTAGCTAGGTTAGTCGCGATTCAGTCGTACTAAGGAAATGTTCTCCGATATTTTGGATAATGCGTCGTTACGTGCAATAAAACAAGTGAAACAAAGAACTACAGGAACAATGGAGTCATTTACTACATGTAAGTATTGCAAATCCATTGGTATTTTGCTTATAAATAAAAAAAAAACTAAACATTTTTACGAACGAATTCAGTGCCGTAACAGTTACTGCGATATCGAAATCAGTGGTGATAAAAATTCTAACACACTTGTACATTGACGATTTAGTTAGCAACCACTTTATGTCATGCTCAACTACTGCGCAATGTATTTTTAATTTCTTCCGATATCCACTGTCGTGTGAAAATACACAGTACGGCCGCATGTGCCGGTCGTAACATAGTGCCGTGCTCGTGTTCTAATGCGGTTTCCTATTATCGATAAATAGAAGTAAATTATAATTTTCTATTTTGTAATTTTAAATAAAAAAATGATGTGTTACTTGCGATTATAAGATTTTACAAAAAAAATAATAACAGTAGAAGTAATTAGTAACTGTCAACTATGTAATTACTATAAGAGCTAGTTGAAAGCCTAATATAGGCATTATTTTTGATAAACATATGCGGTACGCAGATCGCCATAATTAAAAAGTAAATGCGTGATAGTAGTTAATAATAACGTATAGTAATAAAAAGGTTTTCATACATAAGCATTTTGTGAAACCAGTTTCGAGCCTTGCCCCTAGCGATTTAAAGTATCGATATCTTGTTGACTCCATTTTATCTTTGTTCTCTCACTAGCGTTTTCAAAGTGTGCGTCACGTCACGCGGCCATTGATTGGCCATAAGGCACGCCTTCTGGCCAATCACACCACTTTTAAGCCGGTTGCACATGTTGTCGTAGACTCTCAGTCGCTTTGTTTTTACACAGTTGAATGTGTGTGTGGGAGCTGTGGTGGGGGAAATGTGGGGAGACTGGTTCTCGTTGTAGTTACGCGCGACTTCATATCTATTCTCTTTCTATGATCTGAGGTCAAGGCGAATTACACAAGCACAAACTCCATAGGGTTCTATTGTTTTGTTACGAAGTTGCAATGGAGGTGGCCATTGCAACTCCTCAAGATCTATTATCAGACAGAGCTAAGAAATAAATAAACAAAAAAATATTATTATTATTAAACAAATAACTAAAATAATTCATCTTACTATCTTACTTCTTACTAGTCTTACTAATACGAAAGTTTGTGTGGATGTCTGGACGTTTGTTACTCTTTCACGCAAAAACCACTGAACAGATTTTGATGAAACTTTACAGTACAGTACAGCAGTACTAGCACAGAATACATAATAGTAACAACAGAAATGGCTCCCCTTTGATCAGGATCAGATGCCGACATTTTAACGGTAATAATAATATTGTCAGAAACGGCCTTAGATTCCTGGGCACAGCAGTAAAATATCAAAATTAATCTCTTACTTTTTGAATACATAAATATTAATTAGATTGTAATGGACACTTGAGGATTAGAAAATGAAATAATAAAAGTCTTTTATATGTATTCCATAATACTATGACGACATCCGGACATTTTAGGGCGTGGCCTGCTCCATATCCTATGAAGTTCCATAATTTGTGTCGATAAAATCTATGTAAAATCGGCACAAGGCAATGCCGTACTTCATTGTTAGGAATCCACGTAATAGTGATGTTGACTGCGGTCATCATAGACAATAAGATACCGATCTTGTAAATAAAATAAATCGTCCAAATTGCTACAGTATGACTAGATTTTAATTAAAAGTTAAAAATATATTGCACGATACTACAAGAAGCTATCTAATGTGTCCAACTGGTCTAAAAGGTCATGAATAAAATAAAAAGAATTGTGATCATAATACTGATATTGACAATGACAACAATATGGGATCATCTTTAATATATCTGTAACAGTTTCAAAATCCGATGAAAAATCCAATGCCGCTTAAAGTGAGAGAAATGTCTAAAGTTCTAATAGAATTGAAAGTTTTATTCGCTCAAAATGCTTATAATAATAATTGGTAATACATTTCAAATATTAAGTACCTTTATAATGTATCGATAGAACCAAAATGATGTCCTCTCAGCTTGGAAAGGGAAAACCCAGGATTGGGGGAGCGCTCCAGGCAATTTTCAGAACATTTCATAGGTGGTAGTAAATAATATTTATTTTATTATTAAAGTTGAATATTTTGATATTGATAAAATTGAATATACCTTTCGATTCAAATACCGAATATTTTTCAATCGATAAAAAATATCGAGAATTGTTAATAATATTCAATTAAAAGTTGTTCAATCCCTAGTCATGCATAGACTAAGACGGTAACCATGGAGATAGTTAGTTTGGTAAGTCACGTGTTAAATGTCAAGAGTGGAAAGTAAACATAGGATTTATGTTATTTATTTACGTGCAAAATGTAAGTAAGTAAATCATAAAAGTGGAACGCCGAGCTATTTCCAAAACCCGTCCAATATTATAATACAATATGGCTGCGACAACTACAATACAGAACATCTCCCAAATCGATGTGCATACAATATTATAATACAATACTTGTAAGTAAGAGGTTATGATAACAATATTGCTATCAATAAGTTTATAGAATTGGTCCGCCAGGAATAATTATTGTTCTTACAAAAAGATTTGTGTCATTTAGAACCTAGAAAGTATTTTTTCGGCACTGTTGATCTAACGGCGAATAATGTATGGAGAACGAACATTGTCCTTTCCAATGAACCTGGTGCATTCGAAATCGCACCTTCCACCTCTACTACTACGCTCACAAGAGCGCAATTTTTTTGTGATCAGAATTGATCTACCTCGCAGCTCAAGCGTCAGGGTTGTATAAGCAAAGTAAAATATATAAATAAATTATTTTAAGAAGCATTTATTGTATTTGCGATTGGTAAACGTTAATCTAGTGGTGGTTGTATTTCGTACCATCTCCAAAGTACCTATTAATAAACTTCAGTGTTGCGATAATTCGGAATTGGACAAACGTTTTAAAAGGTGTAGTGTCGGAAACAAGACACGGTGAAGTAAAGTTAATGTTTTTATTAGCTACTAGCGGCCGCCCGCGACTTCGTACGCGTGGACCTCGTTTTACTCCATTAGGGGTGGAGTTTCTTAAAATCCGCTCTTAGCATCTATAGCGCATACATTTTAAATTTCAACTCTCTTACTTTAAACACATAGGACTTTCATAATATAAACTTCCAACCCTCCTTTTATCTCCTTAGCCCCCGTGGTTGATTTCTAATGATACATTTTCAGTATGTACCACCACCACCACCACCATTTCAGCCATAGGACGTCCACTGCTGAACATAGGCCTCCCGCAATGCTTTCCATGTTGATTGATCGATTGGAAGCGGCCTGCGTCCAGCGCTTCCCTGCTACCTTTACGATGTCGTCGGTCCACTTTGTAGGTGGAAGTCCCACGCTACGTTTTCCGGTACGCGGCCTCCATTCCAGAACCATTCTGTCCCATCGGCCATCAGTTCTGCGTACTATGTGCCCTGCCCATTGCCACTTCAGCTTGCTAATCCGTTGGGCTATGTCAGCGACTTTTGTTCGTTTACGGATCTCCTCATTTCTGATTCGATCTCGCAAAGAAACACCAAGTATAGCCCTCTCCATAGCACGCTGTGCAACTGAGCTTCTGTATACGGCCTATAGTGAGAGGCCACGTTTCCGAGCCATGAGTTATCACTGGTAACACACATTGGTTATACACTCTAGTCTTCAGGCATTGAGGTATTTTGTACGAAAAGATGTTGCGTAGTTTCCCGAACGCTGCCCAGCCGAGTTGTATTCGACGATTGACCTCCTTCTCGAAATTGGACCTACCTAGCTGGATCGTTTGTCCGAGGTAGACATACCTACTTGTCGACAATCTCGAGAATTGAGCTCCCAACTGAAACTGGGTAGGGCGCAACATGGACATTCGACATAAGCTTCGTTTTGTCCATGTTCGCCCTCAGGCCTACCTGTTGGGAAAATCGATTAAGGTCTTCGAGCATTGTTCCAAGATCTTCCAACGATTCTGCCATGACCACAATATCGTCGGCAAACCGATGTGTACACAGTACCACAGTGTACCGAACAGTATATTATGTACACCTCCACAATATCTAGAGATCATAGTGAGCGTACATTTTAACTTTCAAGTCTCTTACTTTAAAAACCGAGGACTGCAATACAGACTTCCAACCCCCTTTTTAAGTCCCATAAGGGTTGAATTTTGCAAAATTTCGTCTTAGTGACTACCTACGTTCTAAAATGAGGTGTATTCCACTTTGATCACCTGGCTTTGATCAGCCAGTGAGACTTGTAGTTTCTGAGACTTCGTGATGAGTGAGTGAGTCACTTAGTCATTCAATTACCTTTCTTTCTACTAAAATTATACGTACCTATAGTAATTATCATTAAAATCAAATAAGTAAGTACCTACCAACCTAAGTAATTAAAATAAAGACCCTACCAAAAAACTAACAAATTACATACAGAAAATAAAAACGAAGTAATTCTTATCCTATTTAACTACAATCGCCCACGCGCCCATCCCATTTGTCCGCCGCTGAACCGTACCCTAATATTCATCTCGGTAGATGGCAGCACATAGTAAGAATTTGCAAGGAAGTTTGTAAAAAGTCACTAATTAACACTTTGACTTGCTCGTTTAAACACAGTGAATGGTTCAATTACATAAAATATCTTTATTTATTAAATTTTCAATATTATTTACGAACAGCGCTATTCATAGTACATGTAATATTTAGTTACTAATTTACTAATGATGTCGATAGATGTCGTTTGACAGCTTTGCCTTCATGAATATTTACGTACCTCAAAAATTTTTGTCAGGCGCAAGAAGATTTTAAGCAATGACGATAGATGGCGCTTTTCCACGTATTATGAAAATCCCAAATATTTTACGGGACCCTATTGTTTTCCAAAATAAAATTTAGCCTATGTTACTCGTGAGTTATGCAGCTTTCGAATGGTGAAAGAATTTTTAAAATCGGTCCAGCAGTTTTTGAGCCTATCCATTACAACTAAACAAACAAACAAAGTTTTCCTCTTTATAATATTAGTGTAGAAAATCATGTTTTTGCTACAGCTTTTTGTCATGTATTTCAAATTTATTTAAAAAATGCAGTTATTTTTAATTATTTAAATTACTACAGTTATTATTATTTCTAAATATTTCGATTTTCCATTATAAAGACGAACAACAGTGCTGTTGGAACAATAAACCTTGATTGCGACGATGATCGACCGAGCGTGTATAGGTACGCGTGTGTACACAGGCGCGTGGCGGCCCTGACTGATTTGCAACTTGGAGTTGTCGCGCGCTGTAGGTAATTATCTCGGCCGGCATAGTCGAGTGACGGAGGCCTGGTACTAGGCAGTCTGTGTTCAACTATCACTCGGGTCGGATGTTCCTATCGCAAGACCGTTGTTGGGTCACTCAGTTCCGATACGTCTCTAGAGTCTCTCTCAACTGAGCACTAGTGTTGTGTGTAATTATTCTCGTGAATACACTGAGTTTATTAATTTCTACGAGTGGATTTCTTTTTACCTGAGACCTGAACCAGAAGACCCTGTCGCCAGCGACAGCGGACGCTCATTCATCCCTGGCGTCGACCAGAATAACAATACACACCACTACATTTTTGTCACCCAAAAAAAAAATCTGGGTAATGAGTTA
The DNA here is from genome assembly GCF_963855985.1 of Ostrinia nubilalis. Taxonomy (NCBI): domain Eukaryota; kingdom Metazoa; phylum Arthropoda; class Insecta; order Lepidoptera; family Crambidae; genus Ostrinia; species Ostrinia nubilalis. Next base: position 23,767,781 of record NC_087119.1, on the reverse strand, counting down.
TTGTTGTAGTGACAAGGGGACGGAGCCGGTGTCGCAACAATATGCCCAAAACATAACATATTAATATTGCTTGTGAAAGCAATGATGACAGCAGCGTCGGCATAATGTAAACAGTTTACATTGCTTGCATACTACTAAAGGTTATTCGAATGTTGAATACTGATACCGCAGTGGATAATGAGCACATATTTTGATTTCTTTGTGTGTGTGAATTTATAATGCGACACTGAGTTTCGAACTCAGTGCATTACTTAGCATCTCTCTATATCTCTATGGAAGCAGGTTATCTCCAAAATAACATTCTACACCTTCTTAACCTCGTCAGGTAATAATTTTAATAAAATACGAAGCGTCATCTATCAATAGAGAATATAATAAATAAATAATAATAAAATAATAAAATCGTTTATTGCAAGAAAAACAATTACATTTTTCATATTAATCTTGGACTCCACACTAGGCAAGCCTGTCTCGTGGAGGCCAGGAGATAACTTTACAATATTTTGGGTACTTAAAACTATTAAAACTATTATTAGAACATAAAAACAATAAAAAAATCAATAATTGTGCTGTATGTTTTATAAGTATGGGTTATGTATGTGTCGTGTATTAAGTAATTAGTGATTGATGATAAAATATTATGAAGTGTAGGTATGTCGTAGGTTACACATTTTGTTTATTGTACTATTCTTATGAAATGCTCTGTGTTTTCGTAATTTAGTGAGGTAAGCCATGTTCCTATTTTGTGTTTAGCCTCTCTAGTAGGTTTGTCTTTTATTCTGCAGAATTTTACTATTTTATTATAAATAAATGGGCTGAGAAACGTGTTGAATCGATGGGCAAATGAAGTTTTAGTTAATGGGACTGGGATTGTAAAAAATCTTTTTTGACAGGAGTTGTTTAAATCGGAGTTTAATACAGATTTGTGGACTGAGGTAGAGGTTAGTTGTATAAAGAGTTGTCTGACGCTAAGCAGGTTACATTCTCGGTAAAGAAGATCTGTTGGAAATAGGCGGTTTTTAAATAGCATCACCTTTAGAACTGAGCGCTGAGATCTTTCTAGTTGTAGTAGTGTAGAAGTTGCTGTACCACCCCAAGCTGTGATGCAGTACGTAATAAGCGATTGGCATAGGGCGGTGTATACGGACTTGAGCAGTTCTTTATCAGCCGAGGACCTCAGTAGCCTCATAATACTTACAATCTTCCTAACCCTTGCAGATACGACGTCAATGTGCTTTTTAAAATTCAACTTTTCATCAATAATGATACCAAGATATCTAATAAATTCGGTTCTAGAAATCGTGTTGCAGTTACACGGCTTATTGATATCGGGACTACAATTTAGAAAGAGAGGACTGTTTGGGCAGTGATCGGAGTGGATTTTTATAGGCATTGTATTTGTGGGTGCAGAAGCTAGGGTTTTGTGAAAAGTAATAAATTTTGTTTTAGAGGTATTAAGTGAGAGAAGATTGTTGTTGAGCCAATTGCTTAGGGTAGCTATACCAGCTTCTGCACTACGATGAACGGTCTCCCAGGATTTGTCATGGAAAACGATAGCAGTATCGTCTGCGTAACAGATTACGTCGGCATTCTTAAGGTCAAGGGAGGTGATATCGTTAATGTATAGCAGAAATAAAGTTGGACCAAGTATGCTACCTTGTGGGACTCCAAATGAGATGGGTTGGTAGCTACTGACTCGCGAATCAATTTTGACACATTGTTGTCTATCAGTTAAGTAGCTTCTAAACCAGTCTAATGCTATGCCGCGTATACCAGCAAGATCTAGTTTTTTAAGTAGGATAGGAATTGAGACTGAGTCGAAGGCTTTTGCCAGATCCAGGAAAACACCTATACAAGCATTTCCTTTGTCAAGATTATCTACGATAGTGTTACGTCAAGAGGTTTACCGCTTGTTCAGTTGACCTTTGTCGACGAAAACCGTATTGCCGGTCACTTAAGAGTCCATTATCTTCGAGAAATTTTGCAAGTTTCTTACTAACAATTTTCTCCAGAATTTTAGAGAAAGTGCTCAGTAAAGAAATGGGACGATAATTGCTTGGAGATTCTTAGTTGCCACCTTTGTGAATTGGGGTGACAGAAGCTGTTTTCCAGTTGTTAGGGAAAACCCCTGAGGAGAGGCTAGTATTTAGTACATGTGTGAGAGGTTCAATTATATATGGTTTAATTACTTTTAAAAGGCGGTTGGAGATGCCATCAAGCCCTGGAGCACTGTCAGTTTTTAGGCCCATAATTATCCCTTCAACTTCATAGCAATCTGTGGGTTCTAAGAAAAATGAATTAGATGGAGAGTTCGGGTTAACAACTTTGGCAGCTAATGTATCTTCAGTTTCATTAAGATATTCCAATATTTTACTAGAGAGATTTTCACCGACTGTCGAGAAAAAATTGTTGAAGGAGTCCAAGCAGTTTTCTCCGTCTGAAGTATTATTTACCATGTTTATTGTGGGGTTTTTAGTTTTGTTAGTATGGGTTATTTGTTTTATTGTTTTCCAGAGTAATTTAGGGTTAGTTTTGTGTTTTTCAAGCTCATCTTTTTCATATTTCGTCTTTACTTTCCGAATTAAGTCAATGTAGAAGTTTCTGTATCTAGTGTATATTTTTTGCTGTATTGGATCATTTGGGTTTTTTCGAGCAGTTGAAAGTTAATAAATTATGCATAAAATATAACACTTTAGTTAAATCATAGAATTTCTAAAAACTAGTACTGAAAGTATACTGAAAACAAAAAAAAATATTAATATGTTACCTAATTTATTTATTAAACGTCCAATTATCGAAGATTTTGGACTAAAGATTTTGAAAATATTTTATAACCTACATAGAAAACATTTAGGATTCTAATCATGAAAGATTTTTTTTCGTAGCCTTCAAACGTAGGTATATGAGTGTAGATTTAACAAAAAAACTCTCTCGAAACAAAACGCTTCTTTTTCTTCTTCACGAAACAAAACTCAAAGCGGATAAATAAATAAACAAATCTTTGGACAATTTCACAGCGCCATCTAGTCCCAAAGTAAGCAACTAATATGCTTGTGTTAAGGGTGCTAGCTTAATGGATATACTACTTACATACTTTTTTATAATTTATTTATTTAATTAAATACATAATTATACATAGTTACACCCAGACCCGTCAAAGAAATTAAAATTCATCATGTATACAGTGTGAGTCACGTTAAAGTGTACATATGAAAATAGATGAAACTAGACCTATTTTTATCGACAAAAAAGTGGTCAAAAATTTTTTGAGATTTTTTTTTTAATTTTTTATTGAATTTTTTTTCTTCCAATTACTTATTGTAAGGAAAACGTAATAACTTTTAAACTAAGCAGTATATCCTGATATTAAAATGAAAACAGTAATAATGCTAAATAACAGGCGATACTAAAAAAATACATACAATACACAAAAAATGCCAACAAATAATAAAAAATGATACTTTTTGAAAAAAATCTGCTTAAAAATTCGTGTTTTTTTGGTTATTTGATAAATTTCTCCGAAAAATGCCCCTATAATAGGTGGTTTTTATTGTTTTGTATTATTCTCTATTGTATTACCTTTGTAAAACCAAAAATTGCATGTCTCTATCCCTATCACAACATTTGCTATGATCGTTTGAACTAAGCCTCTCCGGGCGCGCCATTCAACGCTTCGTTAACAACGAAACTGAAAATGGCTCTAGATTTGTAATTTTGATAAAGACAAGTTAGATTTCAAGTAAAAACAAAAGATTTCGAAGTAAAATAAGCATTTTAGTTAAAATTAAAATTGTCCCTACCTGTAGAGGAGAATAATGTTGTGGTAGGCCTTTGTTCAAACTATCATAGCAAATGTTGTGATAGGGAAAGAGACATGCAATTTTTGGTTTTACAAAGGTAATACGATAGAAAATAATACACAACAATAAAAACCACCTGTTATAGGGACATTTTATGGAGAAATTTATCAAATAACCAAAAAAACACGAATTTTTAAGCAGATTTTTTTCAAAAAGTATCATTTTTTATTACTTGTTGGCATTTTTTGTGTATTGTATGTATTTTTTTAGTATCGCCTGTTATTTAGCATTATTACAGTTTTTATTTTATCAGGATATACCGCTTAGTTTAAAAGTTATTACGTTTTCTTTACAATAAGTAATTGGAAGAAAAAAAATTCTATAAAAAATTAAAAAAAAATCTCAAAAATTTTTTGACCTCTTTTTTGTCAATAAAAATAGTTCTAGTTTCATCTATTTTCATATGTACACTTTAACGTGACTCACACTGTATTTCTGCTCAGCCGGGAATCGAATCCGGTACCTCTCGGCATATTAGTCCGTTTCGAACCACTACACCAAACTGCCGACTCGAAACAGGGACCTCTCGACATAGTATCAAAAGTATTTGGTCGCCGTATAAATCGGGTCCATATTTGGTTGCATAAAAAATATTGTCATAATTTAAGAGTGCATAAAGTTTTTTGGCATACTCATCATTTCGCATAACGTTCATACAGATTAAATCATAAGGCATATTTTTTTTGCCATAACCACTTTTCTGCCGTCTATAAGCTAAAAGGCCGCTAAATGACAAAATCTAATTTTGAGCTAGAGCAGAAAAAAGCGGCAAAATTTTCAAACCGATGCTGCTCAGTATCTATAAACATTTTGTCATGTTGTCATATACCAAAAAAAAGGTATTTTTTTCAACTTTCACATCGATACCTTCAGGTTCAATTGTCGTATAAACCAAAACCCTACTTTTCAGGAGAGCCAAAAAACGATTTTTTTTTTAATAAAAAATTCGTAACTTTTTTATTTGAGAAGTTATAAAAAAATGTCCAAGAGAAAACATTTTTCAATTTTTGCCATGAAAAAGTCTAAATATTTAAAAAATGGGCATCTTCAGTAGTTTTAAAGTTAGCTTGGAGTTACGTCGTTGAAAAAGGCACTCGGTGGTTTATACGACCCATTATATTTGACCTAAAAATAACTCTTTACGTCGTATTTGAATTTTTAGTAAACACGAGACTGAAATTGATGGCTTAAAGACCATTAGATGTATTTTTTTTGGTTTATATACCCATTGATAAAGTGATTTATTCAAATGTATTATTAAAACTATGTATGTAAATAATGTATTGTTTACTATTTCCAGGCTTTTGTTGTTTAGAGAATTTGCACAAAGATATTTAACAGTGTAAAAACTATATTATTTGGTTGAGGTAGAAATAATAAATTTGCTTGCATACGAAAAATAACATTTTTTTTACAATTTTGCAGGAAAATTATGGCAAAACAAATAATATTTCTAATAATTCTAAACAAAACTAATCACCATAAATTTTGAACAAAAAATACAATTACAGCAAAACATTAAGACAGCTTTCCTGGTTCTCTGCTGAAGCATATTGATTTCGTTTGGTTATGATAAATTTTGCATGAAGAGAAGAGCCCCAGTATGCTCAGGAGAAGGATTTGTAATTTTTTGAGAATTTCTATAAGGAATTTATATCTTTACAAGAAACCCAAATTTAAATTACAGCTAAAAGTAACCACTACAGGCAACAATTAAAAGTTGGAGTACTTGTAAAGTAATAAACTATTACAGAGCATCTCAAAAGGGTATAAAATGAGCACACTATGGCTTGTTTTCTTTGTTTAAAAGTCTTGAATTCATCACATTTAGTCGAGATCAATAGGCTAGATGACAAAATTTCAATTATTTGTCCGTCAAACAGATAATTAGAAAATATGAGACTCATATTTTTTATTTTCTTTCATAATTTAATAATATCAGTGCTACATCGAGTTGAAATGGCGCGATACGTCACTCTTGAGTAGAATTTTTACTCAAAAGTGACGTCACGCGACATTTCAACTCAATATAATACAGTAATTCTTCGATTATGGGAAAAATTAAAGTATGAGTCTAAATTTTCTAATTCTCTGTCTGACGGACTAAATAGAGTTTCAATTTCATGACCCGGTCATCATTACTATTCACGGATGTACTGGACCTGGAAAGCAACCTTATATATCTAGTTATTATCTTTAAAAGTAGAAACAATCAACTTTCTTTAACTTTATAAATAAGAAAAACTTACTTACTGTACATACATACATATGTGATGCAATAAATAAATGAATATGAATATGAAACAGATAATTACCATATTGAATACGTGGACTTACGACGTTGAATCTGGACATAAAACGCCATGTCTTTAGGCGTAAAAACCATTTTCGATTACGAGAGAATTTTACGTCCTGGCTTAAAAAAAATGTATGGTTGATACATCTTAGCAAAAATACCAAAAACAAGCGTTCGGTTTTTACACTGTTTATAAGGTATTTATTTATCTTTTACGCTATAGTTTTTTGGGGCGTATAAACATTTTTTTAGCGAATTTCAATATTTCGAATATACAGCTCGATAGAGAAAAAAATTCTGATTAAAATGGTATATATAACTCGATTTGGCCAAAATGGTTTATACGACAATTGAACCTGAAGGTGTCGACATGAAGTAAGTTGATTTTGTAAAATATTAATAATTAATTCAATAAATGTACATTTTCCTTTCTAACCTTGTAAAATTGTAAGGCTTGCTTCAAGTGTGCAGAACTAAATGGCGGCTAAAGAATCATAACTGCTTTTAAGTTATGGATTTATTAATAACTGCCAGAAAAGACAGGAAGTTATTAACATATCCATAGCAGAAAAGCGGCTAATTACACATAGCCGCCTTCTAGGCAAGTAGATATCGCTTAACTTCTCTTCCAAAAATTTTTAACAACTTTTAATACAGTTATGCATAACTTAAAGGCAGTTAATTACTAAACCTTTTCATATAACTGCTTTTTAGGCTAGCACTATCCACATCTGTATTTTTCGAATCCTGCAAAATTAAACGTTAACTTATAAAATCAAACTAAGTTTTTGCAAAGGAAAGTTCTTTTTTTCCACAAAACTATCGGGAATGGTGATTACAAAATAAAATAGTCCATTCTCTTAGGGTAACATTTTAAAAATTGCCTTTATTCTAGTTCTAACAACCTTATTTGCATGTGTGGGGTATCAAATTAAATGTAATTAAGTGGTATATAATGCTGTAATATGTGTAATAACCTCAGCTGAATTACAATTACGAAAATATTTATCAAAATAAAATTATCAAGTCCATATTTTCAATTAACAGTCTCGAAAATATAAATAATAGACAGAAAATATGTAAAGCACACATAACGAGCAACTCATTATCTATTCAGGTTTTTTTTAACTCAATCAAATTCAAAATGTCTTAGTTACATAGTTGTCAGTGAGGCGCTCTCTACTCCAGACAGCTGTACTCTATTAGTTTCAACTAATTTCAGTGGGAAAGGAGACGAGTGAATGATAGTATTTTATGTTTCTTAAATTTAAATTTAAATATATTACCAACATTATTCAGTACACTGTTTTTATCATTATTACTGTTTTCATTCTTGAGCAAACTTATGTTTCTATGAAACCTAGAAATACCATATTATTGAAATCAAATGAAAAGTAATTATATTTTCTTCAACTTCTCTCTCATGATTTATGCAAATGACCGTGCTGAGATGTTTACTTTCGAAAAAAAATTTTATCTCTGACAAGGCATATCTTTAAGGTTCTATAATGCTAGATTAAGCTCAAATTGTAGAAAATTTAATTGACTTTACAAAACTATTAAACAAAGACACCTGGAAGCATTTTTTATATTTAAAATAACTGAAATAAGCGCCTGAGTTATTCAGTATTATAAATTATTTCCTTTGACTTGCTGTATCTCCAAAAAAATTGACTAAGAGCATTGGAATGAACTTCAAACGGTGGCAAACTATATTAAATTTAGTAAAATATGAAGCAACGATATCGACAAAACGCTCTCTTGTGGTAGTTTCCCCAAAACAGTGAAGAAAGCGCCAGTTACATTTTGGCGCATTGTTGCAAATAAAGGTAAAAACTCTAAAGGGACCTAACAACATCATAAATACTGTAAAAAAGCGTGTTTACGATGTTTTGATGTCGACATTGACTGGCCTATTATGTAACTAAATAAAGACTCCTATAAGCTTAGGTAGGTACTTAGCTTAGATACAAATAATTGTACTTATTAATCCAAAGCAAAGTTTTAAATTATTTATTACAAAATATAAACGGTGGTTACTAGCAAGTTTATTTTATTGTCGATTTCGAGGAAAAACTGATTTATTTTTGTATTTTCAATCGATTTTATTAATGTTTTTTTTTTATTATATCCATTTCAATACTGTGGCATTTCTTTTTTCTTATAAGTTTTATAAACATACAGTATTGTCATTCACTCGTCTTATTTCCCACTGAAAGTAGTTAAAACTAACAAACTACACGCGCATGAAGTAGAGGGAGCGCCTTACTAACAACGATGTAACTAAGACATTTTCAATTTGATCGAGTCACAGTTTTATTCTTTGGATAGCTAATGAGTAGCTTGTTATGTCTGCCACATGTATTTTTTGTCTATCTTGTATAGTTTCGATGCTATATTTAAAAATATTTGGTTTTTATAGCTGTAATTTTCATTTAATTTGAAATATTTTCATTATTGTACTATTTAGTTGATATTGCGTATCATACCTTTATAAAACAGTTATGGTATCATTTGACACCCCCCACATGCATGTAAGATTCATAGAAACAGAATCCTTTGCATTTATCAAAATGTTGCAGCTGCTGTTTTGACGATGTCTTTTCTCCGGGACCAGACGTTTTACAGATGGGCTCCGACAGACATACTTAAGAACATACTAAAATTTGGTCCGGTATCACAGAATACATAATAGTCCGGTATCACAAAGTGAACTATACTTACAAGCGAGATGGGTAGTTTGCGGCTTTTTAGCGATGTTTTGTTATTTAACGGCTTTTTTGTTATGCAAGACACAGAGGAAAATATTTATGTTACTTTACGTACGGTATAATAAGGCTTTCTATAATAGTATATTAATTGTAAAAGTAGTAACACTACAACGTTTAAAGGCCGCAAAATTATTTTAACTGCTTTTTAGTTCGGTAAGAGCGTATAACCGCCTTTTAGTTAAGTATATGCCAGGTATTATACTCCGACGTAACCAAGCTAAAAAGCCGCAAAAATACTTTTGCTACCTTTTAGTTAACTGTTGAATATTAACTGTTTTATAGCTAAGCATTGATAGTAAAAATGTTCAATCGATCCAAACGTTAAAGTAGTATAGCTGCCTTCTAATCTAGTTGTGCCGTTTAACGACCTTTAAGCGATGTAAGGTTTTTGTTTTTTGTATTTAGCTGCCTTTTGAAAACAAATATCTTGAGAACGGTAAAAGATAGAATAACCGTTCCTAGACAGATCGATAGAGAATTTTTTTTTATTACCGTTACATTAAAAAAGTGAAAAATGACCAAATGTCATTTAGCGGCCTTTTAGCTTATAGACGGCAGTTTTATTATAATAATATTTTAGTATATATTTTTTTTGTATTCTTGTTTTTTTAATAACGATTTCTAGGCATAACATTTATTGGCATCTAAACCAATGCCATAAATATTACCTTTCATAATATACAAAATATAGTTCCAAAATACTGGACTGTCCTGTCGATGACATTGACAGTGGGGCGCCACCGTCAATGCCGGATCGCTGGTTCAGATTTTTGCCATGTTGGAAACCGTATAGTTGAACGATGGTGGCGCCCCCCTGTCATTGAGTTTGGTGGGACAGTTCAGCGTGGGTCATCTATACCATAATTTCAACAAATATGAAATATAAAAATGTTATACATATAAAATATAAGTAACAAATATAAATAGACAAGCAAGCATGCAATCAAACAGCAAGCATGCAAGCAAGCTGCAAGGAAGCATGTAAGCATGCATGCAAGCAAGGATGCAAACAAGCAAGCCTGCAAGCAAGCAGCAAGCAAGCATGCAAGCAAGCAGCAAGCATGCAATCAAGCAGCAAGCACGCAAGCATGCAAGCAAGCAGCAAGCAAGCAGCAAGCAAGCAGCAAGCAAGCAGCAAGCAAGCAGCAAGCAAGCATGCAAGCAGGCAAGCAAGCAAGCAAGCATGCAAGCATGCAAGCATGCAAGCAAGCATTAGGATTGCCTTATCTCCGGCGCTGCGGGAAGTGCGGTCCTTCCGCTCTGGCGTAACATATACCCGGCATGCCATGCTCGCTTCCGCAGCTTCGGCGACCAGCCTCAGCCGCTCCAGCTCGCACGGCTGCCGGATATATTATGTTACAGCGAGCGAGGACCGCACTCCCTCCGCGCCTCCGGCTTTTAAATTACACTCTAGTATAGGGCAGACTAGTACCACGTGGAAGAGACCACGGCCAGTCGGGATCTACATAATTCTAGACCAGGCAAGCTTAATGTTGTAAAAGAAATGTGGACTGTATAATATGTGCGTTATAAAAGATAAGAGGGATTCGAGATCAATCAGAATGTATTTTCACGAGCTTAAGTTTTCTAAGAGACAGGTCAAAAATTAAGAACAAAATAAATGACAATGACACAGAGAATTTAGTTTTTACAAATCTATAGCCCGAAAGAGTATAAAGGTGGAAGGAGGATTGTTCGCAACATCACAAATACATAATTATTTAATGTTCAATGTTGGTTGCTCTTATAGACAATATTTATGACTTTAAATGTTATAAATAATTACATTATGTTTATCGTATTTTATTAAAAACAATCTTTAGGAATATAAAAATTATGTTTTTTACATTTATGATTATTTAGAAAACTATGCATATCAAAGTTTATTCGAAAAAACTTTATGCAAATACTGTTATACCAAACTAAATTATGATGAAAAATGTTATGCGTCTGAGAGGGCACCCATATAAATCACCGCTTCACGACACGAACGCACGTAAACGTCATGGCGGGAAAAATTACACAGGCCCTGCCTTGACGGGCGCTCGCGCCATACTAATCGATGTCGGCTTGCGCATTGTAATTTATACTGTTATTCACATCAATATTTTGACAACGTGGTTACTAATATTTAAACAATAACTGTAGAAATCAATTCTCCAATGAATATTCTTTATTTTGGGATACTTTTATTGTGTTATTGCTGTGTATTTAAACCAAAAATTACGATCAAAATGTGACGTAAATCTTAAAAATTTGCCAAATTATTTTTAGATTTTACTCAATAATGGTAATGAAATTCAAGAATCCGTTTGATTATTGGACTACAAGAATATATTTTATGTCCGATGATTACTATATATTTTTAAGTTTATTATACGAGCATAAATAATAGATACAGGACTTTGAAATTGAGTCTGCGGCAATTTTTCCGTAAAATGGTTGTGGGAGATGGGGCACTGAGAATTAAGCAAAAGAGTTTTAGTAAATCTGTTACAATAATGGTCAACAACAAGGATTGACCTATCTTTCGCAGTTATTAAATAATCTCTGGGTGTTGCTTAAGATAGTATGTTTATATTTATATTCATGCTTCCGAAATCTTAGAAATTCGCACGAAAATGTAAAATGGCTCTTAAGGAGCCTATACATGTCTCATTCCTTTTTTGCCCTACCACAGCGCTTCGAGACAAACATTTGGCAAGTGCTGAGAAGAAGTGCCGCAACAAATGACACTTCTGTTACAAAAATGTGAAACTAGTAGAACTGAACATTGACAAACTTTATCGGCCACAAAGCCCACAAAGCCTTATGGCGCGGGCATAGACAGAACAATTCAAAGCTCGTATTTCTCCGAAATTCCAGGAGAAAAAAAAATATCGGTCAAAGTCTGGGAATGACAGACGCGCAGCGCTTGGACCAGGTAAAAAGGAGAAATTATTATTAAAGTACAGCCTGTATATTAAGTTTTCATTATACCCTTGTGTGTGATGCAGACGTCTGGTTTAATAGCTAACTAATTGAGGGCACCCAATTAGCAAGGCATTGCTACGCGAAAGCGTCTTTCAGCCATTATTTCATACGCGCAGTTTATTGAATGGCTGAAAGACGCTTTCAGAATTGGTTTGGCAATACATATACATACCGTACTACAACCCAAGTTACTCGTCAACTACCCAGACGAGTTTGTAATACTTTCGTAAACAAATATTTTGCAAAAGTATTACATGAAATGAAGAGTAATAGTAAAGTAAAAATCATTTATTTCTTCTACACTAATATTTTAAAGAGGAAAACTTTGTTTGTTTGGTTGTAATGAATAGGTTTAAAAACTACTGGACCGTTTTTAAAAATTCTTTCACCATTCGAAAGCTACATTATCCACGAGTAACATAGGCTAAATTTTATTATGGAAAAATAGGGTTCCGTAAAATATGTAGAATGTAGTCCACGCGCGCGAAGCCGCGGGCGGAAAGCTAGTAAAGAATAAAAGTATAAAATGAAATAAAGAAAAATAATAAGCTTTGAAATCTAACGTGCGATTCTCAGGCCACTTTTCATGTGGAAAATTTCCTTCAGACCCGATAAGCGCTTGGAACCTGATACGTTACTTACACGGAAAAACCTGGAAAAACATTTCCAAGAAATCATTAAACGAGCGATATAACAAAACACCCGTGCTTTACTGAGTAATTTACGAGTGATTCAGATAGAAATTCTCACTAATTAATAGTGGCCAATTTAGTGACGTAAGTAAGTCTGTTAGCTAAACTTGGCGGGTTATTAGGTACATGTAATACGAGTAATCTCAATTAAGTTTTTGGACATCTTAGTGACAATTTAATTTAAGGACTCTACACCGAAAGCCCTTCGGCTTGGTTGCTTTATTCCAAATAACAAAAGAACCATGTTGTCTACTACTTTTGTCAACATAAAAAATCAACGACTCATTTCGACGGGTTTGGTGTGTAGACTCCATACTCGTACAATTACATTAGCAAAGGTACCTCACTACCATAATTAATTATGCCTCAGGCCAATGATTTCAGTAGAATATTATTAAAATGTACGTTGCAACTGCGGCATAGATTTCTTTAAAGACCTTTGACACGGTAATACTATCTATAGTATTACCGTGCCTTTGATCACCGAAATGAAAGTTGTAGCCACAAAGGGAAAATCACTGTTGGGATACGCTGTTTCGGTTTTTCTTTTTGTCTAAAGGCTACACACGAAAATCCAAACCGAATAAGAAATGTGTCGTGTTCTATTCGATTTTTAACCGACTTCAACAAAAGGAAGTTCTCAATTCGGCTGGTTTTTTATTAAGTATAACCGAACGACAAGATTTAACTGTAATCTTATTATTACATTCGATTAGTTAATAAACCTATTCATAAGGAGAATTTACATTATAGAACAGAAGATAAAAGGGTGCTATACCTATCATGACTGTTCTATAAGTTACGGCTGAATAAAGACCTCTCCTAAATAAATTAAAAATAGGGCTGATAAAGACTGATGACTTCTGCCACTTTTCCATCATTTAGTCTCCAACTCTTCAAACGCAAATGAAGGATTTGGCTTGCACTTCTCACGCTGCCAGACGGGTTGGAGAGGCCTGATGTTCGCATATTCCCTCAGTCAGTCGCGTCTTAACCTTAAGGACATGTACGTGGCAGTCCTTATCCAGCTTTACTGAAATCACACTAAGAATCACACGGCTAAAGTACTCGTTTAATATGAGATGTTTAATAATGTTTAATAATTGGTCTGAAAAGAGGCTTTTACCAATTAGTCTCAACAAGATCTGAAGATACGTGGTGGTTTTATTGAAAACAATCCATGCAAGCAGGTGCAATAAGAAAACATTAATTTGCTTTGTTATTTTATAAAGTACAATTTATGACATAACAATTATGTCGGGATTACGTGCTTCGCAGAAGTGGAAACGTGCAATGCAGACATGCTACTTTTAAAGACGGTAATTAGCACTTTTGCGATTTTGTCTGTTACATCTAATATGACTGCGTTTTTAAAGGAGAACGACCACTTTAACGGTACTAAATTTCATGTCGTTATTGTGCTTTCTTAAAAGTATATAATTAGTTACTGATATGTATAGATCTCGGAAAACTAAATTAGAAAAAAGTTAAATTCACTTAGAAATTATCTTTCTGTAATGATACTTTATTCTAAAACCTTTTTTAGTTATTTTTTTATCATCGATTAATTTATTAAATTACTTATAATTACTATTTAAGACTTACTACATTAGTTAAAATTCTTATTTTTACTGTGTAATATTCCGAAATATTTATATGCGTAATATAATCAAAAATAAAAAAACCTGCCAATGTACAGTCACGGAATGAAAAGGTTCGTCAGTTTTCAAATTGATTCCTTCAACGAATCGCGAGCACATATTACCTTTTGAAACTATGTTACAGAATAATCTCGAGTTAGAGAAAATAATCTTTAACTGTTCGTCAGTAAAGTTCAAAATTATTCAGATCAAAGTCGTTTGACGATTTATCTTGTCAAGAAGATTATTATGATGGATAAACTAAAACCTTCTTGTTGGTTCAACCTGCCATTATTATTTCTATTAAATAAAAAAAACTATTGTCAATTGGTCAATGTCATCATTGCATTGCACTGATGGTATAGAAAAATAAACAAGCAAAACCTTATTCGTTAGCAAACGTCATATTTATTTAAATGTTAGCAGCACTGTTTCTTGCACTGTTATGTTGGCAGGTTTGACTCTTACAGTACCTAGTGCAAGCGAAAACCGACACTAAGGTGACGAACCTTTTCATTCCGCGACTGTACTATATTGTTTTTTTTTTTTATAGTGACCGCGCAACTGTAAGCCCAGAACCCACTGAAACAAAATCCTCTGATGTTTTTCAGCGAAAAGTAAAGTGGGGATGTTAATTTCTACGAATGACTTTTCCATGAATTGACCATTCGGTAAATAGTTTATCGATGATATCAGGCCTGTTCATCTCCGCGAATTTGCATCGAAAACAAAACACGCGCGACTTCACCTCCTGAGATGCCTAATCGACAGGACAATCACGAGCGAGTATTGACGCACGCACGTGTATTCTTTACCTATTTGCATTGTAAAGACAATAAACTATACAGTGTGAGTCACGTTAAAGTGTACATAATTATGAAAATAGATGAAATTAGACCTATTTTTATCGACAAAAAATAGGTCAAAATTTTTGAGATTTTTTTTTAAATTTTTTATAGAATTTTTTTTTCTTCCAATTACTTATTGTAAAGAAAACGTAATAACTTTTAAACTAAGCGGTATATCCTGATAAAATAAAAACAGTAATAATGCTAACTAAATGTTAGGGATATATTAAGTCCGCTACAGAGCAATAAACACAGTGGTTGGTAGTAACATAATAAATATATTGGTATCAAAGCACACGTAGAATATTTACAATAGAGAGTTCGGCACAGCCATTACACAGCTAAAGACAACATCACATTTGAATATAAATGACAGTTCTATCATAGCGGTTCCAGCTAGCCAGCTCTACGTTATACAGCATGAAGGTGCTCATCAACACTAAATAACAGGCAATACTAAAAAATACATAAAATACACAAAAAATGCCAACAAATAATAAAAAATGATACTTTTTGAAAAAAATCTGCTTTTAAATTCGTGTTTTTTTGGTTATTTGATAAATTTCTCCAAAAACAGCCCCTATAATAGGTGGTTTTTATTACTTTTTATTATTCTCTATCGTATTATCTTTGTAAAACCAAAAATCGCATGTCTCTATCCCTATCACAACATTTGCTATGATCGTTTGAACAAAGGCCTGCCACAACATTATTCTCCGCACGAGGTAGAGACAATTTTAATTTTAACTAAAATGCTTATTTTACTTCGAAATCTTTTGTTTTTATTTGAAATCTAACTTCTCTTTATCAAAATTACAAATCTACAGCCATTTTCAGTTTCATTGTTAACGAAGCGTTGAATGGCGCGCCCGGAGAGGCTTAGTTCAAACGATCATTGCAAACGTTGTGATAGGGATTTGAGACATGCGATTTTTGAAAAAGTTATAAAAACCACCGGTTATAGGGGCATTTTTTGGAGAAATTTATCAAATAACCAAAAAACACGAATTCAAAAGCAGATTTTTTTCAAAAAGTATCATTTTTTATTATTTGTTGGCCTTTTTTGTGTAGGTATTTTATGTATTTTTTTAGTATAGCCTGTTATTAAGCATTATTACTAGAGATGGGCCGACTAGTCGCCGACTAGTCGGGAAAGCCGACTATTCGGCATGATTTGTAGTCGGCCGACTAGTGACGACTATTCGGCAAAATATGCCGATTATAATCGGCGCATTACAAAATTAAATATGTGAATGAAATAAAACTCAATCACCAAGATGATTATGAGGTAGACCAAGGGCGTTTATCTTAACCACATTTGACTGCAAAAATCAGTCAAAAGTGGTTTCACCTGATTTAAAATTTTGGCAATCAGTCTAAATTCATACAAAGTTAAGATTATTTAAAAATACCAGGATATCATCACAAAGTAAAGTTTATGCAATTTGTATGCATAGGTACCTACCCTGCGGGGAAGTGGTAGATTATGTGGGGCTCTTCTCATCGGAAGGATGCGATAACCCTGAGCTCCGTCGATCGCCTTAATGTGAAAAATTAAGGGAATCAGGACAAAGCCATCAACTATCACAGTCCGTCCCGGCAATTGACCACCTTTATGGCGGGCCCTGCCTATCCGACGGTGGTGGTAGTCCGTGCAATGCAGGCGGGGGTGCCCCCACGCCCTCAGCTCGCTACCATCACCGTGGAGGGTGAAGAGGAATCAGTGGGCCTAGGATGCGCGCCGCGATAAGCGGTTATCACGCCATTTTATCAATTTTGCCCATACCTAATTACATTGATTAATTTAATGCAGATTTTTCTACAATTAAAAATGGTAAGATAACTCCTGATAACTTTCTTGAAACATCTTTTCTATTTTTCAAATACATACATGTAAAATCGATATGATTTGATAAAATGTAAAGCCCCCTGCACCCACGTACAACTCGCACTTGGCTGTTTTTTTTCTTCGATGTATAATCTACTTTTACTTGGGTTGATTAAGATTTACGAACATGTTTAGTTGTTTCAATTGGCAACACGTTCTTACCAAAAACATTGTATTTAATAATATTTTTCACCTTTTATGTCAGTCAAATTATTTGAAAATAATACAATATGTAGTAGAACATTATTCATTATAAGTACTTTATAGTTATTGTATATAATTTGTGCTTACTGTGTTAATAAAATCTTTTTCTTTCTTCTTCTTTCTTTTTTCATAGAACCTAGGGTCGCCGCACACTGGCTTCACGCCACAGTCACAAAACGTATTACCACTTTTCGTGCGGCGGCGTTAACGCCGCGGCGCGGCGCCGTCACACGAAAATGTATGTAATAAAAGTGCCGAGGGCAGCGTTTTGTGCAGCGTGACCACTTTTAGTAGATTTCTACTTTTTTGGTAGATTTGAGGCGAAGAGAACGATGATTTAGTAGTGCGAAATCGTTTAGTAGATTTTGGTAGATAATTGGTATTTTTAGAACATTGTAATAAATGGTAGTCCAAAATTAAATTGTAACCGAGCCGAGAATCCAGGCCAGAAAAAAAGAACTTTAGGGTCCGTTTATGGTCACTTTATGAAGGCGAACTAACTTGACAGTTCAATTCAATGCACACAAATGTTGCCACATATTGGCTAGTTAGTGTTGTTAATATCGACATAAAAAAATTCAAACGTTCAAACCAAGCAAGGGTTTATTTTTAAGAAGTACTTTTATTTATCAATGAAATTAAACTTAAAACTTGTATTATTAAATAGTACATACTAATTTTAAAAGTGTTATAATTATATCTATGTTACGGTCAAAGTGATAAATGTGAAAATTATGAATAATCGCCAGTTATTATGAATAATCACCGCATGATTTGGTAAATGTGATTAATATGAGGTCATTTATATGTGTACAAAACTAAATAGGCGGCTTAGGGGTGGCCCAAGGGCCACCCCCGCCGCACCTTAACCTATTTTTCACTTTAAATCAAAACATTATGTTATAGGCATCATGGAAAAGTAATATTATGCAAGAAACATTAAAAACTCATTATGCCAAATTAGAAAGAAAGAAAGAAAGAAAGAAAAGTATTTATTCGATGCTAGTACAAAATAAAATAACAAATAGATATAACAAAACCAAACAGTAAAGTACATGCACCAAAATGGCATCTGCTCAGTATAAGCCGTGACGGCAGAGAGCACGTCACGACCACTGGTATTCTGCGGATGCCAGTTGAGCAAAAGGGCGGACATCAAAACGTTCAAAAGTTTGGCTGTACACGAGCACGTACACAAGATGTTGTTCTCTTTTATGAAATTTGTTAGTACTAAGGTTGAATTATTAAATAATCACTGTTAAATGTGATTAATTTATCACTTTTACCGCGACTGTCGGTAATTATTCATAATAACCGGTTATTTATCAATTCAATTTATCACATTAACCGTAACATCTATACTAATATTATAAAGAGCGCTGGAAATTGCACAAATTTTAAACCTGAAGCATCCATGCTATAAATAAGTAATGAAAAATGTCAAAAAAATATATAAAAATGTTAAAAAAGACTATAATGATGATGATAAATAAATAAAAATACTATATTTTGTTCAAATTATATGTTTTATTTTATGTGGTAGAATTTAAGTAGAATTTTAAATAGGTCTTGGTAGATTTTGGTAGATTTGAGCATCGTTTTTGGTAGATTATCTGATGAAAAAGTGGTCACACTGGTTTTGTGGCTGTGGCGTGAAGCCAGTGTGCGGCGACCATTATAGGAAAAACTAGCCGTAGCAAATGCATCGAAAAATAAAAAAGAAATGAGTTTTTTATTTTGTGATGCTCGTAACTGTAAGCACAGATTACACAATACTCATGTAATATTTGTTGTCTGTGGAAATCTACAAAGGGAATAATTTTACTCATATTTCGGCCATAAAGTTAATATATACCTAGCGGAATATAGCAACAAAGAATTGAGCGAGCGAGATGTCACTAGCAGCAACACTGTGTGATAAAAAGAGATGTGTGAACCTGTGTCTCCAGCTCCCTCAAATGCCCTAGCTCCATCGCCGTCACGTCAAACAGAACCGTTTTTCGCAACTATTTGACAGTTCGTTAGCACTTATTGGTACGCTGAAAAATTAACTCTGAGATTTTTTCAGATCTTACGTGAGTCAAATCGTGGATGTTTATGAGAAATAGTGCTTCGGATTCGTGGTGACTGGTTCAGTGATTGATTATTGGTACAAAACAGTGAAATAATCTTGACCACTCGACCACACACAAATGACATCCAGCTGGCCTACTATGAAAAACGAAATCCGTCAAAATTACCTACAATCGAATCTTAAATTGTATAAGTACTGTGTAACGTTTCGGATACGAAATCGGGAAAGACGTCCGTTCAATAAAAAAAAAAAAAAAAAAAAATGACGTACCTATTTCGATGTTCCCTCCAAAGTGCTACTACGAAACAACCAACTGACAGACGAAGTTTCGTATTTGACGTAATTTGTTTCGGATTTTGAAGGATATTGCACAATTATAGCCCTACCCATATCGATTTGCTTTGCGAAACTCATTCAAACCGATTTCGTTCACTGACCTGTTCTTTCTCGCTTACTCCTATGGTAACTCCATACAATATACGTCAAAATTGGTTCTCGGCATAATCGTAGTGGCGCTTCAAATTGGCACACAAAATTACCTGTCATTTTTAATTATGGTGACGGCCTGTCCAGTGTTTATTACAGTACCTCTAGTAGGAAAAACTTTCGAGTTCGTTTCGTTGCGTATTCAAAGTGTCATCGAAAAATTTTGTATGAAAAATTAAACAGCGCCCCCTAGGGCGGCTATAATATAGGGGGCGCTGTTTAATTTTTCATACAAAATTTTTCGATGACACTTTGAATACGCAACGAAACGAACTCGAAAGTTTTTCCTACTAGAGGTACAGGCCAGTGGTTTCGTTGAACAGCTCGTGGTTCTTGCTATATTCGGCTTATTTCGTCTTTCGGCACATCATTTGAATCACTGTGACATTTTAAATTGTAACATTGCAATTATGCTCGTGCTTTGTCCTCGAGATTAGAAATATGAACTATGTAGTATCACGTACGGTGATGCCAGTTTACGCACTGTTAGTTGAGGATATTTTTTTTTTGTGGGTATCTCAGTTTACATCCCATTTGACATTGGTATCCGTCGTCAGTCACGATTCAGTGCTCTGCCAGTTCGCACTTCTTCTACTTAAATACGTACCCAGTGCTAAAAATAGTGTTTTTGTGTCGTCAAAATGCCGAACGAAAAACGTCAAATGAGGTTAAGGAACATTTGCTGAAGAAAATAAATAAATTGGAGCAGAAGATATTGGGTGTTGAACGTCGTTCAAGCGGTTCAACAGAAGATCATCGTTACACATTACCATAATGCGAACAACCATCCCGGGTTGTCTCTTTATGCCAGTTGTGTTTTTTGTCTGAGGGTTTGCGGTTTAACGTTTGAGTTCTACTCCTACCCCTAATTCAGACAATTGGAAAAATCGCAAGTTCATCGCCCTTAAACAAAAGAAGAAGAAGAAGAACATCATCATTACACAATCATACTACCATAGTGCGGGCAACCATCCCGGGTTGTCTCCTTATGCCAGTTGTGTTTTTTGTCTGAGGGTTTGCGGTTTAACGTTTGAGTTCTACTCCTACCTCTAATTCAGACAATTAGAAAAAACCCAAGTTCATCGCCTTCAACCAAACGAAGAAGAAAACAGTGCAGTAAGTTCTATCCATTATTACACATACTACCATGGTGCGGGCAACCATACCGGGTTGTCTCCTTAAGCTAGTTGTGTTTTTTGTCTGAGGGTTTGCGGTTTAACGTTCGAGTTCTACTCCTACCTCTAATTCAGACGAATACAGTAAATTCTATTTACTTAATACAATATTATCATTACACATACTACCATATTGCGGGCAACCATACCAGGTTGTCACGTTATGCTAATTGTGGTTTTTGTCTGACGATTTGCGTTTTTAACGTTTGAGTTATTACCTACCTCTAATTCAGACGAATACAGTAAATTCTATTTACTTAATACAATATTATCATTACACATACTACCATATTGCGGGCAACCATACCAGGTTGTCACGTTATGCTAGTTGTGGTTTTTTGTCTGACGATTTGCGTTTTAACGTTTGAGTTATTACCTACCTCTAATTCAGACGAATACAGTAAATTCTATTTACTTAATACAATATTATCATTACACATACTACCATATTGCGGGCAACCGTACACGGGTTGTCACGTTATTTAATTTGTGTGGTTATTTTTGTCTGACAGTTTGCGATATTAATATATACATGCCTTCAAATCAGACGTTCGTAATGTAATGATTTATCTATATCTAAGGGTTTGCGGCACTAAAAACTTTGCATTAATAACCTACTTCTAAATCAGATATTCGAAGTTAATTATTTTTTTAAATAATAATTACCCATACTACCATACTGCGGAGCTGTGTGATTTTTATAATATGATGGTTTGCGGTATTATCAACAATACCTACCCTCTAAATCAGACGCAGAATCCTAAAAATATTACGATATTTTCGGTATTGCGGGCAACTACAACGGGTTGTAATTTTACTGTCTTACCTACTTACTTCTTCAAGTCAAGTAAGCTCAAGTCTAAGTTTTTCGGTGATAACAATTTGGCGATAATATTTAATTTTAAATTGATATAAACGTTAATATTACTAGGCATGCAGAAAATTCGTGTTAAGTTGTTACCTACCCGCTACATATTTTAGCAGGCAGTCAAAAGGGCTGTTCCATACTTGTAAAAGTACATTATCACATTAAAAAAAAACAAAAAAAAAATGCAATAATGCATACCTACTTGTTTAGAAATTGGGAGTTGTCTTAATAAGACATGATTTGATGGGTTCATATCCACACTACGGGGCGGTGATATGATACACGCCAAATCGTTAGCAGGTGAAAAACCATTAGTAGCTATCGAAACATTGGACTCAGAACCCTTAGCCTCGAACCCTGCCGCCGCCGACGCTGCTGCTCTCGTTGCCATCTGCGCCGCTTCCGCTGCTGCTGAAACTAGAAATCAATTAGATTCGACACCTGCAACGCTGTTGGTCTGAAACAGCTGCGCCCCTTCATGATGAGATTGTAATATTGGTGATGATCCTGTGTAGGACAAGCCTCAACACAATTACAGAATTCCTTATCAGAAAAAACGTAATTCTACTTAGACTCATTAAAGATAAGATCAATTATTACCTACTTTGGGGCCAGCTGGCGCTGTGTGAAATTGTTCAAAGAATTATCTATTCTCTAAAGACTTATCTATTTATTTATTTATTACAAACACCGAAGATTGACTCCATGTCTTTTGATAAAAACTTTCCAAAACACTAAAAACTGCCTAGCGAACTTCAAAGTTTGGGGCTGATCTGAAATTGAATCCCAAAATCAAATCAGCAGCCACCAAAAAAGTCCTTTCTTATACGAATTTAACCTTGAAGGGACTTCCCCGAAAGGCAGACAACCGATGAAAACAGAGGACCTCCCAAGTAACATTTTACTCCATTTAAGAGTTCAATAGTCGTTCACATGTACTCCACAAGCTGTGTATGTCAGCTGTATACGAGCTGTATAGCTTGCTATAATGCTTTTATAGAACCAGTTTGGGCACAAATTAGACAGCTTTAAGTTCACTATGGCTGTACATTAGCAGTATAATAGCATTATAATAGCAGTTTAAGTAGTAACATCGTACTTAAGGCTGACTTACGGCACTATATGGGACGCAGTGTGAACCATACAACGTACGTGAGGACAATAAAGAGTAACAAGTGGCTAAATGCACAGCTTTCAAAGTTATAAAGTCCGACAAAAGTACTCCAATGCTACCTAAAGTTCACGTGTGTCTTAAATTATTTCCACATTTTAATATTAGTTTGGTATTTGTACGTGAGTGCCAAGAGGGAAACAACTCGGGCGGATAATCATTTATGCAAATAATAACACGGGTTTTAAATACTTAATAATGTTAATGCCATTGGGAATGCAACTTTATCGTGAAATGTATACATATTTACAGCTAAAATATTTATGCGCCTCTGTAAAAACGCGATATTCATTTTAAAATATTTAAAACTGGCTGAGAGGAAATCTACAATTTTCAGTTTTTGATATTGGATTGGCATTATAATTATATTACGGTAATTAATTATAACATGAAACCAAAACTCAATCGCTCTATCTGCGAATTTTGTGATAAATCTGCATTAATTTTGGAGATTTATTTGGTAAATATTTTAGGTTATGTAGAACAAAATGGTGGAAATGAAATACGGCTATGTGAACTGTTATAACTCCAATTTAATGCGGTGAGCGTATATTAGGTTCACATGTGTTCTGTTAGAATGCTGTTATCTATATGAAGTTCCACATTTGTACCACTACAGCGCTAATGTCTATAAATTTATTCTAATGTGAACTTATGTACAGCTTTAAGATGTACCTAGTTCAGGTCAATTGTGTATCTTTAATTCTTTCAAATACTGAAATTTTAGAGATCCGCAATAAAAATTATTAATGTCCGTTAAATCGCCTAGCCCAGGTACTAATAGTCAAGTATGAATACCTAAAGCATCAGACGGTAGTGTTCCCGGTTTAAATTCGTTTATTATGCTTGACAATTTATTCAAAGCGGAATGAGGAATACGATTTTCAATAGCCCATGTTCTTATTTTTTTTTTGCGAAAGGTTAAATAATTGTCCAAATCAAAATGGTATTCATTATCACAAGAACTGCAATCATCACACTCTGATATCTGGTATATTTTGAAGGGAAATTTCAGGTTCAGGCATAATATTTTCCTCTGCATCATGTACAGAACCACCATGAACAACTAAAAACAGGCTTGGGGAAATGTGTAATAGAATATCACATTCACATTCGTGTTCAGCTTAAAGCAAATAAGAGTAGTACTTGTGGACAAATAAACTGCTATTGATGTTAATGGACAACACATATAGTCCTTTTAACAGCCTACAGTGTACATGCGAACCATTGAAACACTTTTGTACAGATAGTAAAAAAAGGTTATTTTAATTATCACAAACAAGTCCTACTACAGCTACTAGCTGTATAACAGTCTAAAACAAGTAAACATAACAGCCTTTGGCTTTATAAATGACCACGTGTGTTCTATTAAAATGCTAGCTCTATAACATCGTACAAGTAGGCCGTTAAACAGCGGTTGCCGTATCTCTACCCTCCTATAATGCTCTTAGTCAGATGGCTGACTAAAGGATAGTTGTTAGAGTATTATAACACCAACAATCGTATAAAAGTATAACTCTACACTAGTCTACACTCCTATAAGTCCCTTAGACAGGTATAGGTGTAATTAATTGCAATAATACAGCTTATACATCACGAGTGAACTGTACTAATGCTTTAAGTACACATTGGAACTAAATGTGAACTCTTAAATGGAGTAAAATGTTACTTGGGCTGACCTCCTGACTTTCAAAACAGTCATCACGTGTCATGCTCGTGAGCGCACCAGCCGCATCCAGCTCAGAAGTGCGATTGTGTAAAGTTGTTCATGGATGGACAATGAATACAATTGATCATCGATCGTATATCTAAATTCGAATTGTGTAATTTTGTCCATTCCATGAAGACCGAAAAGTGACCGGTCGTATATAATCGTTTCATGGATTTGCGTTTTATTAATGAAAAACATTCGCTAAAACTCATTATTTTTTAACAAATAACAAATGAAATCCATGTTCAAATGCAGTTTTTTTTAATAAAATTTTATGATTGCACCTTAATAACATACTTTTATTCATAAAAACATTGAATTCGAATTAAAAATTTACCTCTGCAAATCATGTAACCAAACGCATAGAACGAATGAAATACGAGTTCCACTACCCGCCCCCAGGTGGCATACATACTTTAAGGCTAGGCAGGCTAAGTTGAATACTACTCTACAATAGGTGGCGTTAATGGACTACGAAAAACGACGTGAAATGCTTACTTCTTTTTATTTATTTATACTTTAATGCCAAAATTTTAACCTAAGGCGAACTTAATCTCACATTTAATAAATTATACATAAATAATTGTTTTGAGAAGTAGTATTTTAATCTATGTTCTGTGAATGACAAGTGTTATCTGTCAAGTGTCAAAAAACTTGAAAAACTTTTACGAAGTTTTTGAATTATGTTAAATTTGTTTATAAACACAAGTAAGTATAGATTATTACACTAAATTAAGGCATTCTATCAAAAATTTAAACAACCCAAGTTTCAATAACTACTCCTGTAACTTTGCTTTCTTCATATCAAATAATCAATTTCATTTTCAGTGCCAAAGGCAAGAATAATTGCCCACGCCAGATGGAGACCCAGCTAAATAATGTAGTAACAGCGCGTGGTCGTGTGATGAGGGTTCCTCGACTTGAGTTCTGGCGCAACACGTCCTGGGCACTAAACAAAATTGGGGATGGGACGTCTAAAGAGGTGCAAGCCTGGAAAACGGTAAGGCCTATTTTTATTGACATTAACCAATAAACTGTTCAACATACTTACACAACATAACATTATTATGACTCTTATAATGCGAACAACTAGGGACTGGAATTTGTTGCCTGCTGCTGTCTTTCCTGAAGACTATAATCCGGGTGTTTACAAGGTGAGAGTGAATAGGCACTTACAGCGCAGATATGTACCATCCTAGACTGCATCCCACTTAACACTTGGTGCGATTGTGGTCAAATACCTGCCTCGTTATGCATAAAAAAAACAGTGACTAAGATTTATCACAATTTTTCAGCCACATTCTAGCTAGCAGCTAACATGTTTTTTTTGTTTCTCATTGCAGCTCTCGTCTTGCTCTACAGCACTTGCACTTGTCCCACCATCTACCAGTGTTGGAACTCTTCCAATAATTTCCCACACCCAGGTGGAGAATACTCCAGTTACTGCTACTGCTACTCTAAAATATGTAAGTTAAATAATGGAATATGATAATGTATGTTTATATTATTATTATGTATGAACAGTATGATTTATGTTGCACAAATAATGAAGGTATTTAGTAGCTTTTGCCAGCGGCTTCACCCGCTTAAAATTTAGTTTGTCACAGATTGTCATAAATTATAGACTGTATGTTAATCTAAGTTACAAACAATAATACTGTTAAGTTTACACAAAATCCGTTCAGTAGTTTTGGCGTGAAAGAGTAACAAACATCCAGACATTATGACATCCAAACTTTCGCATTTATAATATTAGTAGGATACCTAATAGATATGTGTTGTTGCTATATCCTAGCTAGCAGCTAACATGTTATTTTGTTTGTCATTGCAGCTCTCATCTTGTTCTACAGCGCCTGCACCTGTCCTACCATCTACCAGTGTTGGAACTCTTCGAAGTGTATTAATGATTATTATTTTAGTAACCATAAAAGTTTAAAACAATACATTTTATTGCATAATTATTTGTTAGAAAAAAATGATGTAAAATGAGTAGGGAGGCTGTTGATTTTTCATGGTTATTTTATATCTTGTTGATTGTTCCAAAAAAAAACTAAGTTTTCAAGAATGCTGTGATTAAAGTACCTATAGTATTATATTTAAAATGAAAACTTAGTTTGTAAAGAGACGAAGGCTGACCAAAAAAGAAGTACTTATAGCTGTCTGTGTCTGTGTAAAGAATTTAAATAAAAAGATGTGTATATTTAAACAGTTTTCTTTATTTTATTAGTCATTTATTCCTGTAAATAAGCCCACACAGGGCACTTTTACATGTCCCAACATAACTTTACCCTACCACTTTGGCAGTATTGTGGGTTAAGGCTGATTAAAACGTGTTAAGTAGATAAGTAGGTACCTACCTAACTACTTTATTGACTTAATTTTAAGTAATTAATTGCGTAGTAGTATAGTACAAAACGTAGTAGTATAGTACAAAACTTAGTAGTAAGTTTCAAGTCAAAATTTAGATTGTGCTTGTGTTTTAAGTACGTGCAATTTAATCACGTAAAATTAAGTGAAAAACACTTATCTACTTAACACGTGTAACTCAGCTTTTAGTGCTATAGTTGTTGATGAAAAAGAACTCTTGTGTCTCACTAAAACTTATTTCCATTAACACCAAGCACTCACCGCTTACCACACTTTATCTTTCAAAGAAATAAATTAACAATTTGCATACGAGGACGAGGATAGAATTACACCTCTATGAGAATTTATACGATTATCATGAGTTACGAGTCACCGCAATCATTTGACATTAGCAATGGGCTCATGAAACTTAGACAATTCGAATTTTCTGTCAAAATCATATTCATCATTCACTCATCGTATAAAATTACGATCAAATCGTTATCATATCGTTATCGTTTTATGAACTCCTTACACAATTAGAATTAGCCGTTTGACACATCATAACGTACGTTATGAACTGTCAAATGAATACGATTGCCTTAGACAATCGCACCACAGAACCGCAACAGTTGAATCTCGTAAAATATGTCGGTTGGCTTTTAAATTTTTACCATCAGTGGTCACTAGTAATAAGTGACTCTGTTGTACTAGGATAGAGTTATGTGATTTCAATCTCACAACCAATAATAAATGTCAGTATAAATCACATAATACATGATTATATTCGGACATAGAAAAATTGCAATTATATCAGGCTATTCATAAACTTATATTAAGTGTCATAAAATATAGTACTCCGATGTCTCAACTACGGGATGGGGGGCGGCGTGTTACGGGGAAACTTCTGGGGACCCATGGTCCAACATCTATTTTATTTTATTAATATTATCTAATATTAAAAACATAATATAAGAATTAATCTGCAAAGATTCCAAACATTGACCTTTCTTGGCCTTAAAGTATTTACTAAGGATCTTCAAAATTCTCAGTTTCTCAGAATGAAATTCAGTTTTGTACACCGCATAGGTGGCGTGCAGTTTCCCCTCACTTAACACAAATAAAAATAATTGTGGCAATGATGCGAAACTAGAAAAATCATTATAATCATCAATACACAATGATGTGTCCTATCTAATGATCTATCTTATCTAGATAATAGCATGGTAGATACCGAATCTTGAAGAGTCCATTCAATATTAGTATGGACTCGACATTACCAAATTCACCATTTTATCATTTTTACATTTGGAGAACGTGGCATCGTTAATTTTGCTAAATTCGTTATCGTTATATACCCCAAATTAGATAGGTACCCCGATGCATACGCAATTAAAAATTTTAAGACAACAAGGTCAAGCTTATTTCTGCGGTTTCCTTCCTTTTTTGTATTACACATACATTGCGAAAAATCACATGTGATCAAGCGACGGGTATACTAGCAGTACCCTTATAATGTAGTCTAGCTTTGTTTCTTTAATTGAATAAAAATAAAAACGCTACATGTGTCTAAATGTCTCATTAAAACGAAGATTACATCTTCATCTATCTATGGATATTATATCTTCATCATTGTCTGATGATCAAGCAGTACAAAACAATTTCCTTAAACAATTTCAAGGAAATTGTTTTACTTTTGCCATAACTATCATTCATTGAGGTATTAGATTCCACTATTTTAATAAAAAATTGTGAATTTCGATAGCTGTAATAAGCTTGTCTTTTCAATTTGGCTGTCATATTGGAAACATAATCAGATATTATGGTTTCCGAAAAATTTAAAATATTTAGAAATTAGCCATTTTACTGTCATTAGTTAGTGTAATTATTACACACATTGTTCAAACCTTCCTTAGAAGCATTCAAATATTATGCATACAAATATTCAATCTAATCACGACATCGCGCCCAAGTGCACAACAATCAATCTTGGTATTGTCTTGACAATTTATGTCATGTACAAGCATTTTGTGCAAAGTGTTG
Organism: Ostrinia nubilalis; assembly: GCF_963855985.1. Taxonomy (NCBI): domain Eukaryota; kingdom Metazoa; phylum Arthropoda; class Insecta; order Lepidoptera; family Crambidae; genus Ostrinia; species Ostrinia nubilalis. Next base: position 23,738,735 of record NC_087119.1, on the reverse strand, counting down.
CTTACGAAATTTTTTACCGCTCTAACAAAGAGCACTTAGTTTAGTCACAAGTTTAGTTCAATTAACATTGCAGGCTTGTGATATTGACACCTTGATATTCACCACTCACAGCACGAGGCATGCTGCCTCGTCTAGAGCATATACACTAGGAATTAATCTTGATTATCAGAATTACCCCCGGTTGGAGCGTTATTTCAAATAGGTACTTTGGGCAAATTCTTTAACAGAATGCCTATTGCGTCCAGAAATAACAATCAACATTTAATTGACAGAAGAACCTAATACTGACAATTGATTTGGGAAACAATAATTAACTTTCCCACTTACATTATGGCTAATATAACAGCTAATTATACTTGCCTTTAATTACTTACCCTTAATTATCAATTATACGAAAGTATTCACTCGGGTAACTATGACAGTTATGTCACACTTAATAGTAATTATAAAACAAGCATTGTATTCTTACCAATGATTTATTATTTTTGCAAAGTAATAAACAGCTTTGTTTTTATTATCATTTCACATCAGAGGTGCGATTGTGTAAAGTTGTTCATGGATGGACAATGAATACAATTGATCATCGATCGTATATCTAAATTCGAATTGTGTAATTTTGTCCATTTCATGAAGACCGAAAAGTGACCGGTCGTATATAATCGTTTCATGGATTTGCGTTTTATTAATGAAAAACATTCGCTAAAACTCATTATTTTTTAACAAATAACGAATGAAATCCATGTTCAAATGCAGTTTTTTTTAATAAAATTTTATGATTGCACCTTAATAACATACTTTTATTCATAAAAACATTGAATTCGAATTAAAAATTTACCTCTGCAAATCATATAACCAAACGCATAGAACGAATGAAATACGAGTTCCACTACCCGCCCCCAGGTGGCATACATACTTTAAGGCTAGGCAGGCTAAGTTGACTACTACTCTACAATAGGTGGCGTTAATGGACTACGAAAAACGACGTGAAATGCTTACTTCTTTTTATTTATTTATACTTTAATGCCAAAATTTTAACCTAAGGCGAACTTAATCTCACATTTAATAAATTATACATAAATAAGTGTTTTGAGAAGTAGTATTTTAATCTATGTTCTGTGAATGACAAGTGTTATCTGTCAAGTGTCAAAAAACTTGGAAAAACTTTTACGAAGTTTTTGAATTATGTTAAATTTGTTTATAAACACAAGTAAGTATAGATTATTACACTAAATTAAGGCATTCTATCAAAAATGAAAACAACCCAAGTTTCAATAACTACTCCTGTAACTTTGGTTTCTTCATATCAAATAATCAATTTCATTTTCAGTGCCAAAGGCAAGAATAATTGCCCACGCCAGATGGAGACCCAGCTAAATAATGTAGTAACAGCGCGTGGTCGTGTGATGAGGGTTCCTTGACTTGAGTTCTGGCGCAACACGTCCTGGGCACTAAACAAGATTGGGGATGGGACGTCTAAAGAGGTGCAAGCCTGGAAAACGGTAAGGCCTATTTTATTGACATTAACCAATAAACTGTTCAACATACTTACACAACATAACATTATTATGACTCTTATAATGCGAACAGCTAGGGACTGGAATTTGTTGCCTGCTGCTGTCTTTCCCGAAGACTATAATCCGGGTGTTTACAAGGCCAGAGTGAATAGGCACTTACAGCGCAGATATGTACCATCCTAGACTGCATCCCACTTAACACTTGGTGCGATTGTGGTCAAATACCTGCCTCGTTATGCATAAAAAAACAGTGACTAAGATTTATCACAATTTTTCAGCCACATTCTAGCTAGCAGCTAACATGTTTTTTTTGTTTCTCATTGCAGCTCTCGTCTTGCTCTACAGCACTTGCACTTGTCCCACCATCTACCAGTGTTGGAACTCTTCCAATAATTTCCCACACCCAGGTGGAGAATACTCCAGTTACTGCTACTGCTACTCTAAAATATGTAAGTTAAATAATGGAATATGATAATGTATGTTTATATTATTATTATGTATGAACAGTATGATTTATGTTGCACAAATAATGAAGGTATTTTTAGTAGCTTTTGCCAGCGGCTTCATCCGCTTAAAATTTAGTTTGTCACAGATTGTCATAAATTATAGACTGTATGATAATCTAGGTTACAAACAATAATACTGTTAAGTTTACACAAAATCCGTTCAGTAGTTTTGGCGTGAGAGTAACAAACATCCAGACATTATGACATCCAAACTTTCGCATTTATAATATTAGTAGGATAATAGATATGTGTTGTTGCTATATCCTAGCTAGCAGCTAACATGTTATTTTGTTTGTCATTGCAGCTCTCATCTTGTTCTACAGCGCCTGCACCTGTCCTACCATCTACCAGTGTTGGAACTCTTCGAAGTGTATTAATGATTATTATTTTAGTAACCATAAAAGTTTAAAACAATACATTTTATTGCATAATTATTTGTTAGAAAAAACGACAAGTACAAATGAGTAGGGAGGCTGTTGATTTTTCATGGTTATTTTATATCTTGTTGATTGTTCCAAAAAAAAAACTAAGTTTTCAAGAATGATATTATGATTAAAGTACCTATAGTATTATATTTAAAATGAAAACTTAGTTTGTAAAGAGACGAAGGCTGACCACAAAAGAAGTACTTATAGCTGTCTGTGTCTGTGTAAAGAATTTAAATAAAAAGATGTGTATATTTAAATAGTTTTCTTTATTTTATTAGTCATTTGTCCCAACATAACTTTACCCTACCACTTTGGCAGTATTGTGGGTTAAGGCTGATTAAAACGTGTTAAGTAGATAAGTAGGTACCTACCTAACTACTTTATTGACTTAATTTTAAGTAATTAATTGCGTAGTAGTATAGTACAAAACTTAGTAGGTAGTAAGTTTCAAGTCAAAATTTAGATTGTGCTTGTGTTTTAACTACGTGCAATTTAATCACGTAAAATTAAGTGAAAAACACTTATCTACTTAACACGTGTAACTCAGCTTTTAGTGCTATAGTTGTTGATGAAAAAGAACTCTTGTGTCTCACTAAAACTTATTTCCATTAACACCAAGCACTCACCGCTTACCACACTTTATCTTTCAAAGAAATAAATTAACAATTTGCATACGAGGACGAGGATAGAATTACACCTCTATGAGAATTTATACGATTATCATGAGTTACGAGTCACCGCAATCATTTGACATTAGCAATGGGCTCATGAAACTTAGACAATTCGAATTTTCTGTCAAAATCATATTCATCATTCACTCATCGTATAAAATTACGATCAAATCGTTATCATATCGTCATCGTTTTATGAACTCCTTACACAATTAGAATTAGCCGTTTGACACATCATAACGTACGTTATGAACTGTCTAATGAATACGATTGCCTTAGACAATCGCACCACTGTTCTCTCAAAATCTACATAGTTCTTATTTCTAATCTCGAGGACAAAGCACGAGCATAATTAATGATTAAACGAACTTAAAAAGTGAAGTTCTATCATAATGAGGATCAGTACTGTTGTAGAAAATTCAATAAAACTAGTATCTACGTTAATCTTTAAGACATAAGAAAGATATATCTTTTTGAATTATCCAAATCGGACCATTACTTACGAAGATATTAAGTAATAAACATAGACCGTTTTTGCCGCTAAAAGTCAACGTACGTAGGGCCGCGTGACGTCACTATATCCGAATCGAGCGCAGCCGGCGTACTATTGGGATGGAAAATATTTTTTTCCAGCTAAACTATCAGTTTTAGAAAAAAACTTTTAATAACATTTATTCATCAAAATAAAGTAACCTATCGACCAGTAATTTAAAAAAATAAAAATTGTGAAAAATAAGTATCGCTATGTCCAAAAACCACATTTTCATAGGATTCGATGCAATGCGGAGACGCGGTTGGGGTGAGTGTAACTTAATGATTGTTTGTATTGAACATAATAATACATAATATGATGCTAATAATACCCAGTTTCTGGCCTGGATGGGGGGGGGGGATAAGTCATACCCAGCTTATAGCCTGGGGGGAGGGGCAAGCCTTACCCAGCTTCTGGGCTTGGTGGGGGGGAGAGGCAAGTCATACCCAGTTTCTGGCCTGGGGGGGGGGGGGGGTAAGTCATACCCAGCTTCTGGCCGAGGGGGAGTCATACCTAGCTTATGCTTATGGACTGGGGGAAGGGACTAGCCTTACCCAGCTTCTGGCCTGGGGGAGGGGGGGGGTCAAGTCATAACCAGTTTCTATGGGCTGGGGGGGGGAGGGGCTAGCCTTACCCAGCTTCTGGCCTGGGGGGAGGGGGGAAGTCAAGTCATACCCAGTTTCTGGCCGAGGGGGAGTCATACCCAACTTCTAGGCTAAGATTAAATAGATTTCCAGGAGGGAGCAGCTGTCCGTTCCTGCAGCAGCTGGCCCGCCCATGGGAACGGCGAATAGATAGGTAGGTACGTAGGTTTAACTCAGAAAAACTAAATAACAGGTAGGTATTGCGTGTACATCGAAATGATCTTCATAGCAATGTCTTAGAGCCTAGGCAGAGTGTATCTGCCTCAGCTATACCTTATTGTTAGAAGTAAATAAATTAATACTTATACATTTTTATATTTTACTTGGAAGAAGATAATATGACTCAACTTATGAACACTTTATTTGAATAAATCGCCAAATATACCACCGCGGAGACCCCAATCGCGTCTCTGCGTTCCATTGAACCGTATGAGCGTATGGATTTTTTGCGTTATTTTTCACAATTTCTATTTTTAAAAATTACCTATCGATAGCTTACTTTATTCTGATGAATAAATGTCATTACAAGTTTTTCTCTAAAACTGATAGTTTGGCTAGAAAAAAATATTTTCTATCCACGAAGTACGCCGGCAGCGTTCGGATCGGTACCTCTAGTAGGAAAAACTTTCGAGTTCGTTTCGTTGCGTATTCAAAGTGTCATCGAAAAATTTTGTATGAAAAATTAAACAGCGCCCCCTATATTATAGCCGCCCTAGGATATAATGACGGATATAATGACGTCATCGTCCCCGCGCCGGGCGGTCAGTGAACTTTTTTAGTAATTTGGTCATAACTTCGTCAATTTTTGTCGTAGAACAAAAATTTTTGGACTGTGTATTAAGGATTTCTTAGCCCTATAAATCTGCATTCACAGCTAAAAATCGAAATGATCCTCATTATGCGAGGGCTTTGTCCGAAGAGATTAGAAACCCTCCCACCCGTCTTTAACAATCATTATATGTAGGTATATTATTAAAAACACAAACCCCCATATTAGTGAAATGATAAAAAATACAAATTACTACTCCAAACTAACTGACGACGGATACCAATGTCAAATGGGATGTAAACTGAGATACCCACAAAAAAAAAATATCCTCAACTAACAGTGCGTAAACTGGCATCACCGTACGTGATACTACATAGTTCTTATATTTCTAATCTCTTCGGACAAAGCCCTCGCATAATTATGATAGAACTTCACTTTTTAAGTTCGTTTAATCATTAATAGTAGTCTATTGCGACTGACGTGGACTGACGACTGGATTTAGCTTTTAATAAAAATTCCGCTATCTTTATAAAAGATAAATAAGCGTTGATTGAGTAAATATCTAAATATATAAAAGGAGAAACTGACTGACTGACTGACAGATCAACGCACAGCCTAAACGGCTAAATGTAGGCACTTGAAATTTGGAAGGGACGTAGTTTAGGTACCGTAGAGGTGCACTAAGAAAGGAATTCCCGAAATTCCCACGGAAACGGGAATTAGCGGAAAAATCCTTTTGTATTAAAAATCTAAACCGCTTAAGTTAGACGCTTGAAATTAGGTGTGCAGGTACCTTAGTAAACTTAAAGCTTAGGTACAACAGGATATTGCAAAATTCCCACGGGAACGGGAGTTAGCGGGAAAAAACATATGTATGAAAAAATCTAAACTGCGTAAGATAGACGCTTGAAATTTGGCATGCAGGTACCTTAGTAAACGTAAAGCTTAGTTACAACAGGATATTGCAAAATTCTTACGGGAACGGGAGTTAGCGGGAAAAAACATTTGTATGAAAAAAATCTAAACCGCTTAAGATAGATGAAGGGGGTAAAACGGGATCCACGCGTACGAAGTCGCGGGCGGCCGCTAGCTATCATCTAATCTTCTAAATATATAAAAGGAGAAACTGACTGACTGACTGACAGATCAACGCACAGCCTAAACGGCTAAACGTAGGCACTTGATATTTAAAAGGGACGTAGTTTAGGTACCGTAGAGGTGCACTAAGAAAGGAATTCCCGAAATTCCCACGGGAACGGGAATTAACGATAAAATCCTTTTGTATGAAAAATCTAAACCGCTTAAGTTAGACGGTTGAAATTTGGTGTGCAGGTACCTTAGTAAACTTAAAGCTTAGGTACAACAGGATATCGCAAAATTCCCACGGGAACGGGAGTTAGCGGGAAAAAACATTTGTATGAAAAAAACCTAAACCGCTTAAGATAGATGAAGGGGGTAAAACGGGATCCACGCGTACGAAGTCGCGGGCGGCCGCTAGCTATCATCTATCTATCTATATAAATAAAAATGAATTGATCTTCGTTAGTCTGATTATAACTCGAGAACGGCTGGGCCGATTGAGCTGATTTTAGTTTTAAAATGTTTGTCGTAGTCCAGGGTAGGTCTAAACGGTGAGTAAATACGCGCGCGATATTGTTTTTCTGTGACAGACAAAATTCCACGCGGGCGAAGCCGCGGGCGGAAAGCTAGTTTAAGTATGTAGGACATAAATTATTACCCGCCCTGCAAGGTATTAAATACTAAATGCATGACTGTAATTTTAGATGGCTATAATTTTAGCGGTGAGCGAGGAATCACTAATAGTAACGCAGTTAGGTTAAATTTAATACTAGTACGGAGATGTACGGAGGGTAGTTGATGTCTCGTTTGGGATTTCGCAACGTTAACGTCATTCGCTTCATTAATTCGGTACAACCAATAGACAATTTTCAATATTATATTAAGGCGATTAGAGTCCTCAATCCGCGTCAAATGGGCATTTTGTAAAGCCTACTCCTCTTTTACTGCTGGACAGAAATAGTTGAAAAAAATATATGTTATACAACAGTTCAAGGACTACATTTGTGACGTTTGAATTTTCGCTACGTCTCTTTGTTTTGGATTAAAAAAATAAATACGGGACATCGAATTTTTACTTAAATTCCCTACTGCTCCAAAACGGCTATGTTAATTTAATAGATTTTTGCACGAATAGATTAGGAATTCTTTAATCTTTAAATGACACGTTGCGTTTTTCAATCGAACATTACTTTCATTCATAAATTTTACTTTTGATAAATTCCGAACGTTTTGCTGTTGAGGGGGCCTTCGCGGGGTGCGGGCGGCAGTCGGCCGCTGGCCTTCAGACGGGGAGGTTGTGTCACTCGCTGCAAACTGACATTAGCGATCAAAATAATTTTTTCTTTGGCTGAGTTGCACCACCTGACGTGACCTAACTTTGACCGTAGCTTTGGCGATAACCGGTGTTTTTTTGTATGGAGTTTGACAGATTTTTGACTTTTGTCAAATTTAAAATAAGATGGTGCAACCTAGTCTTTGTTTGACAATAGTTTTTATGTCAGAGTTGTTCATAGAGCACGTTCAGTCAGACGATACGATTGAATTAAGGCATGCTCGGACGCTATTATCTACCTAAATAGAATCTATTAGTGTAAAAAAATCGACTCCAAAAATAACGGCACTAGATAAGTAAAAGTTGAAAATATATTCCGTTATTTATTTACTAGGCCTTTGCAATTAGTATCCAAATTAGGAGCGAGTCAGAATCAGTAACTTAATCGATTTACTTGAAGAAAACAATTTATATTTTTGATACTTAGGCTCGGCGCAAATGGGCCATTTAGAATTAGATTTTCAATATGTTTCTTCGCGAAAATACCACAGTAAAAAAAATAAGATAAAGTGGTATTGATAAATTGTTCTATAGAGCTTATTAAAAAATGTGGATACTGATTACAAATGCCCGTATATCATGATTGATATTTTCGGAGTCGGTGGCAGCCTACCTTTTGGTGATTCGTTTTGGAGTTGGTTTTAATTTTTGGTGAAAATTAATTTATTTCATGCCTTTAGTAGACTATAGGTACTCAATAGACCTTGTTGTTGCCACTGAAGGTGCATATTTTTCATGTTAAGTGCAAATAAACTTCCCTAAATTACCTAACCATGAAACGTACCTATAGGCTGTAATAATTAAAAAGTTTCGTCGATAAAAACTGAAATCCTCTTATAAGATGATGAATTTTGGGAGCATGTCATGAAACTAAAATTACTAGCATACAAAAACTTGTTTAAAAAAAAGGTTTTTTCTTTTAATTTATGATGCGGAATTTGCTGCGGCGTAGTAGCAAAGATTTTTCGTTATGTAGCTCGTAATCATTTCGAAGAATAGGGATGTTTCCTGGGTAAAGCAAGAGTTTGAATTAGTCCGTCGGTCAACTTACCAAAAAAATACTTTAAATGTATTTTTCACTTTTTTAAACTTATGAAAATTTAAAGAGATAAAGCGCGCCAAAGTTCAGAAGAGGCCCATGACGTTAAGGCGTGCTTAAAATTGTTGCGATTTGTGACGTCACGCGGAATTTCATCGCATCATAACTTCGTAATTACTTGTTTGTTGACAAATAAAAATATACCGTGTCCAATATTTTTTGATAGTGTAATTGACGGACTAAAAGTGTTTTTTAAGAAACTAGCCTATTCCTACGGCCACATTCCAGCTCCATCATCAGACCCTGTTTGCCTTTGAGAATTGAAGTAGGTAGGTACTCGTGATTTTTAAAGTAGCTTACTTACATAATATTACTTACTTATATACAGGGTGTTACTTTGCATTCTTGCCATATTTACAGAGGTTGCTATATTACTGATACTGAACACAAATCCGTAAAAAAATAATGCCCGAAAAATTTTTTTTTTAATCTTGAGTATTTTATTTTATCGACAATCTGTTAAACACACCACTAATTATCGTAACGCATGCACATCACTTGTTGGCGATGGCGATGGAGACTTTTTTACTTTTTATTGTATTTTTAAATATCTATTGCAATCTATTGTCTTTAAAATGTCTTTTTGACACTTGTAAAAAACTGAGAAATCCATCAATCACAAATCACGTTATAAATAATACAAAAATGACTGAAGTGTATTCAAACAACGAATAATTTAATCAAAATGGTGCTTGGAGTGTCTGCAAGACGTCTTAGACGAAATGATGACGTACCCTTAGCGTTACACCAAATGCTCTACTACCAGCAGGATGGTGCTCCCCCACAATAAGGACGTCAAGTGCGCGAATAATACGTTTGGTGAACAGTGGATTGGACGAGGGGTCCAGTAGCTTGGCCACCACGATCCACGATTTTTGGAGTGACTTGAAACGACTGGTATGCGCAGAAGAGATTTAAACAGTGTAAACGCGTTACATGAAAGGATTGTTTTAGTGAAACTGTGAGACAAAACGTTTATGTGTTGCGAAAACTAAAGCGAAAAGCCTACGCTTCGCCGTGCTAGATTGTGCCTTCATCAGAACGGAGGACACTTTGAACACTTGCTTTGCAGTACGTAAACTTTGTAAGTTGGAACTTATAAATAAATAATTTATTGTGAATAAGGTGATTTCATTTCATACTTAATTTATTAATTTGTAAAAATAGGGTACAATGTTATAAATTAATTAAAACCCTAATAATTATTACGTATTTTTGACGGTCCTAAGCCCGTAAAGTAGAAAGGAAAATCTGAAGAGTATTTTAAAATAATTATTATGACTGGATAAAAAGGCTGGTACCCAGAGCCATAAAACAACAGATTAATAAGAACTAGGCCACGCCCACTAGGTTTATTCCACTTGCACCTGTAGAAGGTGCGAGACAAAATTGGTTTATTCCAATTTGTACTGAAAAACCAAATTTACTAAAATCTTAGTGTACTTTCTTTATGGGAGTCTCTTGTTTATCTTAAATAATAGGTATTGTTCCCTACTTTTATCTCTGTGAATATGGCAAGAATGCAAAGTAACACGGTGTATATAAATAAATAAATACAAATCAAACGAGCCTAAACCCGATGGAATCGTTTAATCCCGGAGTTGCTATGGGACCACTGGCATTCCAGCTCTATCATCAGATCGACTCCATGTCATCACAATATTGCATTGTCATCCGAATTACATGTATATCCAAAATTTTAACTCAATCATCTGTTGAAGGATTTCTAATAAAAAGACGAGATTAAACACATTTTCAGTTTATTCTTCATAAGTGACACAAAGAGAATGACAATAGACAAAAGAAGAAACATTTGATTTTTTAAACCATAGACAATACTACTATGTGTTCCAATACCTACAGTTGTCGTCAGGAAGTTGGTCTAACAAATTCAGCTTGCAAGATTCCACCCGTAAGGTAAGTGCCCCCTACTTCGGTATATTAAGGCTCTTACGACTTTAACATTTTATTTAAAAATAACCAAGCATGATATCAGTATGAAAGCTTTTGTATGCTAAACTTTGGTCTTTTGACAGTAACTTAATACATAAGTTATAGTTATATACTTTGAACTTTTTTTAATATTAATTTTTCTGCGGACCTCTTGTTTGGATCCTGTTTCGTGATAAAATTTTGCTCTGTTTCTAAGTTCGTGAACTCATGTCCCCTATTTCGGGATAAGGTTTTATGCATCGAGTTAGGATATTTTAATAATGATTAAGGGTTTAATAAATTTAAAAACGATCATATAAATTTAGAATAAATGTATTGTGTGAAATTGACGATATTACTTACCTGAAATATGTATGATAAATAACGTGTGTCTAGCTAGGTACGTACCTACGTATAAAATTTTGATTTGTTAATTCTAACAATATGTGAAAATATTTATATAACCATTACAAATGTGGGGAGGACTCCCCCTCCCCTCCCCCTTCGTACCCATACAATTTTGATTTGTTATTTCTGACCGATAAGTATGTGAAAATATTTATACAAGCCATTAGAAATGTGGGGGGGGGGGGGCTAACAACCCCTTCCTCCTAATCCCACCCCTGGAGCTGCTTCAAGTGAGGGTAGCCCCCCCCTGAAAATTACTTCAGATACGCCAATGACTCATAATAAAAAGTAAGTAATTAATTAATTTCTTAGGTACCTAGGTAAGTATTAAAAACTAAAAAAATGTCGATTTCTTTGATGGTTTGTGTCATAAAAGTACCTAACACTATACATTTATATATCACGAACTTGGAAAAAAAGTAACAATAATACGGTTTCTTGTTTCGTGATACTGATTATTCCAAATTCCCCAAGTAAAATTCATGGATTATTGTCAAATTGTGTCAATTAACTATTATCTATCTCATATACAATACAAATAAACAAAGATAAATAAAACAAATCGAATTAAAACCAAAATTAGGTTGGTAGTACTTATGCTAATTTTTCTTAAAATTGGTCATTTATGTGAACTTCAAACTCGTGTATTATAAATTCTAGTGAACGAAACATATACCGAATTTAGGTCATGAGAAACTTAAATAATTGCATTATTTGTTTCATAACTTACATTTCAATTATCATAAATAATTATTTAAAAACCAAGCATCAAAACGTTATCCATAATATCCTTGATTCGGTAGTATCACGAAATAGGGGACACCCGAAAAATAATATGTACGCTATTTCGTGAGTCAATTAATCGCAATTTTAAAAGAATTCTATGTTTTCTTATAACTTTTTTCCAAGCCAAATCAATTGTCAAGGAACGCATGAAACCACTATTATAAGTTTTATTCAAATGGACGTTCCTTCGCCTTTCTATAAGCTTAAGAAGTTGGAGTGCTTATCTTACGGTGAGAGCAACCTTTGCACGCCCCACGGCTGTTTTTGGCTCTCTGAGAGTTTGAAGCTTCGTATTGCTCTCATTTTTGGCGCCACAATGTTGGTACTTGGTTTTTTAGATAGCTTAAAGAATAGAGTTTTTGTAGTGATGAAGAATTTTTATAAATAATATTCCATTTGCTTATTATTTGAGCTAGAAAAAAAACTTACGAACTTACGTACTATCACGAACTAGTAGCCGTTTACCTTAGTTACCTACATATTACATGTTCAAATTTCGAGAACGGCTGAACCTGGCTTAGAAAATTTACGAAAAAATTTAATGAAATAAAAAAAATAATATCCCGTACAAAATGTTCACGGATTGTGTTATTTTTATTAAATACCTTTACGCCTGAGTTAAATGACACCGACATCAAGGTTCATCAATTCAAGTTTAAAATAATAGGCAGTAATGTCATGAAAAAAGAGCTTCTATTCTGTATCTACCTATGCCCGTGTAATTTTGATCGGTTTCAAATCGGAGTTTTCGTGCGGGGTGCGCGGGTGTTTCGCGCGGCGGCGTGAAGGTCAAACGCCCAAGGTCATTGAGGACTCTAATCGCCTTAAGACTATAGACGACAAGGCGTTTGTAATGACGTTCATCATTTTCCTCTTCATGAGTTTGCTGCCGCATACGGTATCGGTAACGGTATCTATTTTGACTCGATTGCTTGTTTACTACAAATTGTAAATCACGCTACAGTTATATAACATACTAGCTTCAAAGAAAGATTAAAAAAAATAATTGGCAAAATTGGTCCAGGCGTTGTTGAGTTATACTCTTACCAACACATTTTGCAATTAATTTTTATATGTATTATATGTAGATTAATGTGTGTTGACAACTTCTTCTTCTTTCTTTTCAGCCAAATGACGTCCACTGCTGGACAAAGGCCTCCCCCAAGGTTGACAACTTACGGTAAAATATTTGAAATCGGTAATTCCTAAAATTGTAAATAATATTTTAAATTCGTTATGTGGTTCCAGCAGAGTGGGATAGAGCCTCTCCCACTTTCCTCCCAGACTACATCATCAACATGAACAAGACCTGATCATCACCATGAAGAAATTTTACAAAGAAAACATTTTATTCCAGTCTTGAATGAACATAGTATTAATTAATAAAGGATCAAATATTATCATGTATAAAACTACTGGTAGAGTTCGAAAATCTGAGGAGCCATCTATTTTCAAAAATATATTTCTATAAATTAAAACTGCATAAGTAGAATCAAAGCTCGATTCAAAATAAAACTCAGAATGAAACCTGTGGTAGTTTAAATAAAATATTGAATTTCAAGAATCCGCAGAATAATAAATCGTTGACTATTTGGGCATTGATTCCAGTTTCCAGTAGATAAGGGATTAAAATCTATACCCGGAAAAGTGAAAAACCATGGCCATTTGACGCCGGTATCCGACGCTCGATCGTGCTTGCAGTCGTCATTTTTTCCAACCTGCCGATACCTAAAACGAAGCCCCAAAAACATTCTAAAATATCCTCTCTTCTTCCACCGGGTAACTCTACCTGTGTTCGTTCGTATTCCGTATTTCCCAAAAGGAGGACATCGAGCCCGCGTTTTTTGTTTATGCCCCTCGCCCACGGCGACTTTTTGTAGCGATGCAGCAGCGATTCTGTCGCGCGTTCGCATCGATACAGTAGCAATCAAAGTCAAAATTATTTTATTTGCATGCACTACTAAAAATAGTGCTGACAAATCGTCAATTAATATTAAAAAAATAAAAATAAAGACAAATTAAAAAAAAAACACTTGAAGTTTTTCATTAAGGAGCCTTCACATGTCTCATAATTTTTTTGCCCTACCAGCGCTTCGAGACCAACATTTGGCAAGTGCTGAGAAGAAGCGCCGCAACAAACTCAGTCACCACTGTCTGCTGGTCACTAGCTGTGTGCCCTCGCCCACACAAACACTATTCAGTCGTGATGCAAACGTGATACTATCTAGGACATCACCCATGGGAAGATTCCTGGTACGTTCTCCAATATTTCCAATCAATGGGAATAAACTGGAAATGTTAACCGAAATATCTCAACTAGATTAATAGTCATAAAGAACATTTTTCTAGTTTCACGTAATTAGATGTTGAAAAAGTTAAAAAACAGCTTGAAAACCGCGCGGCTAAGTGCCAAAGGTCTGCCCAAGATAGAAATTCAAGATGTAGTTAATCTCGCTGAAAGAAATATATCCAAAAACATTTTATTCTATATGGGCTCTACATTTTTTGTTTTTCTACCTATTACCTATACTACAGTCCATGAGATAGGTAAATAGGTACGAGTACATCTCTTTAAGGACAGACAGGTGGAGACACGATACGGTCCCTTTGTAAAAAAATTGGCCAAGTTCGTGTCGTGCCATGCGCAGTGTAGGGTTCCGTAGTTGTCCGTCGGTACCACAATATATTTCAGAAGCAAGCAATTACTTCATCTAAAGTCACTTTTCATATTTTCTCCTAAATATTTTTTACTGGTTAAGAAATTTTATAATGCATGAGTCAAATGACTCTTGCATTCACTATTAATCTTAAACTAACTGATGTATTTCCTTGAAAGTTCATGAAAAGCAGTATTATTACGAATTATTCCAGATTTTTCAAGTCAACAGTTTAGTTTTAAGAGGGGACGGGAGGACGGGGGACTCCCTACTCGAACAAAAATTGGCACTTTAAACTTTAATAATTTGCAAACAGATCCCTAAATGAAAAAATAGTAGGTATTAGAAACCCCTAAGCAATTTTAAAAGACCTACCCAACAATACCCCACACGATGGGGTAGAAGATGAAAAAAAAATCGTCCCCACTTTACATGTTAGCTACACTAAAAATTTTATTCTACTGTTTTGTCGCCGTGATTAATATACATACATACCTCTACAAAATTACAGCTCTATAGTGCCAATAGTTTCCAAGAAAAACCTCGGACGGACAGACATAGACGGACATAACGAAACTATAAGGGTTCCTTGTCAGGACTACGAAACCCTAAAAAGGCTCCCATTGCGCTGTTTTACGTTGCACACCACGACCTTGGGCCAGAAAGAGCAAACAATCAAGTTGTTTACACCGCACCACAAGACAGGAGAAAGTGGCCGGCACAGTTACTTGCGCCACATTTTTATCTTACAATTTCCCCATTGAATTTTAAACCTTACGTAATCCACGCAGATGCTTTATTTAAACAGTCATTTATTGTTCAATTATAACCAATAAACAAACGAATGTTGAAATTTTACGGAGTTTTATTTTTTGGGCAATTTGTAAAACTCACGGTGGAATAATTTACACGGCTATTTGCGTAACTTTCTTTTTCTAAGTTTATCACTTACTAGTACAGCTCTAAAAAGCATAATGCTATTTTTATGTATGGAGAGAAAGAAAAACAGTTCTAATCGGTGTTTTTCCATTAGCAAGCAAAACAATAAGTAAAAGAAAATCAACTGTGTACCAAAATAAATGAAGTTATTCGCAGTAAATGAAGCTAAATATAAGTTCTCCTTATTCATTTTAGCTCTAAAGGCTATAAATAATTAATTGAAAGTAATAATTACGTGACATTTGACTTATCTTTTCTTGTAGTTACTTTTAGCATCAATTTGTAACATGAGCAGAAATGCTTACGTGAATTAATTAGCTAAAAGAGAATAGAAGCAATGCAATATGGAACTGCCTGTTTAATCCAGTCAAATTAATATTGCTCTACTACGAAATCTTTGTAAACATACCGTCGAGAGCTGGCACCTTATTTCGTTGTGATACGTGCTAGTTTACTATAAAAAACTCCAATGTGATATCGGCTGTACTATTCCTAACAACAGGGGGGTTATTCCAAAAATATTATCCAAAGTTTCGAATTTTGCCATCTGTTTTATACAAAGCGAGATTCCAGCATGAGCGATGGTGTCAGATAGACTCGAAACTACGTGAAGAGGATTTCGGAGTAGCCGCTGCAGAATTCCGATCCCTATAATCCGGATGCTTTCGGCCAATTGATATTGTGGCGATGCGTTGTCGCGGTATGATGACGATTCTATTACGCATGAACCCTGCCAGTTGCAATATTGCAAATTGAACTTAAAAGGCACGTACAGGTGCTTAATTAAGCTCCCTTTTGCGTCTGGTTTTGGCTCGGAATTTCGGATGAAATAAGCGCGAGTGATTTTCAGGCGTAATGTTTTGGAACTTTGTTTTATACACGACTATTAGTAGATGCATCTTTGATGTTTGTATCTTTATTAGGGATTGCAATCCAGCGGCGTTTTCAATCCAGCTGGATTTTTGCTGGATTGACCTGAATCCAGCTGGATCCAGCGCGGATCCAGCAAAATGTGGAACGCAAATAAAAAGACGACATTTTTGAGACTTTTTTTTTTAACCAGTTTTCCGCCCACGGCTTCGCCCGCGTGAAAAAAGGGCTGTTTTTAGGGTTTTCCCAGACATTGTTCGAATTTTTCTCGCCGTAAAAACCATACTTGGACTTCAACCAACATTTTAAAAAATTGGTCCAGGCGTTGTTGAGGTCGGCGCTTACCAACACATTTTGCGATTCATTACTGAGAATGCCCTTTCGGTTTCCACACTGGTCGGTTTTAGGATCAATAAATAGTGAATAGTAGAATGACCACGACCGCTCTGCCAAGAGCGTAACGAATAAGAAGAAGAAGAAGAAATAGTCATACACCATAGATAAATGTTAACCTCGCACTCGTTCGGTCTCATATACGCTCATTTCTTTTTTCAGTACCTTTTCGTAATCTAATTGACCACTAAACTTGGCTTTGGCTTTTGTTTATTAAAGTTCTCCTTCTCTCTTTTAAGTTCCATCTCAAGCTCTTGCCCTGAAGTCATTTTAACGGGTTCTGCGACATCATGTAGACCATTCTCTTCTAACTCCATGATATCTTTATCTTCTTGCACATTTTGTTTATTTACTCGTTTTAACAAAGTTTTCATCTCCTGCCATATCGCATTCTTTTTTGGCAAAGGAAAATAGACAGTTTTTTTTACTGCTTCTTCATACTTTTTTGGATTTTTCAATCACACTAACGTACCAGTAACTTCGGTGAGGCGCCATTAAACGCACAAAACAACAGAACGGCAACGTCACCGCGCCGTTTTGAAAATGGCGGCAATTCGAAACTAAGCAATGAAAATTATACGTCTGCGGATCCGCATCGCTGGATCCAGCACTGTATGCTGGATCCAGCATGTTTAAAAAGGCGCTGGATCCAGCTGGATTGCTGTATGCTGGATCCAGCAATTGCAATCCCTAATCTTTATGTTACATTACAGGTACATGTAAATGAAAACAATTGGTATCAAACATTACTTGCTTGTTTGTTACTTGAAGGTATGCATGCTAGCTTAAAAATCCGTTTGTAATATGCATGCACTCAGACTCGTAACGATTTGATAACTACTTCAATTAACGGTACAATATGGATAATAATCATGTTTGAATAATAAAGATCTGCAAAAGTAGCCAACCCTTTTCACAAACATATAAGTTTGTACAATGAAGGGCTGTTAATAGGGCAGACAAATTAATTTAATCCCGGCGAAGGCAGGCAAAAGGCATCACAAAGACTCCCCCCGCGAAAGCTTTGTGCCTTTTATCCAATCGAGTATGACAGACGGGGTTATTTAACTCCAAACATCCGCTGTAAAAGTAATTTGACTCTAAAACATCCACTCTACTTGTTTGACAACTCAATTTGGAGTGGTATAAAACGCTACCATACCGCGTGCTAGCATTTTAATGCCCCTTTTACGCGCTGGCCCCAATGTTGGTTCCAACTTTATTCGTCCAACATGTGGATTTGCAAATCTTGTCTTGACGTTGCAGCGAATGCTCTTTTCTTATGCCGGCGCCTAACGTTAGGTATATTGGATCCAAGACTATAACTTGGATCCAATATACCCAATGTGGATCCAATACATAAGTATAGATCGGTCTTGAGCTTGACCTTACTACATACAGGGTGTCCCAGAATGGGTGAATCAAACTGATAGGGGAGGTAGCTCTACTAATGTACTATCATATAAAAAATAAAGCGCATAAAAGGACACAAAAAATTTTTTTAAAAAAAGTTAAAATAAATCAGTTTTGCCTAAGTATCTGGCTATAATTGCTGCGTTTGGAGTTTATTTGTACTTTTTTCTTACTAATATTAATTGTACATGATCGCTTCGTTTATCTGTAAACAAACTTTTGAAAATAATGACTAAATTTCGAGTTTAGAGCACTTTATTTAAAAAAAAAATTCCGAACTCAAAATTTTTTTTTCATATTTTTTAGGGATAGTACATTTGTTAGAGCTACCTCCCCTAGCAGTTTGATTTACCCATTCTGGAACACCCTGTATATCCAAAGACTAAAGGGTAAGCTTTCAGTCATTGGATGGACACTTCATGTCGAGTTATTGTGTAGTATTATTATAATATGAGCCGTGTGGTGACGGCAGAGTAGAATACATTTGTCACCAACCCCTACTCTTCCCGCGGGTGTCGTAAGAGGCGACTTAGGGACTACACATCAAACAGAGAATGGGCAGCAGCGCTCTCTGAAAAACATCAATCTTTTAAACTGCGATCTGCAACCCGCCTGCCAAGCGTGGAGATTATGGCAAAACCCTCCACTATAGTGGAGGAGGCTCATAGTCCAGCAGTGGACTGTAAAGGGCTGTTGATGATTATAATATGCATTAAAATAGCATTTCTATTTCAACAACTAAAAGCGTTAAGTTGCAATTGAAGTAATAATATCAGGATGTTAAAGGGGGGTTTTGTCCAATAACTTGTAGCGTCCTTTGATTGGAACACTACCCTACACAATTTAGGCGCTGGCATTAGATCCGCTCTTAGGATGAGTGCTGGGCCAACATAGGAACCAACGTGTGGAGTAGCCCCTAAGCGCTATTTGGTTGAGGGGGATAAAGACGGGTCAAGATCAAAATATTCGGGTCCAACGTTAAATCCGTTCTGCTCTATGGGTGTGAAACGTGGAAGGTCACCACGGTTATCTCGCACCAGCTGCAGGTCTTCATCAACCGCTGCCTTCGCCGAATTCTCGGCATATACTGGCCCGAGAAAATCTCCAACGTTGAGCTATTGGAACGCTGCCACGAAATTCCGATCGACCAGCAGATCAAGCGCCGCAAGTGGAACTGGATCGGCCACACTCTCCGAAGGGACCCCGATCACATCCCTAAGCAGGCTCTGGATTGGAATCCCCAAGGAAAACGCAAACGTGGTCGACCTAGGCAAACTTGGCGGCGCACTGTAGCGGACGAGGCGAAGAAGATCGGCAAAACCTGGAGCGAGATCAAGCGAGAAGCTCAAGACCGAACGAGATGGAGGACTGTTGTGGACGCCCTCTGCCCCATCTAGGGGACATAGGACCATAAGTCAAGTAAGTCATTAGATCCACTCTTAGGATGAGTGCTGGGCCAACATAGGAACCAACGTGTGGAGTAGCCCCTAAGCGCTATTTGGTTGAGGGGGTTAAAGACTCCAACGCATGTACACCGACCGGATCCGCGTACACGAGTACCTTAATACCAACAACCTTTTTCTCTCTATTCGGAATAGTACAAAGCTGGCTTACAAAGAGAATTGAAAGAAAATGTAGCCAAAACATAATCCAACAAAAGGACGCGGCAACATAGCAACAACACAAAACAACTTTTGAAATGTCAACATTTTGAAGTCTCTCTTTCCTTATGTATTTTAAACTGGGAAATGGGTCTGAAACGCCAATATATTAATGAACTCGCCTGTACAGTACGAAGTTTGAAGTTACATTTTCGGTTGCGTTGTTACAGTCGTAGTCACAGGCAGATCGTTGTTTCAGTTTCAATTTTAAGAAATGACTTTGATAAAAAGAATGTAAATTTTTTGTAAAAACTAATTTGTATTCTGTTGCTGTACCTAAATAAATGGATAAAATACAAAGTTTAGTTGGTTAGATTTTTTTTATTAACAGAAATGTTTAGATACCTAGGCCTAATAAATCTTTGTTCTACTTAATTGCCTTCTTACATTACTACTACGCATCCCTTTAAGTAGGCACCAGTGAGTCGAGATAATACACACATCAACATGGTCTATCCAAGCATTAGACTGGCCTGCCCAATGCCTGACTTAAATCCTATTGAGAATGCCTGGGATATGCTTCAGAGAAAAGCTCTTAGGAATTTCCCTGAAGATATTGTGCATGAAAACCAGCTTTTCTTGCATCTTAGCAGGACTTGGGACAGTATTCCACAACAGAATATTGACACCCTTGTTTTGAGTATGCAGAACCGCTGCAGATGTGTCAGGAGAGTCTTAGGTTTTATAAAAAAAGTGATTTTGTTTAGGTTTTGATGTTTCAAATTTTGTCTGAGTTTTTTCTCTTATTCTAAGTATTTTTTAAATGTAACTTTATCTAATAGTTTATTATCAGATTAGATAGGCTATTAAACAATGTTTATTTTAATGTGTAGGTGTCTTAACAATAAGTTAATAGAGTTTTAGTTATTTAGGTTTAATTGAAATATCCCTAGACCAGGGATGGCGAACCTTTATGTATCAACGTGCCACCTTTCTAAATATTTTTTGATGTAGTCATAGACGTGCCATCAAAATAACACCTAATGCTATCAATGAGGTGTAGTATCGTACAAGTGACAGGACCACTTTACAGTGGCACTAATTTATGAGGGCAAATACGATAGCCCATAATCTAAACACATTATACTATTTTATTTTATATTGTAGTAAATTTTGTGATTGGTGGCGTGCCCTAAATATTGTGGCGAGTGCCATCGATGGCACGCGTGCCATTGGTTCGCCATCCCTGCCCTAGACCATGTTGATGTGTGTAGGTATATCAATTGTTACCGCGGTCTCATGCGACAGACTAGGGTTCTAGTACAGTACAGAATAATGGGGTTACCTGGAAAGTTTTCCGGGAGTAATGAAAATTGGTTTTTATATAGATTTTGATGTGCTCTTTACGAATTTCAACTTTGCGACCTCCTATTATTACCAATTTTCAAAACCCCCGGAAAACTTTCCAGGCAATACTACCAAATGACTGGATTATTCCATAAATTATCAATTTCTGTGTAGACTAGAGTACAGTCAATCATGTCTGGACACTACAAATTGACAGCCGCCTGGAGGTACGTTTGTATTGTTCCGACAGCCGACGTGACGCGTTCGAATTTCGATGCCCGCCGGGGGCAAATGTTAGTGTTGTACATAAGCATTTACCTGTAGGCTTTGATGGTAATATCTTGTTCCTATGTATTATGTTTAGGTAAAAGTTTATACTGTAATCTAAGGGCAAATAGTATGTCGATAGCAATATTATTTTTGATTCAAAATCACACCTTTATGATTTTGAATCAAAAAGATTGGTCTTAATGAATGATCACTTCCACTCAGACCAGATACCCCTTTTTTGCAGTCACATAATAATTTTAGTTCATCGTAAATTAATTGTAAATAACTGTAAATAAATAAAGTCTTCATAAAGTGTCACGATATTTACGTTGAATGACGTAGTCTGTACAAGCTTTTCAGCAAATTATCATCCATTTTTGTGATCCATAAGGATTTTTGTGGTTTAAGATCTTTATTTCTCACAAGAATAATTCACTTACGTGAGATAATTAAATATAATAATTTGTAACAATAGCTTTGGAAGTTTGGATAGACGTACAAACTAAAAGATAATAAACAACAACTTTATAAATTAATTATAAGTGGGTACTTCACAATTTGCGCGCGATCCGTAAATATCGCCAGCCAGCCGCTCCGAGCCCGACGAAATGTAGAAACACAGAGTTTGTGGAATACAAACTAAACGCATTGTCCTAATCTTGAATGTTAACGTGTTATGGATTAACTACTCACGCTCTATTAGCAGTAACCTAATTTATAATTATTGAAGATTGACAGCTGGAAATACACAATTAATTAATTCTCCGTAATTTGCCTGAGCTTAATTGGGTTTAAAGGGCGAAACAGACTTAGACTGAGTTGCACCAACTTACCTTAACCGTAACTTTAACAATAACCGGTGTTTTCTGTATGGAGTTAGACAGATTTTTGACAATTGTTAAAGTTAAAATAACATGGTGCAACTCAGCCTTAGGTTCTTATAGCGTCACACCCACAGTCACAGTATAAAAAAATTGAAGCTCTTTTTCATTCGATTGTACAAAATAAACAACTGAACATTAGTCTCTCAATTATTGTTTTTTTTGTTAATTTCTCAGGGGTTGTGATGTTTTTGCTCGGTACTAATTCTACATTATCTTAATAATGTTTTGACTTGACTTTTTTTTTGTGTCGGCAAACGAACAGACGGATCACCTGATGGTAAGTGATTACCGTCGCCCATACTACGGGTATCTATGGGGCCCATAGATACCCGTAGTCCCAGGGGCGTGACTAGCTTTAGCCTGTGGCTTCATCTGCGTGAATTTCATCTTCTTCTTCTTCTTTTATTTTGGCGACGGGTTGGTTTTGAGAACCATGATTTCGCCAATGTCACGTGAACCAACAGTGAATTTCATTCTGTCACAGAAACCCTGATTTTGAGACTTTTTCACCTCATGTCAATACATTATGATAATGAATAGATTAATATTCTGCCTAACTCGCTACCGCCACCCATTGTTCAAATACGCATCTAAATCGCTTTATTGCAATTCGCCATCATATGAAACGACAAAGCTAAATAATTTCATTAGGTCGATACCTCGAAACTAACCGTTCGAATGATTTGACGGAACGCGGAATGCAGCCGTACAAGTGTCACAAATCGCTGAAGCCTTGTTCACACTAGTCGAGTAATTCAGTTTTAGTTTTAAACCTTTGTTTGTCACCTGTCATCCGCTTTGCAATGGAGGGAACTCGAACCTTAATTTCGAACTCCTCCTATGTTCTGATTAATTTCGTCGCGGGTCCAATGACAGTTTAACTTTCCCCCGGGACAAACTTGACCTTCATTGGTTGGGTTTTTATGGCGGTCAAGCTGTAGATCCTGGCGACACAGGAGTTGCAGTGGTGGGAACGAGAGGTGGGAATAGTCCCGTTGGTCGAGTAATTTAGTAGAGTAAAGGCCGTAGCATATTTATTATCAACACTAAAAGGGATTGTAACCGTATCAACTCGAGGCGGTCAGTATTCTTTGTATGAAACTCTACTTCAATGCACATTTAATTTTATCCGCACCGTAACGTAAACAACTCGCCTCGCGATTGTCAGCGCAAGAAAGGCGATGAAAGCTTGCAAAAGGTAAAGGATACGGTGAGGAGTCCTTTCGATTGATGTCTGCTATGACCTTCAAGGTCACGGTTACGATCCCTTTACAGGGTGATAAAATCAGCCATAAAGGACGTTCGCAAGACGATATGCTGTTGATCCCTTTCCGAGTTGATAAGTCTGCTATGTGCTATACTCACCTTTAATAACTAACTGCTGATCAAAAAACCGTTCGCAATTTGGTCGAGCACCTACATCAACAACAAACTTTCACTCGACTAAACGATTTAGTAACCTACTCTACAAAATTTAAAAAATAAAATTGCACGACTAGTGCGAACAGGGCTTTAAACCTTTGGTGGCAGAATTGATGCTTGATATTGAACTTTAGTGAAATGGTCAAATAATAAAGAGTTAATACGGAGGTTACATTGAATCGCAAAAGCTTTCCATAAATTAACACGCTTACACGAAATTTAATTTACGTCTTCGACCTAGGAAACCTATGGTAGAAAGAAATATGTGTAAGACTGCATTAATGAAAAAGAGTTTCTTAGATATGGCACCAAAACTGTTTAACAAGCTTCCTAAGGCCTTGCTAGAGTGTGATGACAAAATGTTTAAAAAGGAACTGATCTTACTACTATTAAATAAAATGTATTATACCATTGATGAATTTTGTAATGATTCTTTAGGTTAAGTTTTGACATAATTTGAAATTGTATACTTTATGACATTAGCTATTATTCTGTTGTATTTAATAATTAGAAAGATTGACTGACTGCATTGACATAGATAATTTTGTAATACCAATTGATTTAGATTATATAATTATTCAAATTTATTAAGAATTCGTATGCCTATACGGCAGATCATAGTGGAACCTACTAACCCCTAACAACTTTGTACCTATGATAATGACGAATAAATTTCATTTTCATTTTCATTTTTCATTTTTAAATTTTCAGGATCAGTACTTCCAGGGATGGAGTGATTTCTGTGTTACAGGTAATTGGTGTTTTGTCTAAAATTACGTTACCATGAAGTTTTGGTTCATTTGAATTTGATCGGATATAGGATTGTAGGAATCCTAAATGACAAACGAGTATTTGTGAAGCGTACTTGTTACTACTATGTACTAATTTATAAAATTAGATATCAACAGTAATGTGGTGTTTTTTTTTTATATTAAACTCCGACCTCTATAGAGTTTGTATGAATAGAAATGCCCATGATACCATAATCAGACGGTTGCTAGTTTTGTTTTTCAAAAGTAAATCGAATAATATAGCAAATAAATTAGGAGTTGGTTAAAAATGGGCAATATTTTACAGATGGCGATGTTATTTACTATAGGCTAAACTCTTAAGAACAGGCTAATTGTCTTAATGCTTATTCACAAAATGTAGACTAAAGTTTATGTCTATGGGACCAATGTTGGCTGTCAACTAACTACATATTTATAAGGTAACTAGCGACCGCACCGCGACTTCGTACGCGTGGACCCCATTTTACTCCCTTAGTTGAATTTTGCAAAATCCTGTCTTAGTGAGCACCTACGTCCTTAAAGGAACCCCTATGCCAAATTTGAAACGCACTTGTAGCCTTGGTACTATTACTTATTCTGTGCTTGTAGTTTCTGAGATTTAGTGATGAGTGAGTCAGTTAGTGACCTTTTGCTTTTTATAGATAAGAGTAATCTTCCACTAATTGTAATCTTCCAATCATTGTCATTTGAAAATAATTTCTTCAATTACCGGTTGTTTCCATTACTTCTCGCGTAGACGATTTTAATGACGACTCGTAAAGTTTTTTTAGATATTTTACTGTAAATTTTATAAAAGCTTGGAGCTTGGAAATAGGGAATTCGGATAATGACTGGGTAATGAAAAATTATCGAATAATTACAAGACTATATCGAGTTGAAATGTCGCGATCTACATAGGCATGACGTAACGCGCCATTTCAACCCGATGTAGCACTGTTATTATACAGGGTCTTTGGCGGAAAGTTAGACAAACTTCGTGGGTGCATAGGTAAGGCAGGTAAGGTCATTTTAAGAATACTAGTTCACCCATTTTACCCCAAGTGAGCCAATTTTTATTTAAATTGATTTTTTTTTTCAAAATTTAACCTAAAAACTTCTTACATTTTTTTAAAACCACTTTTTTATTTGATATTAATCTATACTACTATACTAATATTATAAATGCGAAAGTAACTCTGTCTGTCATGCTTTCACGCCTAAACAGCTGAACCGATTTTGATGAAATTTGGCATAGAGATAGGTAGTTTTGAGTCACGGGAAAGGACACAAGATAGTTTTTATCCCGGTTTTTGAAACAGGGACGCGCGCTATAAAGTTTTTCTGTGACAGATAAAATTCCACGCAGGCGAAGCCGCGGGCGGAAAGCTCAAATAAGCCTAACTCAATCGACATCATATAATCTTAAGCTTCTTCTCATACTAAAGATTTCCAATAATGTTGGCGTTGACTACTTAGGTACTTATTTGAAGTCGCAGTTTCAACAATAGTAACTGTTAAGGTCATGTTTACTGTGTCCAATGCCTTCACAAGACCAACTACACTCGGCGTCAAATAAATCGCACCTCCCGCGACAAGCACTTTTCAAGCGTATGCATCCCCACTTCCCACCAATATTGGTACCATTCGAAAGCCTAGTTCTAAACTTCATTTTATTAAAGGAAAGGTTTTTACCCCAAAATCGTGTCTTTAGAAGGATCCAGAGTCTCTTCTAAAAGCGACAGGTAGTTACGCCTGAGCCAACTTTTATGGCTATAAAACTGTTAATTTGGGAACTCGCTGATCCATCAGTTAAAGAGGACACGTGAGATCATTATTTGTAAGTTTTTATAACCACAAAAATTGGTCTACTTGGTCCCAGAGGTGAGCCCCAAGTGAGGCCTGTTTTCAAGTCATATAATTTATGGTACCTGTTAATTGTTTATAAAAAAAATTAAATGTGTTTTTCTTTAAGTTTATTTATTGGGCTTTCAAATAACACCAATATTGTTGGGGCACCATGATTGTGTCAGAAGAAAGTCTTTAAAGTTCACGTCGCGAAAGGTGCGATTTATTTGATGTTGAGTGTATTATGTTATCGGGACATCACCTTGTTAAATAAGAAAGAAAAGAGATAGCTAGATAGTTACAGTGGATAGTCAATCATCTTGGAATCTTAGTTTCCAGCACGCACAGAAGTGTCACTCAACTATTAGGTACCGATAGCTGAGACTTTTCCACTGCTTAGCGGTATCTGATTGATGGCACAGGAAAATAGGTAATAACATAGAAAATTACTTTGGTAATAATAATGACATTATACAGGGTGACTTTACAATCAGTATCCAAATTTTTAGGACTCAGAATCAGTAACTAAATCGATTAAAGAAAACATTTTATTTTCATTATTTAATTATTTTTATCCGTTGCGCGCGGTTTTAAGATGGGCTCACGAAGATAATTAGCTTCGTTCATAGAATACGTACTACAAAGCATAATAGACATAATGGTTCGCGAGATTAAATTAATGATGTGCAAATAAATGAATTTGAATTTGAATTTAAAAGTAAGCCTTATACTTTAAAAATTAAGACTAGTTTTTGACCAACTTGACCGTAAATGACGGTCAGTCAAATTCAGTCACTTTAGTAATTTTCAACACTAGGCCGACACATCCGTTTGTTATGTACTGCGGTACATTTGCGACACCCCCGACTTTTGGATCACGAGCGCATCCCGAAAGACTTTCGCAGGAAAGCTCGCGTTTCGTCTGTTTATATGAAGTTACAATACTGTATGATAGTATTACCGTGCTTATGTTCTTCAATGTACCGCGGCATGGAGGTAGTGGCGTAACTATACAACCGGGCCCTTGGCATTTTGCCAGCCCTGCCACCCTATAGTTACGCCACTGGATTGGGCAGTGTCACCCGAATAACTAAACTTCTTAGTTTTAAGATTCGTCTTTAACGGCATCAGAAGAAGGTTCGTGTTAAGCTGGCGCGATAGGTCTCCCTTCCCAGGACTCTGGCTACTGCACTGTCTTGCAGTAATGATGTAGAGAGCCTAGGTATACAGTTGTAGTTGTGAGAGTCTGACTTGACGAACCTCAGAGACTGACGGTAGACTGTGTTTTAAATAAATTCGCCAACTTGTCGCGGCAAGCGCTTCATTAGCCGACCGCATTCAACGGGTATTCGTGGCTCTGTCAGCAATCATTTTTGCAATTGAATAAGTATTTCATTGTTCGATAGGCTTGTGAAATTCAAAATGGATGTTTTATTTTAAAAATGGTTGCGGCTGTGATCAATTTATGTATTTTTTATTTTAAGTACCTTAATCTTTTGACAATTAAATGCCTATTTCAGAAACTTCCTCTTAAATCTATTTACGTTATCCAGTTCTGTACATTTCAGCAAACATTATTCCGTAACATATCGCAGTGAAGCCGCGCGGTAATTGATTCGGAATGGACATGCCTCGGTGCGATAGTTCAACGTCAGTTGCATGTATTGCCATATCACAAACATGGAAATTTCAATCGAACAGTTTCCAGCAGGGCTCCCCCTCTATCTGGCAGAATCTCGTTACGCAGAAACTCATTTGGCATAATCTTCTTTAACCGAATATTTATAAGGCATAAACATTGTTAAAAATAATCATCGTTTGGTAGAATGTTTATATACCCGAATTTTCAATGGCATACTTAAGATAGCAGAATTTTATTTGGCATAATTTCGATTAGCATAATGTTTCTTTAGCACTATGATTATTTGGCATCATTATTTAATGGTATTCCAATGGTGGAATACGTCTAACATTTAGAGTGCCTACCCAACTTTTGGGTTTGCGTGTTTTTTAGTGAATAGAGTCCAGCCTAAGACGTCCTTTTCTCAGTGTAAGATCGGCATGATCTAGTCTTCAAATGTACCAACAAAAGTAGTAGTACCAATCATTTTAAAAAACTTGTTGGACAACAAAGCTATAGGTTAGCTTAGGTTAGACTTGCGACCTTACACAGCGTGAAGGCGAGTGAGCGAGCGAGCGCAGCGAGCGAAGCGAACGTGCCGCGGCAGCGGCCTCCGAGCGCTAAGTCTAGAATCGCATACTTAAATAGTTGATTTCCAATAAAAACTACCCAAAAAACGCAACTTAACCTCAAAATTTCATTTTCAGTTTTTTCAGAAACTAAGTTTCTGATCTCCCCCATTCACAGGGGGAGTTCCCCTACCCCCCTCTCTCCCTCCACCTCATCCCTACAACCCTTAATAATGCGATAGGGGAATAAACATTTTACCTTTAATAGTATGCCAAAAGACCATCACATAGCAGAAAGTTCTTAGTCAGAATAAGAACTTTCTGCTATGTGATGGTTCTGCTTTTTAATTATTCGGGATTAGGGCATGTAATATCGGAAGGTTTTCAATTCCGATATTGGATTCCGATATTAGATCTCAATATCGGAATTCCGATATTAATATCGGAATTGAGTTCATGTGCTATAAAATTAACATTTCGTTATATTCGTAAGAATTCTGGATTGTTTACAATAAAAATAATGATTTTAATCAATATCTTTAATTTGTTACAAAACAGCACTTCATAAAATTGAAGTATTTTAAAACTATTTTTACGTTATAGGTATCCATTCATCCATTGCATTTGGTTTTTTTATGTGACAAGACGCAAACGAGCAGACGGATCACCTGATAATGAATGGTTACTGATAACGAGCCTGTAATTATGGACTAAGTAGCAAATAATTAAAGTGTTTTTGTAAAATCACAGGTATCAAACAAACTTTTTCTCCTACATTATATTACCCTGTTTTATGTTGGCGGAATGAATTTTAGAGTCATTCAAATCACGTGTTACAAAAATTGTAGAGAGTGGTAAAAATCTTGAATATGCTTGTAATTTGTTCCTTTTTGACTCACAAAACCACGAGCCATCATCATCATGTAAGCCATAGGAAGTCCACTGCTGAACACAGGCTCTGATGCTGTTTTCACAATGTCCGGTTGGTGGCGGCCTGCATCCAGCGCCTTCCTGCTACCTTTATGAGGTCGTCGGTCCACCTTGTGGTTATGAGTCCTACGCTGCACTTTCCGGTACGTGGCCTCCACTTCAGAATCTTGCTGCCTCATCGTCAGTCTGTTTTGCGTTCTAAGGCAGAACCGTTGCAAGACATTATCACAATGCTCGAAGAGTATGTATATGGAAAAAACGAAGCTTTTGTCGAATGTCCATGTTGCCCCTTACCCAGTTTCGGTTAGGACGTCAATTCTCGAGATTGTTGACAAGTAAGTATGTCTATCTCGGACAAACGCTTAGCTAGGTAGTTAGATGCAATTTCGAGAAAGAGGTAAATCGTCGAATACGAAGATGAAAGTCTTCCATTAGTGTGTGTTACCAGTGATGATATAC
This sequence comes from Ostrinia nubilalis, assembly GCF_963855985.1. Classification (NCBI taxonomy): domain Eukaryota; kingdom Metazoa; phylum Arthropoda; class Insecta; order Lepidoptera; family Crambidae; genus Ostrinia; species Ostrinia nubilalis. The sequence continues at coordinate 23,709,043 of NC_087119.1, read as the reverse complement.
GGCTCGAAAACGTGACCTTTGAATTTATGGCACAGCGTGCTATGGAGAGGGATAAGCTTGGTGTTTCTTTACGAGATCTAATCAGCTCCGTAAACTAACTAAAGTCGCTGATATAGCCCGACGGATTAGTAAGCTGAAGTGGCAATGGGCAAGGCACATAGTACGCAGAACTCCATAGTCCAGTAAAATTAATGTTTGAAAAGGAGTTGAGATGTCTTTCTTTGTTGACCAAGTACCTATGGCAAATGCTAAAATTTATTTAGAACAAGTTAAATTAACCATAAATAGTGATGGTGAGAGACATGAGAAAATCATTGGTCTTTGCCAATCATGTACTTTGGGCTTTGTGGCAGGTTGTGGCGAGTTTAAACGCTTTGTTTAAAATCTCAATTAAAACTTTTATCTGATTCCGATATTACGATATTGGATCGCTCAATATCGGAATTGAAATATCGGATCTGGCAGTCCGAGATTCCGAGATTCCGATATTCATGCCCTATTCGGGATACTAAAATTATGCCTAAAGATGATTCTGCCTTACAAAATTATTGGTTTTGATGTATACCAAATGAGTGTATGCCTAACGAATTTCTGCGTAAAGAAGATTATGCCATCCGTTGCTATGCATAGTAAAATTATGATTAAAAAAGTTCTGCGAAAAAAGGTAGAACCTTCCAGCAGCCCCTTCAATTTCGCAATCACAAAGGCGGAAAATTCAAGAAAACTCTCCCAAGTAATTTTCGATGACCAGTCGCACCAATTTAATATTCATTTTCCAATATTTTTCGGCGTAAATGCCAGGGTATTAAAATGAATAGCTGTACACAGGTTTTTGTGGTATTCATAAGCAAGGTGCGCAATTTTACATTCGTTTGAATACACCACATTTATGTTTTTTCATTAAAATTGAAACTGGAAAAATGAGAGAGGAGTTAAAATTTCGCATGTGTGAGAGGCTTATGGAAAATCATTGTAATGAACTAATGAGTGTGGCAAGACAGCCAACAAAGAGTATTTCAATGTAAGTTTTTAAACATCATGTTTCAGGTTTCCAATAGTCGTTTTGTTAGACTTATGCCCGTTTACACCATCAATCCCTAATTTTGAAGTCACCCCTATGGTTACACATAACAGGAATTTTGTTTTCATAGGGGTTCACTTAAAAATTAGGGATTGATGGGACATAAGTGTTTTCTATGTATATTATTTTTTTAAAAATATGTATTTACAAAAAAAAGTATTTAAGTATGTTTATATCCGTTATCTAGTACCCATAGTAGCAAGCTTTGCTTAGTTTGGAGCTTGAGGTACAGTGTAAAATGTCCAAGGATATTTTATTTTATTTATTTATGGAACATAATAATATACGTCAACTTAACGGGACGTGTGTTGAGTTTTGCGGTTTGGGGTGGGTGAGGTTTTGAGCAGGAAAATTAGGTTATCTGGGAGGGGCTTTTATTGTTGGCCTGATCCTCCTTGTAGGAGGAGCTTTAAGATTTATTTATCCAGCTGCAGAACAATAGGGCGCGCGGTTCCCCCATTCCAGTACTTTTGGAGTGAAGCCAACGAATTGTGTGTGAAACGAGTTTCGCACACGTAATGATGAAACGATCGAAGCATCAGCCCCCCTAGACAAAACGCACTTCTTGATCGAATCGAAAATCGAATCCGTCAAAACTCCATACAAAAAAGGGGCTTTTCGACTGGTTTGCGATTATAATTTGCACTTTGTCTAGACCCACTGGTGCTACATGATCGGCCATTTTGTTTCTGTGTGTCAAACGTTTTTCTGTAACTTTACACGCGTGGAATACGTAGTAGTTATCTACTGAGATGCTACGACACCATGCTGAGTGGATACCTTTTCAGTACCATTGTAATTACCTACTCCTTAAATAATTATATGTGTTGTTGTAAGTGTATTGTCGATGATACTGAATAAAATTTTAAATCTAAATCTGTCCGTGGTTTTGTTGTCAGAAAATAAAGCTCATAGCAGAATTATCAACTCGGAAAGGGATCAACTCCGTATCACCTTTCGCGAGCTGTCATCGCCATTCGCACGCTGTCAATCGCGAGAGGCGAGGCGTTTACGTTACGGTGTGGATATGTGTGCTACTACTGCAACTATGGAGTTTCATACAAACAATATTAACCGCCTCGACCTCGAGTTGATACGGTTACGATCCCTTTCCGGGTTGATAAATGTGCTACGTCCTAAAAGGTATAGTTACACTATGCTCATAAAATGTCATGCTTAAAACAAGTGTGCTCCAACATCTCGAAATGAGCATGCGTATTATTAGCAATGGTTAGACATACTACATATTATTATACAGGGTGTTTGGCGGAAGGTTAGACAAACTCCGAGGGTGTATAGGTAAGGTCATTTTAAGAATACAAGTTCGCCCATATGGCCTTAAGTGAACGACTTTTATTTTAATTGATATTTTTGTTATTATTATTTTTATTTTCCCAAAAGGGCGTAGCAGGAGAGTCTTGGAAAAAGTGCCCCCAAAGCCTGAAGTTCGAAACTGTGGCCAAACGATACTTTGTATAAAGATAGATAACACCGGTCAACAAAAAAAATTTTTTTTTGCGCATGGATTTTACTTATTATATTCTGATTATATAACCTAATTTATATAAAAAAGTGCGATAACAAATCGAAAATATTAGCTTTTGAAGAAGTTATAGCGATTTGAATTTTCCATCTTCATAGTAAAATGTCTCTAAAGATGCACGTCACATTCTCATTGGGATACATTTAATAGATAATTATGGGGGCTTATTCGCAAGAACAGGGGGCATGCTTCCGTCAAAATATAGTGGGATTTGAGAGACGACGTTACCAAGGCCAGTATCCTGAAAGCATGATAGGGTTAGGTTTTTATGAGAAAAATCTTCTATGGAACATGACAGGAAAGTAGAACTTTTAATTTTTAATAAATATTTGGACTCTATTTTAAAACTTCTCTTGTGAGAATGAATCTTAAATGGATGTTTAGTATGTTTTAATAATAAGAAAGAATGAAAGAAAGAAAGAAAGAAAAATATTGGGCAACAAATTGAATCATCTCTATGTCCATGTTTCATACATTCATTGATATGCATTTTTCTATTTTTTACACATAAAAGCAAATTCAGAACAATTTTTTGTTGTTATTCTTATTTCTAGGTATTAAAGCAATAAAAATAAGCTATGCATAACCCGTGCGCAAAAATACTGTAGACAGTTGTAATGTGCAAAATTTCACCCTCCCAATACCCCCCAGGGAGCCACGCCACCCAACTATACCTAAAACTGTTTTTTTAATTCTCCAAAACTGTGTAACTGACGAATTTAAATTTTTGCACAGGTATTGTTGTGTCTTATAGTAATAATATAAAAAACAACAGCTCTATAACTACCTTCCATGATGGAAAAAAATAAAAAATAAAAATTGTAACACCCTGTATAATGATTTCCTTTGGTAGTACAATCACGATTTTTTTTAAAATGAGTGCCAACATTCAACCTACGTAATCCCAAAGTTTTGTCTATCTAGCAAAGGTGTAACATAGCTTAATTAATTATAAATCAAACTCTTAGGCCATATTTGAACAAGAATCTTGTTTATTTTTCTTAACTTAAGAGTTTTATTTAGTAGTGTTCTTATTAATTGCGTTCTTTTATGTTATTCGGGTGCAGTCCTGTTGTCCCCCCTGGCTAGAACACAGGCTAGGAACAGATTCAATGGATCAAACGAAAATAAAGTTAGTAGGTACCTAGTTTATTATTATGAACTACACTCAAGACTTGATTCGTGTCTATGAGAAGTTCAAATGTTCATTTCCGACCGAACGCAGGCTTGAGCCTGCGGGCCTAAATAATATACTCGCGACAAACGCGAAATCAAACGCGAAGCTCAAGATCGAATGCGATGGAGGACTGTTGCGGACGCCCTCTGCCCTATCTAGGGGACATAGGACATTAGGTCTAGTAAGTCATGAGGCCTGACCCGGTAATGGCCTCTTACTGTGAAGATGTGATGTCGCAAAAGGAGGCCCAGGAGCATTATTTTACTAATTGATCATTTCATTGAGCCCTTTTTAGGGTTCCGTAGCCAAATGGCAAAAAACGGAACCCTTATAGATTCGTCATGTCTGTCTGTCCGTCTGTCCGTCCGTATGTCACAGCCATTTTTTTCCGAAACTATAAGAGCTATACTGTTGAAACTTGGTAGGTAGATGTATTCTGTGAACCACATTAAGATTTTGAAGCAAAAATAAAAAAAAATATTGGGGGCTCCCCATACTTGGAAATGAAACTCAAAAATTTTTTTTTCATCAAACACATACGTGTGGGGTATCTATGGATAGGTCTTCAAAAATGATATGGACGTTTCTAAAATAGGTACTTTTTTTCTAAACCGAATAGTTTGCGTGACAGACGCTTCCAAAATGGAAAAAAGTTGGTCCCCCCCCCTCTATCTTCTAAAATAAGAAAATGAAAATTCTAAAAAAGACATATGATGTACATTACTATAAAAACTACCAACGAAAATTGTTTTGAACGAGATCCAAACGGGGGGGGACCAACTTTTTTCCACTTTGGAAGCGTCTGTCACGCAAACTATTCGGTTTAGAAAAAAAATGTTTTAGAAACCTTAATATCATTTTTGAAGACCTATCCATAGATACCCCACACGTATGTGTTTGATGAAAAAAAATTTTTTGAGTTTCAGTTCTAAGTATGGGGAGCCCCCAATATTTATTATTATTTTTTTATTTTTGCATCAAAATCTTAATGCGGTTTACAGAATACATCTACTTACCAAGTTTCAACAGTATAGCTCTTATAGTTTCGGAAAAAAATGGCTGTGACATACGGACGGACAGACGGACGGACGGACGGACAGACAGACATGACGAATCTATAAGGGTTCCGTTTTTTGCCATTTGGCTACGGAACCCTAAAAAAATACTGTACTATAAATTATTTAATACTTTACTCAATTTATATGACTAAAAGCTTGTCGCGAGATTAAACGTCATATAGGCCGGGTTCCCACTATGCCGGACCGGCAGATCTCCCGGTCCGGTATAATCGCCGGAAGGCCTAGCGGCGGTACAAATTGTATGAAGCTGTTCACACTATCCCGGATCCGGCTTTTTCGCCGAGCCCGGCATTTTTACCGAGCGTTTTGTCGCTACAAAATGCCGGCAAAATCACCGGACCGGAGTAATGTGAACGAGTTGCGGCTCACCCCGCCGCGCCCGTGCTTCCCGCCCCGCCCCGCCCGTGCTCCCCGCACTTCATTCGGCTCGGATTTCGGATCCGGTGATCCGGTGTAATGTGAACACCCTTGTCCGGTGTCCGGTTTCCGGCAGAAATGCCGGTCCGGCATAGTGGGAACCCGGCCATACGTACGTACATAGATCAGACTTTTAGCAAAATCAAGTTACGTAATTAATGTATTTTTATACAAGAAAATCTCACGACAAGCTTTTAAATCATTTATAAATAAAATTGAGTTAAGTAAATAGGTTGATGGGTTTGAAAGAATTTATATTTTATTTTATTCTTTTTAGAGCATTAAAAGCTTGTTTTTGAAAAATATTTTTTTATTTAATTTTATTTTTGACTTTTTAGTATTTATGATGCAGGATGGAAAAGTTAAAATTTGTCGAAACATTTGTGTTAAAGCGCAGCGTTAGCAATATGACATTTATGTTTATACACCCTCTTATTATTCAGCTCTCAGCTTGTGCTCACCTTTGCAATGGGTTATTATATAATTAAAATGAAAACACATTGAAACGAAATGGAACGAACATTCCCATTTCATAGGGTTGCATACTGATATTATCTAGGCCAATGTGCTCATTAAGACAAATCAAATGAGCCCAAAGTGGGACGGGGTTGTGTCGCCTTATTGCGGAGTTTATATGGCTACCTTTCAGCTCCATCATCATACCCTGGTTACCATATAAAATAGAAGTCCTCATCAATACGAATCAAACGAGCCAAAACTCGAGAGGGTTGTGTCGTTTTATTGCAAAGTTCTTTTATTTGTAATGTAACTGGTTAATGATTGTAACGGGTTGAAAAAGGTCTGTTTTTGCGCCAAACGGCGTAAACGCTCTTAACACTGTTTTCTTCTGACAAATGTACCATTTTCTGCTAAAGGTGATTATAAAGTTCCTCACTGTCCATCAAAGGTTTTAAGGTATTTCTTAAGACTACGAACAAATCTATATTATTCACAATAGCTTCCATTGAATGTTAAAAACCGCATTTAAAGTTGAATGTTATTGGTGACGTTACACAGCCCAAACTAAATTTAAAACAAATAAACAATCCTTATCTGTTTTTTACCCCCACCCCTGACCATTATCTGCTTATTCGCAAAACACGTTATTTACGAGGTATGAGTAACTTCATTGTTGTTTTAAAGTCATGTGCTGATAGGAAAGAAAGGGTTTAACAGATTCTGAGAATAGATAACAATGTCACCTAACGATAAAATCACTTTCTAGTACCGTAATCGACGCTTTTTCTAAAAAAAAGAACTAAAATACAATTACAAGAAGAGTCAATTTTAATTTTTTTCGGAATCGTTTAACAGGCTAAGTTGCGGTTTGGAGCAGCTGGAAATAGCTTAGAATATTAATAAATAATGCAGTTATACCGACCTAGGTTGTTTCAAGTCACGATCTAGCAGGTCTTCGGAGAAAATTAGCACTTTGTCTCGTTTCATACAAAAAAAAACACAATTTTTTTTTAAGCTAAAGTATCAGGTTTAGAGAAAAATGTGATATGACATGTCGTAATGAGTGAGCAAAGGACTATCGATTGGCAATTTTTAAAATTCGATTTTCCGGAAAAAATCCCTATGTCCACTTTAACGCCATTTCGATCCACTGTGCGACGGCGCGGCGGCGGCGCGGTAGCGGCGTCGTGTGCAGGAGCGCTTATGCACATCTATCGTATAGGCAGGCACTACACTGTAGTCCTTTTCACACAACTTAATCCAATTATTATTGTGTTCAGCCAGAGAAAAGTTATTTTGATAAATAATTATCGCTAGTTCAGGTCAATAGTGGCTTAAGACTCTGTCCCCACCAAGGTGGAGCGAAGCGGAGAAGTACCTATTTTGAATATTAATCAGTTTTTCTGGTTTTTCAAAACACTTCACCGCGGTGCCGCCTTGGAGGAAATCGGGCCTAGCGCCTCATTAAACTGGTAAGTTTTAGAATTTCTAATAGATATTGAGTGGATATTAGAATACTCAGGATAATTTAAGCGGTATCTTAGTGAAGGTTGAAGAATCTCCAATTAGCGAGCATTAGACTGTTAACTGGAGGGCCCCTTGATCCGACTCTACCAGGCCAGACAGCGCGGGCGTCGGTTCTTGCTAAATACTAAGTTGCAGTGCAAGCTTGCTTAGTTGAGTGCCCTTGTACGCACTTACTTTCCACCTGTTGCAGGTTGTTCTACCGTCGTATTTAGCTTAAGGCATAATAATTAATTTAATAGTATAAATGAAATTTTGATCTTTAGACTGGGAGGATTCGGATGACTTGGATTTGATTCATAGATGAAAAAAAATGTGTCCTCACTTTGGTCGGCGATTGCCGCTAAACGTCTGGAAAGATTACGTATTTTGAAGGACATGTCAGTCCGACTGAATATGACGTCATAGATTGGTCGTAAAGTAACATTAGCCTTAGATGCCACATACACCCCACAAGTTCAAGGTATTAGGTAAGAGCCATGTCACAAAAATATTACGCGTGATTAAAATATTACGCGTGATTTCATTAAAAATCTGCGTTGTACTTTCGGCCAAATCGAGTTTATTAATTATTCTAAGTTTATCACAACTTTTCTGAACATGTGCCATGGAGCTTAATCTTTAGTATCAAGTGACGCAGGGTATATTACGGTCCCCGCTCGTACTATAAAAAGAATCTGAGTTTTAATGTGCCGTCTAAGGATTTAAATTAACAAGCTCTGTACGAAGCTACACGCATAAGTTTTAGTTTTAAATAAGTATTATCTACGCCAGTTCGGTAATCCTCTCGTGTATAACGGTTTTTATACGTAAAAGAGGAGCCGTATATTCTGTTGGTTAATATTTGACTATTTGTCGAGCGGCAAACCTCTGTCTGACCGACCGCTATCTCGAAAATTCATCCGCAAAATTTCAGATTTGGCAAATACTGGCTGACTGTGCCGATTGCAGTTACTCGTATAAACGTATAGCGCCTATGAGAAAGTAAGAATACTAGTGACATTTTAACATTGGTTATTAGTTAAACAGTATTATTCTTTAAAATCGTATAAATATTATTTCTTTTCATCTAAGTGAACGTTGCACATTGTACTCGTATGTATGATAGATTGTTCATATTTTATTTTAGATTTATAAAAAAATAACTTTTAAAAAACATGTTGTTATAAATTAATTATTAAGCTTCTTAATTGTTTGTTTAAAGTGGATTTATTGCGAAAATAATGATTAAGTACTATTAGAGGCCGGTCGATCTATTCTCATAAATAAAACACTGGATACTCATCTTTCACATTATATTGCCTTATTTTAATTACAATTCATCACTTAGCACAAAAGCGCGCAGAGTCGTCTCCGCGCGTCCCTCTATTCTGACGTTTGATTCTCGTGTGACATTGACGTATTGTCAATGTCACTATGACAGCATCTCATTGGCCACAACGATACCGTTATTTTAACGTTTTAGATTTTTCATAATTAACAGTACCTAGTTGTTTTCGGAGTCGATACTAGTACCCCGTTAATTTTAAGATTCTTATCCTTGGCTTGCCTTTTGAAGCCCTTTAAAATCGTTATCGCTTTAATAGCATTTTATGAGTGGTTAGACATTGATGTCAGCTAACTGTCCCACTAACCATACAACGAAGTGTAAGGACAAACGTGAAGTGATTTAAGAATGACTGTTTTATCAATCGTCCGGTCATCGCCCTAACAGTTCTTTATTCGACTACGGAATGCCTACATAATAGGTATGTTTCGAATACTAATCACAGCCAGGTGCAGGCCAACGGTAGACTTCGAATCACAATTTTGTCGATACCGTCGTCGGCAGCTTTCCGCCGCCCGTTTTGCATCTTTAGGCTCAAAGAACGGAAACCCTCTTTAAGCGAAAATGCCGTGCAGTTTTGTAATATCAACATAATATCAGTTCGTATTTGCGTTGTGGCAAACCGAAGGTTTCCAACGCGATATTCTTGTGATTACACTGGGGAACAGTCATTTTGCGGCATGGTAGTTTAGAGTCAATTCTGTATGCGACTAGTGTGCTGAATACTAGAAAAATATTCGATTTGTCAAATTGACTCTAGATCTTGAGATAAATACTATTAACTATTTATATGAAAAAAAAAAACAAAATAAAAATACCAATCTGTATAAAAAAAATATTTACACTAAGATCCTATTTAAGAACGATATAAAAATTAAAGATATTATTTGCTTTTCATCAAAATAATAGAAAAAAAAAACTACAAAAAGCTTTTTCTGTAAGCTTTTATGTTATGGTTTTGGTCAGGAAAATTCCATAATTATGGCAACAGTAATCAGCCATCATCTGGCGGTCCCATTGACCGTGGATATCATTCTTCCACTATCCTGATGTTCTGGTAGAACCGCTCTGCTTATTCCTCACTGTAATCACCCAGATTATGGGAGAACCTGTCCAAATGGTTATTGTAAAGAAAATAATTTAATACTCAAATAAGCTCCTTATGTGTAAAATTTTTAAAACAATTTAGCAACCAATTCTGAAGTCTGGTGCTCTATGCCTCCCCAAATATTGTTTGACTACTAAAACAAAGCTTAGCCATGCTTCAGGTTCAATTTGTGTTTTGTGGTTTACAAATACAGTGTCTTTTATAAGAGTACGGATTTGCGGTCAATCGAATTTATTTTTTCCGTATTTAAACGGACGTTTCAGGACGTTAAGGACTTTAATTTGGCTGACTTTTGATCATTTTAGTGATTAGAAAGCTCAGTTCATATCTTTGGCCTTCCAAATTGAAGTCCTTTACGTTCAGCTTGGCTCCAGTATGGCAAAGAGTCTACACAAGGCTTGGAGACGATATTGGACCCCCAATATTTATTCTTTTATGGAAGTTTTATACCAAAATATGTTTGGTAGGTTTTTATCACTACCTCCGTGATCTTATTTCTTTGGTTTTGTAAGTTTCCAAGCCAAATATTAACAAAAACTGTTGGGGTTGTAAACGTAAAGTTTTCATAATGAACTCATATTTTTTGAGACCAAAAGCTCTTTAAAAATTAATTTAAAAGACACAAACTGATAATTTCAAGGTCTAGTAGCTGATTACTAAATTGTTGTAACTACAACTACACTAATACATGAGTAGAAAATAAAACTTAGTGGGGTATAATCAAATTAATATAAGTTTAGGGAGGGTCGTTTAATTTATTCATTGATTTCTTGCGTCTCGTTTATCTCAAGAACCAGAGTCAATCCAAAGAAAGTAAATGCACACCATTTATGTCTAATACGTGGGACACTATTTAAGTTGTGAGCCTAACTATGAAAACAAAGTAGTTTATTATTAAAATGGTATTGATTGCGTTTATTGGTATTGTCTTTCATGATTTATGTACTTTTTAATGTGTCTGAAACACTTTTCATAGCATTTTTTCCACTCAGCTTGAGGCACCTCCAAAGCATGATTTTTGACCGCACCGACAGTTGCTTCTGGACACATAAATCGCTGTTCACGCATTTAATTTTAGTATATGGGTACCAAAAGAAGTGTTTAGATTCCAAGCAAGAATTTTGTAGCGTTGGACCTGTTTATTTCATATTTTGAGTGTTCAAATAGTCAGTTGTTTGACGAGACGTGTAAAAGCTCACATTTTCGTCACGAATGGCGATTCGACTATGCTGGTCAGTTTCCCTTATTAAAACTGAAGACTTTTGGAAAAAAAGTGGCTGTTTACTATTAAGAATTAACCATTCTAAATTTCTCTAGTGAAGTTTCTGTCATATAATCGGATATTTCGGAAAAATAGGCGACCGTAAGTTTCATAGTGTTCCGAGCGCATGGGACTTTTGTTGGAATTGGTTCATCTTAAAACACCTCCATAGTCGATAGCTGTTTATTTTCAGGATCATTATGCATAGATCCTTAATTCGTCAACTGTCACAATTTAAAAAACGGCTTTTAAAGCTTTTTAAACGTATTTATCAAACATTTCCAAGGACTAAACGACACAAGCGTCCTATTGAGCGTTTGAAAAATTTTATGACATCCAGCGAGAAAAAAACGTATTAACCATAATATGGTCATACAATATTTTATTACTGCTAGTGGAATTAATGCCTAGGATTATCTCAATCCTACGATATATCACATGACGAGGTTTCTCTTCCATTTTTCTGACAACATCAATGTTTTCCGCCACTATTAGTCATTTTGGACGACTTTCGCAAAGTTCACTGGTGAGCCAATGACATACAATATTAAACTTCTTAAACTAGCGTTTTACAATGGTAAAGGACAGATTTTTATCCCCAAAAGTGAAATTTAGCTGACCGCTTCAGTTTTGTATTGATTAACCACGTCGAAAGTCATAATAAATCTTCGCGCGAAAATTTCCGCAAGTCTATTCCATGTTTTTGTAGTCAAGATAATTTTAAATTCAATGTTAATAATACAAAACGTGCTCAAATGATAAAACGTTTTGAATGAGGTTGTAGTCAAAAATGTCAAACTTTTCATTAAAAGTATCAGATGTCGTCTAACAACACGTTATGTTAGGTTAGGTTAGGTTAGGTTAGGTTAGGCTCACAACTTAAATAGTGCCCTAGTACATGTGTTTACAAAAACCATTAACAAAATAGATGCCGCAGATTTTTTTATTTTTTTGTTCCGCAGTGTTATTGATAGTGCTTTTGGATTACAACCAGGGCCGGATTTAATTTGTTGAGGGCATAATAAAATTATAACAGGAGCCCCTGTGTAGATAAAAGTATAAATATAAACAAAATTTTAACCTGAAAATAAAAAATAATCAGCTTTTTTGCAATAAACCAAAAAGAACAAAAGTAAATTATCCGTTACGCCGTATTCACAGGTTGTGGCTACCTTTCTCTCTAACTTCTTTTCTTTCAGTTTAACGTAATCAAAATATGATACCTGTAAAAACCTGATTACTTTATATATGTTACTGTAAATGTAGGTACCTATAAATCGCACAGTTCGTATATCATTGCATCGGATACTGCATAATCCGTAGAATGAAACAGCGCCCCTGCAGTCTAAGTTAAGAGCCGGGGCCCTCGTCGCTAACGTTCAATGGAAAAGCGGGCTCTGGTCCGCCGCGTTTAGCAATTACGTTGAGTCGCGTATTTGCGACGGCTACTATTGTCGCTGTTCCCGAACATGATGTCCATTACGATGTTGTGATATTGGTGTTAAGGGATGCCTGGATGCCATTTCGTAAATTGGAATTGCCATGAATTGGTTTAGGTCCGGTGCCAGACAGAAATTGGCTTTAATGCCCTATCTGCTACTAAAGCAATCAAATAAAAACTATCAAACGTTTTGATTAAGATGATCAAGTGGTGTCCTCAACATTTTTATTTAACACGTGTTTGTGTCGTCCACCTAAATACAAAATATACAGGGTGTTTGGCGAAAGGTCAGACAAACTTCGTATGTGTTGTAAGGTAATTTTAAGAATACAAATTCGTGTATTGTACCTTTAAAATTTTTACATGACAATGTATTATACCTACCTCTAACATTCGTATGAACGTTACATTACATAGAAATTCCGTAGTCTATGTATACTCACCTCAAGCAAAATATGTAACACAGTTTTTTAAACTTTTTACAGAACTCCCTGTCCTAAACCAACAAACAGTTTACGGATGGACGAACAAGTCAAAAGCCTCGTATTGGCGATATCGGACGCAAACTAATATCGTTTCTTATTTTTGAAGTCTGCAGTAAAATGACGAAAACTGCACCGCTACGCTGTTGCGCCCCGCGGCAATTTTAACATTTCCCAACGCAAACACTATTTTAGGACGTCGCACATATATCAACCCGGAAAGGGATCGTAACCGTATCAACTCGAGGCGGTCAGTATTCTTTGTATGAAACTTTACACTGCAACGCAGTCAACGCACACTTATCCGCACCATAACGTAAACGCCTCGCCTCGCAATTGACATGAGCTTAAAGCTCATAGCAGATTTATCAACTCGGAAAGAGATCAAAACCGTATCGCCTTTCGCACGATGTCAATTGTGCGTTGCATTGCAGTATGGAGTTTCATACAAAGCATCTGTGCACCTACCATGAGTTTACGTTAGGTGTGCTCGCTAGCGAGTACGTCAAAAATCTCTATGAAGATTTTGTTTCTTGAAAGTAGCCGCTAGGGGCGCTGCACAATATGTCATACAATAAATGTCATTTTTTTACGTAGTCGCTAGCGAGCACACCTAACGTAAACTCATGGTAAGCACACTGACCGCCTCGAGTTGATACGTTACGATCCCTTTTCGGGTTTATAACTCTGCTATAAGCTTTAAAGTGATCGTCTTTGCGCTAGCTTTTATAACTGAGCTACAAATAAGATTAGGTTACGAGTTTATGTGTGTTAGCAACTTAGCACACATGAGGCTAAAATATCGCATATTTTAAAACTGCTTAAGGTGTAACCGGCGAGCGTACCGTAACGAAAATAGGTTTACTATAAGGACGGGGAAAAAAAAATTATCCACGCAAAGTTGATTTGAAGTAGGTAGCTAAAGTATTTTTAAGGCCTCAGCCTCGAGTTTAGCGGGCAGCGGGGCGGGAGCGGCGGCGGCGCGGGAGCGGCAGGATCTTATGCGTAAGATCAAATAGACCGGTTCTCGAAAACAGCGGCGCGGGAGCGGGCAACGAGCGGGCAGCGGCGCGGGAGCGGGCAACGAGCGGGCAGCGCACTCCTTCTTTTGCCCACAATAAATCGAGCGTTAGGAATAAATTTGAATCGAAATAAAATTGTCGCCGTTGTTCAAACATTTCGTTTGCGAATAAAAACAAATATGTCGACAACACAACCCCGAACACAACATTTCGCCGCTAAAGCGCCGCGCGAGCTGCCCGCTTGTTTCGAGAACGGGTCTGCGTTGCCCGCCCCGCTCCCGCGCCGCCGCCGCTCCCGCCCCGCTGCCCGCTAAACTCGAGGCTGAGGCCTAACTTACTCGTACTTATCAACATCGTGCATAAGTCTGCTTATATTCTTACTTATTGTTGGAACAAACGGTTTGAACTTGGTGTAATGCAAAATACAAAGAATGGTAGACAAATTGTATCTATTTTATTGGTTCGGACATAGTAAAATGAAAGTAGTAAGACTTAAAGTCGAATACAATATGATTGTCTATGGCAGATTATATCTGACACTAAGTTAAGAAAAAAAAAATGTAGAGAATCAATGTCGCTTACCAATAGCTTACGATTCATATGCGGCGTTTTTGATAATCATCATCACTGCTGGACTACAAGTCTCCTCAACTATAGTGGAGGGTTTTGGCATAATCTCCACGCTTGGCAGGCGGGTTGGAGGTCGCAGTTTAAAAGATTGATGTTTTTCAGAGAGCGCTGCTGCCCGTTCTCTGTTTGATGTGTAGTCCCTAAGTCGCCTCTTACGACACACTCGTGGGAAGAGTAGGGGTTGGTGACAAATGTATTCTACTCTGCCGTCACCACGCTTTTGATGATAATACAATTTTGTTTTAGTCGATGTCAATGGCTCTTCAGTTCCTTATTTTAGGTACCTACTATATCAAAACCTTTATAATTTGCAAATCCTGAGGGGTTCTTTACTTTTTCACCCCAAAAGTATGTTGACCTCTTGTTTAACGTTTTAACTAAGTGCTGAGAGAGTCATCTGGGGGCACGGCAGTGCCCCCGCCAAGTCGAGCGCGAAGCAAACACTGCCGTACCATCTTTACTGGAACCATTTCGCCGCATTTTCAGGCCCCTATTTGAGAACCTCTGGATAAGACCAGAACGCAGAAATTTTCGTCATCTAGTAAGCTATAATCACATACTTAAAATCCAAAATTTCAAGTCTGTAGGTCATTTAGTTCCGAAGTTAAGCGAAAGCAAAGTTTCGCATTTACGACACTCACTCACTCACTCACTGATGATCATCAAAATAGAACTAGTACTTCCCATAAACTCAGAGAGCTGAAATTTGGTACAGAGTTAGGGTTTAATGGCCACATAAAGGGAAAACTATAAAAACTAGGGAAATCGAAGATCTGGAGTAACACCACATTCATAATCAATACTACTCCGGCACCGTGGTGTTCGCCTGTATCGCTTACCGCTAGATGGCGCTAGCACTAGCAAGTGGTGTCCAGATTTTTTTCCTTTCCAGAGCCCCCCGTCAGGCCTGGCTCACTCCGCGCGGTACATCCGATAATTACCTACAGCGAAGCGCCCCGCCGGCGGGTATTATATCAGTCGAGTGTCACGCGCGCGCCCGTCAGGACGCTGGCGTGCGTTGTAGTACCTAATTCTATGATCGAAGTATTATTTAAAAATGGACATAAAGAGAAAGAAATATTATTGTGCGGCGTTCGGGTGTTTAAATTCGAAAAGAAATCTACCGGATTTATCTTTTTTTTCGCTTCCCAAAGATGCTGAAAGGTATGTTGGCCATGTAGGTAATCAATAATTCTTAGGATAGTATAGGAACCTAACCTACCATGACTACTGCTCAGAATGCGTTCGTTCGTTTCAGCCAAATGACGTCCACTGCTGGACAAAGGCCTCTCCCAAGGTTTTCCATAATGAATGCGTACTTACCTACATACGTACCTCATTACAAATAAGTAGATTAATTATTTTTTCACTAGACCGCAACCCTAACAGCGTAAGAAGAGTTCAGAGGCACGCGATAGAAAGAGACAAAACTTGTAGGTGAATAAAATTGTAGGTACGTAGTGCTGTGCGAGCTGAATTCCACTGTATCGCGTCGTAGCAAGACTCGCATTTATTTAAATCGTCTTGCGGAGTAATCCTTCTGTACCTGTACTATTACTTATTCTGTG
Source organism: Ostrinia nubilalis (assembly GCF_963855985.1). Taxonomy (NCBI): domain Eukaryota; kingdom Metazoa; phylum Arthropoda; class Insecta; order Lepidoptera; family Crambidae; genus Ostrinia; species Ostrinia nubilalis. The sequence goes on along the minus strand of NC_087119.1, from coordinate 23,692,924 downwards.
CCCCCGTCGATTAAGTTGAATGTTGTGTAATTTGCATTTCGTTGATTTCGTTTATTATATTGTAAGGATCGCTAAGGTCATGTTATTAAAACAATTCTGATTCGTTGTCCATTTTAAAGGTCGTTGAGTTTATTTGTGTTTAATATCGTAAAAAAAATCGATAAAACGACGACGTTAAAAAATTTTGCCACTTTCTACAAAAATAAGTGAAATCCCACCAAAAACATTCTGTAAAAAACTAGCCAAGTCTCGATGGAGCTGCTTGTTTATCTCTAAAAAGTAATGAAATCTAGACAAAGTCGTGCCAAGTCTATGGTTCCTTACTGCGATTTCTTTATTATTATAGTTAATGTTGTGTGACTTGGCCGTTGAACAATCTTTATTAAGATAATCATACATAAGTATTATTGAAATACGCAGCTTTATAAAGCCTACAATTGACTGGTTATTGTTGAATCAACGTTTTCCAAGTGGCAATTTTCCATCGTCAATAAGTAGCGGTTCTGGCGACAGATTGGTGCAATGGTGTCATGGAGCACCTGGTTTTGACACCCTTCAACGGCCAAGTCACACAACATTAACTATAATAATAAAGAAATCGCAGTAAGGAACCATAGACTTGGCACGACTTTGTCTAGATTTCATTACTTTTTAGAGATAAACAAGCAGCTCCATCGAGACTTGGCTAGTTTTTTACAGAATGTTTTTGGTGGGATAACTATCTACTGTTTGCATGATGCGAAAGGTCGCATCAAATGAGTAGATACTAAGGCTGGATTGCACCATCTTACTTTAACGTTAAAAATCTGTCACACTCCATACAAAAAACACCAGTTATGGTTATAGTCACGGTTAAAATAAGGAAGTGAAATTCAGCCTAAAATACCCAGAAGTCAGTTTAAAGATGTTTTACTTGTTATCTTTGACTGTAAATGTAGGGTCGGCCGTTTGTAGTGGTTCAGAACGGACTACTATGCCGAGAGGTCCCGGGTTCGATTCCCGGCCGGGCAGAAATGAAATGATGAATTTTAATTTCTGTGACGTGTCTAGGTGTTTTCTATGTATAATAGTATGTGTTTACAAAAAAAAGTATTTAAAAGTGTGTTTACATCCGTTGTCTAGACCCATATGATGACGGGTATGGGTGTGTTCTAGTATGTTGTACTTACCTACAAAAAAAGTATTTAAGTGTGTTTACATCCGTTGTCTAGACCCAAATGATAGTACAAGCTTTGCTTAGTTTGGGACTAGAGGCGCAGTGTAAAATGTCCAAGGATATTTATTATTTATTAGGAAGAACCTACCTTAGCCCGCTTCCACACGAAGTGAAACGGCGGGGTCTGGTGGTAGAACACGGACGACTGCGTGGCGGGGAAGTCCGGGTCCTCCCACAGTTCGCCGCGCTGGAGGCACCCGGTCTTGATGCGCTCGTAGTCTGTCATCCTGTGAAGAGAAAGTTACTGATGAAATAAAAATCTGTATACTTGTCAAGCAAGATACATTCCTTATCCTTTCGTCATAACGCATAAAATTTAATTATTGTATACGTTGGCTTTTAAAGAAAACTTTGGCAGCACAAGAAACAAGCCTTTAAAATAATATGGGTGGGTCGCACCAAAATAGCGGTTAAAGGTAAAGTTTTTGTCAAGCAGTAGAAATAACACTGACTGTAACGGTTACAAAAAAATGGGCTGCACCAGCAGCGTATTCATTAGCTTTGTTCTATGTAGTTAAAAGGGCTGCCAGTGAAATAAGGCGTAATTTACCCCAAATTCGTTGCGGGTACCATTTTCAAATATGGCAATACTGAACACTAGCTGTCACTGCTGTCAGTCTATCTGATCTGACGTTATGGATGACCCACGCTGAACTGTGTCCCACCAAACTCAATGACAGGGGGGCGCTACCATCGTTCAACTATATGGTTTCCAACATGGCAAAAATCGGAACCAGCGATCCGGTATTGACGGTGGCGCCCCGCTGTCAATGTCATGCATAGGACAGTTCAGTATTTTGGAAGTATACGTATCGACGACGTTACATTTTTCATGTTTTTGCATTTTATAAATATAAAATCGTTTTAAACTTTTAAAATTAAACTAAAAAGTTATTTAGCGTATCAAAGTAGGTACCTATATAATGGACCGTACGGAATCGAAAACTGAGATGATAGACTATCGTTTAAAATTAAGTTTACTTTTCATAATAATGTGTAAAACACACTCTCAACAAATTTATGTAATAGGTAGGACCTTTATCTTCGTTAATAATAATTAATGAAATAAATAGAACTAGAATTCATATTGCATAAGCCATATCAATACATTTTAATATTAGGTAATTACTTCAGTCCTCAACCCAATACCTAGGTGGCACACTCATAATTTTACATTATTGGTTTTCAGGTAAGAGAAGTAATCAATTTTAGTAAGAAGGAGATGAACAGACTGCAAGTTCTTGTGGACAAACACATAAATGTTTTAATGTGCAAAAAATCGATGGAAGTATCGCCAAGATATGTAGGCCTAAGATGCGCGCCGCGATATGCGGTTATCACGCCATTTTATCGATTTTGCCCATACATTTTGACGTCGATAAAAGTTATCACGGCGCGCATCTTAGGCCTACTGGAGTTGGAAAAAATTAGACAGACCATTAGCCAACAACAGGAATGACATGAGCAACTTATGAGAAATAATGAAGAAAAACATAAACTTGAGTTACTAAAGCTTCAACTAGAAATTGATTGTCTTCAAGACAAAAAAAATGAGAGAAAGCAATAAATCTTTTGTACAAATTTTTTTGTTTATTATTAAGATATTTACTGTTTGTCTCTTTTGGAAATCACGGGACTTATCCTCCGTTATAGGAGGCTTGCGTGAGGATACAGATTCAACATGTAGAGGCTCTTTGGAGAAGTTGATGGAATGATAATGTTTTTAGCAACTGTATACATACACTAGGGGCCTAATAGTTATTTAACAAAATTATTAGAAACTATAAGAAATATGCCTATGTTATTCAGAAAAAAATAGGATACTAATGGTGATAGAATTTTACAAATTGATCCAGTACTTTTTGAGTTTATTCTTTACAACATACAAAAACACAAACACAAAAATACATATTTTTCTTCTTTATTACATTATTATTATAGATATAGCACAAAAGACGTGATAGCATTAATCCTTATTATATTGTACCAAAATAATCGCGGTATTTCTATTAAGGTCGTCATTTGTCCTCTGTGTATGCAACTCTTCATCATCAATGAACATTAATCTGATGAATCTTCGGTGTTATTGAGTGTTGATAGCATTGGGTTTCTAAACTTCTTTTAGTGTGAAGCACTGCTATTGCTACGATAGCACATCGAGCCCTTTCTGTGTTTATCCGTAGTTTCCATGCCTTTGGAAATCCGAAATCTGTCCAAGAATTCACCATCAGCTCATTTTCCAAATCGGTCAATTTAAGTTCAGTTCAGGAGAGCTGGATTCCCAAAGAATATCACGAATCAAAGCCATTTTATTAAGTTTTAAAGTAAATACAAATATCTTTTCATTGACATTTCAAGTTGACAGTTTATTTGACACTAACTATTACAATAACCGGCCAAAATCGGGCGGTTATTGTGGTGCAACCCACCCTAAGATGTTGAATACCATTTTGGTCACTGAATGCCCTCGAACTAATATGAGCAATATGAGCATGGGCTGCATGGCATGCAAATGCCTGAAAATAACGCGATATGCCCATGTATTGTATAGGGCCTATACAATACATGGGCTTAGGCATATCGCGTTATTTTCAGGTGCCCTCCACCCGCGCTTTGTGACTAAGCTGCGCAGTTAAGCAAAAAGAATAAATATTTGAGTGAATAAGTCGATTTTTGTCCGGTTAGTGTCCGGAACTCCGGATAGGGTGGAAATCGGCTTACTTTGAGTACCGGCCCGGCACCGGACCGGATAGAAACCGGGCCTTCAATACCTGTAGGTAGATACTTGTAATATTTTCCGGTTACAGGTGGATATAATGCTCTCTTTTAGCGTACCTACAGTACCTATCTCCCTACGCTCGGAGAAACCGGGATTGAATCAGGCGCGCGTTTCACATAAAAGCACAGTAGGTATATGATTTATTTACTGTGCAGTGCAGTAAGCCTAGCGCGCCAGAAGTACCTATAATACGCGGCAGTAAGTTCTAACATAGGTACTTAGCGCTTAGCCGCGTCCACGAGCATCCATATTTAAAGGGCTAATGCACCGCACATGTAAGCTTGTGTGCTACCAAAAAGTAAAAAGAAAACACATTTTGATTGTGCCTTCTAGGAAAACTTTATGAAAATTAATTTCGGACATACAGCATTCACTCAAAGTTTGGTTCAAACCAAACAATTACACGTTCAAATGAAAAAAATACATTTCCCGGTCTTTTATCCTAGGCTCAGACCACCGATTTTTAGTTGGCCGATAATTGGGTCGGGCTGTTGATAAGATGGAGATGTAAGTATGAAAGTGCGCACATTACACCGATTTGCTATCGGGCGATTCTTCATACACATTAGAATCGGGTTCAACTATCGGCCAAATAAAAATCGGTGGTCTGCGCCCAGGCTTAGAATTCATATTATTATTATTTATCTATGGCGTTGTACAGTGTGTCCGGGCATGTAGTGATCAAACTTTAAGGGCCAAATCTAGGGACAATTTTATCGATAAAAATACTTCAAGTTTTTAATTTTTAGTTTTCACCTCTTCCTTCAAAAACAAGTGAAAGCGTGGGTAGCTTAACATTAATAAGCAAATATTTTATATCATGCGATAGCCAATAAAATTATCTATTAGCAGAAGTAGAAAACAGATACAAGTTTCATACATTTTAAGGGAGTAAGAATGGATTTAATTAGAAAAAAACATGACATTTTTCACTTCTTTTTCAGTTATTTTCCAACACAAGAAAAACCAGGTTGTTAAGGTATGTTTTATTTGCATTGTATTATTAGTATTTAAGCTATTCTACAAAACGAATGTAAATTTATTAGTCTACGTTTATTAGTTTCGAAGCTATTGTTGAACAAAGATACCCCTTCCCAGCGGTTTCCATAGTAATCGGAATAGGTTGTGTGATTCTTTCAGGCAGTGCATTTTCGCATGTCGCGTGCGCTATGGAAACCGCTGGGAAGGGGTATCTTTGTTTAGCAATTACGTCAAAACTAATAGACGTAGACTAATAAATTTACATTCGTTTTGTAGAATAGCTCAAATACTAATAATACAATGCAAATAAAACATACCTTAACGACCTGGTTTTTCTTGTGTTGGAAAATAACTGAAAAAGAAGTGAAAAAAGTAATGTATTTTTCTAATTAAATCCATTCTTACTCCCATAAAATGTATGAAACTTGTGTCTGCTTTCTTCTTCTTCTAATAGATAATTTTATTAGCTATCGCATGATACAAAATATTTACCTATTAATGTTAAGCTACCCACGCTTTCACTTATTTTTTAAAGAAGAGGTGTAAACTAAAAATTAAAAACTTAAATCGATGTAATTTTTCGAGAAATGGGTCAGGCCCCAAATTTGAAGTATTTTCATCGATAAAATTGTCCATAGATTACGCCCATAAAGTTTGATCACTACATGCCCGGACACACTGTATAGACAATAGGCTCCGTTTCCATATCCACGTTGATAAGATGGTTAAAAAAAGTTTTAAACTCTTACCCCCTTACTAATAAAACTTACACGCTCGTTGATCAGTGTTTTAAAGTGACGTTTAGTATGGAAATGTCATTTTAAAACAGTGTTCAACAACTGTGTAACTTTTTATTAGTAAGGGGGTTAGGCTTTATATTGCGAAATTGTAAGGACTTCAAAAAAATTGGCAGTAAAATAAAAATATATAATTCATTAGTGCGTTCTGGTTTAGAGTATTGCAGTGTAATATGGACCCCTTATTATGAGGTGCATAAGCGTCGTTTAGAGGCTATTCAAAAAAGATTCCTCTGGCACCTATCTTATCAATGTGGATTGGCAAAGCGCCTTCCTACATATGAGTCCAGACTGAAATACTTTAATTTAAATAGTCTAGACAATCGCAGAATAATTTATGACCACCTTTTTTTGTACAAAATTATTAATGGGCAAATCGACTGCCGTGATCTACTGTCTCAGGTTAATTTTAACACTCCATACAAACTGGCTAGACCGTCTAGGTTAGGTTAGGTTATGGCTTTCCGAGCAAAAGAGTTTAGGACTAACTTGGGCCATTTTTCAACAATCAATAGAATCCAATCGCAGTTTAGCCGCCTGTCACGGTCATCTTCTGGGAGCATCGACATAATATCATATTCACCTAGTAAAAGACAATGCCGGAAATTGGCGTCTTTTTTTTTTCGCGCGGCCATCGACCAAACTTTGTTTTTTGATTACAAAATAGTATAATAAACCAAACTTAGTACGACATGTATACCTCTAAACTCAGTCTGAACTGAGTTACGAGCATTAGAAGTTTGATGATTTTCATACTAGATTTGCTTTTTGTGCGCAAGTTTTGTAAGAAATTGCAACAAAATAATGAGATTGTATGTGTAAACAAACAATACCATCCATTAAAGGCTCCAGACATCAGTATGGAGCAGGATCAGTGCAATAAAAAAAAAACGCAATTTTTTTTTGCAATTTCTTACAAAACTTGCGCACAAAAAGCAAATCTAATATGAAAATCATCAAACTTCTAATGCTCGTAACTCAGTTTAGACTGAGTTTAGTTAGAGGTATACATGCCATAGTAAGTTTGGTTTATTACACTATTTTGTCATCAAAAAACAAAGTTTGGTCGATGGCCGCGCGAAAAAAAAAAAGACGCCACTTTCCATACAAAATCTGGCATTGCCATTTAAAGCTGTATTGCATGACTTGTTCGTTTCGGATAAATAGTCTAAAGATTGGACTATGTATCCGAAACGAACTGTAGACTTTAAACATGATTTATGTAAAAGAGATAAAAAAAAATTGCCTTCCATTAGTAGTACACTTATTTGCATGCCGTGGCAGCCTTTAAGTAAGGCAATACCACACAATGTTTGATGTATTAAGGTTATATTAGATAAGGTGTATGCTTTGTTGGCTGTCCTTAAAATAAATAAATAAATAAACTTCGAAGACCCATAACTCTTAAACTAGTCATTATATTACAAAAATATTTGGTACACGTATCAATAATGTATAGGTAGAACATACTCAAATATTACTGAAATCGGAAACATCGAGTTTTTTTACCTGCCCGCTTCGCGTTAAGGTAATAAGCGGTTTACGATTTACGAGGTATTAAAAAAAACTACTTACTAGATCTCGTTCAAAACAATTTTCGTTGGTAGTTTTTGTAATTACATCATATGGATTTTTTTTTTAGATTTTTTATTTTCTTATTTTAGAAGTTAGAGGGGGGGCACCAACTTTTTTCCACTTTGGAAGCGTCTGTCACGCAAACTATTCGGTTTAGAAAAAAATATTTTAGAAACGTCGATATCATTTTTGAAGACCTATCCATAGATAACCCACACGAATGTGATTGATGAAAAAAAATTTTTGAGTTTCAGTTCTAAGTATGGGGAGCCCCCAATATTTATTATTATTTTTTTATTTTTGCATCAAAATCTTAATGCGGTTCACAGAATACATCTACCCACCAAGTTTCAACAGTATAGCTCTTATAGTTTCGGAAAATGGGGCTAGTTCAGTGATTCGTCCCACAACAGGTTCGTCTGACGGTACTAAATCTCATTATGTTTTAGAATTAATGAAATGGGACGAATCCAGAAAGAAATTTTTTTTTTTTGAATTCAGTGTTTCGTCCCAGTGGGACGAACGTGTGGTGGGACGAATCACTGAACTAGCCTTTTATACAGTGTGTGCACGACGGACGGCCTCCGAATAGAAAACATTATCGTATTGTAAAATCTTTGTAAATACACTCGACATCAAATAAATCGCACCTCCCGCGACAAGCATTTTCAAACGTATGCTTCCCCACGTGACTTCCCACCAATATTGGCACCATTTGAAAGCCTAGTTCTAACCTTCATTTCATTAAAGGAAAGGTTTTTACCCCAAAAATGTGTCTTTAGAAGGATCCAGAGTCACTTCTTCAAAAAATAGGTAGTTACGCTAGAGCCAACTTTTATGGCTATAAAACTGTTAAGTTGGGATTAATCGCTATCCATCTGTTAAAGAGGACACGTGAGATCATTATTTGGTTTTATAACCATAAAAATTGGTCTAATTGATCCCATAGGTTGGCCCAAAGTGAGGTATTTTTTCAAGTCACATTTATGGTATATGTTAATCATTTATCAAGAAACTAGCTTTCCGCCCGCGGCTTCGCCCGCGTGGAATTTTGTCTGTCACAGAAAAACTTTATCGCGCGCGTCCCTGTTTCAAAAACCGGGATAAAAACTATCCTATGTTCTTTCCCGGGACTCAAACTATCTCTATGCCAAATTTCATCAAAATCGGTTGCGAGGTTTAAGCGGGAAAGCGTAACAGACAGACAGACAGACAGAGTTACTTTCGCATTTATAATATTAGTTGGGATAGTTGGGATTAAATGTGTTTTTCTTTAAGGATATTTATTGGGCTTTCAAATAACACCAATATTGTTGGGGCACCATGATTGTGTCAGAAGAAAATCGTTAAAGTTCGCGTCGCGGAAGGTGCGGTTTATTTGATGTTGAGTATAGTTGTTTCGTTTATACATTCGTTTTGTAGAATAGCTCAAATACTAATAATATAATGCAAATAAAACCGACTCCAAAAAACCTACACTAAAAAGTAGAAAAATAATTACTAATTACCTACTTATTTATTAGGACGAATTAATATTTATGTAGGTATACCATGATTGATACTTCTGGAGTCGGTGCCAAGATTATGAAACATGTAAAGTTTGCCTGCACCGACTCCAAAAGTATCAATCATGGTATACCTACATAAATATTAATTCGTCCTAATAAATAAGTAGGTAATTAGTAATTATTTTTCTACTTTTTAGTGTAGGTTTTTTGGAGTCGGTTTTATTTTTTTTATAAAATTTTACTCATTTCTTGCTTTTTAGTTAACTAATTATTACCTTGATGTTACCACTGAAGGTAGGCAGTACATTGAGACCATATTCTTCATGTCTAGTGTAAAATAATATTCCCTACAAAATACAGGTTACCATATAGGAAACCTAAAAAGACCTTAAACCGTCAGCCCACCTTAAAAACATGAAAGAATACAACTGTTGGTCTATTTGTACCTATAATATTTAAAGAATTATCCTCCAACTCCTAAGCATTAAGGAGTTGTACCTACCATGACCAGTTCATCGTGATGAGATGATGAATATCTGATGTAAACACTTGAATAACTTTAGAAACTATACTTATCTATAAAATTAAAAGAATTATCTTCCAATTCCTAAGTATTAAGGAGTTTTACCTTCTATCATCAGCTCATCAATATGAGATGATGATTTCCAGGAGCAAATACTTGAATAAGTTAAGAAAAAGTTTGAAAAACGATATACGTGCCTATAAAATTTGAGGGTTGCCCTCGATTTCCCTAGGATCCCATCATCAGATCCTAACTTGGTGACAATGGGACCACCTCAGAAGTGTACCCTATCGAACAAAAAAAGAAATTTGAAAATCGGTCCACAATTGACGGAGTAATCGGTGAACATACATAGAAAAAAAAATACATACAGTCGAACATATTATAACCTCCTCCTTTTTTGAAGGCGGTTAATAAAACATACCTTAACGACCTGGTTTTTCTTGTGTTGGAAAATAACTGAAAACGAAGTAAAAAAAATCATGTATTTTTCAAATTAAATCCATTCTTTTTCCCATAAAATGTATGAATCTTGTGTCTGTTTCCTATTTCTACTAGGGATAATTTTATTGGCTATAGCATGATATAAAATATTTGCTTATTAATGTTAAGCTACCCACGCTTTCACTTGTTTTTTAAGGAAGAGGTGAAAACTAAAAATTAAAAACTTAAATCCTTGTAATTTTGCGATAAATGGGTCAAGCCCCAAATTTGAAGTATTTTTATCGATAAAATTGTCCCTAGATTTCACCCTTAAAGTTTGATCACTACATGCCCGGACACACTGTATAGTTTTATAGTTTAAATTTCGACAATTTCGTAAAACAGTCCACTTTCTCTTAGTTGGTTCTCAGTTATTAATGTATCAGGTCTCTAATTATTAATTAGTAGGCGTATGTGTGATGTTTGAAGTGTGTATAAATAATAGTTTATTTTAGAAAACAGTTTAAATGTATAGTATGATAGCCCTTTGTTTTATGTATGTTACGGTTAATGTGATAAATTGAAAATTATTAATAATAACCGGTTATTATGAATAATTACCGACAGTCACGGTAAAAGTGATAAATTAATCACATTTAACAGTGATTTAATAATTCAACCTTAGTACTAACAAATTTTATAAAAGAGAACAACATCTTGTGTACGTGTACGTGTACAGCCAAACTTTTGAACGTTTTTATATCATAATAATCTAAATATATAAAAGGAGAAACTGACTGACTGACTGACAGATCAACGCACAGCCTAAACGGCTAAACGTAGGCACTTGAAATTTGGAAAGGACGTAGTTTAGGTACCGTAGAGGTGCACTAAGAAAGGAATTCCCGAAATTCCCACGGGAACGGGAATTAGCGGAAAAATCCTTTTGTATGAAAAATCTAAACCGCTTAAGTTAGATGCTTGAAATTTGGTGTGCAGGTACCTTAGTAAACTTAAAGCTTAGGTACAACAGAATATCGTGAAATTCCCACGGGAACGGGAGTTAGCGGGAAAAAACATATGTATGAAAAAATCTAAACTGCGTAAGATAGACACTTGAAATTTGGCATGCAGGTACCTTAGTAAACTTAAAGCTTAGTTACAACAGGATATTGCAAAATTCCTACGGGAACGGGAGTTAGCGGGAAAAAACATTTGTATGAAAAAAATCTAAACCGCTTAAGATAGATGAAGGGGGTAAAACGGGATCCACGCGTACGAAGTCGCGGGCGGCCGCTAGCTATCATCTAATCTATCTATCTTCTAAATATATAAAAGGAGAAACTGACTGACTGACTGACAGATCAACGCACAGCCTAAACGGCTAAACGTAGGCACTTGAAATTTGGAAGGGACGTAGTTTAGGTACCGTAGAGGTGCACTAAGAAAGTAATTCCCGAAATTCCCACGGGAACGGGAATTAGCGGAAAAATCCTTTTGTATGAAAAATCTAAACCGCTTAAGTTAGATGCTTGAAATTTGGTGTGCAGGTACCTTAGTAAACTTAAAGCTTAGGTACAACAGGATATCGTAAAATTCCCACGGGAACGGGAGTTAGCGGGAAAAAACATATGTATGAAAAAATCTAAACTGCGTAAGATAGACGCTTGAAATGTGGCATGCAGGTACCTTAGTAAACTTAAAGCTTAGTTACAACAGGATATTGCAAAATTCCTACGGGAAGGGGAGTTAACCGCTGAAGATAGATGAAGGGGGTAAAACGGGATCCACGCGTACGAAGTCGCGGGCGGCTGCTAGTATATTAATATAATTAATTGGCATAATGAGTTTGGAATGTTTCTTGCATAATATTCCTTTTCCATGATGCCTATAACATAATGTTTTGATTTAAAGTGAAAAGTAGGTTAAGGTGCGGCGGGGGTGGCCCTTGGGCCACCCCTAAGCCGCCTATTTAGTTTTATACACACATAAATGACCTCATATTAATCACATTTACCAAATCATGTGGTAATTATTCATAATAACCGGCGATTATTCATAATTTTCACATTCATCACTTTGACCGTAACATGTATACCAATTAAACATGTAATTTCACATAGTATCTAATGTATAACAGATCGTATTTATAATATGTACAGTCACGGAATGAAAAGGTTCGTCAGTTTTCAAATTGATTCCTTCAACGAATCGCGAGCACATTATTAGCTTTTGATACTATGTTACAGAATAATCTCGAGTTAGAGAAAATAATCTTTAACTGTTCGCCAGTAAAGTTCAAAATTATTCAGATCAAAGTTGTTTGACGATTTAACTTGTCAAGAAGATTACTATGATTGTTAAACTAAAACCTTCTTGTTGGTTCAACCTGCCATTATCTATTAAATAAAAAAAACTACATTGCACTGATGGGATAGAAAAATAAACAAGCAAAACCTTATTCGTTAGCAAACGTCATATTTATTTTTAAATATTAGCAGCACTGTTTCTTGCACGGTTATGTTGGCAGGTTTGACTCTTACAGTACCTAGTGCAAGCGAAAACCGACACTAAGGTGACGAACCTTTTCATTCCGCGACTGTACATTAGAAGGATAATTATGTGTAGATTTTTATAGTGATTTACTTTTAAGTAATAATAGTCTTAAGCCATAAAGGCAATTAATATAAAATAGTGTGGCCAAATGAGCCCTATTTGGTGTAAAGATCCTTAATTTGTAGCTAAACATGTACCTGTGTACCTTCATTTACTAGCCCCAAATTTGAAGTATTTTCATAGATAAAATTGTCCATAGATTACGCCCTTAAAGTTTGATCACTACATGCCCGTACACATTGTATATTATTTATGTATGTGTATATAACCCAAAGGTAAACTGGATGAGAATGCCTTATGGCATTAAGTTCGCCTATGTTAATATTTTTGGCATTGAAGTATAAATAAATAAATAATTCGTGAAAAAATTTTTTTTTGGAACTTTGGTATACATAAGCATAATATTTTGCCATCATCATAATAATTTCAACCATAGGGAACTACTGAACATAAGCCTTCCCCAATGATTTCCATAATGACCGGTTGGTAGCGACCTGCATCCAGCGCCTTCTTGCCTTTATGACCTTTATGAGGTTGTCAGTCCACCTTGTGGGCGACGTTCTACACTGAGCTTTCCAGCACGTGGCCTCCACTCCAGAAACTTGCTATCCCATCGGCCATCAGTTCTGCATACTATGTGTCCTGTCCATTATCACTTCAGCTTGCTAATACATCGGACTATTCCACCATGCGGCTTTAGATCGTTTACGGATCTCCTCATTTCAGATTCGATTGCATAAAAAACACCAAGCATAGTCCACTCCATAGTACGCTATGCAACTTTGAGGTTCGTAAGCCTATAGTAAGATGCAGATTTCAGTACAATATTATGTCATCATTGGTATGGTAACGCGGGTTCGAATCCCACCGCGCCGCTCGACTATAATTGTGGTGAGCCCACTCGTAACACAAGCTCATTTAGTTTAAGGCTTGGTATTTCTGCTAAAGTAGGTATTTCGCGCTGTCAAAATCTGCGCGCGCAATACTTCGCCGAAGACAGCGCGCCAAAGAGCTCTCGCGGCTACACAGTATAGAAATACGCAGTTTAGAAATACGCAGTTGGTTAGGTTAGGTTGACTTCCTTCCGTTCAAGCGTCACACTCACATCACTTTCTAATACAAATCATATCAAAGTGATACAAATTAAAACAACTTTCAAAAGGACAATGGGCAAAATGGTACCCGGCTCCAATAGATATGTGTCTAGTATCGTTTGAAAGGTCTTACCAAGATGAACAACTTTTACTATGACCACCAGCCTCAGATCTGGTTGTGTACGAAGATATACATACTTTTTTGCAGAATGGTACCCGGCTCCAATAGTTATGTTTGTAGTGTCATTTGAAAGGTCTTACCAAGACGAACAACATTTACTATGGCCACCAGCCTCAGATCTGGTTGCGTTCGAAGATAAAGATACTTTTTGTGTAACCTAAGTAGGTATCATATTATTATCATACAGTATGAACGGGGACGCGCTCGGGGCAGGGCACCGACGAGATGGTCGGACGCGGTGAGGAAGACGGTGGGCGGGAGTTTACATCGTGCGGTCCACACAGCTTATGACCGCAGTCTGTGGGGGAACACTATCTGTGGTCGCGATCCTCATCAGTGAGGGACCGAGGAAGAAGAAGAAGAAGTATCATACGTGTCCATCGTATGGTACTTAGGTTATGCGAGGCAGGAAGGGTTTACTGCTCCAGCATCCTTCCTTAACTCTATAGTTATTGATGGGGATAATTGTGAAATAAATATTTTTATTTATCGAAGTAGGTACTACCCCCTTATTAATAAAAAGTTACACCTAGGAAGAACCGTGGATTAAAATGACATTTCCATACCAAATGACAATTTAAGCTAGAGTTCAACTAGGGTGTAACTTTTATTAATAATTAGGGTTAAAGTTTTATTACTTCTTAAGGGTTTTATTATGGGTTGCTAAAGTGAATAAACCCACAAGACCCAATAAGTCGACCCACAAGATGGACCGACGACCTCATAAAGGTAGCGGGAAGGCGCTGGATGCAGGCCGCCACCAACCGGCCATTGTGGAAATCATTGGGGGAGGCCTATGTTCAACTGGACGTCCTATGGCTAAAATGATCATGATGATTATGATGAAAGCGAATAAAGGGCTAATAGCTTGGGTAGTTCATCGTAGGTATAATCCTTTCCTTTTCAATGCTTCTTTTAGTTATATTAATAGATTGTAGTCATAATACATACTCGTATACATGGATGATTGTGTTATACTTTCATTATAATACTTAGTGGAATTACTGCTTTCAAAACGTGAATTAGAACTGGCCCCATAGCAGACATTTTCCTACATCTAAAGGCCTTTTAAAATATATATTGGTTATGGCTATTGGAGCGGGTACCACTTTCCATACATTTGTGCCCATCATCCTTTTTGGGAATATATTTTAGAATCGAATAAATATAGAATATAACTGCCAAAGTAAACACGGTTCAAAGAGACTTGGCGTCACCCGACCTTCCGGAAGTTCCGCGCCGGCTAAAATAATTTCAAGATTACGTCACCCGACCTATCGGTAGATCCTCGGGAGCTTGAGCGATTGGAAAAACATTTTATGATCAGTTACTCGTAGTAGCGATTATTTAGAGCTTGGATAATAAATTATAGTTGTTGCAATTCACAAAGCTTTGCATGTAGTTAATTACATTAATCAGTACACGCTTCAATTTTGTTCAGTCTTTTTGTTTATTAATAAATAGAAATATCATACTAAAATTGCATACATATTTGTTTGTATTGATCTGGGTGTTTTCTTTCCATAATTTATGTATAACGTATGTACGGGGCTCTGTATCGAAAATCACTATGAGCAATGAGCATCACACACGGTTACCTGGAGGGCATTACCGCAGCAAAATTTTTATAAATGTTGTGCTTTAGAGAGTCGAGAGTATAGCAGATAATTAGTCCATCGTAAGCAGAAATTTGTCCATTAATAGCAAAACTCGTTCAAATTATAGTTTTAAAGTTATTAGGAAAACACAGATTTTGCTGGGGTAACGTTTCAAACATTACCCTGCAAATTTTTTTTTGAAAGTCGTTCTATCCCGGAACCAAATACATGGATAGGTAGCTCTTGTTGCGTAGTAATTTGTCCACGAATACCAAAATTTGTTCGTGTTCCGGTTATCAAGTTATTTAGAATTTTGCTGGGGTAATGTTTTGTGATGTCCCAGATCTCGTAAATGGCTCAACGCAGAAGTTTGAAAAAAATACCAATGATAGACCTTGATATGTCCAAATTAGTTTAAACATTAGTCATTGATTTGAATGATAAACACCAGTGTAATTAAAAGATTTCAGAAAATCAGATAAAACGGATTTGTGAGTAAACCAGTACTCTTACAATCGAATAAAAAGGTGTAGTATGTACCCTTGGTACACCTTTATAACCACAGTAAATATAAATGATGTGGCTTTGCGCAAAAGAGAGATTTCAAGAAATCTATCTGCTGCATCTGCCATGTTTTTGGCTATAAGATTCTTCTATCTTACGGCTTAGACCTTTAGCTACAGACCTTAGACAGTATTTTTGTGAAAATTCTTACGCATGGTGGAGGAAGGGACGCTCTAGACACTCAAGTCTACAAGGAGTCACATCAACTCCAGTTTTAAATCCGTTGACATCTGCTGCATCTGCCATCTTTTTGGTTAGAAGATTCTTCCATCTTGCAGCGTAGACCTTTAGCTACAGACCTTAGACAGTATTTTTGTGAAAATTCTTACGCATGGTGGAGGAAGGGACGCTCTAGACACTCAAGTCTACAAGGAGTCACATGAACTCCAGTTTTAAATCCGTTGACATCTGCTGCATCTGCCATCTTTTTGGCTAGAAGATTCTTCTATCTTGCAGCTTTGACCTTTAGCTACAGACCTTAGACAGTATTTTTGAAACATTCTTACGCATGGTGGAGGAAGGGACGCTCTAGAGACTCAAGTCTAGAAGGAGTCATATGAACTCCAGTTTTAAATCCGTTGACATCTGCTGCATCTGCCATCTTTTTGGCTAGAAGATTCTTCTATCTTACAGCTTAGACCTTTAGCTACAGACCTTAGACAGTATTTTTTATTATTTATTGGTGTCAGTGTGCTCTTCTAAAGAGTGTAAGACGATTGTATGTAGGTACTATTAAAATGTAATTTTAACTCATTGGTTTTGTCTCATATTTGAGGAATGTACTATGTATCATGAGTAGAGTCTTCGTTTAAAAGGATGCGAACGATTTAAATTTCAATAGGTAGACAAAATTGATTATCAAAAATTTAAGCTTTCTCCAGTAACACTGATATTATTATACTGTGACTCATCAAAGTTATCATTGTCAAAAATATTGACAAATCGCGAACTGTCACGGCCAAAAAACTGACACGCGTCCGTCCTCCGTAAGCGCCACCGCGCGACTGATTGAGATTGTCCAAGCCGTCATGGACGATTTTTTCCACATTTTTTAACATAGTAACTAAATAAGACGCAATATAAAAATTTCATCCGTTAAAAGCCCTCAAGTTATTTCTGAACTTTAGTTTGGTAAAAGATTTAGAATCTCAAATCGATTATTTTAAAAATAAAACCATAAATAGAAAACGAATAGAGGTAACTTTGGGAATTTATTCTATCGAGTCAACTTCATCAAATCGTGTTTCCATCCGTTAATAGCCCTAGAAAATATCCTCAACTGTGCCCAATAAAAATCTTAGCCTTTAATTTTACTGTTTAGTACCTCAAAAATGAAAAATGAAAACCTCATTTTCGCCATTTTCTCTGCTACCCGGCCTTAACACGAGGGGCTAATGAGACTATTAGTAATTTGTGCAATACAAATTGCTAATAATCTTTAAAAAAATACAAAAAAAAAAACAAAATTGACGATTTTAGGCGCTACAATGCTAGACAAATAGCCAAACTTTTGTAATGCTAATTTCTTTCTTTAATTAATTAGTGTTTCTTTCATTTTTATTTGAATGTAGATGTTTTTTTTTTTGCATTTTACAATAAATATGGCAATTAATAAAAATAATAATTTGTTGCAAAACCAAACCTATTTTAGTATTTTTATAAGTGACGAATTAAAACAGCAGCGATGAGCGCCATCTATTACATCATTTGTAACTAAATGCTACATCTACAGCGCTGCAAAAACGATTGTTTAAGACTTCAGTTTTCACTAAAGATAAAATTTTATTATTTGAAGAAATATTGTGTATTTGAATCATTCACTGTGTTTAAATGAACAAATTTATGTGTAAAACATTTTTTCATTATAAGTTTACTGAGCATTAGTGACTTTTTACAAACGTCTTCAGAAATTCGATACTTATATCGCCATCTAGTGAGATTGATTTGGAATGATTCAAGATTTATAGGCATCGGGTTCCCGTGGTACAAGTATAAACAAAAAGCTTCAAAATACATTCAAGAAACCGTATAAGAATCAATTCCCTAAAGAAAACAAAATGTATAAAATCCTCACATTGAAGAGCTTTAAAGTATTTAAATTATTGCATAATAATAATGCGAATAATATTCAAGAATTTTTATTTTTCTTAAATTGAAACAAAAGCAATAAATAGTTTACGTTATTATTAAATAAATGCGTTATAAGTTATTATTGTGTAGGTAACGGATATAATTTAGTTACTGGGCGCTTATAGACACCAGACTGGTTCTAACAGAAGCGACTCTGACCACACCACCATCGGAACCGGGAAAAACTTCGGTAATTACACCAAGTACCCAATGCAAAGGCGGTACATTATCATTGCCTATTATTACAACCGTACCTAGTTCGTTTGAACGTTCAGGTGTGCACCGTGTCTGACGAACTTGCAGCGTGTGCAAATATTCGAGGCGCCATTTATTCCAGTATGATAAAACAAGCTGGTCTAAAAGTTTCTTGCGGTTGGTTAAAGTTAGTTTTTCATCTTTCAGTTCGGTTGAAGGCAAGTAACGCAAAGGAATGGACATTTAAAAAATGTGCTGGTGTCAAGCGTCCGGATGTGGCTCAGCTGATATCGCTACAAGCGGTCGAGAATTTAAAATGCATTCAATTTGCACAAGAACTGTTAGAAGTTCTTCATAAGTAAAAAGCTGTTTACCTACAACACGATACATATGCGTTTTTATACTTTTTATATTCGATTCCCATACGGGTAAGTGTGGGGCGCGGGGAGGGATCATTTTCCACTCGATGCGGTGACCAATTAGCATTCGCTTAATATCATCTTGAAATTAGCATTCGCTTAATATCATCTTGAAATTCAGTATTATTTAATACGTTATATATTTCGTCGAGCTGGGCTTTAGCACCGACGAAATTGGTGCCATTATCTGAATACATAACTGATACAGGACCGCGGCGAGATATAAATCTTTTAAAAGCGGAAAGGAGCGCTGTGCTAAGATTAGAAACCAATTCTATATGAATAGCTTTCGTAACTAGACAAATAAAGAGACATAATATGTATGCCTTTTGAGAATGTTGTCCCCTTCGTCTAGTGGGGATGAAGTTAATAGGACCTGCAAAATCAGTACCAGTATGTACGAAAGCTTTAGCATCTTGAATGCGAAATGCGGGTAAATCTGCCATTTTGGGAGATGGATGCTGCGGGTTCAAGCGGAAACAAACATTACATTGTCTACAGCGGGCGCGTATAATAGATCGGGCATTTAATATCCAATAGCGTTGACGAAGAATAGACATGAGCAATCTGTTTCCGCAATCTATTACACCGATCTTGTCGCGACAAGGAAAAATTGCCGTGCTTTTAAGCAATTTTGTGAAAAATATTATTGGCAGGTAGTTGCTAATTGCTCATAAGATACGCCACCTTAATTGATATTTATTGTCTGTGGTGCATAATCTTTTCTTAAAGGTTTTAAACCTTTGTTTGTCACCTGTCATCCGCTTTGCAATGGAGGGAAGTCGAACCTTAATTTCGAACTCCTCCTATGTTCTTCTGATTAATTTCGTTGCGGGTCCAATGACAGTTTAACTTTCCCCCGGGACAAACTTGACCTTCATTGGTTAGGTTTTTGTGGCGTTCAAGCTGTAGATCCTGGCTACACAGGAGTTGCAGTGGTGGGAACGAGAGGTGGGAATAGTCCCGTTAAAAACCAAACAAATACGAAATAAAATGCAATTTTTTATTGCTTGTTGCCATTTTTTGTGTATTTTATGTATTTTTAGTATCCTCTGCTATTTGACTTTATCACTGTTTTTATTTTATCAAGATATACCTCTTAGTTTAAAAGTTATTACGTTTTCTTTACAATAAGTAATTGAAAGAAAAAAATTCTATAAAAAATTTAAAAAAAAATCTCTGATATATTTTTACCT
Organism: Ostrinia nubilalis; assembly: GCF_963855985.1. Taxonomy (NCBI): domain Eukaryota; kingdom Metazoa; phylum Arthropoda; class Insecta; order Lepidoptera; family Crambidae; genus Ostrinia; species Ostrinia nubilalis. Next base: position 23,673,129 of record NC_087119.1, on the reverse strand, counting down.
TTTTTTTGTCGATAAAAAAAGGTCTAGTTTCACCTTTTTTCATATGTGCACTTTATCAAGAAGCACTGTATTTTGTGTGTAAAATGTAAGTTTCTTAGTAAGTGAATTATTATAATATAAAAAATAAAGTGTCTTTAACTTTATTTCAATAATTTGTATAATTTTCAATTGTATTTAATTCAGTCTTTCTCGAATACGTAATTATAAATGTAAAAGAAAACAAACTAATTTTTATTTTTGTATTTTTGTTGAATCGGTCAAATAATGGAACGGTAAAATAAACCGAATGAAAGGAATGAATGAAATGATGTCAGAAAAAGGTCTTTTAATTTTGTAACGTGTAGCCACCCTATAGAGTTTCATACAAACATTAATTAATGCATATCTTTTAAACTAAATAAAAACATCAAAAAGTTTAATAACAAACATTTAGTAAAAGGGTTTACTTCAATTGTAAAATGTTCACTTTTACCCAAAGACTACTATTATATACTGGCTTTTACCCTCGTGTTTATTAAACTAAAGATTTTGTCTTTTCAAAAACGTCAGGATTGAGTGAGCACTTTTATCAGAATATTTCTCAAGAACGCACAGTAATAGTGGTTAGTTTTATATGATACACAATGCTGTTTAAGGTTTACTTCGACAAGACATGTGCTGGAATGCGGTTTTATAGTTGGTTCGTCAGAATATCGGGCCTTATAATAGCATGTGGATTGAGTGAGCACAAAGAATCATATTATATAACTTTTTAATTACGGCCCTCACCAATCTAAAATTAAAGACACTAACTTTGCAGAGTTTTTACAATATAACGAGTATTAATGATATTTATAAACTTATAATAATACGGAGATCCGGCTGATCCTCTGTCAGAACTGAGTAAGCCGACTTTTAACTATTTATCTTTGGTTTAATCTTTTTACAAATGGAAAGATTGTTTTTACAATACGTTTAAGGCCTTTTACTAATAGATAAGTATAAATTTAATGCTTTCCAGGGGGTGCTCACTCAATAAGAAATACCCACTTCCACCCTATATGAAACTCGCCCGCACGATAGCATCGGGGCCATGCCGTCTGCAATTTTGTACGCAAAGCAAACATAACGATGTTTTTTTTTTTTTTTTTTTTTTTTTATGCTAGACAAGGCAGGTATTTGACCGCAATCGCACCTGGTGTTAAGTGATTTGAAACTATTTTTAAATGTAACGATATCGTTATCGATACATTATTGAAATGTTTACGCCACTTATAGTAGGGAAGGCGTCGTCTGCCTGCGTTTGTATAGTACGAGTATAGGGTGGAAACGATAAGAGATCTCACTCGCATATTTCTAAACTACACTGTTACACAAGATATCGAAAAACTGCTTACTGATCCTGAAAGTGTTTCACGGGCTCTTTCAAACGGTACCAATAATAGGTTACAGAATAATCTAGATCTATCCGGAAATTCCGCTTGTTCCCAAAACGAGTAACCCTGTGACTCGGTGCGACATCTCTTCAAAATGTTTTGTCCCAACGAGTAAACGTTTGTGAGGCACGTACAATGAAACACAGGGCTGAGCAATGACTGATTTAATTCTATAAGATGCGGGTGAAAGCACATAACAAAATATTGACATTAGTTATCAAACTACCTGACATCATCCTTCCAAGGAAACAGAATTATTCATGTTTTTCACTAGTGTTAAGCATGCAATATCTTCTTCTAAATATATAAAAGGAGAAACTGACTGACTGACTGACAGATCAACGCACAGCCTAAACGGCTAAACGTAGGCACTTGAAATTTGGAAGGGACGTAGTTTAGGTACCGTAGAGGTGCACTAAGAAAGGAATTCCCGAAATTCCCACGGGAACGGGAATTAGCGGAAAAATCCTTTTGTATGAAAAATCTAAACCGCTTAAGTTAGATGCTTGAAATTTGGTGTGCAGGTACCTTAGTAAACTTAAAGCTTAGGTACAACAGAATATCGTGAAATTCCCACGGGAACGGGAGTTAGCGGGAAAAAACATATGTATGAAAAAATCTAAACTGCGTAAGATAGACACTTGAAATTTGGCATGCAGGTACCTTAGTAAACTTAAAGCTTAGTTACAACAGGATATTGCAAAATTCCTACGGGAACGGGAGTTAGCGGGAAAAAACATTTGTATGAAAAAAATCTAAACCGCTTAAGATAGATGAAGGGGGTAAAACGGGATCCACGCGTACGAAGTCGCGGGCGGCCGCTAGCTATCATCTAATCTATCTATCTTCTAAATATATAAAAGGAGAAACTGACTGACTGACTGACAGATCAACGCACAGCCTAAACGGCTAAACGTAGGCACTTGAAATTTGGAAGGGACGTAGTTTAGGTACCGTAGAGGTGCACTAAGAAAGGAATTCCCGAAATTACCACGGGAACGGGAATTAGCGGAAAAATCCTTTTGTATGAAAAATCTAAACCGCTTAAGTTAGATGCTTGAAATTTGGTGTGCAGGTACCTTAGTAAACTTAAAGCTTAGGTACAACAGGATATCGTAAAATTCCCACGGGAACGGGAGTTAGCGGGAAAAAACATATGTATGAAAAAATCTAAACTGCGTAAGATAGACGCTTGAAATGTGGCATGCAGGTACCTTAGTAAACTTAAAGCTTAGTTACAACAGGATATTGCAAAATTCCTACGGGAAGGGGAGTTAACCGCTGAAGATAGATGAAGGGGGTAAAACGGGATCCACGTGTACGAAGTCGCGGGCGGCCGCTAGCTATCATCTATCTATCTATATAAATAAAAATGAATTGATGTTCGTTAGTCTGATTATAACTCGAGAACGACTGGGCCGATTGAGCTGATTTTGGTTTTAAAATTTAATGTTTGTCGTAGTCCAGGTCTAAACGGTGAGTAAATACGCGCGCGATATTGTTTTTCTGTGACAGACAAAATTCCACGCGGGCGAAGCCGCGGGCGGAAAGCTAGTCTTTTATATTTAGTTTATGATTTCTTTGTTTAATTATTACTAAAAATAATTAACACATGCAATATACCTACATAATAATTAAAATTATGAGTATTTGATTGTATTCATAATAAATGAGTATTTCTCAAAAAAAAATGTACGTAACGAAACGGTAGTAACGAAATAGTAAGGCCATAAGGCTTGTTATACATTGGCGAAATATTGTGAATGCTCTTCATTTATTCAATTCGAAATATTTGTAAGTATGCACCCAAATACGGGGTAATATTAAGAGGTTAGAAATAAAATAAGGGAGTAATCATTCATACTATTTTAATAAAATTATTTTTGTTCCATCATGTTTATCCAGTTTGAGTCGTTCTCTGTAAGCTTTTTGCCTTTCGGCATTGGTTTTTGGCGGCATTCCTAAAAAAACAAAAGAAGTAATCACATAAAAACGTAATCTAAATGATTTGATTATTTTTTGCTGGTGGCACTTCTGTAAAGCAGATAGTATCCAATCCTTTTGTTATTGACGCTCTATATTTTTTGAAATAAATTAGGTAGTGAATATGACTATGCTTAGTCAGGTAATAACAGTATACACTCAGCACTATGTTGTACTTTTTCGTAACGTAACGAAATTCGTAAAAAACGTAACGAAATATTAGACAAAATGAGATCAGAAACAAGTATTTTTTTGATAAAAGCTGTTACAGCAAATATAAAAGCTTACTAAATGTTCGTACCACACGTATTACAAAAAATGGTTAAATGACTTACCGTTCTATATAAAATCGCTGATTTTACTTCCTGTTACGAAAAAGTAATCCGACAAAACACACACGTTTTCACTGATTTTCGCGATAGATGTATGGCGGAGACGTCAGGCCAACAGCCATTCAGAGTGCAGCTATTGTTGTCCGTGTAAAAAAAATATGGAATTGTTCAGAAACCATGGGAAAGTAGAAATAATCGTAACTAAAGAGTAAATAACGAAATAGTAAATGAGAGCGACTCATTTTGTTTTTTTGCTTTAAATTGCTAATTATTATATCACCCCATAGAAAATAAATTTGATACAGAAACTGCGATTACTGTAGAACGATAATACAAAGAAATTTACAATAATTTAGTTACGTATTGCATTTTATGAAACAAAAACACATGAAAAAGCTAGGGTGGCAAACAGGTTTTTGTATGAAAGGTAAAAAAGGACTATTTTTAAAATATCTAAATATTTGGTAATAAGTAGGATTATAGCTATAATTCTTCGTTATCTTAAAGATTAATATTCATCCTTCAAAATTGTGTGTGTGTTTTTTTTGTGTGATGATTTATAAATATAAAACTTTTGAACTGTTTCAAAGCACACTTTTTTTTTTCAAAATGTACATTTTTTTTTTGAGAAATACTCAAATACAATGTATTTTAATAGACGTAAAATAGATTAAATATAATAATAATAAGTTGATCTTACTTAAGGCATATAATAGGTATTTAATTAGGTATCTAGGTAGATAGACTGAAAATACACTGTAATTAATATAATTTAATGATAGTGCAGGTGCACTATCATTAAATTATATTAATTACAGTGTATTTTCAGTATTCTCAATTTTTCAAACAATTATAACCTACGTACAGTAGGTATACTTGACAAATTCAATTAGCTATATTTAATTTTGATAATTTGATAACTGACTTAAATTACCACATCATTATCCTCAACAAGTTTTACATTTGTATTTTAGGTTTTAGTAACTTGTTACTGAGTGGAATGATGCCGCGTAACTTCCTACTTTGTAGTAACTCTGCAGGTGAAGCCAAGTCTGTACTCAATGGAGTATTTAAGCACTCCAACAAAGCAAGGCGGTAGTCGGTACCATCCTCAATACTCTTAATCATAATATTTTTTACTGTTTGTATGGTCCGCTCAATCTGTCCATTGGACTGCGGATAATATGGAGAAGAGGTTATATGACGGAACTGCCAAGTTTTTGCAAATTCTTTAAATTTAAAACATGAAAATTGAGGACCACAATCAGACATAACTATGTTAGGTATACCCTGACGACTAAATATATTTTTCAACGACTTTACGACTGTTTCAGCTGTATTAGACTGCAGTTCAACTATTTCAAAATATTTGCTGTAATAATCTACCAGTAATAAATAATCCAGGCCTTTTAATTGAAATAAGTCAACGCCTACCTTAGCCCAAGGCCTATCGGGAATTTCTGCGACTGTAATTCTTCCTTTTGATTATTTTTCTATGCGACAGGCACACGTCACAATTTGATATGAGATTAATTAAATCTTTATTGATATGCGGCCAGAACACTGATTCCCTAGCTCTTAGCTTACATTTGTCTAAACCCATATGTCCTAAATGTATTTTATTTAGCATTTCTTTCCGCAACGACCTTGGAATAACGACCCGGTCGTCCTTCCAGATTAAACCGTAAGCTGTTGAAAGACTTTCTTTATATGTATAGGTAGAACATACTCAAATATTACTGAAATCGGAAACATCGAGATTTTTTACCTGCCCGGTTCGCGTGGAATGCCCCTTAAATTAAAAAAAATAATTTTAATTTCATAAATCAATGGTACGGAACCCTTTGTGCGTGAGACTTCGACTAGTGGAAAATAGCAATGAAAACTTTAAGGCTGGGTTGCACCATCTTACTTTAACAAACGTCAAAAATCGGTCAAAGTCCATACAAAAAGCACTGGATAACTGGATAACGTTATAGTTACCGTTAAAGTTAGGTGGTGCAACTCAACCTAAGGTTTATAATTTACGTTTTCTAGACCTCTCTATTACTTGGGGAGTTTTTAAAAATTCAAATCATTGCATTATTTATTCATTGCATCATGTAGTACATTGGATGTTAAATTGTAGTGTCTTAGAGCTAAACACTGCTGGGCATTGCTGCATTGCAACGTCAATAGTAGGCATTATTATATACAGTACAGTTAAGTTTCAAACATTGCGTACTATTTCACTAATGTCAACACAGTAATATAAATATTTATTTTTAAATAGAAGTCAATATAGTAGTTTAGTTTACTATAGGTAATTAATTATTGCTAAAGTTCGGCAAAAAATATTGGCACTAAAGGCTTTGTGAGGCAGCTTTAAGCTTTCAATTTTCTTGACTGTACAAGACTGTTTTGTACAGTCAAGGAAATTGAAAACTGGATGCGGGCAGCGCAGGGCCAGTCGTTATGGAAATCCTTGGGAGCGGCCTTTGTCCAGCAGTGGACGTCATTTGGCTGAAACGAATGAACTAGAACAGTGTAACTTCGTGATGACTGTTACACCTAAAGTAGAGGCTTGTTTTATAAATAACTAGCTGACCCGGCGAACTTTGTTCCGCCTTAATGGCAATAAATAACGGGATAAAAAGTATCCTATGTCCTTCTCCTGGCTCTAAACTACCTCCGTGACAATTTTCAGCTAAATCGGTTCAGCCGTTCTTGAGTTATAAGTGGAGTAACTAACACGACTTTCTTTTATATAATAGAAGATTGTAGCTACTTGGTATTATTCAGAATAGTTTGGAATTGTAGAAACATACAATTTCATTCATTGAAATAAAAATAAAATAAAATAAACCGTTTAAAATGACTATTGTTCGAAAGCTCCCAAATGCTTTCCGCTTGATTTTGTATGTACTCGTATGTTTTGGTCTACTTAAAATGCGGTTTCAATGTTTTAGTTTTCTTTTTCAATTCGAACCAACGAACGCTTTTAAATAACTGAGCCCTAAACAAATAAACTAGCGCAAATAAATCCATCGTTATTTTATTATTTTCATGCACAGTTAAACATCGTTCTAGTAAAGTGTATTTGTTGTTGACTTTGAAAAAAGGTTTTATTTCAGTGGGTTTTTTACACGAATACCTAGTGTTGCATGAAAGGAGACACACACGAGTAGCGATGGGTATCGTTTGATTACTTCGTATGATGCGATACGATACGATATCCAAACAATATTTGAACGCGGGCACTCCACTTACTTTTTTTGGTAAAGCTGTGGATCCCTGCCAGTGGGGATATGTCGGCACGGCGTATGTTCGTGATTTTTATAATGGTTCTTGTTGGGTGATTTGCGTATTTGCAATGTTTTGAGTTTAAAACTCCAGATGATGAGACACACCGAAAACGCCGTGGCCTTCGTCACAGGGTGGCACTGCTCAGTCTACTATCGTTTTTCGTGTTTTTTTTTGCTTCTGTTCATACATAATAGGTCCTACATTAGTAACTGTTTTCATTTGCGCGATGTCCTATATCTAGTAATTAATATTCCAAAGCCACATCAAAGTGATGTTTTACAACGAATTTGCACGGTTAACTTAATTATATATACTGCGTTCCTCACCCGCTTTGTTGAGTTTGAATTGGCGTGGGCAGTCATGTCAAAATGTTTATTAATGTTGAATTAGTACAGATCATGCCGTAGTAATTGTGTAGTTTTACCTCAATTAAGTGAAATATTTCACCAGCGAATGCCAGCCCCTTTGAGTTCGCTCACAAATATGTATTCTACACTAAATTAAATAAATTTTTGGTTTGGCTAAGTGGACATGCAATTCGAGTGAATGTTCCCGGTGCGGTTTGTGTTTCAGAAATAATTTATTCGGAACGCAGGACCGAGCTAATATTATTATATTCGCTCGTGGTTTTAGTTTACAGTAAGGCGTGTGGTCCACGAGGGGCGAGTTGTAGTCAGCAAAATATTACCTATTAGAATGCAATATTTTCAACAGAATAAGGCTGAGTTACACCACCAAACTTTAACCGTAACGATAACCAGTGGAGTTTGGCAGATATTTGACATTTGTTAAAGTCAAAGTAAGATGGTGCAACCCAGCCTAAGTGCCTATTCATTGGGTGTTTGACGACATTGTGCATTGTGTCGATTCATACATAATTCCGAAGACACTTCTAAAATCCAATAGCTAGTGTATTTCGATTTTTAGTTTCTTTGAAATTGATAAAATGTTTATATGTAGGTAACTATGTAGTTGGTGAAATAGTGACGTCATCAGCTTGTATTACAATTACCCTTTAAAATATAGTGGTGAATCATATTTTGAAAGTCGTAAAAAGTAAATCAATTGTTTGATAGAGTCAAAAAATAGCGAATCGGATTTAGCGCATACCTACAAGAGATAGGTGCCCATATTCTCAAACATTACTATGAGTTTTCACAGAGCGCGTGGACGCACAGGGTCACATACGAACCAATCACAGAGTTTTTATTCAACGATGTGCGTTCGATTTGCTGCTTCACATTCAAGCATTCTGTTCTGTGATATGAAGTGACGCAAATGTCACATGTATAAACATATTGCATTTGTGTTGTGCTTTACACCAATATACGAACGTTCCACAACTGTCCTCGAGCGCGAGAGATGAATCAATAGGCCCTCTACTTAATTATTGCCGCTTTGAGCAATATGGCTTCCCGAGAATCGGCTGGCCTATCAATTAGGTGTCCGATCCGATTTAACTGGTTAGGGGGAACATATTATACATATTACACTGTGAAGGTAGAGAGCACTACAACACGCTCCTTTTGATTTCTGGAAATTTTAGGAGTATCTAGTCTTTTTGTTCATAATTTTCATTGATAAGAAATGTAAATCATTCGATAAGGTAAAAATAATGTTATTGATATTTTTTACATAAAGGTGTTTTTACATGTTTATTTATAACTAGCTTTCCGCCCGCGGCTTCGCGCGCGTGGACCCCTGAACCCTATGTTTTTCCAAAATAATTTTAGCCTATGTTACTCGTGGATAATGTAGCTTTCGAATGGTGAAAGAATTTTTAAAAACGGTCAAGTAGTTTTTGAGCCTATTAATTACAACCAAACAAACAAACAAACAAAGTTTTTCTCTTAATAATATTAGTGGAGATAGTGTAGATGGTGAATTATTTTGCATGAAAAAAATTTTCGATTCGTTGAAGAAATTATTAATACGATAGACCTAGAGTTCCAGAAAACTTCAGAAAATCAAAATAATCCAATCTGATCTGATAAAATGATCAAGTGTGAATTGGCATTTGCACGGCAAGTAGGTATGTATTAACCACCCTAGACTGCATCTCACTTAATATGAAGTGTGATTGCGGGCAAATAACTACCAGCTTTTTTCTGTAAAAAAAAACAAGGATCGAGGGATGGAAACTAAAAAATAAAAATGGAGATAGAGTTTTTTGGGAGTCTCTACAACACTATTAATATAAAGATTTGATTGTTTATTGTATTGAATAGGCTCCGAAAATACTAGACTAATTTGAAAAATTGTTTCGCCATTAGAATTGCCTATTTCTGATAAACATCGGTATCAGATTTAATTACACTCGGCGCTGCTGGATAGCCAGTTCCTTTGCTTGAACTAGATAACAACTAGCGACTTTGTTTTGAAGAGCGCCAAGGTTCTGGAGCTCTTGGAGAGATTTTTTGAAACGCATCTAAATACGTCTTCAAGGAATAGAGAGGAACTATTTAAAGTGGATTACTAAGAATATTGTATTTGCTTGTTAACGCTCTAAACTAAACTACCCTGAAGGATTTCCGTGAAAGTTTAATGATAGATTGCCCGGTGCTTTGTCCTGCTGGAAGCTCTTCTGGAAGGACTGGTTTTTTGTTCTAAACGTCCTGCCAGAAGATCGTCGCAAGTCCTGCCCGCAGTACGCAATTTGTACGTTTTTGACTGCTGGTCCTTCCAGCAGTACGGTGACCTTCAAATTTGAACTCATCCTCACCAGAAGTAGTAAACACTTGGTTAGTGTTTACTAAATAAAAAGTTATGTCGTAGAATTATTTCGTTTAATCAGTCTTTTACTTTTTTTAATAAATTATAAACTTGTTTATCTTCTTTTAACTCAATTAATAGGAACTATAATAAGGGACTTTAAATTAATTACTTTGGTACGTCACTTTGTATTAGAAATTATATTAAAGGGGAACGAATATTATATACTGGGAAACACGTCTGAGTTTTCGAGGTAGAAACACTTTTTACCTAACATACTCTGCAATAATATACCAATACGTAACTCAGTACAGCATCCATTTTAATATGTTAATGTGTAACCTTTTTTGCTAAAACAAAAATACACTTTTTTCCGAGGTTCTCTTACTCACTGCTTTTTTTTCTCACGGTAGTAGAAATCTATTTTAATCTGGAGGTATGTCAACCATAAGCTTCTTCGTATGTTGATTTGTCTTTAGCATAGACTTTAGACTTCGCTAGTTGGGTTTTTGTAAAACAAACTGTCGTTTCAAGCTTCAAAAGAAACACGCAGTTTTGAAAAAAAAGAGAGAATAGACAATCAGACGGATGTATAAAAAATCTAATAAGCACGCTAAAGATTACCTTGCTATATCAGATAGGTAAAAAATGCAAGTGTAAGTCACATACCCATATATCACAATACCTCTTATTATTGAAAATCACCGCACGCTACTGTTTTATAATGTAGTGTAATTATAATAGTGTTAATGATGACAAGTCCGTTGACTTGATATGAGTTTCGCGAAAAATATTTTAGCGTCAAATACCAAGCGAAGAAAATTATAACCATGATTTCGAAAGTTTCCGTAAAGAAATATCGTTATGCCTTTTTGCGTACGGTAATCTTCATAAGTTAGCAAACGTATTATGTTCTGGCTTGAATGAAGTGAAAATTGATACCCAGAATCACTAGTTTAAGATTTATAAAATTTTATAAAAAAAAATAAAACCGACTCCAAAAAACCTACACTAAAACGTAGAAAAATAATTACTAATTACCTACTTATTTATTAGGACGAATTATTAATATTTATGTAGGTATACCATGATTGATACTTCTGGAGTCGGTGCCAAGATTATGAAACATGTAAAGTTTGCCTGCACCGACTCCAAAAGTATCAATCATGGTATACCTACATAAATATTAATAATTCGTCCTAATAAATAAGTAGGTAATTAGTAATTATTTTTCTACGTTTTAGTGTAGGTTTTTTGGAGTCGGTTTTATTTTTTTTTATAAAATTTTACTTATTTCTTGATTTTTAGTTAACTAATTATTACCTTGATGTTACCACTGAAGGTAGGCAGTACACTGAGACCAAAAAAAATTGGTTCATAATCGGCGGAGATATTGCGTATAAAAAAGTCCATCCCCAATTTTCCACCCTTGGGGGTGAAATATTTTCTTCAAATTCGCATGAAACCACCCTTTTGATAATACCTATTCAACAAAAAAATCATCGTTCAAATTGGTTTATAATCGGCGGAGATATTGCGTATAAAAAAGTTCATTCCCAATTTTCCACCCTTGGGGGTTGTTTTTTTTATTATTAAATTTAAATGGGACCACCCTTGAGGTATTACCTATACGCCGAAAAAAGATTTGTTCAAATCGGTTCATAATTGGCGGAGTTACCGCGTAACAAACATAGAAAAAAAAACAAAAAAAAAAAAAAAAAAAAAACATACGGGTCGAATTGAGAACCTCCTCCTTTTTTGAAGTCGGTTGATAACTAAATGTTTGATGATTATCTTTAAAATGATTTGAATCAGACAATATCAAGAAGTAAACTGGCGTAAGAAATGAATAGTTGTTATACCTTTAATAAACTTCCGATTGCGAAAATCTTGATTAAATTAATAAGGGATTCGAGATTAAGCCCTTGGGGAACACCCCACGTTACTAGAACTTTCCAGGGCATTTATAAATTCACAAAAGTTTTATAGATCGATCGACACTCGATAGGTAGTTTAGAAAACCCGCATTCCTGGGAATACTGTTAAATGCAATCTTATTAGAAATAAATTCATACTACATCCTGTCAAAGGCCATTTTAAAGTCGTTAAGTAATTTTTTATCATATTTTTTGTCGAGTTTAGGAATGTTCGACAATGAAGTGTATGAAAGCTTTTAATTTCTTATACTTTATACGTTACATACACGTGGTTTTAATTTAAATCCGAGTAAGCAGTTAAGCAAGTCTTAACAATAACTAGTTTTACATCTTAAGTTATTTGTATGTCTCGTAGATATACCTACCTAGTCCAGATTAGATGGATGGCCTTGGGGTAGAGACTTATCACCTCTAGTCCCACGCAACTCTTGGGTAGCCAAGTTCTATAGCTTGACCGCCAATAAACCCAAGCAGTGAAGGTTTAGTCTTGGAAAAGTTAAATTGTCATTGGACTTGCAATATAATTAATCAGAAGAACAAAGCATGCTCCACTTCCTACCCCTGGCCTTTAGGTAGGTTTACTTCCAGCGGTGGACAAAATGTAATGTGGGCTAATATTGAATTTTGCTAACCAGAAAATAAGATTCAGTCAGCTTTACTCGAAGTATAGAACAAGCCTAATAATTTCCGTTTAATATCGATGCTCAATCGAGTATGATTAGCGGTCGCAATGTTTATTCATCTGTCAAAACCATGTTTATTTCAAACGTAAAGAGCAGGATACCATAATTACAACATTGTGTTTGGTTAAACCTTGTGACAGCGCAAATAATGAGTTTAGCTGCGATTTTAAATTAAATATCTGATATTTAATTAGACTAGATTTGGATTTGGAACTGGAAAATGTACATTTGTTTGATATTTTTTGTGCGCGTGACTGACATTGATCCCCTTTCAATAGATTAATAATTATTATTTCCTACTGGATTACACCATATTTATAATGCGTACATTTTAAATTATTTAGTCAAAACTTGAGCATCTGCTATGCTAATGCTAATAAACAGATTATTTATCCAAACTTACTTAAATTTAATTAATTAATTATCACCTGAAATTGGGAAAATGGATACACAAAATACATTCTGAAACTGATAACTCAAAATGGCGATATTAATCCCACTGTCGCGATGTCGGACATAAAGGATAAAATAAAATAATGCTATCAAAGGAAACATTATTAGGAATATTTTGTAAACAAAACATCCAAAAGTAAGGAAAATTTAAAAGCCAGACAAGCGTCGGCTGGATTGCTGAAAGCCTAGATTTGCCCGGAAACCAGTTTTATTTTTTGGAATGGATTGGAAATCTGAAGTCGAGGTTTCGGGAAACTCGCAGAAAAGTGATCGTGTACAAAAGGTTTTCGAATTAAAATGAATCGATAAAATGTGTAGTAGAACAATTGGATCGATTCGGGGGTATTTTCAAATATTGACAACATGAACCTTCCGGTAGCGCATTTTCTTATATAACTTTTCAATTCCTATCATTGGAGGTCCGAAAATATTTCTCATACAATTTGATACCATAATGATCATTCTTCATAAAAAATTTAAAATCTACATATTTAAAAACATAATCATTGATATTCATAATATCACTAATCATACACTTAGTTTTTAGTAATATTTGTTTTCATATATTTTTCTATACTAATGATCGAAACTCATAATCATTCGAATAAATAACTATAACATTCATAAATGTGATGTATCCTAATATTTGTTTTCATAAATTTATTACTCATAAGTGTATTTATCCATATTATTGAAAATCATGATGTCTATATTCGTATTAAATCGTATTTTAACATTAAATTAATTTGAAATGGTCCAAAACAGGCAATATTTTGTGCCACAAAACTAACGTGACAGAAACGAATCGCTGCAAAACCGACTCCACGTAGTCTTGTCTGCCCTACCCCTAGAGTGTAATTTAAAAGCCGGAGGCGCGGAGGGAGGGCAGCCCTCGCCCGCTGTAACGAGGCTCAGGCGCCCGGGTGAGCTGGAGCGGCTGAGGCTGGTCGCCGAGGCGCCGAAGGCGCCGATGGTTCCTGAACCTCGTTACGCAAGGGCGGAAGGGCTGCACATCCCGCAGCGCCGGAGACGAGGAGATACCAATGTATGCTGCATGCTTATTTACTTTATTAAATGTTATATATGATTTTTTAAAAGATACGAGTATGTCTGTTATAAAGTAAATTATTCTGAACAAACAACATTATGAGTTGAAGTATGTTCTTAGTAACAACATTATTAATTAAAACAATATTTTATTATCAATGAATGTTATGAAGAAAAAAGATCTGAAAATAAAAATTATGTATTTTAAATGGTTCTTGGCAGTAACAGTATTGATAAAAAAATTATGATTACTAACTGTTATGAGCTCCGTTGGTACTGTTGGTAGTAATAAAAATGTATGAATAAAAAAAGTATGAAAAATAAAAATATGAAGAGAGATTATTATGAACACAAATCAGTAGTAAGACAAAGAATAGGATTAAGAATTTTATGTGAGCCAATATAGAACCGAACCTTCCTCAAGTTATCAATATTTTCCTTCATTTTTATAAATTCTTTCATTGTAATTTAGGTACTTATTTTGTTTAACAAAAATACGAAGCACTACAAACAGTAGTCTACACAAAAGAAACTTTTGTTTTTGTCTTTCCCCTACTTGATTTTCACAGACAAAAGCACAAAATAATATTTCTGTGGACCAGCTTTTCTAGGTAATCTGTACAAGATCGCAAAAGATTAAACAAAATGTTGTCAAATTACTAACTACTTGAACTTACCATTACTCCAGATACTTAATCGATACTAAAGTCAACTAAAAATGACAAATCTTCTACACCAGTCTTTCCCAAAGTGGGCGATAACGCCCCTTTGTGGGCGCTGCAGGCTTAAAGGGGGGCGGTAAGAGACCCAGAAAAAAAATCGGGACGTTGTGTAGAGGCTTGGGAGGCGTCATCTACTAGGAGGACTCTTAGACATCGACTGTGCTCGACTCTTGACTACAAAAATGGGGGGCGCTAAAAAATAATGTATTCTCAAAGTGGGCAGTAGACTAAATAAGTTTGGGAACCACTGTTCTATACTATAATACATCTGTAGAGAGGTCAATTCTGTACATGAAATATATTTTCAAAATAACTATCAGGGGGTGATAAGTGATCGATACTGATGCCAAAAATGCAATCAGTAAAATTTTTGTCTGTCTGTCTGTCTGTCCGTCTGTATGTTCCTAATAGAAACAAAAACTACTCGACGGATTTTAACGAAACTTGATACAATTATTCTTCATACTCCTGGGCAGGTTATAGTATACTTAGCAATTCCCACGGGAACAGGAATTAGCGGAAAAATCCTTATGTATGAAAAATCTAAACCGCTTAAGTTAGATGCTTGAAATTTGGCATGCAGGTACCTTAGTAAATTTAAAGCTTAGTTACAACAGGATATTGCATAATTTCCACGGGAACGGGAGTGAGCGGGAAAAAACATTTGTATGAAAAAATCTAAACCGCGTAAGATCGATGAAGGGGGTAAAACGGGATCCACGCGTACGAAGTCGCGGGCGGCCGCTAGTACATAATATGTTTGCAATAATAAAGTTGAAAATCAATTGCAGTTGTTCTGAATGACCATTCTAATCCATTCAACGCAGTTGTTGCGTTGAAAGACAACCTAGAGACTTGAAACTTGCTTAAAATTGCCAAATATTAGCACTGTATAACGTAATTACTACCTGTCTATTACCTAAGTAAATTGTATTATTCCTTGCCTATACTAGTTTTGTATTACTTAATACTGGCAGTAGGTTAAACTGTGTGGGTCACAAAAACTATTAAAGCATAATACTATGGAGGTACCTCTTCTTCATGTAAAATATGTGGCGTAACATTAAATCGATGCTAATAAAAATGCAGTTCTCATTTTTAAACTACAATCAAATAAAGCACTATCTTCCTGAATATCATAAAATAATATAAATATGTTGTGCTTTAAAGAGCTCAGTGAGGTCCTTTTGTCTTTTATTGCATAGTTTAAAAGTTAGTGCATAGTTTACAGTTAGAGTAAATGTCGTAATAAGGTTTCTGTAGTGTATATGGTGTCACAGTGATGTTTCTTTGATGCGCCGTTGTCCGTTCATATCGTTAGTTACAAATGCAAATTCAAACAAACGGTTCATTTCAATTGTCCATGCATCACATTTCCCTAGAACGAAATGTGTTGGGTTACCACTAAACTAACGAGAAGTGGTCAATATATTCATTTGTACGACTTCAATTGTTCGAATGGTATATTTCTCAGAATTAGGCATATTATCGCTACGATACGTAAACGAGATGTTAACCGCGCCATTATCTACTTCATATTTTAATCGGGAGCACATCACAATATGTATATATTTTTGATTTAGGATAGAACTGTACTATAGAACCTAATTAGTGATGATTAATTACAGGCAGATGACTCGTATAACTTAATATCAAAATATTGACTAAAAGATTTTTTACAATTTAAGAATGAACAACAAACCATATTGTACCTTTTAACCTGTACCTACCTTTGTTTCTACAAGATTTATTAATATTAACATTAGTTTTTTTAAGTGTTAATCTCTTTGTCAGTTTTGCGGTGCCCCTACGGGTTGTCATGAGTGCCAGCAACATATTGTAACTATACTGGGTACTTCTTATTTAATTCCACTACGTTATTTGGTTCTGTGTACCATCCGTACCATCTGACATTTTTTGCAAGAACATACTTCAGTCCTACCTAATCGTACATGAGTCGTCACAAGGTATGGTCCAATCGAATAAAAAGTGCGTTCTATCAATATAGTCAACTAGTTTTCCGCCCGCAGCTTCGCCAGCGTGGAATTTTGTCTGTCATAGAAAAACTTTATCGCGCGCGTCCCTGTTTCAAAAACCGGGATAAAAACTAGCCTATGTCCTTTCCCGGGACTCAAGCTATCTCTATGACAAATTTCATCAAAATCAATTCATTGATTTACGCGTGAAAGCAAGACAGACAGACAGAGTTACTTTCACATTTATAATATTAGTATCATGGATTAGTATAAAATAAATGTAGAGTATAGAAGTATAGATTCCAGTTAATCATAAAGCTGTCCACAAGTCGTAAATTTTTTAAATGTTTTCGATAGTCATAGAAAAAATAGTCAATATCTTTATCGCATTCCAATATTTACATTTGTTGTAGTACATTTCTTAACACAGCAACATTTTTTTCTACATTATTTATTAATTCGACATAATAATATAAGAAGTCGTCGACATGACTTTCTTTAAAAAAGTATTTAAGTATGTTTATATCCGTTGTCTAGTACCCATAGTACAAACTTTGCTTAGTTTGGGGCTGGGGCTAGCGGCGCAGTGTAAATGTCCAAAGATATTTATTTATTTAAATAAAGCTGCCGACATTCAGCCGCCAGGCTTTCGACGGGCTTGGTACTACCTCTAGAGTCCTTTTTTTTTAAGATTATTAGTATTTTTTTTTAAATTACTAATACTCCCGTTAGCCCCTCGTACTAAGCTAAATTTAATATGCTTGTATCACGAGTGAACTCACCACAATAGTCGAGCGGCGGCGGGGACCAAACCCGCGTTCCCCGGATCACGAGTCGGCCAGTCCGACCCCTTCACCGTTCGGCTATCGTGTCTTCCAAACAAATTAGACAAACAATAATTACAAAACGTTACATTCTACTTCATTGTCTCATCTAGGTATTAAATCCAGGATCCTTGGTCGAGAGAGCACAACTTAAATCAATGGACTACGAGGACAATAATAATTAATAATTAGGTAATTTAATTTCAATTCATTTTACATGGTATTTGTACTTTCAGACGACCACGTGGCTTTGGTTCTTATTATCATGATGTCCTGTGCGGAAACCCATTGTCATCGAAATAGCTGCATTTATAATAAAATTATAATAAAAAAACTTTTTTAAAAACAAGCTTTATCCTGTAATGCAGTTGTACTAAAACGAAAAAAATAATTGTATGCTTGGTTCAAAGAATTTCAAAAGCTTGTATCGCGCATGGAATTTATTTCTCTTTTTTTCTGTTTGCAATTATTTTTTTCGTTTTAGTACAACTGCATTTCAGGATAAAGCTTGTTTTTAAAAAAGTTTTTTTATTATAATTTTATTTTACACTTTTTAGTTGTATCTCAATCTCTGGGTTATTATTTAGCACCAAAGTGCTCGAGAAGTCGAATCCAACGAACCCAAACTCGATAAGATTCCGCCGTTTCGTTTAGGAGTTCCTATGGCCACCTCCTGACTCCATCATCAGGACCCTGGACATCATCTAGCACCCATTCTTTTTTCATTGTTCGTCAATGATATCCCCAAATATCCGAATACGGATTTAGCCCTCTTTGCGGACGACACCGCACTCTACAAGTCCGGACGTAATCGGAATTACGTCATCTTGGCGCTCCAACGCGCAGTCACACAATTAGGCGAATGGTTCAGGAAGTGGCGTATCGAGGTAAATTCCGAAAAAAGTGCAGCAGTGTACTTTTCTAGGGCTTTGTCTGCGAAACGTCCTCCGGTTCGCACTCGTCCTATTATGTCCCACCCATCTCACCTTATTTGACCAAACTATTCCTTGGAAGAGTGAGGCCAAGTACTTAGGTGTCACCCTCGACCAGAGATTATCGTTCGCTCCGCACCTCAGGCGCGTCTTGAGCCGTGCGAACCACTACACCCACCGACTCTACCAACTAGTTGGAAGGAAAAGTAAATTGTCACTTAGAAATAAGTTGACAATTTACAAAACCTGCATCCGTCCAGTGTTGACCTACGCCAGTCCGGTGTTTGCTCACACTTCCTGCACAGTCCTTAAGAAATTCCAGACCCTCCAAAACAAATTCTTACGCCGAGCCGCGGATGCCCCGTAGTTCGTGCGTAACACGAATCTCCATAGAGATTTCGAGATCCCATCGATTGATCACTTTATGAAAAAAGCCTCTCGCCGCTACTTTGATAAAGCGATCAACCACAAGAACCCTCTTATCGTTAGCGCCGCCACGTACACACCCCAGAAAGATGTCGCTGCCCAATAGCGACGACCTAGGCATGTCCTAGACGACCCGGACGATTCTATGAATTAATGAATTTCTGAACACAGACATCATTGCCTTAAGCACGCCAACTACTCCACAACACAGTAGCTCGTTACACCGTACTCGCCAGCGAGTACGAGGCCCTGCATTTCATTTCGGACGATACAGACATGTACCGGGCCGGTTCTCCCCAATCCGTCCCCCGGACACGGCTTGAGCCAAGGTCCGAGCCTACCGTGGCGCCCTCAGGCCGCGTCCGTAGTCCCCCTTAATCGGGCCCACTAGAGTGAGCCCGCCGTAGGCTGGACTTTGGTCCAACACCGCGGTGGGCAACCCTCTAGTTGGGTTCGCCACTGATCGGGCGCCTTATGCGCTCGATACGGCCCGATCGCGAAAGTCGGTCTGCGACCGACGCGGACGAGCCTGGGCTCGGCCTCGTCGGCACACGCACCGACGATCGCCAAACGGCTAGAGTACCTTCTGTACTCGCCACTCTGCCCGGTGAAGCTGGAAAAGCTCTTCAAGATACCAGCGCGCGTCCCTTCAAAAAAAATCATCTAGCACTAAACTGCTTGAAAAGACAAATCCAACGAACCCAAACTCGATGAGTTTCTGCCTTTTCGTTTAGGATTTCCTATGGCCACCTCTCAAATCCATCATCAGGACCCTGGACATCATCTAGCACTAAATTGCTCGAAAAGACAAATCCAACGAACCCAAACTCGATGAGTTTCTGCCGTTTCGTTTAGGAGTTCCTATGGCCACCTTCCTAATCCATCATAAGGACCCTGGAGATCATCTAGCACTAAACTGCTCGAAAAGACAAATCCAACGAACCCAAACTCGATGCGATTCCGCCGTTTCGTTTAGGAGTTCCTATGGCCACCTTCCTAATCCATCATAAGGACCCTGGAGATCATCTAGCACTAAACTGCTCGAAAAGACAAATCCAACGAACCCAAACTCGATGCGATTCCGCCGTTTCGTTTAGGAGTTCCTATGGCCACCTCCTGACTCCATCATCAGGACCCTGGACATCATCTATCACTAAACTGCTCGAAAAGACAAATCCAACGAACCCAAACTCGATGAGTTTCTGCCGTTTCGTTTAGGAATTCCTATTGCCACCTCCCTAATCCATCATCATGACCCTGGACATCATCTAGTACTAAACTTCTCGAAAAGACAAATCCAACGAACCCAAACTCGATGCGATTCCGCCGTTTCGTTTAGGAGTTCTGTTGGAAAGTATGTATATCAAAATAGTATATAGTAATTAAAAAAAATAAAATAAAAGACAGTCGTAAGCAGGCCCGTCCGACTTTGTAGGCAGCGCCGTGGACTTTATTAGGTGGGCTGCTAAGTGTGTTCCCCGATCAAAAAAAAATTCTAATAAGGATTTTCTCAAACGACAACACTTAAGTCATTTGTCAGTTTGTCGGTGATTAATTTGTCACAACTTTCAAAATTTATAAAAACGGCTATTCAAATGTTTTATCATCCTGTTGGAGATATTGTCTAGTGTGATTGTGAGATACAGACTCAGTAGTGCTCTAGTAGGTATTTAAGTTTGGAGACAGTGACTTTTTATCTAGTGTTTTAGTTTAAGTCACGAGACATCATATTTAATAAAGAGAATAATGTGTTTCTAATTGTTTTGAGTATCATTTTCTTCATCTTATTGACGGGCTTAGTTACCTCTGAAAAGTTTTTGCATTAATTAAAAATAATGGTAGAACATAAAATCAATGACATAATATTATGTCATTGATTTTATGTCATGATAATAAGTTAGTACCAAAGTCACTCACTAGATGGCGTTAAGAAAAGTCCAGTTTTTTTTTATGGAGTCGCCGTTCTTCTCGTCAGAGTAAATATATTCTTTGGTCGTAAGTCAGCAACCGACTCGTTTTACTTATAGGTTATGGGCCCAGACCCATTTTAAGTGAAAAAATAGTTTTATTGTAGTATTTTTCGTGTTGAGTCAGTTAAAATGAGTTCCAGTTATCTCGCTAACGTGCCAAAGCTAAAAGGTCGCGAAAATTTCGACGATTGGGCGTTCGCAGTGGAGAACTTGCTAGTTCTGGAGGGTGCAGAGAAGTACCTAAAGCAAGAAGGAACGGGTGCAGTCGCAGAGGCGGCAGATGCAAAGACTCGAGCAAAAATGATTTTGACGATTGATTCATCATTATTTGTGCACATAAAGGATACAACGACCGCGAAGGGATTGTGGACAAAACTACGTTCTTTGTCGCTCGGTCGCTACATCTACGGTACTCCATATTAAAAGTCATGAAATCAACGGGTCGCTACATCTACGGTACTCCATATTAAAAGTCATGAAATCAATCGGTTGTTTAATCAGTGTCATGACATCAAAAGTCGCGGTGGGTAAATAACGAACTTCTCAGGGTGGGTAAGTAATATTTTTTAATCATACATAATTGTGTATTTAAATAATGAAATAAAGTAATTAATTAGTACATGTTTAAAGTAAAGTTAATGTTAAAGTATCTTATTGTGTATGATACGTACTACAAAAAAGAATTGCTTGCTATTCCTTTCAGAAATTGAAAAACATCCATACTATCGTCACGCCGTTCAAGAAACCGCGAGATTGCTTCTTGATGCATCCTCTTTTTCTTTCTAGGTGGAGTAGCTGGTACCGCGCTTTCCATTCTGGCAATTGTTAAGTTGGTGGCTGCTTGTTCTTTTTTTAGCTCACCAATTGTGGCATAAAGACCCATTTTTTATTATCCATTAAGGAGTTCCAGCGTCTGTGCCACGCTTCAATTTTATTTAGAGTCCTCGGCAAATTTCTGTTGTTATGGTTTAGAGCTCGTGAAGCACTTACAGGATCAGTAATCAGTTTTTCGGTATCTTGTGTAGTTTAGAAATAATCGAGTTACATCACTTATCGTTTCCACCCTGTATAGGTACTTAATATTTGAAATATATTACTAATTATTGCTATAAGAATTTTGACCGAATAAAACTTTCAATTCTATTAGAACTTTAGACATTTCTCTCACTTTAAGCGGCATTGAATTTTTAATCGGATTTTGAAACTGTAACAGATATATTAAAGATGATCCCATATTGCTGTCAACGGAACGGGGCAACAACGACTGCGGAGACATTTGAGTACATACGCGTGCGTGTGTGTGACGAAGTCCTTGCGAGCAAATCCGTGGGTTGCGGGCGTACGTTAAAAACCCATGCCAAAGCGGGAATACAAATAGATACAGCAACATTCATTGTAACGTACCTACTAATTATTATGGAGTACTGTAGATGTAGCGACCCGTTGATGCATAGTTGTCGATATCTAGACAATAAACACATCGACGTTCGATAACAAAACATTCATTGTAACGTACTAATTAATATAGAGTACCGTAGATGTAGCGACCCGTTGATGCATAGTTGTCAATATCTAGACAATAGATACCTACTTCGAGGTTCGATATCAAGTATGACACCCCTTCGTCGGACCTGTGTGCCTACCATGAGTTTACGTTAGGTGAGCTCGCTAGCGAATACCTACGTCAAAAAATTCTATGAAGATTTTATTTCTTGAAAGTAGCCGCTAGGGGCGCTGCACAATATGTCATACATTTAAGTGTCATTTTTTTACGCAGTCGCTAGCGAGCACACCTAACGTAAACTCATGGTAGGCACACTGATTTCTATAAGGTTGGAAAGCTGTGAAAATACATTGAAGTAATATTACTACGTATAGAACAGACATCGCGAACAAAATATGTACAGTGCGGGGTGCGGGGCGGGAATTTGACGGACAGCTGTCAGTCAAATCCATGACTATCAAGTTTCATAATTTATGGCGATAAAATCTGCACCGAAAATGTCGTACTTCATTGATAGGATTGCACGAATAGTGACGTTCCTGCGGTCGCCTCATCATAGACATTGTGAAACGATTGTGAAAATAAACAAATCGGCTAAATTGTGTTAAATTTTCATGGTGCTCAATAGCAAAAAGGTTCAGCTACTTACATTATTTTCTTTTATTATATTGTGCGTTTTCTGTAATGTAATCTAAGCTCCCCTCCCTTAGACTAAAATTAGCCCTCCTAGACAAGTGACAAAACGTAGCAGTTGAAACATTCGAAATCACTTCGCTCTGCCGTTTTTTGGTGTTAGTTACTTCACTCTGTGATGCGATTTTAAAATTACAAGTGGCGATTCCGAATTCACAACTGAGGGGACTGAGGCTAATCGTGTTACTTGTGTTACAAGTGCGTATGGGCTTCATACTTATGCTTAAGCCATTAATTATTTTTCTTCCCGATTAAAATCTAATGTAATCGATAATCGCCTTGAGAATCGTTAACTGGTATTTTCTATTCGATAAAACAATTACCCATCTCTAGTTTAAAACTGTCATCCAACAGCGCACGAAATATTATGAGTTATAGATAATGATACCATTACAGAGGCGACACTTCGTTTACGTTTAGTTTCTGCCTATTGAATTGGATACTGTAAGGAAACATCGTCATCATCATTTTAGCTACTGGACGTCCACTGCTGAACAAAGGCCTCCTCTAATGATTTCTACATCGCCCAGTTGATAGTGGCCTGCACCCAGCGTCTTCCTGCTATCTTCAGTCAGTCCATCTTGAGATTTTGGAAAAATTCCCACTCGTCACGGTAGGAACAAAGCTAGGGATGACCCACGCCTTCACTCCAGAACCAATAAAATAACTGAAAGTCAGAAACTTTCAGTTATTTTATTGTCTCTATTGTTAACTATCTCAGTGGTTGAGTACACGTATAATAGCTGTGAGGTAGAAGTTACGGGACTATTCCCACCTCTCCTTTTCACCGCTGCATCTCCTGTGTAGCTAGCACCTAGACTAGTTGATTTAAAGCCAAGGTATATCAGTTTTTAGGTAATGACTTAGTGCATCTAAAAATGTAAAACTTTCTAGTTTTTTGTAACATTGAAAAATCTAAAAAGAAGCATCATTTTTTTACCAAGTGTTTCTAAGAAATTTAAATGGAGGCTTTTGATGACAACGTATTGCTTACTTTTTCAGCTGTCGAACGAATCACTTTTATACTCATAGGTCCTGTACATCGGTAGATTTGGTAAATAAATGAATCCATCCGGACTCAGAAACTAAAAAAATTAAAATAGCTGTAATTTTTTAATACTGGATTTGTCGATTAAATTGATCATATTACTGCGCCCTAACGGGTCGGACACTGGTGACCAGACACACTGTACAATTATTATAATTTTAGCCTATCTCGTGAGCTAGGTGTCAATAATTAGGGTGATTTACTAACTAACCAGTCGCATACGAACAACAGCAGTGAGATTCAAACAAGTTTGATCCATGATGCCGCACGACTATTGTGTGAGCCCACCCGTAACCCAAGCTTATTTAGCTTAACACAAGGGGCTGGACGGGACTATTAGTAATTTGTGCAATACAAAGTGCTTATAATCTTTAAAAAAATCTTTTTATTGCTGTATTTAACCTTCCTTTCGTATACTAATTTATGCGTCAGTGTCAAGTCTGCGATTTTTATTCTTTGAAATTTTCGTAAAATGGCTGCCGCCGCGGTGACGCCTTGTAATTAACAAATTAAAATTAAATTAGTGTTTTAAAGTGCATAAATGTACAACTTAATGGTAAAAAGTCATTCCTTGATTTTTACTTAATATGTATCTGGAGTTATTTGAAAAGTATTTTCGTCTATAGGATGGCATATTTCAAAAAACAAAACTGCACTCAAGCGTGTTGTCACCATTGAGTTATAATGTACTACGTACTAGAGAAGACATGTCAACTAGACTGTTTCTGGCACTTAAATAGGTCCACGGACCGAAATACAATTAGTATGTGCCCAGCGCTTGTCACGAGGTGACGCGTTTGAGCGAAGTTTTGTTTTCTGAAAATATGCCTTCATGTGCATTAAGATACTGTTCAAAGAACACCAAGAACACAAGTAAAAGTCAAGGAGTGACTTTTCATAAGTAAGTTCAACATTTATTATATAAAAACACGCAATTGATTTTAATTTTTAAATTGCAACGGGTCCCCGCGGCGGTAGCCATATTTACGTGAAAATCAAAGAATAAAACATTTCTATGCGCAGAATAGACACTATCCCCCTTACTAATAAAAAGTTACACAGTTGTTGAACACTGTTTTAAAATGACATTTCCATACTAAACGTCAGTTTAAAACACTGTTCAACGAGCGTGTAAGTTTTATTAGTAAGGGGGGTATGTATATTGACGTATAATCTATATAAATAAAAATGAATTGATGTTCGTTAGTCTGATTAAAACTCGAGAACGGCTGGGCCGATTGAGCTGATTTTGGTTTTAAAATGTTTGTCGCAGTCCAGGGTAGGTCTAAACGGGGAGCAAATACGCGCGCGATATTGTTTTTCTGTGACAGACAAAATTCGCGAAGCCGCGGGCGGAAAGCTAGTGTTAAATAAAAATGAATTATGATGAATATAATTTTAGTATTATTTATTATTATTAATTTGGATTTAAAGGTTTCCTCGGCCGTGCCGTGATACAAGAGAAATATGGATCAAATTCGTTCAAAAGAATCGCAGCGAAGAAACATGGTTACCTACCGAGCATTCATGCATATGTTCCATGCATTTCCAAGAAAACGAAAAATTCACCTCTAAATCGGGAAGAGTGTACTTAAAGAAATCTGCAGTGCCATGCGATAACGTAATTATATTATTATTTTAATACTATTTTTATTAATTTTTAATACTGTAACGGTATTCACAGGCTTCTAAAATAACTTTTTCTTTTTCAGCCATCAACATGTGAACGGGAAGTATCAGAATCGTTGTCTGAATCAGTAAGCAGTTCGAATTCTATTTTTGACAGTCCAAGAAAAATTGTACTTAAAAATAAATTACGCAAGGAATCTGAAGCTAACAAGAAACTCACTGAAAAAATGAAGAAAATTCAAAGCCAAAATGTTTATTTGAAGAAAAAAAATGCTTCTTACAAAAAAATTGTCCAAAATTTGAAAGATACATTTGGACTCAATTTAAATGCCGAGATTGATTTAATGGCTAAAGCAGAAGTTGTTGAGTTACATAAATCTTTAATGAAAAAGAATAAACAGAGCAGGCATTATCTATTATGCCTGCTCTGTTTATTATATATATATATAATAAACAGAGCAGGCATAATATATACTGATTCGATACATATCTATGTATCGAATGAGTCAAGACCATTTGGAGTTGTATTTTGGTTCCATAAGAAGTCATGGCGGTTATAATAATAACCCCAATGTCTTACAATTTAGAGCAGCATATAAAAAAACTTTAAATCACCTGGAACTTAAGTCATCCTTTACCGGCAATTGCATTCCTCTCGACAATTTCACTATTCTAAATTCTTCGTCTGAAAATATAATTAATAGTACATCCTGTGCAACTAAATATGACCTTCAATCCTTTGAAGTATTGCAAAATACATCATTGCTAAAATCCAATTTGGAAGCTGAAACTAACTGCGATATTTTTGCAAAAATGCTTGATCATGAAACATTTACATATGAGTCCAAATTGATAGTAGGTTATATATCTGGTTATGTATCAAGACAGTTAACAAAAAAGTTAAAATGTGAAGTCTGTATTGACAGCCTGACGACACCACATAAACTTCCACATCACAGGCTTATAACTGTTAAAGACATGGGTGGCTTATGTTATTCGGCAGAAGACGTGTACGTAATATGCTTGGCTACAGAAAAAATCATACGTAATTTAATACGACGAAGCGGTGGAAGTCTTGCCTCGAGATATGATTATAATTATATTACCGTAAACACTCTAAAGAATTTCATTGAGAAAGAAGTATTTGCAAATTTGAATCAACATTCACTGAATCAGCCAGCAACATACAATCATAGAATTCATTTGATTCGAGCCATAATAAATCAGTACACAAAAATTAGATTGCATCACGAAGCAAAAACCGATCAGACTGTGGATAAGTATACCAAACGGCAGAAACTAACTAAACTTATATTATTTAAAGGAAATTAAGTTATTTTTACAGTTTAAATGCAATATAATCTGGACTGTTACATGGTTTCATTCGTTTTTTTTAAGAAATAGCTTTGAATTATCATTCTTAATCTTGTAAGTTAAGATATCCATGTCACTATATTGTTTATTATAGGTACAACGTAATTTTGTATACCTATTTTTGTGACATACTCATACGTACCCATTCAAGAATGTGTAGCAAATTCAGAAAACCACGTCTGAATCATTAATGTACCATGTACCTACTACCGTTATTTATATTCAACACAATAATACCCTTGTTTCGGCGCTTCTTTTCAGCACTTGCCAAAATGTTGGTCTCGAGGCGCTGATAGGGAAAAAAATAATTTAAGATACATGTAAAGGCTCAATAAGAGCAAAACTTAATTTTTTAGACATGTAGATTTTCAGATATATACATTTAGTTTAATTGTTTTTATTTTAATATTTAATGATTTGTAAGCACAGTCTAAGAAAATAAAGGAACTTTGACTTTGATTTTAAATACTTTTTTAATATTTAATTTTATTTATTTTCCGAGTATACACTCGTACAATATCAAGTATCTTATAAATCAATATCATCTGCGCGCATTAATTGTTATAATAATATAATAATAACATTACATTCGCGGCCGCTGCTATTTAGTGCGCGCGGCATCTTTTGTTTGGACCAACACAAACAAATAATGTTCATGCAACAAGTTTTTGTTGCGCGTTTGATATAAAGTACACTTTTGATGTGTATTTTCGAATTATTTCTGGTACTAGTTTTGTTAAACAATTAGTTTCTTTGCAATGAAATAATTTATTTCATGTGAAAGTTATTTAAATTGATGTGCGATAAGTTATTTGATGTGCATTTAATAATATCCCACTATTCAATAGGTAGAAACTAAACGTAAACGAAGTGTCGCCTCTGTAATGGTATCATTATCTATAACTCATAATATTTCGTGCGCTGTTGGATGACAGTTTTAAACTAGAGATGGGTAATTTTTTTATCGAATTAGAAAATACCAGTTAAAGATTCTCAAGGCGATTATCGATTACATTAGATTTTAATCGGGAAGAAAAATAATTAAAGACTTAAGCATCAGTATGAAGCCCATACGCACTTGTAGCACTAGTAACACGATTAGCCTCAGTCCCCTCAGTTGTGAATTCGGAATCGCCAGTTGTAATTTTAAAATCGCATCACAGAGTGAAGTACTAACTAACACCAAAAAACGGCAGAGCGAAGTGATTTCGAATGTTTCAACTGCCACGTTTTGTCAATTGTCTAGGAGGGCTAACTATTAGTTTAAGGGGGGGCGCTTAGATTACATTACAGGAAACGCACAATATAATAAAAGAAAATAATGTGAGTAGCTGAACATTTTTGCTATTGAGCTGCTTGAGCACCATGAAAATTATAAATAACACAATTTAGTCGATTTGTTTATTTTCACAATCGATTCATAATGTCTATGATGAGGCGACCGCAGGAACGTCACTATTCGCGCAATCCTAGCAATGAAGTACGACATTTTCTGGTGCAGATTTTATCGCCATAAATTATGAAACTTGATAGTCATGGATTTGACTGACAGCTGTCCGTCAAATTCCCGCCCCGCACCCCGCGCTGGACATATTTTGTTCGCGATGTCTGTTCTATACGTAGTAATATTACTTCAATGGTTGTCACAGCAACCGCTGAGCACATACTTATTGGATTTCGGTCCGTGGACCTATTTACGTGCCAGAAACAGTCTAGTTGACATGTCTTCTCTAGTACGTAGTACATTATAACTCAATGTGAAAATATGACGAATTATGTGACACAAATAGTTGAAACGTCTCAACGTTTAAGCGGAACAGGATTCGCTATAAATGATGAATGGGTTGGTTCATTGTTACTTGCTGGTTTACCTGAGCGATTCATGCCTATGATAATGGCGATAGAGCACTCTGGGATTCAAATAACCGCGGACTCGATCAAGTCGAAATTACTTGATATGGAAGTGGATCTAAGTGAAACGGAACGTAGCTCGGCATTAGCAGCGAAATGGCAGAAAAAACCGGCTAAACAGAACAGCACTAGCAAACATGGCGGACAGACAACCAGTACGTCAAAGTCAGGAAATGTCAACAACACGAAAACAATAATTTGTTATCGTTGCAGAGAAATTGGTCATTACCGTAACCAGTGTCCACTTTTAGAGGAGAAAACAGAAACTAAGAAACAGAGTAATGCTTTCAACGTTGTATTTCTCAGTGGAGGTTTCAGTAAAAGTGATTTTTATATCGACTCTGGTGCAAGTATGCACATGACACCGAATGAATGTTGGCTGAAAAATCCTCAATACTCATCAAGTTTACCAGAGATCATCGTTGCCAATAAGACGAAAATTCCTGTTTTATGTTCAGGTGACATAGAAATAACGACAAGTTGCAATTACGACATAACTGTGAAGAACGCGTTGTGTGTACCAAATCTCACGACTAACCTCTTGTCGGTGAGCGAGTTGATTAAAAACGGGAATTGCGTCGCACAGTGTTGCCGGTTCATAGTAAGTTACGGACGAAATTATTTTCGATCTGAACTTACTACCTTTTGTCAGATTTGTATAGAATATAACTATATCTAATAGAAAAATATATTTTTAAATTTTGAAATTGGTACATATTTTAGTACAAACTTGGAACAAAAATTAATGCAAAATATCATCTAACTTCAGCTTAATGATTAGGGTTTGTGGCTGTCCATAGCTCGATAGGCTTATATCATCCAAATGTATTTCTTGGTGCACCTTTGTAATGATGTTAAGTATGTTACCATGTGTAATAAACCGCTTGTTTACAGGAACTTGATCCAATTCTCAAATAGCGCCTCGGAAAAATTCTTAGTTTCGAGAATCGCAAAAAACAGCGCCGGTAGTATGTCGTAGCAAAATTTGTTTTTACAACATGAAAATATAATATCTGAGGATAATTTCTATCAATATTTCGTTACGGAAAGTAATGGAAAGTATGTACTTTCAGCCTTGTGAGTATAATTTTTAAGGTAGTTTTCAATCACTGATTTTGTTAAATTTTATTAAATAAATAGGCTTAAGTTCTATAAACACAAATACATTTTCTAAAAGACAGGACCTTGAACTCTAGAACCCATATTTTTAATCGTGTAAATATTGTCAATTGACAAAACAGTGCCTAAATGAATAAAGCAATATTTTTGCTCCAAGGAAACCTTGTTATCGGACGCCGTACTTTGACCAGTCATATTTTTATTTTTGTTAGCAATCTATCCTCAATATTTTGCATTTTCATGACAAACATATTCAGCTTGAATAATAGTTATTCAATTTTCGTTTACGTTCAGTTTCCAAAATTTGGTTTTTGTCCGGCCGTGGCAACACTGTGCGTCGTATTTAAGCCGAATAAATGTCTCGTAAAGAACAGACTGAACAAGTTGGTTGCAGTAGCTGATCTGGTTGATGGAGTATATAAGGTGAGACTACAAGCACAGAAATGCTTATTGACAACAGTCGGTGGAGTCACATGGCACAGACGGTTTGGTCATATTAAGAGCACGGACATGAACAAGATGAAGAGCTGTGGATTGGTAGAAGCTGTTACTGTTCCAGTAGAGACCACAGATTCAGTGGGGGAGTTGCTGGAGGAATCTGCGGTGAATCCAGAATACTCTTTTGTTCAGTCGAGTTCCAGTGGGTGTAAAGATAAGCCAGACTGTAAAGAACCAAAGAAAAGGCAAAGAAAAAAGCCAGAAAGGTATGGTTGTGCAAATTTGCGTACTACGTCTATAGGAGAAGATAGCATGACTTATGCTGAAGCTGTCAGTGGTCCTAGGAAGCAACAGTGGTTGCAGGCGATGGCGGAAGAGCTGCAGTCATTTGACGACAACCAAGTTTGGGAGATTGTCGATACTCCAGATGGCGCTAGAGTAGTACAGTGCAAATGGTTGTTTAAAAAGAAAGCTGAAAATAACAGTAAATTATTCAGGATTGCATTGGAATTATGCAAAGAGAATTTTAGAGTATTTGTTAAAAAACAAAAGTTATTGTTTGACATGTTCTAAAGTAAAAAGCAAAGAACTGCAGAGAAACTCTCAGTAGCTGTGAGGCAGAGTACATGGCTTTGTCAGAAGCATGTAGAGAGGCTATGTATTTGCAAAATTTGTAATGTGAATTTATAGGTTGTTACAATGAGTTTATGCAAACACTTGGTATTGTTTTGATAAAAGTTAATTATTATTTTCTAGTTTTGTGTTTGTATAGACTGTGAGATTGTAAATGTGTAGTGTAATAGATATTTAGATTATTTGCTATTTTGATATAGTGGGGGTGTTGGAAAGTATCTATATCAAAATAGTATATAGTAATTAAAAAAATAAAAATAAAAGACAGTCGTAAGTCAGCAACCGACTCGTTTTACTTATAAGTTCCTATGGCCACCTCCTGACTCCATCATCAGACCAGCTCAATGGTACCATAACATTGCATTGTCATCGTACTTACATAAGTATACCAAATTTCAGCTCAATCGGTTGAGGAGAAGTGGTCTTAAATTCAGTTGCAAGATTTGTCCCATACATACTAACAAGTGAAGTCAATATAAAGCTTGTAAATAAATAAAAAAAGCTTGTAAAAATTACGGAGGGACATACTGATGATTCTGATTTCAACCCAGTTGTTACGGATATCCATTTTTTCTTACGATTCCTGTAGTTTTGTTTACATAGGCGTCAAGATAACGGGAAAAATACAAGTATAAATATTGGTCTCACGGAAACGCTGGAAAATGGTGTTTGATATTTATACGGTACGATTTTTTTCATTTTTCATTAAAGTATTTGCATTATATGGAAACTTCATAAATAAAAAAAACTGAGTTAAATTTAAAGGATAGTGCCAGGGTCTGGACCAAGTGTTGCCCTCAAATTCAAAACATTTTTTTTTTCTCTTAACTCCAAGGATAGATTTCAGTGCGCTCCGGTTTACAAATTAGTATTGGCCTGAGGAACAAAATGCACTATGGTTTCATTCTGGGCAGCACTTAGTCCAACTTCCATACATGGATTGGCACTGTCCTTTATTATTTTTCAATCTTTATCGAATGCTTCATCCATTTTTAATTAAATAGGTACCACGTACAAGTTACAACACACAACAACAGAACACAAAACACTGCGCGAGATACCTACAAAAGTGGGCTGAGTGTGAGTAACTGAGTATTTAATGAATATCCGTAACCGTAACCGAAACTTTCGGATATCCGAAATAAAAAACTATCCGAAACCGTAACCGTAACCGATTCAAAAGTTTCGGATGTAGGCAGTTTAAGGTAGAATCCCGATTATCCGGATCAATTAAAACCAGGGGTGTTCCGGATAATCGAAAATCCGGATAATCGATTTCAAAGTAAAATCAAACAATTATTAACTTTTTACATTATAAAGGGTTTTCAATACATCATTTTAGTCTAAAAATATAAATTTTAGACCATTGGTCATTCATTTCTTTTAACAATGAACTAAAAAGACGTCTGTACCATGTTACGGTGGCGGCACCTTCGGTTTTTATGGGTCCAGATCCTGAATGGGTAATTAGAAACCGTGAAGAATGAGTCCGGATAATCGAAGTCCGGATAATCGAGATTCTACTGTAATTGTTTTTTGTATAGCATTATGTAAAGGCATAACCTCAGATTATAGATCATAGTATGATCTGAGGGAATAACAGCCTGACTTACCTTTATAATGCGATCTAGTATCATTATTTTTATACTTTTTATTCGATGTAAAGTGTGCGACCATGAATAAACTGTGTTGGACAACTATTTATTTATTTATTTAAGGACAACCAACAAAACATACACCATACATTCACAGTTTCCTTATAAATAAATTAAGCTAAGGTGTTGCCTTAATTAAAGGTTGCCACGACATGCACAGAATGTTGGATAACAATAACGTTGCCAAAGTGACAGAATGCAAAACAATTGAGAATGTTACTAGGTATGCAAAATCACTTGAAATCTATGTTACAGTTAAGCTTTTACATTTACAAATACATTAGTTTTTATTTCATTCAAAAATACCCAGTAGTTATGATTTTATAGGCATTCAAAGTTCGCTTAAATATTGAATCCCGCCGATGGTCACGTGACCCCGTGTGACGTACATTCACAGCGTCCGCTTACTAGAAAACGGATATAAACATACTTAAATATTTTTTTTTTGTAAATACAAACTTATTATACATATTAACACCCAGACCCATCACAGAAATTAAACTTGAACCAAACCCAAACTTGATGCGATTGTGTCGTTTTATTGCGAATTACCTTCCAGCTCCATCATTAGACCCCGATTACTATATAGAATTAAAATACTCATCAATACAAAACGAACGAGCCCAAACTCGATGCATTTAAGTCGTTTTATTATAGAGTTCCTATGGCCACCTTCCAGCTCCATCATCAGATCAGTTCCATGTCATCATAATATTGCATGGTCATCCAAATCACATGTGTTTGCGAAATTTCAGCTTAATCGGTTGCCTGGAAGTGGGTCTTAATTCAGTTTACAAGATTCCACCCATACAAATATGAGCCAGTCGTTGTAAATGACGTCACGCGCATAAAATGGCGGGCCGGCCGCCGCCCGCACTTTTAAAATTCAATATCTTGGAAACTAATTGACGTATCGAAATAATTCTTTCACGTGTATTTTTTATTTTTAACAGAGAATACAGAAAGCTAAAAAACAAAATTAGTGAACATTCTTCATTGCAAATTGCATTCTAAAGCACAGATATCCGTAACCGTATCCGTAACCGAAACTACATATCCATAACATCCCTAAATTAACTACTTGGTATTTTTGAGTGAAATAAAAACAAATGTATAGGTATTGTAAAAGGTTAACTGTAAAAAAGGTTTCAAGTGATTTTGCACACCTAGTAACACTCTTCAAAGGATGGTTTTAAAAAATTCGAATAATTTCCGGGAAAACCCTAAAAATAGCCTTTTTTTCCCATACAAACGTTTTCTAGGTACCTAAAATGTAGAGTCAATTTGAACTTTATTGCTATTCGAAGGGTGGCCAAAGTTTGTGAAAGACTGGCCACCCGAGCTAATATAAGCGAAATCGACCATTGCTCGTCGCAGTTCCTCACGGGGCATTGCAAATTTAAACATTAAACTTCACGAACAAACTAAAGTCATATCAGATGTAATAAATCCTTTTTGCTTTGAATTATTAATAAAAAGTATAAAATGAAATTACATCAAGTACAACTTACAAGAATGTTAATGTTTGTTTTTTGAATTCAATGTACACACGGCCACACTGTTAACTATCCATTTCCGTTTTTGCTCTCGCTCTAATCAAATGGTGATTCTTTGCGATGGAACGAGATGACATGACTGGCAATGGGCAGTTAACACTGTTGCCGATAGTACACTAAAATCCTACTAATATTATAAATGCGAAAGTTTGGATGTCTGGATGTTTGTTACTCTTTCACGCAAAAACTAGGTACTGAACGGATTTTGATAAAAAAAAATAGTATTATTGTTTATAACCCAGAATAACATTAGGCTATAATTTATGACGATCTGTGACAAACTAAATTTCACGCGGGTGAAGCTGCGGGCTAAAGCTAGTTATGTATATTTTAGATATTAAATGGAAAAAAACGTGTTTTAACACAGTAAAACAACAACATCCTACTAATATTATAAATGCGAAAGTTTGGTTGTTTGGATGTTTGTTATTCTTTCACGC
This sequence comes from Ostrinia nubilalis, assembly GCF_963855985.1. Taxonomy (NCBI): domain Eukaryota; kingdom Metazoa; phylum Arthropoda; class Insecta; order Lepidoptera; family Crambidae; genus Ostrinia; species Ostrinia nubilalis. The sequence goes on along the minus strand of NC_087119.1, from coordinate 23,638,432 downwards.
AAAAACTACCTACTGAATGGATTTAGACGAAACTTTGCAGTATTATTGTATAACCCAGAACATAATATACCTAGGCTATAATTTATGAGGATCCGTGACAAACGAAATAAAATATCACGCGGGTGAAGCCGCGGGCTAGTATTATCATAAACGAAAATATGTTTTGATCGTCGATCATCATTGTCGTCATCATAATCAACTTGGATTATAAAATTGGCATCTTGTTAAATTGGCTATTTTATGAAGCGAAGATTTTACTAACAAAAGGATTTTCATAAAAAACCATGGATATTGGCAGTCCAGTAATAGAAACAGGCCTGTACCGAAAACCGAACCCTCGGTGCGCGAGTCCGACTCGAACTTGGCCGGTTTTTTATATATCTTAATTATTTTGTTGGAGTTACGAGTATTTACTGTGCCCATCTCATCAAAAGATCTCGAAAAATCGATCCAGTTAGTTACAAATTTTTGAAACGTGTCCCCGTAGCTAAAAAATCTTTTTGTAACAAAGTCACAACAATACTGCTAGAAAAGAACATCACAAACGGACTTATTCGAAACAGGAAAAAAGTAAGAAATAACTCGACGCGACTCGGTAGACAAGAAATGTAAGACAGTATAATAAATGTAAGACAAGACAAATGTAATAAATGTAAGACAGTATAATAAATGTAAGACAAGACAAATGTAATAAATGTAAGACAGTATAATAAATGTAAGACAAGACAAGAGAAAAATCAACAGATACAGGAATACACGAAAATGTTTGGAAAATTCTATAAGAGGTCAAGAGGTGAAAAGGTCAAACCACTAATCAATCAGATCAGGTCAAATCACACGGGGAAAAATTATGATATCAGTAGAATGTACAATACCAGACATCGAACAATAAGATCACAAGTACTATCGGCAACAGTATTAACTGCCCATTGCCGGTCATGTCATCTCGTTCTATCGCAAAGAATCGCCATTTGATGAGAGCGAAAGCAAAAACGGAAATGGATAGTTAACACTGTGGCCGTGTGTGTTTGAGCGCACAGTGTATCTCGATAAATATTGTGTCATCTTTTTGAAGTTGTAATGAATGTTATTTTGCAAAATCATTTTTAGTCTAATGTGCTGTCTTAAAAGTACTTCGAAATAACAACAAAACTACAAATACTGTAGATAAATATAGTAAACCCTATTGTCTTTGTATCCACATGGTGAAAACAAATAATAAATATTATTGGGAAATACTTATAGTTATTTATTTTTTTTAGCGTTAAGAGTAGGCGCACACCGTTGATTTTTCGTCGGCCGATAGTTTAGTCGGGCAGTTGATCAGTATGGGCAATTGGGCATGTATGGGAGTGCGCACACTACGCCGATTCGATTTGGCCGATTCTTCATACAAATTAAAATCGGGCACAACTATCGGCCAACTAAGAATCAACGGTGTGCGCCTACTCTAAGAGTCGCATCTCAAACTATTTGAAAATTATAAATAACTTGAAATAAAAAAACCGGCCAAGTGCGTGTCGTGTCACGCGCAGTGTAGGGTTCCGTAGTTGTCCTTCGTTACCACAATATATTTCAGAAGCAAGCAATTACTTCATCTAAAGTCACTTTTAATATTTTCGTGTAAGGAATTTTTATTAGGTATGAAATTTTATAATACATGAGTAAAACGACTATTACTCTTAAACTAACTGATCTATCTTAACCGCTATAGTTTTCCTTGAAAGTTCATAAAAAATACTATTATCATGAATTTTTTCAGATTTTTCAAGCCAATAGTTTAGTTTTTAGAGGGGGGGGGGGGGGGGGGGGGACGCTCTACTCGAACAAAAAATGGCACTTTAAACTTTAATATTTTGCAAACGAATCCCTAAATCGATAAATGGTCTTAGAAACCCCTAAGCCATTTTAAAAGACCTATTCAACGATACCCCACACGATGGGGTACAAAAATTAAAAAAAAAACATCCCTACTTTACATGTAGGGGAGCTAACATTTTTTTTACAAAATTATATTCTACCGTTTTGTCGGCGTGATTAATATACATACTTCCACAAAATTACAGCTCTCTAGTGCCAATAGTTTCCAAGCAAAACCTCGGACAGACAGACAGACAGACATATCGAAACTATAGGCGGGAACATTGATGAAACAAACGATAGACCGACACCGGCCGACAGCGTATTATACTTGAAAATTTCGACGGGTTCATCCAGTGTCTAAGTAGCTAAGTTGGAAGAACAGTCGCCCGGCAAGCGGGAAGGTCGTAGGTTCAATTCCCGCCGTAGGCAGTTCGGTTTTTTCAAGTTATTTACAATTTTCAAAATGGGAAATATGATAGCAAACGGGGTGTATTTAGGTTGTTTTGTTGTTGAATTTAAACCTTGTATTTATGTAGAACCTTTTGTTTACAAAACATTATTATAGTAGGACTGTTTATTTTGAAAACATTTCACGATGAATTCGATGCAAAATGTTAATTGTTTATTTTTAGTGCGAAAATTCTTTTTTTACTTTATTTGTTTCTTTGTTTTTTGTCCAAGAAACACAGCAGGGTACGCACCGCACGGTAAGTTGTATTGAACCAATTTCGTAAAATTACGGTAGGTATTACCCGTGGTATTACTTAGAAGTAGATTTAATCTTGGAGACAAACATAATGATTTCCATTTTTAGCCAAAAGTCTTAAAAGCGTGAAATTAAAGATTAAATTGTGTATTTACTTTCTAAGTATGAATAATGAAAGTAATTTTAAGAGATATTTTAATTATGCTTGTAATCTTGTTTTGATCGCTCTTAATGCAAATATGATATTCACCCGACTGACTACACAATCTCTAATAAACATTTTATAGTGGAATGAATTTAATAAAGACAGCCAAAACCTAGGGGGTCTATTCTCAGTGACAAAATTGAAGCACGGAATTTCGTACGATTTTTACTTTTCTTTGTTGAAAAAAACAAGTTACATCTCGTGCGCCACCGATCCTTAGACGATCAGTTGGGGCCAAAACCTTATCGAATAGCGACCACGCAGTCCACGCACCCAGCGACGTAATGTAGACAGGCCTCCCATCCCACTCGGTGGATTCGACGAATTGATTTATTGTGAAATTCGCACGGAATGCTGGCATCAAAAGGTAGGAAAAAGGAAGAATGAGCCATACTACTGGTCATCGAAAAATTTTCAAATCTATAAAAGCAGTAGTAGTAGAACTAATCTAAATATATTGTATAACTCAAAGGTGACAGACTGACTGACATAGTGATCTATCAACGCAGCGTCTTTCCGTTCTATACATGGCCAGAACGCACCCATAGGAAACTGCTCGTGTATATTTTGTAGTGCCTGTTTGTACGTCTGTGACTACAAACTATACACGAATTTTGCGTACTGATCGTGTATAGTTTGGAGGAGCTTAGTAAAAAAAGTCATCTCCAAACTATACTCGATTAGTTTCTACTACACCACTTACACTTGACTAGAGTGTGTTTAGTTGATATTGATTTAGTAAAATTCAGTAAAATATGGAACTATATTTAAAATCACATTTATTTGATATTATTACATAAAATATTATTATTTTACTGAATCTATAATAAATCTAGATTTTTAACACTATTGTAAGTGGTTTTTGAAATTAAATTGATTAGGTAGATTTCAAATTAAATAACAATTTAATTAAAATGAGAGAGAGTGAGAGAAGAAAGTTCAACGTGCATTAAATACAATATTATGCGAGACTTCAAATGCTAGGTTTGTATTGTCGGCCGTTTGGTGTAGTGGTTCGAAACGGACTACTATTCCGGAGGTAGCGGGTTCGATTCCCGCACAGTACAAACATTTGTGTGCATGAACATATTTGTTTGTATTGGACTGGGTGTTTTCTATGTATAATAAGTACGTATTTACAAAAAAAAGTATTTAAGTATGTTTATATCCGTTGTCTAGTACCCATAGTACAAGCTTTGCTTAGTTTGGGACTAGAAGCGCAGTGTAAAATGTCTAAGGATATTTTTTTATTATTTTAAATAATAAATAAATATCCTTCCTTTTATTTATTTTATTTATTAACTTTTATCTCAAGAATAAAATCATTTTGACATATTTCCATACCTACGACAATTGGTGAAATATCAGCCCCAAAACAAATATCTTTTCTATGGCAGAATAAGAAACACCAAAAAATCCTTTATCAAAACAATGACACGTGTCGAAAGATGATTCAATGTTTAAAGTAGACGCAGATATTAATTAATATGTAATAGAAAGAGAGGTCAATAAGTCAAAATGACTAGCATGCAACTGCTCGCGTATAAATTGTAATCACGCACTTATTACAATACATACATGATTAGTCCGTATGCGTACTGGCGATGTATATTTTGGAGTAAGATAATTGACCTAAGTCACTACAAAGTATACGCGAGCAGTACGCAGCATATGCGTACTGGTCGTGTATAGTTTGGAGGAGCTTAGTAAATAAAGTCATCTCCAAACTATACTCGATTAGTTTCACACCCTTGCGTTCTGGCTATGTATAGAACGGAAAGACGCATCAACGCACAGCCCAAACCACTCACTGGACGGATCGGTCTGAAATTTGGCATGCAGGTAGTTGTTACGACGTACGCATCCGCTAAGAAAGGTTTTTACGAAACTCCACCCCTAAGGGGGTAAAACGGGATCCACGCGTACGAAATCGCGGGCGGCCGCTAGTTCAATAAAAACTCATAGTTCGTACACAAGAATCGCACCCCGATGTTATCTCGAGATAAAAATATTATTTTAACAAAGGCAATTTAAATTAATCTTATGACAAAGCAAAGTCGGATTATTCTTTCGAAGAAATGCATTCAATTTTAATAAACCAAACCGGAAAATCATGTACTTAAGTAAAAATTTAATTTAAATTCAACAGCCCATTCATTCCAGCCCCTGCAGTCTGGCAGCAAAAGGTACCCTAAACACGTATCTAGTGTTGTGTGCAAACTATCGATGCTTTCAATATCGATATTGTATTAAATTAATAACAATAATAATTTATTTATTTCTCTCACAACAGATTCACAACACATCAGTAACGTACTTAGGAGATAATTATATCTCTATAGATTAAGAAAAATCTGTAACACCAGGCCCATTCCGCGGATAATCTATTTTATTGTATTTTATTATTAATTGTATTAATTAGTAGATTCCTAGTAGTACGGAGAGTTTGTTGTTTTCTATTGTAATGATTGTAAAGGAAACTAACGACGGTATTTTTATTAACTATTTTCTTCTAATGCGTGCGAACGATATACGACATTATTACGTCATGTTAGATATTATGAGTGCGTTAAATTTTAAGCGTCACGTTCACTATTTAAGTATTTTCGGACAAGTAGGCCCAGTTTGTAAACAAATAGTTAAAAAATGTACTAAAAGTCAAGCTAACCATTGTTCGAAAAACATTTTTTCCGATATTTAACCACTTGTCATTTGACATCTGTCAATTTTGACTATTGGTTATTTTAACCATGAATCAAAAAACTGGGCCTTAGTAACACGTAATCGATAATGGTTTTACCCACTCTTTATAGTCATACTTGTTGTTATTGGTTTGCATTTTCTGATTTGTTAGGGTTGTCACACACAAGCGGCCCAGCATTGTCCATTCGGCAGTATTTAATTTTGTTCAAAATTATATTAATATTAATAAATTAATATCGGATGCCATTGTCAGTGAGTGACATGAGGTACAAAATATAACAGAAGGTAAACTCCATACAAAGCGCGCTCCAGCTACGCACACATAGACACCACTCACGTACGCGTTATCAAGACTGTCTTGGACTCAGATCATAGAAAGAGAATAGATATGAAGTCGCGCGTAACTACAACGAGAACCAGTGTCCCCACATTTCCCCCACCACAGCTCCCACACACACACATTCAACTGTGTAAAAACAAAGCGACTGAGAGTCTACGACAACATGTGCAACCGGCTTAAAAGTGCTGTGATTGTGAAGAAGGCGTGCCTTATGGCCAATCAATGGCCGCGTGACGTGACGCACACTTTGAAAACGCTAGTGAGAGAACAAAGATAAAATGGAGTCAACAAGATATCGATACTTTAAATCGCTAGGGGCAAGGCTCGAAACTGGTTTCACAAAATGCTTATGTATGAAAACCTTTTTATTATTATACGTTATTATTAACTACTATCACGCATTTACTTTTTAATAATGGCGATCTGCGTACCGCATATGTTTATTAAAAATAATGCCTATATTAGGCTTTCAACTAGCTATTATAGTAATTACATAGTTGACAGTTACTAATTACTTCTACTGTTATTATTTTTTTGGAAAATCTTATAATCGCAAGTAACATAGATCGATAACAATCGTTGTTTCAGAGTGTTGTATTTTTGTTCACTCGGAATATTTTCGGACGTCCAATGATAGGAATTGAAAAGTTATGTAAGAAAATGCGCTACCAAACGCAACACATGACAAGACAACCCTAGCGCGACGGCCGAGCGTGCGAGCGAGCGAGGTATGCAAAGCGAGGTACATACATGAGTTTACCTTCTGTTATATTTCGTGCATGAGGCTTTCAATATTAATTTCGATGGAATTCAAAATGCCGACCTATAATCTGTTCCTAATTAAGCTGTTTATTGAGTACTTATATGTATACCTAGTTGGTGCTTGTGACTTTGTCTGCCTAGAAGTACTACTTTGACTAAAGAATCAATTTGTGATGATTTTTATTTTTATGGTTGATCAAAAGCGTTCAATATTTGGGCCCACCCCCCTCCTCTTGGAATGGGGGGCTTAGTTTTTTATGTGACTTTACATAAAAATTGTTTGTATTTCTTATGTGCCCGTCTCACAGAAATAAAAAATTGCATCTGTAAGCCAACAATAATAATACATAATGTGTCATAAAAAACACAAAAATGTAAAATATTGACCAAAAACCATTTAAAAAATTAATGAATTTTAGTTTTTGACAAAAAATTCAGTTTTATCGATAAAATTGACTACCCGTTCGCGCTAAGTTTGCCGGTCCGTGGAATGCGCCCCCAACAGTGATTAAACGCAATTAATGTGTCTTATTTTACGCAAATACTTACACTTTTTTTATCAATAATAATAAATAAAAAATATCTTAAATATATTTTGTTATTAGTTATAAACGCTTCCCTTCGAGTGACGTCATATCGCCAGCGGCAAACTTAAAGCGAACGGATAGTAATAACATCGCCTTAAATTATCGCTAGCCCTATCCCAAACACACTGTATAATTTGACAGTGACGGCGGCGCAGCGCGGAGCGGAGAAGAGATGTGGAAAGTAATGAAATCTGATTGGTTATTCAAAACACTTCTATGCTCCGCTCCGCTTTGGTGGAAACCGGTCCTAAGCTTGTTCTAAAAGGGTGACTTTATGGACGTCTTACGAGTTACCTATTTACAAACTGACAAACAATTTCAGCATTATAATGCCTACGACTAAAAAAGTGCCATATTCACCTGCAGTATTGTATCGTGGTCAAACTTTTATGGAATCCAAGCCCCGGACAAAGCGGTTCATAATAAAAAGGATTGCGGCGGCCATTCCACTATAATCGCATTTTCCCGTCTGCTCTCACAATTTCTTTATTAGCTACGGATTATAGAGGAACCTGGAACATGACTGTTATATCGCTTAGTGACTAATAATGAATTTCAATTAATTACGGTCGCCTCTATGAAACACAATGGTATTTGTTCGCGTGAACATCGTAATCTGCGCGCAGCTTTATGGCTCGCTTCGCTCTAGCTTTTTGTTAAATGCTTTTAATAAATTAATAGATTTTATTCAATTTTGACCACTATGGCAAGTACGTGTGCATTACCGCAGCAATTTTTTTTATAAATGTTGTGCTTTAGAGAGTCGAGAGTATAGCAGATAATTAGTCCATCGTGAGCAGAAATTTGTTCACTTATAGCAAAATTCGTTCAAATTGTAGTTTTAAAGTTATTAGGAAAAAACAGATGTTGTTAACGTTTCAACATACCTACTCTGGAAAAAATTTTTTTTAAAGTCGTTCTATCCCGGACCCAAATACATGAATATCTACTAGATAGCTTTTGTTGCGTATTAATTTGTCCACGAATAGCAAAATTGATTCGTGTTCCGGCTCTCAAGTTATTTGGGACTTTGCTGGGGTAATGTTTTAGATCTAGATGGTATGGATCGGTAGATGTAGCGTAGTTTCCCGAACGCTACCCAGCCGAGTCGGATTAGTCGTTTATCTCATCATGTATTATAAAATTCCCCACCTAATAAAAAATCATTAGAAAAAAATAATAAAAGTGACTTTAGATGAAGAAATTGCTTTCTTCTAAAATACATATATTGTGGTAACGACGGACAACTACGGAACCCTACACTGCGCGTGGCATGACACGCACTTGTCCAATTTTTACATACAATATTTATTATCTTTATAATATTTTATTGTCTTTTCTTATAATATTTTATTGTCTTTACAACGCAAATGAGTGAAGAATATACGTGCGTCCCGTCAATGCTCGCTCGTGATTGTCCTGTCTTAGATAATAATATCTCAGGAGGTGTTGTTTTGTTTTCGATGCAAACTCGCGGATATAACAGGCCTGGTAACAGTCATTTAACTCATTTATAAAATTTCTTAACTAGTTAAAATTTCATGTAGGATAGTAGAATTAGTTTTTAAATCGGAAATAACTCCTACAAAACATTATTTTTATTGCTTTAATGGCTTCATTGGTTGCCCATTAAGACTCTCCTAGGTTTTCGAATTCGACGGAGTTGTGCTTAAGAGCCATTTCACAAAAATATTCCGCGCGAATTTAGGTAAAAGCTGTCAACGCAACGTCAAAAGAGTAAAAAGAACGCTGAAATGGACAAAAAAATCTTGAGCCGTGACCGTATTAAGACTTGATTTAAATTATTAATTTTAAGGTAGAATGAGGTATTCAAACTTGATAAATTAATTTAACTTTTTAATAGAGTTTATTAAGTCTTTTATATTTCGATTCATAATGAAACACGAATAGGCACAAGCCCAAACTCCATAGGGTTCTATTGTTTTGTTACGGAGGTGGCCATTGCATCTCCTCCAGATCCATTATCAGATAGAGCTAAGAAATAAATAAATAAATATTATTATAAGTAAACAAATAACTAAAATAATTCATCTTACTATCTTACTTCTTACTAGTCTTACTAATATTATAAATACGAAAGTTTGTGTGGATGTCTGGATGTTTGTTACACTTTCACGCAAAAACTACTGAACAGATTTTGATGAAACTTTACAGTACAGTACAGCAGTACTAGGCAGTCTGTGTTCAACTATCACTCGGGTCGGACGTTCCTATCGCAAGAACTTTGGTTCACTCAGTTCCGATACGACTCTAGTGCTGTGTGTGATTTTCGTGAATACAATGAGTTTATTAATTTCTACGAGTGGATTTCATTTTGCCTGAGACCTACGCCATGAACCCTGAACCAGAAGACCCTGTCGCCAGCTACAGCGACGCTCATCCATCCCTGGCGTCGACCAGAATAACAATGATAGGCTATAATTTATGACGATCTGTGACAAACTAAATTTCAAGCGGGTGAAGCCGCGGGCAATACTACATATTTCATACTAGCTTTTTGCCCGCGACTTCTTCTGCGATGAAGTGGAAAATGGTTCTAATAGAATTAAAATATTCTAAGAAAATTAATTTTGTTAAATGATTATATTTTTTGATATAAAATCTACAAACTATTATGTTTAAATATTTGAATACTTACAAAATTATGAGATCTTTCTAAAACAAAATTAAAACACTACACCTGCCGCAGATTTCTTTTTTGTTTTTCTTTCGGCTATTGTGTGCGCATACTCTGGAGTATTCCACATACAACTGGTCGTCGGAGAAGCATAGATTTCCATTAAGTCTACTCCCGCTACCTTATGGCACTCCGCTAAAACTCGTGAGGGCGCCAACACTTGCTTTTGTATCGAAAATTAGTATGAGCAGCTGCGCACGCGGTTGCCCGTTGCAGGCTCTATGCAACCACACTATTTTAAACCGTGGTCCCTAAGCATGAGATGGGAAACTGCACTCTCTTGAATTCTCTTGAATTTGATGGTGTTAGGGGAATCCTAGGAATTAATACATACTTTCCAATGGAATCTCCTCATCAATATTGCGAAATTGCGAGTTGCAATGCAATGTTACGTTTTCACTTGTTATTTTATTGTAATCTGACCTTGATTTTTCAAACACGTGTCAAAATAAAAAAAAAATTTAAATCAAAAGTACTAAGGAATATTTCATTGATATCAACTTAGAAACAAGCACAGATCACAGAAACTAAAGGGAAATGTGACAAGGGACAAATTGGAACATATTGCTTGTGAAAGCAATGATGACAGTAGCGACGTCATTATGTAAACAGTTTATATTGCTTGAATAGTACTAAAGATTATTCGGACGTTGAATACTGATACTGCAGTGGATAATGAGCACATAATTTGATTTCTTTGTGTGTGTGAATTTCTAATACGACACTGAGTTTCGAACTCAGCGCATTACTTAGCATCTCTCTATATTTCTATGGAACCAAGTTATCTCCAAAATAACATTCCACACCTTTTTAACCTAGTCAGGTAATAATTTTAATAAAATACAAAGCACGTCATCTATCAATAGGATATTATGTATATTTTAGAAGTTAATAAATTATGCATTAAATATAAACACTTTAGAAGTTTAGTTAAATCGTAGAATTTCTGAAAAACAACCTACTAAAACCGTACTGAAAAAAAGTATTAATAAATGTTATCTAATTTATTTATTAAACGTCGAATTTTATCAAAGATTTTGGACTAAAGTTTTTGAAAATATTTTATAGCCTACATAGAAAAAAATTAGGATTCTAAATCGTGAAAGAATTTTTTTTCTGAGCCTATTGCCTCCAAACAAACAATTAAATCTTTCCTCTTTTATTAGTATAGATTTAACAACAAAGCTTCCCTCTCGAAACAAAACGCTTCTTTTTCTTCTTCACGAAACAAAACTCAAAGCGGATAAATAAATAAACAAATCTTTGGACAATTTCACAGCGCCATCTAGTCCAAAAGTAGGCAACCAATATGCTTGTGTTAAGGGTGCTAGCATAATGGATATACTTTTTTATAATTTATTTATTAAATTAAATACATGGTACCTACATATTATACATAGTTACACCCAGATCCGTCAAAGAAATTAAAATTCATCATTTCAATTTTTGCTCGACCGGCCGACTCGAAACAGCCTCTCGGCATAGTATCAAATGTATTTGGTCGCCGTACAAATCACCGCTTCACGACACGAACGCACGTAAACGTCATGGCGGGAAAAATGACACAGGTCCTGCCTTGACGGGCGCTCGCGCCATACTAATCGATGTCGGCTTGCGCATTGTAATTTATACTGATATTCACATCAATATTTTGACAAAGTGGTTACTAATATTTAAACAATAACTGTAGAAATCAATTCTACAATGAATATTCTTTATTTTGGGATACTTTTATTGCAGTTATTGCTGTGTTTTTAAACCAAAAACCACGATCAAAATGTGACGTTAATCTTCAAATTTGCCAAATTATTTTTAGATTTTACTCAATAATGGTAATGAAATTCAAGAATCTATTTCATTAATGGACTACAAGAATATATGTCCGATGATTACTATATATTTTTAAGCTTATTATACGAGCATAAATAATAGATACAGGACTTTGAAAATGAGTCTGCGGCAATTTTTCCGTAAAATGGTTGTGGGAGATGGGGCACTGTGAATTAAGCAAAAGAGTTTTAGTAAATCCGTTTCATTAATGGTCAACGCCAAGGATTGACCTATCTTTCGCAGTTATTAAATAATCTCTGGGTGTTGCTTAAGATAGTAATTCATGCTTCCAAAATCTTATAAATTCGCACGAAAATGTAAAATGGCTCTTAAGTGGTGGGGGCTCCCGAAAGGCATTTTTTCGGTTTGCCGGTTATACTGCGTAAAGGATTATACCCTATCGAAAAGTGGTCTTAATGATGGTTAAAGGATATTTAATCCTGAATTGAATAAGACCAAATTCATATAATAATAAAAATAAATAAACTTTATTTCTGTTTCACAGAGGTATAAAAACTTATATCTAGTTACAGTAAGTTATCATCATAATTATAGCAATGATACCTTTGTGAGAGACTGGTATCTGTACTAGGGTGCCGAAGGCACCCTGTCTAACCGATTACCAGGCCCTCGCTACCGATTTGGTTCCAACGAGACACAATTTCAACGGGACACATTTTCAATCAGACACATTCCCACGTGGACACATCAATTATTGTATCATCAGTTAAATGTTTTAATGAAAAAAATAAAATGTGTTAATTGTCATGGGTATGTATTCGTCTGCCGTTTGGTGTAGTGGTTCAGAACGGACTACTATGCCGAGAGGTCCCGGGTAACCCGGGTTCGATTCTCGGCCGGGCAGAAATTGAAATGATGCATTTTAATTTCTGTGACCGGTCTGGGTGTTAGACTATCTATACTTATAATAAATCTGTAAAGAGGTCAATTCTGTACATGAAATATAAAATTTCAAAATAACTATCAGGGGGTGGAAAGGATTAGGCCTTTTGTACCCTTTGCACCACCGGCCTGCACCACTGGTGGTGCAAAGGGTATTTTTTAATCCCCTTTACACCACCAATAGTGCCGAGCTACCATTAACTGTAAAACGATTATCTATAATTATAATTTATATAATATTAATATTATAAAGAGGAGAAATATTTGATTGTTTGTTTGTACTGAATAGATTCCGAAACTACTGGACAGATTTGATAACATAATTATATTTCACTATTAAAATCCAAATAATTTTCTGAGTAACAAAGGCTGTTAAATGTTTTCAAAAGAGTTACTAAAAATTATGTATTAAAGTACCAGGGCAACATAATCATAAAGGAGCTATATCAAATTCTTCTTGGTAGACTCGAGATATAAACATGTATCATAAAAAAGCTCCTTTATGGTTATGTTGCCCTGGTACTAATTATTCGTTGTATGTAGGCACGGGGTATCGTGGGTCTGAAGTGAAATGTTTATAGCCACGTGTTAAGTTTTTCATATTATTTTATTCTTAAGTCATTCAAGTATTTGTGTCTTGTAGTCATCATTTCATGTTGATGAGGTGATGATGAAAGGTAAACAACTCCTAAACGCTGTTCCATGCATACAGCCACGCATCACACATCATATTATTAGGCTAAACACAAATATAAAAAAACAAAACTGCTGAACTTGACGCTTCAATTTCCCGCCAAGAATTCCCCTCGAAGTTTCAATGCGTTTATTGCACTGCAATAAATAAATTAAAACTTTAAGGTAGGTTTTGATTAATTTATTATTACATACAGTCTACTACTAGTTTTACAGTCGATGGTAGCACAGCACTATTTGTTGGTGGTGCAAGAGGGATTTAAAAATACCCTTTGCACCACCAGTGGTGCAGGCCGGTGGTGCAAAGGGTACAAAAGGCCCAAAATTTGGATGGATCATCAATAATATTCTTTTGCACTAACTTAATGTACTGACGATATTCGTAGTCAACCATTTTTTTTACCTTATCTCTATAATATATGAACATTTGCTTATTGAAATCTTTGCCTTCCTTTTTAAACCTTTTGTGATGGAAGTGTTTGTACTTAATATTTTCAATTATTTGCGAATTATACCAATTTGGATAGACGTATCGCTGGCCATTAATAGAGGAACGATTTTTGACGGGTACAAAAAGTCTAACACATTCATTTAGTTTGTCATAAAACAGCTGAACAGCACAGTCAACATCGGTCAATGCCAGTAAGTCGGTCCAGTCAGTTTAATTTTGTTTAAATGTTCATATTTTTTAATTTCACTTTCATTTATGTCTTTCAACTGTGTCCACGTGGGAATGTGTCTGATTGAAAATGTGTCCCGTTGAAATTGTGTCCCGTTGAAACTAAATCGCCACTACAGACCTAACTAAAACTAGATTGGATTAAGTATGTACTTAATCCATGTGTGTGTGTGTGTGTGTTTGTGTTTGTGTTTGTGAGTGTCATATGTTTTGGACAAACCGTTCTCGTGCTAATTTTCGGCAAAGTAGAAAAAATATGTAAATTAATTACCCTCTCCACTTCCAATGGCTCGTTACCCGCAGGCTTCCAAGTCTTGAAAACAGCCGAATCAACCAGTGTAATCCTATCAAGGCTTAAGTACGAGCTGGATGCTGCGCCTATCCTTGTTCGTCCCAGCCGTGCCTTATGCGGATGCGTGCCTTCCTTGCACTCTCCTGAATGACTTTTATTCCCTACTGTGGCTGCCCCTCTTTCTTGCACCCTCCTGCACGACTACGTTTCCTAGCCGTATGCCTGGTCTAAGGTTTGATTAAGTTTTGTGTTTTATTCTACTGGCCAATTATAAGAAAATATGAAAAGTTAATTTAGACGAAATAATTGCTTGCTTCTGAAACGGACAACTACGGAATCCTACACTGGGTGGTCTGGTCAAAATGCCATCGCTAACCAATAGGAAGCTTTCAATAATTTCAGTCGCCACGTCACCACACACACAGTAATTCCATTTGATCGTAAAATGGCAGCCAAAATGCACATTGAACCACCGTCGACGCGGCGATATAATGGGCGTAGCAGGATAGTCTTGGAAAAAGTGCCCCCAAAGCCTGAAGCTCGAAACTGTGGTCAAACGATACTTTGTATAAAGATAGTATATTGTGCATAATTTCACCCCCCCAACACCCCCCAGGGAGCCACGCCACCCATCTATACCTAAAACTGTTTTATTTTTTTTCTCCAAAACTATGTAACTGACGAATTTAAATTTTTGCACAGGTATAGTTGTGTCTCATAGTAATAATATAAAAAAACAACAGCTCTATAACTACCTTCCATGATGGAAAAAAATAAAAAATAAAAATTGTAACACCCTGTGTAATGATTTCCTTTGGTAGTACAATCACAGATTTTTTTAAAAATAAGTGCCAACATTCAACCTACGTAATCCCAAAGTTTTGGCTATCTAGCTAAGGTGCAACATAGCTTAATTAATTTAATTTAAATATAAAAAGGAGAAACTGACTGACTGACTGACATATCAACGCACAGCCTAAACGGCTAAACGTAGGCACTTGAAATTTGGAAGGGACGTACCTTAGGTACCGTAGAGGTGCACTAAGAAAGGAATTCCCGAAATTCCCACGGGAACGGGAATTAGCGGGAAAATCCTTTTGTATGAAAAATCTAAACCGCTTAAGTTAGACGCTTGAAATTTGGCATGCAGGTACCTTAGTAAAAGTTTAAAGCTTAGTTACAATAGGATATTGCAAAATTCGCACGGGAACGGGAGTTAGCGGGGAAAAACATTTTTATGAAAAAATCTAAACCGCGTAAGATAAGAAGGGGTAAAACGGGATCCACGCGTACGAAGTCGCGAGTGGCCGCTAGTTATAAATAAAACTCTTAGGCCATATTTGAACAAAAATCTTGTTTATTTTTCATCCCGAGTAACGATCGGTACAGTCCTGTTGTTCTCCCTGATTTGATTTGATTTAATGAATTATGCAGTTTTAGCATCCTACCTACTAATAATTACTTGTATAAATGCGGAAGTTTGTGAGTGTTTGATAATGTTTGATAAGTAGGTACTCTTTCACATAAAAACTACTAAACGGATACTACACTTATAGTAGATACTTTTTATACATGAGAATAGCATATATTAAGCTTTTGCCCACGGCTTTGTCCGCGTAAAATTTTGTCTGTCATAGAAAAAAATATAGAGCGCCCCTGTTTCAAAGACCGGAATAAAAACTGTCCAATGTCCTTTCCCAGGACTCAAAACTATCTCTTTACCAAATATCAAAATCAGTTCAATGGTTTAGGGTGAATTCGTAACAGACAGACAGGTAAAGTTACTTTCGCATTTATAATATTTAGTAGGGATATTTCATAACGATCTGTTAAAAGAAAGTAAACAGGGGCGCTCTATATTTTTTTCTATGACAGACAAAATTTTACGCGGACAAAGCCGTGGGCAAAAGCTTAATATATGCTATTCTCATGTATAAAAAGTAACTACTATAAGTGTAGTAAAAATCCGTTTAGTAGTTTTTATGTGAAAGAGTACCTATCCAACATTATCAAACACTCACAAACTTCCGCATTTATACAAGTAATTATTAGTAGGTAGGATGCTAAAACTGCATAATTCATTAAATCAAATCAAATCAGGGAGAACAACAGGACTGTACCGATCGTTACTCGGGATGAAAAATAAACAAGATTTTTGTTCAAATATGGCCTAAGAGTTTTATTTATAACTAGCGGCCACTCGCGACTTCGTACGCGTGGATCCCGTTTTACCCCTTCTTATCTTACGCGGTTTAGATTTTTTCATAAAAATGTTTTTCCCCGCTAACTCCCGTTCCCGTGCGAATTTTGCAATATCCTATTGTAACTAAGCTTTAAACTTTTACTAAGGTACCTGCATGCCAAATTTCAAGCGTCTAACTTAAGCGGTTTAGATTTTTCATACAAAAGGATTTTCCCGCTAATTCCCGTTCCCGTGGGAATTTCGGGAATTCCTTTCTTAGTGCACCTCTACGGTACCTAAGGTACGTCCCTTCCAAATTTCAAGTGCCTACGTTTAGCCGTTTAGGCTGTGCGTTGATATATCAGTCAGTCAGTCAGTTTCTCCTTTTTATATTTAAATTAAATTAATTAAGCTATGTTGCACCTTAGCTAGATAGCCAAAACTTTGGGATTACGTAGGTTGAATGTTGGCACTTATTTTTTAAAAAATCTGTGATTGTACTACCAAAGGAAATCATTATACAGGGTGTTACAATTTTTATTTTTTATTTTTTTCCATCATGGAAGGTAGTTATAGAGCTGTTGTTTTTTTATATTATTACTATGAGACACAACTATACCTGTGCAAAAATTTAAATTCGTCAGTTACATAGTTTTGGAGAAAAAAAATAAAACAGTTTTAGGTATAGATGGGTGGCGTGGCTCCCTGGGGGGTGTTGGGGGGGTGAAATTATGCACAATATACTATCTTTATACAAAGTATCGTTTGACAACAGTTTCGAGCTTCAGGCTTTGGGGGCACTTTTTCCAAGTACGCCCTTTCATTTAAAATCGAATAAAAGTTATTTATAAAATGTCTATGACTTTGCGATTGTTTTTACTTTTTTTAAATTAGTTTCTTCGGAACAGGCTAAGGTCAAAGACTACGCTGCCTAGTTAGTGATATACTTTTTTTTACCAATTGTCAAATTAAAAAGAAAGTCAAATTACAGTTAAATGCCAATTATCTGTCTGACAACTTTAATTTTTTTTGATTTTCGATCGAACCGAAGCTTATCACCGGGGTTTTGGTAATCGCAATGAAATTGGCGGGTGTTTCGATTCGATTCGATTTTGATTGAGTCTTAAATTTTATTTAATGCATGTTGGCTAAGCCTTTGTATGGGAAATTTCAATCCAGTCTTTCGATTATTGATAGGTAGGGCTTTGCGATTCGATTTTTTGTCGTTTGGCTAAGCCTTTTTTGTTATCGACCACTTTTGCGATTTGTTTATTTGTTTACGACAGATTTGCGATGGGTTAGCGATTTTAAAGTGCATTTTGACTAGACCCACAGAGATTAGAGAGTACAATATACAGTGTGAGTAACGTTAAAGTGTACATATCAAAATAGATGAAACTAGACCTATTTTTATCGACAAAAAAGAGGTCAAAAATTTTTTGAGATTTTTTAAAAAAAATTTATAGATTTTTTTTTTCAATTACTTATTGTAAAGAAAACGTTATAACTTTTAAACTAAGCGGTATATCCTGATAAAATAAAAACAGTAATAATGCTAAATAACAGGCAATACAAAAAAAATACATAAAATACACAAAAAAGGCCAACAAATAATAAAAAACTGCTTTTAAAATCGTGTTTTTTTGGTTATTTGATAAATTTCTCAAAAAAATGCCCCTATAACCGGTGGTTTTTATTACTTTGTATTATTCTCTATCATATTACCTTCGTAAAACCAAAAATCGCATGTCTCTATCCCTAACACAACGTTTGCAATGATCGTTTGAACTAAGCCTCTCCGGGCGCACCATTCAACGCTTCGTTAACAACGAAACTGAAAATGGCTCTAGATTTGTAATTTTGATAAAGACAAGTTAGACTTCAAATAAAAACAAAAGATTTCGAAGTAAAATAAGCATTTCAGTTAAAATTAAAATTGTCTCTACCTGTAGCGGAGAATAATGTTGTGGCAGGCCTTTGTTCAAACGATCATAGCAAATGTTGTGATAGGGATAGAGACATGCGATTTTTGGTTTTACAAAGATAATACGATAGAAAATAATAAAAAGTAATAAAAACCACCTGTTATAGGGGCATTTTTTGGAGAAATTTATCAGATAACCAAAAAAACACGAATTTAAAAGCAGATTTTTTTCCAAAAATTATCATTTTTTATTATTTGTTGGCAATTTTTGTGTATTTTATGTATTTTTTTAGTATCGCCTGTTATTTAGCATTATTACTGTTTTTATTTTATCAAGATATACCGCTTAGTTTAAAAGTTATTACGTTTTCTTTACAATAAGTAATTGAAAGAAAGAAAATTCTATAAAAAATTAAAAAAAAATGTCAAAAAAATTTTTACCTCTTTTTTGTCGATAAAAATAGGTCTAGTTTCATATATTTTCATATGTACACTTTAACGTGACTCACACTGTATGATGGGAGTTTGGTCGAATATAAAATTTGTTAGAAATTGTACTAAGCCATGGCAACCGCCGAAAACTTTGTAATGTTTAATCAGGTCTACGGTTGATATTCGGGCCTGTCAGCGTAAAATAGTTCGTGTCTTGACACCTAAAATAGCCGAAATATACAAACTTGGTAAGTATGTAGATGTATTTTGTGAACCGTATTAAGATCTTCACACAAAAATATTAATAAAAAACAATAAATTTTAGCGGATCCTCATACTTAGAACTGCAACTCAAATTTTTTTTTCATCAAAGCCATACGTGTTGGCTATCTATGAGTAGGTCTTCAAAGGTTCCGTAGTTAGTCCTGACAAGGAACCCTTATACTCGTAGTTTCGTCATGTCTGTCTGTCCGTCCGAGGTTTTGTTTGGAAACTATTGACAGTAGAGAGCTGTAATTTTGTGGACGTACCTATATATATTAATTACGCCGACAAAGTTGGAGAATAAAATTTTCAAAAAAATTTTTATGGTAGGTCCCTGTTTGCGTAGTGGGGATGTTTTTTTTTTCATCTTCTATAGTGGGGTTTCGTTGGTAGGTCTTTTAAAATTACTTAGGAGATTGTAAGACTATTTTTCGATAAAATATTTAAGTTTAATGTGCCAATTTTTGTACGAGTAGGGCGTCGTCGTCGTTGTCGTCGTCCCCCCAAAAACTAAACTTTTGGCTTGAACAATCTGAAAAATTCACAATAATTTATAGTGCTTTTTATGAACTTTCAAGGAAAACTATAACGGTATAAACAATAGATTAGTTAACTTAAGAGTAATAGTAGTTTAATTCATGTATTATAAAATTTCTTACCTAATAAAAATTCCTTAGAAGAAAATATCAAAAACTAGCTTTTGCTCGCGGCTTCACCCGCGTGAAATTTAGTGTCACAAATCGGCATAAATTATAGCCTGTTAATCTGGGTAA
The DNA here is from genome assembly GCF_963855985.1 of Ostrinia nubilalis. Classification (NCBI taxonomy): domain Eukaryota; kingdom Metazoa; phylum Arthropoda; class Insecta; order Lepidoptera; family Crambidae; genus Ostrinia; species Ostrinia nubilalis. The sequence continues at coordinate 23,618,596 of NC_087119.1, read as the reverse complement.
CAAACAATAATGGGTCCGTGGCCGAGTCTCCCAGTGTTCGACGCACCCGTGGTCGACGCCCCCGGTCAGTTAAATTCGATTTGAAGCAATTTTTAATCAAATGTACAGTCAGGCACAAAAAGGTTTATAAACGAATAAATATTTATTAAAAATGAATCTAATGAAATGAAAATAATTCCAACAAAAGTTTTTTGTTTCTTACTACTGCTGGTTTTGGGTTAAAATGTTGCTCCCAGATTGTATAAATAGCGTCAAACATGCATAGTTTAGTATAATAATTAGCTTGTGAAACTTTTTTCGTTGACTGTACTTAGTGCAAAAGCCGAAAAAAATATGATATTAAATTTATTTAAATCGGGGGCGTCCACCACGGGTGCGTCGAACACAGGGGGACTCGGCCACGGACCCACAATAATACTGTAAAGTTTCAACAAAATCCGTTGAGTAGTTTATGCGTGAAAGAGTAACAGACATCCAGACATCCAATATAATATTAGTAGGATTACTTTGGCGGTTATCATACTGCGCCGCGCATCGCCGCGGAGCGCGGGATGACAGATTTAATTATTGTATGCAAGTTCGTTCCTCAGTTTGTATAGAAAACCCGCGCGGCACAACACACTGACAACGCGTCTGGGCGCGGGATTTTTTATATGAAATCACGCGCTCCGCGGCGGAGCGCGGCGCAGTGTGATAACCGCCTTTAAATGAGGTAATTGCGTGCTTCTGAAATAATATATTGTGTTAATACGGACAACTACGGAACCCTACACTGCGCGTAGCACGACACGCACTAATTGGCTATTTTTTTTCTAAACTGAATAATAATGTACCTAGTTAGCGCTTCCCTGTCACTTTTAAAATAAGACAGCGATAAAATAAAATATATGATGTCGATATATGTATTACCATAAACACTTCCAACGAAAATTGGTTTGAACGAGATCTAGTAAGTAGTTCTTCTTCAATATATTTTTAATAATTTTTAAGTTACTACTCCGTTCCTTATGAACTTTATACCAAATACTCAGGCCTTTGTCCAGCAGTGGACGTCATTTGGCTGGAACGAACACCTTACCACACCAATAGTACCTTTAAGCTGAAACAAACTTGGCCGGTTCTTGCCTTTTGAGGTACGGAACCCTAAAAACTTCCAAAACAAATCTGTTGTTTTTCGACCTTCGTATTATGAGTTTTATTTTCTTTTATGCTTTTCATGAAATAAATGCTAATGGAACTTTTATTTCGACTGAATCGAATCCCGCCTCCGGGCCTATGATTTTGTAATTCTGTTATTCTTGATTTTGTTACTTATTCAGTTAAAATACGAGTAATCCATTAGTAGGCTTAAAATTGTTTAAAAAAAGCTTTACAGCATAGATGAGTTCGAAATAAAATTCTTGATCTTTGTTTTACATCATCCATTAACCATGTACGATTACATCGAACATTGCAGCGTCAACGCTTTAGATTAATTAGGCGCTTGCTTGTATTATGTTAATTGCTAATTATTGTTAAAGCCTGGTCCATGAGCACGTAGAATTTTGTCCAATGACCCCAAGCTACCCATCCTTATCGCTCGCGCGTAATTTTATTGCTGTCGCGACTGTGCGACGGGCGCCCGCAGTGAGTGTGCGAGTGCGACAGCAACATAATTACGCGCGAGCGATAAGGATGGGTAGCTTGGGGTCATTGGACAAAATTCTACGTGCTCACGGACCAGGCTTTATTTTAGTTCACGTTCAATTGTCACTGTGTGCACACATCAATAATAAACCTATCAAGCTTCATCGAGTATTTTCCTGTTCACTATCAAGATAAATGTATGAGTTAACAAGGACTCATACAATCCTTATATCCGATTGTAATAGTTCTCCATCCAACCATTTATTAATTGCTATCAAAGCGCCGCGGCGCCGCTGCCGCTACAAGCATATTATATAAATTATGTATAGTAATAAATCAATCAAATTCTATTATATCGAAGTAATTTTAATTGGATAATCGATTATTTTTGTATTTGCTTAATCAGTAAAATTATTAATTAATCAATCAGTACGTCTTTATTTCGTACTAGCGGCCGCCCGCGACTTCGAACGCGTGGATCCCGTTTTACCCTCTTCATCTATCTTACGCGGTTTAGTTTTTTTCATACAAAGGTTTTTTTCCGCTAACTCCCGTTCCCGTAGGAATTTAGCAATATCCTGTTGTAACTAAGCTTTAAATTTACTAAGGAAGGTACCTGCATGCCAAATTTCAAGCGTCTAACTTAAGCGGTTTAGATTTTTCATACAAAAGGATTTTCCCGGTAATTCCCGTTCCCGTGGGAATTCCTAAGTATACTATAACCTGCCCAGGAGTATGAAGAATAGTTGTACCAAGTTTCGTTAAAATCCGTCAAGTAGTTTTTGTTTCTATAAGGAACATACAGACAGACAGACAAAAATTTTACTAATTGCATTTTTATTTATTTATTTATTTATTTTGGCTTTTCAACAATGAGTACACTATTTAAATTTAAAATACATAACATAAATTATATACATGTATAAGTGCCCCATCACTTAAAGAAAAGCACTGCATCTGCTAAATAATGTGTAACTACGCAAAAAAAAATGCAAATACTACCCACACTACAGTACAATTTTATATTGCTACAGTATACAATAATACAGATGCATCGAACATATTCGCAAATGTTTGTTACAATAGAGATAACCAATACAGTATTTAAATAAATTCAGTTAATTTTAAATGCATGATTATTCCAAAGCAAGTATGGCCTTCTTTATACCAGGTATTGAGGTAAAGTTTAAATCTATGTCGGTTTCATGGTCCATATACAATGTATACATCCTGGACAGCGAACTGTGCTTTCTCAAATTGGTGCGGCCTTGCGGCAAGCTGAATAGTTTTTTATTTAATTGTCTGGGGAGAACACGTGGCACATGGTAATAAACTTTGCTAAGTAAATCGGGACAATTAAATATACCAGCTGTAAGTTTTTTTAGAAAAACTAAATCCAACATTTCTCTGCGCCTCTCCAGCGATGCTATTCTGAAATATTTTAGGCGATCCTTATATGATTTGAGCTTTTTCCCCAATTTGCAATTGTATGTCAGATGCCATAAAAACCTCTTCTGCAGCCGTTCAATTCGTGCAACATGCACACCATATCCAGGAGACCAGACAACACTACAGTATTCCAAGTGGCTCCTAACTAACGAGTTATACATTACTTTTTTTGTACTAGGCTTTTTGAAATCTTTACACTGTCTCAGAACAAATCCTAACATTTTAGATGCCTTTAAAACTACTTCATCGATATGTTGAATGAAATTCAGTTTTTTATCAAAGTTTACGCCCAAATCACGAATATTTTCAACTTCTTTTATTATTTCACTATTTAAATGATATTTAGATAATATTAAATTTTTGTTTCTTGTTTTTATGTGCTTACACTTTTTAACATTCAATTACAATTTATTAGTTTCACACCACTCCGTGAATCTATCCAAGTCCCTCTGAAATAGAACTGCGTCGTCAAAGCCCCTGACCCTCTTGACTGCTTTAAGATCGTCAGCAAATAAAAATATATCGGAGTATTCGAAACATCTATGTATGTCATTTATGAATATAATGAAGAGAAGCGGACCCAAGTGGGATCCTTGTGGGATTCCAGAGGTAGCAGTGTAGGAATTCGAACTACAACCATTAACCACGACCCTAAGCCTTCTTCCAGTAAGATAGGACCTAAACCAACTCAGCAAGGGATCCGACACTCCATGCAGTTGTAGTTTTTTGATAAGTATGTGATGATTAACTGTGTCGAATGCCTTGCTGAAGTCAGTATAAACTGCATCGACTTGGATTTTCGTGTCCACGGCAGCCACTATACTCTCGGCATAAGTCACCAAGTTGGTTGCTGTTGATTTACCTTTCATAAATCCATGCTGACTATCAATTATTAGCTGGGACATTTGCCAGGATAGTATTGGACATATAAGAGCTTCAAATATTTTCGCTAGTGTTGACAGTATAGCTATAGGCCTATAGTTCGCCACATTTTCACGATCGCCATTTTTTAAAATCGGCACTATTCTAGTCTCCTTCCATGCCGACGGGAAGATGCCTTGAGATAAAGATGTATTAAATATCTTCATCAATGGGTATGATATGCGACCTGCAACTTTGTAGAGAAAAATGGGAGGCAAATCATCAGGGCCCGATCCTTTACACAAATCGAGTCTCTTTAAGGCGTCAGTAATCTTATTCTGAGACAGTGTTATGTGACTTAGAATTGTGTTGCTTAGACAATCACTCGTATCGCGTGCCATGTCATATTCATCCGTATCTTTAGCATAGACGCTGGAGAAGAGAGAGGAAAAATATTCACAGATATCATTTAAGTTCTCCGAACTATTTACCCCGTCCGTCATTTCACCTGGATAATTACTGGCTCCTCCTCTCTTCATCTTTAAGTAATTCCAAAAGTGTTTTGGGTTAGAAGAAATTTTAGCCTCAATGTCTGATATGTATGCATTGTAACACGAGACTGTCATACTATCGCATCTCTTCTTAGCCAAATTCAAGGCTATTAAATCCATTGGATTGTTGTATTTCTTTACTTTTAATCTCAAACGGTTTTTTTCATTCAGTCTCTTAATAAGGTCTTTGGAAAACCAACATGGATATTTTGTCTTTTTAACTGTTACTTTAGGGACGTGCTGGTGTATCAATTCACGGAGAACGACATAGAACTTTGACAACATATCATCCCCCGTGGTATCCGCTCTCAGTTTATCCTCCCAATCTACTGCTCTTAATGCCGCATTAATAGCATCATAATCTGCCTTGAAATAATTAAGCTTTGCTCTACTTTCCGACTTTTGTTTATTTATGGGCTGTGGAAAAGAAACCTCAACCAGCAAAGGTGGATGATGTGGGTCAACCTTAGAAATAATGTCCAATGGCGCGCTCACAGTGATGCTTTCCATAGTGGTCAAAACTAAGTCCAGGATTCTCTGACTATGATTAAGAACGAAGTTGTGTTGCAGCATACCGTTAAGTAAGATAAAGTCCCAAAGAATCTGTTCCAGTCTAGAATTAGTTCGTTGTGGAGTTCTGATAACCTCTCCCCCATCATCCAACCAATTTATAGTATTAAGATTAAAATCACCAATTATTACACAATTGTCGACCTGATCCATAACTCTGTTTGTGTTATCGATAAAGTGTTCAAGTATTCTGTGGTTGATGGGAGAGGGCAAATACACTGCACAAACATAAATATCTCTAACTCTATTACCAGCTGTCAGCGATAACTTAACCCAAACGTCATCACACGAACTTTCAAAGTGAATTAATCTGTGCGATTTGTACCTATTGGACACAGCAATCAGTACGCCTCCCCCATTACTTTTACAGTTGAAAATACTAGTGGCTCGATCTCGCCTATAGATTGTGTATTGACCATCAGTAATTTCTGAGTCATAAATATCACCTATTAACCATGTCTCTGTAAACATTATTATGTCATAACAACAACAAGCAATTTTTTGATAGATATCATTAAGTTTCGTTCTCATTCCCCTGACATTTTGATAGTAAATTTTAAGACCCTCGAAATTTAGGCAGTTATAGACTTATACAATATTAATACAGAAAAAAAAAGTTTATATAACTATCTTAATCTAACTTATCTAAGGCGTCAAAGTCTCTGATGTATTTGTAGTCGGCACCATCCGTTTTCCTCACAAAGATCCTGCCGCTGCGTATCCACACATACTGGTAGCCCAGTTTCTTCGCTTTAATCCTGGTTGCAGCATGTAAGTTCTTGTTTTCTGGAGACAAATGTTCAACGATGTAGATATTTTCTCTTTTGCCCGCAATGCCGAGCAGACTGCTGTTCAATTTTTCTTCAGGATTTTTATTTTTGGCATCAGTATCGATCACTAATCACCCCCTGATAGTTATTTTGAAAATATATTTCATGTACAGAATTGACCTCTCTACAGATTTAGTATAGATTTGATTTTTATCCTACTAATAATTATAAATGCGAAAGTTTGTATCCCATCAAAAACAATACTTGTCAAAAAAACCAAGTCTCGCAACTCAGTTGTTCTACGGTAAAAAGTTGTGAGATCCATGTAATACCAAGTCCAGGCCAGGAAATCTTTAACGTTTTACATAAATATATTGACTTGGCCATCGCACTAAATAATTTAATTTGTTTACACGTGTTTTCATGCGATGGCCAAGTCAATATATTTATGTAAAACGTTAAAGATTTCCTGGCCTGGACTTGGTATTACATGGATCTCACAACTTTTTACCGTAGAACAACTGAGTTGCGAGACTTGGTTTTTTTGACAAGTATTGTTTTTGATGGGATCTCATTTCTTTTTGTATTTTGTAGACAGCAGTTATGTATCTAGAAAACTGGACCGAAATTGAAAAATTTTACTCGACTTGGCGGTTGCACTACCGTGCCCCCAAATATCATTTCTTTTTGTATTTTGTAGACAGCAGTTATGTATCTAGAAAACTGGACCGAAATTGAAAAATTTTACTCGACTTGGCGGTTGCACTACCGTGCCCCCAAATATTTTAGTTTTTCCTTGATTCATACACCAAACACTACTTATATTCCAAATTTGAAGCTTCTAGGTCTGCTAGAAGTGCCTTAGAGTTTTGATGATCGGTGAGTCAGTGAGTCAGTGAGTCAGTGAGTCAGTGAGTGACAAAATTAAGTAACTTTGACCCGTTATAATTCTTAAACTACTGGTTCAAATTGAATGAAATTTTAAATATACCGTGTCTTTACAATGCCTGCATAGCTAATGAAAATTCAGCCTTCTAGTTTTATCCACAACGAAGTTACAGGCGGTCGAAAATGGCCTGAATTGCTTCGAGAAAAGAATGGTACGGCCGTGCCGCTTTTTTGCTCGACTTGGTGGGGGCACTGCCGTGCCCCCAGATATGGATGTCTTGATGTCTAAATGTCAACATGTTTGTTACTCTTTCACGCAAAAACTAATGAACGGATTTTGACGAAACTTTACAGTATTGTTGTTTATGAACCAGAATAACAAATAGGCTATAATTTAACACGATATGTGACAAACTAAATTTCACGCGGTCGAAGCCGCGGGCAAAAGTTAGTTTGAAATAAAATCAATTTAATAGGTATTGAAGAGCGAAGTCTAGTCATCGAGACAGAATATCAAATAAAAAAACCGGTTGAAAACTCGCAAGAAAAAAAATTTAAGCAGTTTTTAGGTCAAATGGAAAAAATAAAACCAAAAATATCAATTAAAAAAAAGGGGCTCACTTAGGGTCAAATGGGCGAACTTGTATGTACTTACCTAAACACCCACGAAGTTTGTTTAACCTTCCGCCAAACACCCTGTATATTGTGGTAACGACGAACAATAGGCTAGATGACAAAATTTCAATTATTTGTCCGTCAGAAAATATTAGACTCATATTTTTTATTTTCTTCCATAATTAAATAATAACAGTGCTACATCGAATTGAAATGCCGCGATACGTCACGCTTAAGTAGAATTTTTACTCAAAAGTGACGTCATGTGACATTTAAACTCAATATAATACTGTAATTATTCGATTATGGAAAAAATTTAAAAATATGAGTCTAATATTTTCTATCTGTCTGACGGACTAAATAGAATTACGATTTCATTACCTAGTCATCATCCCTATTACGGAACCCTACACTAGGCTGCGCGTGGCGCGACACGCACTTTATTTAATGCTTACGGCGACCCAGTGCCCCAAAGGTCCTTGCTGAATACCAGTGTCGTGGCACCTATAATGTCACGACTAATGCTGAGCCAGGGACCTTTTTGGCACAAATAGCTTAGAGTGGTATTTTAATTTAATTGGCATAAGGTTTCATTTTGTTCTTATATGTATGTATTATCTTGTATTGTGCCTGTGTCTTGTATTGTGTATTGTGCCAAATAAACAATATTATTTATTCTATTCTATTCTCACTAAAATGTCTCTGGAGAAGTGGTGTGAGAGGCGGGTAGCCTAATATTCGTCCAATATACAGACTAGACATTCTACAGCAGATGCCTCGAAAACAAAACAAGATATAGAAAAGCTTGAGTGTCTCACCTATAGCATAATAAGCTTTCTTTTGGTTCATAGTTGTTGTCATGTCACTAGGATGCTATTTCCGAGGATTAGGCGAAAAACCGAAAAATGGAACCTTCAAACCCCATTTCTAGCCCGCCGGTTCTAGGGCTAAGGGCGGGGACTTTTGACATGTTCACCTCCTAACTAGTCTAAATAAAGTCCGAAGTCAGAAATTGTGTTCCACGCATTTCCCTCTACACTGTCGTTAAAGCATTCATTGACTGGACTACTTATTTGTGTTTCTTCATTTCCGCGGCTTCCATTATTTTCATCGATCTGCCCGCCACGCCGCGAGCGATGCAGTCGGACGCTAAAATGTAAATTGAATTTACAATATTTGGAGGTTGCGCCAACGTACCTAGTGTTTGTGAAAAATCTACGTTATAGCCAATGAGCTGCTGTCATAAAAACGTCAAAATAGAGAGACGCGGCCGGACAGAGCCACGCGCTTTTATTTAGTAATGAATTGTTTTTATAATGAGGCAATTTAATGGGATTATGTATACCTGGGGCAAACAGTCCAGTTAGGTAGGGCCAACTTCGAGAAAGAGGTCAATCGTCGAATCCAACTCGGCTGGGCTGGGCAGCGTTCGGGAAGCTACGCAATATACTCACGTCCGAAATACCGCAGTGTCTTCTTCTCACGACAAAAGTGACTTCTCAAGACAAAAGTCTTCGAGCAGTGTGTGTTGCCAGTGTTGATATATGGAAACGTGGTCGCTTACTATGGGCCTCATAAGAAGGCTCAAGGTCACCCAAAGGGCGATGGAGCGGGCCATGCTTGGAGTCTCCCTGCGTGATCGAATCAGAAATGAGGAGATCCGCAGGAGAACCAAAGTGACCGACATAGCTCGCAGAATTGCTAAAATCAAGTGGCAGTGGGCGGGGCACATAGCTCGTAGAGACGATGGCCGTTGGGGCAGAAAGTTCTCGAGTGGCGACCACGGGCTGGAAGACGTAGCGTGGGCAGGCCTCCTACTAGGTGGACCGACGATCTGGTAAAGGTCGCGGGAAGAGCCTGGATGCGGGCAGCGCAGGACCGTGCATTGTGGAAAACCTTGGAGGAGGCCTTTGTCCAGCAGTGGACGTCATTGGCTGAAACGAACGAAAGAACGAATGGGATTTATTTACGAGAATAGATCTACCGGCTTGTAACAGTAGACACTTACTACAGTACAGTGTATATCTTATATCTTATATCGCGTAATGTTACCAAGATGAGACCGTATGACTCGCGTTCAATTATGCAACGTGAAAGTTTAAAATTAATTATCAGAAAATAACACTGCAAAATATCGCTAGGTCAAAATCTTGGAGTTAAGTGCGAGGCTTTTACCTTTGATCCATGCAGCCAACTATTGCTCGTATAACCCAATAGCATAGAACAAAGTGTACCTACTCTACTTTGAAGTACCTTCAAACAACGCTAGCGAAAACATCAGACCTGTAAAAGCTCCGACCTAAATTGAGTACTGTTTGCAGATATCGGAGGATCGTGACAATGCATCGCTAAAATGCTTTTAGGTTCACATTTATTCCGCACACTTCATATCGAATCGAAAATCGGGGTTTAGTTTGATTACATTGATGTACTCGTATGATCGTATCATTCTGGGAGTGCGTAGTCATTGCGAAAAAACGCTCAACGGCACATTTCCAAGTGCAGTTTGTGCAGGGGTCAAAATGTCCATACGGACCGGCCGATATTCCGATAGTGGAAAAATATTGGTTAAATATACATTATACAGGGTGTTAGGTAAATGGGTATATGAGCCGACACTAGCCCATGTTAACATGGTCATATAAATGGTATGGTGAAGTCAGAAATTTGATATCATCATTTTATTTTTTTTTAATTTTCATACAAAAATAAGTTTATAAAATCCGATTTGTATGAAAAATAAAATAATTAAAATGAAGATATCAATTTTCTGACTTAACCATACCATTTATATGACCATGTTAACATGGGCTAGTGTCGGCTCATATACCCATTTACCTAACACCCTGTATATTGGTTACAAATACCTTCGGTGTCAGATGATAATATTAGTTGTTGTTACTAATTTTGGATCTTTCAGAATATTAGGCCACATTATCGTGCTAATAGAGAAAAGCTACGTAAGGACATCATCCATTTTGGTCCAAAATCAAAAGTGCCGGCCAAAAAATAAAAGTGCTGTATTCTGATAGAATACGTCCGCCTTAGCATTTATTACTATGGCACCAAAGCTGTAGCACCACTGTGCATTGTAGTATTTGAGTTCTAAAAATATATGACTGACTTTGATCTCAAATACTACGACGCACAGTGGTGCTACGCTTTGGTGTCATAGTAACAAATGCAAAGGCGGACGTATTCTGTCAGAATACAGCACTTTTTTTTTATTGGCCGACATTTTTGATTTTGAACAAAAAATGTACAGTCACGGAATGAAAAGGTTCGTCAGTTTTCAAATTGATTCCTTCAACGAATCGCGAGCACATATTACCTTTTGAAACTATGTTACAGAATAATCTCGAGTTAGAGAAAATGATATTTAACTGTTCGTCAGTAAAGTTCAAAATTATTCAGATCAAAGTTGTTTGACGATTCATCTTGTCAAGAAGATTATTATGATTGATAAACTAAAACCTTCTTGTTGGTTCAACAGGCCATTATTATTTCTATTAAATAAAAAAAAACTACATTTTGTGACATTGCACTGATGGGATAGAAAAATAAACAAGCAAAAACCTTATTCGTTAGCAAACGTCATAGTTATTTATTTCAATGTTAGCAGCACTGTTTCTTGCACGGTTATGTTGGCAGGTTTGATTCTTACAGTACCTAGTGCAAGCGAAAAGCGACACTAAGGTGACGATCCTTTTCATTCCGCGACTGTACCTATGAATCGTCGATGAATTTTAGATCTCAAATACTCGACGCACAGTGGTGCTACAGCTTTGGTGCCATAGTAACAAATGCTAAGGCGGACGTATTCTGTCAGAATACAGCACTTTTTTTTTTATTGGCCGACACTTTTGATTTTGAACAAAAAATGTATGAATAGTCGATGACTTTTAGATCTCAAATACTCGACGCACAGTGGAGCTACGGCTTTGGTGCCATAGTAACAAATGCTAAGGCAGACGTATTCTGTCAGAATACAGCACTTTTTTTTTTATTGGCCGACACTTTTGATTTTGAACAAAAAATGTATGAATAGTCGATGACTTTTAGATCTCAAATACTCGACGCACAGTGGAGCTACGGCTTTGGTGCCATAGTAACAAATGCTAAGGCAGACGTATTCTGTCAGAATACAGCACTTTTTTTGTTGGCCGGCACTTTTGATTTTGGACCAAAAATATATGAAACGTGGATGATGTCCTTTGAGTCTTACTAATTCTGCCGATACCCTGTACCACTGCATCTTTTCTTTATTAGTTACATTTATTTTGTTACTTAAAGACCTATTAGAGAATTAAATAATTCCTCTATAAATAAAGCTTCATCAACATTCAGTAAAAGTAAAGTATTTTGAAATTACAAACGAACTAAGCTAGCTGCGCATCGCGCTGGAATGCTAATCTCCCTCCCTCTTACCCGCACACCACCCCGCATTCGCCCCGTTCTGTACGGCTAGCACGAAAAACTTTCGAGTTCGAATCGTTTGCGTATTCGAATCGCCATAAAAAGATTTAGTACGAGAACTACAACACCGCCCTTGTGAACGTGTCGTAAAGTGAACTTAGTATTAGAAAATGGTTACACGAAACTTATTTTGAGAATCAAAAATGTCACCTTATCGTTTAATTTGAAGGTTGAGTATCGAATTTTGTCGAATACGCAAACGATTTGAAGACGAAAGTTGTTCATGCTAGAGGTACAGTGTACCAGAGCGTCGATGTGTCAACCATCACGGCGCCAGGTGCGCAATTAACAGAAAAAAAAATTATAATAAAAAAACTTTTTTAAAAACAAGCTTTATCCTGAAATGCAGTTGTACTAAAACGAAAAAAATAATTGTATGCTTGGTTCAAAGAATTTCAAAAGCTTGTATCGCGCATGGAATTTATTTCTCTTTTTTTCTGTTTGCGCTACAAGCTTTCGAAATTCTTTGAACCAAGCATACAATTATTTTTTTCGTTTTAGTACAACTGCATTTCAGGATAAAGCTTGTTTTTAAAAAAGTTTTTTTATTATAATTTTATTTTACACTTTTTAGTTGTATCTCAATCTCTGGGTCATTATTTAGCACCAAAGTGCTCGAGAAGTCGAATCCAACGAACCCAAACTCGATAAGATTCCGCCGTTTCGTTTAGGAGTTCCTATGGCCACCTCCTGACTCCATCATCAGGACCCTGGACATCATCTAGCACCCATTCTTTTTTCATTGTACGTCAATGATATCCCCAAATATCCGAATACGGATTTAGCCCTCTTTGCGGACGACACCGCACTCTACAAGTCCGGACGTAATCGGAATTACGTCATCTTGGCGCTCCAACGCGCAGTCACACAATTAGGCGAATGGTTCAGGAAGTGGCGTATCGAGGTAAATTCCGAAAAAAGTGCAGCAGTGTACTTTTCTAGGGCTTTGTCTGCGAAACGTCCTCCGGTTCGCACTCGTCCTATTATGTCCCCACCCATCTCACCTTATTTGACCAAACTATTCCTTGGAAGAGTGAGGCCAAGTACTTAGGTGTCACCCTCGACCAGAGATTATCGTTCGCTCCGCACCTCAGGCGCGTCTTGAGCCGTGCGAACCACTACACCCACCGACTCTACCAACTAGTTGGAAGGAAAAGTAAATTGTCACTTAGAAATAAGTTGACAATTTACAAAACCTGCATCCGTCCAGTGTTGACCTACGCCAGTCCGGTGTTTGCTCACACTTCCTGCACAGTCCTTAAGAAATTCCAGACCCTCCAAAACAAATTCTTACGCCGAGCCGCGGATGCCCCGTAGTTCGTGCGTAACACGAATCTCCATAGAGATTTCGAGATCCCATCGATTGATCACTTTATGAAAAAAGCCTCTCGCCGCTACTTTGATAAAGCGATCAACCACAAGAACCCTCTTATCGTTAGCGCCGCCACGTACACACCCCAGAAAGATGTCGCTGCCCAATAGCGACGACCTAGGCATGTCCTAGACGACCCGAACGATTCTATGAATTAATGAATTTCTGAACACAGACATCATTGCCTTAAGCACGCCAACTACTCCACAACACAGTAGCTCGTTACACCGTACTCGCCAGCGAGTACGAGGCCCTGCATTTCATTTCGGACGATACAGACATGTACCGGGCCGGTTCTCCCCAATCCGTCCCCCGGACACAGCTTGAGCCAAAGTCCGAGCCTACCGTAGCGCCCTCAGGCCGCGTCCGTAGTCCCCCTCGATCGGGCCCACTAGAGTGAGCCCGCCGTAGGCTGGACTTTGGTCCAACACCTCGGTGGGCAACCCTCTAGTTGGGTTCGCCACTGATCGGGCGCCTTATGCGCTCGATACGGCCCGATCGCGAAACGCGGACGAGCCTGGGCTCGGCCTCGTCGGCACACGCACCGACGATCGCCAAACGGCTAGAGTACCTTCTGTACTCGCCACTCTGCCCGGTGAAGCTGGAAAAGCTCTTCAAGATACCAGCGCGCGTCCCTTCAAAAAAAATCATCTAGCACTAAACTGCTTGAAAAGACAAATCCAACGAACCCAAACTCGATGAGTTTCTGCCTTTTCGTTTAGGATTTCCTATGGCCACCTCTCAAATCCATCATCAGGACCCTGGACATCATCTAGCACTAAACTGCTCGAAAAGACAAATCCAACGAACCCAAACTCGATGAGTTTCTGCCGTTTCGTTTAGGAGTTCCTATGGCCACCTTCCTAATCCATCATAAGGACCCTGGAGATCATCTAGCACTAAACTGCTCGAAAAGACAAATCCAACGAACCCAAACTCGATGCGATTCCGCCGTTTCGTTTAGGAGTTCCTATGGCCACCTTCCTAATCTATCATAAGGACCCTGGAGATCATCTAGCACTAAACTGCTCGAAAAGACAAATCCAACGAACCCAAACTCGATGCGATTCCGCCGTTTCGTTTAGGAGTTCCTATGGCCACCTCCTGACTCCATCATCAGGACCCTGGACATCATCTATCACTAAACTGCTCGAAAAGACAAATCCAACGAACCCAAACTCGATGCGATTCCGCCGTTTCGTTTAGGAGTTCCTATGACCACCTCCTGACTCCATCATCAGACCAGCTCAATGGTACCATAACATTGCATTGTCATCGTACTTACATAAGTATACCAAATTTCAGCTCAATCGGTTGAGGAGAAGTGGTCTTAAATTCAGTTGCAAGATTTGTCCCACACATACTAACAAGTGAAGTCAATATAAAGCTTGTAATAAAAATCATCATATTTTTGATCAGCCTAAGCATACTGTACGTAATGATGAAAGCAGTGAAAGTATAAGGACAAAAAGTCGCCCACCTTGATTCACGGCCTTTTTACCTTCTCATCTTAACAATGTGCAGTATTTTCCAGAGAAAACCCATTGTATGCAACTATGCATGTAATTGGTTACTAGGCTGATCCCGTGGATTCGTTTGCTTGTAACATACAGTCAGCGTCAAATAGTTGGGGAGAACAAGGAGAGTTGTGACAGAGGAGAGTTGTGACATTGTCGATTTTTACGAACTCACGTCATCTCAAATTGATGAACTGATGATAGAAGGTAAAACTCCTTAATGCTTAGTAGTTGGAGAGAATTTTTTAAAATATTACAGGTACAAATAGACTAACTACCTACTAGCAACCTTGTAACAGTGTATATCAGGGATGTCCAAACTACGGCCCGCGGGTCATATCTGGCCCGCCACAGCCATCAATCCGGCCCGCGACAGCTTAAGACTATGCCTATGTTTGCACAGGTGGGCAGAAAAAATAAAATGGTAATGGCCCTTGCACCATACCGAAAAAAATATTATGACCCCAAGGCTTCAAAGTTTGGAGACCCCTGGTATATATGAAAAAGACAATGTCACAACTCCCCTTTGTGACACCGAAAATAGGCAAAAATTCGGAAAACATATTTGTTACATTATTGGAATAAGATTGTGTTATCAACTTTTCGATCACTGGGTGTAACTATTTGACGTTGACTGTACAAAATAAAGGTAAGGAATTATTTTTAGGAACTTACTTGTCAGATAACTTACAACTTTGGTTTCACAGATTTTGAATAGTGATATCTAGCAGATAACGTAATCAGCATTTTTTTAAAAGCTTTATAGGTGAGATTGCTATCTGAAACAACATAATGTCCCTAAATTAACTTTCTGACTTCAATATTTTTTTTAATTTTAAATTACAAGTAGGTAAATCCCAGCATCAAAATTAATTATCCATTGAGGTACTCAAAATGTATGTCATGCTTGTAGTTACTTTTAGTTTTTGACTCCACTGAGAGTCGAACCCGGGACCTTGAATGACGCAGATCTCTGAACACTATACACAGATAATTACAACGCAAATCAAATCACTCCTGAATAAGCCAGTGCTTCAACAAAATCAATAATCCACTTTCCGGATCAGTTGGCCGACCAGTCTTTGCTGTCGGGATGTCTTCCCAATTAAGTAGCATTAATTACTTATCGAGTCTGCCAAACAGATTAAAATGCACAACATGAAGAATCCTATTTTGTAAACAACACAAAACAGTAACTAAAATAATAATAAGCATTATTACAGGCTTTTATTTACTTTCACGTGTCTGGTGTCTGTCGTCAAATTATCAAACTTAAAATTGACCCACTTCCCGGTTTCCCACTAGCTGAAGTTTTGCATGCATGTGTAATATTACAATGCAATATTGTGATGACATGGAGCTGATTTGATGATGGAGCTGGAAGGTAGCCATAGGAACTCCGCAATAAAATATGACACAAGCCTATCGAGTTTGGGCTCATTTAATTCGTATTGATGAGAACTTCAATCTTATATGGTAACCATCAGGGTTTGATGATGGAACTGGAAGGTGGCCATAGGAAATCCGCACTGAAACGATTTTAACACAAAATTAAACTTCTCGTCAATACGAATTGAATGAGCCCAGACTCGATCGGGCCGTGTCGTTTCAGTGTGGCTTTCCTATGGCTACCTCCCAGCTCCACCATCAGACCCTGGTTGCCATATAAAATTAAATTTCTCGTCAATACGAATTAAATTAGCTTAAAGTCGATAGGGTTGTGTCTTTTTATAGCGAAGTTCCTATGGCCACCTACCGACTCCATCATGGTTGCAAACCCTGGTTGGCATATAAAATTAAATTTCTCGTCAATACGAATTAAACGAGCCCAAACTCGATGGGGTGGTGTCGTTTCAGTGCGGATTTCCTATGGCCACCTTACAGCTCCATCATCAGACCGTGATGGTTACCATGTAGGATTAAAGTTCCCGTCAATACGAATTAAATGAGCCCAAACTCGATGGGGTTGTGTCGTTTCAGTGCGGAATTCATATGACTACCTTCCGGCTCCATCATCAGACCCTGGTTACCATATAAAATTGAAGTCCTCATCAATACGAATCAAACGAGCTCAAACTCGATAGGGTTGTGTCTTTTCAGTACGGATTTCCTATGGCCACCTTCCGACTTCATCATCAGACCCTGGTTACCATTATAGAATGAAATTTCTTGTCAATACGAACTAAACAATCACAAACTCGATGGGGTTGTGTCGTTTCAGTGTGGATTTCCTATGGCCAACTTCCGGCTCCATCATCAGACTCTGGTTACCATATAGGATTGAAGTTCTCGTCAATAATGGTTACTATGTAGGATTAACGTTGGCGTCAATACAAATGAAACGAGCCCAAATTCGATGGGGTTGTGTCGTTTTAGTGCGGATTCCCTATGGCCACCTTCCGACTTCATCATTAGACTCTGGTTACCATATAGGATTGAAGTTCTCGTCAATACGAATCAAACGAGCCCAAACTCGATGGGGTTGTGTCATTTTATTGCGAAGTTCCTATGGCCACCTTCCCGTTTCATGATGAGACCCTGGTTACCATTATAGGATGAAATTTCTTGTCAATACGAACTAAACGAGCCCAAACTCAATGGGGTTGTGTCGTTTCAGTGCGGATTTCCTATGGCCACCTTCCGGCTCGATCTTCAGACCCTGATGGTTGACCATAAAGGATTAAAGTTCTCGTCAATACGAATTAAACGAGCCCAAACTGGATAGGGTTGTGTCGTTTTATTACGGAGTTCCTTACCTACCTTCCAGCTCCGTCATCAGATCAGCTCCATGTCATCATAATATTGCATTGTCATCCGACTTACACATGCATGCAAAATTTCAGATCAATGGGAGACTGGGAAGTAGATCAATTTTAAGTTACACTATTTGACGACAGACACAGACATGTGAAAGTAAATAAAAGCTTGTAATAATAATAAAATTTAGTGCTTACAAATCGTCAAATATTAAAATAAAAAGAAAATAAAAGACTAATAAAAAAACCATTAATATTTTGCTTAATGGAGCCTTCACACTTTTTGCTTTACTAGTGCAGCGCTTCGAAACCAGCATTTAATTTTGGTTGAGAAGAAGCGCCGCGGCGCCGCTACAAACTCAGTCGCCAGTCTGCCGGTTAAATTAAATAGAAATAATATTGCTTTGGAGGAGCAGTTCTCTTAATCTTATTACGCATTCTTGTTACGATCTAAGTAAATCAAAATTTATTCAGGTACAACAACAAACTTACGTGGTAATCGGAGTGTGAGGCTTGATTTTATATGACATGGAATTAGAAAATACATAAAGTTAAAATAATTATCATAATCCACACGACAAAGAGCGTTCATGTGTGAGCCAAGTGTGCTTAGAGGTCAGATAATTTCCCACCACGTAATTATTATGTGCAAAATTGTCAATCAGTAGGTATTTTTGATTGGGTGAACATTGTTTACGCGGCGGAGCTGAAAATCAACGGGAGAGATGTAACTAGCTCAATGATTTGTATTTTGTATATAATTTTAACAGCTTTACTCGATAGCAAAGCCTCCAGGACAATAGCTAATTATTTTATGTGCTACTTCTTTCTTGGTGATCAATATAGCATGTCGCGGTACCCTTATTAAATTTTTACCAATGACTTTACTTTGGGGTCTACCATTAAGTGAATCATGTTGAAATTATTAAGTCTGAGTTGCACCACCTTAATTTTAACCGTGACTATAACTTCCGGTGTTTTTGTATGGAGTTTCACAGACTTTTGTTATAGTTAAGTAAGATGGCGCAACCAGGGTAAGAGAGCGTGGGCTTTATCTGCCCACTTCTTTCATTTAAAGCTAAGTACGCCAATATTTGTTTATTTTCTTACTTTATTGGACTTTTCGTCACTAATGGATTCCTAGTATCACTGTGACCGGTATCGATCTGTTGTGATCTCCGCTATATAGGGTGTCACAAAAAGTAGTTTCAAACAGAAGCCCAGAGGTAGAGCATCTCTTGGGCTATCTAAATCACCCCCATGTAGGTGACCCCACCCCATGTTCCGCGATTTTTGATAGTTTTCGAGTTTCGACTTTTTTGGTCACTGTGATGCGAATAGTCAAGTTACGTGCCTGATTTTTTTTATTATTATTAGATGAATACTAGGCCTAGCTAATTCAGAAGTATTTACATCCATAACTCCATGTTCTACCTCTGGGCTTCGGCTTGACACTACTTTTTGGGACACCCTGTATAACGAACATCTCTGTTTTCCGGTCTTTTGGAGCTAATTAATAGCTACTGTACAACTAAGTGAATCGCAGATGTCCGGTAGGCATGGTTTAATACGCATGTTTTAACATCTTAGGCTGGGTTGCACCATCTTACTTTAACTTTGACAAACGTCAAAAATCTGTCAAAATCCATACTAAAAACACCGATTATCGTTAAAATTACGGTCAAAGTTAGGTGGTGCAACTCAGCCGTAGTGTAAGCTTCGTTACCAACTTCAGCACAAACAACGTTTAGTTTTGTAGTTCTCCCAATCCTTCCGCTCATATAATAATTTTGCGTGCAGTAGCTTCAGGTAACATCAGCACGGTGATACTATCCATGTATAAGTATTACCGTGATATCAGTATTGAAAACAATGCATAGATTACTGACAACACTTCAAAATAGATTTTAAGCTTTCCTTAATTACCTAAGCATTACATTATGACAGGTTTGAGCTTCCTTGAGTATAAAATAAGCGCCTGTTAGATGAAATAAATCCTCTTTATCCAAATTTATCAAGAAAATTAAAGTAGAAATATCGTTATACCTAAGTCATGAGTTTTCTTTGCTATTTTAAACTGAAGCTGTAGCAGGTATTTGTTGAATACTTTTTCGCTAACATTTCGCTTTTGGCGTTTCGCTTCTCCGAGTATGCTGCTGCTATCGCTCATTTGTGCAGCTATCGATTGAAATCTGTCGCCCACGAATCGTATTTAAAGTTAACTAATTTGCGCAACAAATTGCTTTGTCAGCGACTACTCGATTTTAGCTCGACCCTGACATTTGAACGGACTGTATCTTAAGACATATCTGACTGTCGCATACTTTATTGGTTTTTGTAGCTGAACTTTATGTAAAAAAGTTAATTTTACGGTTGAGAGTCTGATTGTAGTGACGGGCATGTTTCTTTTCCAGGTAGGCGATAAGTAGTGCACAGAGGTTCAAATTCTTAAGTAGGTCTATAGTACCTTTATTCTAGGTAGGTATATGTATGTATATGTACACAATTTTGCACAAAAAAGTGACTTGCGAAATGAAGGTTCCTACTACTAACTTTGTTTATGAGAAGTAAATTGATGTGTAAGTTTTGTAGTGAGCCAAACTCTGTTTGGTTAAAGGTTAAAGACCATAGCAGACTTATCAACTCGGAAAGGGATCAAGACTGTAAGCCTTTCGTGAGCTGCCATCGCCTTTCGCGCGACCAAGGCGAAGCGTACGTAACGGCACAAAATATAACAAAAGGTAAACTCCATACTAAGCGCGCTCGAGCCACGCACACATAGACACCGCTCACGTACGTGTTATCGGGACTGTCTCGGACGAATGCGAGCGCGACTTAAGTTCGCTTGAGTGACGCTGCTCACGCGTTTGTGTAATTATTTTCTATCTAATAATAAATAAATAAATATCCTTGGACATTTTACACTGCGCTTCTAGTCCCAAACTAAGCAAAGCTTGTACTATGGGTACTAGACAACTGTCTGTAAAATCTGTTATTGTATTTCTTCCATAATATTAACATTGTTCTATCATAAAGAAGTAAACGCAACACATAACAAGACAACCCTAGCGCGACGGCCGAGCGTAGGTATGCAAAGCGAAGTACATACATGAGTTTACCTTCTGTTATATTTTGTGGTTACGGTGAGGAAGTGTGCACTGTGCGTTGCGGTATATAGTATCATAGAAAGAATACTGACCACCTCGAGTTAAAACGCTTACGATCCATTTCCGGGAAATTTCCTTACCATTTCTATTGATATTTTTGGATTATACGCCATACTTGTTGATAGCTAAAACAGTTTTATTTTTCAACATTTTATGTAATTTAATTTTATTAAAAGTGAAACATAATAATGAATGTTTACGAATATGATTTGATTTTTAATCTATCCCATTACTAACATGCTAAAGCTTAGGTACCTATTTACAAGTTTTTTTTTCTGTAAATTGAAAAATATTTCTTAGTTTATGTTCTTATTAGCTTTGATTTTCTTCCGTATCCAAATGCAAGCACTACTCGTATCTAACATTCTCTTAAATTATGTTTGGCTCACTTTATCTTGTAAAAACAATGCATTCACTTTACCGTTAATTAGCCTTTATAATGTTACACATGCACTAATGCAATCAGTTGCCTGCAAGGGATATTTTGTTACAAATTGCTTCCGCGAATTAATCAGCTGTACTAGACTAGAATTTAGTAACGAGATTAACATTTCGATAGGTAGGTACATGAGATGATGGGATGACGCACGCAATTCGCTAAACCACTTAGTTACAGGGACAACTAGCAAGTTTGACTAATATAATTTGGTTGTTAGCGTCCATTATACCTAATTATATTAAAACCATATTACATACCACAATAGTTAGTTTGGTATGCTGTTTATGTACTTTTTAAATAAATACTTAAATCTAAATAACTCAAAGGTGACTGACTTACTGACTGACTGACTGACTGACATAGTGATCTATCAACGTACAGCCCAAACCACTGGACAGATCGGGCTGAAATTTGGCATGCAGGTAGATGTTATGACGTAGGCATCTGCTAAGAAAGGATTTTACGAAACTCCCCCCTAAAGGGGTAAAACGGGATCCACGCGTACGAAGTCGCGGGCGGCCGCTAGTTATAACATAGCAACACCCAGAACCGTCACAGAAATTAAAATTCTTCATTTCAATTTCTGCCCGACCGGGAATCGAACCCGGGACCTCTCATCATAGTAGTCCGTTCTGAACCAACACCAAACGACCGACAAAGTTTGATGAATGTGTATCAGGCAACATTTTTCCCGGAACGGAGTTCACGTTTATTTTCCTTTGTTCTCAAAGGTGAATAAATATTGTGCCTCCGTGATATTGGCAATTTGGCAGACTAGTTACAACAAACGATTTCGTCTGTGTGGTTTTCATTCTGTCACAAATAACTCTTTTATAAGCTTTCTTTATAACGTTATAATTATTATTCCTGATACTTTTTCGATAAAACTTAACCTGTATTCTTCATCTTTTCTTCCTCGTATACACATACAAAGTTTCAGAGATTAAATTATGTAGTAAAACCAACAAACTGAAATATTTTTGTTGTATAATTTTGTAATTTATGCAGAGCATTGATTCTCAATTCCAGGCAACAATAAAGGAACATTCTCAAAGGAGCGTTCTTGGTTTAATCTTATTCGAGTGTTATTTCGTTTTCCTGGAAATATGTGTAGTCGGTAGACGCGCAGTTTCTTTCGGCCAATTTTACCTTAGTGCAGGGATGTACGGACTTTTCTTCCCACCAAGACGATCGACAAAGCACCGGGGTTATTTTAGTGGGTATCCCTCATCCTCTTGATGAGGGGAGCCCCACATAACCTACCCTGTCCCCGCAGGGTAGGTATGCAATTTAATGCATTTTTTCCCCGAAAAAAAAGGGATGCACAGACTTACTGTGACCATAGGCCACTCGGGCAGCGGGCTCAAAAAGAAAAGCAACTGAAGAATGGTTCAGGTTGTTATAATTTCGCAATTTTTGTTAGGTCGCTGGCGATTCGCACGCACATGTACAGCGTCAAATATACTCAACATCAAATAAACCGCACCTTCCGCGACGCGAACTTTAACGATTTTCTTCTGACACAATCATGGTACCCCAACAATATTGGTGTTATTTGAAAGCCCAATAAATATCCTTAAAGAAAAACACATTTAATTTCTTAATAAATGATTAACATATACCATAAATGTGACTTGAAAAAATACCTCACTTTGGGCCCACCTATGGGATCAATGAGACCAATTTTTATGGTTATAAAACCAAATAATGATCTCACGTGTCCTCTTTAACAGATTGATAGCGATTAATCCCAACTTAACACTTTTATAGCCATAAAAGTTGGCTCTAGCGTAACTACCTATTTTTTGAAGAAGTGACTCTGGATCCTTCTAAAGACACATTTTTGGGGTAAAAACCTTTCCTTTAATGAAATGAAGGTTAGAACTAGGCTTTTAAATGGTGCCAATATTGGTGGGAAGTGGGGAAGAATACATTTGAAAATGCTTGTCGCGGGAGGTGCGATTTATTTGATGTCGAGTGTAGTTCAAAACACCCAAAGTGGCCAAAATGTTGACAACACAACCTTATTCCAATTGTAACAAAGACGAACTTTTTGGCTACTATTTGACGCTGGCTGTACAGTGGCCGCAGTTTGTATACAGGGTGTATATATACACCCTAACATGCATTAAAGTGGATTGCATAAATTCTATGACAATACACAATAGCGTTATCTTGCCCTGTGACTAGATACCATGTAAAGTAATTGTCAATCAAGTAATTATTCCGATGTGAATCTGTCATCACGATTGGGTACTATCGCATTGGATAGTTCGAGAGTTAGTAATGATAATGGGATGATTCCCAGATATCGTCCCGTCTTTGACAATCAAGTACCTAACTGCATTAACTGACACATCTTGACCATTACACAATTGAGCCAGTGAAAGTGGACTAACTTTCGAACAAAATATTACTGTCTAGAATCTAGACTGTAGCTGTAGGCCCGCAAGAGAAAAATTGGGGTACTTTCCTCCCTGTGAAAAAACATTTTGGACACTTTCCCAGCAGTGAAAAGTGGATGACTATAGTCTGGTCCGTGAGCACGTAGAATTTTGTCCAATGACCCCAAGCTACCCATCCTTATTGCTCGCGCGTAATTATGTTGCTATCGCGCTCGCACACTCACTGCGGGTGCCAGTCGCACAGTCGCGACAGCAATATAATTACGCGCGAGCGATAAGGATGGGTAGCTAGGGGTCATTGGACAAAATTCTACGTGCTCACGGACCGGGCTTTAGATTTAATAATATTAAAACACGGATGGCGAGTGTGGGTCATAGATAGTGATGGTGCATGACATGAGATAACAGAACTATGTTTGTAACGAGATGGCCCCTGAAATCACCTGGAAAATGACGCAGCAATCATGTATACTATAATATAGTAATACAAAAATAATAATAAAATAATAAATACGACTAGAATAAATATATGTAAAATAATAATAGTTCTAACAATTTAACCATTAATATATAAAAAAAGACATAATATTTAGACATAGAAATTAAGTAACTACCTAACTTGTCCCCCGATAAGACTTTATAATGAGGAAGTTACTCAGGATGAAGATGCCAGATATTTGGGTATGCATCTTGATAATAACTCACCTGGAGAAAGCATGTCTGGAACAAGCGTAAATTATAGGTCGCAAATCGATCCTCTCACATGTAAACCAATCTGGACTTACGGAATCCAACTGTGGGGTACTGCTAGCAATAGCAACATAGAGTTCCTAGAAAGGTTTTGAAGCAAGACTGCAGCAGTGCTTAAGTCTTGATCGAATCAAAGGCCTTCCCATAGTCCAAGAAGAGCACCACCACGCTTCTATCCCATGCCTCTGGCGTTGTTCCCTGAAGTAAGACGGAGCTAAAGAGTCTCTGAACGAGTATCGGTGTTCCACCTGCGTTCAGAAGCTCTGAGGTTATCCCGTTATCACCTGGTGCCTTGTTGTTCTTTAGCTGTTTGACAGCCTTCGTAATCTCGTATAGGCTGATATACGGGATGTCTTTGTTATAGTGTCGTGTTAACCTAGCTCTTGCGTCTGTTCCTGAGCTATTAACAAATTTGGAGGTTATATTAGCTGTCCATAAATCTTTTCGATCTCACCCAAAACCTCGGCTTTTGTTGACGTTACCGTCTGCCGTCTTCAGCATCGTCAGCTGACTTTGCTTAATAGAGTTGTCTCTTTCAAGTTATTTGGAACTTTGGTTTCGCTCTATCGCCTCTTTTATACTATTTGTATCAAAGTTGCGAATAATAAAAATATGATTGAAGAAACAAAAAACACAACTAGGTAAAAATGAACAGAAAAGACAGAAACAAGACAACTTAGTGTTCACAAATGCAGTCGGAAGCATCATGACTAGTTCTTTTAGCGGGTGATATGTATTTGATGCCTCCGACTGCATTTACAAACACTAAGTCGTCTTTTTACTATCTTTTCTGTTTATTTTTGTAATATTTGAATACACGTAAATTTACTATTCGAATACTAATCCTAATGCAATCCCTACACATGCAACAAGAAAAGTTAACCTCCCGGACGCAAGTTTAATTGAATCATACCGTATACGTCACAGAGAGAACCTAACTGCGAGCGACGTAGGAAATAACGCGTTTGCAAAAGTTATTTAATTTTTACTTTGAGCAGAAAATAAAAATCGTGACCTCCCGTTTCATAGAGTTTAAAATGGATTTTTAAAAAATTTTTTAGCGTGTCTCTTTTGCTGAATTGAATACCTACATGCTTTTATTACCCGACTACGGCAAAGCAAAAGGAGGGTTATGATTTTGACAGGCTATGTATGTATGTATGTATGTTCATGTGTTCACTCGTAACTTCTAAACTACTTATCAGAATTCGACAAATGACATATCATTAGAAGCGTCTTAATTGTCCGCTGGTTATAGGCTATAATGGGGTTTCACAAAATCTGGCGCGCTCTAGCGGACAAAACATACAGAGTAAAAAAATAAAGTTAAGATAAATATGCCGTGTTTGGTATCATTTGAAAGCGCTTTCCTTGTACATTTTGAATGTATTATATTACTAGCATTTGCTTGTGACTTTACCTGTATTCATGTGCTGATTGCATATAATTCACATCTTTTCGTTCGTAGCTTCTTTACTACTTATTAGTTCATCAATTTAACTTTTGTTAATATTATGCGCCACAAATACACTTTATCACCAAAATAGTACAAATAATAAAAACTAAAAAAACTAAAACCCAACTACGACAAAAAACGACGCTGAAAAAGTATAAAACAAGATTTTTAGAATACTGAACTGAACAAAGTTGCTAATGTAGTTGCATAGTAATTTTCATGTTTGGAAAGGCGTAGTCACACGTTACAAATACCTACCTACCGTAGCACTTTGACAACGTGTGACTGCGGTTTTCCAAATATGAAAATTGCTATGCAACTACATATTAGCAACTTTGTTCAGTTCAGTATTCTGAAAATCTTGTTTTATACTTTTTCAGCGTCGTTTTTATTTTAATAAACAATGTTTGTCATCGGATACTGGCTTAGCCTTTAGGAAATTTCCACTAAATATGATACGAGCATTATTATGTGACGCATTAGTTGGGAATCATTATTTCTAAGAAATACTTAATAACGATACATAAATAAATGATACCTTCTTTGTTTTTCTTGGAACTTAATATAAAGCTAATGCAGTGTTAATGTCAACACACATAATAACAACAGACGCCTAACACGATATCTTACAAAGACAACAAAGGTTCGATTTTAGGATAATGTCAGGTCAGCCCTAATGGAATCCGCCTTTGTCTTTAAGAAAAATCTAAACCGTTTTTTTTTATCCAAAATGAAGAAGCTCTTGGCCTGTATCTCACCTGATGGTAAGTGATGATCAGGCCGAAGGTGGAAGCGAGCTTCATCCGGAATCCTCAACCACGGAGGAACTGACTATCTTACCTCTAACTACCGGAACACAACAATGCTATAATAATAATTAACATTGTTGTTATGGCGACAGACTTAGGTAAGATGGTGGTAGCTAGCCAGGCGGACTTAGAACAAGCCCTACCACCAACCAAACCGAACAGAAAAATCTGCCCCCACTGGGAATCGAACCCGGGATCTCTGCGTCTGAAGCAGGTCGTCTTACCACTAGACCACAGAGGCGGTACACAAAGATTAACAATGTCCTAAGCCTAGACGCAGACCACCAAATTTTAGTTGGCTGATAATTGGGCCCGATTCAGCCGATACCAAATCGGTGTAATGTGCGCACATTCATAAATGCCCATTCATTTTGCCCATACTTACTGTTTAACAGTCTGACCCAACTATCGGCCAAAAGTCGGTGGTCTGCGCCCAGACCCTGGGTGTATATAAACTTGATTATAGCAGTAACATAATATCACATTCATTCCAACCAAATACAGTTATCACTACACACTTTAAATATTTGTTGAAAACACGCTCTTAGGCCTCAGCCTCGAACTTAGCGGGCAGCGGGGCGGGAGCGGCGGCGGCGCTGGAGCGGGGCGGGCAACGCAGACCTGTTCTCGAAACAAGCGGAAGCGGGCAGCTCGCGCGGCGCTTTAGTGGCGAAGTGTTGTGTTCGGGGTTGTGTTGTCGAGATATTTGTTTTTATTCGCAAACGAAATGTCTGAACAACGGCGACAATTTTATTTCGATTCAAATTTATTCCTAACGCTCGATTTATTGTGGGCAAAAGAAGGAGTGCGCTGCCCGCTCGTTGCCCGCTCCCTCGCCGCTGCCCGCTCGTTGCCCGCTGCCGCCCCGCTGCCGCGCCGCTGTTTTCGAGAACCGGTCTATTTGATTTTACGCATAAGATCCTGCCGCTCCCGCGCCGCCGCCGCCGCCGCCCCGCTGCCCGCTAAGTTCGAGGCTGAGGCCTTACGACCCCGAAATAAAATGCAAGAATTGCTAGATGAAGCGCAACAGCACATTCTAGTCAGTACAGACGACAATATCAAGCATAACACTGTGTCTTTATACAGTTGTAACAGAAGCTACTTTCCAGAGAATATCGATAGTCTGATGTGCTTTTCCCGCAGGGTTTTATCAACCTAAAAACTGTGGCACCTCATACAGTTATAATAGAGGCTAGTTTGCAATGAATTTATACATCTGAAGTGTTTCAACAGGGTTGTGTTCCGCATTTATCCCACCGACTCGTGCCGCGATCTGTTTACGACGGTGCGACGCCGGAGCGGTGTCGCTGCGTAGTCTTACATAGAAATATCTGTGGCGGGCACACGAGCGGTGTGGTGACGTAACGGATCGTGTGCTTTAGCTCTTAGTTACCTATATCCATTGCGGGGTCGGCGACGAGAAAATTAAATTTCATGCCATCCGCATAACGCAACCTAAACGTTGTCATTTTGAGAATCTGTTGCATTTGAGTTTATTAAAGAGACAAAATTCTGTAGTTCATGTTTGTTTAATTTATTAGAGTTCTTTTTCTTGCCGTTATTAAGTGGATTACTAATGTTTGGCCAAAAACGTTTCCCAAATTATCACATCGCAAACAACGTTTCGCAAATTTTCATTTGGCAAATTCTCATTTGGCAAAACAACTTATTGCAAACTTTTAATTCGCAAATGTCGTTTTTGGCATATTATTGATTAGCAAATTATTGTTTGGCAAAGTATGTTTTGCCAAATGTTTCATTTGGCAAACATATTTCACGATGAACTATTTACAAAATAATTTGATTGGTGCATAGAATGGATACAAATTAGCTTGTGGTTATTATTTTATTTAGTGGGTAGTTAATATAAAATTTGTTATTAATTAATTTTCTTATTTCATTCTTTTTATCGAAATTTCCAAATGATTCATTCACAATAGAGGTGATTCTAGCGCTCGGCGGCCGCTGCCGCGGCACGCTTCGCTCGCCTTCGCGCCTTAAGGGTCACTGTTCTAACCTAACCTAACCTACTATTTTCTGCAATACCTACTTTTTGCAACCATACTATTTTCTGAAATCTCTTTGTTTTACATAAAATTCTTGTGAAAACCATGATCATGTGCCTTATGCTTTGATTTGTGGGTAACGGTGGGTAAGTATGTAAAGTGTCAATTTGACCAAACAAATTATTTGGGATATAATATTTGGCAAAATAAAACATTTGCTATATAAACATTTGCCAAGTAAAATTTTACCAAATGATAATTTGACCAAATGAATTAGTTGCGAAAAGAACAGTTGCTAAAAGTTCATTTGGGAAATGAAACTTTGGCGATAAGTTGTTTGCGAAGTGAAATTTGGCGAAAAGTAATTTGGCCAAACGGAAGGATACCTTATTAAGTTGTAACTGAATATTAAAGATTCTTGAAGCCGCTTTACTTAAGTTGTGTAAGTTGTGTTGCTCTACAACGAAGCGCTTCATTGTCTTCGTGCTTCTCTTCGTGTAGGTATGCGTATGAACGAAAGGTTCTAGAATTAAGACATTGATATAGAAATCGAAACTATATTAATAATGCGGTGTGGATGTGCCATTTTTTTTTCATCTGTCTGATATTGATAAAAGAATGATATCGCTTTCGCGGGAGTTAATTCCCCTTTACTCTCATCCTCTCGTAGTGATCCGAAAAATGGTTCTTCGGGGGTTTGGTGTTTGAAAAGGTGGGTACTTGAAAACGATTTTTAGGTGTTTTTGTGTCTGTTTGATTTAGTAGAATAGTTTTTTTGGATTTGAACATTCGCGCCGTTCGCGCTAAGTTTGCCGGTTCGTGGAATACGTGTCCCCTCCCCCAACCGCGATTAAACGCAATTAGTTAGGAATTAAACGCAATTAATGTGTCTTATTTTACCCAAATACTCAATTTTTATTAATAATAATAAATAAAAATTATTTT
Organism: Ostrinia nubilalis; assembly: GCF_963855985.1. Classification (NCBI taxonomy): domain Eukaryota; kingdom Metazoa; phylum Arthropoda; class Insecta; order Lepidoptera; family Crambidae; genus Ostrinia; species Ostrinia nubilalis. Next base: position 23,589,168 of record NC_087119.1, on the reverse strand, counting down.
AAATATAGTTTGTTGTAGTTATAAACGCTACCATTCGAGTGACGTCATATCGCCAGCGGCAAACTTATCGCGAACGGATGGTAGGGAACAGAACGTGTGTGGGTTAGATTTGCGCAATATTAGCAATTTGTAGGTAATCATAATTTTATACAATACTAGCTTTCCGCCCGCGGCTTCGCCCACGTGGAATTTCGTTTGTTAAATTTTCCTGAATTTTCTTTGCTATAAACCTCACGGAGCCCGAGACCTTTCCAACGAATGCAAAACCGTGGAAATCGGTCAGGAAGGAAAACCCGACTTATTTTTATATACCGTAGATAAGAAGTGGTGGTAGGGCAAGCTATATTTGGGACGCGTATAAGCCTTGGAACCTTCCTATTTTTATCAGACTTCAACAAAAGGAGGAGGTTCTAAATTCGGTTGGTATTTTTTTTCTATGTATATAATACACCGATTACGCCGAGGTTTCTGAGCTGATTTACGTGATTCTTGTTTTCATCGATGCGGAATAGTTGCCATTTGGTCGCATAAAAAAATTATTTGATTTGGTTGAGTAGTTTTTTATTATTTTTAATCTACTCTACAAAATATCTACATTATGGAAAGCGCAGGGATCCCATGGCGCGGGCATGCGCGGGCGCAGAGCACGGCACACGTGAGTGCGCCCCACTTCCCACTCGAGCGATCTCTAAGTAAGTTATGACGTTGGACCAAGCTACGGGCGAAAGCGTTTGTTATTACAGCCCGGTCGCCGAGCACGTAAAATTTTGTCCAATGACCCCAAGCTACCCATCTTTATAGCTCGCGCGTAATTATGTTGCTGTTGCGCTCGCACACTCACTGTAGCCGCCCGTCCGCACAGTCTCGACAGAATGGGTAGCTTGGGGTCATTGGACAAAATTCTACGTGCTCGGCGACCGGACTATAATAGCATAATAGGTATATTTTTACAAGCTTTTATTTTCATGACTCATTCTGTATAAAAAAACAACGCCTAAAATCACTGTCAGTCTTAGATTCTGACAATTTCAAGTAACTACTGAAATTAAAGCTTACTTTCGCTCGTGGTTTGCTTGTTGTGGTTAAGTCGTGACGGTAATAGACAATTTTACCATCATGATTGCATTATGTTTATGCTCATTATGACTACAGTGCTTATTTTCTGTGCTATCGTCTGTATATTTTATTTGAAACTAGCTAACCCGGCGAACTTTGTTCCGCCTTAATGGCAATAAATAAGCAGACTTTTTTTTAAATTTCGAACGGGATAAAAAGTATCCTATGTCCTTCTCCTGGCTCTAAACTACCTCCCTGACAATTTTCAGCTAAATCGGTTCAGCCGTTCTTGAGTTATAAGTGGAGTAACTAACACGACTTTCTTTTATATAATAGATTTTTTGTCGGCCACTCGTCCACTCGTCATTCTTTTATGATCAAGAGTAACAATGTTACTTTGGTATGATTAAAATTTACGATCGACGTGATATCTTTTATAATTAGTTATAATAACAGCTTAGTAAACTGATTGAACACAGTAAATTAAAATGAACAAACTCAATACATTTTATTAAAAAACCTTCTTCCAATGAATTATACTCTGAGCACACAATGGAATTTATTGGAATGAATTGTAATAAATTCATCATTTATCATTGAAACAATAATTGGAATGAGTACAGTTTAATATCACTTTACATGCAAACGAATATTAAGGTTTCAGGATTTCATGACGACTGAAAATCAATAACTGTTGTATTGGTGGTTAGGGTTGTGAAATATGTCCAATATTTCAGGTATTTTTAACTTTTTTAAGGAGTTCGGACTATCAATTTACATTATGTTTTGGATTTGGACTATTATTTTTTTTACTAACCGAGGTATCCTATCACAATCTAGATGCGAGGAGATATAATAAATAAATGTTTTTTTGAACTTCGATCTTAATTGACTATGTTGAAATATTCAGTATTTAGCATAACATAGGACTATATTTTGATCTTTGTTAAATATTGTAATTTTTCTCCAATTTACGTTTATATTTTGTGTGTGAAAATCTGCCACCCCTTAAAACTTACCGCCCTAGGCTTCAGCCTACTCAGCCTGCTGGTAAATCCGCCACTGAAATTATTTTATTTATTTTATTTTACAAGGAAAACAATACAGTGTATAAACTATGTAGACAAACATTTTAGGAAATATCGCGCCATTATTTATTTGCGTACTTGCTGCTAGGAATTTGCTGAGACTATGAGTATTTGCTGATTGTAGGGGTGAATAATCATCAATAAGCTGGTATTTACTCTGTGACAATACATGATTCAAGTCACTTCCCCGCCCCCGCCTATGCGTTGCGGCGCTAGCGCAAATTGTGCTAAACTGCCGGATGTTCGCGATACGTTTTTGTGCCACCATTCATACAATACTACGACACGCGGCGCGGGCGCACACTCCAACACCATCCACATGCGATGTACCGAAGATATCTTGTGTTTACCGCAGATGTACTCGTATAATGTTCTGCGCTTCGGAGGGCACGTTAAAGGCAAGGAAGAGTGCAGCGCTTAAAGCGAAATTAGGTACTTTTGTTGCAAAATAGAACGTATTACGACTGTGCAAGATGCCACTGAGTACAACTAGATGTGCTGTTGTCCGTACATTGACATTTATGTACTTACTAGCTTTTCGCCCACGGCTTCGCTGGCGTGAAATTTTGTCTGTCACAGAAAAACTTTATCGCGCGTCCCTGTTTCCAAAACCGGGATAAAAACTATCCTATGTCCTTTCCCGGGACTCAAACTATCTCTATACCAAATTTCATCAAAATCGGTTCTATGGTTTAGGCGTGAAAGAGAGACAGACAGACAGAGTTACCTTCGCATTTATAATATTAGTATAGATATGACGACAATGATAAGCCCATGAACACCGGTTTCAGTGCGTCACGAAATTTTATTCACAAAAAAGCCTAAGTCAAAATTACGTCCTTAACAGTCATTTCGTAAAGTAACTGCAACACAGATCGATGTTTTGCTAGGATCGATATACATATTATAATTGTCACAAGGATTTTGCTACATGAAATAACAAAACATAAGTTATTACAAATATCGATATTATAAACTTTGCATCCCCAATGACTCGCTACATCCCACATAACTAAGGAACTGTGTTTCCGAGAAAAATCGTTACGAAATAGCGATCTTCACGACGCATTCGAGCGAAATAAAAAATTTATAATAACTTTCAAATGTGTCTATGAAAAGTGAACGTTTTTAATATCCAAACAAAGTCATCATTAGACGAAACAACGCATTGACAGCTCGTAAAGCGTGTTACAGAATTTATTAAATATTAATACGTATTTAAAATAATATACTCGTAGAAGTACGCAGTGCATAATTGAATTCACTACGGCTCATTTAATATTGTTTCGGTAAGATTAATTAATTCGAATTCTTTAGTGTCAGTTCGGCTGATTTAGTAAGCAATTTCTTAGTGATGGTGCTTGCTTTCTAGAAAATTTAATACTGTAGCTATAATACTACTATTAGTCAGGTGATCCGATGTACACTCAGATATTCACCAGGAAATTGAAAAAAAGAACTGCGCTAAAAATTGAATACAAATATGTTATTTTCATAAAGAGGTTTCTCATATTTATTTTGCCCCAAAACCTACACCCCTTATTAATAAAAAGTTACACCCGGGATAAACAAACATTGTGGGTCTAGACAAAGTGCAAATTATAATCGCAAACCAGTCGAAAAGTGGTCGAAAAGCCCCTTTTCAACCGACTTCAAAAAAGGAGGAGGTTCTCAATTCGACCCGTATGTTTTTTTTTTTTTTTCTATGTTTGTTACGCGATAACTCCGCCAATTATGAACCGATTTGAACAAATCTTTTTTCGGCGTATAGGTAATACCTCAAGGGTGGTCCCATTTAAATTTAATAATAGAAAAAACAACCCCCAAGGGTGGAAAATTGGGGATGAACTTTTTTATACGCAATATCTCCGCCGATTATAAATCAATTTGAACGATTATTTTTTTGTTGAATAGGTATTATCAAAAGGGGGGTTTCATGCGAATTTGAAGAAAATATTTCACCCCCAAGGGTGGAAAATTGGGGATGAACTTTTTTATACGCAATATTTTTAATTTTTAGTTTTTTTTTGTGTTCACGCATTTGAAGTCGGTTTTATTTTTTTTAAAAGTTAATTATTTGTATGGAGTTTTGACGGATTCGATTTTCGATTCGATCAAAAAGTGCGTTTTGTCTAGGGGGGCTGGATTAAAATAACTTTTCCATATTAAATGTCAATTGAAACCAGAGTTCAACTGGCTCACTATTTCTACCTATAATTTTTTCCAAAGACACGTGTAAAATCTAATCAAATTGAATTCAATTGAGAATTTCTGGAACTACTGATCTTCCTTTGAGGGGAAGTAAGTAGTACCTAAGTAACTCGTTTGTTGCGGTGCTTCTTTGTAAAAACGAAGCTTGCATCCTCAGGCTTGAAGATTTCCAAGAACTTCAAGTAAGTACAATAAATACTTACAAAATAAATATCGTTGTGAATTTCATGAACGTACAAACTTTATTGAAGCGCATTTCACAGGAGCGTCTTTGTTAAATTATTCATTTCCAGAAATAGTCAGCGAGGAATATTTGAGGAATATTTTATAGGGTAGAGTCACAGTACAGGCTTGTATTGCAAGATCCCATGATCTTGTTAACAATGGTTCGATGCCCCGTAAAAGCGATTACAGATTGAATTTGAGACGATCCGACAAATGACGCATACTGGCAGTTATAGGTCAGTCAGTGCCTTATGGGTGCCTTATGGTTGCCGTATGGGAGCGGCAAGGGAGCGTGATTTTGTAACGTCAAACGTCAGCGAGACTTCAGTGGGTCTAGACAAAGTACAAATTATAATCGCAAAGCAGTCGAAAAGTGGTCGAAAAGCCCCTTTTTTGTATGGAGTTTTGACGGATTCGATTTTCGATTCGATCAAAAAGTGCGTTTTGTCTAGGGGGGCTGAGCACTGACTGAGTTAATTAAGCACTCACATACGTCATCAAACGATTTTATTTACGACATACCTACTCCAATACTTGGAGTCTTTCTGACGGTATATTGATATTGATTGAAGAATTATGTGTTTAACTCTACCTAGGGCTGATTTTACAATCGTTGGATAACTTTTAACTCAAGAATCAATTTGGCATATTGACAGTTTCAGTATGGGAATTATGACAAAATGACAAGTTTATTCTTCAGTTAAAAGTTTTCCGACGATGGTAAAATCAGCCTTATAGCATTAAACAGTTTTTATTTTTCAACTATGACCGTTCGTTCCATTCAGAGAATAAAGTATGATTTTGGATGACGGAAATCCAATCCATTGCGTAAACAAATACAAATAGTTAATTATCTGTATACCCCGGGGCGTATTTCGGGTGCAATGCGAAATCACCCTATGGCGTCATCTGATTTCCCCGTACAAATAATATTACCTAATTCAGACTGACGTTACTCACATTCTCAGAATCAGATAGATGTAGAGATTGTTCACCGTTTAATCTAGTTAGCATCGTGTAGCTTAGCCAAGCCAAGTGACAATCCTAAGTCCTACCCCACAACTCCTACTAAAATTATAAATGTGAAAGCTTTTTTACTCTTTCAGATAACATTGCAATAAATAGATTTTGGTGAAACTCTATAGTAGGTATAATAACAATGCCGCTGTGGAAATCTCCTCCAAATATTTCCACAGCGGCCGGACCTGCGACCTTCGAAAGAGCGTCGTTATAGATCATTATATTTTCTTATTTAAGATAATTAATATAAGAAACTTATTTATAGCCATCTTTACTGAGAAATAATCACGCCATTAGGAACATCAGTCCGACATCAACATAAAGCTCATAACAGACTTATCATCTCGGAAAGGGATCAACACCGTATCGCCTTTCGTGCTCTGTCAATTGCAAGACGAGACGTTTACTTTACGGTGCGGATACGTGTGCGTTGCAGTGTGCAGGTTCATACCAAAAATACTGACCGCTTTCCGGGTTGATAAACGTGCGACGTCCTTAAACGTTTATTTAAGTTATTTGCACATTGAATTGAGGGTACAAAAAGCGCTTATAGGGCCATCTCTTACTTTTTTTACAGTCAAAATTGAGTAGGCACTGCGAAGTTTTAAATCTATTTTAAGTGGGCCATTTTGTGAATGGAATCGAATGCGAATGGACCAAATGCGAATAAGACGAAATGCGAATGGGACCGAATGCATATGGGACCAAATTATAATGGGACTGAATGCACATAGGACTGAATGCAAATGGGACCGTTTTTAAATTCGTGACGAAATGCGGATGAGACGCTCTGCGTCAAAGCTTGTTTTGTTGGTAGCCATTTGGTACCGGCAAAGTGATTAGAACCTTCTTCGTGAAGTCATATTTGATTTTGCCTCTTGATAAAAGGCCTCGTCGTTTCAGCCAAAATAAAAAAATTGGGGGATAAAAGGCCTGTCCAGATGAAATTAAATGATCGAATGATGATGATTACAATAACAATATAATAATATAACGTTAAACCGAAGAACTTATGGACTTCGAGTTAAAAGAAAACTTCACAAATAAATAATGATATACCTATTACTTTATTGAAGTTACAAGTTTTATCATTACAGGGTTTGGTACAACTTTGAAAAAGAAACCATGAAGATTATTACAGTATTTTTTTATAAGTTGTAGTAAAAGTAAATAAAACTTAACTTTCTCTTCGCGTGCGCGTAAATGTCCCACTGATACACACACAATAATTTTCATACACTATAATTTATCGGACATACACACACAATTTACTGTATATTATTGATACTCTACAATGTATAATCATGTCATACGGACGACTGCACATCAAGATAACCCTGTAACATATTTTTTATTGAGCATACAAAACAGAATTACAGCAAATACGAGTACATATTTATCATGGGAACCAAACCATCAATTTTGCTAAAAATATAGATAGATGCCATATGTATAGGAATAAAAAATAGAGGATTCCCATTTTGAGTTTTGGTTGTATATTTTTTAAATGCTTCTTTTTTCAGTGGACTCGAAAACTAGTTAATTGTTTTCACCGAGTTGATAACAAATCGCCCAACACCACAATATTTTATTTCGCTTGCCCAACTAACCGTTATAGACCCCTACATTGAACGCAAATCATTGGAAATGAGGGGTCTTGGTTTATTAGACAATCTTGAAAATAACCGGGCGTTTTAAACTGAAAAATGATTTTCATGTTACAGCAGCTATATTTTTTATTGAACGCATTGCTGTATGCAAAATGTTTCTCAATTCCTTGGAAACAGGTTAAGCTTTTGATCACTGAGAAGAGAACTTAACGGACCAGTAGTCGAGTTATTAAATACTCGTAGTACATATTTATATTTAAGAGCCATTTTACATTTTCGTGCAAATTTCTAAGATTTTGGAAGCATGAATTACTATCTTAAGCAACACCCAGAGATTATTTAATTACTGCGAAAGATAGTTCAATCCTTGTTGTTGACCAATAATGTAACGGATTTACTAAAACTCTTTTGATTAATTCTCAGTGCCCCATCTCCCACAACCATTTTACGGAAAAATTGCCGCAGACTCAATTTCAAAGTCCTGTATCTATTATTTATGCTCGTATAATAAGCTTAAAAATATATAGAAATCATCGGACATATATTCTTGTAGTCCAATAATCAAACGGATTCTTGAATTTCATTACCATTATTGAGTAAAATCTAAAAATATTTTGGCAAATTTTTAAGATTTACGTCACATTTTGATCGTGATTTTTGGTTTTAATACACAGCAATAACAGCAATAAAAGTATCCCAAAATAAAGAATATTCATTGGAGAATTGATTTCCACAGTTATTGTTTAAATATTAGTAACTACTTTGTCAAAATATTGATGTGAATATCAGTATAAATTACAATGCGGAAGCCGACATTGATTAGTACGGCGCGAGCGCCCGTCAAGGCAGGACCTGTGTCATTTTTCCCGCCATGACGTTTACGTGTGTTCGTGTCATGAAGCGGAGATTTATACGGCGACCAAATACTTTTGATACTATGCCGGGAGGTCCGTTTTGAGTCGGCCTTTTGGTGGTTCGAAACGGACTAATATGCCGAGAGGTCCCGGGTTCGATTCCCGGCCGAGCAGAAATTGAAATGATGAAATTTAATTTCTTTGACGGGACTGGGAGTAACTATGTATTTATGTATGAATTTAATTTAATAAATCTATATATATAAAAATGAAACCCGTTTCGCGTTGTCACGGCATCACGTGTGAACGGCTGAACCGATTTCGATAATTCTTTTTTTTAAATGTTTGTGGAAGTCCAAGGATGGTTCTTACGGAAAAAAATATTAAGAAAATCTCTACGCTAAGGCGGTACGAAGTTCGCCGGGTCAGCTAGTAAATTATAAAAAAGGTTGTAAGTACATAGTATATCCATTAAGCTAGCACCCTTAACACAAGCATATTAGTTGCTTATTTTGGGACTAGATGGCATTGTGAAATCGTCCAAAGATTTGTTTATTTATTTATCCGCTTTGAGTTTTGTTTCGTGAAGAAGAAAAAGAACCGTTTTGTTTCGAGAGGGAAGTTTTGTTGTTAAATCAATAGTAATAAAAGAGGAAAGATTTGATTATTTGTTTGTTTGAAGGCAATAGGCTCCGAAAAGAAATTCTTTCACTAAATGTTTCCTATGTCGGCTATAAAATATTTTCAAAAACTTTACTCCAAAATCTTCGATAATTGGTCGTTTAATAAATAAATTAGATAACATATTAATATTTTTTTATTGTTTCCAGTACGATTTCAGTACTAGTTTTTAGAAATTCTATGATTTAACTAAAGTGTTATTTTATGCATAATTTATTAACTTCTAAAATATAAATTCCCTATTGATAGATGACGTGCTTCGTATTTGGTTAAAAAGGTGTAGAATGTTATTTTGAAGATAACTGTTTCCATAGAGATATAGAAAGATGCTAAGTAATGCGCTGAGTTCGAAACTCAGTGTCAAAGAAATCAAAATATGTGCTCATTATCCACTGCGGTATCAGTATTCAACGTTCGAATAATCTTTAGTAGTATGCAAGCAATGTAAACTGTTTACATTATAACGTCGCTGCTGTCATCATTGCTATCACAAGCAATATGTTCTGTTTTTGGGCATATTGTTGCGACACCGGCTCCGCCCCCTTATCACATTTCCCTTTAGTTTCTGTATATTCCTTATTGCTTTTGATTTAAATTATTTTTTTTATTTTGACACGTGTTTGAAAAATCAAGAAATAGTCAATAATACAACAAATGAAAACGAAACATTGCATTGCAAGTTGCAATGTTTCAATATTGATGAGGAGATTCCATTGGAAAGTCTGTATTCATTCCTAGGATTCCCCTAACACCATCAAATTCAAGAGAATTCTAGAGAGTGCAGTTTCCCATCTCATGCTTAGGGCCACGGTTTAAAATAGCGTGGTTGCATAGAGCCTGCAACGGGCAACCGCGTGCGCTGCTCATACTAATTTTCGATACAAAAACAAGTGTTGGCTCACGAGTTTTAGCGGAGTTCCATGTGGTAGCGGGAGTAGACTTAAGGGAAATCTATGCTTCTCCGACGACCAGTTGTAAGTTGTATGCTCCAGAGTGTGCACACAATAGCCTGGTGATTTTAGCACCCGAAGGAAATGTTTCAATTTTGTTGTAGAAAGATATCATAATTTTGTAAGTATTCAGATATTTAAACATACCTAATAATTTGTAGGTTTTATATTAAAAAATATTATCATATAACAAAATTAATAATTTCTTAGAATAATTTAGTTTTATTAGAACCAGTTTCCACTTCTTCGCGGAAAAAGTCGCGGGCAAAAAGCTAGTATGGAATATGTAGTATTGCCCGCGGCTTTACTCGCGTGAAATTTAGTTTGCTACAGATCGTCATAAATATATTGTTATTCTGGTCGACGCCAGGGATGGATGAGCATCGCTGTCGCTGGCGACAGGGTCTTCTGGTTAAGGGTTCATGACGTAGTTCTCAGGCAAAATGAAATCCACTCATAGAAATTAATAAACTTAGTGTATTCACGAGAATAATTACACACAGCACTAGAGTCGTATCGGAACTGAGTGAACCAACGGTCTTGCGATAGGAACGTCCGACCCGAGTGATAGTTGAACACAAACTGCCTAGTACTGCTGTACTGTACTGTAAGCTTCATCAAAATTTGTTCAGTAGTTTTTGCGTGAAAGAGTAACAAACATCGAAACATCCATACAAACTTTCGTATTTATAATATTAGTAAGACTTGTAAGAAGAAAGATAGTAAGATGAATTTATTTTAGTTATTTGTTAAATAATAATAATATTTATTTATTTCTTAGCTCTGTCTGATAATGGATCTGGAGGAGTTGCAATGGCCACCTCCATTGCAACTCCATAACAAAACAATAGAACCCTATGGAGTTTGGGCTTGTGTAATTCGCCTTGACGAATACTTCGTCTAGGTAAATGATATCCAGGGTCCGATGATGGAGCTGCAAGGGGGCAGATTTTTTTTCACTATGTGACTATCTTTATTTTGTACTTAATATAATATATTTTACATATTATACCTATTCGTGTTTCATTATTAATCGAAATAAGTATAAAAATCTATAAAAGACTAAATAAACTCTATTAAAATTTTAAATTAATTTATCATGTTTTAATACCTTATTCTACCTTAAAATTAATAACTTATATCAAGTCTTAATACGGTCACGGCTCAAGATTTTTTTGTCCATTTCGGCGTTCTTTTTACTCTTTTGTCGTTGCGTTGACAGTTTGTAGCTAAATTCGCGCGGAATATTTTTGTGAAATGGCTCTTAATAGAAACATTTCGTTTGATGAAGATAAAGACGGATTGTCTATAAATCCTTTGTTTTGCAATTTTTTTTAAAAGATTATTAGTATTTTTTTATTACACAAATTACTAATACTCCTCTTAGCTCCTCGTAATAAGCTAAATATGCTTGTGTTACGAGTGAGCTCACCACAATAGTCGAGCGGCGGTGGGGACCGAACCCGCGTTCCCTGGATCACGAGTCGGCCAGTCCGACCCCTTCACTGTTCGGCTATCGTGGCTTCAATTTTATCTTTATGGATGGGTATTATTTTGCTCGCAACTAATTGATCGAGGCATGTAGTATTAATATTAATTTAGTGCAAATACGGTCTGTGCTAGTACATACTTCCAAAGGCCAACTCACTCTTGCGTTTAAGGGGCTAACTACTAATAAAAGAATTTAGTATGTTTTGAAACATAATATATTTTCATTATACGCAAACCATAAAGTTGATATACCTAGCGAAATAGAGCAACAAAGAACTGAGCGAACGAGATCTCACTAGCAGCAATAATGTGTGATAAAAAGAGATGAGTGATGCCGTCGCCGTCACGTCAAACAGAACCGTTTTTGCGACTTTTTGACAGTTCGGGGGCACTTATTGGCACGCTGAGATATTTTCAGATTTTATGTTAGTGAAATCGTGTATTTTATGTGAAATAGTGCTTTAAAAACGTGATGACTGTTACAATGATTGGTTTATTGTACAAATCAGTGAAATAATCCTGACACTGACACACAAACGATATTCAGTGTCATCCAAAATCAGTTTCGTTTGACAGCTCGTGGTTGATGCTCTATTCCGAAGGAATAATAACTTTATGACGCAAATAAGGTAGGTATTAGTAAATGTTAAAAATATGCAAAAAAAACTTTATCGTAACAAAGTTAGGTAATGAAAAAAAAATCCTTTGATCTTTTTATTTATAATGAATTTCGCACGTGTTCAGTTCACTTGAGTCGAGCTATTTTGCGACATTCGAAGTTCCTCGCGAAGTTACCTGCGGTAAAACGTAGCCTATGATATATTATTATAGATTATGTTACAGTCAAAACTCTTAATCGGTCAAAACCACTTTTGACTGCAAAAATCAGTCAAAAGTGGTTTTGACTGATGCCCTTCGTCAATATCACTTTTGACTGATTTTTCCAGTCAAAAGTGGTTTATACCAAGCGCGTTTAGATCCAAGCTATACAGGATTGCAGCGGTGGGGACGAGAGGTGGGAATAGTCCCGTTTATATACAGAGTGTGTCGTAAATTAGTGGTCCAATGCAAAGGGGTCGATACACTGTACACTGAAGTACTACATACCATGTTCAAAAATTGATTTTTTTTTTAATTTGATACCTTGCGTTACTAATTGGTTAATAATTTCAAAACTTGACGATATCTTTATGCAGTACTGACATGTAATGTAAACATTCTTTTTTTTTTTAATACTGGTATGTGGTACCTCAGTCAGTGTACAGCGTACCCCTTTGCTTTGGACAACTATTTACGCCACACCCTGTATGTAGAGTCTATCTTTACTAAAACGCACCTTTAACTTATCAGACGAGTTGGTAAGTGTAGACTAATCCTCATAGGAGGAATATAAAACGCAACTAACAGTTCGACAGAGTTACTTCAGCATTATTATTATAGGCAGTTACATTACTTACATTGACACACATACATATCAACCCACGACCTAAGCATCGATTTTATTGTACCATGCAATTCTAAGGCTGAGTTGCACCACCTAACTTTGACCGTAACTTTAACGATAACCGGTGTTCTTTGGTGTATGGAGTTTGACAGATTTTTGACGTTTGTCAAAGATAAAGTAAGATGGTGCACCCCAGCCTAAGTACAGACAGCACGTCAGCCTACATTTATGTGGTAAAGTAACTATTGCAATAACTTAAGGTTATGTTTATGACAACGCACGCCAAGTTAAACAACGGCTCTTATTCAGATTTAATAGGGGTGATTATACAGCAAAACGTTTTAGTCTGGTGCTGTAGTACATTGATCGTATAATTATTCGACGAAGATAAGCAAGTATAAAATTATTCACACTTATTTCGTAGATGTAGAGCGTACACCCAGCGGAGCGTATCCGGGCCGACCTAGAAGCCGGCATTTTACAACTCCAAGAAACTGTTTCCTTTCAAAGTGCTTTAAATATACTAATGCGTATCACTGTAAATACTCGTATCTTATGACCCGAGTGCGCGACGCAAAGGAGTGTTATTGTGTTTACCAGCCGATGTATCTGTCGCAGTCAAATTGTATAATCCGCCGTTTTACATTACAGCTAAGTAGTATGGAATTGGGCATTCTAGATCACTGTCGCTCGTCGCTAACGCTGCTCGCTCCAGATGATCTAGAATTGCCCAATTCCATACTACTCATTAGCAACGCATAGCGCGCTCGACCTCGCACCGCGCAGCGCACCTGCTTTCGGAAACGAGAACCACAAAAAAATTTACAATCGTTGTTAATACATTACCCACATGAAATACAACTTACTGATAACACTTCAGCATGCTGATCTGTTACCATGCCATTATTCGAAGCTGGCTTCGCATACTCGAGTAAATAATATAGTTATCTAATTATTTAATGTGTAATGGATAAATTTATATTGAAATAACACGGCCCCCGCCACTGTCGTCGACTTGTTGCGTCACACGCATCGAAACGCGCGCCGGAAATAACGCTGCTGACACTGCGACAAAAGTAACTATTGTTTGTGCCTTATGCACTCGTTTCTGATGTTTTAATTAAATTGATATTTTAACATATAAATTACAATAATATAATAAGAAATTATAATAAATCTTTGGACAATTTCACAAAGTGCCAGCTAACCTCAAAGTAAGCAACTTAATGCTTGTGTTATGGTGCTAGCTTAACGTATTATACTACTTATATACTTTTTTAAATACATACATATTATACATATCATAGTAACATCCAGACCCGTCACATAAATTAAAATTCATCATTTCAATTTCCGCCCGGCCGGGAATCGAACCCGGGACCTCTCGGCATGGTAGTCCGTTCTGAACCACTACAGTTACACCAAACAGCCGACAAAGTTGAACTAACGGTACTCTGAACGTAAGGCGTTCTTCTTTATTACTAAATGTATGCAAAATACGTAAGTATTTGATAATTATGAACGTAAATAAGAAATAATGTAGGTAAATTATTGAAATAAGCGCCTCAATCAATGTAAAAGTTTTATACGTTGTTTACTTTGGTAGACCAGGAATCTTGTCTTAAGAAAGCCGCTCCGAAATATGACATGCTGTCATTATATTTATTTCCTTTTATATAAAGACTGCTAGGATTTATACTTCAGGTTTGCTATAACTGTTGACGTTTCTGTAAGACTTTATTCCTTTAAAAAATAAATAAGTAGGTACCTACGTGAAAATTTAAACTTATAATTACTGACAAAATATATTCTCAAGGGTCTTATGATATAAGAACCTCAAATCTTTCAAAGCAGGTGTATGTATAAAAACACAAAATGTTCGTCTATTTAAAGAATTTCATTAAAACACACTGCAGAAGATGTTTTTTTTTTTTTTTTTTTTTTTTATATGATATAAGATTCTATTATAGTTGAGCCAGCGCAACTTATTTTTAAACCTGGACCTGAAAAAATGTGTTTTAGGCGTTTTCACGTTTCATTATAACAACTTGAAATTTAATCACCTACGTAATTGCATGAGCAATGTCACATTAAATTGTTTAGCTTTTACTTTCGGGTAAGGCGTATGTAGTTTACTCTACACTCGTGTGACTCGTGTATACCGTGATGTCAGACTATAGAGTTGTCATGAGTGTCAGACATGCAGTCATCAATTAGACCTTAGCTTAACACACATCCACGCATCGTGTTAGCTTAAACACTAGCTGTTGCCCGCTGCTTCATCCGCGTGAATTTTTTTGTCAGAGATCGTTATAAATTATAGCCTATATGTTATTCTGGGTTATAAACTATAATACTGCAAAGTTTCATCAAAATCCGTTCAGTAGTTTTTGCGTGAAAGAGTAACAAACATCCATCCAGACATCCATACATCTAGACATCCAAATTTCGCATTTATAATATTAGTAAGAAGTAAGATGTTTTTTTATATCAAACTAATAGATTCCAACTTATATCAACCAAAGTGGGAACAGATGATTGTTTACAAGAAACTCAACACTAACTTAGCCGTCTAACATTTATACAAAATGAAGTAAAATAAGACATAATGTTTATTTGTTTTATTGTTATTCTGCAATTATTAAAAATATCTGTTTAATGATAGTTAAACTCTAAGATAATATACTTAATTCAAAATTGCTCTGATTATTTAATTAAAAAGGTGTTTTATACCATTTGCTATCACCATTCCGTAGTATTGCTAAAATAGTTAATGCTAATGATCGAAACCTTGATTTTACGACTTGTTTTAATAATTTGTAATATTTTAGATTTGATGTAAATAAGGCTAATTAAAATGGCTTAAAAATAAAAGTATTTACATTTTACATACTTATTTTCATAATACATTCTACTGTGATAAAAATAATTCGTTTCAGATAAATGTCGTTTTTATATAATTAGGTATAAAGTAATAACTATTGATTTAAATAAACTTGGAAAAATACCATATTAATAAATTGAGGTCAAGCAAACATGCGGAGTGCTATGCACCACGTGGTTGTAAGTCTGCTTGCTTGCATTTTTCACCGCACGCATCGGGCTGGTGCGCTTCTCAACTAGGGATGGGACAAAAATATTATGGGCGATACTGTCTGATACTTGATAACTTCGATACGTGATAAATATAATTATATAACTAGGTACTCCGTTTTTATATTTCATAATTTCAGATGATTTTAATGTTCTCTATTTTAGATTTCTGTGGGCATGCCATCGATTACCTATATCAACCAGTAGAATAAGAGGTGTTATTTTTGTAAAAATATGTTGCGCATCTAAATATTACAAATATTTATTTTTACGTTAAATTAAAAAGGCTATTCTCATAATGTAACAAATGTAGTTACGACGTGGTAACTCATATTTTATACTAGGTAACTGCTCCGTACTTTTTACAACACTATAACTGTTTTTGCGAACTCCACAATAATCGCGTTATAAATTGGGGTGTTTCGGTGATTGTCACCACAGTACCGCAACAAGTAATTATCTAGTAATTGCTGCTCAAGTAGCTATTGCGCAGTGCTCCAGAATCTCTGCCCTCCAGAATCTCTGCTCTTCAGAATCCCTGCTCCATCACCAAGGTAAAAATCATGTAAGTTTTTTTATTTATTTACTTTGTTTCTTTTTCTTTGCAATTCTTGGAGTCACCCCAACTTTATCATCTAGCAGATAACCATCCATCCGTCCACCTTCAGCTGGTCCGCTGATGAGACTTCGATTACTACATAGAATTTTACTTTATCTTTACAGGTCCGACTCCGAGATCGAATCCGTGTTCGGAGACAGCGCTGCTGCCTCCAGTTCTCGCAAATATACGCCGAAGAGGAAGACGCCAGTCAAATCAAGGTACAGTGCATTCAGGTTCATTCAACAAACATAATTTTATTCCTAGTGCATCATCATTGATCTTTAACGCTCTCATCACACGTAAGTAAACACTTTGGGATGAGAAAAGTTTAAGATCATAGATGCGCAGGCATCCCGTCAGTTTACTGAATCATTATATTTGTCCCTACAGATCCGACTCCGAGTGTGAGGCTGAGCCGCAAGTACCGAAAAAGAAACGTGTCTCTAAACCCCGGTAAGTGGATGTTCCAACTATGTGCGTATGAGTATGTGTATGTTGATTGAAAATCTCGGTAAGTGGTTCGTTTCACGAATGCGTGTGAGTGTGTGTGAATGTATGAGCGTGTTGAGTGAACTCTGAAATCTAATTAGTGGATGGTTCAGTGCTATGTAAGCAAACAATGTATGTGTATGTATGTTAAGTATGTGTGTAGTTATATGTTTATTAAAAATCTCGGTAAGTGGTTGGTATCATAAATGCGTGTGTGTGTGTGTCTGTGTGTCTGTGTGAGCGTGTTAAGTGAACTCTAAAATCTAGGTAAGTGGATAGTTCAGTGGTATGTAAGCGAAGATTTATGTGTGTATATATGTTGATTGAATGCTTTTGTCTTTAGATACTGTGTTACAAATGAAGATGAATGATTTCCAAGTACAGGCTTTTAAACAACGCTATTTATTATAGCACCTGTACTTGAAAGAGTGTTTCTGCGAGTCAAGTATTAATAATATTAATTTTTAATTTCAGAGCTTCGTCAAAGAGATCTAAAGATCTCTTCGGATTGTTATCCGACGAGGACGAGACGCTAGCGGTCGAGAACTCCCAACGTCGGGGTTCCGCGGCTCACCAGCAGCTGGACAGCAGCCTGACGACCAAGGTCGCCAACGGCTCCGTGCGGCGCACCGCTCCGCTCGACGGCACCTACTACGTAGAGGTGCGCGCCTACACCACCAGCGACGCGCTCAAGGTGTTGCCCGCGGAGCGCTACAAGAAGGCGCTGCTCACCGCGAAGGTCCAGCTGAACACCGGCACATCGGAGTGGCAAGATCTTCAGAAATTTATGAAGAGTCTGAAGAAATTATTTGAAGATCGAGAGCCTGTATTTTATAGTAATAAAGTAAATATTAAATAATAAAAATTTATTTTAGTTAATAGTAAATAGTAAATAATAAAAATTATTTTAGTTAATAAATTGTATTCTTTGAATTTCCTAATTCCTTCTAGTTTTGTAAGTATAGTCGACCACATACCAAGTTACACATAGAAAATACAATAACAACACAACAGGTAACTGGTATTCAGGGTACAATACAAGGTATAGGTAGGTACGTTTGATTTTTGGTACAAAGGTAGGTACCTAACTAAGGTTTGTTGTTTAGAGAGGTAACAGGTAAGTCTGTTAAAGAACACGGCAAAGTGCGCGTGAAGTCGTTACACTTGGTATGTGGTAGATCTATACATACTGACTTTTTAGAAGTATTAGGATTTCAAAGTAATTTTCCTAGTTTTTAGTATTAGTTATTTTAATAAGGAACTAACCTTAAAGAAATTTATTTCAGCATAAAGTAAAGTATATAAAAACCATGCCTTTTTGTACGGCTTGTTCAGCACGTGTAGACAATACGCATTGGGTAGGGCATTTGCGGAGTAACGCGCATAAGAACAAATGCGCAGCTCCGGTAGAGGACGGCGTAGTTAAGATCTCCTCTGCCTTCAGAGGCCGTATCGCTTCGTATAGGATACTAGCGAACGCGGGAAACGAGTCGACTTTACCTGAGATATTCTTAAATAGTATACGTTCTAAGTTGCTCGTTCTTATAGAAAAATCTTTAAAGCAATACATTAGTTTAAAAATTAATTTAGAGTATTTTGGTAATTTTATTTTGTTAAAAAGCGATACGCAAGATATAAAATCATTCGCGACTAAGAATATGATTATTCATCGCAACTTTAATTACGACCAAGTATTTAACTCCGTCGTCCGTACATTGTGTAAAAAAGTCGAAGAGTTTCAGGATCGTGACAGTGGCTGGGGATTTTTAAATAACATATATGTTGAAATCAATATTAACAAGTTTGATCCGTTAAGTGGAGCAGGTTCAACCTATGTGGATTTACCACTTCATTTAAAAAGGAAAAAAGCTTGTATCAACGTTAAAAACGCTGATAACTTTTGCTTTTTGTGGAGCATCATTGCAGCGCTTTATCCAGCTAAACGCAATACTGATCGTACAGGTTCGTACCCTCCTTTTGAAGACGTGTTAAACGTGCATGGGTTAAACTTTCCTGTCACTTTTACAGATATTAAAACATTTGAAAATAATAATAGATTTTTAAGCATCAATGTATATTCCGTAAAGAATAAGCGCATTGTGGGGCCAATTTATAGATCAGAATTTAAAAGGAAAACTAGGATTAATTTATTACTTCTTGAAAATGGAAACAAATCACACTATGTTTTGATAAAGAATTTGTCACGTCTTGTACGAGCTCAAATAACAAAACACCATAATAAGATATACTTCTGTGACGATTGTTTACTTTTCTTTGCATCTGAAGAAAAACTTGATGGTCACGTTTGTAGCGGCGTAACCACTGTGCTACCGGAACAAGGTAGTTATCTTAATTTTAAAAATTTTAATCGGAAACAAGATATTCCTTTCGTTGTGTATGCTGATTTTGAAACTCTTCTTAAACCGATAGCAACTTGTGAACCGAGTCCCTCTTGTAGTTTTACTTTAAATCAAAAACAACACATTCCAGCGGCGTTTGCTTATAACGTAGTGTGCTCGTTTGACGAAAATCTTAATAGTTTTGTTTCGTATCGCGGACTTGACTGTGTTCATAAATTTCTTAAAAGTCTTTACAAAGATATAGAAAAGATTTATGACATTTTGAGTGTCGATGTGCCAATGGTGTTCGATGAAAACGATGCTAAAATACATGCTGAAGCTGATGTGTGTCACATTTGTAATGGTTTAATACTGTTTGATAAAGTAAGGGACCACTGTCACTTGACAGGCCGCTACCGGGGTGCCGCTCACCAACACTGTAATTTACAGTACAGCCTGCCTAAATTAATTCCCGTCTTTTTTCATAACCTAGCGGGCTATGACTGTCATCTATTCATTAAAGAATTGGCTGAAAGTTCGGGTCCCATAAAAGTAATACCGAAGAACAAAGAGAATTACATTTCTTTTACAAAATTTTTAAAGATGTCTGATAGTAAATTTGCCCAAATAAGATTTGTAGACTCTTTTAAGTTTTTAGGGACAAGCTTAGAAAAATTGGGAAACGGTCTACACAAATCCGATTTTGTTCACTTAAAACGTTGTTTTACCGAAGATAGAGAATTTGAATTATTAACCCGTAAGGGTGTTTATCCTTACGATTATATGAAATCTTGGAAATCGTATTCTAAGAAACATCTGCCCTCTAAGGAAAGTTTTTATAATACTTTGACTGATGAGGGCATTAGCGATGAAGATTACATGCACGCGAAATTGGTCTGGAATACTTTTAATATTTCTAATTTGGGAGAATATACTGATCTTTATCTTAAAACCGATGTTTATTTGTTGACAGATATCTTTGAAAATTTTAGAGCGGTATGTAAAAGAAATTATCATCTAGATCCAGCTTTTTACTTAACAGCACCAAGTTTATCATTTGACGCGATGTTATTGAAAACGGGCGTAGAGTTGGAGCTACTGTCTGACTTAGAAATTATACGCCTCGTACAGAAAGGCGTGCGGGGTGGGATTTGTCTTTGTTCTACCAGGCTAGCTAGCGCGAACAACATTTACATGGATAATTACGATGAAACTAAACCAGATTCTTTTCTCTTATACATCGACTGTAATAATCTATACGGTTACAGCATGTGTCAGTCCTTGCCAGTAGCTAATTTTAAATTTCTTGAACAACACGAAATTGATAGATTACATATTACAAACGTTTCAGACGATGCAGAATATGGATTTATACTAGAAGTTGATTTGTTGTACCCCGAAGAGTTGCACTGTACTCATAACGACTATCCATTTTGCGCGGAGAAATTTATACCTCCAGGAGGTACAACTTCTAAATTAGTGCCGAATTTATACTCAAAATACAATTATGTAATTCATTACGTACATTTAAAAACGTGTTTAAATCATGGTTTGATTTTGAAAAAAATACATCGGGTAGTTACATTCAAGCAAAGTAAATTCTTAGCGGAATATATTAATCTTAACACCGAATTGAGAAAGAAAGCAGAAACACCATTTCAACAAGACTTATTTAAGCTCATGAATAATTCTGTCTTTGGAAAAACCTTAGAAGATACTGAGCGTAGAGTAAACGTAAAATTAGTGAATCAATGGCAGGACGATACCAATCGAACGAATCGATCTATCTCTGCGGCAAAGTTAATTTCACGACCAAATTTTCACAGCGCTACCATTTTTACTGAAAACTTAGTAGCCGTTCAAATGAAACCGGAAAGAATTATACTCGACAAGCCGATTTACGTAGGTTTTGCTGTTTTAGAGCTTTCAAAAAGCCATATGTATCAGTTTCATTACTCTGTCATAAAGCCTCACTACGGTCATAAAGTGCAATTATGTTACACGGACACTGATAGTTTTATCTATGAAATACAGACTAAAGATGTATACAGAGACATAAAACAAAATTTCTTGCGATATTTCGACACCAGTAATTACGCTTCGCAAAACCAGCACGATCTTCCGATTATGAACAAAAAAGTACCGGGTTTGTTCAAAGATGAACTTGGCGGACGTATTATGACTGAATTTGTAGGGCTAAGATCAAAACTGTACTGCATTAAAACTGAAACTGATGTAATCAAAAAGGCAAAAGGCATTAGAAAGAATGTTATCAAACATTTGAACGCATCCGATTACAATGATGTATTACTCAATGATAAAATAGTGCGCAGAAAAAATATTCTGTTTAAATGTATTAAGCATAATATTTTCACCCAGACAGTAAATAAAATTGCTTTATCAAATGCTGATGACAAACGTTTCATAATGCCCGACAAAGTTTCCACAAAGGCATGGGGTCATAGTTCCTTAATTTAATGCTTTACATTATGCTGAAATATATTATAATAATCATTTAGGCTAAACTAACTAACTATAGGTGTAAGGTTAATTTTAATTTATTTCATAAATATTGTAATTATTTATAAGTTAATAGAAATAAACATTTAATAATTTACACAATTTATGGTTTTATTTAAACTCATAAAAATCGTCAAATAAGCGTAATCACGCAATATTGTAATTTGCAATACGCTGATACAATACATCCGTTCAGTTTTGCAAATTCAGCGATTTCGTAATAAAGTATCTGTACTAAACATAATTTTTAATAAATATTTCAACACCACGAGAGCTCATTCACTCCATATTATTCCACACCTCCAGACAAGCGAGAGAATACATTTTCGGTAAGTATACAATTTCTAAGGTTTATTGGTATAGGTATTATTGTATTATAATACGAACACTAACAATTGTTTTACTTTTCAGATCATGGAAAACTCTGATGACACCAACATCATGCTGTCCCAGTACACCTGTGATCCCTGGGAAGGGCTCACTCAAGCCTGTCAGGAACTAATGGACAGGCCTGAGACGACCGAGCCCCAAGCCTTGCGGGAAAAGAAGGTTCGGCGGAAGGCTGAGGCCAAGAAAAAGCGACGTAGTTCTGCAAAGTCCTACGTTATCAACAGGGAACGCTCGAGAGGCATTCGGCTCATACAAATACGGGTGAGTGACCTAACCAGCGAGCCTTCCTGTTCGACGGCGCGGGACCCGGAGCACAGTGACAGTGAGGACAATGTGGTGCTGAGTGCGCAGTATGTGGTGACAGAACACAATGACGAAATAATGGATATGACTGATAGTGTTATAAGAAAAATTTCAAAAAAGTTGTGTAGTGATAATCTTTAGTTTTAAGTATAAATATGTACTTAGGTTAAATAATAGTTTTATAAGAAAGTAGCAATAAAGTCTAGAAACTAAACGTGTTTATTTTTTCACCACCTCAAATAGGAAACAATTACTTTTACTATTTAGACTTAATTATTTTTTACTTGAAGGATCGATAAATTAAAGACGGTAATGCCTTTTAATAAGTATAGTTTATTTAAAAATCATAAATTAACTTTATTTTCAACACACCATTTCTTTATGCATACTACATTTTTTAATGCACAAATTTTCTTATGATAAATACAATTATATAATGCAGTATTATCTGAACAATACATTTTATGAAGAGTATTTAAGTTAGGAGCACTTAAATTACTTATATCTACAATATTATTTTCTTTTCCACATAGATCCTGCACCCAATTGATCTTTTCGTCTCCTTTTACAAAAATCTTTTTGTCTTTTAAGTAAGGTTTAATAATTCTTTGAAATTCTCTATAGTCTACATATCCTTCACTCCAGCGGTAGCCTCTGTTTCTTTCGATCCAGCGAACCTGCTTTTTCTCTTCAGCGGTTAATGAATTGAACGGATATGGTGGTTTTACCAAAAATATGTAAGTATGCTCTTGGGTAGCCATAGCAAGTTCTTTAACTATAAATTCATTAACACTATTTTTGAACCCTTGAATATCCACAATTGCTGTGTTGATATTCATGATAATTTCTTTACTATATTGCTCAAAGGTTTGTACTCAAATATACAATCGTTTAAAATCAAACAGTAAGCAGCGGTCTGATCGGGTATTTCTTGATCTGTTTCGATTTCAACTCTTACATCGATCGATCCTTTCAAAGTTTCGTGTTGCCTCGAACAGTCGATAACAAATAAGGGAGCCACGTCTCTGAATTCCTTCAAGCTCATCAACGGCTCTGGTCGACGTCCGTGATACGACTGTTGAAATCTTGTGTACTGCTCATATAATAAAGTAATCTTGTCTTCGGAAAAACTAACATTTAGTCCTTCGTATGGGTAATATGACGAATTTAGAAAGACTCTTACATCACGTACATGACAGTGGTCAAACTCAGCCATTGACGAGTGAGCGTTATGTTTGCGGTTAGTTTGTAACGCGATTACAACAAATCGTGGTTTCTCTATTTGCGATGAAGTTTTAATAGACCACGTATGTTTACGAGTTTTAGGTAGTAGTGGATATTCATATAGGTCCCAATTACGATATGCTAATGGAATAGGTCGATCTTTTTCTAAATGTTTTAATAGATTAATTCTTTCTCTATCTGATACTTTAATGTGTGGAACTCGCCAAACTATTTTATTAATTATAATGTCATCTACTATTTCACCTGTATTAAGTTTGATTGCATTGAGATTAGTATTGCTTCTCAGCAATACTAACTCGTGTTTACAGTTAATGATAATTTTATCATAATCTTCTGCAAATCCTAATATCTTGTTTAGCGGAATAGATGCGGAAAATGATCCACCAGCTGCATTGTTTGTGCCCGTGGGCGACCAACCCCAAACTTTTGCACACTTAGACTCATTATCATTTAAGGATAGATAAGATTTTATTGTCGTCGTAATACCTGCATTCTTAACTTTATCTATTTCTACCCCATTTAGTTCGTATCGTATGTCTTGAAATAGAAACAACGCTGGATTATTGACAAAATGTACATTTGATACTTTTTCTTTAGTCGTGCTATTAAAGACGTTCACTTTACCCTCGATGTATAAACTACTGAGTGAAGGCAGCACGTACAGGTCCTGTTGATTGATAGGTATCCGTATTTCATCGTTCTTGTTGAAACTGGTTACGTATGGTTTGTATGAATGGTATTCAAAACTTTCAATACTATTATCGTATGGTGTTTGTTGAGATATATTTAAAATATTCATTTTATTAAACCAACTAGCTTAAGAAATGCTTTATTATTCTTGGTTAGCTTCTTTTTTACTTGAAGGGATGTGTCTTTATGAGGTGTTCTTTTAGAACTGACTTGAGTACTCGAGGTGATTGGGTTTTTATTGAAATTCAACATTTTTTTCTGAAGTGTAAGTACAGTTGAACTTCTTCTCCACGTAAATTTATTTCTTTATTTTCAGCGTCCAACAATCTTATGTTAATAGCACTTATGGAATCTTTGTTAACAGGAAAATAAATTAAGTTTTTAGGTATTTCAATTATTCGATAACCAGGTGGTACATTAGGTACAAACTCGTAAATAATATGACTTGCTTTCCCATTTACAAAAGAACCACTAACTACATCGCATTCGATCCGCACGATGGTTGTTGATACAATGCTGACGGGATACTCAGACTCAGTACTTATATTAGCATTTATCGTCCCCATACCAAATCCTAATATTTTACCAATTGATTCTTTCTTATTGAAGTGAACATCTTTGGAACAACATATATTTGTCTTCAAGGTATTGTTGTTGCAGGTTAGTTTTAATACGGTGTTCTTTATGTTACTTTTTAAATAATCACATATATCCTGAAGCTCGTAAGACCCTTCAGGAATTTTAATGACTTCGCTATCACCATAATAAAATTTATTGTTTCTTTCATCTATGTTAGGAATAGAATTGAAAGTTGAAAAATATATAAGACCGCATTCGTAGTCTCCTCGTAATTCCAACGTTGGTGAATAGTTTGTAATTAAACAGGCTCCTACCCCGGTTATGGACACAGTGAAAGACATTTTTATACTGACAATTTTATTTATTACATTTGTTATATAAATGCTTTATCCAATAGTTTCTTAAAAATTTTAGACATAAGTGACCACAGTTTGTGGTTCCAAACCTTTGATGTTGTACATAATTATAGTTTATTGGTAAGTTATGTAAATACTTAACTAATTCCAACGGCGGTTTTAAATTTCCAAAACTATCATAATATTCTGCGTAATCGTTTTGCTTTACAAAGGCTACCCAATGCGTTCCAGGATTTTTGCTGCTATCCAAATTTAGTATACCACACTCAATCTTTTTGGCCTTCAAAGGTAATTTATCTCTCATAAATACACCGCGAAAGAATGGTATATCACTAGCGTGTTCTAATATATCAAAATTTGTGAGAGCACGTCTGGGTAGCCGTTTGATTAGTTTTTTGAAGGATTTAAGTATAAACCAGCTCCTTTTTTATGCGGTTTTATATACAATCCTTTTCCAAGAGCTACCGCTTCCATCATTCTATTATGGCGTTCAGACTCCTGAAGACTCTTCTGTGCAGCTTTAGAATCATTAACAGCTTTCGCAATACCTGCTGCACCTCCCGCTAGAGAACCCAAGGCTGATAATCCCGCAAATATGGGAATGAGAGGTAAGAGTCCGCCATATTTTGGAATGGGAATACACCGTGGTAATTTTATTCCTTTTTTATTTGAAAATAGTTTTTTTGCAGCAGCATATGCATATTGTATAGTAGAATGTTTGTCCTTCGATTTTAGTTTTTTAATTTGTGTTCGTATTTTTTTAATACCCGACATAAATGATTTTACACCAGAGCCCGCCCTAATTTTAGCCTTCATTGCATTTTTTACTATCCACGATGCTATCTTTTCTCCGGTTCTGGCATCCTTCGATTTCATTCTCTTCTTAGCCATGTTTAAAAGTTCTACGTCAGCGTTGTGTCGAGCACTAGAATCTTTATTGTTGTAAGCAATATCGTGATACATGCAAGCTTCATCCAATTTGTTTACTCCTCTTTCGCCTCTAAGTAACCGTTTCTGAAGTTTTGTTCCAGGACCACAAAATTGATATCCAGGTAAATGTAACTCGAACGGTAAATTATCTATCAAAGTATTAATAATACCACTGCCTTCCTTCATCGATAAGCACAGAGTGATATGAGATAATAATTATCATCAGGTTTTATATACCTAGACTACTAATTCACTTTTGTCCACCCAGCTGTTCTCCTCATCACTTAAACCTAACCATTTTACCAATAGCTTATTTCCTTTCTTTTTTATTACCTTTTCAATGAGATAAATATCTGGAAACTTGGTTTTCTGTAATTCAAATCCGTAAAAAGAACCCAGAATATTTAGATTGTGTTTGTCTTCTATTTGATAAGTTTGAGGATTGGTTTTATTTACTTTAATAATGCGAAATATTTCGGTAGACCAATTAGGGGTATAACCTTTATAAAAATCTCCTTTGAATTTACTTATACGAACATAATCACCGACTTGAAACGATGACCTTTGACGTACATTCCGCTTTTGGGATTTAACAATGTTACACCTGACTAATGTCTCATTATTATTGTTAACATCAACCGGCTTGAATTTCGTGATTCGATGTAAAGTATTGTTATAGTAATGCACAGCTGAATTTAAATTATTATGGAACCATTCATATCGTCCGCACAAACTAAACATCTTGTAAAGGTGTGATTTTAAAGTTCTTATTACTCGTTCTACAATAGAAGCTTTTTTAACAGAGTATGTGGAATAATGATTTACGCCATGTTTTTTCATTAACTGCTTAAAAGAAGTATTATAAAACTCTGTCCCCAGGTCTGTTTGCAAGTTTGTAGGCTTTCTTGTCGATTTAGATAATATATTTTGCATTGCACTCGTAACACAATTTTTTGATTTGGATTTCAAAGGTCTAACCCATACATATTTTGAAAAAGCGTCAATAACTACTAAAACATATTTATATCCTTTATTAAATGACGAATATTTCTGTAAATCAATAAGATCAGCTTGCCATAAGTCGTCTATTCCTTTTATAATCGTGTGTCTACGAGAGAAATTTCTTCGTGCTGCTTTGTGAATCTCGTTTACTATATCTTGTTTACTCATTCTTATCAGGTTTAGCTCCAACCATGACATCAATTTCTTGTTTTGTGTAATACAATGTACTTAAATGGTTAGTAGTCAGTTTTTCCAAATTGTTTAAGTACTTTTTGACATTATTTTGTATTGTTTTCATTTCATTTTTCAGTTCTTGAACACACTTATCAACATAATCTTTATTCACAGCTTCATCGCTTTTTTCAGGAGATTGTACACCCAGTAATCTTGATGATTTTAAATCAAAATCACCAGAATTTGTTCTTACTAATGTATCGGTAAGAATGTCAGTAAATTCAGTTAGTCGTAAACGCTTATGAACGTGATGCCCGAATTTATCAATATTCATTGCCGTCTTGTCGGCTTCTGCAATGTAATGGTACTGCTCAATTTTCCTAAGGGAAGCTTATTATATTTGATGTCTTTTATGATACCAGCTTCGTGCAACTCTTCGATAATTGCATAAATTTCATTATGTACTCCAGTGTTACCAGCAGCCCATGATCCAAGTAGCAGTTTCAATCGTTCTACTAACTCATTTGGATCGTTCCAGTAAACTAAATCAGTATCCGTCTTCACTTTTTTTAGAATATCAATACCTTCTCCCTGATGAAGACTTTCTACACTACTTGTATGATTTCTTGAGAACTTAAATAGTGGTTTAATCACTCGCATATATTTTAATCCCTTGTTACTATTGATTGGTTTTGTTGGGTCGAAATTACGTTTATGTGCATTGGTATCGATAAGTAATAATTTATAATGTTGTAAGTCTTCCTGCGTAATAACATCTAAATCTGGTGTCTTGTTATACAATAATTGTTTTAAGCCTGGAGTTTTTTTCAAGGTCCGGTTTCCAATTTTCAGAATCCTATCGTCGTCATAAACACGGGTATTGCCTAGCAAAAGTTTTTTATTAACATGTCTTACACCGTAAGGTACATCTTTTATTGCTTCAGACGATACGGACCATGATAATGAATCGTTGGCAACACTTGGAGAAGACTGCAGAGATTTGAATGAGTTTTCGTGAACATCTTGAACATCAGATGGTAACGAAACGAGGGTTTCGTTAGGTGTTTTGCGATCATCATCATCTGAGACTGCTTCACTATCAATAGGTTCTTCGTAATCTCCAATAGACGTATTTGATGACTCGCTTTCACTGTATTTAGCTCTTTTTACTGTTTCAGTTTGCCTTGATTCATCATTTATTTGACGTTTTTTGTCTGATTCACTGGTTAACAACTTCAGTGGGTTAACGATAGGTTTAAATATAGTTTCTAATGCCATATCATTTTCATTTCTGAAATCTTTTATCATTTCTACTTTTCTTTTCACAGCCGCTGCAGATTTAATAATTTGCTCCTTGAGGTTTCGTTCCATTGTAAAGGATTCCACTCAGTTTGGCTTCCCTGGTGTGATTAATTCGTAAGTAACTCAACAGCTACTTTTATAAAAACTTAGTCCATTATTATGAATGTATCAAACTTCATTCTATAACAACCGTTGTTACGTTCACAGTCCTTATTAATAATAACATAATTATACGGCTTACTCCAAACAGTAGAACACATTTCACGGAACTGAGACCACGTCATGTCAGACCCTACATGTTCTTCGTAAACGTGTTTTAGATTAATGTCGTCTTGCTTAAACAATATTATAAGGTTCGCATTATCTCTTACAAGTTGTTTGGGTATTTTAGTGTAAGTTTGATTGATATAAAAACAATCAATATTCTTATGTCGACCCATCGCAAAATAGTCACGTATATTGTTTTGATTTTCACAAGCAACATCGTCAAATATAATAATCGAGTTAGGCAAAGCCTCTTGTGGACTTAGAACTTCACTATTATGGTTATACTTGTTATAGGTAGTGCCAGCAACGTTTTCTAATACCTTTTCTAAAAAAACGTATTTAGGTTGATATAATGACTTTGAATACACATACAAGTTGCGAAAACGCGGTCCCTTCTGGTGTAGCAGCAGGCTGATAACTAAGTTGGTCTTCCCGCAGTTCGAGGGACCGCAAACAATACTACGTATAGTATTTGGCAACAAGTTTCCATGACGCTTAACCATGTTCGGTGATGTTGGGCAGACACATTCTAATTTCAGAGATTCTTTTTGTTTAAGAAATTTCATATCAGATTTGAACTTGACCGCTGTGGTTGATGTATTACAACTAAATGACGATAATTCTGTCGTTCGATTAAATTAAAAGCTCAAAAATATTTCCTTATGGAATTGGGCCGTTCTAGATCATCTGGAGCGAGCAGCGCTAGCTGCGACGAGCGACGGATGATCTAGAATGCCCAATTCCATACTACTCAGCTAGGCATTTTGTATTACAGCTCTGTTTTGTAATACGGCGGCTTAACGTTCAGGCGGATTGAATACAGCTGAATGAAAATCCGCCGGAATGTATTCGGCGCCAAACGTTCTTCAATATGGCTAGCCGTAATGTAAAACAGCGTGTCATTACCCGCCGCTTTGATAGTTTTTAGTTCCTATTTTCAATACCGTGGCGCTGCCGGACAAAGTGGCTATGGATTCTGGTGTTCGGCGGAATCCTACACAATAATATTATTAGTGTAAAAATATGAAATCATGGCTGTGGCCGGTGAAGATAATTTTATCTTAAAGAAAAATAACCCAGAAAAATGACTAAAACTTTATTGTTTTGAGTTACCTGTTCCCTGTGATCATTTAATGTCTAAAAAAGACTAAAGCCAAATATCTAGTTAATTCTTAAAATGTTTAGAAAAGTCTAATTGTTTTGAGTTACTTTTTTTTAGATGGCTATCCCTTGTGATTTATAAATAAGTAAAAAAAAAAATACTGAAGCCAAATATATTATTTAGTATACAGTAACGAAGATAATAATTCTTAAAATCTGTCTTATTAAAATTTATTTTCATTAAACATTGTTTTATTTTGTAAGTATGGTCACCCTACAATCTATAGTAGTACGATGCGGCTAAACGTGGGCCGCCGTATTGAAGAACGTATCGCAATGACAATCCGCCTAAACGTTAAACCGCCGTATTACAAAACAGAGCTGTAATGTAAAATGCCTAGTGGTAATGTAAAACGGCGGATTATACAATCCGACTGCGACATATCTATGTATGTATGTTCCTTTGGAGCACTATAGAGACCAAACGCCTGGGTCGATTTTTATGATTTACACGTCAATCGATTCCTCTAAGTCAGGCGAGTGTCACTAAAGACATGACGTTAGTGAACATAGACGCCATATTGTAAAAATTTTAAAAAATCAAGTCAAAAAATCTCTCAGAAAATCTATTTTCCCTGTTATAAAAGTACACAGGTGTCGTTTAATCTGAAACCCTTTTTTCCTAGATCTCACATGAATTGAATTTTCCGATAGATCCAGTTTATTTTGTAACCTATAATTGGTACCGTTTGGAAGAACTCGTGAAGCACTTTCAGGATCAGTAACCAGTTTTTCAATATCTTGTATAGTTTAGAAATAATCGAGTGAGATCTCTATCGTTTCCACCCTGTATACAAGTTCCAAATATAGCTTTCCCTACCACCACTTCGGGGCGAAATATGAGCTAGTGCTCAAACTCGGTAATTAAGGTGGTGCAATAGGGATGTTTCCTGGGTAAAAAAGTAAGAGTTTTAATTCATGTTGGTCCCACGAGGAAACTCTGTGCAGATTCTGCCATACAGAAGAAGAAACGGCCATGCATGTTCTTTGCTCATGCGGCCCGCTTATGAGCAAAAGAAGTATCCATCTCGGGCGACACATCATGCACCCGGATGAGATAGCAGATATCACGCTCCAAAGAATCTGGAAATTTATAGACTCAACGGGACTAAGCAGTGAACTCTAAAGACAAGGACTGCCACAATAGATCAAACCTGGTCGAGCTGGCGCAAATGAAGGCCCAAAAACCAATAATAATAATAATAAGAGTTTTAATAAATCAACCTAAGCAATTATTGCCTTTTATAATATTAGTAGGTAGCCGTAGGTAAAAGCAGCTAAACAACTACTTTCTCGTCTCGTCCAATTATAGTTTAGTGTTTCCACTTCGTGCCACTTTCGCGGCATTTGTCAAGTTTACTTAAAATGCATACTTATATAATGAGGATCATAAATATTATTGTAAATATTTTCCTAGATCCTTTTACCCAATAAAGGTCAGTCTTGTTGTCATTAAAATAAACTCGATATTCGAATGACTCGATATTCTATTCAAGTTTTTACATTGTCTCCCAGTGACTTGGCCCGCTTTTAGCTTGGGCCAAGTTACTGGATTGAATTTTTAAATATGTTATATTCCAGCAACTAGGCCCGCTTAGGCTTCTAGAGTAGATTTTTGTTGATTATTTATTTGAATGAAAACATAAGGTGGGCCCAGTTACTGGAAGAAAAAATATTTAATAATTCAATCGAGTGACTTGGCCTCTAGGCCAAGTTAAAAATGGGCCAAGTCACTGGAAGACTCTTTACATTTACAAGACAGCTGATTACCTTTTGAAAGGTTTAAACCTCGTACATATACCCACACTAATCTGTCCCGTGTGGGTTTCAAACACGCTACCTCAGCTGGTATAACACTCCGATAGTACTATCGGTCACTAGTCAAATTACTAAGACGAGGTCACATAGCTACACTTTAAATATACGTGCAACATATGCTTGTCCGATTGTTTGAGTGCATACTACAGTCAGCGGCACATCGGAATATATATTTTTGTTGCACTATAGAGCTTATTCCAACGAAATAAGATTCCATGATGTTTAGATTGGTGTGCTTTTGTCTGTAATTGCATCCAACGCCCGCACAGTAAAGTATAGATCCCGTTTTACGACTTTTAATATCGTTAACGTGCAACTAACTATCGATCTTATAATGCTAGGGATGGGCAAATGTCGATAAAAATCACGCCGACGCAAAAGGGTTTTATTATTTTTTGTTATCCTATTCAATAATGGTCGTAAAGACAATAATAATTTAATCACCTATTCTCTTCGTCGATTATTATTGGCCAGTTTCTATTTTCAGTAATATCGTTAATAGTAAAGTTCGTTTCGCCTACGGGCATTTAAATATTGACATAATATATACTATTTATAAAATCAAAGACTATAACTGTAGCTTTATGTAGGCGAAACGATGTGTTTTTGGAATGTATGAACCCGTTAATATAGTAGTATGTCAGAAGTTATTAACTATAGTTATGCACCTGTGTATTACCTGCTTATGGAAAGCTATTTAAACTTTTATATGACCAGTAGCATAAGATTTAGTAAATATTAATAAAAACTTAAAATAAAACTTACCTGATTTCGCATTCATGCACTAATTCATAATCCAATCCATAGGTTCGGCGTCACAATCCGAAAGTAGCAAACCACAAACAAAACTAATTTGCACAAAAACGAAATACCGGAACAGTTGTTCTGTAGAGCGGTCGGCAAAGCCTTCCAACCGGTCCTAGGCGTCGAACCTCAACTTTCATAAAAACAGAAACAAAACACTGTGTGTAAATAACCTATTAATAGCTGTATTTTTAATACACTAACTCAATATATTGACCTTTTTTAATTAAGAACACAATCGTTTAGATGAATTTGTAAATGCGCGCAGTGATCGACTCGTGCGCAGGTACCGCGCGGCGTGACTGGTCCCTCCCGCGCAACACTTCTCGAAAGAGGTCCCCCCTCTCCTCTTAAGACATTACAGTTGACGGTGAAAGGCGAAGCGGTTCACGTTGGATTATGGTCGTAATGTTGTACAATTCACTTAACGCCGACTCTTTTTTGTCTTTTGATTTGATATTAATCGTGTTGTTTCAGATTTTACGTTTTAGTTTACTTATCAAATGATTTTAAGATTTTTAAAATAAATAATTTGGTATATGAATAAAAGGGAGTTTAAAATTGATTTTTTTAATTTAAAGTTTTTAAATTAATATTATTTTATTTAATGGTGTTGGTTTTTTCGACGACAATCTTTTCCTTATATCGTGATAATGATATGAATCTAAATGGGAATAAGTTTTTTAATCCATAGAACTTTGTTGTCCTTTTTGTTTTGGAAAAAGTGACTTAGGCATTAATTATTTCTAAAACAAATTCGACCCGCCATACGAGTATTATGTAGGGTCAGCTACTACAGAAGTGACAACAGATGTGACTTCCGGTTTCCCGGACACAATGACAATATTTGTGATTTTGTTTGCTGACCACACCACGCTATTTGCTTTTGCTGACAATTGGGTGATAATTTCAGCGATTTTCATTAATCAACAACGTTAACATGTTTTGATACTCTTTGTCACTATTTTGGATTCCGCGGGCGATTAAATGGGCACTGACTGCCAATGGGACAGCAAGGTTTTGCAGTGGAGGTCACGTGCCGGAAAAAGCATCGTGAGACGTCCACCCGACCGTGGAGTGACGACATCTTTTAAACGTAGCAGGAAGGCGCTAGACGCAGGCCGCTACCAACCGGTCAACCTAATTTCAGCAGTGGACGTCCTATGACTGAAATGATGATGATGATAACGATAAGTACCTAACGTGAAAAGTTCTAAGCGTTTGTGTAAAGAAAGATTTTTTCACACGAGTTATTGTACGTATAATTCAATAAATATCTATGACTTTCAGTACCTCTAGCATGAACAACTTTCGTCTTCGAATCGTTTGCGTATTCGACAAAACTCGATACTCAACCTTCGAATTAAACGATAATGTGTCAATTTTGATTCTCAAAATAAGTTTCGTGCGACCATTTCTCATACTAAGTTCACTTTACGACACGTTCACAAGGGCGCAGTTGTAGTTTTCGTACTAAATCTTTTGATGGCGGTTCGAATACGCAAACGATTCGAACTCGAATGTTTTTCATGCTAGCCGTACAGTATCTCTATCTAGTTTTCATAACATAATTTCTAATAGTTCAGGTTGATAGAGATTATTTAGTAATAATCCTGGTTACATCTTCATCAAAGCCAGAGCAAGCTTACGCTTGGAGTGCATTCACCGCCATAATCCAATCTAGTATAGGTATACATAGCACTATAGTAGTTGATGGGCATCTAACTAACGTCTATTTCAATCAACGCAGTTGAATACCTATACTGATGGGATATTGTCACATTAAATTAATGTGTGATTAATGTCATATTGTAATTAATCTAAACCAGTGTGCTTACCATGAGTTTACGTTAGGTGTGCTCGCTAGCTATTGTGTAAAAAATAACATTAAATGTATGACAGATTGAACAGCCCCTAGCGGCTACTTTTAAGAACTAAAATCTTCATAGAATTTTTTGACGCATTCGCTAGCGAGCACACCTAACGTAAACTCATGGTAAGCACACAGAACAGCAAGTAACTACTTAAGTTATTTTCTCCTCTGAAAATAAACAAAGGAAAAAAAGCATTTGTTTGTGTGAGTACTTTTATTAAAAAAATGTTGTGATTAGATATTTTCTTCCATAGACGTGGCGTGGAGGGCACGGAACACGGAAGTTATTTTCTCCTCTGAAACTAAACAAAGGAAAAAAAGCATTTGTTTGTGTGAGTACTTTTATTAAAAAAATGTTGTGATTAGATATTTTCTTCCATAGACGTGGCGTGGAGGGCACGGAACACGGAAACCACGGAAAAATGAAGACTAAATTAATTTATGCTTTTTAATATTTTTAACTTTTATATACTCTTAGTACATAAAAATGTGTTCTTCTTCCACTTTTCATAAAAGTTAGGTCAGGTACATTAAGAAGACAGAAGATTTTCTAACCGACTATTTTTTCTTTACGGTCCAGTAATAGGTCATCACTTGGATTAAGTTATCTGTGATTATCACTATTTAATTTACGATGTTTACATTAAAATAACAAATAAATATCTTTTGTAACTAATCTCTAACTAACTAACATCGCGAATTAAATATTATCAATGACGCAACTGAAACACGGGTTTTGTGAAATAGATTGATTGATTTAATAAAAGTCGGGGTTACATACAAACAACGAGATTTTTTCATGATTCCGTCGTTTCTATGAAAAAGTATTTATACAAGGTGTTAGGTAAATGGGTATATGAGCCGACACAGCCCATGTTAACATGGACATATACATAATGGTATGGTGAAGTCAGAAAATTGATTATCTTCATTTTAATTATTTAAATTTTCAGACAAATCGGATTTTATAAAATTTATTTTGTATGAAAATGAAATAAATTAAAATGATGATATCAAATTTCTGACTTCACCATACCATTTATGACCATGTTAACATGGGCTAGTGTCGGCATACCCATTTACCCAACACCCTGTATATGAGCCTGGATGCGGACAGCCTATACTGCCCGGGTCGTCGTGAAAATCCATGGGGAGGTCTTTGTCCAGCAGTAACCCTAATTAAGTGAGGGGGGATGGAGTGAGAGATAGAAAGAGATCAAGAAGAGAGAGAGAGAGAGAGAGAGCCTGGATGTGGGCAGACTACATTGTCCGGGTCGTTGTGAAAATCCATTGGGAGGTTTTCGTCCAGTAGTAACCCTAATTAAGTGAGGGGGGATGGAGTGAGAGATAGAAAGAGATCAAGAAGAGAGAGAGAGAGAGAGAGAGAGAGAGAGAGAGAGAGAGAGAGCCTGGATGTGGGCAGACTATCCTGCCCGGGTCGTTGTGAAAATCCATTGGGAGGTCTTTGTCCAGTAGTAACCCTAATTAAGTGAGGGGGGATGGAGTGAGAGATAGAAAGAGATCAAGAAGAGAGAGAGAGAGAGCCTGGATGTGGGCAGACTACATTGTCCGGGTCGTTGTGAAAATCTATGGGGAGGTCTTTGTCCAGCAGTAACCCTAATTGAGTGAAATGGGGGATGGATTGAGAGATAGAAAGATATCAAGAAGAGAGAGAAAGCCTGGATGCGGGCAGCCTACACTGCCCGGATCGTGGTGAAAATCCATGGGGAGGTATTTGTCCAGCAGTAACCCTAATTAAGTGAGGGGGGATGGAGTGAGAGATAGAAAGAGATCAAGAAGAGAGAGATCCTGGATACGGGCAGGCTACACTACCCGGGTCGTTGTGAAAATCAATTGGGAGGTCTTTGTCCAGCAGTGGACTAGATTAGGTTGAATCGAAGTGTGAAACAAGGGCTGTCCTGTGTATGTACTCGCAGAGTAATTATTTAAGAAATATTTATTTAAAAGTTTTTTATTTGTCGATATATTATTTTGTATTCCATTGCACATGTAAAATTAATTTTAATTCGTTCGTTCGTAGCAAAATGACGACCACTGCTGGACAAAGGCCTCCCCCAAGGTTTTCCA
This sequence comes from Ostrinia nubilalis, assembly GCF_963855985.1. NCBI lineage: Eukaryota > Metazoa > Arthropoda > Insecta > Lepidoptera > Crambidae > Ostrinia > Ostrinia nubilalis. The sequence continues at coordinate 23,552,514 of NC_087119.1, read as the reverse complement.
CAATGAACGGTCCTGCGGTGTTCGCATCCAGGCTCTTTCCGCGACCTTTACTAGATCGTCGGTCCACCTAGTAGGAGGCCTACCCACGCTATTAATTTTAATTAGGAGGTAAGTAATCCGCCACCGCTACCTCTTCCGCTCACGCTGCCATCGCGCGCGGTCTTACCTGCGACTGCGCCTCTCTCCGCAAGCTGCCATGCTGCCATGCTCGCGCGGCACTATGATGGTACCGCTCGACTAATGTGGTCGTGAGTGAGGAATTATAGAGACCGCGAGCTTGCAAGTTGCAATGAGTTTAGAACTATTTTTTTTTCCTAAAGTTACAATTTTACCCCCTTACTAATTTAAAGTTACACAGTTGTTGAACACTGTTTTAAAATGACATTTCCATACTAAACGTCACTTTAAAACACTGTTCAACGAGCGTGTAAGTTTTATTAGTAAGGGGGTAAATGTGTATCCATCAATGATTTGTACTAATTGTGTTGATAGTAAATTATAAAATTAGTTAAAACATCTCAGTAATTTACACAACTGTTTTATTAATATATTGTCCCTTCAGATTGATATCTTTGTGCACTCATAAACATTTCAGTTATAAGAATACGATAATTTTGTAAGTCATCTTTCCTTATCACAAAAAAATGTGTATAAAAAATTAATAGCATAAAATTAAGAAGCTAAACGAGACTTAAATCTTTTCCACATCTTTTCCATTCACCACTGGTTAGTTAAATAAATAATTAATTTAAATACCAATTAAATACAGTATTATTTTGACTAGACATCGCTCGACTTATGGCGAGCGATGCGCTAATAGCGGCTGACTTTCTACAGGTTAGAAACTAACACAACCGGTGTCGATTATTCCAATGGCTTATCCCCATTAATGGTTATTCTAACACCCGCACAGAAGCCTGACTGTTTACGTGACGAACCGTAACTATTTGACCGTTTTGTAACTACTAAGCTTTGGCGCAGATCACCGACTTTTAGTCGGCCGATAGTTGGGCCCGATCCTAATTTGTATGAAGTGAAGAATCGGCAGATACCAAATTACCAAATCGGTGTAATGTGCGCATTTTCATACATGCCCATACTGATTAACAGCCCGACCCAACTATCTGCCGACAAAAGTCGCCTATGTTAGAAGTAACTGGCAATAGCTCACCTTATTGTCCCGGAGCAGTGGTAGGGTTAACCCTACCCTAGTTTAAACTTATACTGGGGCTTGTAAAACGCTTTTTAAATGTACCATGAAAATAAATGAAATGTATAACTTAGAACGACCATGCAGACCTAACCGGACTTCCATAGTCATTACCCCACCACATACTCCTGTATACATCATACCTATATGATATCTATCGGTACGAATTGATGCAAATGCGATGTATTCTAATCTAAATATACTCAAAGGCAAAGGTGACTGACTGACTGACTGACGTAGTGATCTATCAACGCACAGCTCAAACCACTGGACGGATTGGGCTGAAATTTGGCATGCAGGTAGATGTTATGACGTAGGCATCCGCTAAGAAAGGAAAACGGGATCCACGCGTACGAAGTCGCTAGTTCTACAATAAGCCCATGAAGAATTGAACACTCTTGTTGAAATCATATTAAGTAGGTATATTATATCGGTCCAATACCTGCCTTGTCTAGCATAAAAAAAATATTGTCGATTCTTCCTTGGTGAAGTTTCTCAATAGGCCGTAATGTGTCAATTTATCTTACGTAAAAATTGATCCAATTTATTTGATAATCCGGTAGTTGGTTGGTTTTAACAGTTGTCATTTATGTAATCTGCTCTTTTTAGTTTGGAGTTCTAAAAAGCTGTTCACGTAAGTAGGTTTGTCGATCTGTCGGTAAAGTTCGGTTTTTGGGGAACTGTTGCGCATATTTTTTATACTTTGAACCTTTTAGCCGAAAACTTTTTGTGTTACTATAACAGTGGGCTGAGAGCGAGCTTACATCGAAGGCGCTCACAAGTGAGCGCGTTTAAAAAATGTATTAAATTTTAGTTTTTCAACGTTTCCCTCTAGGGGCGCTGTACAATCCGTCATACATTCAATGTCACTAATGAGTGCGTTTGATGAAAACTCACCCTACGCCCTCAGTAAGTACCTTTAACAGCTTTTAGCCTAAAGGCTACGAATAGCTTTTAAAAGTTTACAAATAAAATAGATACATACAAACATTAGGATGTAATCGGCACGCGCCCCCTTAAAGTAAAATTGACACTGTATAAAAATTTAACGGTACAAATGACGTCACGAGCTTTTCACAAGTTTTCAGAAGTTGGAAACCACTTGATTACTGGCTACATTCAAGGTTAAGAATGTAAGAAGTAAAAAGTCTTGCATTATTTCTTAATTTAAGTATTAGTAGTGATGGGCCACTACTAATACTCGTCGTACTCATCGTACTAGTTAATCTAATATTTATTAAGATAGAGTACAGGGATAGTAGGAAAAAATCACAGATCACAGAAAGGGGGCGGGGCCAGTGTCGTAGCAATATGCCCAAAACAGAACATATTGCTTGTGAAAGCAGCGACGTCATAATGTAAACAGTTTACATTGTTTGCGTAGTACTAAAGATTATTCGAACGTTGAGTACTGATACCGCAGTGGACAATGAGCACATATTTTGATTACTTTGTGTATGTGAATTTCTAATGCGACACTGAGTTTCAAACTCAGCGCGTTAGTTGTCATCTTTCTATCTCTATGGAAAAAATAATAATAAAAATTATTTAAAAAAAATCACTTACTTAACTCCACTCGGGTCGTTTCCACCGCTCCTCACTGCTCCGATGTAGCGTCGCCTTAAAATTTTTCCTTCTTCCTTTTCCATTTAATTACACTAATCACCAGCCCACAGTTGGGAAGAAGCCTATGCCCTGCAGTGGGACATATAGGATTACTTTGCTTTGCTTTCGCTCAAAACTTGACTCAACTTAATAATTAGTTTCAGATCTTTAATTCAAAGTTTTTCTATTAAGAAGTTTCGTTTAATAACCATGGTGTTTACTAGAAATGAAAATTTTCTAACGCCTTAAGAAGTCATGCCTCAAGTGGGATTCGAACCCGTGATATAATTTTGCAAGTCGGTAGGTAATTATTTAATGTAATAATGTCCATAAAAGAGCTTTTCATTGTAAGTAATCAGCCGCTTGGTATGCGCTTTGAAATATGAAGTTTTTTAACTATCAAAATTTAAGGCTGAGTTGCACCATCCTACTTTACCTTTGACGTCAAAAATTTGTCAAACTCCATACAAAAAGCACCGGTTAACGTTAATGTTACGGTTAAAATACGCAACTCAGCCTTTTTTTTATGTGACAGAAGTACCTACTGCCAACTTATTTCTTTGGAAAACATCTACCTCTATATAGAAAGTAATCAAAGCTTTTTTCTAAAACTGTGAAGTGAATGTGCGTTATAAGTTAATTTTGATTGATTTCAGGAGATTATAAAGGGCGTAAGTATTAGTAAAAAACGGAGTTGTTTAATAAGCATTAACATTTATTTAACTTAACGGCTAAACATTGATAAAATGGGTTATCCATTACCATTTTAAATTGACGCGGATTAGTTACATCAATTGATTCTAAATTCAAGCTTCATTGTTTATAAATTACCTAATAATATCTTACACAATAATATTATTTTTACATATATCTTTTCTTAATTAAATACAAATAAGTAATGTTAATCTAACCATTAGCTATCATAATCGGCAAAGCGCGACGTTAGCGCTAAGATTTATTAATATCTATTTGAATTTAAGTAATTAAGTATAGAATGGAGAGTAGATCAGAAACAAATCTTATTTAGACTGCGCTAATTGATTCTAAATTGAAGCGTTTAATGAATATGTTTTCTTTTTTTTTGTTAGTCGTCAATCTACTATAGATCAATGTACATAATCTGTTCATATTTATTTATAATCTCATTTTAGCTAAACATTTATTTATCCTAGGCCTAAGTTGCCAAATAGCCAGTTTGAAATAAATATATATTTTTCACCAAAAATATATTATTTTTTATCACAATCCTCGCTCACGCACCATCCGTTCCGTCCAAAAATAAGCGAATACAAATTAAATGGTTACACGTAATAATTAAGGTCCTGACCACTGATGGGGATCGTAATTTTCGTCGCCATGCTGGGTGCGGGGTTCATCACGGACTGTCTCGTAGCGGGGAGGCGGGGTGACGGACCGTTGGTGGTAGGATACAACTCGCTCGACGGACCGTCGTGGGCGGCGCGCGGAGGTTTCGAACTCATTAACGATGTCGTAGATTCGAACTGTGCCATCACCTATGAAGAAAAAAGTACTTTCATAACGCTATACGACCTTCTTACCGGAAATTATTTGACACCATTTCCCAATAATTCGAAATCACAACTTTTTTTAAAAGACACTTCATTCCGGCCTTGAAAACTTAATTAATTTTAAATTACCTGTAAATTAACATTTTTGGATGCATTGTTATTGAAAAAAGTAGTTTAGTTGACAAAATACTGACGTCACTTGCTTGTATTGCCATTCAAAATTTATGGGAGTTTCGCTTTGACAGTTTTAAAAAGTACGTCAATTGATTGGTGGTGTCAACACGTCTATTCGGCAGTGTTGTTTATAATCTGACAGTGTTTGCTGATGCCCTTCATTCATAAAGTCATGCAATATTTACCTTTCTTTAATATGACAAGAGGCAAACAGCAACAGCATTTGACTATAAAGACCGTATTAAGTCATTTTTATATGTGTATTTTAATTCAGCAAATAGCTGCCAAAAATTTAGCGAATAATCGAAAGAAGTTGAAAGGGTCGGTGGCAACTGGAATTTTATTAGAGGACAAACAACCACAAAAAGTAGTAATAGATGAAATGAAATAGTTACCGGGTTCATCATCAGTCCGTCTCTCATCTGCCTAAAGCTGCGTTGTTGGCCTCCCGCCTGTAAAAAAGCGGTGTGCTGGTCACATTCAAGCTTACCTTGTCGACCTCGGCTAGCGATTGCTAATACACAGTCAAAACGGGGGATTTTATCATTTACGATTTCTAACAAAATAATAATATTATGATTCTATACATTTCTGCTGCGGTGTTATCAGTGTATATAATATACTGTATATATAAATAACCCGATTAAAATGCAGGTATTTGTCTTTAGCCGCAAAGCCACTGGGCAGTTGAACACAATATATTATAACACATCGCTGAGCCGAGTGATATCTACTTAGCTATTTATACTACTTAAACATTATGCTTTATTTACTCATTTATTTCTTACCTGCGTTTTCACATTTGCTTACATTAATAAATGAATAAATAAAGTTCCAACTATGACACTAATGTTTTATTGGTTATATTTTAGGAAATTAAAAAATAACTTAAGTAGTTTGTTAGCTCAGCCCTTTACCGACACTATTATTTGTGACTTTCCCTCATATCATTGTGTATATCCGCCTCTGTGGTCTATGGTAAGACCACCTGCTTCAGACGCAGAGGTCCCGGGTTAGATTCCCAGTGGGGGCAGATTTTTCTGCCCCCACTGGGAATAGTTTAGTTGGTGGTAGGGCTTGTTCTATCTTACCTAAGTCTGTCCCCATAACAACAATGTTAATTGCATTGTTGTGTTCCGGCAGTTAGAAGTAAGATACTTAGCCAGTTCCTCTGTGGTTGAGGATTCCGGGTAAAGCTCGCTTCCACCTCCGGCCTGATCATTACTTACCATCAGGTGAGATACAGACCAAGAGCTTCCTCGTTGTGGATAAAAAAAAAATTATTTGAGTTTTGAGTTTGGATGATGACTGGGTAATGAAATCGAAATTCTATTAAATCTGTCAGACAGATAATAAAAAGATATTGGACAAGTTGTAGCGGTAAGCAAAACTCTTTGCGCCGGGTATAGGCTACGGCGGTTGCGATGGTAACCGGGTTGTTGATGTCAGGAGAACGTCAGGTAGTAAAATAGGAGATTTTACAAGATATTATATTTTATTCAAAAGTGACTACGTGAGTTTCCATAAGCCACATACCCTTTATTGGTGACCCCGATTTTCGTCCAATTTGTCTACAACTGTACTGCTTAATTGCTGCAACGGACAAGGACTACTTTTACACCTCAGACCTGAACTCCCGACCAAGGATCGAGTAACGAGTTCCAACTTCATTTTGGAACCGCATCACCCCGTGCCCGAGCTCACACCTAGAAGTTGACGCACAATTTGTTCCGTGTTGCTTGCTCCGTGCTCCGTGTTCCGGGTTGACACACCACGCCACGTTCACTACAGAGGGAAGAGGCGTTCACCTGCCTTGTGAATGCTGAGCACCTACCTGTTTGCTGGACAACGCGACAGATTGCAAGTTTTTGAGTGTTTTTTTTTTATTTTTTTTATTTATATTACAATATTTAATTAACTATATTAATGTAAATAATTTTGTGTACAATTGTTTATATAGGGTGGTTATCTTTAAAATTCAGGTCTAGTTGCAATATTGTGAGCCGTAGCTATACAGGGTGCATTTTGTTTTTTATTGGCTTTGCGAATGTTGTTTTAGCACCGCTACCCCTTCACCGTTTTTTTTATAATTTGTGTTCGTCTTGAGGTTTCTTTTTTCATAATAGTGCATTAACATGTCGACACAGGATTTGGAACGTCAGATTTCTGAATTAAAAACCAAGCTTGATTCCTTACAGTGCCCATCACAAGCTTCACATGTATCTGCCGTGTCGGTTAAATTGCCACCCTTTTGGGCCGACAAGCCTACTACGTGGTTCGGTTTAGTTGAGGCACAATTTCACATAGCTGGTATTACTCAGGACATCACCAAATACAGTCATGTCATTTCCATGTTAGACACCCGGGTGGCTGATGAAATCGAAGATATAATTGCGAGCCCACCAAAGGAAAACAAGTACGAGTGTCTCAAGGCTGAGCTTACGAAGCGGTTATCGACTTCGAGGGAGCAGCGGATTCGTCAACTTTTGGACGAGGAGCAACTGGGAGATAGAAAGCCATCACAATTCCTGCGGCACCTTCGCTCGCTAGCGGGCGACGTTCTGCCTAATGATGATTTCTTGCGGGAGTTGTGGTTAAGACGCCTTCCACAAAGCGTCCAGGTAATTTTGACAGCGCAGGTTGATTTACCTCTCAGTAAAGTGGCTGAAATTGCTGATAAAGTTATGGAGGTAGCTCCACCTATTATGGGATCTGTCGTGGATGCCGTTGAAGCGAATACGCCGACTTTGACAAGTTTAGTACAGCGAATTGATGCGTTGGCTGAAAAAGTAGAGGCTCTACGCTCTAGCAACTCTAGTATTCATCGAGGTCAATCTTCGTCTAAGTCTCCAGAGCGTGTTAACAAGCGGCTTTGCAGATTTCATAAGCGTTTCGGTGAAAAGGCTCACAGGTGCATTTCCCCATGTTTTTGGGAGGAAAATGTCAATAAAGCAAAAAACTAGACAGGCAGTCATTGATGGCGGCATCTGACTGTCTAGAGCCCGGCCGCCGGTTATTTGTTACTGATGTGTCATCTAAGCGTCGTTTTTTGATCGATACTGGTTCTGACCTCTGCTGCTTTCCGCGTCGTCTTCTAAAAGGAACTCATTCCTCTTCAGATTATGTGTTAGGTGCAGCTAATGGGAGCTCAATCAGGACCTATGGCACAGTGACTCTACGCCTTAATCTAGGGTTACGCCGGGTCTTTCATTGGAACTTTGTAATTGCCGACGTCAGCATACCAATAATTGGATCTGATTTCTTGGCGCATTACAGTCTATTACCAGACCTTCGTAATAAACGACTAATAGACGGAACTACTAATTGCTCGACTGCTGTTTCAGTGGATAAGACTTCACAGGCCAGTATTAGAGCGGTGTCCATTAATCAGTCACCATTTTCCGAGATTTTGCTCGAGTTTCCAGATCTGACTAAGCCACCTGGCTTACCGCGAGTTGTCAAACACTCTACAGTTCACCACATTATCACAACTGAAGGCCCTCCGGTTTCGAGTCGCCCACGCCGTCTAGCTCCGGAGAAGCTGTTAGAGGCAAAAAGAGAGTTTGATGACATGGTTGCCTGCGGGACAGCACGTCCTTCAAGCAGTCCGTGGTCTTCTCCTCTTCATATGGCGCGCAAAGGAGAAAATGGTTGGCGTCCTTGTGGGGATTTTCGCGCTTTAAATGCCAGGACGGTGCCTGATCGATATCCTGTGAGGCACATTGCTGATTTTGCTAACACGCTATCAGGAACTACTATATTTTCAACTATAGACCTGGTGAAAGCGTACCAGCAAATTCCAGTGAACGAGGCAGATATTTGCAAGACGGCCATAACCACTCCTTTTGGGTTATTCGAGTTTCCTTTCATGACCTTTGGTTTGCGTAATGCTGGACAAACGTTTCAGCGTTTTATTGACGAGGTCGTGAAAGGACTCGATTTTTGCTTCCCTTATGTTGATGACATCCTTGTGTACTCCAAGGATGCAGTCCAGCATGCGCAGCATCTTCGTACCCTGTTTCGTCGTCTTGTTGATTATGGTGTGGTTATCAACACGTCTAAATGTGTGTTTGGTGTGCCTGAGGTAACCTTTCTAGGTTATCAGGTGTCCAAAGAAGGTATTCGCCCTCCATTAAAACGTATTGAGGCCTTAAGAGATTATCCTTTGCCATTGACGGTACAAGGTCTTCGTCGTTTCTTGGGCATGATAAATTTTTACCGCCGTTTCATTCCACAAGCTGCTGCATTTCAAGCTCCTCTGATTAATGTTCTAGCTAATACCAAACTTAAGGGCGCTAACCCCGTTCCTTGGACACTGGAACTCAAACTAGCCTTTGAGAAATGCAAAGAACATCTGCAGAACGCAACATTGCTTGTGTATCCGGTTTGCAATGCTCGTTTAGGCCTGTTTACTGATGCGTCATCTGTACAGGTGGGAGCTTGTCTCCAACAGCAGGTTCACGGTACGTGGCAGCCTTTAGCTTTCTTTAGCAAAAAGCTCACTGCCCGACAAAGTGAGTGGCCGGCCTATTATAGAGAATTGCTAGCTGTTTATGAAGCGGTTCAACACTTTCGACACGTGTTAGAGACGCAACACGTAACAATTTACACAGACCATAAGCCACTCATCTATGCATTTGCACAGCGGCGTGAAAAGTTACCCCCTGTGCAATTAAACCAACTGTCCTTCATTTCACAGTTCACAACTGATGTTGTGCATGTGAAAGGGGAGGAAAACGTAGTGGCTGATGCTTTGTCGCGTGTAGATGCCGTTAATTTGGAAAGTGATTACGTGGCATTAGCCAAGGCTCAATCTGTTGACGAAGAGCTTCCGGAACTTGAAGCGAATTCTTCACTGAAGCTTGAAAAAGTGAATATTCCTGGCGCTGATGTTCCGATTATATGCGATACTTCAATTGGGAAGCCTAGGCCTTATTTGCCACCTGACTTTCGTAAGGCGCGTTTTTTGATGCTTCATGGTTTAAGTCATCCTGGCGTAAGGGCATCTACACGTCTGATGGCTGAACGTTACGTGTGGCCTGGTATGAAGAAGGACTGTCGGAATTGGGCTCGTTCCTGCATCAAGTGTCAACGTAGCAAGATTAGCAGACATACCCGAACACCTGTTGGCGACTTTGATCTTCCTTCCGGCCGGTTCAAGCATATCCACGTTGACATTATTGGCCCACTTCCACCTAGCAAAGGGTTCCAGTACTGCCTTACTGCCGTTGATCGATTTACGCGCTGGCCGGAGGCCTGGCCCATCAGTAACATAACGGCCGAGGTAGTTGCTGAAACTCTTACTAGGGAATGGATTGCTCGTTTCGGTGTTCCGTCTGTCGTAACAACTGACCAGGGGAGGCAGTTTGAGTCTGCTCTCTTCCAAGATTTGATGCGGTTTTGCTCAGCAGATCGAATACGCACTACTAGTTACCACCCCTGTGCTAATGGCTTAGTTGAGAGAATGCATCGACAGCTAAAGTCAGCTCTCATGTGTCACGGCGATTCCTGGTGCAATAGCCTTCCAGTTGTTTTATTAGGTATGCGTTCTGCGTTGAAAGAGGACTTACAGACTTCTGCGGCAGAATTGGTGTATGGGGAACCACTGCGTTTACCAGGGGAGTTTGTTTCGCATGCCAAGACTGATCGTGTTGAAGATATTAAATCTTATGTCTCACAATTGCGGAAATATGTGGCTGATCTGAAACCTTGCTCACCTGTACGTCACGGTCAACCGAAGACATTTGTATCACAAGATCTGGCAACGACTAGCCATGTGTTCCTTAGGGATGATATTCCAAACAGACCTGCTTTGAAATGCCCATATTCTGGTCCGCATAAGGTACTTAAAAGGGGTGATAAAACGATAAGTCTTGATGTCGGCACGAGGAATGTTTCTGTAAGCTTGGATAGGGTTAAGCCCGCTTTCATTGATGTCGATCCATCTGCGATTGCATCATCCACGCGGGTGTCTGTAGCATCTCCATCTTCGTCACCACCTTCATCGCCTCATTCATCACAACCCGCCGCAATTGTGCCTCCTCTACCAATCACGAAGGCTTATACCACTCGGTCAGGCCGTAGGGTGAGGTTTAAAGTCCCCGCAGTTTCATAAGTTTTTTTTTTCTTTTTCTTTCTTATGGTGGATCCAAGTTTTTTTTAGTTAGTTTTTTTTGCCGTGGGCTATCTTTCTTCGTGGGGGGGTAGTGTAGCGGTAAGCAAAACTCTTTGCGCCGGGTATAGGCTACGGCGGTTGCGATGGTAACCGGGTTGTTGATGTCAGGAGAACGTCAGGTAGTAAAATAGGAGATTTTACAAGATATTATATTTTATTCAAAAGTGACTACGTGAGTTTCCATAAGCCACGTACCCTTTATTTGATTTTTTTTGTAATCGAATAATTACAGTGTTATATTGAGTTGAAATGTCGCGTGACGTCACTTTTGAGTAAAAAGGCTACTCAATCGTGACGTAACGCGCCTTTTCAACTCAGTGTAGTACTGTTATTATTTATGAAAGAAAATAAAAAATGGGAGTCTAATATTTTCTAATTATCTGTCTGACGGACAAACATAATTGAAATTTAGTCATCTGCGCGTTATGCGCGTTGCGCGTTTGCGTGAAAGCAGGATGGCACTGAGCAATAATAGTATCTCGCATCGCGAATTATGACTAAATTAACTAAAGAACTAAAATTTGTGCGGCAGGCCTAAGAATTTTGCGAAATGCGCGCTAAGTATACGCTATGTGAATAATGGCAGCTAACGCATCGCACTGAAACTAACTTAAGATTAAACTTTCTCGTAGAAAATTATAAAAAACTCTATTCTACTCTCTTGAAAAAAACTACATATTTTTGCCTTGGCAAAAAAATAACTACATTTTAGTTAGAAAACGTTTGTATGGGAAAAAGAAAAGAGCTGTTTTTAGAGTTTTCCTATTATTCGATTCGAGAAATTATTCGATATTTCCTAATTACCTATTCCATTATTTTTCTCGCCGTAAAAACCATCCTTGGACTTCAACGAACATTAAAAAAAAGAATTGATAAAATTGGTTAAGGCGTTGTTAAGTTATGCGCTTACCAACACATTTTGCGATTCATTTTTATTTTATAGAAGATAATTTATTTAGTTGACCCGAATACAATGTTTAAAGTTTTTGGCACAATGCAAGATACGCGATAATGTACTGTTGCAAAAGTCGGAGCTTAAGAGTTAAGAGCACAAGAAGTATAAAATAAAGGCGCACAGCGAGAAAGTGCTTGAAATTTTAAATAATGAAATATAGTTAATAATAAAATAATATAAAAAATATAAATATAGTGAAATATACATAGGTAATAGGTAAGTATAAACTTACCAAATTCTATTACAAGGGAAAATAATCACCGGTCAACAAAAATATATTTTTTGCGCATGGCTTTTACTTAATATATTATGATTAAATAAACAAATATATACAAAAAAGTGCGATTAAAAATCGAAAATATTTATTTTTTAAGAAGTTATAGCGATTTGAATTTTTCCATCATCATGTAGTGTCTCTAAAGATGCACGTTACATTCTCATTAGGATTTTGAAGGTAATATGGGGGCTTATTCGGAAGGACAAGGGGCACGCTTTCATCCAAATATAGTGGAATTTGGGAGACGATACCATGACCAGTATTCTGAAAGCATGATGGCGGACTTTATTTAGAGGAAGAGAAATATCTATGGAACATGACAGGAAAAGTAAATCTGTTCATTTTTTGGACTCTATGTTAAAACTTATATTATAATATTGTTCGGTATTTTTTAAAGAAAAAAAGAAAAAAAAATGGCACCAAATTAAATAATCTCTTAATGTCAATGTTTTGCAATTTGATGATTTTAATTTTAATTTTTTTACACAAAAAACAAATTTTTATTTCTAGGTATAAAAGCAATAAAAATAAGATATGTATAAACCGAGCGCAAAAATTCTGTAGACAGTTGTAATGTAACAGTAAGATTAATAAAAAAAAAGTTAAAAAATTAAATATAAATAAGATAAATAAAGTATGTTTTGAAGTGATCAAGAAAGCAGTAGAAGTGAAAAAAGTTAAAAAAATAAATAAAAAATAAACCGAGTTGTGCGAATAAATATAAATCTCAGTAAGATTATAACGGGTGAGTAAGTGTTTAGAATTATTTCAATATAATAATTCGCGAAGGTTATAAAAGCTATTATTGTACAGCCGTTAAAATATTTCCGCTTAAAATTATAACTGTGCCGATTCTGCTTATCAAACAAGAACGTCTCTATCAAGCCATAAGGCTCCACCCCCATCCCCGTTTTTGTATGACACCAATCCACCGAGATAATAGGACCATAGATCGAGGTTCGTCATAAGATACGACGTCGACAGTACGCTTGAAAAAAGGTGAAACAAGAACGAGTAATATTCCTTAACCAGCCGATCAATTCCAATCAAAATTGACACGAAGGTTGCGCAAGCTATACAAGGTGTGATTTTGTAAAACAGCGCCCATCTCAGCGGTGGTAGTACACATGAAAGTAATTACAAGAAAAATATACCTAAACAAAATTGTAACTATTATTTTATTAGTGCGAGATCAAGCGCGAAGCTCAAGACCGAACGCGATGGAGGATCACTGTTGTGGACGCCCTCTGCCCCATCTAGGGGACATAGGACCTTAAGTCAAGTAAGTCAATTTATTGGGTAAAAAAACTTGTTCAAACGTCTCCTAAAACTTTCAAGACGGCGCTTGGTACCGCTCCCACCGCCCCCTCGTACCCCGCTACACCACCGAGCACATGCGCCGCTCCGGGAGAGCGGGGGCTATCCGATAGTTCGGCCGAGTAATAATACCATTTTCCTGATAACATGGATATTCCACGATTTTTTTTAAATATTTTTTTTTTGGCATCAGTGTTGTGTATTTTACCACCCGAGATGGGCGTTGTTTTACAAAACCACACCCTGTATGTGGACTAAGATCCCGGAAAAGAGCCTATTCGAAACGTGATTCCTTCGAGAAAGTTCCCGCATTTGATCAGCAGAATCAGTTAGTCGCCACTCGTCAAAGCAAGCAATCAACACATTCGTTATGTTGCCAGAAAGATCAATGCTTAATAGGGATATATTCGGTACCCATTCCAATGCGTGGCGGAAGTTCTTATAGTTATCGTTAAAAGAAACAGGAAATCTCTAATAAATTCCGAATAACCTTGATACACTCTGTGATCTTTAATTGCCAATTAGCGAAATAGCAGGAGTCTATTGCAGTAGACTGTACAAGACATTGACGAGGAATCTGGAACAAACCAGTGAGCTACAAACCTAGGTTTCTACCTGGGGATTGTGTAGTGCATATAAGTGTGTGGTGTAAGGGCTATATTTCACCGGGACACCATGGCAGCTCAACCAGTCGCCGGCTGCCAACAAAATGTATGCAGCTTTGCGCAACCAAACGGACACCAGGTGAGTAACTCTCTATAGAGCTGTATACATTTTGTTGGTAGCCGGCGACTGGTTGCGCCGCCATGGTGTCCCGGTGAAATATAGCCTTAAGAGTGTGTTTGCTTTAATACAATTTAGAATAGAACTAACCCAAGCGTAATAAGCACCGTATTTACTGGTAACCAGCGAATGTGTTGATTTCGCGATCCTTACTCTCACCCCCGGTTTGTTGTCATTTGACGCGGAGTTTCGGGAAAACCCAGTTAAAGCAATTGTGTTAAAAGTGGTTTCATTGTATCATCCAGGGGTTGTCGAGTGGGATATTTGCAATTTTGCTTCACACGTGCACTCGAAAAGCAAACCGCGTGCACACAATTCTTACTTTCGGACAACCGATGACGTCACATTCCAAAATGCTGCCCGGCGTTTGATCCTCTCTATCAATAGTGGGTTCTCTTCTGAACAAACCTTAAAATTTGGTGAGAGAAAATTTTCACAACAACATTTAAAGAAAGAAAGAAACATTTATTACGATGAACATCACTTAGTTAAGGACAAAGAAGGTATACGGAAAAAAAGACAGAAATAGCACATAAATATTACAAGGAAGTAAAAAGTGAACTGAGCAGTGCTACCCTGTCGCAACAGCGATGCCCATCGCAATGGAGCCCCACTCAGCATAATATACCGTGGCCCACGGTGGGGAAGGGGCTAACGGGACTATTAGTAATTTGTACAATACAAATTATTGCAATACATAGTTGTAACAGACCAAAACGTCGACCAGTGACAACCTCAATTACATAAAAACAAAATAAAAAAAAAATTAAACTTCTTAATTTTTTTTTCGACTTGAACACTATTATATTCAATTAATTCTTAGATAGTAAATTATAATATGTTCACAGCTCCGTTTTTATACTTTTATTAGATGCATTATTCGACTATTATACACGTATTCGAGGTGTTCACTATACCGACGATAATAAATGTCTCAACGACGATGATTGTCCCAAACCAACATATCGATTGTTAAAAAAAAACTCATTAAAACTCATTTATTTCTGTAAATAGGCTTAAAAAAAGCACTTTTACACGTCCCAGTATTAACCCTACCACTGCTTCAGGACAATAAATGGGCCAGTGCTGAGAAGAAGCAGCGCAAGAAACTCAGTCACTATTGTCAGCCTCTTTTTCAAAGGTTTACATGCTTTAAAATGTACAAAGTTATAAATATTTATGCGAGCTAGGCAGTAACGTATCCCAAACATTTTTATCTTTTAAATAATCATCGACTTTATAGTAGCCCTTTTTCATTAAGGTACTTTTAATATGTGCTTTGAATTTATGAATGGGTAGTTCTACAATAGTTTGATTGAATTACCAATCTTATGCAATCTGATTATGTTAATTAACAAAGTGCGGAAAAACTTCAAGAAGTCTACAAAAAGTCAACAGTTCAAAAATCAATAAGATTTTTCGGTGGTGGGAATGTCGGTACCATACGTGTTTTATTAAAATACGGTATAAAAAAACCTAACGCACGGCAAACGCACACAACGATACGAAACGTCTAAATTGAAAGCGCCCTAATATAAATCATCATCATCATCATCATTTCAGCCACAGGACGTCCACTGCTGAACATAGGCCTCCCCCAATGACTTCCACATCGCACGGTTGGTAGCGGCCTGCATCCAGCGCCTTCCCGCTACCTTTATCAGGTCATCGGTCCACCTTGTGGGTGGACGTCCCACGCTGCGTTTTCCGGTACGTGGCCTCCATTCCAGAACCTTGCTGCCCCATCGGCCGTCAGTTCTGCGTACTATGTGCCCAGCCCACTGCCACTTCAGCTTGCTGATCCGTCGGGCTATGTCAGCGACTTTAGTTCGTTTACGGATCTCCTCATTTCTGATTCGATCTCGTAAAGAAACACCGAGCATAGCCCTCTCCATAGCACGCTGTGCAACTTTGAGCTTCTGTATAAGGCCTATAGTGAGGGGCCACGTTTCCGAGCCATAAGTCATCACAGGTAACACACATTGGTTGTAGACTTTCGTCTTCAGGCACTGGGGTATTTTGGACGAAAAGATGTTGCGTAGTTTCCCGAACGCTGCCCAGCCGAGTTGGATTCGACGATTGACCTCCTTCTCGAAATTGGACCTACCTAGCTGGATCGTTTGTCCGAGGTAGACATACTTGTCAACAATCTCAAGAATCGAGCTCCCAACCGACACCGGGTAGGGCGCAACATGGACGTTCGACATAAGCTTCGTTTTATCCATGTTCATCCGAAGGCCCACCTGTTGGGAAACTCGATTAAGGTCTTCGAGCATGGTGCCGAGGTCCTCCAGCGATTCTGCCATGACCACGATATCGTCGGCAAACCGAAGGTGAGTGATGTACTCGCCGTTAACGTTTATGCCGTATCCTTTCCATTCCAGGAGTTTGAAAGCGTCTTCCAATGCCGCGGTGAAGAGTTTCGGAGATATAACATCTCCCTGTCTTACGCCTCGCTGTAGAGGAATCGCCCTCGTGCTTTGCTCCTGTACTCGGACCGACATGGTGGCGTTTTTGTACAAGCACTTTAGTACCTCGATGTACCGATAGTCGATACGGCACCGCTGGAGAGACTGCAGCACTGCCCACGTCTCAATCGAATCAAAGGCCTTCTCATAGTCCACGAACGCCAAGCATAGTGGCAAGTTATACTCCTCAGTCTTCTGTATAACCTGCCGCAGCGTATGGATGTGGTCTATGGTACTATAACCTTTCCGGAAACCGGTTTGTTCGGGAGGCTGGAAGTCATCGAACCTACGTGCGAGACGATTCGTAATGACTCTCGAAAACAGCTTGTAAACATGGCTCAGAAGCGAGATGGGTCTGTAATTCTTCAGTAAGGTGTTATCTCCTTTCTTGAAGAAAAGCACCACCACGCCTCTGTTCCATGCCTCTGGCGTTATTCCCTCGAGTAAAACGGAGTTAAAGAGCCTCTGAAGGACCTTCAGTATCGGTGTACCACCCGCGTTCAGAAGCTCCGAGGTTATTCCGTCATCACCCGGTGCCTTGCTGTTCTTAAGTTGTTTGAGAGCCATCCTAATCTCGTATAGGCTGATATCCGGGATATCCTCGGTATAGTGTCGGGTTAGCTTAGCTCTTGGATCTGTGGCTGAGCTATCAACAGGTTTGGTGACCGAGGTATATAACTGTCCATAAAACCTTTCGATCTCACCCAGAACCTCGGCTTTTGTTGACGTTACACTACCGTCTGCCGTCTTCAGCTTCGTCAGCTGGCTTTGCCCAATAGAATTGTCTCTTGCAAACACTTTGGAGCCTTGGTTCCGCTCTATCGCCTCTTTAATACTATTAGTATTAAAGTTGCGAACATCATGTCGCAAGGACTTCCATATCTGTCTATTGAGCTGCCGATATGCCTTAGCGTCAACGGAGGTCTGCAGTGTCATTGAACGTCTTTCAGCCATGAGTTTGAGGGTAAGGTCGGATAGCTTTTGCGGTTTATTTTTACGTCGTGGTCTAAAAAATTTCGACCCGACCGCTTGGACAGTTTCTACGAACCTGTTATTTATCTCGTCCACTGACTCGCAATTTTCCAGGCATGCAAAGCGATTCGACAACTCGAGCTGAAAGCTCTCGGGGCAGTGAATATGAGCATTAGAGGGGCGGAGCGTAGACTTCATCAAACGGGACCTCTCCAGCTTGACTTTAATGTTTAGTATGCCTCTGACTATCCGGTGATCACTACCGGTTTTCACCCTGTTGATCACGGAGACATCGCTAAACATTCGTCGCTTTGTGGTCATAATGAAGTCGATCTCATTTCTCGTGGAACCATCGGGACTCATCCAGGTCCACTTCCTGTGAGGCGGCTTCTGAAAGAAGGAGTTCATCGCATAGAGATTCTCCTTTTCCAGGAACTCGGCCAGCCTCTGTCCCCTGGGGTTCCGTCGCCCATATCCATATTGCCCCACTCTCAGCTCATCATCACCTCGCATGCCCAGTTTAGCGTTGAAGTCCCCCATAACGACATTGAAGTGGGTTTTAGTTGCATGTATGGCCCTACTTATGTCCTCATACATAGCTTCCACTTCTTCATCTGGGTGTGTAGAGGTCGGTGCGTATACCTGGATTACCTTCAACGAGTACCTTTTGGATACTCTGAGTATCAGGTATGCAACCCTGCTCGACACACTTCCGATGGTAATGATGTTGTTAATGAGGGACTTGTGGACGAGAAACCCGACACCACCTTGGGACAGTTGTTCGCCCTCCCGGTAGTAAAGCAGGTTGCCGGATTTCAGGGTTATCGTGTCCTCGCCCTCTCGTCGGACTTCTGATAGCCCTATAATACTCCATCGCAACCTACTTAATTCATCTTCCAGCTCTATAATCTTTTCGTCGGACCTCAGGGTGCGGATGTTGTGTGTTACGAGGGCCAGTTGTCGTTTGTGGTGGTAGCTATTCCTCCTCCGGGGATTCTTAGCACCCCCCGCCCCGTCGTCACCCCAACCGCTACCGTAGTCAGGAACAACGGGGCTGCCGGAGACTGGGGGCCTGGTTTTAGCTCTGCCGTTCATCAGGGGGGGGGGAGTTGCCAGTACTCGCCACTTTAGTCGCCTCTTACGACACGCCTCCTGTTGGCGGTGGGGAATGGTATTCTTTACGGCCGTCCCCACACGGCGCCAATATAAATCACCAAAAACATTCTGTAAAAATCTAGCCAAGTCTCGATGGAGCTGCTTGTTTATCTCTAACAAGTAATGAAATCTAGACAAAGTCGTGCCAAGTCTATGGTTCCTTGCTGCGATTTCTTTATTATTATAGTTAATGTTGTGTAACTTGGCCGCTGAACATTTTTTATACGTTAGTAAGTACAAGTCAATTTTGTTTTCACGTAATGTTATATCTGTTGTAACTACCTATGTTTGTTAAGCGAGATAATAGCCCATTTGGTATTGGTAATTGGACGCTGGTAAGTGTCTCATTTTAAGTTGTTGTTGATTGTGCAGCATTAACAATGCTGACTTCTGCTCTCTTCTTTTTGGAGCGTCAAATCGACCACCGATCTAACATAAAATAGACAGACTTCTATCAATGATTAGAAGTCCGTTTGTACTGGAAATAATTTTAAGTAGCTGATTATAGCTTACTGGATGACGAAAATTTCTGCGTTCTGGTCTTATCCAGAGGTTCTCAAATAGGGGCGTAAAAATGCGGCGAAATGGTTCCAAGAAAGGATGGTACGGAACTGTTTGCTTCACGCTCGACTTGGCGGGGGCACTGCCGTGCCCGATGTTGGTTTGGGACTTCAAACACTATTACTCTATTAGGACAGTGTTATTTGTTAATTTATTACTTACCGGTCTCGATTGTGTTTTGATCGTCATCCCTATTGTTGCCGCGAACCCACTTATGACACCAAACTGACAATGCCGCAAAGGCTGCTATCACAAATGAACAGATGCCAGCAGCCCCCCATATTGAATTCATCACCCTCTCCATGAAGGTGCGGTGATTATCTAAAACACAAATACATAATTAGTACCTACCTACACTCCATTATCGTGGAAATCGTAAAAAAATTATACATAATAGTAATACAAGCACGATATCAAGCGGATATGATAATATTATGAATATATGAATATAGACTAAATGATCGATAGAAAGCCAATAGGTAATAACCTACGTAATTAAATTTCTAAGTACGGCCACAGAATAATAATAAGTATTGTACGGCCAACGAGAAGCGATACCAAATGTAAACAAACCCAATGTCATGGTAATTTGGAATAGCAGGGGTTTGAGTTTGACATATTTTGGCGGGAGAACGAGACACTACGACAAATACACAAGATGGGAAGAGACAGAATATGTAGATTGTCAGTTCGACAGTCGAATCGACCTTTTGTATCGCTGCTAGTTGGCCGTACTTTAGTATGTAATATTATTTATTAAAAATGTTGCCAATATACTAGAGCATCAAACAAACTTGAATGAATTGATTAAAATAGCAAAGTAAAATTATCTATAATAATAAAGTTAAAATATGTGTCGATTCATTTTCATCACAATAAACTGTCACTAATGACTAGAGGAGGTCTTAAGGACCCTCCTCACTCATGACTAGAGGAGGTCTTAGGGACCCTCCTCACTCGTCTTTTGAGCGGTCGTCGCCTTGCTAGCGCCCGTGCAGCGTTTTTTTTCTGACAAGTAACGTACTATCCGTTCGCGATAAGTTTGCCGCTGGGGATATGACGTCACTCGAAGGAAAGTGTCTATAACTTTAGCAAACTACCTATATTGAAAATATTTTCTATTTATTAATATTGATAAAAATTGTGTATTTGCGTAAAATAAAACACTCAATTGCGTTTAATCACTAATTATTTGCGTTTAATCGCGGTTGGAGGAGGGGACGCGCATTCCACGGACCGGCAAACTTAGCGCGAACGGGTAGTAACAGTCGTCTGAGAGGACATAATTAAGCATAGTGATAACTAGCCGTTTAAAATCAATGATAAATTCAATACAAGGACTATCAAAGTTGACATTACATCTTAAAGAATATTTTTAAAGCATTAATCAGTGCCCTGCCGAAAGAGAGAGGGCCGATATTTTGTCGCTTGATTCTACATAAAACTTTCAAACTGTCTTATAACATCAATTTAACTAATAATTCTTTGAAGTTCTTTTAAGACTTTTAAGTCAATGTAGAAATATAGGTACAGGGTGTTTGGGAGAACGTTAGACAAACTTCGTGGGTGTATAGATAGGTAAGGTCATTTTAAGAATACAAGTTCGCCCATTTTGACCCTAAGTGTTTCATGTTATTTATTTTTTTCCAAATTTTGAATTAAAACTGCTTAAATTTTTTTCTTGCGTGTTTTCAACCGATTTTTTTATTTGGTATTAATATCGAATATGGCTTTAGTCAAATAAAATAAATTTTAGATCCAAATATTGAATAACTAGTTACTAGCCACCAAAGTTTAACAAAAGTTCATAAACCAAGATAAAAAATTCAACTTAGAATTCGATTAAAAAAATGAATGGTGATAATGGATTGCCAATAATCTTAAAAACGTCTCTAGCTTCACTTCTTTCCAATGATATATGTAGTAATTAGATATTGAAATTCGTAAAAACCAAAGTTTAGGGAAGAAAATAGAATAATAAATAATACAAAAATTATCCATACAAAGTTGATTTTGAGTCTGGTAGAAACACTGTATAAAAATTGTCATAGTTAAATCGGTGTTATAAGACTAGGTATTTTAATAATAAGCAACTCAAGCTGACACAATAAACCAGTAAGCATTTTATGCCCGTTTTCACCATCAATCGTTAAGTAATTTTTAAGTGACTTCTATGGTAACACATAACAGGAATTTTGTATTCATAGGGGACACTTGAAAATTAGGGATTGATGGTGAAAACGAGCAGTAGTCCATCAAATCAAATTCAATTATCTGTTAATAAACTTTAAAAACACATTCGCTATAATGGCGTTTTGACAACTCATTTAATATGTATATATCAATTGTGTCAACAGGTGTCGGCTAATATAATTATGGTTGCAATTGTCGATAATTTGGCTGAATTGCGTGTAGTGAGGCTTCAATAAAGTGAATAATATTAGAGAAATTGGCAGTTTGAGGTAAGATAGCTCATCTGTGGCTGACGTAGCTCGCTTTGTTCAGAGCTGTTAGCTGATTCTTGAGTGCGTACGACGTACCTATCTAAAACTAAATAAAAATATCTTAGGTTAGAACTCACCATATTCTTTTATTGTCTTATTGAGCTCTATCGAGCTATTAGCTATCTGAATTGCATTATGGCGTTCATTCTCATCTGAAAAGTTCAACATTTCTGAATTCTCGTATAATGTAATATACAGTGTGAGTCACGATAAAGTGTACATATGAAATTAGGTGAAACTAGACCTATTTTTATCGACAAAAAAGAGGTCAACATTTTTTTGAGATTTTTTTTTAATTTTTAATGGATTTTTTTTTTCTTCATTTGTTGGAGAAATTTATCAAATAGCCAAAAAAACACGAATTTAAAAGCAGATTATTTTCAAAAAGTATCATTTTTTATAATTTTTTGGCATTTTCTGAGTATTTTATGTATTTTTTTAATATCGTCTGTTATTTAGCATTACTACTGTTTTTATTTTATCAGGATATACCTCTTAGTTAAAAAGTTATTACGTTTTCTTTACAATAAGTAATTGGAAGAAGAAAAAATCCATAATTTTTTTTTTAAAAATCTCAAAATTTTTTTGACTTCTTTTTTGTCGATAAAAATAGGTCTAGTTTCACCTAATTCCATATGTGCACTTTATCGTGACTCACGCTGTATTATTCTCATCCTGAGTTAACACTTCTAATTTTAACGTTCTATTTCGCTGATCTTTATTCTGAGCTTTAAGAAATTATATTTATTCTGACGGTATATTATTTGTGGCTAATTATATTGAACAATAACCCCCATATTAATGAAAAGTTACACCCAGGATGAACAATGTCAATGTCATTTTAATATGACATTTCCATACTAAATGTCAATTTTTAACCAGAGTTCAACTAGGGTGTAACTTTTATTAATAACGGTTATGTAGATAAGGTTACACTTGACTTAAAACTTCTTTATAAGGATTGGCATCTCTTTTAATGTTATGTAGATTTAAAGTTATGTAGATTTCTTAACTAAATACAAAGTAAGTCAAAACACTCTTTGATTTCAAATAAGTCCGAATTTATAAACGTTAATGTGCGACAGAAAAATATAAATATATAGATACGAGGTATAAAATTAACCAAGCGCATTCAAAATTCCATAGTTTAACGTGCCAGGTGCTTATTATTGTATAATTATGTATTATAATGCGTACCTATAAAGCTAAACCGAATCACTCGTGGTGTGAACTACATATACCCCGGAGAAAGAACTCTTAATGACATTTAATGTTATTAAAATATAATCAATGAGTACCACCACCCGAATAAATCAAGTCTTTAAAACTTAGCAATGCCTGATAGAGTTCAATCTGATATTCTAATGGATACGAAATTTTTAATTAGGCAAGCACTTAACTAAATTCAAGAGCAGCAATTTAATAGCCCAAATGAGAGCTTAGTTAGTACACTTTAGAAGTAGAAAACAAAATAGATCGTTGTCATGTATACCTACTTCAGTGCGAGAGAGAAAACAACATAATTAAAAGCAATATTGTCTAGTTTCGAAAATAGCACATTTCGCATACCAATTCTTAAAATAAAGATAATTTAAGATTTAATAAAAGACACTAGAAATCTTTTAAGTAAACCCTCAAGCAATGGTTATCTACTAGCAGTCACATTTGTATAATTTAATCTTTATTTCCTTTCCTAAAACAATACAAAATTCTACTTGCTAGTCCGATTAAGGTTACTTGTGCTGTCGACTATACAGGATGAAATTTTGTAATGCCATCTGAAGGGAAAGTACTCAATACTATACAGGGTGAAATTTTGTAATGCCATCTGAAGGGAAAGTACAGTAGGCGCGCGAGTTCATGTCCATCGGGGCCTTACTTACTTACTTACTTAATTACTTATACTTATACTTACTTATAAGTTGCAAAAAATATGGAATAAGTAGATAAGGTTGACCTACTTAATTGGTAATAATTGTCGATATCGACATTAGCATAATTAGTTAGGTAACAGCACTACCACATTCCTCAGGATGGACATGAACTCGCGCGCCTACTGTAGAAAGTACTCTATAGGTAGAACATTTTGCTCCAAAAAACATTCCTTTATTTTTTAAAAGAACTAGAACTGCATTCAAAGATTTCCAAAAATTTGCTTGCTACACTCGGGAATAGTACCAACTAAAATCAGTTAATAAAAAATTACAGCCTGTATTTTATTAAATCGATCGTTAGGGTTAATTGGATGAAATCGCTCTAACAAACTTGATAAATTTAATAAAGTATTAAAGGAAAACCATGAAATCTAAAATTATTTAAATTATTTACAGAAAATAGTATGGTATGGTACAGAATTTTCGCTAACATCAGATAAATTGGTGTAAGTATGGTGGTCAAATAATGTGTAAAAGATAAAAGTGTATTCAAGATCTCATTTTGAGTAATCAGTAAGTTTTTTTTGTTTAGAGTTAAGTTTGCGTGCATCAACATTTGCTTTGCCGCTAAAGCGGAGCGGAGAAGTCGTACACAGAGCGCCGGCGCGCCGGGCTTAGCTGTGCGGAGCGGAGAAGAAAAGTGAAAATAATGACATCTGATTGATTATCCAAAACACTTCTATTCTCTGGTGGAAACCGGGCTTTATAATGCCTCTTTATTCGAAGTTTTTTCTTCTTCTTTGTTTTCTTCATACCCGTTAATTAATCTTGTTTTTATAAAAATTTGAGACTCCTAGCACTTTTAGTTTCTGAGATTTCGTGATGAGTGAGTGAGTCAGTCAGTCAATCAGTGACCTTTCACTTTTAAATAGATTTAATTAGTAGTGTCTAGTTGGTATATCTAATATTAGTACTTTTTTATATTCTGTATTATTTTTGAGTTTCAGCTCATATCAAACGCATCGCATTAGCAAGTAAGTTTTCTCGCAGACTTCCATGCGAGTTCTTTTTCTTCTTCATGTCCTTAGTTCTTAGTTTTTAGCTTTACAATTTGTTTTTCAGGGCTGTAATATCAATCTCTCCTGGTGTGAATACGCCAGAAACAATCTTCCAAAAATGTTAGAATAACTTTTAAGCAATGAGTAATATTGTGTTCAGGCACACATGCTTTCAATTGGCACGGTACGATTGCGCGGGACCTATTTAAATCTGCCGCCAACTTCGTCCCGCCAAAAGTTAGGTACACGGCGAGCGCGCGCGACTACAGCAGCGCCGCACGCCACGACGGCAAACGAACGCAACCTACGCAACGCGCTCTATCGCGTTTGGGCCGGCCATCGCGAGTGCCACGCTTATTGTGTGCTCCAACGGAAATGTGTTTGGAGACTTTTTGGAAATGTTTTTTGTGTGAGGCCTCCACCATACTGTGCTTGAAGTCAGTGACTCAAGTGAACCACCGAAGGCACCGGGCGAAGCCCTAAACACCGGCCGACGGCGTCCTACAGAGTACCTACCTACCAGCAGCGCGGCGGCAGACAAGGTACCTGTTCGATTGTTACTGTGTTTTGTTGATTGTGTTGTACCTGGACGACACTGGGGAACTCATATTAGGACAAGCTATATCCACAGAATACATAATAGTAGCAACAGAAATTGCACTCCTTTGTGTAGGATCAGATGCCGACATTTTAACGGTAATAATAATAATGCAAAATATCCAACGCACATGGTGCATTCGAAATCGCACCTTACTACTACGCTCACAAGAGCGCAATTTTTTTGTGTTCAGAATTGATTTACCTCACAGCTCAAGCGTCAGGGTTGTATAAGCAAAGTAAAATAAATAAAATAAAAACTTAATTTTAAGAAGCAATTATTGTATTTACGATTGGTAAACTTTAATCTAGTGGTGTTTGTATAATCGTACCATCTCTAAAGTACCTATTAATAAACTTCAGTGTTGCGATAATTCGAAATTGGACAAACAGTTTTAAAAGGTGTAGTGTCGGAAAATAGACACGGTGAAGTAAAGTTAATGTTTTTATTAGCTTTTTGTTTTTTGTCATAAGTATTTCAAAATTATTTAAAAAGTGTAGTTTTTTTTAATTATTTAAATCACTACAGTTAATTATTATTCCTAAATATTACGATTTTCCATTAAAGAAGAATAACAGTGCTGTTGGAACAATAAACCATGATTGCGACGATGATCGACCGAGCGTGTATAGAAATACGCGTGTGCTCACAGGCGCGTGGCGGCCCTGACTGATTTGCAACTTGAAGTTGTCGCGCGCTGTAGGTAATTATCTCGGCCGGCATAGGCGAGTGACGGAGGCCTGCTATATCGAAGTAGTTAACATATTGTTTCGCTTCGTTTGAAGTTGAATAAAACGCAATACACGATCCGCATTGTACAATAAAGGGATAACGTAAATTTCTTTTTATTCGTTTCGCTCTTGGCGTTTGAGCGGTTCGTAGACACGTTGAGGCGTTGTTCACATCGGTTGTAGAGGCCGATACAACTCTCCGCACGATCTCCCGCCATCTCTATCTGTTGGCAGACTGTCTGGTGCAGTCACACGCCGCCTCCCACTGCCAATTTCACTTGGTTGGTCCAGCGCATAGGTGACCTGCCACGTGATCGGGTTCCTTCGACGACCAGTCGCTCTATGGAGTTGTCATCCCGCCTTGAGATATGTCCAAAGTATTGCAGTAGGTATGTGCGACTGTACTACGGCTGACAAACGCTGAGTGATGGTGATAAAGTAAAATTTACAATAACTGAAAGCCGCCAAGTGGAAGGCTGACTTATGCTGGTTTTCCATATTCAATCCTAATCCAAATCCATCCGTCAACAGTTTTCGATGTTTCTACATTTAAATTGTTTATAAAACTATATAAACAATATTAAAGTGTAATCGCCTCAAAAATTATGGATATTTGATAGAAAACAGATTCCAATTTTTGACAGTCGAAAACCTGATTTGGACCCGAGCAGTTAGGTGTCCAATTTTTTAACTCTACGAGAGTTATTAAACTAACAGTCATATTTTTTTCGTTATTTTCAATTTTTGATTGAGTAAAATCCAAATGTACGGAGAAAAACTCGACCTCGATACATCTGTTGCTAAAAGCGCTCGTAGTTGTCTGAATAACGTGCCGTTGTCACGTTTGAACACGTCCGCCGCCTTGAAACGCGCGGAGCGTACTAACAGAACTGATACTGAAGTTGCAGGTTTGCCAGTACATTAAACTCGTAGAGTGAATGGGGCGTATATTACGTCACCAAAACAACCCCCGAACTTCAGCCCGACGCGCGCCGCGTGGCCGAGTCTCTCTGGTCAAACGTAGTATCCGGTGTTACTCCCAAAAACGTTATCCGAAGTTTCGGATGTTGCCATCCCTCTCACGCAAAGCGAGATGCCAACATGAGCAACGGTGACAAATAGACCCGAAACTACGTAAACTGCTTTTCGGAGTCACCCTTCTGTATAAACAACAGGTTTCCTATTATTTATATTCCCTGATGAATAGGAGTGCTAAGCCAACAAAATTTCGATAGATGTTTTCATTATTTTGCTTGAAATTTGATGTCAAATCCAAAATATTTTAAGTCAGTCAATTCTCATTTAACCTGCGAAGATTTAGCCTAATTTAGCGAATCCCGATTTGATAACATTAATAACAGTCCTACATACAGTCCTACAGTCAAAAAGACTAAGTTTTGATTAACAACAGTACATTTTATACCAGCAACTTCCGCTGTTTGTTTCCGAGAACCGAATCCGCAAGTGATTTTGTATTCTGGCCTTTGTATCCAGCTCCTTAAGGTCCCCGTATATACGGATTAGAATATTCAGCTCGGCAGAGTTCGATTCGAGAGAGAGAGGGATTCGGCAGAAAATCCGACATAGTACGACCGCCACGTTGGAACGCGCGAGGCGTACTGTCTGTTGCCAGTCTAGCCGCCTCTATAGATGATAATGTTTATCTGCCCCACGCCGAGTTGATTACCCTCCGTTTTCAGGAAGGACGCGGGCTGAAGTAATTTATTCTGACGACCTTGTGCGGTTGAAGGTTTAGCTGATTGGAGTCTAATGGGGCAATCCTCGTTCCGTAAAACATTCGTGTGCATTAATATTATTAGGTATGATGTTTGTATCTTTTTGCATATTTTTTTGTTATGTAATGTTTTTTATTATTATATCATAATCAGATGTTTTGTTCTTTAGAGATCTATCTGACAAGATGATCCAAAGATAAATATCATTACTATCAACGCAAAGCATCAAAGATAAATAATTCTTGTTTCGCCAAGCCAGCAAAAACGCAGACAACTGATGTTTCCAATTTTTTGCGGATGCAATCCCTCCAGCGGTTTTGGTACGAGCGATAAATCCCTCTCATCTCGTACGTGATACGTCGGAAAATTCTAAGTGACGTAAACACGTCCGCCACTCTGAAGCGCGCTGCGCAGACTGGCTGCCGGTCGGAAAATTCGCACAGAATCTACCCGTGGAATTAAAGTTTACCCGAGCCCCTCAAATTGTTCGCTGACAAAACCAATGTTATGTCACAACAGGTCGCTTTGGTTTCATGAATACGGGTTTGAATAACGAATCTTTATCAATTCAATTGGGGTTTCGTATACTGTTTTTTAACTTTTTTTTTTTCAAGTATTGCTGAATCAATTTGTTGCTTTTTGTAAAAAAAAAAGCCGAAATGTATTTTCTGAAAAAGTCTTATTCTTTTGATAAACGTAAAACCGCTGTTTCCAAGATATAATTTACGGTAAATTTGTTGCACGCGGATACATCTATTTTATTTCTCCAGCTTGGATATCAGATTATACCTAATTAATTTGTTATCCTCTTCGTTTATATTATATCCATCTTTATCAGCGTGACTTTTCCTTATTTGACCGTCAAATACAGGCAAATTGTTCTTTGTTTCTCCAAACTTTGCAAGTTTCCGTTGCGTTTTAGTTAGATATGAAAGTATCGAACTTTACGAAGCAAATCGTCGGAAAATGCGACACGACAACCACTCAGAAGCGCTCGGCGCGAACTGAACTGAATGGTTCGGTCACCGTCTACAGCCCGTCTACCCCGAACCACCCGAACGAGGCTACAGCTATATGGAGCGCAGGGCTGCCACCTGCCGCACCAAACTTCAAAAACCCCGGGCTTTTTGGTAAATATTTAACAAACACTTGAAAATACACAAGCTATGATTCAATATATTTTTGTGTATCAAATATCAAACGATAGGAAATAATTTTGAGCTGCAGTGATGATTATGAACAGGCGAACATTTTAATGCATCCATTTAAATGATCTTTTTTTATCTTTGGTTTAATCAGTTATCATCCATAGTGAAAAAAACTTCTGAACGGCTTTCATACGCCTTCTAAACTAGGACAATTTCGAGGAAATCCAGAAGGATGCCTACCCTAAGAACACACAAACGGGGGCAACCCCTCTCCCCATTTTACGAGTTATTGCCCTCCGAAGGTCAACTGTATTATGAAACAGTCATCTCGGATAACTTCGTGAGATTTCAGGCACTTTCTCGTTAGTAATTGGTTAGGTTAGGTTAGGTTAGGATTAAGTATTTTGTTTGGGTAATATATTCTTTTAATTTATTTCTTCCTAAGGAATAGTTAGTTAGTTGGTTAGTTTTGCATTTTGTGACACGATTTGTGGTTTATCTTCCTACTCCAACCACCGTCCCTCCCAGAAAGCAAGCAGCCTGGTGATTGGAGAATTTGAGCCCGTTGCTCTGCTGTGTTTCTGCACTCCATGAGCACGTGCTGCGGTGTTTCTTCTTCTGCCTCCATGTATCCTCTGCACAGTCCGGTTATAACACTCAGGACCTTGCAGATGTTGTATATTTAGTCTGATGAGGCTGCGGGAGAACTTTTCGATACATCCGGAACTGCATCTTTTGTTTGCCTGCATCCTTCACTATTTTTCCGTTCTGTGTGGTGTTTTTCTTCTGTTTTGGAACGCAGCCAGGGCCTGATCTATCAGCTGATCTGATCAGCAGTATTGGTTCCGGACCAAATACTGTCGTCTGCTGCATCATCCAAGGAGTTACTGTGCCCTTTGATCCACTGTAGGGTAACGCCATTTACAATAGACATGTTGACACCACAGTCAATTGACGTACTTTTTAAAACTGTCAAAACGAAACACTCCCATAGATTTTGTATGGCACTACAAGCAAGTGACGTCACTATTTTTTCAACTCAATTAAACAACTTTTTCAATTACAATGCGAACAAAAATCGTAATTTACAGGTAATTTAAAATAAATTAAGTTTTTAAGACCATAATGAAGGGTCTTTTTAAAACAGTTGTGGTTTCGAATTATTGGGGTATGGTGTCAAACTGTCTATTGCAATGTCTTGGAGCGCGTCATGGCACTCCAATATAAGAGCCGTTGTTATTGTTTTGCTTTGTAGCGTTGGCAGTACGGATGCACTGTCCGAGATTATTTTTATGTTTAAACCTTTGGCTGCAACCGCCTGTGCCACTTTGAAATGTGTTTATCTAATGTTGTTGATATTCTTATATTTAGATCATTCCAGAAGACACCAGCTTTCTAAGTAATAATATTAGTAAGATTTTTGGTTAAGATTCCAAACTTAATGTTCGATAACCTTAATTTAGTAAAAAACATAGTTGTGCTCATTTTGATTTAGAGAGGCTTAAATTGACAAGCCATTTTTTATCCCGCTTGGTTTGCGCTACTTATTCATATTTTTATAGTAGGTACTGACCTACTGTATTTTTTTTTCTTTATTTGAACACTATGCCCACCGTCTGCCCATTGTTTTAAGTCCACGCTACCTTTAAGGTATTGTTATAAAAATAACCGGTATTTTTTGTATGCATTTTGACAAAGTTTTGACATTTGTTACAGTTAAGTGATGGTGCCTTAGGTTTTGTGACACTAGCGACCTGTCCCTTCTTCGCACAGGTCCCATCATAGTGCAGGCTTTGCTTAGTTTGGGACTAGCGGCGCAGTGTAAAAATGTCCAAGGATATTTATTTATTTATTATTTAGACACGGGGCAGCGTGTCAAGCCAAGTATTACTTAACAGGAAAGAAGAATCAACATGATTGTAAACTTTTTTATAAAAAATAAGTTAAAAAAATTTTTTAATTGGAAAAAACATTATTTTGTAGGCCATTTGATTCTTTTAAGTGGTCTTATTAATACCCTAGAGTTCCAGGAAATAAAAAAGAGAACGTTGTATAAGAATCCGTTATTTTATCCTTATTCACTTACTTTTACTTATAAAGAATAAACAAAATAAAAATAAAAAT
Source organism: Ostrinia nubilalis (assembly GCF_963855985.1). NCBI lineage: Eukaryota > Metazoa > Arthropoda > Insecta > Lepidoptera > Crambidae > Ostrinia > Ostrinia nubilalis. Next base: position 23,521,560 of record NC_087119.1, on the reverse strand, counting down.
AGTATTAATTCCGCCGGCCTCACTCCACTCAATCCAATGTTTAAAATAACATTGATCCGACTCCGTAACTAAAACTAAATAGAACTAAACTAGGTACATAGGTATACTAAACTACAGTTAACTATTCTATTGGAATAAAATGACGAATTCCATAATTTCTTTATTATTTATTACATTTTATAAATAATTTTAAAACTATCAAACCTGCGTATTTAATTTCAGTAAACTAAGTTCTATTTATTTCTTTCTAACGCTATCTAAGGTGATGGTGAAAGGTTATGATCGGGATGGCAAATGCTACATGCAATGATGAATAATAATTTTATCTAAAGAAAAATAGAAAAATAGAATTTACTTCAAGAAAATTTACCTTTTCGCTTTTTTACTTCCGTTCGGTACTAGCTTTTGCCCGTGGTATTGTCCGCTTGAAATCACAGACCAGTATTAATTATAGTATTATTCTGATGTACAAGTTTCATCAAAATTTGATATTTATAAAATTAGTAAATTATAAAAATATTGTAATAACCTTAAGATTCCAAAGTACAGTCAGCGTCAAATAGATCGAAGCGTCTAAGATAGCCAAAATGATCTGATACCTATTTAATTCATAATTATTATTGTAACCAGTCAAAGTAAGCATATTGTTTGAGGCACCCAAAGTAGTCAATATTATATGTTAGCAATACTGTTCTCAATTTTATAGGTAAAATAAATTAATGAACTGTCCTGTCTGTGACATTGAAATCGGGGCGCCAGCGCCACCGTCAATACCGGATCGCTGGTTCCAATTTTTGCAATGTTGGAAACAGTTGAACGATGGTGGCGTCCCTCTGTCAATGAGTTTGGTGGGACAGTTCAATTTAGGTCATCTTTATGCAGATATGACATAGAAACTGTCATGACTTTTTCTTAATCCATTTCAAACGACTTCAAAGAGGTCACAACAAAAAGATCTTAAAACTTTATTTCAAAATATGTTAGATAAAATATAACCTCCCTATCACCAGGCCTCCGTCACTCGCCTATGCCGGCCGAGATAATTACCTACAGCGCGCGACAACTCCAAGTTGCAAATCAGTCAGGGCCGCCACGCGCCTGTGTACACTCGCGTACCTATACACGCTCGGTCGATCATCGGTCGCAATCAAGGTTTATTGTTCCAACTGCACTGTTATTCGTCTTTATAATGGAAAATCGTAATATTTAGAAATCATAATTAACTGTTGTAATTTAAATAATTAAAAATAACTGCATTTTTTTAATAAATTTGAAATACTTATGACAAAAAGCTGTAGCAAAAACATTATTTTAGCTAATAAAAGCATTAACTTTACTTCACCGTGTCTTGTTTCCGACACTACACCTTTTAAAACGTTTGTCCAATTTCGAATTATCACAACACTGAAGTTTATTAATAGGTACTTTGGAGATGGTACGAAATACAAACACCACTAGATTAACGTTTACCAATCGTAAATACAATAAATGCTTCTAAAACTTAAGTTTTTATTTATTTTACTTTGCTTATACAACCCTGACGCTTGAGCTGCGAGGTAGATAAATTCTGATCACAAAAAATTGCGCTCTTGTGAGCGTAGTATTAAAGTGCGATTTCGAATGCACCAGGTTCGTTGGAAATTTTGCATTATTATTATTACCGTTAAAATGTCGGCATCTGATCCTGATCAAAGGAGTGCAATTTCACTGGAAATTAAGGATTATTTTCCTATAAAATATACATATTTTGAACGTCCTGACAACTCATATAAAATTAAGAACAGTGTTGCTTATATTGACTAATTTGGGTGCCTCAAACAATATGCTCACTTTGACTGGTTACTGGCTACATTTATATGAAATATTGAATATCAGATCAATTTGGCTATCTTAGACCTTTCGATCTATTTGACGCTGACTGTACCTACAAATTATTATTGCGTTAGCATAATCTAGTATTGTGATAATACGTTAGGTAATTAACTAATTATGTAAAAATAGATGTAAGTTCGCACTAGTAATAAAGATAAAATTAAGGCACTTACACAAAACGAGCTCTACAACTACAATATAAAGGGTGCTTTTTAGAGGTAGACAACTTTAAAATTGCTTACACTGTTTCTAGTGAAAGTCAATTTGGTGGTACATTAGTATCAGTATGTTTTGGCATTTCATAATAAATAGAGTTTCTTCAGAACAACGCTTTCAAATAGAGCAATAAAATATTTTGAAAATCCTCGATCCGGGCTTAGCGAAATCATTTTGAAGTTTAACTGCTATAAGAATATATTTTAAACTAGCGGCCGCCCGCGACTTCGTACGCGTGGATCCCGTTTTACCCCCTTCATCTATCTTACGCGGTTTAGATTTTTTCATACAAATGTTTTTTCCCGCTAACTCCCGTTCCCGTGGGAATTCCTAAGTATACTATAACCTGCCCAGGAGTATGAAGAATAATTGTACCAAGTTTCGTTAAAATCCGTCGAGTAGTTTTTGTTTCTATAAGGAATATACAGACAGACAGACAGACAAAAATTTTACTGATTGCATTTTTGGCATCAGTATCGATCACTAATCACCCCCTCATAGTTATTTTGAAAATATATTTCATGTACAGAATTGACCTCCCTACAGATTTATTATAAGTGTAGATAAAACCAATATCATGTCAATAAAATATATTTTTACGTGCTTTATTTCATTTTAAAGTTGTATACCTAGAAAAAAAACACTCATTACATAATAGCTTAGTGTTTTATTTTAGATTCCATTGCAAAATTTTTTGCCATCCCGTATTTTTTTTAACTTACACCCATTTTGTTTTTATGTTTTGCATGCTAATGGAAATAATTATGATGATCATGTATGATAGTGAATAACTCCATTTTCATACATTCTAGTGATTAAGTTTGGATTTGTTGAACTAATAATAGTTGAACTTGAAATTGAAAATTTGGTTCTAAGCTTTATTAAGACTTACTAGAACCGTTATTGAGAGTATTGAGACTTAAATAAAATTGGAAAAATCTACCCGAAATTTATTTCATGAAGCTGCTTACAGATCGGAAGTTAATTGAGAAATAGAAAATTTTTATTTCAAAGTTATTGAAATTAAAATCTTATTGAATGCCCTCCGAATAAAATAGAACAATTTATAATAGAATGACTTTGTTAACATAAAAACCCCGAGAAATCATCATGCTTATTTTATCTCAACCAAGCCTGCGAAGGAAGTGACATGTAGGATTATAAAACTTTGAAGGCAGGTTGGGGCTTCAGAAAGTACTAGTACATATCATACTTCTGGCACAAATAGGCACTCGCCTTGCAAACATATTAAAAATTCGCTCTTAGGCTTAAATCCGGCGCTTGCGCATTAATGATTGAAACACTAATTAGTTAATCTAATTAACTTCTTTACGGATCACGAAATAAACCTAAATTATTATGATTGCTGATATTTTATGATCTACGAATAAATAAAAGCTACAGTGTACTAACATGCAATAAATATATTGATGTCGACTACCATGATATGATATTGTGCTTAAGAAAATCAATTCTATCAAGGTTATTCAGTTTTTTTATATGACAAGGAACATATATTTTTTATTTTTTTATGTAATACATTTATATCAAGTTTGTTACAACAAAAAGGTCGTTACAGAGTCAAGAATTACATCAGGAAGGGAGGAGAAGAACCGAGCATTTGCAGAATTGGCCTTCTGGTAAAGTGCATGATAGTAAATAAAATAAAATATGAGTGCCACAAATCGTCACAGTGACGATTACTGGTAATAAAATTGAAAACTAGGCACTTACCACCGTCGCAATCAGTTGTTAGACCTGCCTTTTCATCTTCTCGACAGTTGGGTACGAGAGGTGCTTCACCCAGTATTAGGTTATAAAGACACGGAAGTCGTTGTTCTCCAAATTGGTTCAATGCGTGACATTGCACGATGCCCACATCATCTGTTGTGGGAACGAAACTTATCGACGTCTGATAAACGTCGACGTGCTCGAGTATCCCCTGTCCAGAAAAAGGAAACTTAGAATTTAAGAACAAAATTCCAGAAGCAATATCGGATGTATGTGAATTGCTTACATATCCCGTGGTATATAAAATCCTGCCGTCCGCCATCGTCCAGCGGAACTGTTGCAGGGCTTCCGAAGACGAAACGTGACATTGGATCATGTTGGGCTGGCCTGGGACAATAATTATATCCCGGGCCTGCTCAACATTGCAGGTGGGGCGATCTAAACAGACAATTTTGATGTAAATTCACAAGCTCCAGCTATCACCACAAACGTAGACGACGAAGCAGTTGGTTGATCGTTGGTGATTATTGATCACTGTCACTTTTATTATGCCAATTCAATATTTCATCCGGTAATTTTGTAAGCCAATTTTCTCCACCACCAACTTTGTCGTGTTTTGAGGTGTATGTTATGAGACCCAAGGTAAATGCAGAGGTTTACGACTATCGCGGTCTTCTGTCATCAAGAAGTACTCATGAAAGACTTTTACAAATATTTACCTGTATTTACCTTAGGCTACATTATTTTTATGTATTTAAAAATATAGTGCTCTATCTATGAGTAATATGCAACCGCTGTTATTGGTTTTATTGTATAATTTTTGTTAGTGTTCATTTGTTTTAGGCGAATATTTAACGAATAAAACTTATCTTTTAAAAGTTTGAGATATTGCAACTAAATTGTCCAGATAAGTGTGACTGTCTAAAGTGAATGTCTGCCGTCGTTTTGATTAGAGTATGTCATCGACTTATAAACCACATTGCAAAAATAAATTTGCCATTTTTAATTAGCAATAACTTGAATCAAAAATGTAAAAGAACATCAATAGTATGAAAGAAAAAGTAATTCCAATAGAACGACCTTCCTAAGCCTGCACCTTCAAGAATTAAGAATTAATGTGAAGAAGACCTTCAACAATGTTAACATCCTGAAACATTTACAGTGACAATGTTGTGTTCCCACCCTAGCTGAAATAAAATTCAATTCTATGTGCCAATACCATTTTTGTGTTGGAAATTACCTACCCATTCACCAAGTACAAGAATTATGACTATTTAAAGACCTTATAGGCTAAATAAGCTTTAGCAATAATATAAGTGGCAATGCTTGTATGTGCTAAGTGAAAAGTAAAGCAAAACTGAAAATAGTCCTGTCTGTATTGTTGTGTCAGTTGTGTTTAGAATAGCATAGAATAGAATAGAATAGAATACGAGTATTGTTTGAGTCAGCTGATATTCCTTGTCATGCGTTACATTCTAAAGTATAGTTCTATCGACATTACCCTGTCCCATACTGAGTTATTTACAGTTCGCGATGCGTAAGCTGAGCTTTGCATTTGTGTGAGTGATCACTAAAAATAGAGTCGGACAAAAAACACTAGGTGGACCGACGATCTGGTGAAGATCGCGGGAGGTGCCTGGATGTGAGCGGCACAGGACCGGTCTTTGTGGAAATCCTTGGGGGAGGCCTTTGTCCAGCATTGGACGTCTTTCGGCTGAAACGAACGAAGGAACGAATAAAATATTGGTGAGTGTGCGAGATGCAGATGAGATGTTTCAAAAATTACATATGGCCCCGCCTGGCACGAGTCTTTGCGTCGAGTACAGATGAGGGATGGACTTACGCCTCCCAAAAAGGGGTAATACAAACTGTCAAAACTACACTATACATGTGCACTCACACAAGTGCAAAGCTCAGTTTAGGCCTCGCGAACTGTAACAGAACTTACAACCAACATGCAGAGTTACGTTGTCTTCATATATAGACGGTAAATAGGCATTATTTACTCTACAAGAAAGCCATTTGTTGTTATCCCGCATAGATGCAGTAAGAGTCAGTGACGATACTGTATAATTCCCATCATGAAGTTCCTGAAACAACCCAGTTGTTAGCTGAAGTCTACTCGAAGCACACGTACATGCAGCTACTGAAATTAGGTCCTCTATTACTGTAGGTACCTGGTTTGAAGAATGGGGCTTCCCCCGCATCTCGCAGACCATTATCAGGTTTATTTAAACTCCGAAAAATGTTTGCAATATTCGGCGTTCAGAATATAAATTATGCAACCCCTATGTAACAAGAAAACCAGAGCATAGACAAGTTGGTAACATCCTACAATAGGAAATCAAGGTTTTTTTATTTCTCACATTTCAGTAGCCTTGGCATTATCAAATCAATTAGTGCTTTTCTTTAACAAAAAATTCAAAAGTTACCTAAGTTATAGACGTTAGAGATCTCATGACGTCATTGGTCATGTTAGAATGACATGCAGAGTCTCATACAAATTACTAAGGATGGGTCTCTGGTTTCCCTTCAACACGTACATAATAATATAAATCTTTCGCCTTTTACTAAGGGCGGGTGACATTTGACGTCACGCTCAGCTATTTACTTACATAGTTTAAACTAGCTAAAAGTTACAAGCTTTTTTGTTTCCAGTCCGATTTCAATTCTAGTTTTTCAGGAATTCTATGATTTAACTAGCGTTTATTTATACAAAAATTGGTGAATTCAGAAGTTTCTAAGCCAAGACGGAAGATACTCATGAAGAAGGATTTGCTTCTATATGGTTATTTTAAAATTCTTCTGACGGAGTTAAAGCCGAATATCCCCAAAACATTTTTCGGAGTGGGTTTATAGATAAAACCTCACCTTATGCACTGAAGCTTTCAACAATTTGCCTCCAACGTACCAGTTGATGGTAGGCGTGGGTACACAACCTACGACCACACAGTCTACCACTCTCGGCTGACCGACTTCAAAGTCAAAGTTGTTGTTCAGTCGTATTTCTACTTTGAGAGGGGGAACTGAAATCGGGGTTTTATGAAAAAAAAGGTAAAAATAATCAAAATTATGTCAAGGACTTTAAATAAAATGTGTAATGAAGCCTAAGTGCTTTTGACTTTTCAAATATTTTCACAAACACAATAAAATCGTTAACGAAAGCAGATTTCAATTAAGAGCAATCACGTTCCAAGCAAGTGTCGTGAGTGTCAAGATTTACTATCAAGTTATGTGACTCCTGTGCAAATTTGTGATTTTTTGTGCCAAATTGCAACTTTTTGTGCCAAATCTGTAACTTTTTGTGCCAAATCTGCGACATTTTGTGCCAAATCTGCAACTTTTTGTGCCTTTGCGATTTTGGTGCCATCATAAAAATCTAACTCACGGTACATCTTGACGACCACACTGGCCGCCATAGCCTCGGTGACGTCAGCGTTGGACGCTGTGCACTGGTAGTGCGCGTCCAGCTCGTCCCTACTGGCATTGACTATTTCTATTCTCTCCCGAAGTATCCCCGGTTTGTCGGAAACTATGCGACGTACCGTCACACCATTCCGAAGCCATAGCACAGTGGTTGGGGGGTCACCTGAGCAGTATCATTTGTTAGGCATCTCATGTATCTAATGTTATTGTGTCAACTTTACAACAATTTTAAACTGATACTCAATTGAGGGCGTGGAAATTCAACTTAGAAGTAAAATGCCCATTTTTTTTAAATATGTGGTAGGTACAAAATGAATACGTACTGATCACTACTTCGCATATGATTGTCAAGTTAGACCCCAATGTCAAAGGACCAACGTAAGGAGTAACGATACTCTCGCCTTTTTCATCATATAACTTAGGTGTTCCTGTGGCCTCTGAAAATGTACCTATCTATAAATTTACATGAAAATAATACAAATAAAAAAGGAAAAAAGTGTCAAAAGCACGTCGTCTTATGTTTCATTGGTGAAAACGGAACAGAACGGAACGTGAAAATATTAAGAACAAAATCAAAAATATTTATTCAGTTTAGACCACAAGTGGCACTTATGAACTTCAAAATATAGTAAATAATAAAAAAAGAAAAAGTAGCCCTTATGGGGCACTTTACATGTCTCCTTATCTTTTGGGCCATACCAGCGCTTCGAGACAAACATAATAAGGCAAGTGCTGAGAAGAAACGCTGGAACAAACTCAGTCACCAACAATGTCAGCATGAAAATTAAATGCGCTTTAAGTTCACGGTCATAACTACGGTTCTAAATAAGACCACAATTACTCCAATTTAGTAATAGTTTTATTTAATTTTGATATTAACCAAAATCAGTAATATAAACTGTAGTATAGTTGTATCAAATCTGATACTCAAAAATTCTGTTGTATTTCAGTCTTCACCAATAAAACTGTCGAAAGAGATACAAAATAGGTCTTACCCACAATTTGAAGGTCTATGACGTAGTCCACAGAAGATGACCCCTGGTAGTGGACCCTGCACCTGTATTTACCTGCATCCTGATCACCCACTTTGGGTAGAAAGAGAGAAGTATCATCATAGCAATGTTCGCTATCTACACACGAAGTACCGTATATGTTATTTGGATTTAGCGATCTGAAAATGATTGCCAATTAAAGAAAAGCAAAATAATAGTAATTAAAAAAAAATATGCAGATATGAAAAGTCGCCCCTTTTACAAAAATTCGAAAACCGTTACTTGAAGTTATAGGAATTGGAACCACTCACAAAGCTCAGTTTTTGTGTGTATCACAATATTTCATTACTTCAGTGATTCGTGTATTCCAGACACGAAATGAAGTTGAAGCTGTTTATAAGAAAAATATGTCTCTCAGTACCTACTTATTTTCCAAAAAATATGTTTATCGAAAAAACATGCATAATATTTTTTTTCTATGAATGTAATATATACTCAACATCAAATAAACCGCACCTTCCGCGACGCGAACTTTAACGATTTTCTTCTGACACAATCATGGTGCCCCAACAATATTGGTGTTATTTGAAAGCCCAATAAATATCCTTAAAGAAAAACACATTTAATTTCTTAATAAATGATTAACATATACCATAAATGTGACTTGAAAAAATACCTCACTTTGGGCCCACCTATGGGATCAATTAGACCAATTTTTATGGTTATAAAACCAAATAATGATCTCACGTGTCCTCTTTAACAGATGGATAGCGATTAATCCCAACTTAACAGTTTTATACCCATAAAAGTTGGCTCTGGCGTAACTACCTATTTTTTGAAGAAGTGACTCTGGATCCTTCTAAAGACACATTTTTGGGGTAAAAACCTTTCCTTTAATGCAATGAAGGTTAGAACTAGGCTTTTAAATGGTGCCAATATTGGTGGGAAGAACTATGCTCGGAGTTTCCCTGCGTGATCGAATCAGAAATGAGGAGATCCGTAGGAGAACCAAAGTAACCGACATAGCTCGCAGAATTGCTAAAATCAAGTGGCAGTGGGCGGGGCACATAGCTCGTAGAGACGATGGCCGTTGGGGCAGGAAAGTTCTCGAGTGGCGACCACGGGCTGGAAAACGTAGCGTGGGCAGGCCTCCTACTAGGTGGACCGACGATCTGGTAAAGGTCGCGGGAAGAGCCTGGATGCGGGCAGCTCAGGACCGTTCATTGTGGAAAACCTTGGGGGAGGCCTTTGTCCAGCAGTGGACGTCATTTGGCTGAAACGAATTGGTGGGAAGTGGGGAAGCATACGTTTGAAAATGCTTGTCGCGGGAGGTGCGATTTATTTGATGTCGAGTGTATCTTTGATTTTATAGGTACTTTGTTTATATTATATTTTATGTAAATAATAAGCTTTTATTTATTTTTTGTTAAAACCAGTAACTGGGGCGACTTTTTTCTAACTACTGCTGACTACTGACTTTGCCAACGTATCCTCGTTCGGGAACCGATACAAGAACTTCTCATCATCCTTCACCCATAGAACATAAGCATCCGCACCATCTAGAAAGATCTTCCCCTGACCACAAGGGAGTCTTGCGTCATAGTTTCTGACAGCTCGTAGAGTTCTCTCTGCAAATATTGTTTGCCGTCAATTTTGAATTTAATTAAGGCTGGGTTGCACCATCTTATTTTAACTTTGACAAAAGTCAAAAACTGTCAAACCCCATACAAAAAACACCGGTTAACGTTAAAGTTACTGATAAAGTTAGGTGGTGCAACTCAGCCTTAATATTTCATTGAATAATTTTAATTGAATGTTTCATTTTGTTTATATTTCCCTCGCAAAGTGAAGTTACTTTTTCGTAAAGTTTCACTTCTGCCAATTTCTGCCAGTATTATACTAGAGAAGGCTGTAAACTATCATACTGGCTACGTGCCAGAATAGTCAATGTATCAAGTAATTTGTAAAAAAAATTCATTTCTTCCTTCCATACAAACAAGACATGAAATGAAGTAAAACCATAATCTAGGTTCAGACATTTAGATTTCATACAAATCATTCTATCATGACTCTCTCAGCATCTTTTTGACAGATACCACAGAACAAACAGAATTGTGAAATGAGTATAGAGAAAAAAGCTTCGGTTTACTCACCATAAGCTGACTAAAAATTTGTAAAAAATGCCCTAAAACCAAACTGAAAACACTACGAAGCAGAAGTATAAACCTGGAATAAAAAAACCTTTCGATGAGTGTGTGAGTGAATCACACAAAAAACAACCCAACGAACAACAAACTGCGGACATTCCCGCTCCTACAGCCTAGAAATAATTTTATAGTGCCTAGATTCAAAAGTTTCTACAACTTTATAAGAAACAATCTAAAGTAATAAAACCGCAATATTATCCGTTGATCGAAAAAGAAGTCTCCACTCTCGGTCAAAAGTCAATACAATAGACGAGGTATATTGAAATTTGAAACGTATAGGTAGTTCAGATGTTAACAGCTGTCGCACTCTCACAGGGGGTCAGGTAAAACAACGCGCGGCCTCTTTTGGTTTAGCCAAGAAATACCTTGATTAAGCCAAAAAACGACCGCGCCTAGTGAGGCGCAGCTTTCGAAGTCACTAGTAACAGAAACCGGGCACTTCTGACACTAGTAGTAAATAAAACCTAAGAAAGAATATTGGTCGAAACGACGACCACGAGTAAGGTTGATTATCGTGAAAAATAGTAATAAGTACCTACTAAAGTAACTATAATTTGAGTAAACACTAAATTACATATTTGGTATACGAACGAATATCATGTGCTATTCTCTCGACTAGTACCTACTTAAATAACTCTTACGTGGATGTCCACGATACAATGGTCACAAATTCCGAATAAAACTAACAAAAAATGGAATAAGTATTTAAGTGTATCCTAACATTTTTTGACTGTCGCACATAAAGCTACTAATTTCTTTAGAGACTATGCTCTGTTTATTAAGGTCAATGCAAAAGTTTGTATAAGAAATTATATCTATCACCATTAACAATTTTATACGTCCTAACCGTTTACATTCGTGATGAATAACTAACAATTCTTATTTGATTGAATTGTGTATGTACTTATATTCTTTTATTAGATCAGCGAAATACTTAGTTTAGAAGTAATTAAGACAAGATGTGGAGACGTATTTATGAATAAATATTAGTTCCCTGTCACTTAAAAAACGGCTGTTTTGTCTTTGTCTAATATTTAGTGATGTGTAAAATCATTCTAAATTTAACTGATTCAAAAAATTACTATGTAAGGTATAAATATATATATATGTTAATGTTTTATTTCAAAAATACGTCTCCAGAATAAATGCACAGTTTTATAGAAGTTTCAGTTAACGCCACTATCAAACAGGGTGCAGTAATAGCAGTTTAAAGTAACGGAACTATAGTACTACATCATCATCATCATCATTTCAGCCGCAGGACGTCCACTGCTGAACATAGGCCTCCCCCAATTAGAAGTTTAGCTATTAATTAATATTGACTGCATCTGCTCTTTGATAGTAATGTTAAAAAGAGAAATACACCGAATCCCATAGAGAGAATACGTTTCTATACTTATTACGAATAAATATCGAGACGATTGTTATCATTCTCATAATTTTTTTACGACTATATTGAGCTACCTTAAAATCATCACATCATTATTTATGGAACTAAAACTATAGTCTAAATTGAAGGATAAACCTTTAACTGCAAACTTTACAGGGTGTCCCATAAAGTAGTGTACACAGAAATAAAGAAAAAGAAAAAGTTTTAAACAAAAAATTTAACCTTAAGATGTTACAGTTTTATAGGTAAGCAAAAGGTACCAGTCTGAAAATCAGCGCTGAGCTTGTAAAGCCCGGTCTGCGAGCACGTAGAATTTTGTCCAATGACCCCAAGCTACCCATCCTTGTCGCTCGCGCGTAATCACTCCCGTCACTGCCCGTCGCACAGTCGCGACAGCAATATAAGCTCAGCGCTGATTTTCAGACTGGACCTGAAACTGGTCGGTTGGGTTGGGGAATAGTGTGTTTTTGAGGCACATGTTAATTTTCTGTGGCGGTGTAGGTGTTTGAGTGTTTTCTAAGTGTTTTGTGTTGTTATTTTGTTGTTTGTTATGTACGCGCCACAGTGACCAAAAAAGTACCTAAGCACAGAAATCTAAAACAATCATAACTCGAAAACTATCAAAAATCGCGGAACATACATGGGGATAATTCGGGTAACCGCAGTGACGCTCTACCTCTAGGCTTCGGCTTGACACTACTTTTTGGGAAAATATTGTGTTTTACATTAAGTTTACAGCGTATTCTCTCTATCGTCAGTATATCGAACATCTCTGTGTACAACATCAGAACAGCGGCTGTACAATCAAGGTTTTTTTTAAACCTTTGAAATGTTTGAGTATATTCAATTGATAAATTGAGTTAATTTGGGATATTTACAAGCTGTTACAGTTCGAAGTGCTAATATTGTACGGAGTAATAATATTGAATTAGTACTTTAGTAGTAATATTGAACTTATATTTTCAATACATATAAGATTCGGTGTCTTTCAATTTGAAAATGTAATATACTTACCCAATCTCAGTACCTGAGCACTAGCTCTGGCTATAGCTGTAAGAAAAGAAATATTTAATTAGTTTATTTTGTTAAAAATAAATAATAAAAACTTCCCAGAGGAAAATTTTTTTGCCAGCTTTGTTATTATTTTCTAATATTTATCTCAAGAAGTCTCATTACATATTACAATATTTTATATGCATATTTTAAAATAATATTTGTATTATAACTACTTACTTAATCCGATCATAAGTTCTGTCTCATGTTTATTGTGAAATAATTGATGCATATTTGATTTTACGGAACCATTTATATACCAATAAATAGAAAGGCACTAAACGTACATTTTATGCTAATCAAAGTTATTTAAAATTATCTCCGCAATTACGAATACAAGGGTTCAAACTGCGCTCAGTCTCTAGCAGCACAAACGAGTTTCGTATCAATATCGGCGGCTGGTTTAATCCAGGATGCCTGAGGAATCAAATCATAAAGTATCAGTCTTTTTCTCCCAATGTTGCCATATTAATCCAACGGCTTTAAGTCTGGACTAAAGGAGGGCCAGACTTCGTGCCGGGTGAACGAGCTAGTTTTACGTGCTTTTCGTTCTACATTATGAGCTGGCGCAGAATCGTGCTGGAACACCCTTTATTGAACATAATATGTGAAAAAGGGTTCACAAGCAAGCAAGCTTCAAAAATTACCTCAGTTAAGGCCAAATTTGGGATACGCAACCAAACCTTGAGTGAAGATTGAAACTGACCTAGCTGGACACACGAAATTAGGCTGCTGCTACTTCATTGATGTAGGCATCCATCTTATCAGTTTGTTTTTTGTAACTCTTCTCTAAAATTATTCTCAAGGCACTTTTTTCCCGCGTACCATTTAAATAAAACGGGGTCTTTTAAACGTGCATATGAACGATTTATTTCTGGTTTTATCCAAAATGTGTGAAGCCTTAAATTTTCATAATACCAATTTCATCCTGGTTCGAGTTACCTACACCTACCTCCTGGGCAAACAATGTCTGTTGACGCATGGGATCGCGCCTTCACAATTTTTAACGCTGCTGGAATCCTAACCGTGCGATGGCAACTACTTTTATTTTGTGTATTTTACATTCTAATCTTCATTATTTCTTTAACGGGACTATTCCCACCACTCTTTCCCACCGCTGCAACTCCTGTGTAGCCAGGATCTACAGCTTGACCGCCAATAAAAACCCAACCAGTGAAGGTCAAATTTGTCCCGGGGAAAATTAAACTGTCATTGGACCCGCAACGTTATTAATTAGAAGAACATAGGAGGAGTTCGAAGTTAAGGTTCGACTTCCCTCCATTGCAAAGCGGATGACAGGTGACAAACAAAGGCTTAGTAACCTTTATGAAAAGATATGCACCACGGACAAAAAACATCAATTAAGGGACCTATCTTATGAGCTAGCTTATGAATAATATTTTTCACAAAATCGCTTAAAAGCACGGAAATTTATCCTTGTCGCGACAAGATCGGTGTAATAAATTGCAGAAACAGATTTATGTTGTATTGAATTAAGCATTAAATCATCAAAGAGTACCGAAAAAATCCCAGTCAGCCCCACGACATTTATATCTATAGTTGTTGTTGCACTTATGAACTGTGTCTTGTCGCGACATTGGTCTAAACTCGTACACTAGTAAGCAATGATCACTACAAGACGCGTCGGGGAGGACACGCCACCTATCCAGCTGGACGTCTGCGCTAGAAAGCGTGACGTCAATATGAGACTCGCCCGTTGGGCTACTGTAGGTTGGTGGTGCATTTGGGGTGTTGTGACTAAGTTCATTTCAGCTATGAAGTCTTCCACGGCTGAGCGACGCTCCATATCAATCGAGCATAGATTGCCGTGCCAAAGTGATAAGAGACGACTCCAATGATTACCCGCGTAGGGTTTATCATTGAAGTCGTGATGGGTTGATTCGGGTAGCCCTACTGTAGCTCTACCTCTAGGATTCGGCTTGACACTACTTTTTGGGATGCCCTGTATACATATACCGGCGCGTGCACTGTTATTAATCTGAATAGTTTTGCAGCGCACGCCGATACTGATATTGTTCTTGTACCGTAGTACTTATTATTATTCTGTGCTTGTACTAACACGAGGATTGTATTCTACAACTAGCTGACCCGGCGAACTCTGTTCCGCCTTAAAGGCAATAAATAAAACATCGCAATTTTTCCTTATTTGCTCACCGTTTAGACCTACCCTGGACTACGACAAACATTTTAAAACCAAAATCAACTCAATCGGCCCAGCCGTTCTCGAGTTTTAATCAGACTAACGAACAGCAATTCATTTTTATTTATATAGATAGATATAGAATATAGATATATAGATAAGTCTGTCCAACTCCAACGTAGCAATTTTATCGTTATGGAGGTTTAATTGGCCTATGGAGGCTTTAGTCATAAACA
This sequence comes from Ostrinia nubilalis, assembly GCF_963855985.1. Classification (NCBI taxonomy): domain Eukaryota; kingdom Metazoa; phylum Arthropoda; class Insecta; order Lepidoptera; family Crambidae; genus Ostrinia; species Ostrinia nubilalis. Next base: position 23,506,276 of record NC_087119.1, on the reverse strand, counting down.
GTATTTTATTTAATATCAGTTGTTCTAAGTTTGCCTTATAGCTCGGACAGTCGGGCATGTGATAGAACTTATGACCAGACTAAGAACATATTATTATTTTAATTTTGGCAAGTCCGAAATCGGCAATTCGATACTCACCAATGGTATATTACCTATCGAGTGAATTATTATTTTAATAATTATTTATTTATTATTCAAAAATACACTATTTTTATGATATAGATTAAGCATTATTTTAAATATTTATAAGATGTCTGGAGTTGGAGTTCTCTAGAATTTGTATTATTATAAATCGTAACTTTAACCTTGAATGTTTTAATTAAATTTGTTTTCTTTATGTAATTCGGAGATGAAATAAATTACGAGTACGTCACATAATAAAAACATTCACATCATAATGTAGGTACTTACCCCAAATACCTTTTAATATCATTACCTTCGCATTGCGTAATTAAACAATGCACATGCATGCAAATTAAATCAAAAATCCTTACCTTGCTTTTTCTTACCTTTTTTAGCCCACTGGAAACTTTATTAGCTTTCTATGTAATTAGTAATTTGTACATTGTACATATTTAAAAATTCTTAAAAATATGTTACATAGTGTGAGTTTACCTCAAACGTCGTTCGTCTTAGACTAGGCGCAGACCACCGATTTTTAGTTGGCCGATAGTTGGGCCCGATTTTAATTTGTATGAAGAATGCGCCTGCGCCTAAGCTTAGTTCTAGATGTATAAAAAGTTTCCGCTAGGGGGGTGCAGTACAATCCGTCATAAATATTTAGTGTCACTTTTTTACGCCGTAGACATCGAATGCGTCGGACGTAAACTCACACTACGCGCCCACAGTTAACGGCACGTTAAGTACTATGGCATTGTAGTGGTAAATTAAGTGTTATTTTGCAAAAATTAAGTGTTATTTTTATAAAATACAGGGTGGCCCAGAAGAAAATTCACTTTTGAAAATTCAAGGAAACGAAAACTGTACATTTTTGTAGAACTTTACTTTAACTATTGCAGTTTAAAGGAAATTTAGTGCAATTTATTTTAAAATTTACTTTCTTTTATACATTTTATCGTATACATGTGATTCCCTTGACGTTTACAACATTCGGTCAACATACATCAAAATTTTGGAAAACTTTCGTTAGAGTTACCTCGAAATGGATTCAGGATGGATGAATGCTGCAGAGTTTTTGGATTATTAGAGTATACTCTGCTCATAAGGTAACCCCACAAAAAGAAGTCTACTGGAATGAGATTAGCGCTTCTTAGAGGCAGTGAGATTTCACCCCTGCTTAATTGGTTTGTTGCATTGAAAGGATGATTAATTTTTGAGAGCGCTATACTGGTAGGATGAAAAGCTTTTTGATTTCAAATTTGCAAGATTCGCAAGGCTGTGATCGGAGCACTTGGTTTCATCAAGTAGGGGCTACGTGTCATACTTCAAAATGAGAGCATTTAGATGGTAAGAGACATGTTCCCACAAAAATTAATTTCAGGCAGGGGTGACATTTCCTGGCTACCAGGAACGGGACTATTCCCACCTCTCGTTCCCACCACTGCAACTCCTGTGTAGCCAGGATCTACAGCTTGACCGCCACAAAAACCCAACCAATGAAGGTCAAGTTTGTTCCAAGGGGAAAGTTAAACTGTCATTGGACCCGCAACGAAATTAATCAGAAGAACATAGGAGGAGTTCGAAATTAAGGTTCGACTTCCCTCCATTGCAAAGCGGATGACAGGTGACAAACAAAGGTTTAAAACCTTTAAGAAAAAGATTATGCACCACGGACAATAAATTAAATTAAGGGGCTACCAGGAAGCCCTGATCTCACTCCAGAAAAATATTTTTTGTGGTGTTACATTAAGAATAGAGTATACTTTTATAATCCAACAACCATGCAGCAACTGAAGCTGAGCATTCGGCAAAAAATTGAAAATAGGTTTCAAGGTAATTCTGACGAACGCATTTCAAGATTTTGATGTATGTTGATCGAATGTTGTAAGAGTCAAGGAAATCTCCTGGGGGATGTAATTAAATAAAGGTAAATTTAAAAATGAATTTCAATAAATTTCCTTTAAATTGCAATAGTTAAAGTTCTATAAACGTGTACAGTTTTTGTTTCCTTGCATTTTCAAAAGTGAACTTTCTTCTGGGCCACTCTGTATTATGTCAGAGGGGCCCTTATTCCGAAAAACGATCCGAAGTTTCGAATTTTGCCATCCTTCTCCCGCAAAGCGAGATGCCAGCATGAGCGACGGTGAGAGATAGACCCGAAACTACGTAAACAGCGTTTCGGAGTAGCCCTGCTGATTTGTGCCGTTGACTGTTATCATCAGCTGCTGACTTCAACACGATCACCCGCTGTTTTCTTGACCTGCTTCATCTTAATGTTATTTCAATACATTTCATGTTACAAAATGGAATAATTGTATTGTTATCAGAAAAAATAAAACAAAGGAATTTTAAAATAAATAGCGGGTAATTTTGTTTAGACAAGAATTCATATTTTATTATTTAAAAATTACGAAATAAATACATTCTAGATTCTAAAACAAACAGAGCTTTGGATTTGACCAAAATTTTACGCTACTTTTGCCATGGTTAATGACTGTATCACTAAAAAAAGTCCACTAATTTTTTCATCCAACTATGAAAAAAATCATTACATAGGTATTATGTAGTTTTATTATTCACTCACTTCGGTGCACCGACGGATACATTCGTTGTGTGTTTGTGCTCCTCGGAGTGTTGTCCGCTGAGACAAAAAAAAAGGTTTATGGTTTTGTGCACACAGGTGTTTTTATCACCATGACAGTTTATCTTTCCTTTTAAGTTTTACACTAAACTTTTATAAAGAGAAAATGAGACAACAAAAGTAATTATTCTTATCTATGGAGGGAGAGCCAAGATGGAGAGACATACTGTCAAGGTGACACATCAACCCATCATTTTGTGATAGATCAATGAACTGCAGTAATTATGCAAATAATAAAAAAACATCTCAATATCCTACTCCTAATATCTATACTAATATTATAAACTAGCTTTTGCCCGCGGCTTCACCCGCGTGAAATGTGGTTGTCACAGGTCGTCATAAATTATAACCTATATGTTATTCTGGGTTAAAAACAATAATACTGTAAAGTTTCATCAAAATCCGTTCAGCAGTTTTTTGCGTGAAAGAGTAACAAACATCCACACAAACTTTCGCATTTATAATATTAGTAAGATGCGAAAGTAACTCTGTCTGTCTGTCTGTCTTGCTTTCACGCCTAAACCACTCAACCGATTTTGATGAAAGAAGAACGGTCACGCCCCATACAAAAAAAACCCAGACCCGACAGAAACGAGACATACCTCAGTTTTTTTGTGATGTCTTAATTAGTTAAATTATATATTTTTTATATTCCAAATCTATGTATAACACCAAAATATTACCCTTTGTTTTTGTTTGGGCGTTTTACAAAAACTAATACAAAATGCTTATTTATCACCAAAATTGGTAAATGTATGTACAGTCGCAGAATGAAAAGGTTCGTCACCTTAGTGTCGGTTTTCGCTTGCACTATAGTCTTTTTCACGTAAGATGATCCGTATGACACTTCAAGGTTATCCATATTACGCATACTACATATGCAGAATATTTTTGAAAAAATATTTGTATTTTATTAGCAATATAATAAAAAAAAATTAACTACTTGTCTTAAAATATATAGTAAAATCTGAGTCTATTGATTATATTTTAATTAAATACGATGTAAAAATATTTTTTATTTAATGTACGCAATGTGTGAAACGGAATAGATTTAGTGCTGGGGTATTTCTTGTATAATAAAATCGATTATTTCTGCGGTTCATTAATCGATTGCAGTGAATACTTAGTTATTAAAAACATCACAAAAATCAACTATATTTTTCGACTATTGACTTTAATAAACACATTGAAAATAAATTATAGTTTTTAATTTAAAGAAACAGAACCAGTACTTTTTAGGAATCGTTTTTTTGAACACGAACCATGAAATTTGAATATTATCAATAAAAAATTGTTACAATAATATTTGTAATTAAAAAAAAACATGTTTTTTTGTTAAATAACACCTATACAAAATATTTCTCTAAAAGTAGGTTTTACTAACTCTTCGAAAAAAATCGATAGATAAATCGCTATGGTTTAGTTATGTGACATCTCTAAATCTTTCAAACTCGAAACGTCATACGGATCATCTTAGGTGAAAAAGACTATAGGTACTGTAAGAGTCAAACCTGCCAACATAACAGTGCAAGAAACAGTGCTGCTAACATTTAAATAAATATGACGTTTGCTAACGAATAAGGTTTTGCTTGTATAATTTTCTATCCCATCAGTGCAATGCAATGATGACATTGACCAATTGACAATAGTTTTTTTTATTTAATAGAAATAATAATGGCAGGTTGAACCAACAAGAAGGTTTTAGTTTATCAATCATAATAATCTTCTTGACAAGATAAATCGTCAAACAACTTTGATCAATAATTTTGAACTTTACTGACGAACAGTTAAAGTTTATTTTCTCTAACTCGAGATTATTCTGTAACATAGTTTCAAAAGGTAATATGTGTTCGCGATTCGTTGAAGGAATCAATTTGAAAACTGACGAACCTTTTCATTCCGTGACTGTACCTAAATGTCTATTACAGCTGCTATGGAATGTATCTAGGTGACCTGGAGATACAACCGGATTATACAGGGTGGTTATACATATGGAACGATAAGTGATCTCACTCGATTATTTCTAAACTATACAAGATATCGAAAAACTAGTTACTGATTCTGAAAGTGCTTCACGAGCTCTTTCAAATGGTACCAATAATAGGGTACAGATTATGGAAGCTGGTAACATTGAATTTTTGGATTTTGTAACTTATTATTTTTTCCACCCTGTATAATCCGGCTGTATCTCCAGGTCACCTAGATACATCCCATAGCAGCTGTAATAGACATTTAGGTACATACATTTACCAATTTTGGTGATAAATAGGCATTTTGTATTAGTTTTTGTATAACGCCTAAACAAAAACAAAGGATAATATTTTGGTGTTATACATAGATTTCGAATATAAAAAATATATAATTTAACTAATTAAGACATGACAAAAAAACTGAGGTATGTCTCGTTTCTGTCGGGCCTGGGTCACATATGACCGTTCTTCTTTGGCATAGAGATAATTTGAGTCCCGAGAAAGGACATAGGATAGTTTTATCCTGGTTTTAGAAACAGGGACGCGCGCGATAAAGTTTTTTTGTGACATAAAATTCCATGCGGGTAAAGCCGCGGGCGGAAAGCTAGTAATATTATAAATGCGAAAGTTTGTATGTTACTCTTTCACGCAAATACTACTGAACGCATTATGATGACACTTTACAGTGACAAACTGAATTTCACGTGAAGCCGCGGGAAAAAGCTAGTAGTAGGTATAATAAATGTATAAAAGGTCTACCAGAATCTCATGGAATAAAAAAATATTGGAAAAGTGTGACTTTCATATGGCAATTGTCTATTGCTTTATTGTCACTTGTCAAAGCAAATTAGGAGATCTGTCAGCCGCTGCAAAAAAAATGTGATCTCTTTATGACTATTAGTTCCAAAATACTGAACTGTCCTATGCATGACATTGACAGTAGTGGGGCGCCACCGTCAATACCGGATCGCTGGTTCTGATTTTTTCCATGTTGGAAACTATACAGTTGAACGATGGTAGCGCCCCCCTGTCATTGAGTTTGGTGGGACAGTTCAGCGTGGGTCATCTATATCTGTCATTTTTGTGAAAATGTCGAAAAAGCCACTTCAACATTGTTTTCAATGTGTATTATAAAATAAGAGGTAATTCAAACTCAATCTTTGATTTTAAAGCGCGTCGTTGCGTTGACAGGTAAGTTGGACTGAAACATTTTGATATACCTATTTAGTTACCCGACTGTTTCAGAAGGAGGTATATTCGTACCTACCTACCTACTTCTTCATGTTCACTCATTGTTCACTAATATTAAAGTAAAAATAAAAAATAAACAGAATCAAGATCGCTTAATCTAATTTCCCCAATATTGCAATTCCCCGTTTGCCTTGAGATTCTGGTAAGTACACCTATACCTACTTTTATCATTTAATTTTTTTACACAACTCAAAACAAATCTAGTTCAATTCAAAGTAATGAGGGCTATCGTTTTTTTACCTAACAGTTGGCACCCCTGGCGATTGACAGGACCTTACTCTACAGTGGCGCCATCTTGATGAGTGCAAATGCGATAGTCCTCCTACCACTTTCGCACTCACCAGCTGGCGCCACTGTCTTCGCTACTAGCAAGTGCCAGGACCTTACTCTAAAGTGGCGCCAACTGGTGAGCGCTAAAACGATAGCCCTCAATAAAAAATAGTTATCGAAGTAAACGGAATTGATCTATTAAAAAAAGATAAAAATAAAAATGTTAATGTTTTGAAAAAAATAAAATTAAAGTGCATTGTCATAAAAATATTTTTCCAGAATAATATTATGTTAGTGACTCACTCTGAAAATTACACAGATTCCGGGAGGCGATTAGCCGCAAGTGTCTGTCATACGCTGTATAAACAATAAACGTGTTATTATTACATATTATAACCGGAATAAATCTCTTGAAATTATTTTTATACTAATTTGGAAAAAGTAGTTATTAGGTCAAAAACTTATGAATTGTTGTTTACTAGGTATAATATTATAAGTATGTATTATTAAACTTTTTGCAATTTAATAGGCAGAGAGACTCAGTGAATGCTGCAATAACAAAGGGTTTCTAAATAATGTTTTCTTGTCTACTCGTAAAGATCAGTTGCATAATATCACTTTGCCGTCTCAAAAATCTACAAAATAAATAATGAAAGTAACAATAAGAACATTTTAAATAATAAGAGACAAAAACTCTCAATAAAAAAGGTTGCCCTCAGCTGTTTCTATTGCTATTTCTACCAGTGCTATAAAACATTTTTTTTATTTATTTATTTAACTCACAAAGCCAACAGTATTTCAGCCTAAAAAGTACAATATTCCTCAACAGATTTTGAACTTTTATGACTAGGGGAAGGATCTTTCTGACACTTTCACAGATATTTTAAACATTATAATAAAAAAAAATTAAGTTTTTTTTTTATGTGATAATTTACGAAATTATCACATAAAAATATGATTTTTTACGAAAGTAGGTGGTTAAGAAAATATTTGAGCCATAATTTTATTGGTCACGCTTCCAAAATATAGAAGGTAGATATATTTATGGTTAATAAATTAATTTCATTATGTATTATTATTATTTTGAGTTGTTTTAAATTCTCAGCATTTTATGCTGGTATTAATGTTATCCACGGGTATTATTATTTCTTAGGTTTTTTTTTACTCGAAGTAATATTATTAAGTAATATCTAAATGCACTTACCTCCTATTATATTCACGACAGTAACATTTGTAGCGTCGCGATTTGTTGGATCTAGGAAGAAAATAACATTGTTATTATTTTTGCAGTATGTGACTATTTTTTTTTTGCTTTTTTCTGCGATTTTTTTGCTTTTTTAAAAACCGTATCAAAATAAATATTTTTTTTTTCTTAGATTGTTTTATCTCGAATGAATTCAAAAGGTTCAGTTTCAAAAATAGATTTTTTAAAATGAGAGAAATGAAACTTGAAAAAATCATGGAGTGATGGGACTGAAATATGTTACCATGGGGTGTTTAACGTCTGGTGGACCACTGGACACTACTTCTGGACTGTATTTGATATCAATTAGAGACTGCATGTGCATACTCACCGCTTTCGGACGAATGGGCGAAAAGGGGGTTCGGTGAATTTGGCCCCGCCACCCTCCCGGTTTCCTGTACGTAGCGCATATAACAGCCTGAAAGTGCAAAATTATTTAGACCCCAGTTCACCAACAGACGTTACATATTAACAGTTCATTAATACGTGCAAGAGGTTATACAGGGTGACTTTGCAATTAGTGCCCAAATATTTAGGAGCGAATCAGAATCACTTACTTAATCGATTTACGTAAAGAAAACAATTTTTTTTTTTTCAAATTCAATTATTTATATCAGCTGCGCACGGTTTCAAAATTGGCACACGTGGATAATTTACTTGGTTCATAGAAAAATACGTACATACAGTTACCTAACTGCAAAGCTTAATAGACATAATGGTTCGCGAAAATAAACCTTATCCTTTAAAATTTGAGATAGGCCCACCCGCGAATATTTTTATTATATTACATTTTCAGTATTTTTTCCGAAAACTGCCACGATTGAAAATAATTACGTTAAAGTTGTATTGTTAAATTATTCTATAGAGCTTATTCAAAAGAACTGGATACCGATTGTAATCACCCTGTACAATGTGCCGTTAAAAGCAAACATTGACATTAACTTGTTAGGTGAACTTGGGCCTGATCATTCGGACGATGACGAAACTTCCACCAATCTGCTCTTCGGACAAAGCTGTAGCATTAACTTATCTTAAAAAGGTTAAAGTAACAAACCTTGTTGTGTGCGTGAGTGACGATGGCCATTGAGATGATATAGCGGTGAAAATAAAATTATGATGAAGATGATAAAAAAATACAATGCTGCGCGCGCGATATTATTATGTTAGAGTGGATTTCACTGACGTGGTTTGCAATTTTCTTTGTAATAAGAAAGGTCTTTATTATCATAATTATATGTAGGTACCTATTTTATAAAATAAAATATTTATCTCTACTTTGCCACAAACATATTATTAGTGGTTCACATAATACTCTGTATTCACAGTAAAATTAGTTGAAGATATTGAAACAATTACTTAATATTCATCTCTTAACTTTAGGCTTTTCTGTATACCTAATCAATTATTTTTGTCTTACAAGATTTTGTGACTTACAAGATTTTGTGTCTTACAAGTTTTTTGATAATGCCTCTAAACAGAACGATATTAGGAAGGTTCATGTGATTTTATGATTTTAAACTCTGCTGATGTATTATCTTCGCATCGCATGATGGCAAGGCCAAATTATCAGTATTTGTTCACAGTACATCGATTGGTCAGTACATCACAGAAAGGTGATGTCATAAGCTAAAAATTTAAATTTTTTATATCCGCATACACTCGCGAGTACACGTGCGAGTTGACGAACAAGTCTCCGACTTTCGTTATTCACTTCTTTCTTCATCTGAATGTTAGTCTTAGATTATGGCTAAAGGCCCCAAATGATTCGTGTTACACAAGAGCTGCTTCGTCACCAAGTCTCTTCACTTCTCTCCTTCTACCCTTGTACTTCAACTATTAGAGAATTATGCTAATGTCTGGCCGGCCGGCGTCAGGAGTGTAGGTCAAATGCCTCATTCGCCTCTGGTAAATTGGAGAGGGTCATGTTTCTCCAGTGTATCCACTGGACTATATGACCATTTATGATAATATTGAACTTGAATGAATATCTTTAGGCTTTACACTTTACCACGTGTCTAGATTATGCCTTTTGGTAGTTTCGTGTGCAATGTATTACGCATTGAAGTGAACTAACGGCGAAACCAAACACCAAATACTCAAAGAACTTGATAAAAATTTAATGCACATTAGCAAGACACATAGTAAGATAGAAATCTAAATTTAAGCTTTAGACGTCACTTCCTAGCAGTCCAAAAAGTTAACGAACTCGTATCTCTTGTACTGACATGATATTGTATAAAGCTGTTTGATATAAGCGCTTGGCTATGGTCCAGTTTCCACCAAGACGGAGCGGTGCGGAGCGGAGCAAAGAAGTTTTTTAAATAACTATACAGATTCCATTATTTGCACATTTCAACTCTGCTCCACTTAGATGGAAAAGGATCGAGCGGAGAAGAGCGGAGAAGTGTTGGGCGCGCTTGTTTTTCTATAGAATTTGGCAGCGCGGGGTGAGGTGCGGAGATGAGCGGAGTGGTGCGGAGATGTGCGGAGTGGTACGGTATTTCATAGATAGCAATAAACTGACAGCTGATAGCTACGCACAGCTCAAACATCTCCTGTCGTCTCCGCACAGCTCCACTCTTCTCTGCTCTTCTCCGCTCCGCTTTGGTGGCAATAGCCTGCCAGCTTCGCTGCACATCTCCTCTCGTCTCCGCACCGCTCCGCCTCGGTGGAAACCGAGCCTAATTTCTAAACATCGAACAAATTCAGTTATGACTGACTGATAGAATTTTAAGTCAATATCGATGGCTCCTACGTATACTGGCGTAAGTGAAAAAAGTAAATTTTACAGGAGAGCCATTTTAGTGGCCATAGCCATATTTTTCGGTCATATCTTCTGACCTACTAAAACGAATTTAATGAAATTTCACATTTAGCCTTAACATGTAATGCTTTTGCTACTGCTGTTATCAATTTTTATATTTTTCTTATATATTTTGAGATTTTACGCATTGCCCTTTTACGTCGTCACATTTCTATAATTTCATGTATATTGTTCAACGTAAAGAGACTTAAATGACAACATAAATATAATATTTTAAGCGATCACTCTCTTTATTTATGCATGTAATTATTTTAATTATTATCATGTGCTATATCAATAATAAATCAGTTAGAAAAAGTTGTTTAATGTATCGTTATTACGTTTTAACGCAAATACGCCCATATACTGTGCTCGAGATTTAGTTAGGTCTTTTAACATAATGTGTCATATTTTTAAAAATTATAAATAACTTGAAAAAATCGGACTGCCTAAGGCGGGAATTGAACCCACGATGCCTTAGGCAGTTCGATTTTTTCAAGTTATTTATAATTTTCAAATTAGTTTGAGATGCGACTATTAACGCTAAAAATTAAATAACTGTATAATGTGTCATAATTTATAAATAAAACAAATTGCTAAATATTTTCATGGCTTTATTTAAGATTTGGATTATAAAAAATATATATTTATGTAAGCAACTACTCGTATAGATTGACGAATCGTATGATTGGGCTTTATACGTGGCGTAGTTTTGCACATACGCCTATTTGCCTAAAATTTTATTTTGTATCTAATGGAAAAAAATTTTTCTTTTCTTACTGACGTTATAGATTAGAGCAAAATGAAATCATTGCTTAAATAATTGGAAAAAGGCGTAAGCGGCAGTTTCGCCTTTATACGTAGGAGCCATCGATATACGAGTACATCAAAGTAGATAAGACAACAGAAAGCATCAGCCACGATGGTTTTGTGGAAGTGTTTGTGCGACCTATCTCGACCTTATTACTCGATTTTGAGATAAGTTAAATATTTTCTAAGCAAATAAAAGGCGTCATAAAATGTTCCTTACTCTGGCATCGATGCCTATTCCGCAAATAACCAGTGGAATGGTCATGTATACCTGTGAAAGTTTTAAAATTAATACTGATAGTTCTGAAGCACTGGTAAAAACAAAGTAAAGTGTACTGTTTCTAAAAATTGGTTAGTACACAGGGCAGCCTTTTTTTTAAAAAAAAAAAGGTTAAATAAAAAACATTTTTCCTGAAAAAAGAAAAGCTTTATACTCACCATTTTCGGTTTCGGTCGTCATCGTTTGCGCTGCAGCCGAAGCTGTTGGTGCTGTCGCCGAAGATGTTGGTGCTGTCGTGGAAGGCAGCGTCGCGAAGGATCTCTCAGACGGCGTTATGTCTAAAGGGCAAACGGACCAGGAATGAACTCAGTGTGTCAATACCGTACCCAACGAAAGTGAGTAACATCCAGCATTGTAACCAATTTTATGCAACAACTACGGATTACTAACATACAATAATGGAATGCAATACTATTATACAAATAAATTAAAGAAAATTGGTTAGAAATTAATAAGAAATTACTATCAATATCATTAACATTTAACACTGAGCAACGATAAACATAAATTTACAATTCCAGGACAGAAGAATACACTGAGTACCCACAGATAACAGCAATATCAGTTTCAGATTCAGATCGATTGCGAACAGAGAAATGCGATTTTTGGTTTTACGAAGGTAATACGATAGGGAATAATACAAAGTAATAAAAACCACCGGTTATAGTGGCCTTTTTTTGGAGAAATTTATCAAATAACCAAAAATAGTATCATTTTTTTCAAATAGTATCATTTTTTATTATTTGTTGACCTTTTTTTGTGTATTTTTTGTATTTTTTTAGTATCGCCTGTTATTTAGCATTATTATTGTTTTTATTTTATCAGGATATACCGTTTAAAAGTTATTACGTTTTCTTTACAATATGTAATTGGGAGAAAGAAAAAATCTCAAACATTTTTTGACCTCTTTTTTGTCGATAAAAATAGGTCTAGTTTCATCTATTTTCATATGTACACTTTAACGTCACTCACACTGTATATTAGAATTTGATTCACCAACTTTTATTTTTTCCATACTAGAGTGACCCACCCTAATAAGCACACATTCGCCCGTGGCTACATCGTATCAGCTTTGAGTACCCGTAGTGTCAAGCAATTATTATCCCCATGTAGTAGCCATTCGGTGCATATCCGATCGCCTCGGAAGTGAAATGCGTTATAGACTAAGGCGGTTATCACACTTCGCCGCGCTCCGCCGCGGTACGCGGGAGGACAGATTTAATCATTGTATGCAAGTACCTTAGTTTGTATAGAAAACACGCGCGGCACTTCACACTGACAACGCGTCTGCGCGCGAGATTTTTTATATGAAATCACGCACTCCGCGGCGGAGCGCGGCGCAGTGTGATAACCGTCTAAGAACTAGTGAACGCCAGACCTACGTCATTTTATAAAAGCTGAAAGTTTGTCAGCGTATGCTCCCGATATAGGTTAGGATGCTGGTGAATCATGAAGTTTGGGTCATCGTGGCTTTGCCAGCTATCCAAAAAAACTGCCAGGCAAGGAGTTGGAACTGTCAAAACTGTCTGGCTGATGAGAAAACAACATAAAAATCAGATTTTTTGGTATAACTTAAGAAAATTTACGGTCTATTGAATATACAGAAAAATCCAACGTAAAAATTAGGCTTACATTATACCATAAAAGCTGATTTTTATATAATATTTGAGCAATAATTAGAACTACTTTCCTCATCAGTCAGACAGTTTTGACAGTTCCAACTCCTTGCCAGACAGTTTTTTTTTATAGCTGCCAAAGCCACGATGACCCAAACTTCATGATTCACCAACATTCTCCTATATTGGGAGCATACGCTGAGAAACTTTCAGCTTTTATAAAATGACGGTGGTCTGGCGTTCACTAGCTCTTAGTCTATTAGGTTTTAGGCCTGCTTCTCGGAATACGCTCAGCCTCAGAGGCGCAAGACGCAACTATTGAAATCGGCACGGCTTGGCTAGGCTTTTGGCTGTTATTCCATACATTCTACACGTGTATAATGTATGCAAGCACCCATAAGCCGTCAATATGGGCCGTTGGTGCATCTCTTAATCGAGCAAATACGAACTTACTCGTACTTATTGAAGAAGAAATTAGTATTATTTTAACTTTTTTTAATATACAGTGTGAGTCACGTTAAAGTGTACATATGAAAATAGATGAAACTAGACCTATTTTTATCGACAAAAAAGAGGTCAAAAATTTTTTGAGATTTAAAAAAAAAAAAATACAATTTTTTTCTTCCAATTACTTATTGTAAAGAAAACGTTATAACTTTTAAAGTAAGTGGTATATCCTGATAAAATAAGAACAGTAATAATGCTAAATAGATACTAAAAAAATACATAAAATACACAAAAAAGGCCAATAAATAATAAAAAATGATAATTTTTGAAAAAAATCTGTTTTAAAATTCGTGTTTTTTTTGGTTATTTGATAAATTTCTCCAAAAAATGCGCCTATAACCGGTAGTTTTTATTACTTTGTATTATTTTCTTTCGTACATATTACCTTCGTAAAACCAAAAATCGCATGTCTCTATCCCTATCACAACGTTTGCAATGATCGTTTGAACTAAGCCTCTCCGGGCGCGCCATTCAAAGCTTCGTTATCAACGAAACTGAAAATGGCTCTCGATTTGTAATTTTGATAAAGACAAGTTAGATTTCAAATAAAAACAAAAAATTTCGAAGAAAAATTAGCATTTTAGTTAAAATTAAAATTGTCTCTACCTGTAGCGGAGAATAATGTTGTGGCAGGCCTTTGTTCAAACGATCATAGCAAATGTTGTGATAGGGATAGAGACATGCGATTTTTGGTTTTACAAAGATAATACGATAGAGAATAATACAAAGTAATAAAAACCACCTGTTATAGGGGCATTTTTTGGAGATATTTATCAAATAACCAAAAAAACACGAATTTAAAAGCAGATTTCTTTCAAAAAGTATTATTTTTTATTATTTATTGACATTTTTTGTGTATTTTATGTATTTTTTTAGTATCGCCTGTTATTTAGCATTATTACTGTTTTTATTTTATCAGGATATACCGCTCAGTTTAAAAGTAATTACGTTTTCTTTACAATAAGTAATTGGAAGAAAAAAAATTCTATAAAAAAATAAAAGAAATTGTCAAAAATTTTTTGACCTCTTTTTTGTCGATAAAAATAGGTCTAGTTTCATCTATTTTCATATGTACACTTTAACGTGACTTACACTGTATATATTTTTATCTTTGAATCTTTAATTCGTTTTACATTTACCTGCCAAGTATTGGCAAAATATTGTAGAGTAGGGTAATAGAGGAGAAGGTAAGAGTAGAGAGGGGGTAGTAAGAGAGGGGAGGAGAAAACAATTTTCAAATGTAATAAATACCCGTTCCCGCTGGAATCGTTGGCATTAAATATGCCGGCATCAAAAATTGGATCGTATCTAAAACAAAAATCAAATCATTATACACTCAGCGGCACGGAACTTGGCCCAAACACAAACTTACGAACACAAGATTATGAACCCAGATTAAGGATTATAAACAGGTGAAACTTAATAATTAGCTGAAAACCAGTGAGCGGGGGCCTTTTTGGGCACAAGATTTATGTATTGTCTAATGTAATGTTGTGTATAATGTTTTATTTTTGTGTTTTCTCTTCTCTTTTTCTATTATTTATTTATTTAATAAAAGCTTGTAAAAAGAGTTAAAACGGTAATTTCTTGTAGGTATGTGTTTTAGATAAAATCTTAAAAATGTATAGTTTATTGACCAACTTGTAAAAAATAGAGACGTTGTTTAGTTTTGCGATTAAAATACAATTAATTCAAACATGAATTTCTTGTAAAATGTAAGTAGGCGAATTTTTGTAATGACTGTGTATAAACTTGCCTTCGTCAGTCAAAGTGCGTTCTTCACGGCGATCACGGCCCCGGAACATCGACAGAAACCCTGCACCACCTGTTGGACGACCAACTAACTTGACTTGCAAGAAGTACAAAGTATGGACGGATAACAGCAAATCAAAAAAAATCGGGGACAACGACAATCTTTTGCCTCTAAAAATGTACAGTCTGATGTACAGTCACTCAGCGTTTATCAACTGTAGTACAGTCGCGCATACTGCAATACTTCGGACATGTCTCAAGGCGGGATGACAACTCCATAGAACGACTGGTCGTCCAAGGAAAAGTCGAAGGAACCTGATCGCGAGACAGGTCACCAATGCGCTGGACCGACCAAGTGAAATCGGCAGTGGGAGACAGTCTGCCAATAGAGAGAGATGGCGGGAGATCGTGTGGAGAGTTGTATCCGCCTCTACAACCGATGTGAACAACGCCTCAACGTGACCACGACCGCTCTGCCAAGAGCGTAACGAATTAGAAGAAGATGTTCTATCAACTGTAGAGTCAGCGTCACACACACGTTCACAACACTTGTTACAGTTGGAATAAGGTTGTGTTGTCTACTTTTTGGCCACTTCTGGTGTCACGAACTATTTGGATGCTATTTTATCTATCTATACTAATAACTTAATTATGAAATTAATGTCTATTGCCCTGTTAGCTACTATGGCACGATTATTAAACCTACATTGGTGGACCTATGATATAATAGGGAATCTAAATAAGAGAAAGTATAAAGCAGTCAGAAAAAGGGTAAAAATGGCACAAAAAAACTCACGGCTCGACGTCGGTCCATTGTCGTTAACTGAAACAGTCAGAACATAGTTTATTATTATCTTATTAAAAAATGACAATTTTGGTAAGAATAGAAAAATCATAATTTGACAGGAAAGTCACAATTTTAGAAAAAAATCTGTAATTTTTTAAGTTTGAACTTAAAATGAATGCATGAAATATGTGCGGTAGGCGGCGCGCGGGCGCAAATGTGAGTACCTACAATATAACTACCCTCAGTCTACTAACATGAATTCGGTTTTCGCTGCCGTTAAGATAGATGTTTGAGCTCTTCATAAATTTACTCGTAACATAATCATTCTATGATACAAAAGATGATATTAAAGAATGATTTTATTATTTACGGAATTACTAGCATGTTTCATTACTCCGTGATCATGGCGGCGCTTGCAACAGTGCCGAAATATCGGAAGCTCGTAAATAAAAATGTACATGGTAGCAATCCCGTAAATATTATCATTGTAATTTTAATGACCATGAAAGTTTCAAACAATATAATGTTAGTAAAGATACATACTCGTATTACTCGTACCTTCAAATGTTCCATAATCGACAGCTCCACGCCTGCGTCGATGTAGTGCTACGACAAAAGAAAAAAAAGGGTGAAAATAGGAAAGGATAGTGCAAGTTTTAAATATGAAACTTAAGCATTTGTGACACTGGATGCATTAAAATTATGTAAAAGTCTTACATGGAAAAGATAAAATATAGTGACACAGTTTGTTTTTAAAAAAGTTTTTTTATTATAATTTTATTTTACACTTTTTAGTTGTATCTATCTCTGGGTCATTATTTAGCACCAAAGTGCTCGAGAAGTCGAATCCAACGAATCCAAACTCGATAAGATTCCGCCGTTTCTCGCTCCGCACCTCAGGCGCGTCTTGAGCCGTGCGAACCACTACACCCACCGACTCTACCAACTAGTTGGAAGGAAAAGTAAATTGTCACTTAGAAATAAGTTGACAATTTACAAAACCTGCATCCGTCCAGTGTTGACCTACGCCAGTCCGGTGTTTGCTCACACTTCCTGCACAGTCCTTAAGAAATTTCAGACCCTCCAAAACAAATTCTTACGCCGAGCCGCGGATGCCCCGTAGTTCGTGCGTAACACGAATCTCCATAGAGATTTCGAGATCCCATCGATTGATCACTTTATGAAAAAAGCCTCTCGCCGCTACTTTGATAAAGCGATCAACCACAAGAACCCTCTTATCGTTAGCGCCGCCACGTACACACCCCAGAAAGATGTCGCTGCCCAATAGCGACGACCTAGGCATGTCCTAGACCCGGACGATCCTTTGAATTAATGAATTTCTGAACACAGACATCATTGCCTTAAGCACGCCAACTACTCCACAACACAGTAGCTCATTACACCGTACTCGCCAGCGAGTACGAGGTCCTGCATTTCATTTCGGACGATACAGACATGTACCGGGCCGGTTCTCCCCTATCCGTCCCCCGGACACGGCCTGAGCCAAGGTCCGAGCCTACCGTGGCGCCCTCAGGCCGCGTCCGTAGTCCCCTCGATCGGGCCCACTAGAGTGAGCCCGCCGTAGGCTGGACTTTGGTCCAACACCGCGGTGGGCAACCCTCTAGTTGGGTTCGCCACTGATCGGGCGCCTTATGCGCTCGATACGGCCCGATCGCGAACGTCGGTCTGCGACCGACGCGGACGAGCCTGGGCTCGGCCTCGTCGGCACACGCACCGACGATCGCCAAACGGCTAGAGTACCTTCTGTACTCGCCACTCTGCCCGGTGAAGCTGGAAAAGCTCTTCAAGCTACCAGCGCGCGTCCCTTCAAAAAATATTCTTGCACTAAACTGCTTGAAAAGACAAATCCAACGAACCCAAACTCGATGAGTTTCTGCCTTTTCGTTTAGGATTTCCTATGGCCACCTCTCAAATCCATCATCAGGACCCTGGACATCATCTAGCACTAAACTGCCCGAAAAGACAAATCCAACGAACCCAAACTCGATGAGTTTCTGCCGTTTCGTTTAGGAGTTCCTATGGCCACCTTCCTAATCCATCATAAGGACCCTGGAGATCATCTAGCACTAAACTGCTCGAAAAGACAAATCCAACGAACCCAAACTCGATGAGATTCCGCCGTTTCGTTTAGGAGTTCCTATGGCCACCTCCTGACTCCATCATCAGGACCCTGGACATCATCTAGCACTAATCTGCTCAAAAAGACAAATCCAACGAACCCAAACTCGATGCGATTCCGCCGTTTCGTTTAGGAGTTCCTATGGCCACCTCCTGACTCCATCATCAGACCAGCTCAATGGTACCATAACATTGCATTGTCATCGTACTTACATAAGTATACCAAATTTCAGCTCAATCGGTTGATAGTCCAGTCAATGAATGCTTTAACGACGGTGTAGAGAGAAATCCCTGGAACACAATTTCTGACCTCGGGACTTTATTTAGACTAGTTAGGAGGTGAACATAGCAAAAGTCCCCGCCTTTAGCCCTTGAGCCTGCATTGAGAGGGGGGTTTAAAGGTACCACTTTTCGGTTTTTCGCTTAATCTTCGGAAACTATGCGTCCTAGTGACATGGCTACTATGAACCAAAAAAAGCTTATTCAATTTGCTACAGGTGAGACCGTCAAGTTTTTCTATATCTTGTATAGTTTTCGCGGCATCTGCTCTAGAAGTTCTGTAATATTGGATATTTTAATTTTGTCTTACATATTCCCATCAGGAGAAAATCGACTAAATTAACATTGAGCAAACATTATAGACATGCGAGAGCATGTTAAGCGTAGTTCCAGTGAGGGGACTGCATCGTACGTATATTTAGACGAACCAATTGGAGCCACTTTTTACTCCTCATCACTCAAAAAGTACTGTGCATTAACACTTCAAATTTGGCTCATTTGTTGAGACTTGCAAGATAAACATCAGCTTCAAATTTCATAAATATACCTCCAACGGTTATTTAGGCATTGACGTTCAAAAATCGACATTTAGGACACTAAAATCTATGTATCACCTGTGAAATGTTAAAACTTACTGGTTTTTTATTTGTTCCTTTGTATTTACATAACTACCTATCTGGATGCCAAATTTGAACCTTCAAGGTCATCTGGAAGTGGTTAGAATTTGGTCTTATAGGTCAGCCATGTAGATTTTTAGACGTCAATACCTAAAGAGCCGTTTGAGGTATATTTATGAAATTTGAAGCTGATGTTTATCTTGCAAATCTCAACACATGAGCCAAATTTGAAGTGTTAATGCACAGTACTCTTTGAGTGATAAGGAGTCAAAAGTGGCTCCAAGTGGTTCGTCTAAATATACGCACAGTGCAGTCCCCTCCCTGGAACTAGGCTTAACATGCTCCCGCATGTCTAGAATATTAGCTCAATGTTGATTTAGTCGATTTTCTTTTGATGGAAACATGTAAGACAAAAATAAAATTTCCAATATTACAGACCTTCTAGAGCAGATGCCGCGAAAACTATACAAGATATAGAAAAACTTGACTGTCTCACCTGTAGCAAATTGAATAAGCTTTTTTTGGTTCATAGTAGCCATGTCACTAGGACGCATAGTTTCCGAAGATTAAGCGAAAAACCGAAAAGTGGTACCTTTAAACCACCCTCTCCCCGCCGGCTCAAGGGCTAAGGGCGGGGACTTTTGCTATGTTCACCTCCTAACTAGTCTAAATAAAGTCCCGAAGTCAAAAATTGTGTTCCACGGATTTCCATCTATAATGCTTTATTGACTGGACTATGAGGAGAAGTGGTCTTAATTTCAGTTGCAAGATTTGTCCCACACATACTAACAAGTGAACTCAATATAAAGCTTGTAAAAAGCTTGTAATAAAAAGCTTGTAAAAAGCTTGTAATAATAAAAAGAACACGTCAATATGTGTTTTATTCCAGCAATCTTTAATAATGAGTTAGACCCGGTTTCCACTAAAGCGGAGCGGAGCGGAGAAGTGTTGGGACATCAAATCTATATCCTACTATCCCACTTTCTACTAATATTATAAATGCGAAAGTTTGAATGTCTGGATGTCTGGATGTTTGTTACTCTTTCACGCAATAACTACTGAACGGATTTTGATGAAACTTTACAGTATTATTGATTACTAGCGGCCGCCGCGCCCGCGACTTCGTACGCGTGGAGCCCGTCTTACCTCCTTCATCTATCTTACGCGGTTTAGATTTTTTCATACAAATGTTTTTTCCCGCTCACTCCCGTTTCCGTGGGAATTTTGCAATATCCTGTTGTAACTAAGCTTTAAATTTACTAAGATACCTGCATGCCAAATTTCAAGCGTCTAACTTAAGCGGTTTAGATTTTTCATACAAAAGGATTTTCCCGCTAATTCCCGTTTCGGTGGGAATTCCTAAGTATACTATAACCTGCCCAGGAGTACGAAGAATAATTGTACCAAGTTTCGTTAAAATCCGTCGAGTAGTTTTTGTTTCTATAAGGAACATACAGACAGATAGACAGACAGACAGACAGACAGACAAAAATTTTACTGATTGCATTTTTCGCATCAGTATCGATCACTAATCACCCCCTCATAGTTATTTTGAAAATATATTTCATGTACAGAATTGACCTCCCAACAGATTTATTATAAGTATAGATATAGATAACCCAGAATAACATAATAGACTATAAAATTTATGACGATATGTGACAAACTAAATTTCACGCGGGTGAAGCCGCGGGCAAAAGCTAGTTAATATTATAAATGCGAAAGTAAATCTGTCTGTCTGTGTCGCTTTCACGTCTAAACCGCTGAACCGATTTTGATGAAACAAAGACTATCTCTCCTAGTACCGGGAAAGGACATAGGATAGTTTTTATTTCGGTTTTTGAAACAGGGTCGCGCGCGATAAAGTTTTTCTGTCACAAACAATAAAACACTGGACGAATCGGGCTGAAAGGACAGTGCCAGCCAATCCATGTATGGAAGTTGGACCAAGTGCTGCCCAGAATGAAACCATAGTGCATTTTGTTCCTCAGGCCAATACTAATTTATAAACCGGAGCGCACTGAAATCTGTCCCTGGAGTTAAGAGAAAAAAAGAGTTTTGTTTTGAATTATTTACATACAAAATATCATCGATGTATACGTACTAAGCATAGGATTTCGCGATTGTGGCATTAAATAACACTCGATATGTTGAACTTAACCATACTGCATCCGTACACCTTACTTTAGTACGACTTCGACATTCTTTATAAGCGATCAAGCGCTGTTTTAATTGTTTGGTAAGTTGATAAATCGATCGAAATCTTATGCGTAGTACGTATATATCGATGATATTTTGTATGTAAATAATTCGAAACAAAACTCTTTTTTTCTCTTAACTCCAGGGATAGATTTCAGTGCGCTTCGGTTTACACATTAGTACAGGCCTGAGGATCAAAATGCACTATGGTTTGATTCTGGGCAACACTTGGTCCAGACCCTGGCACTGTCCTTTGGTATGCAGGTAGAAGTTACGACGTAGGCATCCGCTAAGAAAGGATTTTACGAAACTCCACCCCTAAGGGGGTAAAACGGGTTTTTGTAGCGGAGCGGAGACCAAAAGTAGAAATAATGAAATCTGATTGGTTCTGATTCAACACACATCTCTGCTCTGCTCCGCTTTGATGGACACCGGGTCCTAAGCAGGCCCTTACGATAATCCAGTTGTAAATTCAACAATAGGCTAGTTCCCTTACGATAATCCAGTTGTAAATTCAACAATAAACAAATAATTACAAAGTTATAGTGCGTTGAAGTTCCGCGCGACGTCACAAAGTGCTGCAATTTTACGCACTCACTGACATCACGGGCCTTTTCTTTAGAACTTTGGTACGCTTTATCTCTTTACATTTTCTTTAGTTTTAAGAGGTGAAAAATAGGTGTTGAGTAGTTTTTGATAAGCTAACTGACGGAATAATTAAAACTCTTGCTTTTTACCCACAAAACATCCCTATTTCGATTTAATTTAACTCTCTTTTTTACACATTAAAACTCTCTTTTTAGTTATAAAAACTATCAATCTGATGTACCGTAATGATCTAGATTAGTTTGGATTATTAGATGGTTCGGAATCACCTGGCAGGTCCCAAAAACAACTAATGAGTGATTCCGTTCCGCTCTTTAGTCTTCGGCGAGAAACGCAAACAGTTTTACGATTTGAATTTAATACCAACACTTATTTTGAGTGATTGGATATAACATAAAATTGGGAGCACTAGAAATCGATTTCACAGCCGATTTGGTTTCGTGCACGTCTTCAATATTTTTTTTCTAAATCTAATTAGAAATATACCCAAAGAAAACTAGCAGTACTTAAGCTGAGTTGCACCACCTAACTTTGATTTTTAGTGGTCTTGTTAGGTGGTGCAACTCAGCCTAAGTGTTCAATTAGGTAGTCAGTTATTTAACGAGACGTGTCAAAGGTCACATTTGTGATTAACCATTCTACTGTGCTGGTTAGTTTCTCTTATTTTACCGAAGGGTTATGGAGGGTTATTTTGAAAATGATGGTGCAGTTCGCCATAAAAACATCTACACTCAACATCAAATAAACCGCACCTTCCGCGACGCGAACTTTAAAGATTTTCTTCTGACACAATCATGGTGCCCCAACAATGTTGGTGTTATCTGAAAGCCCAATAAATATCCTTCAAGAAAAACACATTTAATTTCTAAATAAATGATTAAATACCATAAATGTGACTTGAAAAGAGACCTCACTTTGGGCTCACCTCTGGGATCAATTAGACCAAATTTTATGGTTTAAATAAAACCAAATAATGATCACACGTGTCCTCTTTACCAGATAGATACTTAGATTAATAAAACCTAGGCAGAATTTAGTGAGCCTGAATGGCTCACTCGTAAACGTCACATGAACTGTCAAAGTGAAAAATTGGTAAACACGTCCGACGACTTTTAATTAATTAAGACGGTTTGTGCTGTGAAAGGGTGTCTAAATACATCAGAAAAACGAAAGAAAGTGACCAGTGTTACATTTCATAAGTAAGTACCTACTACGATTCGACGCGTATTTTGCTTGAATTTGGCTTTCAAAAATTAAATACGGGAATGATACCAGTAACAAGAAAATTTATTTCCCAATTGTTCGCCGTACAAATACACTTCCTTTTTTATGAAATCGAGACTTTTAAGTTATTATTTTAAGCCTATTTTTTGAAGAAGTGACTCTGGATCCTTCTAAAGACACATTTTTGGGGTAAAAACCTTTCCTTTAATGAAATGAAGCTTAGAACTAAGCTTTTAAATGGTGCCAATATTTGTGGGAAGTGGGGATGCATACGTTTGAAAGTGCTTGTTGCGGGAGGTGCGATTTATTTGATGTTGAGTGTATATTACGGTCGACATCATTTTTGTAACTTTTTAAGGTTCCGTATTTATTCCGCAGTTGAATGATATTAATGTGGCAGAGTTATGGTTTCAACAAGATGGTTTTTTTCAACCAGCACGCGAATTTCAATTTATTGCGGGAAACATTTGATTCGCATAATTTCACGTAATGAACGAATTTGCCTCCACAATCGTGTGATCTCAAAACCTATGGATTATTATCTCTGTGGATATAATTGACTGTGAAGTTACACTTCTGCGCAAATAAACTGCCTACTTGAATTCGGCATTCGTCGCATTATTGCCGATGTATGGCCCCAGTTGCTCGAAAAAGTGGTTGATCCAATTTTCAACCATCGCGATTAGTTACGCTACATTTGAGTCAACCATGGCACCCTTAGGCCCACAGAACATAGAAAGAAGTCTATGTTCTGTGCTTAGGCCCGAAATCATTTTGAAGCATAAACGCCATAAGAATATCTTACCAAATACCATGTCAATAAAATATATTTTTACATATTTTAATTCATTTAAAGTTGTTTACCTCTAAAAACACCTTTTAGTTTAGAATTCAATAACTTTCATTAAAAGTGTCACATAAAATAATGTCTAACTGTAAAAGCACGTATTTTGTCATGGCTCACAATTTAAATAGTGCACTAACTAGAGACCGGCTACTAAAACTATATGTTGATGAAAAAAAAAATTTACTTACCGTCAAAAAGTGGCTCCGGGTTGGACATCGGTGCAACTGGACAAAGCAAAAAATAGATTAGTAGTAATCTTGTAAAATTAGCCTAGGCACAGACCGTGAAGAATCTGCCAAATCGGCGTTATGTGCGCACTTTCATACATGCCCATACTGATCAACTGCCCGACTAAACTATCGGCTGACGAAAAATCGATGGTCTGCGCCTAGGCTTAGCTTTTGAGATTTGAGGGCATGCCTCTGAAGCTACAGAAATAGTTTATTGTCATCAACATCATCAGGTCATTAATCTGGAGATAATATTAATTTGCAGTGGACTGCAGAATGAAAACTCGCTTTTATTTATTTTTAGATAAATGGAGGTAACTAGTATCAAACAAAAACTTTCATTGACACCCCTTCGAAAGATCGCCCTACTATTCCTGGGTAAGACGGTAGTAGTTCTAATAATCCTTGGGCTACGGCAGTCATTTAAACCCAATAACACGTATGTACAATAAATACTCGTACTTTGCATAGAAACTACACTATAATGTAAAAAAAACCTCACCTGATGACCTCTGATGAAACCCAGTTGTTTGTTCTACTAAGGTGCCGGTGTGGCTATCAATTACTCCCGAGACTAAAACAAAAGATACAAAATATTAGCAACAAAGGAAACGATACCCTACACTAAGGCTGAGTTGCCAATAAAGGAAACGATACCCTGCACTAAGGCTGAGTTGCCAACAAAGGAAACGATACCCTACACTAAGGCTGAGTTGCACCACCTAACTTTGACCGTAACTATGACGATAACCGGTGTTTTTTGTATGGAGTTTGAAAGATTTTTGAAGTTTGTCAAAGTTAAAGTAAAAGTTAAATAATAATAAAAACACAGAATGTACTTTTTTAAGTTGTCTGAAGTCACTGAGAGGTAAATATGTAGTTAATATTATTCATGATAATTCATGCTAAATGATGTATTTCCTCCGCCATTTTCTGCACTTTGGCACCTCACGTCACATCATTTTACCGAAGTCAGCCCTATAGCTTCGGCGCAGTACCGATCACTGACGTTTGTCAACAAAATGGTGCTTGACTCTTGAGACAGGCTAAATTACACCATATTATTGTTAATGACATTGAGCATACATTTTTTTAAATACCTTCCAAGTAAAACTTCTGTACGTAGTAGTACTTATTATTATTCAGTGCTACTAGTCACACTTCAAACGAGAGAATTTACCTAGGTGGTAAAAATAATTAAATGAATTATAAATTATATTTTAATCCATGTCTACATTGTCAACGGGCTATGAGTTAAAGTTTGTGGGTAAGTGAATAATGTCATTCATTGATCTCAAAAACTACAAGTGCTAGGATACTCAAATTTCACATGGGGGTAGGGTTGCCAGGTGTCCGGCTTTAGCCGGACATGTTTGACTTTTTAGGGACTTGTCCGGCCAAAAATTCTCTTATGCGGCCTGTCCGGCTTTTGTTAGGCTTTTTGTGGCTGCCGCGCCCAGTCAAAAGCACGTGTTGGGCTACCGATTCGAAGATGATAGTAGATGCCTATTAGCTATGATACTGATTGCCCCCCCCGTGACATGTAAAAAAAAAAGAAATAAGGTGTGTCCGTTAAATTAAATGTCCGGCCAAATTAAGCACCGAGTCCGGCTTTTGTGTTTTTGGACCTGGCAACCTTACATGGGGGTTTCTTTAAGAACGTAGGTGCTCACTAAGACGGAATTTCAATCCCTAAGGGGGTCGCTAGTATCATATTATTATGTGTCTCTTTGTATTCATCATTTAAAAAAGGGAGATCTATACTTATAATAAATCTGTAGAGAGGTCAATTCTGTACATTAAATATATTTTCAAAATAACTATCAGGGGGTGATTAGTGATCGATACTGATGCCAAAAATGCAAAATTTTTGTCTGTCTGTCTGTCTGTCTGTCTGTCTGTCTGTCTGTCTGTCTGTCTGTCTGTATGTTCCTTATAGAAACAAAAACTACTCGACGGATTTTAACGAAACTTGGTACAATTATTCTTCATACTCCTGGGCAGGTTATAGGATACTTAGAAATTCCCACGGGAATGGGAATTAGCGGGAAAATCGTTTTGTATGAAAAATCTGAACCGCTTAAGTTAGACGCTTGAAATTCGGCATGCAGGTACCTTAGTAAACTTAAAGCTTAGTTACAACAGGATATTGCAAAATTCCCACGGGAACGGGAGTTAGCGGAAAAAAACATTTGTATGAAAAAATCTAAACCGCGTAAGATAGATGAAGGGGGTAAAACGGGATCCACGCGTACGAAGTCGCGGGCGGCCGCTAGTATAAGAATAATTGGGAAATTGATTTTGTTAGATAATTATCAATCCGTTAATTGATCTCATATTTACAGTAATTAATGAATAGGCTTCTGCTTTCAATGCTATCAACATAATTATTACGTTGTTGGTAGGCATAATATTAAGCATTTCATGCCTGTACATCAATAAAACTTGTACAATAATTATGTAAAGCTGTAGTTATTTCTACTTCAAAATAAGTTTTTACAGGAAATAATCCCCACTTTGGAAAAAATTCCGTAACTAAATAAACAATATTTTAACAAAATCATAACTACAACTTCAACGATAGGTACCTTTGCTCAGAACAGACTTTTAAAAAAAAAGTTGGTAGGTAGGTATATTGAAAAATAATGTAACAGGCTTAGACTACTTCCTAAAGGTTCAACAAAGTATCCTGAAAATAATCAAAAACTGAAAATAAAGATGAAATAAGTATAAAATTAAGAAAAATAAAGAAAAAGAGAAAGTACCTAATACCTACATATTATAGTTGATGAATGTTATTAGTGGTTCAGATTATAAAAGAAAAACTTTTTAAAATAGTTTTTACGAAATTATATTGAAAACGCACAAGGTATCACAAGCAGGCTGGTTAGTTTAAGAATTGAGTTAAAAGTTTGAGAAAGTTTAATAATAAGGTCATTCAAAACGCATAAATTAATATTGACTTACCGCCTAGATACCGGTGGCACACCGGTGGCTTGCTACTTAAGACAAACAGAATATCACAACAATTTTAAATAATGTTGTATAATAAAAACCACTGATCAATCTCTGTTAGCATAAAAACAGTGATCAGTATAGTTTACTTTAATCAAGTGCTTGGTCAGAGGTGCCAAAACATGTCATTTAAAATGGAACAATAACAAGGGGAAAGATTTTTTCAATTTCGATACGTTTTCAAACGTTTCTGTAAGTCTTGAATGAATATTTTAAAAACCTGAATCTCTACTCTAAAGAAAACAATATTTTTATCAACTTTTTAACTAAATAAAACAAAAAAAATACCTTTGCTCATTACAAACTATTAAAAATACGTTCCAAAGTAACCTGAAATCTACGCACTGAAAACAAATTAACCCTCGCTGTACGAGGTGGGGTGTGAAACACCCCAGTCCTTTAAAAATCGCCATAATTTTAAAAATTTGCAAGTGCTGAATTTGAAATGCTCAGTAGCTGGAATTATGCCCCTGCTGCTTCGATCAGCGTTGCAAAATCAGTCCAGCTGTGACTACCAACTGAGTTATATGCCTTTAAAGTGCGTGTGGGTGTCACACACCCCACCTGGTTTTTTTTTTCAAGCACTTTTAGTCAAATGAGATGACTTTTAGTGCGAATCTGGAAGTTTAGTAGTAAGATCCGAAGATGTATGTGAACATACACTTATGGGCTACAATTTAAACTTGGTGATACAATTTATGGGCTACTGAAATGGAACAACATATTTTATAAATAAATAAAATTGTTACGCTCCCATTTTATGCATTGAGCTTACTCATTTTCTTTCATCAGAACTGTGGTAAGTTCAAAATCGATGATCAAAATAAATTTATACCCTTCCAGTTTTTAATTTACTTTTAAATAATAAGTAAATATCTTGTACTTTGTTAAAAAAAAACGGTTGTTATAATTAAAGGCACGAATTAAAAATTATACATAAAAAACTGATTCCTAAATTACAAGAACAACGGAAATTGTGTCTGTTTGTTTTTTTTTATGATAAAAATGTTATAATACATATTTTCAGCTCAGAGCTTTTCTTAAACCTAATTAGCATACGTAAATAATCATTATTAAATATTAAATTCCAACTAAAAAAATATTCAATGAAAATTTTATCACTTTGTATATTGGGGTATGACATACCCCACCTGGTACGGGACGTAACTTTTAGTCACCTCGTACACGGAGGGTTAATAAAATACAGACATAATATGAATAAATAATTTCTAGTCTTGGTATTAGAGGTTCAAAAATAATTAAGAAGTA
The DNA here is from genome assembly GCF_963855985.1 of Ostrinia nubilalis. Taxonomy (NCBI): domain Eukaryota; kingdom Metazoa; phylum Arthropoda; class Insecta; order Lepidoptera; family Crambidae; genus Ostrinia; species Ostrinia nubilalis. Next base: position 23,477,801 of record NC_087119.1, on the reverse strand, counting down.
ACTTTTTGACTTCATTCACTCACCCCTAATTTTTAAATTATTACTCTCTACTAAAGAACCTATTAAACAAATTGTGGATAAATATCAGCAACGGGTTATGTTAATTTAGGTACCTATTACGTGAATAGGTCAGTAAACCACTCATCACTATTCACTGTTATAAATACTTAAAACGTCTATTGATGTGCTGTTGTCTAGACCTATACAGGGTGTTAGGTAAATGGTATACCCATTTTAACATGGGCATATAAATGGTATGGTGAAGTCAGAAATTTGATATCTTCATTTTAATTATTTTAATTTTCATACAAATCGGATTTTATAGAATTTATTTTGTACGAAAATTAAAAAAAAACAAATTTCTGACTTCATCATACCATTTATATGCCCATGTTAACATGGGCTAGTGTCGGCTCATATACCCATTTACCTAAGATCCTGTATTTATAACAAAAATATAACGGTAGTAAAGAACTTATTTTAAACAATAAGGAATATGCATCGATTTTAAAAGTTAATCAATTAATTATGATTGTATAAATAAACACTTTAGTCAAATCATAGAATTTCTGAAAAACTAGTCTTGAAACCGGACAGGGAACAAAAAAATTATACTTGTTTAAAGTTTGTATGAAAATTGCTGAGCGTGACATCAAATGTCACCCGCCCGCCGATCAGAAAATGCATTGATCGCCATCGCTGCACGCCGGCTGATCGCGTGTGATCGCATTGGTTTCACTGTACCTTTAACTTGTATAGGACTCTGCGTTTCATTCTAACATAACATGACCAATGACGTCATGATATCTCTAACGTCTATTTTATCTAAGGAACCTATCTTTTAAAAACTTTGTTAAGAAAAAGCACTGACTGATTTGATAATGAAGGCTACTGAAAAAACCTTGCATATTCCCTATTGGATAGTTGTCATCACTATATCTATGAATGGTGAATACTATGGTGATGTCAACCACTCAATTTTAATTTAGTAAAAAAACTTACCCTGTTGCACGTTTGATCCACGTTCTTCAGTATTTGCTGCGTTTGTGGATAAAATAGAAATTTTGATTAGTATTTTTATCAGTAATAAAAAGCGTTAAAAAGCGGTAACAAAAAATAAAATAAGCTCTTCAAAGTTTAAGAAAATAGGACATGCCGACACCTAACTACACATTCAAACCGCTGAGCTGGACCATCAGCAGGAATACTCATTCATTTAGCTCACTAGCAGGCATGGAATGCGCGCCACGATAAAATATAATCGCATTTCACCGTTTTTACATGATTTTGTCGTCTAAAATTATTAATATAAGGGGTTTACTCGTTTTGGTATATTACGGGACTATTCCCACCTCTTGTTCCCACCGCTGCAACTCCTGCGTAGCCAGGACCTACAGCTAGACCAACAATAAAAACCCAACCAGTGAAGGTCAAGTTTGTCCCGGGAAAAAGTTAAACTGTCATTGGACCCGCAACGAAAGGACAATGTTCGTTCTCCATACATTGTTCGCCGTTAGATCAACAGTGCCGAAATAATACTTTCTAGGTTCTAAATGACACAAATCTTTATGTAAGAACAATTATTCCTGGCGGACCAATTCTATAAACTTATTGATAGCAATATTGTTATCATAACCTCTTACTTACTAGTATTGTATTATATTATTTTATGCACATCGATTTGGGAGATGTTCTGTATTGTAGTTGTCGCAGCCAAATTGTATTATAATATAGGACGGGTTTTGGAAATAGCTCGGCGTTCCACTTTTATGATTTACTTACTTACATTTTGCACGTAAATAAATAACATGAATCCTATGTTTACTTTCCACTCTTGACATTTAACACGTGACTTACCAAACTAACTATCTCCATGGTTACCGTCTTAGTCTATGCATGACTAGGGATTGAACAACTTTTAATTGAATATTATTAACAATTCTCGATAATTATTATCGATTGAAAAATATTCGGTATTTGAATCGAAAGATATATTCAATTTTATCAATATCAAAATATTCAATTTTAATAATAAAATAAATATTATTTACTACCACCTATGAAATGTTCTAAAAATTGCCTGGAGCGCTCCCCCAATCCTGGGTTTTCCCTTTCCAAGCTGAGAGGATATCATTTTGGTTCTATCGATACATTATAAAGGTACTTAATATTTGAAATGTATTACCAATTATTGTTATAAGCATTTTGAGCGAATAAAACTTTCAATTCTATTAGAACTTTAGACATTTCTCTCACTTTAAGCGGCATTGGATTTTTCATCGAATTTTGAAACTGTAACAGATATATTAAAGATGATCCCATATTGTTGTCATTGTCTATATCAGTGTTATGATCACAATTCTTTTTATTTTATTCATGACCTTCGACCAGTTGGACACATTAGATAGCTTCTTGTAGTATCGTGCAATATATTTTTAACTTTTAATTAAAATCTAGTCATACTGTAGCAATTTGGACGATTTATTTTATTTACAAGATCGGTATCTTATTGTCTATGATGACCGCAGTCAACATCACTATTACATGGATTCCTAACAATGAAGTACGGCATTGCCTTGTGCCGATTTTACATAGATTTTATCGACACAAATTATGGAACTTCATAGGATATGGAGCAGGCCACGCCCTAAAATGTCCGGATGTCGTCATAGTATTATGGAATACATATAAAATACTTTTATTATTTCATTTTTTAATCCTCAAGTGTCCGTTACAATCTAATTAATATTTAAGTATTCAAAAAGTAAGAGATTAATTTTGATACTTTACTGCTGTGCCCAGGAATCTAAGGCGGTTTCTGACAATGTCCTTTATTAGAAACTTAGCAGGAGTTCGAAGTTAAGGATCGATTTCCCTCCAGTGCAAAGCGGATGACAGGTGGCAAACAAAAGTTTCAAGCCTTAAAAAAGACATACACCACGGACATAATTCATTTACTATGGGGTCCTATCACGTGAGCTGTTAGCTACTTGCCAATAAAATTTAAAAGTACGGAAATTTTTCGACCTATCCAGTTGGACGTCTGCGCTAGAAAGTGTCACGTCAATTGGACTCGCCTGTTGGGCTGCAATAAGTTGGTGGTGCATTGGGGGTATTGTGAATAGCTAGGTTTCAGTCTTGTATGTACATATGTTACAGGAAATGTATGAAATCTAGGAATTGTATAAAAATCCTAGGAAATGTATACCTACAATTCCGAAGTATTGATTCAGAGATTATTTAATACGCACATATCCTAGGAAATGTATGAAACGAACGCTATGTGTGAAAAAAATAAATAAAACACGTTTTAAAAGAAGAATCAGAGTTCTGTTAAGGGTCTCTAAATGTGACAATTATGTAACAATTATACATACATGTAATATCTTTACTTGTTACTAATTCAAGGATCAGAGATTTTATATAGCCTCTCATTCAGACAATCAAGTAATTAATGTTTTTAAATTATAATACGTATCTCCATACTTCTTAGGAAATAAAGTTTTATGTCCACGCGTATTTATTGAAATCTTAAATAAGATTACATTTCCGATTTCCGTTTAGGAAATGAATTAATTTCCTAGGAAATGTGTCCAATATAATGTACATCACACATTTCCGGATGATTTTAGGAATTATTTACAATTCCTAGGAATTGTATACAATGATGGATTTCATACATTTCCTGTAACACATATAACATCAGTTTTAGCAACTGAAAGATATAGTCAGATGGGTTCATAATTGAAAATAGCAGCTCACGATAAAAAGGACAAATATGGATGTGGGAAAAATATCGAAAGCGGCACAGCGTCCTGCGACAGGGCTACAGGAAAAAAACTAAATAGAATATTAATACCGAACCTACCTACATTCAAAGATACAGCAAAAAAATAACGAAATCGCAAACAATTTTTAAAAAATCCACTTAGCATTATCGTATTTAGTTAATAAATAGGTAGGGGAAAGTAGTACGAGATGATCCCCTTAAGCGGGAATCGCTGTAAACCGCATATTTTTCAAGGTAATCCAAAAATAAAGACAATAATTACTACTAGTATATTTATCTATCCAACTTTCTTTATACTCAAAACCAGAAATTAATTAAGGTTTCATTAAAATATTTCATTTTTTGCAAAGTGATCATCTTGTACACCCCTGTGGGTAAGATGATTCCCCTGGTAGGGGTAAGATGATCACGCGACCATTACGATTTGACTGAGGCGGGGAGTTGTCCAGAGCTATGTTTTTACCAGTGAAAGAAACTAAAATGGCGTTAATGGTATCAGCACAATAGCGAAGGATCATCTTACCCCAGGGGATCAACTCGTACTACTTTCCCCTACCATGTGAGGGTTACTTGACAATATAATATAACTTTCAGCGTCAAAGCTAATTTTAATAGCATAAGCATGAGTGAAATTCATGCAATAAAGTATGAAAATAATTTTAATTGGGTTGATAAAAAATGCACGATTTATCAAGTCATTTATTGACTGATGTGAGTAACATATTATGATATATTAATGACGCATATTATATCGGTCAAACTTAATACTAAAGCGTATTTAAGCTTTCTGTCTAGTGATTCTTAAAATATAGATAAATGTAAATTAGAAGGTGCATGAGAAGTATTTTTTTTTCTATTTCGGCGACTGTGGCGCCGTCGGTATCGGTTTTGTTGGGGGCAGCTGTCGTCGTGGTAGTAGTGATCTTGGGTGTAATGACGGCCAATCCGGCGGCTGCATGATGGATCAGAAGCCAATGATGAATGTTAATGATGACAAGCACACAGCACAGATAAAATGACATGATTACGCCATATGGGCCCTTCCAAATAAAGGCTTATTCCCACGACAATACAGGGTGTCCCAGAAAGGGTGAATCAAACTGCTAGGGGAGGTAGCTCTACTAATGTACTATCCCTAAAAAATATGAAAAAAAAAAATTTAGTTTGGATTTTTTTTAAATAAAGTGCTCTAAACTCGAAATCTAGTCATTATTTTCAAAAGTTTGTTTACAGATAAACGAAGCGATCATGTACAATTAAATTAGTAAGAAAAAAGTACAAATAAACTCCAAACGCAGCAATTATAGCCAGATACTGATTTATTTTCACTTTTTCAACAAAATTTTATTTTGTGTCCTTACGCGCTTTATTTTTTTTTTCATATTTTTTAGGGATAGTACATTAGTGGAGCTACCTTCCCTAGCAGTTTGATTCACCCATTCTGGGACACCCTGTATAAACACACACGTCAAGAGTACTTATTTAAAATTCAAATTACAAATTCGAACGGATCGGTTTTTTGCGGGACGTTGATATTAAAACACGTATACCTAACTACTAAACTGGATCCTGCAAAAATAATTCCTGCAAAAAACGAGATATCTCCATGGGAACAAGCGCAAAGACGTTAGTCGTTCGTCGTATTTGAAAGAGCCCTAAGAGTACATGATAGTGAATTACAGCATAATTTAAGCCTTGGATACATAAGGGACAAATGGAGCCTGTTGCGGATCATGTGATTAAAAAAGGCGTGTAAAGTTATAAAATATAATTATATTTAGAAGACGCACCGCCAACAAAAGTAGGCACTAACAACAGAAATCGCCGGCGCGATCTGCACGCGTTGGTGTGGTTGAAGCTTAACGCGATGACGACCACAGCAAACTATGCATACGAGCACATTCTTTACTGTGATACGAGTAGAATCGACGCCGCGATGTTCGATCGTTTCAGTCACAGTTTCAGTCGAAAGTCGTGCGGTGCGTTATAATAGCAGTGGTTCAATGACGTTTTAATTCATTATTATGAAAGAACAATGACAGAAAAATTTAATTATTTCTTCTATTATTTTTTAAATTACAATTCAAAATTCTGGCCAGCTTTTTCAGCGTTTGATAAATCAGATAGGGTGGTTCTCCGTCTTCCTGTAGTGGATGAAAACGTCTAAAATGATGATAGTCATGAATCCATTCATCCACACAAGTACATTCCCTTATATCCGAGGCTATAAACCATGTTGTAAATAGATCGGAGAAAAGTCTTTTCGTATTTTAATGTATAAAGTGAATTAGAATCGTCATGATCGTAAGTTTTTTCCTGATTTCGATATTATGTAAATTAATTTGACACTGACTTACGTATGCGAGTAAAAATAGAAAAAATCTGTACCTTACTTTCCTTTATTTTCAATTCTCTTTCCTTATTTTCGACATTAAAACATAAGTACATGTAGTACGAAGACAGTTTGTGCTTTTAAGTTCGTAGTTCGTCTTCGTTAGCCAGTTTTTTTTACCAAAACTTTGAAATTTTAAAATAATTTTCATTTAAGAGCTCGCTGAAAGGACTGAATTAACTGTAGACTGTAGGTATCCTAAATGATTACACGGTTCAATAGATATTAGGAGAACTTTTTTGTTATTGAAGAATATGTCATTACATTTATTCCATACTGTATATGTATAGCACGAAAAAGCTTTTCTACGACCTCACAATATTTTTTTTATTCTCATATTTTCATTCGCCCGATTTCAGGCCAATGGTCTTAAGCCTTCGTGATCATGAAAATGATTTTTGTAAAATTGAAAAGCGCAAATGGAATAAAAAGAGTAGGTACATTATACCGGCTTAGATAGGAGAATATGGAAAACAAGTGTGACCTGAAATTGGGTTAAGTTAACAGAAATTTTGCATGATAGAGTTAGACCATTATTCTAAAACGGCGCTCTATTGAGTCAGTGATTGTCTAGCTAGATCTAGGAAAAAAAAAACTACTGTAAAATGTTAACTTCATTTGTAAATTAAAAACCTTGTACATAAATAAACGACTATAAAGTAGAGATGAAACGGATAGTTGTTTGGCCGGATACCGGATACCGGATATCCGGCCAGCTGCTAGGCCGGATAGCCGGATATCCGGCGGCCGGATAGTTGGCCCATTGTCTCGTTGCATGTCGTGACGAGTTTAGCGCCGCACAGGAGCTTCGAACGCGATCAGTGGGTCTAGTAGACTAGACAAGTCACACTTTTCGAATATCGTATCCGTCCGAATAGAATGTCAGATTTTGCCACTTGTCTAGGGAGCAATTCGGGCTATTTTGGTTGCCATAATGAGTGTATGATTGAATAGCGAAAATCAAATTAGTTTACTTGGTGCTTAATCTGACTGAACTGCTACATGTCATCAGACTGAACTGCATCATGTCATCAGACCATCAGTGAAAAAAAGATAGCCTATTTTATTTGGCAATATTTCGACATTAACAGATATTTACTATTTATATTATATTCGTTTTTAGAGTGAATAGAAATTGGTTTTTTGAAAGGAACTTAATATGGCTTTTTTGTAACTTTTTGGACTTTATATAAAAGCCGTCATTATTTTATGCTATTTTATTGATATTTACCACAAAGATTAATGTATTTCATTTAATTATAGGAAATTGTCGTAGTTTTTAACTATCCGGTATCCGGCCGGATAGTGAGTTACTATCCGGTATCCGGCCGGATAGTAAATTTAGGCCGGATATCCGGCCTACCGGATAGTTACCGGATATCCGTTTCATCTCTACTATAAAGTATGGAGACTACAAGTTTGCTCGTAGACATTAGCGAGAAACTACCACCACTTGCTCTAAAAAAATACATTATTGATTTAATATTCAAGAAATTGTTTTGTTTGAAACCGAACTCCGGCAATTTCAGCCGGAGATTTAAAAAAAGAAAAAAAAGCTAGATCTAGAACCCGTAGTAAAAGCTTTGCTTAGTTTGGGACTAGACGTGAATTGTAAAATGTCAAATGTGCAGTATAAAATGTCCAAGGATATTAATATACAGTGTGTTTGGGATAGGGCTAGCAATAATTTAAGGCGATGTTATTGTGTCAATTTTATCGACAAAAGTGCCCCTCCTCTTGGAATGGGGGGGGCTTAATTTTCTAAATTTATTTTTTATGTGAATTTATGTGAAGTGCCCGTCAAAACTGAGTTTTTTGATATAAACTAAAATTCATTATTTTTTTAAAGTTTTTTGGTCATTATTTTTCATTTTTATGTTTTTTTTAATGACACATAATTATTATTGGCTTACAAATGCAATTTTTAGGGTTCCATAGTCCTGACAAGGAACTCTTATAGTTTCGATATGTCTGTCTGTCCGAGGTTTTGCTTGGAAACTTTTAGCACTAGAGAGTTGTTATTTTGTAGAGGTATATACAGGGTGTTATTAGGTAAATGGGTATATGAGCCGACACAAGCCCATGTTAACATGGTCATATAAATGGTATGGTGAAGTCAGAAAATTGATATCTTCATTTTAATTATTTTAATTTTCATACAAATCGGATTTTATAAAATTTATTTTGTATGAAAATTTAAAAAATTAATTTGATGATATCAAATTTCTGACTTCACCATACCATTTATATCCCCATGTTAACATGGGCTAGTGTCGGCTCATATACCCATTTACCTAACACCCTGTATATTAATCACGACGAAAAACGGTACAATAAAATTTAAAAAAAAATTACATGTAACGTGGGGATGATTTTTTGTTCATCTTCCACCCCATTGTGTGGGGTATCATTGGATAGGCCTTTTAAAATGGCTTAGGGGTTTCAAAGATGATTTTTCGAGTTTAAAGTGCCAATTTTTATTCGAGTAGGGCGTCACCCCACCCTCCAAAAACTAAAATTAATGTTGGCTTGAAAAATCTGAAAAAAATCATGATAATATTAATGTTTTTTGTGAACTTTCAAGGAAAACTATAGCGGTTAAGATAGATCAGTTAGTTTAAGACTAATAGTCGTTTTTACTCATGTATTATAAAAAAAATCTCATACCTAATAAAAATATTAAAAGTTACTTTAGATGAAGTAATTGCTTGCTTCTGAAATATATTGTTTTAACGACGGACGACTACGGAACCCTACACTGCGCGTGTCACGACACGCACTTCGCAAATTTTTTATTTATCTGTAAGACGGGCACATAAAAAATACAAACAATTTTTATGCAGTCACATAAAAAAATATTAAAAATTAAGAGCTATATTGGTATAGAAGTGCCCTGAACTGTACTGTACCTGTACTGCACTTCAATAAATCTCAGGCTTAAAGTTAAATGTGAATCGACCTACATATTATAAGCGTCGTTTAAGAATAAAAGTCTAAGAAACAGAAATGTAGGTTTTCACAGATGTTACTCGACATCCAACAAATTCGCCAAAATACTATGAATTTAATTAATTTAGCACTATTAAGACTGGGTCAATTTGATCGTTATTAAAATTTTATAGCGAATAGAGTCGCTTCTCAAACTAAATTTTTAATAAACAACTTGAAAAAATCGAACTGCCTAAGTAGCTCAGTTGGAAGAGCAGCCGGAAGGTCGTGGGTACGAGTCCCACCTTAGGCAGTTCGATTTTTTCAAGTTGTTTATTTAAAATTGAGTCAATTTGTTATAAAAAAAAAGTATAAGTAGCTATATGAAAAATAAGTTCAGTAACTGTAAACTCTGTAGTTCAATTTTTTATACCGTCAATTATTGTTTGTTGATGAAATGTAACAACAACAACACGAAAAAATAATTTCTTTTGAAATAATATTTATTTTGAATTGTGCAAAGTAGGTACGAAGTGTTGGTTGTAAAGAAGCTTGCCTCCATATTAATGAACATCATGAATTAATGAGGCTACGACAATTTATTTCTAAATATAACACATAAATTATATATTATATACTCACGCTTAGCTCGGGCCTTCATTAATGGAGAATCCAACTTGGTTCGTCCGGGCAACATTGCTTTATCAAAATAAAAACATGATTTAATGAAACCCACATAAGACTACATTTTCTAATAAACTAATCACTGATCTGTCAGTCAGTCTCTGGTAGTAAGTATGTACTATGTTATCACGTTTTGTCTTCCACTCTTTCCGTGAGACGACTTAGGGACATCAGTACCTCTAGCATGAACCACTTTCGTCTTCGAATTGTTTGCGTATTCGATACTCAATCTTCGACTTAAACGATAATGTGACAATTTTGATTCTCAAAATAAGTTCGTGCAACCACATCTCATACTAAGTTCACTTTACGACACGTTCACAAGGGCGATGTTGTAGTTTTCTTACTAAATCTTTTGATAGCGATTCGAGTACGGAAACGATTTGAACTCGAAAGTTTTTCGTGCCAGCCGTACTGTACCTCTAGTAGGAAAAACTTTCGAGTTCGTTTCGTTGCGTATTCAAAGTGTCATCGAAAAATTTTGTATGAAAAATTAAACAGCGCCCCCTAGGGCGGCTATAATATAGGGGGCGCTGTTTAATTTTTCATACAAAATTTTTCGATGACACTTTGAATACGCAACGAAACGAACTCGAAAGTTTTTCCTACTAGAGGTACTGTACGAGCTATCGTACACTATTACTTGCACATTTCTTTTTATACGGGGTGTTTATTTCAATCGTCGCCATATTTAGGGAGTTGATTAAGTAGCTTATTCTGATCACGAATCAGTAAAAAAATTGACATCGAAAAAATTTTTAAACAAACTAACTTTAGTTAGTCAAAGACCAAACTAAAATACCAATTTTACACTACCTACTTTACGTGGCTTCCTTCAGTAGGCTATCCGAAATATTAAGCGAGCGATCCGCGTAGCTTGATGACGCCGCAGTGTAAACGTATTGCAGTATTGCGAGCCACAGTACAGTTGATGTCGCACGGAAAATATTCGCTAAAAATTCCACTTTCGTTTGTAATATTTTTTGGTGGATAATGCGTTTATATAAGTCATAATGATCACCTAAATATATGACGAGGATTGAAATCAACACCCTGTATAGTCAAATCTTTTATTGCTAAGTAGGCGTCAAACAGCTTACGTATAAGTTTGGTTTGAACTAGTTTCAATTCACGCCTATAAAATCCCTCAGTAATAAATTAGTGTATGAGCTGCACTAAAACGGGTCGGTTTTATTTAGCACTCTTCGGAGTAACTCATGAAGAGGGATAGCAACTATTACAACATCAATGCAAACATTATGTCTCCCAAACCCGTCTATCTAACGTGGAATGTTTGACAAGTCTAAGGCTGGGTTGCACCATCTTACATCAACTGTAACAAACGTCATAAACCTGTCAAACACCATACAAAATACGGGTGCGCCAAAGTTCACCTAAATTTTCAACTCCGAAAATTGGAAATCCGAAAATGTTCTTCCTAACATTTTTCATCCTAACAATCACAATTCCTAACTACCCTGTCTCTAATGTTCATAATTCCGAAGCATTCAACTTCATAATGTCATTAGCAATAAACATCTAATAAACTTTTATTTGTTTTCCTATATTTTCTCAATATAACCATCTTTTACACTATTATTCAAAGTCATATCTTTTTTGTTTAGATTTCTTTCTTTGACGATAATATTACTTGTCTGAAGTTCAAGTTTGTTGGCATTAGCACGTATACTTGAGGAAGTATATAGCGAATTGGTCCTATTCATAATTTATTGGTTTAACTTAAGTTAGAACTGCGACCATAACGTACGAGCCGAGCAAGCGAAGCCAGAGTGACGCTCCAGTCATTCAGTCAAGTTCCAGAAACGAATCGGTCCTATTCATAATTATTGGTTTAGGTTAGGTTAGAACTGTGACCACAACGCACGAGCCGAGCGAGCGAAGCCAGAGTCCCGCTCCAGCCATTCAGTCAAGTTCCAGAAACGAATCGGTCCTATTCATAATTATTGGTTTAGGTTAGGTTAGAACTGTGACCATAACGCACGAGCCGAGCGAGCGAAGCCAGAGTCCCGCCCCAGTCATTCAGTCAAGTTCCAGAAACGAATCGGTCCTATTCATAATTTATTGGTTTAGGTTAGGTTAGAACTGTGACCACAACGCATGAGCCGAGCGAGCGAAGCCAGAGTCCCGCCCCAGTCATTCAGTCAAGTTCCAGGAACGAATCGGTCCTATTCATAATTATTGGTTTAGGTTAGGTTAGAGCTGTGACCACAACGCACGAGCCGAGCAAGCGAAGCCAGAGTCCCGCTCTAGTTATTCAGTCAAGTTCCAGAAACGAATCGGTCCTATTCATAAAATTATTGGTTTAGGTTAGGTTAGAACTGTGACCTTACGATACCTTCGCGAAGAAAACCTGTACGTAGTACTTATTATTATTCTGTGGTATGAGTGAAAATATTATGGTAATTATGTTTAGGGATAAAAGTGTTATGATAAAAAACAGTAGAAGTTTAAATATATTTACATTAATGATATTATTAATTAAAATTTTCGGAATCATGAATGTTATTAACATCGCCAGTAGCACTACAAATAGTATGAATGAAAACTTTAGGATGAAAAATTTTAGGAAGAGTGATCATTCGGATTTAAAATCGTTAGGAAGAACAATTTCGGGTAAATAACTTTAGGTGAGCCAATATGGACCCACAAAATACACCGGTCGTCGTCATAGTTATCCTTAAAGTTAGATGGTGCAACTCAGCCTTAGTCAAAAACTTCAAACGCAAATCATGTCTACGCATTTTTTGCAAGTAACTTTGCGTCGTTCATATTGCAATTTGTTCTATGTCAAAAATGACAAGTTTACAGGAGAGTAAAAAAAAACAGCGTAAGGGAAAAAATCTTTTAAGACACCAAAATGGTTTTTAACTACTGTTTTCTAAGCATTTTGTTCTTTTTAATATAAATATAAAAGTCTCCATAAATAATATACATATATTTTGTAAGATTTTTTTTTGAATTTTTTGACATTGAACAAATTGCAATATGAATGACGATTGTACATTTTGTTGAAGTCCCAAAAATTAGTTTCAATTGTGGACGTCTTAGGCTGAGTTGCACCACCTAACTTTGACCGTAACTATGACGATTATCGGTGTCTTTTGTATGGAGTTTGACAGATTTTTGACGTTTGTCAAAGTTAAAGTAAGATGGTGCAACCCAGCCTTAATAGTTTTACTATTACCACACTATTACTAGTTTCACCTATTTGGTATGAGTAACTAGGTAAGTACAGTTGCCGATTTTGAGTAGGCACACATCCAGATAAGCATTGCGTTTAATGCTTATAATGTGATTTAAAAAAAAAACAGTTATCTTCCAAAAATAATATAAAAATTTACACTCAATTTTAATTTCGTTTCTATGACACTTTGGGACAGAGTTATATTTTTCTAGGCCTTAAGTCCTCAAACATTTGATGAAACACATTAATTATGGAACAGCAAGGTACTACGAGTAAGGGTGAGGCCCAATGAGGATCATTTCGATTTTTAGCTGTGAATGCAGATTTATAGGGCTAAGAAATCCTTAATACACAGTCCAAAAATTTTTGTTCTACGACAAAAATTGACGAAGTTATGGCCAAATTACTAAAAAAGTTCACTGACCGCCCGGCGCGGGGACGATGACGTCACTATATCCGATCCGAACGCTGCCGGCGTACTGCGTGGATAGAAAATATTTTTTTCTAGCCAAACTATCAGTTTTAGAGAAAAACTTGTAATGACATTTATTCATCAGAATAAAGTAAGTAATTTTTAAAAATAGAAATTGTGAAAAATGACGCAAAAAATCCATACGCTCATACGATTCAATGTAACGCAGAGACGCGATTGGGGTCTCCGCGGTGGTATATTTGGCGATTTATTCAAATAAGGTGTTCATAAGTATTGTTAGAGTCATATCTTTTTCCAAGTAAAATATAAAAATGTATAAGTATTAATTTATTTACTTCTAACAATAAGGTATAGCTGAGGCAGATACACTCTGCCTAGGCTACAAGACATTGCTATGAAGATCATTTCGATGTACACGCAATACCTACCTGTTATTTAGTTTTTCTGAGTTAAACCTACGTACCTATAAGCTGGGTATGACTTATCCCGCCCCCCAGGCCAGAAACTGGGTATTAGCATCATATTATGTATTATTATGTTCAATACAAACAATCATTAAGTTACACTCACCCCAACCGCGTCTCCGCATTGCATCGAATCCTATGAAAATGTGGTTTTTGGACATAGCGATACTTATTTTTTACAATTTTTATTTTTAAAAATTACTGGTCGATAGGTTACTTTATTTTGATGAATAAATGTTATTAAAAGTTTTTTTCTAAAACTGATAGTTTAGCTGGAAAAAAATATTTTCCATCCCAATAGTACGCTGGCTGCGCTCGATTCGGATATAGTGACGTCACGCGGCCCTGCGTACGTTGACTTTTAGCGGCAAAAACGGCCTATGTTTATTACTTAATATCTTCGTAAGTAATGGTCCGATTTGGATAATTCAAAAAGATATATCTTTCTTATGTCTTAAAGATTAACGTAGATACTAGTTTTATTGAATTTTCTACAACAGTACTGATCCTCATTAGTCCGTTGCGCTGCGTCGCGTCATAAAAACTATATAGAACCCTAACTACTAATCAATAAATAAATTGTACAGGTACTTACGTGGTGGGTGCCGATTGCTCTTGATCCCTGAGTTAGTACGTGGAGGCGGGGGAATACGCGGTACAGCTAAATAGGACAAGATAAATAATTAAATAATGACAAACTCACTTGCCAACTATTAAATATTAAGGCTGAGTTGCACCACCTAACTTTGACCGTAACTATAACTATAACCGGTGTTTTATGTATGGAGTTTGATAGATTTTTGACGTTTGCCAATGTTAAAATAAGGTGGTGCAACCCAGCCTAAGAGTAAAAACAATTTTCAACACAACATGCAAAGCTGGGCAAAAGACAGTTACACCGTCATCCTGTAATAAAACAGTTACAGATAGTAGTAACAATTTATATTAGGAGTTAATTAACGATTACCTTTAACTTCGGAAATTAATAAAGAATTGTAAGTCTTAAACTAATACCATAATGAATATTTTAAGAAACTTACGACGTCGGGTGGTCCTTGTTGTGGTCGAGGGAAGCATACTAGAAAAGGCTTCTATCGAAGTACCTTTAACAAAAATAAACAATATTTTATCATACACTAAGGCTGAGTTGCACCACCTAACTTTGACCGTAAGTAACGTTAGCCGGTGTTTTTTGTATGGAGTTTGACAGATTTTTGACGTTTGTCAAAGTTAAAGTAAGATGGTGGAACCCAGCCTAACTGTGCCCGCGTCGTAAGCGTGAAAATAGTTTGAATAATATTTCCGTTTGTGCAACATTTTTCTTTACTGCTCCGCCCATTTTTTCTTTACTGCTTTGGGCTATCCAACACAAAACGAATTTATGAAATCGGACAAGTAGTTCCTGAGATAGCATTCAAACAAACTCTTCAGCTTTATAATGTTAGTAAGTTTATTAATTGAATAAAAAATGAGTTATGTGTAATAATCTTTCCTTCTTTCTAATTTTGAAGCACGGATGTTTTTTGAAACACCAAAATAGTAAAGTAGTCAAAAAAATTAAATAAGTCTAACATACTCGTAGATAACAATCTCCTGGAAATTCTGAACCTTAACTCGGTTGGATTTTCAAACAGAGGTCCCGTTTACTATATTATTTTGCTCCATAGAATATGTATAGAGATAGATTTGAAACGATCAGGCTTAACTAGTTTGTATGTGTACTCGTACCTACATTTGTTAAGAACTGAAACTTACTACTATTTGTAGAGCGAGCCGGGGCCATAGTTGACACACCTCCTTTAACAAAAGAAAGACAGTTAAAGTAACGGAAAAAATCCAAAAATACGCATCACTAACTAAACAAAATACAAAGTCCGCGCGCTGAACGCGATAAGGGAGCGTCCATTTAATTACGTGAGACAATTATAGCTATTTTTCAACCCCCCCTCCCCCCTTGGTGAAAGTTAGTGAGATTTTTCTAGACCCCCTTCCCCTCCTCCCTAATCTCACGAGAGATTTTTCAAAAATAATAAATGCTAGGTAATTTAGTTAACCTCTTAACGTAACATACTATCAATCACAATAAGATCCAACTTACGGTTGTGGGTGGTAACGGTCGTCATAGCCGTTGTAGTCCTCGGAGCCAAATTCCTCAGGTGCGGGTACTCTTCACCGAAATTCACGACAGTCGCCTCTTCAAGAGAAAATATAATAATAAGGCCTGGTTCAGACAGAGATAATTGCGCGGTAGCTGGGCAGTTCTCGTACATTTCACATTAAATCGTAAACGCACGGGGGTGCCATTAAATTTTCTTTCTCTTTTACACTTATATCAAGAGAAAAAGAGAGACAAGGTACTACTTATTCTTACTTATGGAGAGACACTGAGATCAAATATACATTTCTATAATAATCTAAGGAGCTAATTGGTAGCTAAAACCTTAAAAAATAGGTTATTCAGAACGTTAAAATAGTATGAGATAGGTATTATGTAATACAAACATAAGTAAAGATAAATGTGAAATACTTACGGGTGCGGCGGCGGGATCGACCTGAGAAAAAAGCAAAATTTATTAATACATTAATAAATTTTAATAGTGTTCGTTTTGTTACAGACGGACAACAAAGTGACTCTATAAGGTTTCCTTTTGAGGTACAAACGAACTATTTTATGAGTAAAAATAAATAATTAAAATAAAATCGAAATTTTATCATCTTAATCAACTTACTTATCCTCCGTTGGACTCCAGATGGAGTCTCGGAGCTGATTCCGCCAGGGGTTGCTAAAGACAAAGAAAATTGTGATTTAATAACTACAAAAATACTAATAAATATTTGTTATTTGGCCTAGCTATAAGTTAGTAAGGCAGAAGTAATACTAAACTGGTGTATACAGGGTGGAATTTTGTAATGCCACCTGGAGGGTAAGTACTCTTAATACTGCAGATAGAAAATTTTACTCAAAGAAAACATTCCTTTATTTAGGAAAAGAAATAGAACTGCATTCAAAAATTTCTAAAAATTTGCTTGCCACACCCGGGAATCGAACCAAATTTTGTTAAAAATTACACCCTGTAGTTTTATTGCATCGATCGTTAGGGTTAGTATAAGGATGAAATCTCTAACAAAAAACTTGATAAATCAAATGAAAGGAAAACCATGAAATCTTAAATTATTTTAATTATTTACAGAAAATTGTATGGTATGGTGGTGAATTTTCGAAAATTTAAGAAAATCTTTGAATGCAGTTCTATTTCTTCTCCTAAATTAAGGAATGTTTCCTTTGGGTAAAATTTTTTATCTACAGTATTAAGAGTACTTCCTTCCAGGTGGCATTACAAAATTTCACCCTGTATTGTACTTCTAAATATATAATATAACTAAAAGGTGACTGACTGACTGACTGACTGACATAGTGATCTATTAACGCACAGCCAGCCCAGCCCAAACCACTGGGCGGATCGGGCTGAAAAGCATGCAGGTAGATGTTATGACGTAGGCATCCGCTAAGAAAGGATTTTACGAAACTAGGTACACCCCTAAGGGGGTAAAACGGGATCCACGCGTACGAAGTCGCGAGCGGCCGCTAGTTAAACTATGTAAATAAAAAGTCTCCCTTACAAATCTATTACAAGTATATTACTAATATTATAAATGCGAAAGTAACTCTGCCTGTCTTGCTTTCACGCCTAAACCACTGAACCGATTTTGATGAAATTTGGCACAGAGATAGTTTGAGTCCCGAGAAAGGACATAGGATAGTTTTTATCCCGGTTTTTGAAACAGGCACGCGCGCGATAAAGTTTTTCTGTGACAGACAAAATTTCACGAGTGTGAAGCCGCGGGCGAAAAGCTATTTGTAAATTAGAACTTTCGTCAAATAAATACAGTGTGAGTCACGTTAAAGTGTACATATGAAAATAGATGAAACTAGACCAATTTTTATCGACAAAAACGAGGTCAAAAATTTTTTGCGATTTTTTTTAATTTTTATAGAATATTTTTTCTTCCTATTACTTATTGTAAAGAAAACGTAATAACTTTTAAACTAAGCGGTATATCCTAATAAAATAAAAACAGTAATAATGCTAAATAACAGGCGATACTAAAAAAATACATAAAATACACAAAAACCGGCCAAGTGCGAGTTGGACTCGCGCACCGAGGGTTCCGTACAAACCTACAAGGTTTACAAAGTTCGTTCATTACGACAATCGAGTCATAACTATGGTATTATTATTGCAAAATGAAATTCATAACATTACAATGGGGAAAGATGGAGGAGCATAAATTTAAGACAAAGATCTCTAACGTTTATGTAAATAATAATGTCATTGAATTTAATTATAAGTATAACACTCTAAGCAGTTAGGACGCATTTAGATTATACAGCTACATTCACCAAAACATCGGGATTGAATGACGATGAGTGAGGTCGTCTTTGCCGTTTGAAAAATGTTGCCCTCCCCATACATAGTATAATAACTCGCGGTCATTGCTGTAACTAAAATTATGTTTACAATCACAATTTTTTTGGTGGTATAACTACTTAAAATTTTAAGCTTTTCGGAATTTTTCTGTTACCTGTGCTGTAAGCTATTGCTTCTTACCAAATTTCGAGATTCTATGTCAACGGGAAGTGGTCTTTAGGTTTTAATTCCCTTGCGTGTAGTTGCGAGTTTCAAAATATGCGGTATCAATGGTTGTACTTTTGCGTTTTTGCGTTGACTTAGAATTTTTTTTTTCACGGGTTAAAGGCAATTAGATCTAAGTATTTGATATGAATTTCAACTTGATAGCTCTACGCGTTCATGAGGAAAAAAGTAATAAGTTTATATTTATTAAAAAATATATATTTTGTAATGTAACTAAAAATTTAAGGTTTTCGGAATTTTTCCTGTGTGTGCTATAAAACGTTGCTTCATGCCAAATTTCAAGATTCTAGGTCGACTGGAAGTACCCTTTAGGTTTTGATTCCCTTGCGAGTACTTGCGAGTTTCAAAATATGCAGCTTAAATTGCTGTTTCTTTTGATTGCGTTGGCTTAGAAGTTTGATTTTTTCACAGCTTCAAGGGACAGTAGACCTGAGTAATTGATATAAATTTCAGCTTCATACCTCCACGCGTTCCTGAGAAAAAGGGTCTTGACAGACGGACGGACGGACGGACAGACGGACAACAAAGTGATCCTATAAGGGTTCCGTTTTTTCCTTTTGAGGTACGGAACCCTAAAAAAGGCCAACAAATAATAAAAAATATACTTTTTGAAAAAAACTGCTTTTAAATTCGTGTTTTTTTGGTTATTTGATAAAGAAGAACGGTCATCTGTGACCCAGGCCCGACAGAAACGAGACATACCTCAGTTTTTTTGTCATGTCTTAATTAGTCAAATTATATATTTTTTATATTCGAAATCTATGTATAACACCAAAATATTACCCTTTGTTTTTGTTCAGGCGTTATACAAAAACTAATACAAAATGCCTATTTATCACCAAAATTGGTAAATGTATGTACCTAAATGTCTATTACAGCTGCTATGGAATGTATCTAGGTGACCTGGAGATACAGCCGGATTATACAAGGTGGAAACGATAAGTGATCTCACTCGATTATTTCTAAACTATACAAGATATCGAAAAACTAGTTACTGATTCTGAAAGTGTTTCACGAGCTCTTTCAAATGGTACCAATAATAGGTTACAGATTATGGAAGCTGGTAACATTGAATTTTTGGATTTTGTAACTTCTCGTTTCCACCCTGTATAATCCGGCTGTATCTCCAGGTCACCTAGATACATTCCATAACAGCTGTAATAGACATTTAGGTACATACATTTACCAATTTTGGTGATAAATAGGCATTTTGTATTAGTTTTTGTATAACGCCTGAACAAAAACAAAGGGTAATATTTCGGTGTTATACGTAGATTTCGAATATAAAAAATATATAATATAACTAATTAAAAGACATGACAAAAAAATTGAGGTATGTCTCGTTTCTGTCGGGTCTGGGTTTTTTTTGTATGGGGTGTGACCGTTCTTCTTTCTCCAAAAAACGCCCCTATAACAGGTGGTTTTTATTACTTTGTATTACCTATTCTCTATCGTATTATCTTTGTAAAACCAAAAATCGCATGTCTCTATCCCTATCACAACATTTGCTATGATCGTTTGAGCAAAGGCCTGCCACAACATTATTCTCCGCTACAGGTAGAGACAATTTTTATTAGACTTTGTGGTATTATAAAAATGTGTAAAGGAAAAGTGAGCTTATTATTTTAATTTTCTTTAAAACGGTAACTTATAGACCTGGATATATTTTTAAGGTAATACACTATTTATTATACAGTGTGAGTCACGTTAAAGTGTACATATGAAAATAGATGAAACTAGACCTATTATTATCGACAAAAAAGAGGTCAAAAAAATTTTGAGATTTTTTTTTTTATTTTTATAGAATTTTTTTTTCTTCCAATTACTTATTGTAAAGAAAACGTAATAACTTTTAAACTAAGCGGTATATCCTGATAAAATAAAAACAGTAATAATGCTAAATAACAGGCAATACTAAAAATATACATAAAACACACAAAAAAGGCCAACAAATAATAAAAAATGATACTTTTTGAAAAAAATGTGCTTTTAAATTCGTGTTTTTTTTGGTTATTTGATAAATTTCTCCAAAAAAAAACTTTTTTAAAAACAAGCTTTATCCTGAAATGCAGTTGTACTAAAACGAAAAAAATAATTGTATGCTTGGTTCAAAGAATTTCGAAAGCTTGTATCGCGCATGGAATTTATTCCTCTTTTTTTCTGTTTGCGCTACAAGCTTTCGAAATTCTTTGAACCAAGCATACAATTATTTTTTTCGTTTTAGTACAACTGCATTTCAGGATAAAGCTTGTTTTTAAAAAAGTTTTTTTTATTATAATTTTATTTTACACTTTTTAGTTGTATCTCAATCTCTGGGTCATTATTTAGCACCAAAGTGCTCGAGAAGTCGAATCCAACGAACCCAAACTCGATAAGATTCCGCCGTTTCGTTTAGGAGTTCCTATGGCCACCTCCTGACTCCATCATCAGGACCCTGGACATCATCTAGCACCCATTCTTTTTTCATTGTACGTCAATGACATCCCCAAATATCCGAATACGGATTTAGCCCTCTTTGCGGACGACACCGCACTCTACAAGTCCGGACGTAATCGGAATTACGTCATCTTGGCGCTCCAACGCGCAGTCACACAATTAGGCGAATGGTTCAGGAAGTGGCGTATCGAGGTAAATCCCGAAAAAAGTGCAGCAGTGTAGTTTTCTAGGGCTTTGTCTGCGAAACGTCCTCCGGTTCGCACTCGTCCTAATGTCCCCACCCATCTCACCTTATTTGAACAAATTATTATTTGGAAGAGTGAGGCCAAGTACTTAGGTGTCACCCTCGACCAGAGATTATCGTTCGCTCCGCACCTCAGACGTGTCTTGAGCCATGCGAACCACTACACCCACCGACTCTACCACCTAGTTGGAAGGAAAAGTAAATTGTCACTTAGGAATAAGTTGACAATTTACAAAACCTGCATCCGTCCAGTGTTGACTTACGCCCAGTCCGGTGTTTGCTCACACGTCCTGCACAGTCCTTAAGAAATTCCAGACCCTCCAAAACAAATTCTTACGCCAAGCCGCGGATGCCCCGTGGTTCGTACGTAACACGAATCTCCATAGAGATTTCGAGATCCCATCGATTGATCACTTTATGAAAGAATCCTCTCGCCGCTACTTTGATAAAGCGATCAACCACAAGAACCCTCTTATCGTTAGCGCCGCCACGTACACACCCCAGAAAGATGTCGCTGCCCAATACCGACAACCTAGGCATGTCCTAGACGACCCGGACGATCCTATTACCGAATTTCTGAACACAGACATCCACAACACAGTAGCTCGTTACACCGTACTCGCCGGCGAGTACGAGGCCCTGCCTTCCATTTCAGACGGTACAGACATGTACCGGGCCGGTTCTCCCCAATCCGTCCCCCGGACACGGCCTGAGCCGAGATCCGAGCCTACCGTGGCGCCCTCAGGCCGCGTCCGTAGTCCCCCTCGATCGGGCCCACTAGAGTGAGCCCACCGTAGGCTGGACTTTGGTCCAACACCGCGGTGGGCAACCCTCTAGTTGGGTTCGCCACTGATCGGGCGCTTTATGCGGGCCGATCCCGATCGCGAACGTCGGTCTGCGACGAGCGCGCGTCCCTTCAAATCATCTAGCACTAAACTGCTTGAAAAGACAAATCCAACGAACCCAAACTCGATGAGTTTCTGCCTTTTCGTTTAGGATTTCCTATGGCCACCTTCCAAATCCATCATCAGGACCCTGGAAATCATCTAGCACTAAACTGCTCGAAAAGACAAATCCAACGAACCCAAACTCGATGAGTTTCTGCCGTTTCGTTTAGGAGTTCCTATGGCCACCTCCTGACTCCATCATCAAGACCCTGGACATCATCTAGCACTAAATTGCTCGAAAAGAAAAATCCAACGAACCCAAACTCGATGAGTTTCTGCCGTTTCGTTTAGGAGTTCCTATGGCCACCTCCCTAATCCATCATCAGGACCCTAGACATCATCTAGCACTAAACTGCTCAAAAAGACAAATCCAACGAACCGACACTCGATGCGATTCCGCCGTTTCGTTCAGGAGTTCCTATGGCCATCTCCTGACTCCATCATCAGATCAGCTCAATGGTATCATAACATTGCATTGTCATCGTACTTACATAAGTATACCAAATTTCAGCTCAATCGGTTGAGGAGAAGTGGTCTTAAATTCAGTTGCAAGATTTGTCCCACACATACTAACAAGTGAAGTCAATATAAAGCTTGTAAAAATGCCCCTATAACAGGTGGTTTTTATTACTTTGTATTATTCTCTATCATATTATCTTTGTAAAACCAAAAATCGCATGTCTCTATCCCTATCACAACATTTGCTATGATCGTTTGAACAAAGGCCTGCCACAACATTATTCTCCGCTACAGGTAGAGACAATTTTAATTTTAACTAAAATGCTTATTTTACTTCGAAATCTTTTGTTTTTATTTGAAATCTAACTTGTCTTTATCAAAATTACAAATCTAGAGCCATTTTCAGTTTCGTTGTTAACGAAGCGTTGAATGGCGCGCCCGGAGAGGCTTAATTCAAACGATCATTGCAAACGTTGTGATAGGGATAGAGACATGCGATTTTTGGTTTTACGAAGGTAATACAATAGAGAATAATACAAAGTAATAAAAACCACCGGTTATAGGGGCATTTTTTGGAGAAATTTATCAAATAACCAAAAAAACACGAATTTAAAAGCAGATTTTTTTCAAAAAGTATCATTTTTAATTATTTGTTGGCCTTTTTTGTGTATTTTATGTATTTTTTTAGTATCGTCTGTTATTTAGCATTACTACTGTTTTTATTTTATCAGGATATACCGCTTAGTTCAGAAGTTATTACGTTTTCTTTACAATAAGTAATTGGAAGAAAAAAAATTCTATAAAAAATTAAAAAAAAACTCATAAAATTTTTGACCTCTTTTTTGTCGATAAAAATAGGTCTAGTTTCATCTATTTTCATATGTACACTTTAACGTGACTCACACTGTATTAATAACTAGCTTTCCGCCCGCGGCTTCGCCCGCGTGGAATTTTGTCTGTCACAGAAAAACAATATGGCGCGCGTATTTGCTCACCGTTTAGACCTACCCTGGACTACGACAAACATTTTAAAACCAAAATCAGCTCAATCGGCCCAGCCGTTCTCGAGTTTTAATCAGACTAACGAACATCAATTCATTTTAATTTATACATATAGAAGATATAGGTAGATAATAATGACCACAATCAACTTACTTGTTCTCCGGATCGCGCCAGTACTCGGCGTCGGTCCAGGGGATGCTAAGGACAAAGGAAATATCGTTAAAATCACTACAAAAATACTGTATACTTAATAAAAAATAATAAATAAATGTATAAAACAAATAAAACTTTCGCTAGATTTCTTTAGATGTGGTTCCTATTAATTGTAATTGAAAAAGGATTATTTATCCATGCAAAACGGCAACTCCATATTTGAAGATCCATTTATTTGTAAAGTACCTAAGACATTTTGTTAATTTTTTTCTCTCTTCTTTTATTTTGTTCATTTTCATTTGTGTTTTCGTGTCAGATAAAGGTTTTTCTCTCAGATCTTCTATGATCTGAGGTTTTTCTATTTCTATTATAATAATAATCAAAACAACTTACGCATTCGTCGTGCGGTTTCGCCAGGGGATGCTAAGGACAAGAAAATGAAGATATAATAACTACAAAAATGCTAATAAATATCAAAGTTTTTTCTTTAGTTGGATGGATATAGATTGTATGGCATGAGTTACATAAAGTTGGTACCTGTCATCGTTCTTAAAAATACTTTTAAAAAGTTTCTTTGTATAAATAGAACTCTCATCAAAAATTTAGATTTGTGATATTTCTTAAAAATGGATAATGGAGAAGTAAGTTTTTTAAAAAGGAAACTCGTAAAATAAGTTGAAATAGGACTTTCGTCATTCAAATTTAGATTTGTGGTTCCTTAAAACTGGGTAGGTGATGAAAAAGTGAGATAATTAATTTGTGAAGTAAATACAGGGTGTTAGGTAAATGGGTATATGAGCCGACACTAGCCCATGTTAACATGGTCATATAAATGATATGGTGAAGTCAGAAATTTGATATCATCATTTTAATTTTTTTAATTTTCATACAAAATATATTTTATAAAATCCGATTTGTATGAAAAATA
Organism: Ostrinia nubilalis; assembly: GCF_963855985.1. Classification (NCBI taxonomy): domain Eukaryota; kingdom Metazoa; phylum Arthropoda; class Insecta; order Lepidoptera; family Crambidae; genus Ostrinia; species Ostrinia nubilalis. The sequence continues at coordinate 23,453,081 of NC_087119.1, read as the reverse complement.
AAATAATTAAAATGAAGTTGTCAATTTTCTGACTTCACCATACCATTTATATGACCATATTAACATGGGCTAGTGTCGGCTCATATACCCATTTACCTAACACCCTGTATAATGGTCATCAGAAAAATCGGCCCACCTACGTTTTACAGGAAAACTCGTTTCTACTGACACAATCATGGTGCCCCAACAATATTAGTGTTATTTGAAAGCCCAATAAATATCCTTAAAGAAAAACATATTTAATTTCTTAATACCTAAACGATTAACATAAACGCGATATACAATAAATGTGACTTGAAAAAAGACCTCACTCTGGGATCAATTAGACCAATTTTTATGGTTATAAAACCAAATAATGATCTCACGTGTCCTCTTTAACAGATGGATAGCGATTAATCCCAACTTAACAGTTTTATAGCCATAAAAGTTGGCTCAAGCGTAATTACCTGTTTTTTGAAGAAGTGACTCTGGATTCTTCTACAGACACATTTTTGGGGTAAAATACCTTTCCTTTAATGAAATGAAGTTTAGAACTAGGCTTTTAAATGGTGCCAATATTGGTGGGAAGTGGGCATACGTTTGAAAGCTTGTCGCGGGAGGGTCGATTTTTGTGATGACCAGTGTATTAACCTTTTATTGTTTTAAACTTTCATGGTCACTAACAGGCTGGGCATGCAGGTAGATGTTATGACGTAGGCATTAACGGGAATTAATTAAAACGGGATCCACGCGTACCTACGAAGTCGCGGGCGGCCGCTAGTTATTAGTAATAGTCAAAATAAACTTACGCGTTTGCCGAATAGTTTCAGGCATAGGACAGGTGTCCTCTCTTGCAGCTAAGGACAAAAATATGACGTTTTAATACTCTACAAAAACTACTAGTGAGACTAGTGTTATGGAACTTGTAGGCCACGGAAATTGTAAGTCTAAGATTTGTCCTTTAGTTACTAATAAAAAACAAAAAATCTATACTACTGGATCTTAACATTGAACTTCCATGGCTGAAATTAAAATGATGAAAAGATAGTAAAATACTTACGAGTTATAAAAATCGCCGTTGTGGGCACGATGGCGGGGTCTGTGGACAATTAATTTGTACATTATAGATTATACTTTAAGGTCATAGCACACTTATCAACCTGGAAAGGGATCAATAAGGTATCGCCTTTCGCCGCGCTGTCAACCGCGAGGCGATGCGTTTACGTTACGATGCGGAAAAGTGTGCGTTGAAGTATCTACGGAGATTCATACAAAGAATATAGACCGCCTCGTGTTGATTCGATTTTCGATCCATTGGGTGCGTGCGTTTTTTTCCTTTAGTCCTTTAAATGTGTGCGTATTTTTTAATCAAAAACTACCTATTAAATATGGCGAGGATTGAAATCAACATCCTGTATAGTTTATTTTAAAACAATTATGAAATTATAAAAATAATTTAAAAAACGCTAGGAAAATATAGTAGTAGTATAGTAGGAAATACGGCTCCGGCCCAATATGAACCTTTCAGCAGTAATAAGTTCCTGGAGGGTTTAAGCTACGAGATAGAGAAAAACAGTGTGAAAATAACGAACGTCGGAAATGTCCTACTGCGTGTAAAAAATAATGCTAATGGTATGTAATTTTGTATTAGACTGTATACAGGGTGACAGGGATACTCGACCTATTCCTTGAAATGGGTAATACTAGAGGTCATTAGTAGTCAAGTAGGGTCAAGTCAAAAAATTGTGTTTATTTAAAAAAAGCGCTTGGCCGAAATTTACAGTCATGGAAATAAAAAGTTAATTTACTGTAAGTACTTTTTTTTTTCAATTTTCACTGAACATATTAATCATCATAATTTTTAATATTGTGTTCTTTTCCAGAAATTAATGGCTTGCCTAATCCTAATGTGACATGCATCAAACGTTTTGAATTTGAATTTGAATTATTCGCTCAATCTGTGAGGGGGCCCTGGTGACCTGTATTACAGGTTACCTCTGAGACCTACTTCAGGCACCAGTCTCTCACAACGATATGGGTTCGCTGGTCCAGCATTGTAATAGACCTAAGTTAATTAAGACGCATATACTGTTGTAAAGAGATGAACAAACGAACTATTTATTTATTTATCATTTGTTGCTAATGATCTCTAGTATCAAGGAAGGATTAGGTCATATTGTGTCCCTATCACCCTGTATAACATTAAATTATACTTACGTATACACTCAGAAGACGCATCTCGATTTCCTTCATCTTGTGCTGCAACAACAAATAAAATTGTTATTATAAAGCGGCGCCTGAAAAGTGCTGGTGAGAAAGGACAAAACATAAATAAACAAATATGGTAGGAAGCTATTAATGTATTTAACATTTTCTTATTAACAGTGCTGCACTGCTAATGGTATTGATTTTATTTATATAAAATGTCAATAACTGTGCCTGCGACTTAGTACGTGTGTGAATCGCACTAATATTATAAAATTAAATGCGATAAGTTTGTGAGTGTGTATGTTTGTAACTTCTTCACGTCTAAACGGCTGGAGATATTTTAATAAAATTTGGTATGGAGTAAGCTGACACCCTGGATTAACACATAGGTTTTACCACTGCGGGGCACAGCTAGTCGTTTGAATAATAACTGCCCATTGTGGAAATATTTTTCATTGATGCTCCGCTTGACTGATTGACTGACTCACTCACTCATCAAGAAATCCCAGAAACTACAAGTACTAGGAGTCTAAAATTTTGCATGAGGATTCCTTTTAGAACGTTGGGAGCTCACTAAGACGGGATTTTGCAAAATTCAACGCCTAAAGGGGTAAAACGGGATCCGCAAGTATTAGTCTACTATTGGATTTATTATAACTGTCTAACTATAGAGTCATTAATTTTTGTCTGGCGTTAAGAGCCACGTCTAGATCTAAATGTTTTTAAAATGACTTGAATTCGTGGATTTGATTCCCATTAGGCAGTACGATGTTTCCAAGTTATTTTAAAAATGTCTTTAGAATTATTGATTATTTTGTGTATCACTTACCTGCGTTACTAAATGTTGCACGGCGCGTCGGTATAGCAGGCATTCGGCGACGGGGTCTGCCGACCGCTCCGCTTGTTCTTGGCATGGCGCGGGCCTCAGGAACATGGCCCATAGCATCATCCGCTTCAGAAAAAAAACATGACAAAATAACAATAGCACACAAAAATAACATTATATTGCATGCGAACATTAAGACACGACCATTGGTTGATATTATCAATTTCAGCATACTAATGCCAGCATATTTTTGCCCTAGTTCATTATCTTTATTTTGTATTATTTTGTTTGTAATTTAGCTACCTACTTAGGTAGGTAGGTAATGTTTTTAAAAAACATATTTGTAAAACAACTTACCCGTGTCAATAAAGTCTCTGGCTAGTCTATAGCAACACGAATGGAGAGCACCTCTACTCTACCAGCTGTACATATAATATAACATTTAACACACATACATTCACATTAACATAAAAAAATCACGCACACACTAAAAACATTAATTCCAACAGAACAACACAGAGGCAACACAGAACAACAAAGCTTACGACACAAAAACTATACATTTACAACTAGGTAGGTATTTATGTACCTACCTACTACATAAAATATAACATACACATAATAGTAATTTACACAATACAACAAAATCTATCTATAATACCACAACACTACTACGAGTATCTACTCCTTTACCTAAATCATTTTCTTTTTTATGTAACATTAATTTGATAGTAACGGCATCAAATGCACTCTCCGAAGTACATAAAATCCAATCTGCTCTAATCAAGGTGAAAATAAAAAAAAAATTAATTTTGCTATTTTGTGAACCCCAACTCTATTTCGACAAAGACCTCTCTGTGTGAAATTTTAGATTTTAGTAGTTTCTTAAAAAAAAGGTTTAAAAAAAATTAATGACCGAAGGTAGTAGTAGTAAGGTATACGTACGTGTTTTTGTACTTACGTATGTAATCTGAAAAATAAAAAATATTATTAAGGTTCGGCCAAACCAACGCGTGCAACCAGCGTGCACGATGGCGATGGCGATCTGACCTAAACGCATTGGTTTGGCATTTACAATAAACTACTTCCTAATACTTTTAGCATAATATTTAGACTATTTCTAAAAAGAGACTGCGCAACCGACACGGCACACCAAGTTGCTATTAACCTGCTACCAGACTAGGGATATAAAGGTCATAGCAGACTTATCAACTCGGAAAGGGATCAACACCTTTCACGAGAAATTAAAAATATCTTTTTTCCACACAAGCTATCAGTTTTAGAGAAATACGTTTTATGACTTTTATTTATTAGGATAACGTTACCTATCGATAGGTAATTTATAATTTTTAAGAATAAACGTTGTGAAAATATCGCATTTTCGATCCAAAGCCTCTACGTTTGCGCTGCCTCAAAGTAAACATTCGCAAGCAAATGGTATAACAGAATTGACCCCAATGTTGGATGGATCACATGGATCTTTTCAGATCCATAATTAGTAGAACTATATGATTAAGTATATGGATGGTGTATGAATGCCAACACACTATTTTGAACCGCAACGTGACCTTCAATTTATAGTTAACTAATAGTAATGTACCTACAAAGTATTTTTCGTATTAAGCCACAAAATGCGGACTCTTACCGCAGATCCGTAGCACAAATGACAATGGTAGTATGTGTATTACATTCGTCAAATCAGCATGTTGACAACATCATTACATAAGTTGAAATGTTGTCTTTATTTTGAAGGGTGGACCGACCGATCTCTATCATCGAACAAACCAAGAGCCATTATGATCTACAACTCTCTGATTCCTACTGGGGTGGCAAAATTTCCACTTTTCTTTGAGTTTCTACCTATTGCTGTCATCCTAATAACTACAATTTCGTCACATATTTAACAACTCGGAAAGAGATCGTAACCGTATCGCCTTTCGCCGCGAGGTTAGGCGGGCGTCCACCCTACGTAAGCACGTAACGTAAACAAATCAGCATCAACTCGGCGTCGCCTACCCATAGCCGAGTTGATGCTGATCCGTTTACGTTACGGTGCTTAGGTAAGTACGTGGGGTGGACGCCTGATTGACCGCGGCGTTTACGTTACGGTGCAGATAAGTGTGCGTTGCAGTATGGAGTTTCATACAAAGAATACTGACCACCTCGAGTTAATATGGTTACCTAATACCTTTAATTACTATTTTTATATGTATACTATACTTATTAATTAACACTGTTAATGATGACATAGGTAGTAGACCGACCGAAAGTTTGGATTCAGCAAAAATCTAGCTTTGGCATACTTTCGATCTCGGAAAATCTGTCGAATGTTAGTAGTTTTCATTATTTCCTAGCAGTAATACGAGAGTAGTTTCAAAAAATTCCAACCTGACTCTTAAATGAGGTTAATTAGAAACAAATTAATTTCTCTTTCATAACATAAGCTCGAAATTTTTCTACGTGATCGAATTAGAAATGAGGGAAGACGCAAGAGGAGGAACGGAATATCAGGCCTCCCACTCGGTGGACCGACGATCAGTTAAAGGTCGCGGGAAGCACCTGGATATAGGCAGTTTGGGACCAGTCATTGTGCCGGCCTTTATCCAGCAGCGTTATAGCAGAAACGACGAACGATAACAATATCATTTAAATTAGATTGTTAAAACATAACAGAATAAGGTAATTCTGCATTGAACTTGGTGCCATAGTAACTTTTTTCAGCTCAAAAGTACCTATCCAGTGGAAGGTGAGACCAGGGATTTGCATCGTTCTTTATACAATAAATCAAAGAAGCCCAAACTCGATAGGGTTGCATCGTTTTATTACAGAGTTCCTATAGCCGCCTCCCATCATCATCATCATCATCAGATCATATCCTGGACATCATCTAAGTCCAAAATACCTACTTCTTAAGATAAATCAAACAAGCTAAAATTCGATAGGGTTGCATTCTTTCATCATAAAGTTCCTTTGACCATCTTCCATCATCATCAACATCGTCATCATTGGGTCAAACTCTGGACATCATTCAAAACCAGTGTATATGTCAAGACAACACAAATGAGCCAAATCTCGATAGGGTTGCATCGTTCCGTTACAGAGTTCCTATAACGTACCTTCCACCATCATCATCAGATCAAACTCCGGAAATCATCCAAAACCAGAGTACTTTTTCAGACAACACAAACGAGCCCAAACTCGATGAGTTTGCATCGTTTCGTTACCGAGTTTCTATAACCGCCTTCAATCATCATCATTTATACCCTAGACATCATCTAAGTCCAGGGTTCTTCTTAAGACAGTCAAACGAGCTAAAACTCGATATCGTTGCATCGTTACGTCACTATCCTGTTTCTTTGGCCATCTTCCATCATCATCACCATCATCAGACCATACTCTGAACATCACTTAAAACCAGAGTACCTACTTCTTAAAACAAATCAAATAAGCCCAAACTCGGTGGGTTTGCATCGTTCCGTTAAAGAGTTCCTATAGACTATCTAACCTATCTTCCATCATCATCATCAGATCCAACTCTAAACATCATATAAAACCAGAGTACTTCTTAAAACAAATCAAATGAGCCCATACTCGATGGGTTTGCATCGTTCCGTCACAGAGTTCCTATAGCCATCCCCCATCATCATCATCATCAGATCCAACTCTGAACATCATCTAAAACCAGAGTACCTACTTCTTAAAACAAATCAAACGAGCCCAAACTCGATGAAGTTTGCATCGTTCCGTTACAAAGTTCCTATAGCCATCCCCCATCATCATCATCATCAGATCCAACTCTGAACATCATCTAAAACCAGAGTACTTCTTAAAACAAATCAAACGAGCCCAAACTCGATGGGTTTGCATCGTTTCGTTTCAGAGTTCTTATGGCTATATTATGTCTTCCAGCTCCATCATCAATTAATCAGAAGTGGGTATAATTCAGCAAGACTTCACTGAAACCTACCTACACATCGAGTTAAAGAGACAAAAGTTAAAAAATACAATGTTTTCAATGTTAGGTCGGGTTAATATGTTGTAATGTTGTAACGTATTAACTGTTAAGTGTAAAAGATATGTCTCAGTTATCAATTAATTTTTATCAAAACTTTTCGGTTTCGGACGAAAATCCTGTTTCGGTCGGACACTTATAGTCCGGTCGCCAAGTACGTAGAATTTCGTCCAATGACCCCAAGCTATCCATCCTTATCGCTCGCGCGTAATTATACATATTGCTGTCGCGACTGTGCGACAGGCGGCCGCAGTGAGTGTGCTAGCGCGACAGCAACATAATTTCGCGCGACGAATAAGGATGGGTATCTTGGGGTCATTGAACGAAATTCTGCGTGCTCGGCGACCGGGCTTTAGTCAATACTATCGACAGTTTTACATTAGAAGGAAATACATTATGTGCTATAATGTGAATTGAAGTGAGTAACGTTGATAATATAAGGAATATAAAGTGAATAGCTAGATAGGGTGTGTGCTATCAACGAATATGAAGTCGAAGTTGAAAAAGATAATTATGATAACTACAAGAAATAAGGTTTTTTCATCAAGGGTTCATGATGACAAAGCAATTCGAAAATTTCATCATGGGATCAATTCTGTTGTCATAATGTAGTATTACCAGCCAGCTAACATTAAACTCATTTTTGTCAGTTAAATGAGTTAAATCTCTAAACTACACTGACCTAAAAAAGTAAGTACACTTTCAAAATTGCAATGACTTTTTAAATACACAAAGTTATACTGAAGACACACAGAGATACTCGTATATATAAACAAAATGTACTCTTACTTTTGAAATAAAAAGGACTAAAAAGTCCTAATATTAATTTATTTTGATTATATTTAGTTTCAAAGAAAGCTAATTTGTTTCATAATGTTTTTTATTATTATTTTTTGTCTCTAGAAAAAAATATAAATACATACTTATTTAGAAAAAAAAAGTGGTATGGTAGATGCTTAATTCTCTAGGCCAGTGTATTTCTATGAATACTGACACGTGCAAAATATGAAAGAATGATAATAAAATGTAGGTACTTAATTTATAACTGTGAACTCACCGGTATCTTCGATGGCCAATGCACTTTCTTCATTGTCTTGATCCGGTACAACTGGGCAGAAAATAAATATGTTAATAGATTTATTTTATTTTTAATTACATTTCCAGGGAACTCAAAGCTAAGTATAGCTTCATCATTACGGGCATTCATCACAGTAGGGTAGTCACAAAATTCGTCAACAGTCAAATTCTACAATCGCTAAAGATTATTTGATTAAAATATCTGCTTGTTATTCTGTCTACCCGTTCAAAAAATGCTACTTAGGTGTTTTTTAAAGTATAAAATTGCCGTTTTGTATGGAGAACTAAAACCCAAGCCATACAAACATTTTTCCAATTTTTTAAGGTACCACACATCTTACATTAATGATTTAGACAACTATAGGATACAAAAAGAAAATATTTAAAATTGTTATCTGTAAAAAAATATTCATATTTTTATAACGGAAACGGACACCATTTTTGAAGATTTATTTCTAGTAAAAATAATATTGTATTAAGGGAATTTCTATACTAATTAATATTGAAGAAACAATCGTCAATATCATACTTAAATAATATTATTAATCTAATCCAAGCTTTCCTGAGTGGTACAAAAATCCTAGTTCGGTTTTTTGGACTAAAGAAACGTACCTACGAATCGGTACATTAAAGGACGTAGCACACTTATCAACCCGGAAACGGAACCGCGCCGTGTTGAATCCTTTCCAGGTTGATAAGTGTGCTGTGACCTTTATACTGATTGCAAATCAAGATCTAAAATAGTACTGTAAACTATGCAGACACTATGGACAACTGCATAAACTATGTGACTTAGGTAAGTTAAGGCAGAGTAAATACAAATGAGTAGGTCATCTTCATAGAAACGCACCGAGCGCGGTTTGTATGTGAGCGCACCAATACGTATGCGGCGCGCACGCATACACTTACAAAATTTAGCGTGGCTTGTGTGTTGCGCCGAATTTTGTCAGTGTGTGCGTGCGCGCCGCATACGTATTGGCGTGCGCTCACATACAAACCGCGCTTGGTGCGTTTCTATGAAGATGACCTACTCATTTTTATTTACTCTGGTTAAGGCCCAGTTCCCACCAAATTGGAAGCGGCACGGATCGCTCGATCGGGCTCGATGAAATCTGATTAGTTATTCCAAACAATTCTCCGCTTTAGTAGAAACCGGGCTTAGCTTTTCATCTGCAAAGGGATTTAAGGTACAAAACTACTTACGGTTGTCGCGGTCTTCGTCTCGTGCCGGCGACAGGGCGTTCAGGGCAGGAATTCGGCGACCTAGAGGACAAATGATAGAAAATATATGTAATAATGTCTTACCAATAATGTTAGTTCATTGTCATAAAAAGCTTTGCTAAAGCTCGATTTTAATTATTTTGTTCATTGATTGTGTAGACCTGTTATCGAAAATTCTGTGATATTAAACGTGTGAGTGAATGTAGGTCTGTTTTGATTATTGGGTAAACATAGATTAGACATTAGTAGAGAAGTAAAGTTGTCGTTTTATAAGGAAAATTAGGCTGAGTTGCACCTCCTAACTTTGACGGTAACTATAACGATAACCGGTGTTTTTGTACGGAGTTTGACAGATTTTTGACGTTTGTCAAAGTTAAAGTAAGATGGTGCAACTCAGCCTTACTACACTCAACATCAAATAAACCGAACCTTCCGCGATGCGAACTTTAAAGATTTTCTTCTGACACAATCATGATACCCCAACAATATTGGTGTTATTTGAAAGCCCAATAAATATGCTTAAGGAAAAACACATTTACTTTCTTAATACATGATTAACATATACCATAAATGTGACTTGAAAAAAGACCTCACTTTGGGCTCACCTCTGGGATCAATTAGACCAAATTTTATGGTTATAAAACCAAATAATGATCACACGTGTCCTCTTTAACAGATGGATAGCGATTAATCCCAACTTAACAGTTTTATAGCCATAAAAGTTGGCTCAAGCGTAACTACCTATTTTTTGAAGAAGTGACTCTGGATCCTTCTAAAGACACATTTTTGGGGTAAAAACCTTTCCTTTAATGAAATGAAGTTTAGAACTAGGCTTTTAAATGGTGCAAATATTGGTGGGAAGTGGGGATGCATACGTTTGAAAGTGCTTGTCGCGGGAGGTGCGATTTATTTGATGTCGAGTGTATTTTTGAACTTACATGCTTGTTGAACGTGCCATCTCCGTACTTAAACTTTGAAGCTTCGGCCAAACAAACGTGTGTCATGACTTAATTAATTAAATTCAATATAAATTATTTAAATATTTGTACGCTGACTGACATAATGATTTTAAGACCATTATGTTCAGCCTAAATAATTGTGCAAATAAATATTTTTTAATTTTAATTTGGCGAAAGCAATGGCGATCCTACTGATTTCTACTGTACACCGTCGCCATCGCCTCAGTAGAATCAAATCAATGATTCTACTATGCCATCGCGCACGCAGGCGGCACGCGTTGCTTTGGCCGAACCTTTAAACAATTCAACGAGCGTGTAATTTTTATTAGTAAGGGGGTAAGAATATGGGATTTGGGACTTTTGTAGCAAGAAGCTATAAGCAATCACACACATTAAATTTGATCTTTAAAAATACAATAAAAGATTTTAATTATACGAATACGAAAAACAAACTTGCATGCACAAACAACACAAGAATTAAGGAAAACATAGAGTGTAGGTACTTACATTAAAAAAATAACATCGATTTCCATACAACAGCCAGCCATTGCTAATGTTTACATAAAATTAAAAAATAAAAACATTAATAATTATTGTGAAAAATGACAACACTAAAAATAACACAAGGCATCAATACGACTGAAACTTAAACAATTAATACAGACGAAAATTTAAAAGACAACCATCCACTACAACATTTAAGAAAATAAATAACGACGAAGGAAGAAACAAATGAATGAGACGACAGATAAGACAGACTCCATGCACCAAATGACCAAGAATGGCCAAGAAGGAACGCGCTGGAGGACAGGAGGCTGAAATAATGTTACGAACATCGAATTTACAACATTTAAAATTTATAGTTATTGTTACACGAGTACTTACCGCGGGGAGGAATCGGTGGCTTATGGTCCATGCCTAAATAAAAGAACAAGGTTAATCATTGTAAGTTCTGTGATATTTTTTTTGGTAGTAGTATCGGAATCCTTTCATTGCGATTCATTCCTTTTCCAGCTCATACATTCATTCGCCTTCAAATTTAATACCTCAAGTCTATCAGGAATAGCATTCACTCATCTTCAAATTAAATTAATATAATTTAATAATTATAAGTTTCTTTTAACTCGCTTTGTGGAAGCGATCAAGCAGGATGAATTTTTCAAGATTGGCTTGTCAATCGTTACCTCAAAAGTAATTTATTTTATTATCTTTTTAAAATAAGACATTGCAAATTGGCAACTTATGCGAGGAATACGACGCAGGTATTTTGTATGACTGAAAGTCAACGCGAGCTTGAGCCTTCCTGCTGTCTACAATCGCACGCAATATAAATACATAGTGAAGCTAAACATACTTAAAACACAGCAAATAATAAGTCATGTAGGTATTTTTCACTTGGATTTCTCTGTTTTTACATTTAGTTTTTAGTTTAAGCATCTGCACATTAGAAAATTCATCGTGTTACATAAATAAATAATTAAAAAATTGAAAAATTCCTGAAAAGACTTGGTCTAAAATTAAAGAACATTATATAATTCTATATACATACCGTCAGCGGACAGCGCGATGCAAACCACAAGATAAGATAAGAATAAGAAGTTTATCACGGCCGTCATGATTAGCTGAAACAAAGAAAACAACACTTTAAAATACAATCAATAAAACTGGATTTTGACTAACAATAGCTTGACCGTTAACATTAATTTAAGTCAGTGACATTATTTTTCACCGATTTCAAAAAAAGGAGGAGGTTCTCAATTCGACTGTTTGCATTAGGTAGTTATCATCTCATCATTATGAACTGGTGATGGTAGGTACAACTGGTACAACTCCTTAGCGCTTAGGAGTTGGAGGATAGCTCTTTAAATATTATAGGTACAAATAGACCGACAGATGTATTCTGTCATGTTTTTAAGGTAGGCTTTTTAGGTTGCCGATATAGTAACCTGTATTTCTTAGGGAATATTATTTTACACTTAACATGGAGTGATAACATCAAGGCCATTAGTTAACTAAAAAGCAAGGTTGTCCGAGGTTTTGCTTGGAAACTATTGGCACTAGAGAGCTGTAATTTTGTGGAGGTATGTATATTAATCACGCCTACAAAATTTCACTACTTAAAACACTTAACGCACTAGTCTTGTTTGTCACAATTCCTTCTATTCTCCCGGTATTCTCCAGCAAAATTGGGTCAGAATCGGGCTGGCCGATGACAGGGTGGGGTCAGACTTGGGGTTTAACAGTTTGGGGAAGTGGTGAGAAGGGCACGCACACGGGGGTCTAAGGCAGGCAATTTTTTTTTTTTTTATTCATTATTGAGCAATTACATTATTTGATCCAAATAGCGTCCTAAATCCTCTTTAGGTTTGTCTAGACACTATTACCCCACAATTCAATGAAATGTGGGGTTGCTAAACTTGGAGGATTTGCATGTTGGGGAGGTGATGGAGACTTCATACCAGAAGTTTCAGGAGGGGGGGCTAGGGGGGGAATATGGGGTCGCAGATTTACGGGGTTTTTAAAGTTGGGGAGGGGTAATAGACTTCATACCAGAAGTTTCAGGAGGGCGGCCTAGGGGGGGCAGGTAGTAGGAAGGTGGGGTTGCAGATTTATGGGATTTTTCAAGTTGGGGAGGTGTAGGAAACTTTATACCAGAAGTTTCAGGAGGGTGGGGGGGGGGCAGATGGTAGGAAGGTGGGGTTTCAAATTTAGGGGGCTTTGCAAGTTGGGGAGGTGTAGGAGATTTCATACCAGAAGTTTCAGAAGTTAATCAAATTAATGATTGACAAATTAATCATGATTATGATTACTTTTTTGATCATGATTATTTTAATCAGGATTTATTTAATCATGATTAAAATTAATCAAATTAATTAAATGATTAAAAAATTAATTGATTAGTGCCAACACTGGTGTGAACGATGGACAACTACGGAACCTTACACTGCGCGTGGCACGACACGCACTTGGTTAATTGTTATTAGTGCATGTTTTTGGAGTCGGTTTTATATTTTTTCTTAAAATTTATGATAACTCGATTGTTTTTTAAATGGTGGATCCGTATATTTTGGTTCTAAATATGAACGTTTTCTGACTAACATTACTGTTAAAGGTATTAATTAGCGAGAAACAAAAATATCTATCTCCAAATCAGTCCCCTCCAATGTAATTTAATAACTTCTAAAGTCTCAATATAATCACATTTTAGGGCTGATTCAGATATCTTTTAACTGAAGAATAAACTTGTCATTTTGACATAATTTCCAACTAAAATAGTCAATGTGCCAAACTTACGCCCGTATTCACAAACATTATTAGATGACTCACGCCATGCAATTGCAATGGCATGCGTTATGAAGTCGTCAGGTCATAATTCAGTTGTAAAGGATAGAAGGGGAGGGTGGGCTATCTTGGCGCGTGACACGCAACACGCACTGTGATTCACGTAGGGCTGCAACAATACAGGGTGTGTGTACTCCGTAAGTGCAGTGAATTATAATTGCAAAATCGATTTCATTTGTTTTATCCCGTTCCCGTAGGAATTTCGGGAATTCCTTTCTTAGTGCACCTCTACGGTACCTAAGCTACGTCCCTTCCAAATTTCAAGTGCCAAGTATAGCCGTTTAGGCTGTGCGTTGATAAATGTCAGTCAGTCAGTCAGTTTCTTTTCCCAAAATTTCCCTTCACTACTCTGCTCCTAAGTATACTATAACCTGCCCAGGAGTATGAAGAATAATTGTACCAAGTTTCATTAAAATCCGTCGAGTAGTTTTTGTTTCTATAAGGTACATACAGACAGACAGACAGACAAAAATTTTACTGATTGCATTTTTGGCATCAGTATCGATCACTAATCACCCCCTGATAGTTATTTTGAAAATATATTTCATGTACAGAATTTACCTCTCTACAGATTTATTATAAATACCTATATAGATGGACCAATGAAACCAATGCAATGGTAGGTTGTAAAATTATTTCAATAATTAACTAAATTATCTAACCACAGCAACATAAATGTTTTGTGTGTTATTTTCCTGGCACAGTAAGAATAGGTGTATTTATATCAGCAAGGACTGCCCCCAATAAGACCTATCCATAGATACACCACACGTATGTGTTTGATGAAAAAAAAAATTTTTGAGTTCTAAGTATGGGGTGCCCCCAATAATTATTTTTATTTTTGCATCAAAATCTTAATGCGGTTCACAGAATACATCTACCTACCAAGTTTCAACAGTATAGCTCTTATAGTTTCGGAAAAAAATGGCTGTGACATACGCACGGACAGACAGACATGAAAAAACCCTAAAAAGATTAAACGTTTTTCATTTCAGAATTTAAAATTGTGTCTTATTTTGTACCAAATGTTGGCAACCCTAACCTTAACCCTTAAATTGGAGTGCAATGGTTTGTTTTATTCGTGCATTAATTATTAAGACACGCTTTTCTTTATAAAGGAAAGGAAAAAATGATTTCCACAGCGGGAGATCATTAATTTGACGAAAGGATCTATTTTTAACACTTGACTAGAGGGTGCAAAGTTGATTAAGGGCTGATTTTTCGATCGTCGGATAACTTTTAACTGAAGAGTAACGTCCGTATTCACAAACGATGCTTGCTTAAGTGAAGCAGCAAATCGAACGCACTTTGAATAGAGCTTTGTGATAGGTTCGTGTGTCACCCTGTGCGTCCACGCGCACTGTAAGACCTCATAGTATAGTACAGGAATGGCAGTATGAAATTACTGATTTTTCTTCAATATTCATTTTGTCTAAATACAGGGTGGCCAAAACAGTGAGGTCTAAAAGAAAAATTTAGATTCCTTACATCAAGGTGTATCTAAATCACCCCCATGTATGTTCTACGATTTTGCTTAGTTTAGGAGATAGAGTTAATTTTATGATATTTTAAAATTGTATGACCTATTAGGCTTTAAATTTTTTTATCTTTTTTTTTGGGTTGACTTTTCTCAGATTTCTTTTTTCGACAGATAAATTGCAGATGTTTGAAAAAAAGAATCATCTTCCTATCTTTGATGCAAGATACAAAAGTTTTGCTAGAAATATTAAAATTATGCTTTTAGCAGAACACCATAAAATTTTAAACTTAAAAGTTGAAATAAAAAAAAGAACTTTCATCCTTATACTTGGTTGAACCCTAACGATCGATGCAATAAAAATATACATAGGGTGTAATTTTTAACAGATTTTAGTTGGTTCAATTCCTGGGTGTGGCAAGCAAATTTTTGGAAATCTATGAATGAATGCAGTTCTATTTCTTTTCAAAAATAAAGGATGTTTTCTTTGAGATTATTTTTCTATGTACAATATTAAGAGTACTTTCCCTCCAGGTGGCATTACAAAATTCCACCCTGTATAACTCAAAGATGACTGACTGACTGACTGACTGACTGACTGACTGACTGACTGACTGACTGACTGACTGACTGACTGACTGACTGACTGACTGACTGACTGACTGACTGACTGACTGACTGACTGACTGACTGACTGACTGACTGACTGACTGACTGACTGACTGACTGACTGACTGACTGACTGACTGACTGACTGACTGACTGACTGACTGACTGACTGACTGACTGACTGACTGACTGACTGACTGACTGACTGACTGACTGACTGACTGACTGACTGACTGACTGACTGACTGACTGACTGACTGACTGACTGACTGACTGACTGACTGACTGACTGACTGACTGACTGACTGAAGTGAAGAAAAAAAACGTGGGCCACTATTTCCTGTAATCGCTCCACTAAAGTGGTAAGTCGGAGATTCCGTTACATGCTTTTGATTTTCTTAGAGTGAACTTCGTAAACCAAACCACTAGACGGATCGGGCCAGTTTATTTTTTAAATAAGTATAAAAATATCGCAATCAATGTTTTATTTCTTAATTTAAAATCTTTAATTCAATATACAGTGTGAGTCACGTTAAAGTGTACATATGAAAATAGATGAAACTAGACCTATTTTTATCGACAAAAAAGATGTCAAAAAGTTTTTGAGATTTTTTTAAAAAATGTTATAGAATTTTTTTTCTTCCAATTACTTATTGTAAAGAAAACGTAATAACTTTTAAACTAAGAGGTATATCCTGATAAAATAAAAACAGTAATAATGCTAAATAACAGGCGATACTAAAAAAATACATAAAATACACAAAAAAGGCCAACAAATAATAAAAAATGATACTTATTGAAAAAAATCTGCTTAAAAATTCGTGTTTTTTTGGTTATTTGATAAATTTCTCAAAAAAATGCCCCTATAACAGGTGGTTTTTATTACTTTGTATTATTTTCTATCGTATTACCTTCGTAAAACCAAAAATCGCATGTCTCTATCCCTGTCACAACGTTTGCAATGATCGTTTGAACTAAGCCTCTCCGGGCGCGCCATTCAACGCTTCGTTAACAACGAAACTGAAAATGGCTCTAGATTTGTAATTTTGATAAAGACAAGTTAGATTTCAAATAAAAACAAAAGATTTCGAAGTAAAATAAGCATTTTAGTTAAAATTAAAATTGTCTCTACCTGTTTAGCGGAGAATAATGTTGTGGCAGGCCTTTGTTCAAACAATCATAGCAAATGTTTTGATAGGGATAGAGACATGCGATTTTTGGTTTTACAAAGATAATACGATAGAGAATAATATAAAGTAATAAAAACCACCTGTTATAGGGGCATTTTTTGGAGAAATTTATCAAATAACCAAAAAAACACGAATTTAAAAGCAGATTTTTTTTAAAAGTATCATTTTTTATTATTTGTTGGCATTTTTTATGTATTTAATGTATTTTTTTAGTATCGCCTATTATTTAGCATTATTACTGTTTTTATTTTATCAGGATATACCGCTTAGTTTAAAAGTTATTACGTTTTCTTTACAATAAGTAATTGGAAGAAAAAAAAATCTATAAAAAATTTAAAAAAAATCTCAAAAATTTTTTGACCTCTTTTTTGTCGATAAAAATAGGTCTAGTTTCATCTATTTTCATATGTACACTTTAACGTGACTCACACTGTATATAATATAATAGATGATGATGATGAATTTAAATTTAAATTAATATTTAATTTAAGCCCTTCAGCGCTTCGATGTATCTATAGTCAATTTGGCACCGTTGGAGAGACTGTAGCACTGCCCAGGTCTCGATCGAGTCGAAGGCTTTTTCATAGTCCACAAACGCCAGACAAAGTGGCTGATTATACTCCTCGGTCTTCTGTATAATCTGCCGTAGCGTATGTATGTGGTCTATGGTACTAAAGCCTTTTCGGAAACCGGCTTGTTCGGGAGGCTGGAAGTCGTCGAGCCTGCGTGCGAGACGATTCGTGATGACTCTCGAAAACAGCTTGTATACATGGCTCAGAAGTGAGATGGGTCTATAATTTTTCAACAAAGTTTTGTCGCCTTTTTTGAAAAAAAGTATCACCACACTTCTGTGCCATGCCGTAGGCGTTTTTCCCTCAAGTATGACGGAATCGAACAGCCTCTGAAGAGCCTTTAGTACCGGCGTTCCACCTGCTTTCAGAAGCTCAGCCGTGATTCCATCATCACCCGGTGCCTTGTTGTTTTTCAGCTGTTTGAGAGCCATTCTAATCTCGTACAGGCTGACGTCCGGGATATCTTCGGTGTAGTGTCGGGTCAGTCTAGCTCTTGGGTCTTCGGCTAGATTTGTGACAGGTGTTTATTTATTTAAATTTAAGTAAGTATTTAAAAATCGCGCAAATTTTAAGCATATTTTATTTCCGATTTATTTCTGTCGCCACAGTGAAAGGCAATTTTTTCCTGAGCTTATCATGTTTTCTTTCTATAATTTTCAATATTGCAGTTATTACATTTAACTACTTAATTTTAGTTCAACTTTTTTTTTGCAAATAGGCTTTTCAAAAGCACTTTTACACGTCCCAATATTAACCCTACCACTGCTTCGGGACAATAAATGGGCCAGTGCTGAGAAGAAGCAGCGCAAGAAACTCAGTCACTATTATAATTTTCACTCTAGTACCACAAAATAATAATAAGTACTAGTAGGTAGGTACCTACTCAGTGTCATACATTTTAATCACTTAATTGTGACGTGGGGAATAAAGAAAGAGATAGCAACACATTATTTTGCGTATCCACAAGTTTTAATCGAGAGCCAATTTCACTAAATACTTTAGTGTTAATGTGATTAATAATTATCCTCATCATCATCATTCAGATTCAGATTTCACAGCATAAGTAGCAGGACCCTCTCTAAGAGACAAATTAAGGATTTCGTATAGACATAATTTAGTCATCTGAATCCAAAGCTTTTGGGCCAGTTTGTTTTAAATAAGTATAAAAATATCGCAATCAATGTTTTAATTCCTTATTTAAAATCTTTAATTCAATATGATAGTAAGAAACCATTGGCTAAGTACTTATGTGGTATGAGATCCGACTATATTCTTCTAATATCCTTTCAAGAACTTTAATATTTTCTCAAGCATTGCTTGATTGATGTAGAGACGTAATAATTATTGAATTTCCAACTTATTTTTAAAATAACTTAAAAATATAGAACTGACTAAAGTGGGAATCGAACCCACGACCTTATCTTTAAATTTAATGAAATTCTAATAGTTGTTAAAATATCCGAATCGAAAATGCGATCAGGGTCATATTAAAAATTACCGAATCCTAAACCCTACAGTGTTAAATGGCACCTCCCCATTATCACAATCCCATGTTCTATGAAGTTATTCAGACAAATATGTATACGGTTTGAATAGCCGTCAAAAAGTTCTTCATAACTATTATTAACTTTGATTTGTGTAAAATAAAAACGTCAAGAGGAGAGACTTGCCAAATTGTACCGCAACTCTTTTATTTTTTTTTAAACATAAGGTTTATGTTATTTAAGTTTTTTGTGTTTAAAAACGTTTTTTAGGGTTCCGTAGTCCTAACAAGAAACCCTTATTTTTTAACAAAATCTAATATTTTCGTCGCCACAGTTGAAGCCATTTTTTCGCCAGCTTGACATGTTTTCTTAATTTTTTTTAACATCGCAGTATTAGTTATGTTTTTTATTTTTACTTATTTTATAGCAATTAGCAAGCCGCTTAATGAAACGTAGTTTTTAATTAAATTGTATTTATGTAGCTATGTTTTGTTAATACTTAGACAAATGTACTAAAATCACTAAAAAGGATTCTTCAAGATTTTTGTAAATAAGTTTTAATCTGTTTTAAAGACTCTAAACCGAACCAGGTACATTATAAGATAATATTCAGATTAAATTGAATATTCTACTCAATAATAAATTCTCTTTGAACAGACAGAATTTGAATGCATTTTTTTGTAAAATTGCATTTCTTTAGAGCGTAAAATTTGTGACGCAAAAAACATATTTTTTGCAGCTTGCAAACAACCTGGACTTTGCAAATCATGGTGTTTATATTGAAGACAATTATGGATACATTTAAACGTGTCTAAGTATGAGTTTTATATTTTTTTATTTTATTTAAACTACGAAGTATTCCTGTCACGATCACGGGGCCCTGTAGCGAGAATGCGTTGATGTCTTTTCCAAATCGAAATGCAATCTCGTAGTTCACGTTTTAAAACGTAAAACGAAAATTTTAATTTTTTGAATTTTTTTTATGTTTTAAATAAATTTTATGGGAAATTTTTACCCAATATAATAATGAGAATTATTTTTTACGTTTATTGATTTATATTTCAGGAAAATTGTGTAAAGTTTAAAGTTTTAATAAATTAAAGGAATTTTTAAATATTTTTGTAGATAGTTATAAATTTATCCAAAGTAGTCATAGTATGAATTATCAAAAGCCGTTTTTCAGCAAAAATCGGTTTAAAACGGTAAATCCACTTATTTAATAAGTCCAAGTTCCGATACAATCAGATTGTAATTTTTCTGCAAACTTTTTTACCGGCTCCACAAAAAGGTAGTCTTAAAAACTGTATTTTGTATTAAAGTATCCGTTATTTTTGTTAGAAAATATTGTTTTAAACCCGTGAACTCAAAACGGGTTATAAAATCCGACACATAAAAAATATAAAATCCTTATAGCTAATATAACTAGTTAAAAGTAAATATAAAACATAAGAAAATAAAAAACCCAGCTAAAATGAACTTATTGAAAAACTAATGAAATGACAAAAAAGGTTGTATTAATTTTATATGTATATTAAAAATTTCCATTAAAGTCAAATAAATATTCACCGTAATTCTATTTCACTTTTTTTTTAAGTACACCGTTTAGATTAGAATAATTTAAACTCCGTAAATATTGTGGAAATTGAGCGAAACCGAAGAAAGTTGAAGAAAATTTCGTAAAAGTTTAAAAGCTTTTTAATTTCAGCCTTCAGATTTATCGTCAGTTAAATTTATTAATGTCAATTGAGAAATAAGAATAACGCTCAATATAAAGTGCTTTTAAATATTCCCTACAATTGTGAAAAAATCTAAAAAGTATTTAAAAGTTCTAAAGTTGTAGTTTCCATTCCAATTTTTTGAATAAAGGACCGCTTTTATTTTTCTTCGCAAGTTTTTTCACTTAAAAGTTACTAAAGTACCGTTCAAAAACTTTTAAAATCAAATCATAATCTAAGAAAAAGTTTTGAAATCGATAGAAATTCTGTTTAAAATAATTCGCATTGACTGAACAAATCACAATAGCTTGTGCAAAATGCCAAATAATTCCGAAAGTAGCACCAGAAAACTATTTAATTATCACTGATAATTATTTCAAAAAGTTAAGTAAAACTAATAAAAAGTAGGATAAAACAATTTAAAAAGAACTAAAAAACAAAGGAAAGCAATTACTAACCTTTTTATTTAAATTAGAAGACAGTTAAACACCAAGCAGGAATCACACGTCAGTCACTGACGACAGCAGGAGCTCAACTGATGAAAACTTTCACAAGAGGTCCCACGAATTTTTTTTCAGGAGCTCAAACACGTCTGCACTGCACGAGTGCCCAGATCGGACTGAGGCAGGGAGGTGGTGCGGTACAGTGAGTCCCGAAACTCCGCGGAAATGTTTTCCAGGAGCGCGAGCGCGACCGTACGGCACAGGTGTCCAGTACGAACTGAGGTGGGAAAGAGCTTTCCCGGGGGGTGCGGGTGGCGGCGGGGGTGACGGCTCCTGCAGCGGGAAGCCGCCCCCGCACCCCCGCGCGGTATAAGATAGATCTATTATATAAAAACGAATCGCCGAATTTTATGTACGCGAATGACTTAGGAAAACTCCACCAAATTGCATATTTCTTTCTTTTATGTTCGTTACTGTCAAGGCCTCTAAAAAAAATTTGAAAATTCGAACAGAAAATTTTATAGTGGTACGAAGTACAGCCGATAATTGGGCCGCGCTGTTAATCAGTATGGAGATGTATAAAAGTTACACCGATTTGCTATCGGCCGATTCTTCATACAAATTAAAATCGGGCCAAACCTTGGCTAAAGGAAAACATTATAAAGGAACATTTATGTACGTATTTACAGACAGATAAATCTACAAAGTTTAGAAATATTATGTAGCTTTATTTTATTTATTACAGGGTTTCGTTGGAAACTATACGCTTTTAGACACGAAATAATTCTTAGCAAGAAACTATAAAGCAAAAGCTTCGAGAAAAGCTCTTCTAATTTTCTCTCTTAGGTACTGAAATTTGCTGCTTGCCAGTCTACCCTGAAAATGGTTAGTGTCCGTGTCTTCCACTCGGCATGGGGCCCACTGAAAACCAGCGTCGAGGCCTTCCCCGGCATATGCTGAGTGGAGTCCCATTGCGATGGGCATCGCTGTTGCGACAGGATAGCACTGCTCAGTTCACTTTTAAATTCCTTGTAATATTGATGAGCTATTTCTGTCTTTTTTTCCGTATAAGTTCTTTTTCCTTAACTAAGTGATATTCATCGTAATAAATGTTTCTTTCTTTCTTTCTCTTTCAAAATCACTTTCAAGTATTTCAGTGCAAAAGAGATTTAGGTAGATAGGGAGAGGTTCGCACTAACCTAGAATGATCTACATTCTTATATTATACTTAGATACACAAGGCTGGGTTGCACCATCTTACTTTAACTTTGACAAACGTCAAAAATCTGTCAAACACCATACAAAAAACACCGGATATCGTTATAATTACGGTCAAAGTTAGGTACCAATTATCGCCTTATGTACAAACATCCGTCCAGCTACAAGATTGAACCCACGAGCTTTCGCGTGCCGAGCGACTGTTATTAATCGCCAACTTTGACTAAAAGGTCCTATGTTCCCTAGATAAGGCAGAGGGCGTTCACAACAGTCCTCCTTCGCGTTCGGTCTTGAGCTTCGCGTTTGATCTCACTCTAAGTCTTGCCGATTTTCTTCGCCTCGTTTGCTACAGTGCGTCGATAAGTTAGTTTGAGAATCTACACATATCCTTCTCATATCTTAATGGACCTTTACGTTGTAAATTATTTAGTTATGTACTGGTAATGCACTCGCGTTTTGTCCCTATATACATCGCCTTGACCTAGATTGGGCGCTCGGGTGGTCGGCGAGGCCGCCCCCGCCCCCTGAATCAGATTTTCCCAGAATAATTTAACTCCCAACTCTAGGTTTGTCGAGTGAGATATATTTTTATGTATTTATCTAATTATTTCTCTTTTTATATCTTTATTGCTATTACATTAAATATGTTAGTTTACGTCCACTTTTTAACAGTGTTTATACCCATAAAAAACCGTTAAAAAGATGTGGACGAAAACTAAAAACAGCTATAAATGTTGTTGTGTTTTCGTCCATGACGTCATGAGCAAGCACTGGGGTGGACGAAAACCAAAATTAGCTATTCCTGTAGATTACTTTTCGTCCATTCGTCCTTCGATCGATTGCAATAATTCCCTAAATTTAGGTAAGAAATTTATTTAAATCTTTTTGATATCATTTGAAAGCTAACAAAATTACCTTTCAAATAAAATACCACAATCCATAGTTACTTTGTTGTAGAAATGGTTCTAACTTGATGATTCAACTGCACTCTTTTTTCCGCACAGTGGTCGAAAACTAGCGTACACCAGGACGAAAAGCATTTTTTTTTTGGACGAAAACTAGCGAAATCGCCACTTTTGCATAAAATATTTTTATAAAAAAAACCGTGTTATTTACTTAATAATATTAACGTAAAGTAGACTATATAAGGATTAAAACGACATATGATACATATAACTAAGGGTATTCCAAGATAGTCATTTCGCATCACAAAGTTTTCCACTCTGATAATTGGACGAAAACCAGCGAAATTACCCTATATTTCTTTGGCACGGCCTACAGCCTAAACAGCTTAACCGATTTTAGCGTGAGAGGTATCGTTAGATTCGTCTTAATCGAAAGAGTGACACTGGCTATATTAAAATTAGAAAAAATCAAAATGGCGGATTTTAGACGCCATAAAGTCGAGTGGGGTATCAAAATAAAGGGCTTTTTAAGTAGCTTACAAAAATGTATGGTAAATATGTATGCTAAAAAGATGAAAATAAAATTATTATTCAAGAAACATAAAACCTAACTACGTAAAAATGAACTACAAGGCAACTTAGTGTTCACAAATGCAGTCGGACGCATCAATGACTAATTCTTTTATTAGTGATATTGAATGTAGACATTGTATCGCTGGTAGGAATACTAAACTCGCATATTATTTTACTTGTAGAAAAATCGTCTTTAAGCATGCCTCAGTGCAGCGTTCTAAAGTGTTGCTCGACTCAAAAACCAACAGGTGGAGGCGTGGCTAAGCTTGTGGGTCTTTGCCATTGGGTAAAATAAGTCCAAACTCCGACAACTTTGCGACCCGCAAGATTAGGGAAGATTACGTTATATGTTCCAATAGTCACTATGTAAGCGATTGACGAATTACACGAATAGATACAGTTTAAACTGCCAATATTAACTCTGCTACAGTTCAAAATGCTTATGTATTCAAAAGGAACATTTAAGACCGTTTGGTTTAGTGAATCCCATAGTGGACTAATATGCCCGAAGGCGCGGGTTCGAACCCCGCATAATAAAAACTTGAACATTTTTAAATTTTTCTTGTGTTTATAATGTAAAGTACCTATTTAAAAAGTATAAAATATCCTTCTGGTACCCATAAAGTACAAGCTTTTCCTTTTGATTTTATATGTATGTTAACGTGAAATTGTGAACTCCGTCAATTTATAATATAACGCGTGAGATTGTAAACTAACAAGGGGTTAGGTTAGGTTAGATTGTAATCTAACTACGTCAGATTATAATCTGACGGAATTCACAATATTACGGTGACATATAGATACGATCCGTGAAGTTTTCCTATATGTTGTTATGTTATTCTGATGCATAATGAATAATACTGTAAAGTTTCATCAAAATCCGCTCAGTAGTTTTTGCGTGAAAGAGTAACAAACATTCACACAAACTTTCCAATATATAATATTGCATCGTTCACCAGATAACGACCACAGCATAATTAAGTTAGTATACAGGGTGGAAACGATTAGTGATCTCATTCGATTATTTCTAAACTATACAAGATAATGAAGAAGCTGGAAACATTGAATTTTCGGATAGATCCAGATTATTATGATACCTGTTATTGATATGTACCGTTTAAAAGAGCTCGTGAAGCACTTTCAGGATCGGTAACTAGTTTTTTGATATCTTGTATAGTTTAGAAATAATCGAGTGAGATCACTTATCATTTCCACCCTGTATACTTTGCCCGACGCCAGCTGTGGTCGCGGGATCGAATCCCACTGAGGGGAAATGCTGCCGTGACACTATCATTAAGGATTTACACGGAGTCAGGGACGTTGAATAGCGTTTATCTATCTACTAGCGGCCACCCACGACTTCGTACGCGTGGATCCCGTTTTACCCCCTTAGGGGTGGAGTTTCGTAAAATCCTTTCTTAGCGGATGCCTACGTCATAACATCTACCTGCATGCCAAATTTCAGCCCGATCCGTGCGTTGATCCGTCAGTCAGTCACCTTTGAGTTATATATACGTATTATTTAGATTCAGAGTAAGCATTTTTGATATTTTGTATTACGTGGTGTTGATTTTAATCGCCATATTTAGGGAGTTGATTTAATAGCTTATTCTGATCACGAATCAGTAAAAAAATGACTTTGAAAAAAATTGAAAACGAACTTTTAGTTTGTCAAAGAAAAATAACCTATTTACACTACTCCTTTACATGGCTTCCTTCAGTAGGCTATCCGACGTGATAAGCAAGAGATCCGCATAGCTCGATGGTGTCGTAGTGTAAACGTATTGCAGTATTGCGAGCCACACGGAAAATCATCGCTAAAAATTCCACTTTCGTTTGGATTTTTTTTGTGGATAGTGCATTTTTATAAATCATATAGATCACCTAAATAAATATGGCGAGGATTGAAATCAACACCCTGTACATTAGAATAGGTAATGTAATGGCGGCCGCGTACGTAAATTAACGCGTAGTCCCCCGTTTTGCCCCCTTAGGGGTAAAATAGCCGAATATCCGTTCTTAGCTGATGTCTATCTATCTACACCCTATAAGGAACCACAAGTTTGTATGTGTTATTCTTGATATCCTCGTGTATAGATTAGTAATATGTATTTAAGTTAATTATCGAATAATAAAAGCTACATTTTGTTTTTATCGCACGGAATTAGCCAGTGCTGGCGCAGCTCATTGTAAATTCATTAGAAGTAAATAAGGTAATCTACTAAAACTTCACTTTACCTACATAAATAAACAATATCTTCAACGTTATATCACTGCGATTTGGCTATGTTCAGATGGCAAAATTTTGACGCGCGTTTTCAAATCGCGCGACTAGACATCGTAGTATTTACATACAGCCGATCACATGATAATCACGGTAATCACTTACCATCAGGTGATCCGTCTGCTCGTTTGCCTCCTATCACATAAAAAAAAAAAAAAAAAAAAACATGAGCGTGCGTTAACGCGCGTCAGCGAGCGTTGACGCGGCGATGAGAGAAAAAGTCTCTCGATGCAGGCGATTGCGCGTTGACACGCGCTTTGACAGCTATGTAACGTCCGTTGACTGTTCAGATGAGCGCGCGCTTCCATCGCAATAGCTTCTTTCTTCCACGTCCATTTTCTAAGCTCTATCGAAACAGATTGCACGAGCTCCTCGCAACGCGCGTTAGCGTTTGTCATATGAACTCTTTATAAATTTAATTCCGCGTTGACCTGCGTTAACACGCGTTACATGTGAACATAGCCTTATTAATGCCCCACATATAATAAGAACCGCGATATCACTAATAAGTGTCAAAGGTAGCACATAATCAATTAACAATTCTGATTGCTTCCCGGCTTTGCGCTTGGATCAGAGTGATATTGTCACTAGTCTCAAGCAATTAGATCTATCCAAAGGCATGGGATCTGATGATGTTCCTCCGCTTTTGATGGCGATGTGTGCTGATGTTCTTGCATTACCTCTTGGTTTAATCTTTAATGTTTCGCTGAGTTCAGGCATCTTTCCTACAAGGTGGAAACGTGCTAAAGTAGTTCCCATATTTAAATCAGAGTCAAAAGAGATAGTTAACAACTATAGGCCAATTTCAATTTTACCTACCTTGGCCAAAGTTTTTGAAACTTTGGTTTGTCCAAGAATTCAAAGTTATTTTAAAAAGTATATATCTTTAAATCAACACGGCTTTACATCCGCAAGATCCACTTGTACTAATCTGACGACTTTCGTGGAGAACACTATTGAGTCAATTGATTCCAAAGGACAAGTGGACGTAGTATATACTGACTTTAGTAAGGCCTTCGATAGGGTCTCACATGGGGTGTTGATTCAGAAGCTGTCTGCGTACGGATTCACTGGTTCTTTTTTGTCATGGCTTGGCTCGTACTTAACTGATAGGTCTTTTTATGTGGTAGTAGATGGTTTTAAATCTAACATCTTTCATATAACTTCTGGGGTTCCGCAAGGATCACACTTAGGACCTATACTTTTCAATATCTTCGTTAATGACCTTCCGTATTGTTTTATGTATTCTACGGCATACATGTTTGCTGATGATCTTAAGATATCGAGAAGGATTGATACCCTTAATGATGCTCTACTATTGCAGAATGACATAAATAAGCTCTTAGAGTGGTGCACAAATAATGATATGGAGCTCAATATTAAGAAATGTTCACAGATAACTTTTACCCGTAAAGCTAATCCTATCAATTTAAATTATTCAATGAATGGCTCCTGTTTAAGGGTAGTGGACTGCGTCCGAGATTTGGGAGTTCTTATTGACAAAAAATTAACATTTGTCCCTCACATTGACTCAATTATCCAAAGAGCATCTAAATCTCTAGGCTTCATTATAAGGAATACAAAATCTTTTCGAAAAGCAGAAACCAAGGTTTTACTCTATAACTGTTTGGTACGCAGTATACTTGAGTATTGTGAGGCTGTATGGCGACCACATTTTGCAACTCACAGCCTTCGAATAGAACGCATCCAGAAACGGTTTTTATATCATCTAGCGTACTCCTCGGGTGTGGCCAAGAGGATTAAGGGATATACGTCACGACTTAAACACTTTAAGGTCAAAAGTTTAGAAAACAGAAGAACCGCACTGGATTTACTGTTTCTATACAAAATTCTAAGCGGTAACATTGACTGTCCTGAATTGCTGTCGAAATTTAATTTTAGAATTCCCTTCAGATACCCAAGGAAACCTATAAACCTATTAAGTCCTCCTTTCCGAAAATCCGTGCTAGGTTCGAATTCCCCGGTTTCGAGACTCTGTAAGCTTCATAATAAATACTGCGACCAACTATCCCTATTTTGCACATCTATCCACAAAATTAAGCGTCAGATACATCAGTTAGAGTTTGCTTAATTTAATCCCTATATTTTCCATATCATAAAAAAAATATTCACTATTAATTGTTGCATTAAAATTTACTTAGATACCTACACTCTTTAAAAAACTCACTTATGCATGTGGTGTTTACCTACTTATAGTTGTACACTTAGTCCTAATAATTGTATTTGATAAACTAAAATGTATTAGTGTAACAATGTATTGGTGAACCAAATAAATAAATAAATAAATAAATAAATAATCTATACCAATTACTTCTAAGAATCGCCTTAACCTTGAACCATAATGTCAATGTACATCAACAAACGTTTATCGATTCTTCCCAAACCATCCGGGTCGTCGCGAAGCTGTCAGCTGCTCATTATGTATGCCATCCAGGAAAATGTAACCCTCAATAGCGTAATAATTCTACGAAGACGTAGGCCAGCTCTCCCTGGCCGCTTTTTGGAGGGCACCGAGAAGGGTGAAGGTCCCTCCACCCTCGCTTTTGATTAATTAGAACCCCTTTCATTATCCGTGCAGTTGGCACGTAATAATTAGAAGTTTTTTTATAACAACACGCGCTCGAAACAAATTGGTGCGTGTACGGATAATTTTTCAATGGGATTTTTTACCCAATTTGTTTAATTAATTATTAGTTTTTATCAGTGCGGCTTATGAACTCTTTTTTATAAAAAATTTCTATATAAAATGCGGTGATAGTCTTCTATGAAATAAAGATATTTCATAAAGGACTATCACCGCAGAATAATAATAATTCATACTATTACCTCTTCTTTGACGCCTAAATGAAAATACGGAAATAAGTTTGTGACAAAAACTAGCGGCCGCCCGCGACTTCGTACGCGTGGATCCCATTTTACCCCCTTAGGGTTGGAGTTTCTTAAAATCCTTTCTTAACGGGTGCCTACGTCATATCAGCTACCTGCACGCCAAATTTCAGCCCGATCCGTCCAGTGGTTTGTGCTGTGCGTTGATAGATCACTATGTCAGTTAGTCCTTTGAGTTATACTCGTATACAGGGTGGAATTTTGTAATGCCACCTGGAGGGAAAGTACTCTTAATACTGTAGATAGAAAATTTTACTCAAAGAAAACATTCCTTTATTTTTGAAAACAAAGAGAACTGCATTCAAAGATTTTTGATTTTTTTTCCAAAATTATACAAATTACATTACCATACAATTTTCTGTAAATAATTAAAATAATTTAAGAAATCATGGTTTTCCTTTAATTTAATTTATCAAGTTTGTTAGAGAGATTCCATCCATAATAAAAATACAGGGTGTAATTTTTAACAAATTTTAGTTGGTTCGATTCCCGGGTACGGCATGCAAATTTTTGAAAATCTTTGAATGCAGTTCTATTTCTTTTAAAAAATAAAGGATAGTTTTATTTGAGTAAAATTCTATCTACAGTATTAAGAGTACTTTCCCTCTAGGTGGCATTACAAAATTCCACCCTGATTCATCATGCCTTTGATATTATTTAAAAAAAATTCAAAAGGTAGTCCCCATTTAACTTTATAACTTTATTTCTGCCTTACTTTGTGACGCAAAATGTTACGAGTAAAATCGCATGATCACGCATGGTAATATCAGATATAATGATAATAGCCAGCTTTTAGCTTTTTAATAATATCGTTGTAAATTACAGTTAAGTATTTGTTAATATTCAGATGTATAAACAATAATACTCTAGTTTCTTCAAATACGTTCATTAGTTTATCGGATTTTGCACATCCTTAAGAAGAGGGATTTGAAGATATTTAACTCTATGTGTGTCCTGCTTGAAAATAGAACCTCCGACTTCAGAGAGCGAGTTCTCTTGGATTGGCTCTCACAAGGTGGACCGACGACCCGATGAAGGTAGCAGGAAGGCGCTAGATACAGGCCACTTCCAACCGTGGGATGTGAAAGTCATTGGGGGAGGCCGATGTTCAGCAGTGGACGTCCTGTGGCTGAAATAATGGTGATGATACAGACAATATCTTGCACAACAAAATAATTAAGTGTCAGTTTAATTTTAACTACCAAACAAAATAATACTGATAACAAAGAAACCAAACTTATGAACATAAGCCAACCATATCGATTCAATACCAAACACTCATGCCTATCAACAAAATCGCATGGTCGGCGTGATTTTTGCTTGATATTAATATTCCCTTTGAACCACTCTGTTGAAATTAAAATACATGTGTCTCAAAGAAACTTAACGAAAAACAGTTTGTAACGTTTGACGCGTTCTCAACACACTAATTATACCTATTAAGGGGAATAAATATGTGAAAAATTGAGTAAGGTTTGTGCTTTTAAAAACGTTAGAAACGATCAATGAACTGCTAAGATCATGTAGGACGAAGTATTTATTTTAAGGTAAAAAATAATTAAAAACCAAAAAACAAATTGTGGAAGCCATGCCGGCCATGCATTACATAATATTATCTACCTACAAAAAATCTACAATTTTGAAACTATAATAATAAACGCTGGTTACCTGCGATTCTTTTACATTCATCCTGAATACAAAAAATACAGGATAAGTCTAAGCTTAATTCATAGCATTAACAGTTACGAAACAATTTAATTTATTAGCCCAGGCCCACACCGAAAACCTGTGAAAATTGAGAAGATTCCTTTAACTCAACTCAAAATCATTTTCGATCTACAAATGATTTTAAAGTACGGGCCAAGGTTGATTGATCGAGTCACTACATAGCCAGGGTGGGCGGGCGGTCGGTAGGGTGGGCGCCCCACCACCCCTTTTTGTTCCTGCAAAACACATACGCTGCGATGAAATAATGCTCTTAATATGGTTATTGAGAGTGACCATACGAGACATTTGCCAAAGGGCATAGGTTACTCTGGATAAAAGCACTATTAAGCTTTTCCATTAAAACGATACAAGGTTTTTAATCCCTTAATTAATTGGATATTTTCAGAGCTTCGCGAGTTTTCAACAGGTTTATTCCAACAGCTAAGGATGTTCTTTACTTTGGCGTGCCCTCTGAAGATATAATGATAATAGCTAGCTTTTAGCTTTTTAATAATATCGTTGTAAATTACAGTTAAGTATTTGTTAATATTCAGATGTATAAACAATAATACTCTAGTTTCGTCAAATACGTTAATTAGTTTATCGGATTTTGCACATTCTTAAGATGGATTTGAAGATATTTAACACTATGTGTGTCCTGCTTGGAAATAGAACCTTCGACTCCAGAGAGCGAGTTCTCTTGGATTGGCTCCCACAAGGTGGACTGACGACCCGATGAAGGTAGCAAGAAGGCGCTGGATACATCAAATACTAAAATGTAACAATCAATCATGGAACTCCAAAATACAGTCAACGAAGACCAAAATTTGTTAATTTCCCATGCTAGTGACTGTAAGGTTTTTAAGTGTTTTTAATGAGAAATGAATGTTCTTTAAACCTATATCGGGACAGCCAGTATTCACATTAATTTAGTTATTCAATTCCACAGGATCGTTTTATGCACCAATCTTGTATACGTACCGATCTGCATCTGCCAGCCGATGTTATGTAGCTTATCGATTGACTTTGACCTTTGTAATCGAACAATAGACCTCGGCTTCAACAACAAGGTGTCCAGTACTGAAATAGCTGCGGCGAGGTGTCCATCAATGGACTATATTAATTGGATACCGTAGACTCACTCCAGATAAGATAATAGAATCTTAAATGATTTAAAGTGGCAAAAATAGTGTGAGAATCATGCCTGGACATTTTAGGGCATCATTTTGTCTCAGACATGAAACAATTTTTTCATACTATGTTTTTGAACCACTGCGCCAAATTGATCATACTTTATTAACAAACTAGCGGCCGCCCACGACTTCATACGCGTGGATCCTGTTTTACCCCCTAAGGGGTGGAGATTCGTAAAATCCTTTCTTAGTGAATGCCTACCTTATAACATCTACCTGCATGCCAAATTTCAGCCCGATCCGTCCAGTGGTTTGTGTGTTGATAGATCACTATGTCAGTCAGTCAGTCACCTTTGAGTTATAATATACAGGGTGTTTGGTAAATGGGTATATGAGCCGACACTAGCCTATGTTAACATGAGCATATAAATGGTATGGTGAAGTCAGAAATTTGATATCATCATTTTAAATATTTTAATTTTCATACAAAATAAATTTTATAAAATCCGATTTATATGAAAATTAAAATAAATAAAATAAAGATATCAATTTTCTGACTTCACCATACCATTTTATGCCCATGTTAACATAGGCTAGTGTCGGCTCATATACCCATTTACCTAACACCCTGTATAGATAAAGAATTTTTAAATTTTGATTTTTTTTTAATATCGTACCGTAAACATGTCGTCCCCGGTCCGGTTCATCACCGGGTCGAACATCGATGAAATATCCGGCTCTGGACCGGGAAAAACCGGCTCGTCAACACACGCCCTAAAGGATGACTGGAACAAAAGGTCATAATAAACTGTCTATCAACTCTTGACAACTTGTGAACTCTTTGTGAGCTGTCAAAAGGCTTTCCTCTAATGATACTGCATTACACTCCACTCTGAGCCCCTCCGAAGGCGACCTCGTGTCATGACTGTGTGTGTGTGATGCGAAGCGACAGACGACGGCCAACCCTTCGCAGGGAGAACTATAGAATGTACAGGACAGAACAGATTAGAAACAGTTAGGCTGGGTTGCACCATCTTACTTTAACTTTGGCAAACATCAAAAATCTGTCAAACTCCATACAAAAAACACCGGTTATCAATACTCAATAGTTTATTGCTTCCATAATGTTTACAGAAGTTGTTATTGGTAAGGTGAGATACAATTATGGACCCTGTCGGGCACTGCATTTTAGGAGAGAGGAAGATTTTTAGATTTATTGCATTAATTATTCTATGATTATTAATTATCTAATTTATTTTTAATCTGTATCTGTATAGTTATCGATATAGTTACGGTCAAAGTTAGGTGGTGCAACTCAGCCTTAATTATTATTTGTCATAACTGGCAATAATTAGTTTAAATCAGAAACAGTTCAAATGTTTGGGGTGAAAACAAATCCATTTAGATTAGCTATAAGTTATATGTCGTGTAATAAGCTGGTACTCGTATAATAATTAAGAGAACACTAAAAAATTGATTTAATATTTTTATTTAAACCTTTGTAAAACAACTTGTTTAAACTTCCGGGCCTTATCCTCAGTCTAACATTAAATACGTCACTACACTTGCTGCCCTGGACTTAACCCTTTTTACTCTACCTACTTCCATTGTTGACGGTATTGGGTGCAGATTAATTAAAGGATTCTGCGTACCGCTTGCAAAGCAAGCGACGTTTGATCTCTGCTTCAATACAAAACGAAATCAATACGATATCCATTTGTATGCACACTTTTTGGAAAGCTTTTTTTGTAGAGGGGAAAACTGAAAACACGTGTAATAAAAATGATATAACTTTTCGGGATCGCGCGCTTCTCTTGTTTGGATTGGATACGGAATTCGATTCCAAATTGGTGCAAACAGTGTGGTGGGTTGCAATTGTAGTTAAATACTCGTATATCAAACGAATGTACCTCAAAAATCTATCCTTTAACAGCTTATGTTTGATCTCGATAATCTTTATGGTGGCGGTTCATTCAATCATAAATCTGTCGTTGTATTATTCTAAAAAACATTTCCAAGTTAATCACATGTCGTAATGTGCTGCTTCTTCTCAGTACTGGCCCATTTATTGTCCCGAAGCAGTGGTAGGGTTAATACTGTAAAAGTACTTTTTAAAAGCCTATTTGTGAAAATAAATGAGCTTTATGAGTTTTTTGTGCAAAGTATGTGTGGCTATCTACGTAATAAAATGTCGCCATTAAATAATTTTACATCAAGATCTCACCTCATTAGAAAATTGAAAATTCCTGGTTCATTATTACCGCACGACCAAGAAAGAAAAAGTGTAAGCCGCGTAGCCGTAGTCAAATGCGCGGCTATCACCTAGAGGGAAAGTACTCAATTTTACTCAAATAACACATTCCTTTATTTTTTTTTTAAGAAATAAACTGCATTCAACGATTACCAAAAATTTGCTTGCCACACCCAGGATCGAACCAACTAATACAGTTAAAAATTACACCCTGTATTTTATTGCATCTATCGTTAGGGTTAAGTTCATACGTTCGTTTCAGCCAAATGACGTCCACTGCAGGACAAAGGCCTCCCCCAAGGTTTTCCACAATGAACGGTCCTGCGCTGCCCGCATCCAGGCTCTTCCCTCGACCTTTACCAGATCGTCGGTCCACCTAGTAGGAGGCCTGCCCACGCTACGTCTTCCAGCCCGTGGTCTCCACTCGAGAACTTTCCTGTCCCAACGGCCATCGTCTCAACGATAGGGTTAAGTGCAAGGATGAAATCTCTCTAACAAACTTGAATCTAAGGAAAAGGAAATAATCAAATGAAAGGAGACCATGAAATCTTAAATCATTTAAATTATTTACTGAATATTATATGGTATGGTGGTGAATTTACGAAAAAAAATTCAGGAATCTTTGAATGCAATTCTCTTTCTTTTCAAAAATAAAGAAATGTTTTCTTTGATAAAAAATTTCCATCTTCAGTATTAAGAGTAATTTCTCTCAAGATGGCATGACAAAATTCCACCTTGTGTTTTATACCTACATATAAAACAAAACAAAACCGCCTGACCATCTTCGTTTCTTCTCAGCACTTGCCAAATGTTTGTCTCGAAGCGCTGGTAGTGCAAAAAAAGAATGAGACATGTATAGGCTCCTTAAGAGCATTTGACGATTTGCAAGTACTAATTTAATTAGTCTAAACAAATAAAGATAATTTTGATTTGATTTGATTTGATTCGTAGGTCAGTTTGGAATATTCTAGGGCTGAATAAAGAAAGCCGTGAAAAGCTATTATTAGACGATGGTATTGAATACGGTGTTTGTTTATTAAATACTATCTTTTGCCTGCGGCTTCACCCGCTTCAAATTTAGTTTGTCAGAGATCGTCATAAATTATAGCCCATATGTTATTCTGGGTTATAAACAATAATACTGCAAAGTTTCGTCGAAATCCGTTCAGTAGTTTTTGCGTGAAAGAATAACAAACATCCAGACATCCTGACGTCCAGACATCCAAACTTTCGCATTTAATATATTAGTAGAAAGGATAATATTAGTAGGACACCTACGTCTCGTACGGATGCCTACGTCATAACATCTACCTGCATGCCAAATTTCAGGGTCCGTGGCCGAGTCCCCCTGTGTTCGACGCACCCGTGGTCGACGCCCCCGGTCAGATAGAAGCAATTTTTAATCAAATGTAGAGTCAGTCACAAAAATATTTATAAACGAATAAATATTTATACTGATTGTACAAATAAATGTTTAATATTATTTTACCATAGTGATACCTAAAAATGTTTATGTTAACCTATCATATTTTATCATAGGTTTTATTTACCTATAATAACATGTAAATCGTTTTACCTAATCAAAATAATTGTAACAATCAGTCTTTAAAATAACTCTACTCTCTATACATTTAACTAACTACAAATAAAAATTTTAATTATAAAAGTTTTAAGTATTTTTAACAAAAAATTAAATACATTATTTTAAATAGCGTCAAACATGCATGGTTTTCGTTGACTGTACTTAGTGCAAAAGCCGAAAAAAGTATGATATTAAATTTATTTTAATCTGGGGCTTCAACCACGGGTGCGTCGAATACTGGGGGACTCGGCCACGGACCAAAATTTCAGCCCGATCCATCCAGTGGTTTGGGCTGTGCGTTGATAGATCATTATGTCAGTCAGTCAGTCACCTTTGAGTTAATACAATTTAGATTCTTATTCATTTTTCATAGTGATGAAATTTTGAAATTTTGCTGCGAAAAGGTGATAAGTGAATAGGCACTTACAGGCCAGATATGTACCATTCTAGACTGCATCTCACTTAACACCAGGTGTGATTGCGGTCAAATACTTACCTTGTCTTGCATAAAAAAATGTCATCAGTCAGTGTCCACTACATGTTTTCCTTACATGGAATCGCTTGCCAAGTGGCAATCTCCACTAACGAGCTTTTGGAACTTATCCACAAACATTTCTAGCTAATTCTGAGCTTTTTATCGAGAACTACTTTATTTACAGCTAGGGACTGGAATTCGCTGCCTGCTGCTGTATTTCCTGAACACTATAATGCGGGCGTTTTCAAGGCGAGAGTGAATAGGCACTTACCATGCTAGACTGCATGCGATTGTGGTCAAATACCTAAGTACCTGCCTTTTCTAGCATAAAAAAAAATCTTTTTTGCTATTTAAAAATCTATTAAATTATGACCGAGTCATACCAACGTTATGGACAAAAATCGTGCTTTATTTGGTAGGTGGTACGGCTTGTTCTCAGTCCGGCTGGCCACTACTTACAACAATGTTAACATCTTAAAAAAGTTAAAATGGAAGTAAGATAAGGAGTTCCTTTCGTGGTTCCAGATTCCAGACGCGCCGTGATATACTTTATCGACGTCAAAATGTATGGGCGAAATCGATAAAATGGCATGATAGCCACTTCGCGGCGCGCATCCTAGGCCTACAAGTGAAGCTCGTTTCCATCATGTGAAATACACGCCAATATCGCGTTTTTTTAAACACTATAAGTATTGATAAAATTGACTGTCGCTAATTGGTCCCAACTACATCCTCATTTAAGGCCGGGTAGCAGAGAAAATGGCGAAAATGAGGTTTTCATTTTTCATTTTTGAGGTACTAAACAGTAAAATTAAAGGCTAAGATTTTTATTGGGCATAGTTGAGGATATTTTCTAGGGCTATTAACGGATGGAAACACGATTTGATGAAGTTGACTCGATAGAATATATTCCCAAAGTTACCTCTATTCGTTTTCTATTTATGGTTTTATTTTCAAAATAAGCGATTTGAGATTCTAAATCTTTTACTAAATTAAAGTTCAGAAATAACTTGAGGGCTTTTAACGGATGAAATTTTTATATTGCGTCTTATTTAGTTACTATGTTAAAAAATGTGGAAAAAATCGTCCATGACGGCTTGGACAATCTCAATCAGTCGCGCGGTGGCGCTTACGGAGGACGGACGCGTGTCAGTTTTATGGCCGTGACAGTTCGCGATTTGTCAATATTTTTGACAATGATGACTTTGATGAGTCACAGTATAATAATATCAGTGTTACTGGAGAAAGCTTAAATTTTTGATAATTAAGAATTATCAATTTTGTCTACCTATTGTTTAAATCGTTCGCATCCTTTTAAACGAAGACTACTCATGATACATAGTACATTCCTCAAGTATGAGACAAAACCAATGAGTTAAAATTACATTTTAATAGTACCTACATACAATCATCTTATACTCTTTAGAAGAGTACACTGACACAAATAAATAATAAAAAATACTGTCTAAGGTCTGTAGCTAAAGGTCTAAGCTGTAAGATAGAAGAATCTTCTACCCAAAAAGATGGCAGATGCAGCAGATGTCAACGGATTTAAAACTGGAGTTCATATGACTCCTTGTAGACTTGAGTGTCTAGAGCGTCCCTTCCTCCACCATGCGTAAGAATTTTCAAAAAAATACTGTCTAAGGTCTGTAGCTAAAGGTCTACGCTGCAAGATGGAAGAATCTTCTACCCAAAAAGATGGCAGGTGCAGCAGATGTCAAAGGATTTAAAACTGGAGTTGATGTGACTCCTTGTAGAATTGAGTGTCTAGAGCGTCCCTTCCTATACCATGCGTAAGAATTTTCACAAAAATACTGTCTAAGGTCTGTAGCTAAAGGTCTAAGCCGTAAGATAGAAGAATCTTATAGCCAAAAACATGGCAGATGCAGCAGATAACAACGGATTTAAAACTGGAGTTCATGTGTATCCTTGTAGTTTTGAGTCTCTAGAGCAGTGGTTCTTAACCTTTAAGTCATGAGGGACCATTTTACCAAATTTCTGTCTTGTTAGGGACCACCTCATAATCGGTCAAAACCAGTTTGACTGCAAAAATCAGTTAAAAGTGGTTTTGACCAAGGTGTGCAAGTGCACATCGTGGACCACTTGGAATGCCTCCAGGGACCACCAGTGGTCCACGGACCACCGGTTAAGAACCACTGCTCTAGAGCGTCCCTTCCTCCACCATGCGTAAGAATGTTTCAAAAATACTGTCTAAGGTCTGTAGCTAAAGGTCTAAGCTGCAAGATAAAATAATCTTCTAGCCAATAACTTTAAAACTATACTTTGAACGAATTTTGCTATTAGTGGACAAATTTCTGCTCACGATGGACTAATTATCTGTTATAATCTCGACTCTCTAAAGCACAACATTTATAAAAATTTTGCTGCGGTAATGCACTCCAGGTAACAGTATGTGATGCTCATTGCTCATAGTGATTTTCGATACAGAGCCCCGTACATACGTTATACATAAATTATGGAAAGAAAACACCCAGACCAATACAAACAAATATGTATGCAATTTTAGTATGATATTTTTATTTATTAATAAACAAAAAGACTGAACAAAATTGATGCGTGTACTGATTAATGTAATTAACCACATGCAAAGCTTTGTGAATTGCAACAACTATAATTTATTATCCAAGCTCTAAATAATCGCTACTACGAGTAACTGATCATAAAATGTTTTTCCAATCGCTCAAGCTCCCGAGGATCTACCGATAGGTCGGGTGACGTAATCTTGAAATTCTTTTAGCCGGCGCGGAACTTCCGGAAGGTCGGGTGACGCCACGCCTCTTTGAACCGTGTTTACTTTGGCAGTTATATTCTATATTTATTCGATTCTAAAATATATTCCCAAAAATTTTGAAAGTTGTTTTAATTTGTATCACTTGGATATGATTTGTATTAGAAAGTGCTGTGAGTGTGACGCTTGAACGGAAGAAAGTCAACCTAACCTAACCAACTGCGTATTTCTAAACTGCGTATTTCTATACTGTGTAGCCGCGAGAGCTCTTTGGCGCGCTGTCTTCGGCGAAGTATTGCGCGCGCAGATTTTGACAGCGCGAAATACCTACTTTAGCAGAAATACCAAGCCTTAAACTAACCACAGACTAATTGACCATTGTTTGCAGTCCATCAAATAATCAAATATATTGAAATACTTGTCATGCTCAATTAGCCAAATTTAATTAAGTATTTATTGTGATCATTCGTACGATACGATACGATACGATAGTGCTCACCCAGCCAGGACGAGGCCTGCTCCGGTCAAACCGGCATACCAGGAGGCACGATTTTAAGGAAAGACACGCTCTGGGATGGGAGAGGACGGCCGACTAGCCGCTGCGTCTTTAAACCGCAACCGGTCGACCACAACCAAGTAGATATGCATCCTGAGCCTGGTCTAGGAAAATAGGTAAAGACGGGTTATCGTTGATAGGACTGAGCGTTGATGCGATGAGATGGGCGGTCCGGCCTTTGGTGAGATGTCTTGGTTCTTGTACTGCTGCTAGAATATCTTCATTTTTCTCCTGAGGTCTGTGTTAGGTAGGTACTGAGTTTTTGAAGT
Organism: Ostrinia nubilalis; assembly: GCF_963855985.1. Classification (NCBI taxonomy): domain Eukaryota; kingdom Metazoa; phylum Arthropoda; class Insecta; order Lepidoptera; family Crambidae; genus Ostrinia; species Ostrinia nubilalis. The sequence goes on along the minus strand of NC_087119.1, from coordinate 23,413,355 downwards.
CTTCTTCTTTGTTTACATGTTCCGGGTCAGATATTTGTTTTGCTTCATTTCTTATTTCTTTGTGTCATAATTGAGTTTGTTCACTCTTTTCTATTTCTTGGATAGTAGATGTTTAAATTTTAGTTCCATTTATCCACAACCTCTTAAAAACTTGACTCTTGTTTTTTTTTTTTTACTAATTACTACGGCGATAACTGTGGTTTTGGGATTTTGTCGTCTTCTTTGTTGTCTGTTTTCCCTTGGTCAAATATTTCTTAAATCTATTTTTTTTTGTCTTGGGCTAAATAAATCTTCTCTCTTCGATTATTTGATTTGTTTGCACTTTTGACTATTCCGTCGATATATGTGGTTCTGGGTTTTGGTCGTCTTTTTCGCTGTCTTTTGATATTATTTTTCAATATCTAATGTTTCTTGTGCTGCTTTTCTTATTTCTTTTTATGGTGGGTTAATTTAGTCTTCTGTCTTTCGTTTCTTGGATAGTGCTTGATGCGGTAAGCGGACGGCGGGCCACTAGAAACGCGTTCATATTTTCCTAACATTAAACGATTCGCCTTGGTGTAATCTAGTATGATTTCTTTTTAGTTCAATGATCTTTATGCAGGGTGATTGTTACATTGAGTTTCTTCCTTCCTTTCCATCAGGTTTTTATTTCTTCACTGTTTCGTGGATATTTTTTTTCCGTGGGTATTTTTAATTTCTTTCACTAATTAAGTTATTTTCCGATGTCTTCAAGATATCCATGAATTGTCTTCTTGAGGTAAAAGACAGTGCTAACTGTCTCGTTGGATTAGGTTTTTATGCTCTTGGTGAAAGAATGTATTCTCATTGAAAAGATCTTATTAGATTAAAAATTTCTGGTTGAAATCCGTTTTCCGACGAGGTTATAGAGCAGAGCTTGTTGAGCTGTATGTGTACACTGTAGGTTCACCTTAAATTGTTTGCAATCTGTAGTTTCTTATTGGAATACGTAGTTTCTGCAATCGATTTGAATATTTTGTGGTTCCTATAGGATTTCTTCATTAAATAGTCAATGGCAAGGTTTTGGTTCCAGTTTTTGAGTTTTCTTGCTATCAAATAAGTTTTTTTAGGCGGAGTATCTTTCTTCTGTCTATGATGAAGACCTTTTCCAAAATTCCTTGACCTACTCTGTGCATTTAAGTCTCTTAAAACTGTACTATGTTCGGTTACTCTTTCAATTTTCCGATTCCGGTAAGCTGATGTTCTGTTGATAGTATTTGTCTACGCATGTGTAAATATGGCAGTAATCCTGATTCTTTTAGGCTCAAGATTTCTTTGATGATTTTCCAGGTACCTAGTCTGCTATTTGATTGCTGATTCACTTGTTTCACCGCTAGGTTTATATCTCTCGTTAAAATGTACAAGATCTTGTCTGGTCGCTTTTTGATCAACTCTGGGATACCTACATAGGTTCGTTGATGTGGTAAGCTCTTTCTCAAAGTAGATATTTTCTATCGCCAGGTAGTTTGAAAGTGTATGCCTTCGTTTTTTAGCTGTAGAAAGGGGCTTATAACTAGAGGGTTAGTGAATTATGACTATGGTGTTATTGTATTTTGCATTGTCAAAGCGTCAAGTCTTTTGTTTTTAACATGCTTTCAACAAAATGTTAGTCGGGCCACCTCTTTTTTGTATGGGTTGTACTTTTGAATGGTTTACGACATGCACATGTGACTATTAGTTGTTTTTGCAAAGCAAAGGATCTCTGTTGTTTCAATTTTTTTTGTGTATTTTGGCAAATGTGTTTAAAGTGTCCATCTACTAATGTTAGTGCAATAGTGAAGTTAAATTTTATTGCTTTTGGAAACTTTTTATGGCGACCAGATGTTGACCTTTCTTGGTATTCGCTTTGAAATTTTGTGCAATAGATGTCTTTTATAGAATGTTTTTGGTGAAAGTTTTGTAGGGATCTTTCTTTGTTATCGATTATTATTTATACCTACTATAATGACATGCAGGAAGCAAAATACATGTAGATAATAATATGTAGAGTACATGTAGAATCTGTATGTATCAAAATTATTAATAAAAAAGTAAAGTTTATGGACCAAAAGTTAGAGCTTTTCATTTGACAAACTATACGATCTATGTTACATATTTTTAAGTGAAAATACTAGATCATAATTATGCGTTCGCTTTGGTGCTTTTTGGCAAGGTAATTGACACAAAATATTTTATAAACAAAGAAAGATAAGGAAAGATCTCACCGGGTTTCGTCGGATTAGTTTTCTAGGCTTTTAGCTTAGGCGCTGTGCTGGTCACTGTCACCTACTCGATGCTTTTTTCTCACCTACAGTTTTTCTCACACAAAATTTTTCATCTATAACCACTATTTTTTGCACATCTGACTATATTAATAGTTAATCGCGACTATGTTTTCGGGTAATTCACTGTTAGAACATTTGGGTTTTACCGTCGCGTCGGCGTCAAACGCCATTTATAGGGCTTTGTAAGTGCCTTTTAGGGTCGGACCGTCTGGAGCGCACGTGTTGCGCACGTCCACTCCCCAAGGCTGCCCAAAACGAACTCAAGTATTTATTGTGATCATTCGTAAATAATTTATTGTAAGTTCGGAAAACTTTAAAGCAAAATCGCGCGTGGATGGAACCAATAACTGGAAGTAATGAAAAACCCGTACAGTTTTTGATAGAGAAATGCCATCGAGGTAGAGAAGGCTACGATAAATAGGTAAATTAATTATTATTACTGAATAGCAAATGGATTCGTGCATCAAAAATAAATTTTATACGAAACACTAACTCAGAGTTATGTATTATAAAAATTAAACTTTTAGAACTTTTAACATTTTATTACATTTTTATTAGTACATTTATTTTCTCTCTATGTGTTTTTCTTCTGTAGGTACTTTTTGTCGAATAAAATAATACATAATTCTATTCTATTCTACATAATTCCTACCATCACCTATTAAAATGATGTCTCATAGCACCGCTTCCAAATAATGTGAGGGAGAGGAGGTAATTATGATTAAGTTCTGTGATAATATTGCTCACTTTTGTACCTACAGAGTATATCGATTTCGATATCGGGAAAATTTATAACGGTGCAGCACTAAATGTCCTATAGAATTGAACAGTCGCCAGTCTGTACTTGATGCTGCCATAAAATGGCAAATTGTCTTTATGATTTTTTACCTTTTTGCTAGTGGCATAATGCAAAAAATCCTTAGAGAAAAACGTTTTTTGATGGATAGATCTGCTGGCGACTGGTAAAAAACATGTACACTTTGGTATGTAAAATAACCTCAATGAAAGATTTCTGAAGTCGATTTCGAAGTCGACATAATCCGATTTTTTAAGTTTGCACTGTTGTAAAAATAACGAAGAAGTCTGGAAGGAATGCTGAAGCCGATTTTGATAGTAACTGAAAGTGTGTCGTTTGAGGTACGGATGTTTTAATAAATCTAAATATCCCCCTGTAGATGTGCAAAAAATAACACAATCTTAGCTCCTAAGCTACAAATCCTGTGATAACTTACCCGTTCCTCAATCAACAATATTCGTGATGACATCGAATTATATTATGAAACTAAGATTTTATCTTGTTAGGGGCAGTTTAGGGGTACATTGTTATTTAAGTAATAACCTCGGTCTACCCTTTGAATCTCTCCCCTCGAACAGTTTGGTAACGTGGAATTGACATAACTTAATAAGTTCAGACGGCGCGATTTCGTGGCGGGCGCAGTGAGTTGCACTAAAGGCATTGGGAACTCATGCATGACGCATTTTAATTGTAGGTACGCAAAAGATTTTATACTGGGTGATTTGTAATCAGTATCCAATGTTTTTTAATAAGATACAGGCCTGCGAGCCTAGTGCAGAAGCATAAAGTTTATTTATTTATTATTATGTTTGTACGCTTTGGAGCTCACGGGTCAAAAGTGACCCGGTCCTATATAAGGCTTGCGTGGGGAATGGGGATACAGATCCAACACGTAGAGGCCGTTTTAAGCGCAAAATAATATTATTATTAAGCTCTTTAGAACAATTTAACAACACAAAATCGTGTTATTTCTCGCGAAAATAATATTGAAAATATTGATAGGCTTATTTTCGCGTACCATTATGTCTATTGTTTAACCCCCTTGGGTCAAAGTCGAATCGAGGGTGTACTAGCTTAGAAATAAAAGCCAAACTCAGTACACGACGGGTTTATTACGTCACCACAATCGGTTAGTAACAAGTAGGATGGTTAATGTGAACGGTGGTTCAAAACCTTTATATATGGGTCGCCTAAAACTTCGACACCGCGATGTAAGTCAGCACAACGCCATCTATTGACAGTCTTGCGAACTAAAATGTCTTAGAATCTACGGAATGTAACTAATTGACTGGACATTGACTTATAGACTGTTCTTACATTTACCGCCCACTAAGGACAAATTGACATTTTGTCCTTCTAAATACGGAACCGCCCACTATGACCACAATGGTAAAAGTAGGACACATTATACATATTATCGCAAAACCAGTCAAATAACATTTAAAAATACCCTATTAACACATATTACAATTAACAACTTATCGCCGTATCCACCATGACTGTTCACATTAACTCTTCGAAATTAAGATTTAAAATATAATACAATTTAAAATTGTGTAAACAAAAACATCATAAAACCACATAAACCCAAACTCTTCTTAAAACAGTAAAATACAGGTAAAAGTAAATAATAATTACTTTTGTATAATTTGATAAAAATGTAAAATAAAATTGAAGTAGGTAACAAGTTCATTCATGCATGATTTTTACTAGTATGTACCTACAAAAATTTAAGATAAACAATTTCACTCAGTTACCGGCAAAATACACAATTTGTTAACAGATCGTTTGATTATAGAATTTTTGCATTTTAATGTAACCACTCTCGTAATTCCGTCACGACCGGGGTGCTCTTCGATAATTTTAGCATACAGCCAACGACATGGGGGAAGACCGTCCTCTTTGACCAACACAATATCTCCTATTTTTGGTTGAGGCGCTTTCGTTGACCATCTGTACCTGTGAAAGTATTGGTTTAAGTAATCTTGAGACCACTTTCGCCAAAATTCCTGACTCATTCTTTGTGTGTATTGCCACCTTCTGAGTGAGGTTACATTTGAGGTCTCATAATTATAGTCAGGTGCCGTGACTAAAGCCTCTCCAACTAGAAAATGACCCGGAGTTAAGACGTCTAAATTTTCTGCATCCTCATTCAGTCTTGACAGAGGCCTAGAGTTTAAACATGCCTCTACTTGTGCCAGTACCGTCGCCATCTCTTCGAAGGTTAAAGTGGAAGTTCCAATCACACGTTTTAAGTGGTGTTTGACGGACTTAACTCCCGCCTCCCACAATCCCCCGAAATTAGGTGCATGTGGCGGAATGAAGTGCCAGGTCGTACAATTATTGGCTAAATTTTCGGCTATTTCTGCCAAGATGCCATCCTTTTCATCCGCAAAGAGTTTTCTTATTTCTGTGGTGGCCCCTACAAAGTTGGTACCGTTGTCGCTCCAGATATGCTCACAACGACCTCTTCTTGCCACAAACCTTTTAAATGCTTGGAGAAAGCCCTGAGCTGTGAGATCACTAACAGCTTCTACGTGAACGGCTTTCGTGGACATACATACAAAAAGGCATATATATCCTTTGTACGATTTGTGACCACGACCCCGAGCAGTACGCATTTGGATGGGCCCTGCAAAATCCACTCCACTGTGTTGGAATGGACGAGCCGGTTTTGCTCGAACTGAAGGAAGTTGGCCCATAAGCTGTTGGTATGTGCGTCCGCTGTTTTTCACACATTCAACGCACTTTCTGACGTGAGCTTTTATCAACTGCTTCGCCCCTATAATGAAATATTTATTTCTTATATAGTTAAGTGTCAGCTGTGGTCCACCGTGCAGAGTCTGATTGTGTGCATCGACAATAATCAACTTGGTCAGTGAAGAATGTTTTGCCATTATTATTGGATGCTTTTTATTTTCCCTTAAATCAGCTTCTTCCAACCTTCCTCCCACTCTTAATATATTGTTCTCGTCTAATATCGGATTCAAACTTTTTAATCTACTATTTTTCTGAATATTAAATTTCTTATTAATTGCTTCTATTTCTTTTTCAAAATGAATTTCTTGATCCTTTTTTATGCATATTTTTAGTGTTTCTCTTAATTCTTCTGATTTTAAATATCCTTTATATTGTTGATTAGACTTTGATTGTTGTAAATTTAAAAATCTCCTGCAATAGGTTAGAACTCTAATCAATTTTGTTAGTGATGAAAATTTTTCCCAAATATCAAAAATGTTTTCTTCCTTTTTTAATGTGTGTACCTTTACTGCTTCCATTTCTGTTTCTATCTCTGTAGGCTTTTTATATTCAACTTTTTTAGATCTAAGAAAACTAGGACCGCTGAACCACAAGGATTGGTTTATAAGATTGGCAGGAGATACTCCTCTCGAGGCACAATCTGCGGGATTTTCGCTAGTTTTCACATGAGACCATTGATAGGGATTCATAGAGGTTAGTATTTCTGATACACGATTCGCCACAAACACTTTCCATCGACTAGGTAAACTGTTTAGCCAAGCCAAGACTATGGTCGAATCGGTCCACGCATGTACGTTCGAGCTCTCTATTTTCAATACTCTACCGACATCTATCAGCAGTCTCGTAAGTTCCACAGCACCACAGAGTTCCAATCGTGGAATAGAAACTTGCTTGATTGGAGCTACCTTAGATTTTGCAGCAATCAAGGTTACATGCACTATACCGTCAGAATCTATGATGCGAAGATACACCACCGCAGCGTATGCAATTTTAGAGGCATCGCAAAAACCGTGTAATTCACGCTTCACATCATTAGCTCTGGTTTCAACCCATCTAGGGATTTTCACATCCGTTATACTCATCAATTCATTTCGATAAGCACACCATTCCTTCATTAATTCCTTAGGTACTTCTTCGTCCCACCCAATACCTGTAATCCACAACTTCTGTATCATTGCTTTCGCTAATATGATGCATGGCGTAATCCAGCCCAATGGATCAAATAAGCGAGATATGTCGGCAATGATTTTCCTTTTTGTGATAGGTAGCTGTAGATCTGGAATATTAACCTTGTAACGAAAATTATCAGCACGTCTCTCCCAGGTTAGTCCGAGAATTTTCATTATTTCGTCCATTTTTATATTTATTCTTTCCTTAGATTCCTGATTTCCATTCTTTTTCTCTTCTTTCTTTTCCTCTTTTTCTATTAATTTCATAAGTTGTTCATCGTTACTTGCCCATTTTTGTAATTGAAATCCTCCTTTCCTAAGTAAACCTTTCATTTGACCATAGATTTCCATACCTTCATTTACATCCTCGCATCCACACATGAGATCATCCATATAAAACTTTTGAGGCACTAATTCAGCAGCGATAGGATACTCAGTGCCCTCATCTATAGCGACTTGTTGGAGAGTTCTCACTGCCAAGAATGGAGCCGACGCTGTACCAAAGGTAACTCGGAGATGCTTGTAATCCTTAATGTCTCCACTCTCATCTCTCTACAACAGTCTCTGGAAATCCGCATCCTCTTCATGGACCTTTATTTGCCGGTACATCTTCACAATGTCAGACGTCAAACAAATTCGTGACAGTCTCCATTGTATGATGAGATATCTCAGATCTGGCTGTATAGTTGGACCGACCAAAAGATTGTCATTAAGGGAGACTCCATTTTTTCCAATCTGAGAAGCATTAAACACTACTCTCACTTTAGTGGTGTCTTTGTCCTCTCTTATTACCGCGTGGTGGGGTAGATAAACTGATTCATTACGGTTTACATCGGGTTTCTGAACTTCAGTTATATGTCCCAGCTCTATGTACTCTTCAATTACTTCCTTATAACTCTTATGAAACTTCTCACTTTTTTCGAATCGCCTTTCTAAACTTTGAAGTCTTTTCTCTGCTATATCTCTTGTTTTTCCCCTCTTACAATCAGGATCTTCTGTTTTAAAAGGTAACCTAACCACTTACCTTCCCTCTTTATCCCTTGTTGTAGTTTTTGTAAAAATCTCTTCACATTTTCTTTCATCTTCCGTGTAAGTCTGTTCCTTTGTTAAGTCCATTCCTGACTCGATTTCCCAGAATTTTTTCAATAATTCATCCCCTTCATGTAATTGACAATGTAATGCCACTACACTTCTAGCTTGGTTGACTGGAGAGCTTACAATCCCAGATAAAATCCAGCCTAAACTAGTAGCCTGAGCAACAAGTGTATTATTAGGGGTTTTACGAATGCCTTCCTGTATCACTTGACTATACACTTCCGCACCTAATAGCAAATCGATTTTGTTAGGACGGTTATAATCAGGGTCCGCTAATTCAATTTCTTCGAGTCCTGCAAAATCTAGCTGACCTACTTGTCTATTTGGAAGAAACGAAGTTATTGATTTTAATACGTATGCCTGTATAGTGAAGTGTTTGTCCGGATCTGATCTCGATTTTATTTTAAAACTAACCATAGCCTTGGAGACTAAGCCATTGTCTCCACCCAGACCTGAAATTGTGCCATGTATAGGCGACTTTTTCAACTTCAGATCAATCACGGTTGATTCAGTCACAAAATTTCCCTCAGAACCTTGATCTAGTAAGGCTCTTAAAACCTGATTACTGCCATTCCTCGACTCGGCATTGACTAGCGCCGTAGCTAGCAACACCTGATTCACATTTCCTGTCGAGAAATTGCATGCTACAAAAGCTGATGATTTACCAGCATTACCTGCTTCACCTTTAGGCCCAAATCCCCTTGAACTATCCTTCCCGTCCGATTCAACATTAACACCATTCGTGTGTGGACTGTAATTTTCTGTACCCGTAGGATGTAGAAGAGAGTGATGGCGACGGTGGCAAAGCTTACACTTCAGCTTATTCTGACAAGCTTTCGCCCCATGGTTGGCTCCCAAACAGTTGTAACACAACCCACTGGTCTGAACGAAATTACGACGTTGGCTGACATCCTGACTCGCAAACTTACGACACATACTCAGTTTGTGAGTCTCAGAACAAAATTCACATTGCGATTTAGTCACATGAAGAGCTTTAAACTTTACAAAATTATGATTATGATTCGAATTATTGTTAGGATTATTATTGAAAGATTTATTTGAAATTACTTTTGGATCTAAAAATTCAAGTGCTCTATATCTATTGGTTAAGAATTCTTTAAATTGTTCAAAAGTTGGAAGTTCTTCAGATGACGTGCTATCAGTTATATTAAATTCCCACTGCTTACGTGACTCACTGTCCAATTTTAAACACAATATATGTATCACAATAATGTCCCAATTAGAAGTATTTATCCCCAGATTGGCTAAACAACTCAAACAATCGTTAGTCGTATCAATCAATTCTTTTAAGCCACTAGCAGATTCAGTAGTTATATTTCTCTGACTAAGTAACCTTTTTAATATAAAATGTGAAAGGTAACGTTTATTATCATAACGAGATTCTAACTGAGTCCAACATCTCTCGTAATTTGCTTCCGAAATAGGTATTTGTCTAAGCAATTGCTCAGCTTCACCTGATAATGAACTCTTGAGATAATGCATTTTTTGTACATTATCTAACTTAGCATTATTATGGATCAATGATTTAAATAAGTCCCTAAATGTGATCCACTCAGAATACTTTCCTGAAAACGTAGGTATTACAATTTAAAGGAGTCTGCTTTAGACGTTCCTTGAGGAGATTTTTCACTTGCATCAGCCCATTGTTCTCTCTCTTTATTAAATTTACTCAAGTAAGTCTTAAGCAGTGTTTTGTACTCAATATAAGTTTCTTCTGTTAAATCGTACACATCGTTTTCATAGTAATCTGTATTTTTTAACTCAGCACCATATGATTTTATAAATGTTTTGTGCATATCAGTAAAATTAGACCATAATGTTTCCAAAGACTCTAATCGAGTTTGACAATAATTTTCGGTAATTCGCACTTTCGGCGATTTCTTAAAATTTGCTAAAGCTTTATTAATTCGTTCATGATTGTCCATTTGTAAAATTAGATCAGACTCCATTTTGTTAATTTGATTATTTTAATTTTTAATTGATGATAAAATTATAATAAAGATTGTAAAAAAAATATAATGTGTATAAATGTAAATAGTTTTAAAACCAAATCTTAGACTAAGTTCATGCAAAATTTACCGTGAAAATTCTAAGTGTTTCGAAACAAAACAACTCTATACAAAATCGGGCATGGATTCCCCGTCTGAACCAATTTCTCTTAAAAACTAACAAAAGCCTTAAAGTTTACTAACGAAATATTCTAAGTCCATAAAATTTACTCGCAAATATTCTAAGTTCCAATTTTCATACAAACATTACTTGCACTGATCACTAAATGTTAAAGTTAATTCTTCCTTGTAAATAAAGTTCAAATTTCTATCGCACTGCACTGATAAAATAAAGAGCACTCACAGTTTTTTGTCCTTTTCACTCACACGTGTGACGTCAGCCTTACGTCGTCCTTGTCTTGCTCCTCCAATTGATTCCCGATCCCAATCCTGACGGCACCTTCTCATCAGCACCGTCTCGAAGTCCAAAGCCGGATTCACCACCAAGCTCGAACTCCTGCTGCAGCAGCTCCAACCCTCGGAGGCTGTTCTGCTTCCTCAACCAGGAACCACAGGAACCACCACCACTCCTAATCCTCCAAAAACTGCGCCCTTATCTGGACGGCTTCCGGGATAGGTCTGAGCAATACCTATCCGACTCGATGGACCATGTTTAACCCCCTTGGGTCAAAGTCGAATCGAGGGTGTACTAGCTTAGAAATAAAAGCCAAACTCAGTACCTCTAGTAGGAAAAACTTTCGAGTTCGTTTCGTTGCGTATTCAAAGTGTCATCGAAAAATTTTGTATGAAAAATTAAACAGCGCCCCCTAGGGCGGCTATAATATAGGGGGCGCTGTTTAATTTTTCATACAAAATTTTTCGATGACACTTTGAATACGCAACGAAACGAACTCGAAAGTTTTTCCTACTAGAGGTACAGTACACGACGGGTTTATTACGTCACCACAATCGGTTAGTAACAAGTAGGATGGTTAATGTGAACGGTGGTTCAAAACCTTTATATATGGGTCGCCTAAAACTTCGACACCGCGATGTAAGTCAGCACAACGCCATCTATTGACAGTCTTGCGAACTAAAATGTCTTAGAATCTACGGAATGTAACTAATTGACTGGACATTGACTTATAGACTATTCTTACATCTATTATATTAAGCTTTGCAGTTAACTGTGTGTATGTATTTTTCTATGAACGAAGCAAATTATCCACATGTGCCAATTTTGAATGCGGATAAAAATAATTAAATGTGGAAAAATAATATTGTTTTCTTTACGTGAATTCATTATGTTACTGAGTCTAAGTCGCTCCTAATTTGTATACTTACTAATTGCAAAGTCACTCTGTATGCTCTTACAAAAAGTTAGTCATAGTCATAGTCATAAATGTTTATAGCATCATGTTGGTACATTGGGATCGTATATCGTTACATCGTATGTTTCCAGAATAGAAATGTATATGTTACGGTTAATGTGATAAATTGAAAATTATTAATAATAACCGGTTATTATGAATAATTACCGACCGTCGCGGTAAAAGTGATAAATTAATCACATTTAACAGTGATTATTTAATAATTCAACCTTAGTACTAACAAAATTCATAAAAGAGAACAACATCTTGTGTACGTGCTCGTGTACAGCCAAACTTTTGAACGTTTTGATATCATATATTAATATAATTTGGCATAATGAGTTTGGAATGTTTCTTGCATAATATTACTTTTCCATGATGCCTATAACATAATGTTTTGATTTAAAGTGAAAAATAGGTTAAGGTGCGGCGGCTAAGCCGCCTATTTAGTTTTATACACACATAAATGACCTCATATTAATCACATTTACCAAATCATGCGGTAATTATTCACAATAACCGGCGATTATTCATAATTTTCACATTTATCACTTTGACCGTAACATATACATAAAAGTACTTACCTTAAATAATAATAATGCCAAAGATTAAGGTCCATAAGTAAGTAAAGTAAGTAAGTCCACTGGGGTGCGCCAAAGTTCACCTAAATTTTCAACTCCGAAAATTGGAAGTCCGAAAATGTTGTTCCTAAAATTTTTCATCCTAACAATCACAATTCCTAACTACTCTGTCTCTAATGTTCATAATTCCGAATCATTCAACTTCATAATGTCTTTAGCAATAAACATCTATTATACTTTTATTTGTTCTCCTAGATTTTCTAAACATAACCATATTTTACACTATTATTCAAAGTCAGTAGGGGTTCCCGCGGGTGTCGTAAGAGGCGACTTAGGGACTACACATCAAACAGAGAATGGGCAGCAGCGCTCTCTGAAAAACATCAATCTTTTAAACTGCGATCTCCAACCCGCCTGCCTAGCGTGGAGATTATGGCAAAACCCTCCACTATAGTGGAGGAGGCTCATAGTCCAGCAGTGGACTGTAAAGAGCTGTTGATGATGATGATGATGATGATTCAAAGTCATATCTTTATTGTTTAGATTTCTTTCTTTGACGATAATTATATTAAAGTTCAAGTTTGTTGGCATTAACACGTATACTTGAGTCCCGCTCCAGTCATTCAGTCAAGTTCCAGAAACGAATCGGTCCTATTCATAATTATTAGTTTAGGTTAGGTTAGAACTGTGACCACAACGCACCAGCCGAGCGAGCGAAGCCAGAGTCCCGCTCCAGTCATTCAGTCAAGTTCCAGAAACGAATCGGTCCTATTCATAATTATTGGTTTAGGTTAGGTTAGAACTGTGACCACAACGCACGAGCCGAGCGAGCGAAGCCAGAGTCCCGCTCCAGTCATTCAGTCAAGTTCCAGAAACGAATCGGTCCTATTCATAATTATTGGTTTAGGTTAGGTTAGAACTGGGGCCTTACGTTTCATTCGCGAAGAACGTACTTCTGTACGTAGTATTTATTATTATTCTATGGTATTTGTGAAAATATTATGGTAATGTTTAGAGATAAAAGTGTTATGATAAAAAACAGTAGGAGTTTAAATATATTTACATAAATGATATTATTAATTACAATTTTCGGAAATATGAGTGTTATGAACATCGCCGGTAGCACTACAAATAGTATGAATGAAAACTTTAGGATGAAAAATTTTAGGAAGAGTGATCATTCGGATTTAAAATCGTTAGGAAGAACAATTTCGGGTAAATAACTTTAGGTGAGCCAATATGGACCCTTCTTAACTACTAGTAGGTAGGTACATTTCTCAAATAAAAACAAGGGGACGTAGGACGTAGGAGTTCCAGCTTTTCCAAACAAATGAAAGATGCGAGCACTGATAAATGTGACATATTTCTCACACCATAATAGTAGTACAACAACCATTTTCTCTAAGTACCTACTACTAAATTAATTCTACAAGACTCTTCCAGGTTTTAACTTTGAACTCGGGTAATGTCAGTACTAATCAGTTAACAATACTGCAAAAACCGCCTGAAAGGTAATGAAGCCAATTTCCCTTACGATTTTCATCAACTCATTTTACAGCGTTAAAAAGGAAAACAGGTAAAAAAACATTGTACTCGTAAATCCGCCGGGTTGTAGGCGAATATAAAGCAAAAAAATTATTTTGTGAGAGGAATTAACTTAATTTGAGAGGATGAAATTTGCTCTGCCATATTGTTGGACAAGTAGATGAGTATTATTATTTATAGTTTATTTACACTTAGGTTAAGTAGGTAGGGTATTTTAATAACTTTACATTCGGCGGCATTGATGCAAATACAAAATGATTTTAATTATTACGTGCACTATTTATGTGTTGAGCATAACTATGAAAACAAAGTCGTTTATTATTAGAATAGTATTAATTGCGTTTATTGGTATTCTCTTTCATGATCTATGATCTATACATATAACTAACATGGGTCCGAAACACTTTTCATAGCATTTTGTCCATTCAGCATGAGGCACCTCCAAAGCATGAAAATGAAATTTAGCGGACAGCTGCTGTTTTTTATTGATTCCCGTTGAAAGTCGTAATAAATCTTCGCGCGAAAATTTTCGCTCGTCAATTCCAAGTTTTTGTGGTCAAGATTATTTTTAATTCGCTTATAATAATAGAAAACGTGCTCAATTATTTGTAAAAAGTTTTAATTAAGGTACTTTTCATTAAAAGTATCAGATTTGGTCTAACATCACGTATGTTGTCAAGGCTCACAACTTAAAAATTTACAAACTTAGTATTACAAAATCAATCAAAGGTTAATGACCGTAGAAAAATAATACCAGGTGATTTTGTTTAGCCACCCCATGCATTAAATAGGTCAAACAAAGTGCATTACAAAATTAAAGGTTTTGTCACAATGGAAGTACATTCAGTACTATCACGCCCAAGTAACAGAAGCTTCTACCTTTGTTTGGAGGAAACTAATAATAATAAATATATTAATAACTTTTATTTGGAGTCAGTTTTAGTCGGTCTCTTTTGTTATTTGTTATACATTAATAAATTGTCACATCCAAAAAATATACTTAGGCTGAATTGGACCACCTTACTGTACCCGTAACTATTGTTTTTTGTATTTAGTTTACAGATATTTGGACGTTTGTTATAGTAATATTATTATAGGTGTACCGTGGTCATTAGATGGTGTGCCTCGGAAAATTAAGATTATCTTATTTTTAGTATGTGAGTAAGGATTAGACTAATAAAGGTAATTACTTAAAAATTTATTTACTGTATTGTATTGTACCTCCAAAATCTTTCATTTTCCTTGATGTACCTTAAATGCAAAAAGTTAGCGGAACACTGCCCTACCGTATCCAATTCTACTACGCTGTTACTGTCTTTGAGGGATATTTGTCCGACGTTCTAACCCCACGTCATTATAATGTTTATTACAAGGGGGTTAGACATATAATTGGTTGTTTTAGCAAATGAGGGGTGCTACCTGGGGTGCAAAGGTGATTCATCTATGCATGAGTCATGCACTTACAATTTATGCCTCTTGGAATAGATATGTTGATGTGATTGCAGTTCGTGTGACTAAAGGGTATTTTTGGTTGGAAACCATAAACCACTACTCATACCTGGCCCGTTTCTGAAAGACCTAGGTGACGCAGCAGAATTAGGTACATATTAGAATTATAGCAAAGTCCAGGCTTCATGAGTTTACATAATAAGTGGCTGACATTTTTAAATTATTCGCGGACGACTGGTTGTCTATAGACTGACCGATTGATAGTTTTGAAACTAGGTATTTATTGCTCTAATGCAGGGCAGGGGTCTCCAAACTTTGAAGCCTTGGGGCCATATTTTTTTTACGGTAAGTTGCAAGGGCCATAATAGTTTTAATTTTTCTGCCCACCTATGCAAGCGTCGCGGGTCGGATTGATGGCAGTGGTGGGCCGAATTTGGCCCGCGGGCCGTAGTTTAGAGACCCCTATTCTAATGTCGTAGTAATCGAAAACGTGCCCTGCAAGTTGAATCCACAATCGTCAATGTTGCTTTCGAGTGAAACATTTATGTCAGTCTTTTGTCCAAAGTAGTACATAACTCGTTTAATACAATAGATCTGTTTTATTATGACCATGATTGATATTCTTGGAGTCGGTGCCAGCCTGCCAAATGCCAAGCTCAAGAAATGCACTAAACAGGCCAGGCAAATCGCTGTTTTTGCAAATGTTCTCCAATTGGCAATTGGTGTTACAGTGTTTTAATTACACAGATGCGTAATTTTATCCTCTACTAGCTTTTGCCCGCGGCTTCACCCGCGTGAAATTTAGTTTGTCACAGATCGTCATAATTAAAGCTTATATGTTATTCTGGGTTAAATAAACAATAATTCAAGTTGTATCTTCCTGCACATAGCGGCCGCCAGCGACTTCGTACGCGTGGATCCCGTTTTACCCCCTTCATCTATCTTTCGCGGTTTAGATTTTTTCATACAAATGTTTTTTCCCGCTAACTCCCGTTCCCGTGGGAATTTTGCAATATCCTGTTGTAACTAAGCTTTGAGTTTACTAAGGTACATGCATGCCAAATTTCAAGCGTCTAACTTAAGCGGTTTAGATTTTTTCATACAAAAGGATTTTCCCGCTAATACCCGTTCCCGTGGGAATTTCGGGAATTCCTTGTTGTAACTAAGCTTTAAGTTTATTAAGGTCCCTACTTGTAAAATTTCAAGCGTCTAACTTAAGCGGTTTAGATTTTTCATACAAAAGGATTTTCCCGCGAATTCCCGTTTCAGTGGGAATTTCGGGAATTACTTGTTGTAACTAAGCTTTAAGTTTACTAAGGTACCCACATGCCAAATTTCAAGCGTCTAACTTAAGCGGTTTAGATTTTTCATACAAAAGGATTTTCCCGCTAATTCCTGTTCCCGTGGGAATTCCTAAGTATACTATAACCTGCCCAGGAGTATAAAGAATAATTGTACCAAGTTTCGTTAAAATCCGTCCAGTAGTTTTTGTTTCTATAAGGAACATACAGACGGACAGACAGACAGACAGACAAAAATTTTACTGATTGCATTTTGGCATCAGTATCGATTACTAATCACCTCCTGATAGTTATTTTGAAAATATATTTCATGTACAGAATTGACCTCTCTACAGATTTATTATTATAAGTATACATAGATTACAGTTTAATACAAGCTTTATCTTGATATCTCTAAAATTGGTGAAGTTAAAAAACTAAAACGGCTCTCTAATAGAAACTAAGCACTACTTACTCATAAACTACTGGGTCAAACTAAATATTTTTTTATGAGACCAAATTGCAAGTATCTCCCATCGAACAAAAAAGAATCACTCAAACCGGATCATAATTCTTTATGTATTTGGGCAAAATAACAAAGTATCGTGCAAACTGCCTGCACCGTAATAGTTAACAAATACCAGCCAAGTGCGAGTCGGACTCGCGCACCGAGGGTTCCGTCCAAACCTGTAGGTTTTGTTATAGCTAAAAAAGGTACTATAGACCTGAGTATTTGATATGAATTTCAATTTAGGTAATACCTCTACGCGTTCATGAGGAAAGGAGTAGTAGTAACTTTAAAAATGTTAAAAAAATATTTTAAAAATACTACTTACTAGATCTAGTTCAAACTAATTTTCAATTGAAGTTTTCATGGTAATGTATCAAATGTATGTACATTTATATTTTTTTAGTTGTATCATTCTCTTATTTTAGAAGTTACACACTACACATTTTATTTATTTACATAATTATTTTATACCCCCACACGGATGGGTTTGATGAAGAAAAAATTTTTAAGTTTCAGTTCTAAGTATGGGAACCCCCAAAATTTATTGCTTTTTTTCTATTTTTGGGTAAAAATCTAAATGCGGTTAATAGAATACATATTATTATGACATTCCAAGTTTCAACAGTACACTATTAGCTCTTATAGTTTCGGAAAAAAGTGTCTGTGACATACGGACGGACAGATAGGTAGACAGAAATAACGAATCTATTTAAGGGTTCCGTTTTTTGCCGGCTATCGAAGCCTAAAAATGCTCATAAAATAAAACTACTCAACCAAATTTAAAAAAATACCAACAAATGGCCGTAATCGGCGTACATAAAAAAATCCTCCTTTTGTTGAAGTCGGTTTAAAAATCTTTTTTCAAAAGAAGCTGCTATTTTAAATGCTCTAAACTAAAAGAATAAATTAAAAAAAATCAATGAAACCATCGTCAGAACTTATGTATGGCTTTATAAAAAAATGCTGTACCTATTAGTTTAAAAACAATTATTAATGGTTTTGACTGGAAATATACATAAAAGGATAAAGAAAAAATGCAAAAGCGTGGATGGTGAAGGTGGAGGTGGTGGGAGCCGGCTGGTATCGATCCAGCTACCTCTTGCATGCCGAGCGAGCGCTCTACCATCTGAGCTACGGCTCCTCGTTCTAACGCGACGGAAAACGGCATAGCATTCAGCTTTGTGACGTCATCACTTCAGCTGAATATATACGATTCTTTATCATGGAGTAAAAGTAATGCTTTGGGGGTTATTTAGGCGCAGTGAAGTACGTATATTCATAAGGGGTCATCCATAAAGTACGTCACACCTAAAGGGGGGGGGGGGGGGAGGAGATCGACAAAGTGTGACATGGTGTGACAAGGGGTGGGAGGGGTCCTTAGTTTCGTGACATCACATTTTAATTGTTTCAAATATTTAATATAATGTTGATTTCATAAAAAAGTACTTAATTTAAATGGAAATAAAACTAATTTCGGAACTGCTGTTTTATTTTAATAATTTTTCGATGTGAAATTGCAAAACATGTGACGTCACACTAGGGAGGGGGGGGTCTCAGAAATGTGACCACCTGTGACAAGGACGGGGGGGGGGGCTCAAAAAATCATGAAATTCGTGTGACGTACTTTATGGATGGCCCCTAACCTCCTGTAGTGAATTTATATATAAACCTTATAATAAATCGCCAAGTATGGCTAATGAATGAAACAATTTGTTAGAGGCACGGGCTACATTTATGGATTTTGCTGGATCAATTAGGTTACTATTTATAAATAAATAAATATCCTTGGACATTTTCCACTGCGCCGCTAGCCCCAAACTAAGCAAAGCTTGTACTATGGGTACTAGACAACGGATATAAACATACTTAAATACTTTTTTTTAAATACATACTTATTATACATAGAAAACACACAGACCCGTCGGTAATTTCTGCCCGGCCGGGCATCGAACCCGCGACCTCTCGGCATAGTAGTCCGTTCTGAACCACTACACCAAACGGACGACTTTCGTAGTAGGATAGAAAAATCGTAGCGAATACTATACTACGGATGTTTTTCGTAGCACTTGCAGCGAAAATATTATCAGTTTGTTTATTTTTTCTACTGAATATTTTAAAATTATAAGTAATTTAATTGTTGTTATCGTCACAAATTAATTGAAAATAAATAAATTATGATGATGTGAATGGCAATAAAATAATTTTAATATTTTAAATAAACCACAGAAACTGATAATTATGGAGAAGAAGTAGAAGAAAAAATATTTATTTGGTACTAAAAATAGAATGATACAAATAAATAAATATAAATAAATGAATGATAATTATGGTGCATAGAATAAAAAAAATCAAACAAAGAAGTGACCAAGGGAGCCCAGAACACTGCCACCTAGCTGAATGCTCGAGAACAACTACTAGGCTGGCTCAGCGCAGCCTGCTATTTTTAAGAGCAGTGTTGACACGGAATCTAGAACTAATATTGTCTGATAGAGGACTCTGGTAGATAAAATTATAAAAAAAAAATACCAAGTGCGTATCGTGCCACGCGCAGTGTAGGGTTCCGTAGTGTCGTTAAAACAATATAGGTATTTCAGAAGCAAGCAATAATTTCATCTAATAATTATTTAATATTTCTCCTGAGCATTTTTATTCTGTAAGAAAATTTATAATACTTGAGTAAAACGACTATTACTGCTATTACTCTTAAAGTAACTGTATCTTAACTGTTATAGTTTTCCTTGAAAGTTCTTAAAAAGCACTATTATTATGATTTTTCCAGATTTTTAGAGGGACGCCCTACTCGAACAAAAATTGGCACTTTAATATTTTGCAAACGGATCCCTAAATCGAAAAATAGTCTTATAAAGTCTTAGAATCGATATTATTATTTTCTGATCCGTAGCAGGGGTGAACAACTCGTAGCGAAAACTTGATATTTTTCGTAGCACTTGCAGCTGCTATACTTATCAGCTGAATATATAATAATATACATATTACCATAAATACATAAAAACAAATTAAGTTATTTAAACAAAAATAAAATGAATCCGAAAGCTTTTCATAATGACTGAATGAATTAATTCTATTAACGTTAAATTTTCCAAACTAAAAATTAATGATGAAAGCTATGCAAATACATGAAGTTTGGCCCATAAACATAACAACCGAAAGTGAATTGTAAGTCTCATTTCTGGAGAAACAATTCAAGACACACAAATGCCAAAAACTTCGCAATCACGAGACTCCTGCGGGAACCTACTTAGGTAGGGAGTATGAGTTGGCGCGTGATTTCAATAGATGGCAGTGTGCTTCTTTAGATCGCGCAATCATTTGATTTTATGAGAATTATAAGATCTACTGCCTGTCTGCACCTTCTATAATCCGTCCTAGATTCTGACATAATATGTCATCATATATATAATATATATTATAACAGTCAACAATTAATATGTGACTTGAGACTTATAGCCAATTTTTTGAAGGCTCCTCCCTGGCATCAAATGCCAAGAGTGAGTCTTAGAAACATTTAAACTGTACTTTAGTATGTCGGTAACAAAACGGCATGCTAATTGTGTAGGTACACTATGCGGGAAACTGATAGAGACGAAGCGCGAGCACGCACATCGTAGTATGGGCGAACGCACAGCGAAACTAACCAAAGTGCATGTTCACACCATACGTCTCGGTCAATTTCCCGCATATTGTACTTGCGCTATAACACGATGGAGTATCCTCACTCTATAAGTATGTACCAGCTGCATCTTAGTGCTTGTTCCTCAGGCAATCACTAAATTAATCGTGTACAAAAAGGTAAAAGATAGCAATTTTTACATTATTACCGTAATATGGTAAATTATTGTAACAGTCGTAGGTGTCTGAGATGTTTGTGATGTGAGATATCATTCTAGAAGTCATTGGAACGGCTGCCTTTGATGCCTTGACCGTATTGCTGATCCAAAGTGCTGTGCCAGTACAGTAGATAGTGCCAGTTGGTAGGGTGCAGGTACATTCTAGGTTCTATTCTAAAAATAAAATGCACAGAATACCACAAAAA
This sequence comes from Ostrinia nubilalis, assembly GCF_963855985.1. Classification (NCBI taxonomy): domain Eukaryota; kingdom Metazoa; phylum Arthropoda; class Insecta; order Lepidoptera; family Crambidae; genus Ostrinia; species Ostrinia nubilalis. The sequence continues at coordinate 23,392,454 of NC_087119.1, read as the reverse complement.
CATTTTATTTCTTAAAAGAATTTCAATCAAGATATAAACAAAATTATTTAAGCAACAAAAATAATTTACAGGAAACGTCTTGTTTACTATAAAATATATCCCACTTTTAGCTCTAGTGTTACATGATTTATTTAAAAAAAAAATATTGTACAGCTTACATAATCACATAATAATAACGTTACGTTCTTTTAGTTATTTTTTGTTTATAATATAAGTTTACAAGTATTTATAGTATCTAGCATCTTTCGACGCATGTACATTATATACCGAACGAAAAAATTGCATTTTTAAAATGCAAAAATGATATCAAAGGCCTAGCCTTTAATATATTATAAAAAATAACTGAAAGATGCAACCCTACGCCCGATTGGTACGGTCAGTCGCAGGAAACTCTTCATCTTAAATTAAATACTCATGAGTAACTCAAATTAAAAAAAAATGATGGATGTAAAATCTAAATCATTTCCAAAAGTCTATTATATAGATTCTATGCAACCCCAAATTTTCTAAGAAACAAGTATATTACAAATAAACGGAATTTAATTCCTTAACGAATTTCACATTAATAAAACAAGATACATACAAATATTAACGAGAGAAGGTTCATATTTTTAAATGAATAAATTTTAGTTTTATTGAACATTAAAAATAGTCGAAATTGGGGCGCATTGAAACGTGATTAGTTCCTTGCAACTGACAAACATACCATAATATTCATTACAAGATGGCGATGGCAATAGCTATATTTAGTTTATCATGCCAAAATTCAATTTCAAGCCGCTCACTCTAATGTGATATTAAGATATTAGTAAAAAAATGCGATGAGGCTAATACATAAAAGAGAACTTTAGCATTACAATATAGTTTACAAAACCATCATTAATTAAGAGATTTATTTTAACTGACAAACTATAAATAAATTTCACTATAATACAATAAAGTTATAGACTATGTAGAGAAAAATCAAAGAAAATAGTTTTTTACCCTTTTTATGAAAATTAAATAATAACCAGCGATATAACACTGCTCTATTCTGTTTTGTCACTTTTTGTCACAACTTCACAAAGCTGAAACGAAAAGAGACAAATAGGTCATTGCAAACGTGTATAATGATCGATTAAAATTCACAAAAAGGGCTGTAAAAATTTTGGTATAGCCGACATTTACAACTGAATCCTCATCTGAGCAAAAAGGTTTGATTCGATTTAGATTTAAATAAAATAACTATGTTACAAAATGGTATCGCATTTAAAAATATATAAATTAATTATTGTTATGAGTATACAGGACGATTCTTAATCAGGAACTAAACAAATTATCTGGTACGATTTGTATGCGGAAGGATTTTTCGATTCTCGATTTTATAGGTCAATTCGATTTTCGAGTCTGTGTCTATTATGTCTATGTTGATTAGAACAAAAATTAGCCCTGAAGTTATTAAATTAACTAAAAATAACCCTGTATTGACTTCAACCAATAGACAGAAACTAAGTTTGTTATAAAATAAATTAATTAAAACTAAGTATATGTAACGGCAGGTTTGTTATAATTTTTTTGACAAATCGTCAAGTTCCACATAGTACGGATAAATAATAACAACATAGGTGAATTTCAGTCAACCCAAGTACTTGTGTATCGCTTTAAAAATACCTAATAAACATAACAAACCGCCTGTATCAACAGTCGAACTTAATTCTAAATAACAAATAAAACTAATCATAATCACAAACGAATCAGCGACGCTAAAAAGTGATAATTTCTCTACATAAATCATCGTTTAGGGTCCGTGTTACGAAACTACACTCAAAATTTTATTCGATCTCTTGCACAGATTCGGACCCTTGCTTGATATGAACATAATATTCAAACCAATTATAGTACAGAATCTTAATTTGACATGGAATCGTATTCTAAGCGTGACATCGTAATAAGGGCCTTTATATTGTGATTTGGGTCCGCAAAATGTGTCAAGATACAAAAACTCACGTAGACACCGTAATTAAGTGAAATTATTAATTATTTCAAATGTAAGCGTTCCAGCACGATACTTGCAGCGTTGACTGGTTGAGGTGCATTAGGCACAAATAAAAATCCAGAAAAAAAAATCTGTTTTATTCGGTGTCTACCTTGTACGCAAAATTATACTGCAAACCACAAATACACGGACATTTCAATACATTTCACAAACAAATATATTGAAATCAAGCCCAATAATTGCACGGTGTTATCACAATGAAACAAAATTATATTAAAGGTCTTTAAACAGACCTGTTCACATAAATAAATAATTTTCCATATGGAAAAATGTACCAATACAAAATTGGTATTAACTAAATAAATTATTTGACAGTCATCAGTGACTACGCGAGGTCATGAGCTCACATGAGGAGACGACATCCTTGTGACGAGGTGAGAGTGTTTGATATAGGTACTGTAATATTATCAAATGCGTCTTTTCGTCGTTACACTTAACAGTTTATAGCGTTGTGCAATAAAGTATTTAATATTGAGTCTACTAGAAATCTATAGGAGTCAATCATTAATTGTATAAGTACTTGCACAACGGTCAAGGACTGGTATACTGTTTAGGAAATAAAACTTAATTTTCTGATAAAGATAACATAATTGTCAGGATAAAATAAGTTAATTTACTCCGCTCAATCAGATGATCGATTCAAACGACTTAAGTGAAAATATCTCGCAATAAACTATGTACACTGTTAAGTGATAACGTGTCTTGTCACTACTATTGCTGATGTAGGTAATGTCGTCTCCACGCATATAAGGTCACGATCGCCGCTCGACCCCGTGTGAAGCGATACGTGATTCTTACATTAATCTATACCTTTTTATGCCGTGCTTACTACCAGAGCGAGCGGTTATGCGACAATACAAAATTCCTACTACAACAATCACACCAGTGTGGTATAAGAGTAGGCGCACACCGTTGATTTTTAGTTGGCCGATAGTTGTGCCCGATTTCAAATTGTATGAAGAATCGGCCAAATCGAATCGGCGTAGTGTACGCCCATACATGCCCATACTGATCAACAGCCCGACTAAACTATCGGCCGACGAAAAATCAACGGTGTGCACCTACTCTTAGAGTCGGAATTCCATACACTCACGAGATAAAAGTGACAGATAATCTCGTGACAAAAATACATCTTCAGGAATCTTCTTTAGGATCTCTGCGTTCAATCACTACAACTCGATAAAAGAAAAATCATAAAAAATATTTACACAGTATTGAAGGCGTTGAGTTGAACCTCTCAGCTTACTACAGCCTTATTAGTATCACAAAGTTAAATTACCCCCCGTTATAAAAAAAAATCCTTGTTCAGGTAAACAAGGGTAAGAAAAGCTTTGCTAGTTAGTCACTAGAACGTATGAGCTGTAAAGGCAAATTGAATTTCTCGGCAAAATTAATTAATAAGTAAAGGTCTATTGGATACACAAACATGTCAAATATCATATTATTACATTTTATTTCGGTCTTTCAAATAAGAGTTTGGCAAAACGTTAAACGCAAAGTAAATTTTAATGTAAAAACCTTGTTTACAGGTTATTGTTGAAATTGTTTGCACAGAAAAAGAATTTTTCAAATCTATGTCTGTTTTGAACAATATGAACCTCATAACCAACTAGCAAAGTTAGGATGCAAAGGTATTAAAAAAAACTAAGTAAGCTGAGTTGATTGGGATTGGGAAAAATCATAATAAGTACGCGACGAAATCATAACTTCACACTGAGTACAACATTTACTTAAAATGAGGGTCATTTGCAGATTACGTCGCCCGAACTTTCGTGCCAAAGCGCCACTCCTGAGCAACTCCCGAAGGAATTGCAGGTGTCTCAGATGGTGATAAGGTGCATTATAGCCTGGCACATAAGCCAGTTTAAAATGACAAAGTGATATGAACCGAGCACAGTACCTAGACAGTCTCGCAGACGTCTATAGGTCAATATAAGAGGCGAAAGTTTTTGTAGAGTGACGCTTGTTCTTACAAATTGGAATGATGACACCAAACAAAATAAAGTTATTAACTTATCAAATTGTAAGTAAATGTAGTAATTTCCGATAGACAATTTGCAAATATAATTAAAATTTACTTCGTGGAAATGGAAAATGAAGAAGTAACGGTTTTTTGACGTATCATAAAAAGTTTGTTATTTAACTAATGGTGCCATCATGCCGCCGACATCGTTTATTGGGGCGTTTCAAAAACTATGTGTTTAATGTCACTGTCACACCATGCTATTTAGTATGCTGGTATAAAAGTGGCGGAAAGGATTTAAGTGCAGTATTAGCAATAGCAGTCCTTGTTAAAAATCCCCACAGTGAATATGGTAACACGATGTTTATGAAAAACCCCGTTCTCTTTCTGTAGTGACCCAATTAGCAAACGACCTTATCGGACTAACATCAAGCCTTATGCGGCATACTGACAGTTTCTTCGTACATAGACACAAAATGTATTTAAATCGTTGTTCAGATGCAACATTGGTACAATGGGTACATCAAGCAAAAAAACATGCGTGTGTAACAAGACTAATAGCCTTGCTCACCCATTGAACATCATCGTCATTGTCACCGAAAATGGAACAAAGCGATGCCAATGTTGCACCCGCACACGCTACCACTACTAGCAAACATACAATATGTGATAAACACTATTCCCGCAAGTCCATTATATCAACCCGCTTTAGACCCACTAGATTATTATGTAATACAGATCACACCACTCTTATAACCTAACTCTTTCACTCGCTTAGAGCGTAAAAGAGTACACATATAACCCTATTATAAAAAAAACAGCCTTATTTTTTAGATTTAATGTTTAAAAACTTCAAATTTCTGTTCGGAAATCTAAAAAATTGTATCAATTTAGGCCAAATGACATGTTTTACAGTCCAGATGGAAAATACTAAAACTATTTCTAATGTGATAAATGTAGCTGATTGTAGTGTGCAACATTAAATGAGGCAATGTGCCTTACAAGGTACATGTATCTAAAACTCAGATGTTCGGACAATTGAACAGTCAACGAAACTAGGCGATTCCTTTTGACGAGTTTAGACGGCGATCTCAAATTTGAGCGTAATCGCTTTAGCAAATATTGCACACATTCGCATCAACGCACTTAAAAATAACACACTGTACGATATAAGATATTATTTGAGTAAGAGAGAGGGAGAGCGTCGCCCGCTAAACCTAGGGCGGTGAATAGCGACCTCGGAATACAAATGAGGTCCTATCCCTGTAATATAGTGCCCCCCACTCCTATGCGATATTATACAAATATGAAAAACGACGGTACAATCGCCGCACTACAACTGGACAATTGACGTCACACCCTTAACTATTGTTATGGAATAGGATCGGACATTCGCGTCGGGAACCGAACCCATGCCCCCCTTTGGATCAGTCATCGCGAATCCCGGCGCTCCCTGCGACGGCCATTGAATAAAACCCGGGAATCCTATTTCACTGCATTTAACATAATACCTACATGGATAACTGAAGAGCCAATATTTCACACTGAAAACACACATGCAGCTGCAAAAACATGTAACACATATTTTTAAGTCGATGCAAATTGATAAAAAACGTGACACGATTTTGCATCTGCGCGTATGCTCACTAATAAAGTATTGGAGTCTCATTAAGAGCCTATCTTATTTACAGTGCAATATAATATGGGTTAAGCAATGATTATAGTATGAAGGATTTATGGGTGACTATAAACGCCCATAATCCACTACAGTACGACACATATATATTTTTTTGTATTTTTATTTTTTTATTCTGTATCAATCACATTCTGGCATGGTTAAAAACCATTAAACAAAATGGCCGCTAACCATTCATTCTTAACTATTTCAAGCAAATAATTTAAACATCAATTATATCTACAAAAATTTAGGAAAGATGTGCCTGTTGCTTTCTAAAATGTCCATACGCAAGTTATGAGTATACTTTGCACTTTGATATATTTCTAACTTATGTCATACGACCAGAGCACATCTCATGTACGTGTACAATTAGCTTTGCTTATATCACTACTAGATAACACGAGAAAGAATCACAGCATTTCACTTGATTGAACACAAACTTATCACCGTACAAACGCAGTCATCTCGAGCAGTCTTTATAGTTCATCGCCTTATTAGATAAGTTTGTGTCAATTGACAGTCAGGTGAAAAAAGCTGTACCAAGTATCAAGATCTTAAGCATCGACATTTTCAACTTCGTACTCCTCTTTACACCTGGCCGTTCCCTCCTTTCCAGAAAACAAACAAACTTTTGACGTGGCTTTTGCATCATCAAATAAACAAGTGTTGCCAACATTAAATGCCAAACAATTTATATAACCATCATACTAATATTAATATATAAACGCGAAACATGCATAAATACTGTTCGGATTAAAACTGTTTTAAGTATTGTTCTGTCACTAGGTCACCTAGACATAGGTGAAGCTGATTGGCAGGGGAGGGTTGGCGGGGGTCATGGTACAGACGCAGAGGCGGTCCCCGTGGACCACCATCGGGGCGCACATGTAGTGCTGTACCGTCTCCAGCGCAGGCGAGGTGGTGACGTCAGTGTATGGGCGCGACCACTGCAGCAGCGTGTACCGGTAGCTCGTATGCTAGTCCGACTTAAACTCGGTATCGATTCGGCGCTCGAGGGCCTGCAGCTCTTCCTCCAACTCCTGTAATTCAAATACATTTATCTTGTAAACGCTTTTAAACGTCCTAGTATTATTTTAACCCTACCACTGCTTCTGCAGGGACAATAAGGCTAAGAACTCATGGCGCGATTTTCACCCGCGCCCGCGGCAGTTGCGGGCCCGCAGCTTCTGTAGAATGCAGATACTTATGTAAAAACTAATGCACAACTCACGACGCGGTTTTCGCCCGCAGCGTGCGCGGTTGTAATCGGGTCCCGCTCGGCGGGCGACCATTTTGTACCAGTGACTTAGCACACGCGGCGCGATTTTAAATCGCGCCGTGAGTTCTTAGAATAACCGCGCAAATAACGCTCCTGTGAGTTTTGAAATAAAACCGCAATTCCACAAACACCGGGGGCTCGGGCTAAAATCGCACCGTGAGTTCTTAGCCTAAATGGGCCAATGCTGAGACGAAACAGCACAAGAAACTCAGCCTCTTTTTCAATGGTCTTTATAATAGTAGTGTTGGAGAGAAACTCAGGAGGTTGCTTGGTTTTGGCAAAGGTTTGTATTGTCTTGTTGTATAGCTTGGGGTCATTGGACAAAATTCTACGTGCTCACAGACCGGGCTTTAGTTGTACAGACAGTGGTTCGAAAAGGAATGTGAAAATGGCCGTGCAAGCAGCACAGACGTAATGTGTAGCGCCATCTATGGTTCTTAATATGAATTGGGTCGTTACTCATGTTAGTTCGGTAAAAGCAAGAAGTACCATAGATGGCGCTTTACAAACTGTTCATAAAGATCCCGCTAAAAATGTTATTGGTTGGAATTGGATTGGAACCAGTAGACAACAGCACATCGGACTATACACTTGATTGCCTCAACCCTATTCCAACTGCATAAGATAAGTGTTACCTGGAAGTCTTTAAATAGACTTCGGACGCAGGTTGGCCGTAGTAAGGACAATCTGGTGGGGATTCTTGGATGGCTTAAACATGGAGTGTAGGTGCGGTTTTGTTCCCCAGTCGATGAAGCACCTGATGTCATGCCCTGAGTGCCCAAGCAACTGCACTCAGGAGGATTTGATGAGTGCTACTGACAACGCCACTCTTGTGGCGGAGTTTTGGACTGACACTGTGTAGGTTAGTTGTCGACACGAAAAGAAGAAGAAGAAGAAGTGTTTAGCTTGGCGTGATGGCGTTTGTAGAAGTTACTAATAGTCTCGTTCACTAATCTACTAACCTAATCAGCATGTCTGGACTGAGTTTATCACTACTGTGCACAATCGAGAGACTCACAATGTTAGGCTGTTGTCACCTTATAGTTTTATTTTCTATAATGCCATAAGGAATTCGCATAATGACTGGAAATATCTCTAAGAATTCGCATGCGAATTATGCCATTCCATATTTTTATGCAATAAAAATTCTAGAGGCTACACTTCATCATCATCATTTCAGCCATAGGACGTCCACTGCTGAACGTAGTCCTCGAATGATTTCCATATTGACCCGTTGGTATCAGCCTGCCCCCATCCTTCCTATCTACCTTAATGAGAGGCTTCACTTACCTCATCTGGGTTGTTAGGCGGAGGAGGAGGGTTGCGCAGGGCTTCAAAACTGAAAACCTGAAACAAATACGCATACAGGTTAGACATTGGTGTACTATACGCGGCTACAGCACCAAAGGCGATAGTTATGTCTGTAATTGTACAGGTGCGCACCGATGTTTTTGTATAGAGTTTGACAGACACTATTTTACTTTAACAACAAACGTCAGACATAGTACGTCAAACGTTTGTTGTTAAAGTAAAATAATCTTTTATCATAATTGCAATAGTGCGCTAGCAGTGAGTTCATTCAAAGCCTCTTAAAAGCAATGGTGTGAGCTGAACTATAGGGCTACCAGAATCTCATGGCAAACAAAAATAATATTGGAAAATTGTGTCTTTCATATGGTAATTGTCTATGGCTTTATTGTCACTTGTCAAAGCAAATTATGAAAGCTGCATCGAAAGGAGGGTTATGTTTTGTAATATTATAGGAAAATGTCTTGAAAAATAAGTAAAGTTTTCCTATGTTAAAAACCCGATGTATAACAACATTCTTCATACACATACCTAAAATGTATATTGGTACTTCATGTTCATTATATTAAAGTCACTAATAAAAATTTAACAGTATCAAGATCGTTTAATCCAATTTCCCCAGTATTGCACTCAACGAAAGTTTATTTTCCCCATTTGCCATGAGATTTATTTATTTATTTTTGGGAAACATACAGTTACAATATAATTTAACTTAGGTGCAGTAAGAAAACACATAAACCAATTGAGTTTCCACCCAGAATTAAGTTTTAACAGAGATTCTGGTGCACCTATATATCTATGCAAGAATAACAATAGAAAAGACATGCAGTGCGCACCTATGTGACATGAAAGCAAATGATTATGATATGCTATACGATTAAATATTATAAATCGACGGTGAAGTGACAATACCTCCATGCAAATGCAGTTAGCATTTATTTTTTTAGTTTTCAGGAGATAGAAAAAAATACGTAAATGTTATTTGTTGCGCAGTTATTTCCACAAAGTTTTATTGCTATCTAAAAAGAAATATCAGTTAGGAGAAAAATTTCGAATGGAAAAAGTTAACGCGAAATTAAATTTTAAGAAAATCAATTTTTTTTAAAACCTTAGTAGGTATTGTTTTTTCCCCGTCGAAATGTGAAAGTTTGTGAATATGGGTGGATGGATCTCAAAAGTTCAATTAAAAAGAAAAATTTAAAGAAACAAACGAGGAAGAAAGAAGGAAGAAAGAAATAAGCGAAAGAAAAGAAAAAATCTTTATTTGGTCCAAGACTCAAATCACCACAAATGAATTAATGTAAATTTAGTATCTATGTATGTACAAAGCGCCTTGTTTATCCTTGTAAGCTTCAAAACTAACTGCATATGATGCTGAATGATGATGATGATGAATATGAGCAGGCCTAATTCATTTCGCACTCACCTCCTCGGGGGCATTAGATGGGCCGGGCAGAGCGTTTAGAATCCCATCGAAACCGAACACCTGAAAAAATGCGCGGTTTTTTCTGTTGACAACACACCAAGACACACTGCGCAATGTACAGTCTAGTGTGCACTGTACATTGTGAACGAGTATATCAAGTGACGCACCAACTGAATTTGGTGCAGTACTTTTACGTGATGTGAAAAAGATTGTAGTTAAATAGCATTTGAAAGGCATTTTGAAAATGTGCAGTCTCGTTTCTCATAAGACTTAAACTTTATTCAATCATTATTTTAGATGCTGGATCCAGCAGGTGACCTTTGGGGCACTGGGTCGTGTAGCCCGTAGTTCAATTGAAGAAAAAGATACACTCGACATCAAATAAATCGCACCTCCCGCGACAAGCACTTTCAAACGTATGCATCCCGACTTCCCACCAATATTGGCACCATTTAAAAGCCTAGTTCTAAACTTCGTTTCATTAAAGGAAAGGTTTTTACCCCAAAAATGTGTCTTTAGAAGGATCCAGAGTCACTTCTTCAAAAATTAGGTAGTTACGCTTGATCAACTTTTATGGCTATAAAACTGTTAAGTAGGGATTAATCGCTATCCATCTGTTAAAGAGGACACGTGACATCATTATTTGGTTTTATAACCATAAAAATTGGTCTAATTGATCCCAGAGGTGAGCCCAAAGTTAGGTCTCTTTTCAAGTCACATTTATGGTATATGTTAATCGTTTATTAAGAAATTAAATGTGTTTTTCTTTAAGTTTATTTATTGGGCGCTCAAATAACACCAATATTGTTGGGGCAACATGATTGTGTCAGAAGAAAATCTTTAAAGTAGGCGTCGCGGAAGGTGCGATTTATTTGATGTTAAGTATATTTATTTTACAGAAAGCTAAAGATACAGTATTCTCATACTCACATCCGAAGCAGAAGCCCACGCTTGTGGCTCGGCGAGCGCTCCGAGCTCGTGGGGCAACTCCGGCGCGCGCGTCATGTCGCAGCCGACTTCGCGGGGCAGGTCCCGGGCCAAGTCGAGCGTCAGGTCACGAGCAGGGATCTCCCGGGTCAGGTCCAAGGGCAACTCGCGGGTCAGGTCCCGTGGCAGCTCGCACAGCTCCCGTGGCAGCTCGCGCAGCTCCCGTGGTAGATCGCCATGAGCCAGGTCCCGTGGCAGATCGCGATTAGGCAATTCGAGCGCTAGATCCCGGGGTAAATCGCGAGGCATGTCGCGGGCCATGCCATGGCCCAAATCACGGCCCATGTCGCGGGCCCTGTCGTGGCCCAAATCACGGGCCATGTCATGGCCTAAATCACGGGCCATGTCGTGGCCCAAATCGCGGGCCATGTCGCGGGCCCTGTCGTGGCCCAAATCGCGGGCCATGTCGTGGCCCAAATCGCGGCCCATGTCGTGGCCCAAATCGCGGGCCATGTCGTGGCCCAAATCGCGGCCCATGTCGTGGCCCAAATCGCGGCCCATGTCGTGGCCCAAATCGCGGGCCATGTCGTGGCCTAAATCACGGGCCATGTCGTGGCCCAAATCGCGGGCCATGTCGCGAGACATATCATGGCCTAAATCACGAGCCATGTCGTGACCCAAATCCCGGGCCATATCGCGGCCCATGTCGCGGGCCATATCGTGGCCCAAATCCCGGGCCATGTCGTGGCCGAAATCGCGCAAGTCGTGGCCCAGATCCCGGGCCATATCGTGGCCAAAATCACGGGCTAAGTCGTGGCCCAAATCCCGAGCCATGTCGTGGCCAAAATCGCGAGCCATGTCGTGGCCAAAATCGCGGGCCATGTCGTGGCCAAAATCGCGGGCCATATCGTGGCCCAAATCGCGGGCCATGTCGCGGGGCATGTCGCGGGGCGTCGGCGGCACGTACTGCACCGGGCGGTAGTCCGGAAGCAGATCCACCGAAACTGTCGAATATTGAACCCATTAGCAACACTTGATAGTATTTTGGTTTACCTGTACCATTCTACGTTACTATAACGGTATCTTTCGATTACATGACGGGGAATCAGCTGGTAGTATACAAGTTGGTTGACTGGTGGCATAATACAACGTCTATTTTTACTTAGAAATTTTAGCGACAATCAGGCCTTAACGTGGAAGGCGTCAGAGGAAACTTAAAGCCCCGGATTAAATATGAGAAGAAGCCCCGTCACGCCACGACGTCATTTCACAGAAGGCGGCGGAGCTTGAGAACGTAAGATCGATCCTTGTACTCCTCTGCTACACGCGAGAAGACGGTTGTTTGGCCGTTCCTTTCTTCCTGCCACAATGGCCAATCAGGATGCTAAATGTGGATAAATCCCACCCAAAATACTTAACTATCAACAGCTGATTCCACTTTCATTTTAAGCTTCAGCCAAACCAACGCCAGATCGCGTCCGCGATGGCGACTACAGCGCGTGAAAAGTTGTTTTTTTTTTTACATAAGAACCGATCGAAAGTGACACTGCAGTGATGGATGACAAATTCAAAACAAACGAATTATTTTTTTTTTTTTTTTTATTATAAAACCTTTTTAACGAATCCTACTATCTATTTATACTTTATTAAATCTATGATTTTATAAAACAAAAACGTCAAAGAGACAACCGGCGATCTGACGCATGCAGACGCTGCATAGATCGCCGCGATCAATGACAGGACGCGTTGATATAAACTCATCGCTACCAATGAGGGTTTTCGGGAATGAAAGATCCGCTAGATGGCGGGACGTGGATGTGAGGTCTGACTGCTGCGTGATTGGTGGATTTTGACATATCTGTCAATGTCATGTCAAAAATAACCAATCATGCAGCATTTGGACCTCGCGTCTACGTATTGCCATCTGGCGGATTTTTCATTCGCGAAAACCCTCATTCATACACAACATCTGATCGCCATCGCGCAGGCGAGCTGCACGCGTTGCTTTGGTCGAAGCTTTAAAAACACATAATAGTCGCGTGGTAAAATGTATAAATAAACACATCAAAGGAGTCTACGGATCGAGTAAAGTTTTAACTATAAAAAAATACTAATTATGAACATAATATTATTACCAAATTTAATAGTCCAGCCTGGGTACATTAGTCCTTTATTTAAATAGTGAATATAAAAAAACATTAACGATCCGCAGGGTTATATTCCAAAAACATACTTGATCCATTTAAACCTTATATCTTCGGAATAATTTACTTCAGAGTACTACTACTATTTACTAGTATAGTCTGGTCGCCGAGCACGTACATGCTCAGAGACCGGGCTTTATATGGGTCACGCAGCTAAAGTTGAGGCGAACACCTTACTTAGCGAGCGTATACAGTAGGTATACAGGTACACAGCTTCGATTGTATTGATTGCCTCAACTCTCGTTGCGCAGCCTATAGTATTTGTGGTGATACTCACGGTCGTCAAAGTTGTATTGCGGGCTCAAATTCCTTTGAGGGCTGATGTTGCTCGGTGGAGGAATATAGATGTTGGGCAGCGGCCCACACGCCTCCGACTGGTACGAGAGTCCGCCTGGCGCCGCCTGCGGGAACGGCTGGTGTACCTGATTTGAGATAAAGGCCCAGAATAATAATAAGTACTTCGTACAGATTTTCTTCGCGAAGGTATTTAAAAAAAATATGCTCAATGTCGTTAACAATATGGTGTAATTTAGCTTGTCTCAAGTGTCGAGCACCATTTTGTTGACAAACGTCAGTGATCACTACTGCGCCGAAGCCATAGGGCTGACTTCGGTAAAATGATGTGTGACGTGAGGTGCCAAACTGCGGAAAATGGCGGAGGAAATAGATAAATAAGCATGAATTATATTTTGTGTTTCTATTATTATTCAGGCAGTTAAAATACTGCACAGTATTAATTACACCGCCGTTTTTACATATAATATGGTTTTTTGTCTTTACAATGCAAATGGGTGAAGAATACACGTGCGTGCGTCAATACTCGCTCGTGATTGTTCTGTCGATTAGGTATCTCAGGAGGTGAAGTCGCGCGTGTTTTGTTTTCGATGCAAACTCGCGGAGATGAACAGGCCTGATAAGGGTCAGACACCCCGCAGTCTGCAGACTCATTCATTTTTTTTGTTTTTGAAACAACTTTATAATTACGTTGTACACTAAGAACCAAAATACTGGAAACGGTTTGCGTGACGCGATTCATGACGTCACAAACTCACACATTGACGCACCTAGTTGCGTCGTATTGAATAGCGTTCTTTGTTTGACGTCACATTGAAGAGGTTTGAGCACGCATGAGTTATCTAAACATATTTTACTTGAATCGTGATGGATCGGGTAGTTTACAGCAATATCAAATTTATTGAAAGACATTTCTTTAAAAACACAAAAGACGTTTGTGAAGATGGGTGGATATTTTCAGACAGGAACTCTACGGCCGGCAAGACACGGACAGCTCGAGCAGTTAGTCAGTGATCAACATACACGGACCGCTCTTGCAGTCAAGAGTCAACAGCTTGAAGCTGCCAGTGATAACTGCTCGAGCAGTTGGTATTAACTGCTCAACAAATCACAAGCGCGCGCGCCGTGGAATGAAGAAAGTGGGCGGAGGTAACTGCGCGAGAGCTGTCGACAGCTCGAGCAGTCAGTGTATGGCTGGCGACTGCTTGACCGCACGATGAAAATTCACCGTGCTGTCGACCGCCCGAATCAGTTGCAACTGCTCGAGCGGTTCGTGTATGTGCGTCCATAGAACTCCGCAGTTCACTGTGCAGTCGCAGCTTGAAGCTGTCGACCCTGACTGCTTCAAGCGGTCCGTGTATTGCCGGCCTAAAAATAATAGAGAATTGAACTGACCGGTCGATAGTCGGGGTAGGGCGAAAGGTTGCTGGCGTGTGGCGGGCTTGGGTACCGGCCGTAAAAACGGGTCATAGGCTTCATGCCAGCCATCCGCTGATGTGGCATCATGTGGTACCTGTTGAAAAAGAACATAACATAACATTAATTTCGAACTCCTCCTATACTCTTCTGATTGATTTCGTTGCGGGTCCAATGACATTTAACTTTCCTCCGGGACAAACTCGACTTTCACTGGTCAAGCTGTTGATCCTGGCTACAAAGGAGTTGCAGCGGTGAGAACGAGAGGTGGGAATAGTGCCATGTTGGAAATTACTTAGCTAAATGTCGAAACTATGACGACCGGTTCTGTGCGGCGCGCATTCACTGCAAACTATAGTCGATTCAGCGTAAGAAGGTGATTTACGCCTGTTTTCACCATCAATTCCTCATTTTTAAGTGACGCCTATGAAAACAAAATTCCTGTTGTGTTACCATAGCGGTCACTTAAAAATTAGGAATTGTTGGTGAAAACAAGCATTAGACAGTTAAAACGTTTCGTTTTTAAGGTGCTCCCTTGCCGGGAGCATTCGCGTGCAATAATAACGTTACAGATTCGAGTATTACATCAATGAGGGAGGAAAACCGAGCATTACAATGCACACCTTGTAATAATACAATGTAAGTCAATCAAACAGTCGGTCCACCTAGCTAGTGGGTGGCCTGCCCACGCTACGTCTTCTGGCTCGTGGTCGCCACTCAAGAACTTTCCTGCCCCAGCGGCCATCAGCTCTACGAGCTATGCGCCCCGCCCACTGCCACTTGATTTTAGCGATTCTGCGGGCTATGTCATTCACTCTGGTTCTCCTATGGATCTCCTCACTTCTGATTCGATCACGCAGGGAAACTCCGAGCATAGCACGCTCCATCGCCCTTTGGGTGACCTTGAGCCTTCTTATGGGGCCCATGGTAAGCAATACAACTTACGGTGGAGGCATGCGTGGCTCGTGCGGATTATCCGGCGCGCGGGCTTCGGCGCCTTGCATCATGCGCGGGGGTCCCATCGGAGCGGCGATCGCTGTAAACAGAAAGTGCGACTTAAAACACCCACTCAGCTATCACAGCCTCGTGTGAAGTATTCGCATAGAATTGGCTCGAAGTGTAGGCAATGTCTTCATATCAACATGCAAAACTACCTACGATCTTGCTAAAATAGTCCGATACTTTCGCTGATGCATAAGTAAATATTTTATAGCTCAAATTCTACATAAATATCTTCTTCGAACATTTAAAATAGTGTAATTGATTTTTATAAAAAAAAGTTACATTGCAACTGTTGGTTTACTTATAATAAACCAACCTACAGCGTTACGATCGATATGCCTTTTAGTCCAGTCATTTTAGCTTGAAAAAGTCAGACCGACTACGCAAGATGTCAGCATATAATTATACAGATACATATCTTTGCTTGTGGTGGGGACTACGGGAATAAACCGTGCTTTGTTTATAGCCTCAAGTCTCGTTGCTCAACCTATACAACTCTTGTACCATTTTGGTTGGTCTGAGACAACTTTTAGAACTAAAGAAGATTAAGAAAATTCAGCTCACTATCTCACATTTTGAGGATAATTGCTAATTTGACTGGACTATTTACAAGAAAAACACGCAGGTCAAAAGTCTAGATAAAGTAAGTAAGGAGAGGAGGTAATTACGTCATTTTCTAAACTAAGTTAAGGAGAGTACATTATGGTCCCAATCAACTAATTATACAAAACAGACTCCTGCCTCCGTAGACCAAGTATACAGTACTTACTACGTGACATTAAAGTTTTAATTCTGAAATAATTCGTTTTATTCCGGCATTTCCTATCTGTCACGCACGAACGTTACTTTGTCTAGGGTGCTGAAACCTCAAAATATCTATGTATCATAATACAAATAACATATTTTACAATTTTTAAAGTAAAATTACATTCTTTTTACTACACAGATGAAAGATATACCAAAATCTAATTAAGTGGCTATAGTGGTACACAATCGAATCCACGCAATTAAAAATATGAACCTCTATATTAGTTAATCAATAAACAAGTTGCCACCAGATTGTCTACACTTATGCCAATTCTATAAGACTTTTATGTAAACTAGCAAGTGTCAGTGTGTAGTCCGATAAGCAATGTAGGTACATAACACTCATATTCACAAACAATACTGTGAGCACAGGGTCCCAAAAACTTATTCATAGACAATACTTAAGAGTGACGGAGTGACACACGAACCAATCACAGAGCTCTATTCAACGCTTTGCGTTCGACTTCGCACAGCGTTGCTGCTTCACTTATGCAAGCATCGTTTATGAATATGGGTGTAAATATCAAGGTGAAAGGAGCAACGTGCCAGGGTAGCACACAGGGTGCACGAACATTTAGACAAACACTTTTAATAACATTAAAACATTCAGTTTTTGGAAGCATCATGATCATCACCTACAAGTTTGGCCAGTTGGATGCGGAAGTGTTTTTGACGGTTGTTGTACGCTTTTTGGCAGATTAAATAATAACGAAACGAAAAACTGTTAAAAAAACTTAATACCAGTCCCTAGCTATATTTTAAAGACAAATATTTGCGTACTATTGAGCGTTGTTACGATATTTAAGGCTAAGAACTCACGGCGCGGCTTCTTTTTTTTGCAGTTTTGGAATAATCAAGCTACCCTGCAACCACGACGGGCGGTAGTGAAAACCTCGCCGGGTGTTCTCAGCCTAAATGTAGACTTTTAAAAAAATCATCTGGCCGCGTACCGGAAAACGCAGCGTGGGACGTCCACCCACAAGGTAGACCGATGACATCATAAAGGTAGCAGGGAAGTGCTGGACGCAGGCCGCTAACAATCGATCAACATGGAAAGCATTGGGGGAGGCCTATGTTCAGCAGTGGATGTTCTATGGCTGAAATGATGATGATGACGTGGAAGGCACCTCCAGCTTCAACGAAAGTTCAAATCGACTTCACGACAATATTTTCTTCAGAAATGATGTCTTAAACTAAACAAACTATATGTATAACTAAATAGACTACCATGGTGTCAAATAGCCTATTACGCAATCTCGCTGAACATACAAAGGGGTTCAGTTTATATTATGTAATGTATGATGCACTTCTATTATAATTATTATTATCTCCTCGCTCCAGCTTGACACCCCACCAGATGTGGGAGGATGCGTAGCGAGAGATGTGTTTGTAAAGAATCAATAGAATCGCTTCATTTACCGAGGCGAGGTAAACAGTTGCTACGGCTTACAGTTATATTTTTTAAATTATATATTTCTATGTTCTTCTTTTCTTATCTTTATCTATACGATAATAAGCGAATGTCGAGAACAGCAGAAGCTTTGTAAAGTTTGATGATGTTTTCAGGAGTTACTAAACAGGGATGTATAAAAACCATCCAGTAAAAATGTCCGATACAGTACTCGTATTTTTCAGAAAACCAATCAAAAATCTCAACACAAATAATAGTGTATCAAAAATTACTAAGATCGTTTGCCATTATGTTTAGGTTTTACTTATTTTAAATATTCGACTAAATGTTTTGTTAGATAAGTATAAAAAATACTATAATTCAGCTGAATACGATGTGATTAACTGTTAGTATAATAGACTACACAAGTAAAACTTAGAAAAAGATTTTGGTATTTCAGTTTAAAGATATCCATGAAGTAGGGTGTCCACAAAAATAACTATTGAAGACAACAATTATATAAATTTGATTCACCAACTAAGCAGCGCTGTTTGGTTTAGTTTATTGAAATAAATATTCAACTAGGTAGGTAAATATTTTTTTATAAAATGTACTATAGTTTAACTGAATGCGTGATTATCTGCTAGTAGACTACACAAGTAAAACGTAGAAACAGATTTTCGTATTTCAGTTCCAAGAACTATATCCATGAAGTAGGGTGTCCACAAAAATGACTATTGAGGACAGAAATTGCTTTATTATTTGACTAGCGACAATGTATTATACTTAAAAACACTATCTTTTAAAAAACCGCATGAAAATCCGTTGCGTAGTTTTAAAGATCTAAGCATACATAGGGGCAGACAGACAGGATAGCGACTTTGTTTTATAATATGTAGTGAATCCACCAACGTAGCAGCGCTGTTTGGTTCGACCTAAGTAAGCGAATCTGAACCATTCGATAATAACATGACAGTGCTTATATTTTCATGTTTTCCTATTAATCGTATAGCAAGTTTTCATTAGGTTCCAAATCACTTGCTTGGTCTAAAAAATGATACGCAACAACGACCCGACCACAATCTAAACTCTAAAGCTCGGCGCAAAAGGGCTACCGACCACAGCCACCGGTGGGTGTCGCGCGCTACCGCCACATTTCTAAGAGTATCAGAAATGTCACATTTTATAACAATAATATCGTATCGTCATACGTATTGGATCGGATAGGTATTTGAATCCACCTAGGATTAGGTACTTGTGCCATTAACGCCAATCTTGTGGTGGAGTTTTGGGCCGACGCGTCGGCGTCAGCGTCAAAATCAAAATCAAAATCAAAATCAAAATCAAAAATATTTATTCAGTTTAGACCACAAGTGGCACTTATGAACGTCAATAGAAAATAATAAAAAAAGAAAAAGGTAGCCCTTATGGGGCACTTTACATGTCTCCTTATCTTTTGGGCCCTACCAGCGCTTCGAGACAAACATATGGCAAGTGCTGAGAAGAAACGCCGGAACAAACTCAGTCACCACTTATTGCCAGGAATTATCTAACGGTAAGAATAGTCAAATTTAAGTACATCAAATATGTGCAGACTGAACTGACCACGCATCCTTGTCATCAATAGTCTCGAACCTTGTAGTACCCTTTGGACATAAGGGTATTTTTTATATGTATCTTAAATTTGTTTATTGGCAATTCGACAAGGTTGTGTGGTATTTTGTTAAATATGGTAATACATTTCCCCAAGAATGAATTACCTATCTTATGCAACCTAAATGATGGAACAGCAAGTTTATTCTTATGTCTCGTGTTAAATGAGTGGACGTCACTTTTCTTAGTAAATAAATGTATATGTTTATGGACATACATAATGTCCGTAAACATATACATTTCGCGCCGCTGTGTAGGTTTGTTGTCAACACGACAAGAAGAAGAAGGTACTGATTTTACCTAATCCAACTGATTTTAAGGGGTGAAGCAGTGCGACAGTGGCGGGTGTCGGCATTTTGTGTGGCACGTAATGATCACTAGTGGCGAGTCGCGGACACTACTGTAGCGAGTGGCCGCCGCCGGATACACGTGTGCGGCGCGTCTATACAAAATATATTAAAAACTGTGTTAAGTCGCCGTCGCTGGCCAGTGGCCCATTTGCGCCAAGCCTTAGGCTCAAGCAAGCACATAAATACAGTTCAAGCTCAGAAAGCTACCTAGCATCAAACCTGGCGTACTCTGATATTATTCTACTTAAAACAGTAGCGTGTGTACTAAATGTGAAACTACAATTACAAGTAATATAATTTGAAGTTAGATTGTTTAGTCTTCAGTCAAGGCACTACATTACAGAGCACACTGGTTTGATGGAAGGTACGACGCAAGTCATTGGATTCCCCAATGTTTCAATATGCACGTCATGAAGCAGCAAGCGCACATTTACAAATGACAGGTATTCACGATCGAGACACGAGATTTTCACGATCGATGAGTGTAATAACAAGTTTTTGAAGGACTTACCTACAGATACGAAAAAGCCTGAGATCCCGGAATGCGAAAATGGATTATATGTAAAATTAATAATTAAATAGGTAGCTCGATACATACACCACTTTGTATAAGTAACAATGAACCAGCACAATAAACAGGCCTCAAAGTCAAAGCCTCAACCTCAAAGTCAGAGGTCAAACTTTAGTAGGATCTGGTCTCACTTTTCCATTTTTAAAAGCAGTGCAATTGCGAGAAAGCTAGCACATTGGATATAGTTATGATCAACTGTACATTAAATTCAGTCAATTATTGCCCCTTTTATAGTGTTGTATCGTGCACAATTTTATTACGTGGTGTGCTCATTGCATCCTTGATAAGCCAAGAAAATATTTTAATAAAGAAAGCTAAAAAAAGTGTTCCTGCACATACATTGCTGTAGACGACTTATATTATTTGTGGTTTCACTTAACAAAATAACGTGTTATCGCTACATTACATGTACGAATATAATCTAGACGAGACACCACGATAATAGAATTCTAACACAATGACGTCATAAATACATTTTCAAGAATGCTTTAAAAAAACTGACACATGAAAATTTGCGCTTGTGTTGTTGTAGCTGTAAGGAAGCATGTTCGCTTTAGGAACTCTCAAGGCCCTTTCAAGCAAAGAGAAATCACATGTTAATATTCTAAACATGTATAAAATTATATTTAACACGTTCGCTGAAATTCTCCAAGTGTGTTCCTAGTTAGCGATGTATTTCTGTATCTACAATATAAATTGTTTCACCATATTAATTGCTAATTAATTTAAATAGGCGCCTTTAGGGGACCCTACTTAAGGCTTTCACTCGTATGTCTACATTGCATATGGAAGCTATGTCCCTGTGATTGAGGTACATCATTGTGAAAAAAAAATATTTTTATTTTATCTCTTTTCACGTTCAGGCGATGAGTTGATACTATAAGCAAATCAGAGCATTCGAAGCCCTAAGCTAGTGAGTGTAGTCTTGCATTATACACAGGAGAACCAAAGTGACTGACATAGCCCGCAGAATCGCTAAAATCAAGTGGCAGTGGGCGGGGCACATAGCTCGTAGAGCTGATGGCCGCTGGGACAGAAAAGTTCTCGAGTGGCAACCACGAACCGGAAGAATTAGTGTGGGCAGGTCTCCTACTAGGTGGACCGACGATCTGGTGAAGGTCGTGGTAGATGCCTGGATGCGGGCGGCGCATGACCGGTCTTTGTGGAAAACCTTGGGGGAGGCCTTTGTCCAGCAGTGGACGTCTTTCGGCTGAAACGAACGATTATAATATACTTGGGGTCTAAATACGATACCAAGATTTATTTATGGTATACCTAAGATATTCTGTCTAGCGAAATAAATTTGGAGGCAAGGTCCCCTATTGGCCTGTATACATATACGAACGTGTTAAAATAATGGCTTGCTAAACGCCAAAGCAATATACTGCTAGTATCGACATGTGCTTTAGAGAAAAAGGCCTAAGCAGATGATGTTTATGATGTATTTTTGTGATTTTACAAACTATGGGGTTGTTGTAATGTGTACTTTACTGACAACTAAGTTATTTATTATGATATAAAGAATTAAAACTTTTATCGAATTCGGCAAGCCGAGTAAGACTAGCTTTACTATGATGATTTAATTTATCGCAAAACTTAATGTAAATGAAAACGAATATCTAACAGCAAAACTATCAAACGTCCATTCTAGCAAAATGATGTGGTGTTAAACTATAAATGACTATGAGTTCTAAATCTAAACTGTGTTCACTAATCAAAGTGATTTATTTAAAAAGTTAAGCTAAGT
Source organism: Ostrinia nubilalis (assembly GCF_963855985.1). Lineage (NCBI taxonomy): Eukaryota > Metazoa > Arthropoda > Insecta > Lepidoptera > Crambidae > Ostrinia > Ostrinia nubilalis. The sequence continues at coordinate 23,370,404 of NC_087119.1, read as the reverse complement.
CATACGGGAAGGTCCTCGTAGAAACACGATATAATATGGCCACCCTAACTCGTTGCATTCCCGCGACTGCGTTCATGAAATGATCTATCATCGCTTTATTTACAAAATAATTTACTTTGAATGTTAAATCATACGGGAAGGTCCTGGTCCACACACGATATATGGCCACCCTAACTCGTTGCATTCCCGCGACTGCGTTCATGAAATGATCTATCATCGCTTTATTTACAAAATAATTTATTTTAAAAGTTAAGTCATACGAGAGTTTCCTGGTCGACACACGATATATGGCCACCCTAATTCGTTGCATTCCCGCGACTGCGTTCATGAAATGATCTATGGCTTTATTTACGATATAGTGGGTTAACGAAATTGTTATTAAATCTAATATTATCCGTTACTTACCTGCGTAAAATACACTCGCGAGCAAAAGTATGGAATCACCCTATTTGTTCCGAATGATCGTAATAACTAAATGACTAATAGAAGATAAACAAAAATGGTAACATTTTACAGGCAATATTAAAATATATTTTCAATTGATACCATAGATAAATCCATAGGCATCCAGTTCTTGAGATGTCTCCGAACAAAGCACAAGAGTGTGATTCCATACTTTTGCTCGTAAGTATAATTTATGTGCACATAATAATATAACATTTTAAATAACATTTATCTTTTACTTTATTTTATTGTAAAGTGAAAATTTTAATTATTAATTAATAAACTTAATTATTACATATTTTTTAAAGACAAGTAATGTTCTTATTTCTATGTAAAACGTTATTGATAATAATACTTAAATGCTAATAATATAAGACGCGGTCAAATTAACGGCTATTAATTAGTAGTTAGAAGCAAATAATTTAGAAAATTAAGAAGAGAGAAACTGTAAGTCTATTTAAATTAATTAGCTATTAGAGGCATAATAGTTTGTTTCACATTATTACTTCTAATCAAGATAATGAATGATCTACTTCGTGACTAGAGATAAAAACAGGGCTCGAAATATTTTTGCTATTTTTCAGACTTAATCTACCAGTTCTTCGTTCTGGTAGGTATGTGATATGACATGATAAATAATACTAGATTTCATTTAAACTCAGCTATTTAGACTGTTTTTAAGTATAGCTTCTAGACTAGGTAATCATTATACGACAGCATTATTTTGTAACATAATGCTGTTAGCATTAACACCAAGTAGTATCACTGAAAGGTGTGTGGCAATAGCTAAATAGCACGTCAATGTGACCACGCCATTGAGGTATAATGCAAAAATATTAAATTCAACTAAAATAGTACCTAATGCCCGTTTTCACCATCAATCCCTAATTTTTAAGTGGCCCATATGAGCACAAAATTACTGTTATTTGTCACCTTAAGCCTGTTAAAATGTGGGATTTATGGTGAAAACGAGGCTACGACACGGGTCTTAACGCCACGTTTATTAATGAGTTACATTATGTACTCACGGCTTGACGCTTCGGCTGCGATGCTGCAGCCGTGGTCACAAGCAGACTGGCGGCTCACGTTAAGACCCGTGTCATACTATTTTAGTTGAAATGGAACGCGAAAGTTTAAAATCTTATATTAAATTCAAGTTGAAAGGGTAACATAAATAAGTAGAACACAGTTATTTATTTATAAATTCAAATTATCTACTTACGCGGAATCTGGAAATCGGCGCGATGGTGTGGGTGTGGCGGCGGGTACCGCGAGTACAGCGGCGGCGGCGGGATCGGGATCCCGGCGGGAATCATGGGCATCGGCGGGCCGGGCATGAAGGGCATATTCCCGTTGCCAGCGACGTGATTGCTAGGAATTCCTCTGTATCTGGAAGATGGAGACGGTGGAAGTTCACGATTATGATCCTCAGGTGCTGTTGACAATACCAGAAGTGGAATTGATAAAGCAATCGTAATCATTTGACAGTGCATAACGTACGATAAAGTCAGATAAACAAAGCGTTTGACAGAATAATCGTGCGTTATGAACTGTCAAGTGATAACGATTGCTTTACACAATTCCACTTCAGTTTTGTGGTCAACGGATCTCGTTCCATAAACCGGGATAAAAACTATCCTGTTTTCCTTGGGTCCAGTTTAGTAGCTTTATTAATCTAAGCTTGGGTCTCAAGCTATTTCCATTTAATATAGAACACTAACTGGCCCGGCGAATTTCGTACCGCCCAGTCAATTAATATGTGACATGAGGTGATGAATGCGGAAAAAGGGACAAATACCTCATTTATTTAAACACTAGTTGTGCCCGCGACTTCGCACGCGAGGATATCAATCGCTTTCCCATGTTTTCTCGTCGTTCAAACCTTTCCTGGACTACAACAATCATTTCAAACCAAATTCTCGAGTTTTGGCGAGACTAACGCACAGCAATTGTTTCTAATACATCTTATCAAGATTATTGTAATAATTTATTTCCAAATAAAAGATTACATTATGGAAGTTTTCATGCGGATCCCTAATTTTTTTTAAATATTCTATCGCTTGTGTTCATCTGTGATAAGTTGGGGTTCTAAAGGCGAATGAATTTTCCAAACGATCAAATCTTTTCTCTTTACAATATTAGTGTTGAAGAACGAATTAATTCTAAAACTAATGTTCCTATCACCTATTTATTTATCGAGAAGATCAGCGATTGTATGTTGTTTTCACTAAATTGTTTTTCCTTTGTTGGTAACTGTGAATTAGCTATTTACGCGTATTTGAAATAAAAAATAAACGAACAAAAGAAGAACTAACATAATAAAGTTAAAAAAAAACTAATATAACGAACGAATAGCAAATTACAACAACGAACACCGGCATGACCACATAATACAAGAATTACATAAATTATTTAGCAAATTTTCTTCTGCTGTGCTGGGCTGATATCATGCATTACTTTCGCTAAAACAGTAAAACTGAAAATAATATTCGCTGTGAACAAAATATTGTATTGCCAACATCACAAAAAATATTACAAATAAAAAAGCTAAGCGTGCTGCTTACACACAAAAATAACTTCATTCGTGTAGTGTGAGATTGTGAATAAATACACACAGACATGCAATAACCTACGTGGAAAAGAAGCCTTTCAAAAATAAATCACAGCAACCTAACTGAAATCAACCCTTTCATCTCCCGATCGGGGTGGGGATCGAACCCTTCTGCTAACAATCGGAGGGGATCAAACCCTTGAGTGTACTAATTAGCTGTCGTCCGCCATTTTGAGAGCGCCGCGAATTTGAGCGCCGACGCAAAATGAAGGTGCAGGCAATATTTTGAGATACATTGAGCCTTTTATTATCTCTGTGTAGTATATTTGTCGTAGGACAGTATTATTTGAGTCACTGCAGAGGTGCTCAAGCTCAAGCTTCTACTCTGACATCATCTGGAATTGTCATATGTTTTGTTTTCTTAAAACAATTTGTAGTTAATGCTAAAAGTTGCAAATTAAAAACTATCTAAATATATACAACGTGTCCCAAAATTCAAGGATAAGCCGACGCCACAGGACGGACATAGTCATGACTACTTTAGGAAAAATAAGGAAAAAAATCTATCTCAATTATTTTTTTACTTACACACTAAATTATGAAATTCGACGAAAATTGACACCTCTTATGATATTTTACATTACCACGACCACAATTTTTCAGATATTCCTGTTTTTCTGTTTTTAGCGACAACTTAAGTAGTGCTGCTGTTCACCCCAACTCTTAAAACCCCCAAGAATCCTTGCAGTTTTTACAAAAAGTTAATCAAAATATGTTATTTCCTTAAAATTTTCAACGATTTTTACTTTCACTCCACTTTGACTCATCGTTTTGTAAAAAAAAAAAGTATGAACACTACTGCGGCAAGTTTTTTATAAAGTTGACGCAACTATCCAAGATTCCAAAATGGTATAATACTCTTAAGAAACCTAGTCGCAAAAAAGATATGCGTACCATTTTTACAAGCACTTCGCTTGTTAGTTAGTATGGGATAAATCTTGCAACTGAATTTAAAACCAGTTCTCCTTAACCAATTGAGCTAAAATTTGGTATACTTGTGTAAGTACGATGACAATGCAATATTATGGTACCATTGAGCTGGATGGAGTCTGGAGGTGGCCATAGGAACTCTTAACGAAACGGCGGAATTGCATCTAGTTTGGGTTCGTTGGACTTGTCTTTTCGAGCACTTTAGTGCTAGATGATGTCCAGGGTCCTGATAATGAAGTCAAGAGGTGGCAGAAACTGGCCATAGGAACTCCTAAACGAAACGTCGGAAGCTTATCGAGTTTGGGTTCGTTGGATTTGTCTTCCCGAGCACTTGGGCCATGAGATTGAGAAACAACTGAAAAGTTTAAAATAAAGTTGTAATAAAAAAAAACTTTTTTTAAAAACAAGCTTGACTTCGTTTGAAAATTATAACTGACTTCATCATCAGGACCCTGGACATCATCTAGCACTAAAGTGCTCGAAAAGACAAGTCCAACAAACCCAAACTAGATGCAATTCTGCCGTTTCGTTTAGAAGTTCCTATGGCCACCTCCAGTCTCCATTCAGCTCAATGGTACCATAATGTTGCATTTTCATCGTACTTACATAAGTATACCAAATTTCAGCTCAATCGGTTGAGGAGAACTGGTTTTAAATTCAGTTGCAAGATTTAACCCATACTAACTAACAAGCGAAGTGCTTGTAAAAATGGTACGCATATCTTTTTTGCGACTAGGTTTCTTCGAGTATTATACCATTTTGGAATCTTGGATAGTTGCGTCAACTTTATAAAAAACTTGCCGCAGTAGTGTTCATACTTTTTTTTTACAAAACGATGAGTCAAAGTGGAGTGAAAGTAAAAATCGTTGAAAATTTTAAGGAAATAACATATTTTGATCAACTTTTGTGTAAAAATTGCAAGGATTCTGGGGGTTTTGAGAGTTGGGGTGGACAGCAGCACTACTTAAGTTGCCGATACAAACAAAAAAACAGAAATATTTGAAAAATGGTAGTCGTCGTAATGTAAAATATCATAAGGGGTGTCAATTTTCGAAGAATTTCGTAATTTATTGTGTAACTTAAAAAATAATTGAGATATATTTTTTTCCTTATTTTTCCTAAAGTAGTCATGACTATGTCCATCCTGCGGCGCCGGCTTATCCTTGAATTTTGGGACACGTTGTATAACTTAAAGGTGACTGACTGACTAACTAACTGACATAGTGATCTATCAACGCACAGCCCAAACCACTGAACGGATCGGGCTGAAATTTGGCATGCAGGTAGATGTTATGACGTAGGCATACGCTAAGAAAAGATTTTACGAAACTCCACCCCTGAACGGGATCCACGCGTACGAAGTCGCGGGCGGCCGCTAGTCTAGTCACTAAATATAGAATACATTAGCAACACAGGAGGGAAATAAACAAAAAGTAGAAGGTTCGCGTAGCAAACAGACACATGTCTACAATACTGAAACTAGCTAGCATTCACAAGCAACGCACAGCCTAACTTATTGCGGTCTGCCTACGTACTTTCAAAATATCAATGATCATCTAATTATATTGACTAGACTAGGAATTGAACCCAGCACGCCTCACTTTTAAGATCATTAACCGCGCCACTGGCAGTGGGCAGGGCACATAGCTCGTAGAGACGATGGCCGTTGGGGCAGAAAAGTTCTCGAGTGGCGACCACGAGCTGGAAGACGTAGCGTGGGCAGGCCTCCTACTAGGTGGACCGAAGATCTGGTGAAGGTCGCGGGAAGAGCCTGGATGCGGGCAGCGTAGGACCGTTCATTGTGGAAAACCTTGAAGGAGGCCTTTGTCCAGCAGTGGACTTCATTCGGCTGAAACGAACGAACGAACGAACCGCGCCACTGTCCTACCATAAGCTATTGATTATAACCCGAATTTACTTGAATATCTTAGCTCAGCACCTGAGTGTTTACACCAAATTATAGCATTACCAGAAATTAAACCGCGGGAATCGAACCCAAAGTAATTAAACACCCTTGTTATATCTTGCATTTGCTGTTTTTTACTTAAAATAATATTTAAACTAAGATTTATTTTATTATAAAATTTCCTTCGACTAAGGGCCGATTTTTCAATCATCAGTAACTTTTAACTGAAGAATAAACTTGTCATTTTGACATATTTTCCATACTGAAACTGTCAATGTGCCAAACTTATTCTTCAGTTAAAAGTTATACGACGATTGAAAAATCAGCTCTAAAAATCGCGACTACACTGTATGCAGACAAATTAATTTACAATTTGCAACACAACTAGTTCGCTATGCATTTACTGCAGGTAGCCTGATCGGTCAATGTGTGTGTATAGTCGTAATAACAAATAACCATTAAAACGACTGAATGATACTGAAATTTTTTTTGTAATAAAAAGGAGCGCTGTTTACTAAAGACAGTTACATATGTATAAGTACCAGTAATTACAAAGGGGCTCCTCCCTAACGGTGCCGAATTTTAGGGGCTTACCTACTGTCAAAAAAGGAAAGTGCATTAGGGTGCAGCCCCAGCTTCTAAAGGCTGCAATGTATTTAAGTACCTAATGAAAACGTGAAAGGGTCAAAGGAAAAACATTGAAAATAAATCCCGTGCACAATTCAAACATACAAAGCAATACAATAAATTATAATAAATAAATGATAAAATAAAAAGAAAAAGAGAACAGTAACATTGAATTAATAAAATTAGGAAGTATAATCTGTCAGCTACCGCAACATTTCAAAATAGATAAGATTTTTATACGGCTCTGAATAATGAATAAATATAATACATTTCTTTTCTTTGTTACTCGTAACTATTGTTTCCAGTCATCGAATATTTCAAGCAGTAAAAAGGTCACGCAATCTTTGTTATATTAATTTCTAACAATTTTGCGGACAAATGCCTTGTTACGCATAAAAAAATTCTTATTTCGCAAAACAACAAAACTCAAAACGAATTTTTGCGGATTCAGAAGCCGCAGAATCTTCAAAACTAATTTTTCAACTGCTTTCGAAACTTGTTTCGCTTATTATTTCTGGTAGCTAAAAGAGTTTCGCGTTTTGGACAAGTACTTAAAAATTTGCGTAAGCTAACACAGAAGGGAACCGTCGTGTATAATTCCCCTATTGACCTCGAAATCGCAGCTGCCCTGCAGCGTATTGTTTCTGTAGTAACAAAAGTGACCCTTACCTTATCATTTCTTCCTCAGAGTGTGCGAACGTGCAAGCGTTTCCTCGGGGGCAGAAGGATCTCTGTGCCGCCTCCCGACACATGGTTGGCATGTGTCGGGACGAGTGAGTGGGGGTGGATGACGGCGTGGGCTCACGAGGCGGCAGCCCGTCTGCAAAAACATCACTATATTAATAAAACAACTCGACTGCAAAGTTTTACTTAAATTATGCACGAAATAAACTAAAAATCCATTCAACGACGAGTTAATCCAAACTCACGATAGCGAATTTACGATCATCGCAAGATAATCTGGAGTATGCTTTTGCGCGTATTACTTGATTTCCAATGGAAAACTCGGAACTTCTACGCCTTTCGTGTTTCGTGAGCCACGTGCCCACGTGAACACGAGGGAGTATTCCTTGACTCGTGGAAAAATATTAGGGCTTCTTTTGAAAAAGTTTTTTTATAAAACACTTGGTTTAAAAAAAAGAACAAATAAAATACATACTCTCAGCCCATAAAAACGCCCTGGCGCGACAAATCGCCGCGTATTCTTCGGGCGCGCAGAACATTTTACAGAAATGTACTGCGCACCGCGGTCAATGACGAGCAAGTGGAAGATCATCAAGATCACATTCCTATAATAGACATATTATTAAAACGCGGGTACCTCATACGTTTTTTCTTTCTGTTTCGTTCGCGGGTATACGTAAATAAATGAACAATTCTATGATCTATGACCTTAATTGATGTAGAATTTAAAATGTATTTAATTACAGTGCGACAACAAGGATCATTTTGCACTTGATGACTGTTAGGCTGGCGATATTTTTTATTTTAACTCTCCTGGCCTGAAATTTTGTCCATTTGGCTAAAAAGGACACCTTTTTAAAACATGTAGTTGTAGGTATGTACCGAGGTAAAAAAAAATATTGAGAAAACATCGTTGAATTAAAATAAAAAACATGTTTTTGTGAATCTTGTGCCCATTTTCACCATTAATCCCTAATATTTAAGTGAACCCTTGTAGCAGAAAATAAAAAAAGATTTAAAATAGCAAATAGAGCTATTTGGCCAACGATTTTCTACGGGTGTGGGTGGACGGACGTTCATGCCACCCTATATGGAAGTATTTTTCCGCCAATTTGTCAGTCTTCGAAGCACGCAAACTCCATTCACGCTTCATTTTCATTCCAGCTGATGTCAATTCGGTATCGCGGTAAAGTTCAGACGTAAACAAAAAGACAAAACAACGGAAAGCCCGTGGAACATTATATGGAAACGTCAGCCATGTTTACTTTTTCGCTGTCAGATGACATAGTATTTTGACTTTGGAGCTCAATAAAATCAACGACGTTTTGATCGTCATAAACTATTCAATGAAAACATGTTTGTAAGCAAAAATACATTATTTTTTGTCATGAAAATATAAGTGAAACCAAAATAAAATAAATTAGTTACCGATTCATTTTGTTCTTTATTTTTTATTTTTTAATAAATAATACAAAAGCGTGACAACAAAACGCATTTTTTGTAATCGCCTTGCAATTATTGCCATACTTAAATAAGTATTGCTTGTAACTAAAATATCTTTTCTTTATTGTTTTTAAACAGTTCTATTTATTTTCAAAAATAAAGGAATGTTTTCTTTGAGAAAAAAATTCTGTCTAAGTACAATATTAAGAGTACTTTCCATCCATGTGGCATTACAAAATTCCACCCTGTATAATAATTTAGTTTCTAAAACTTGTGTTTAGTCAAATATTAAAGTAAAATTATTAAGTTGATGAGCAAGTGGAACCAAGCAGTTCAACGTCACTTTATTATCATAAGAAGTCCTCATAAGTAGGCATATTATGAAGAGGTAAAGTTTGTGTGTTTGTATATGTATTTGTTAAATTGTAAGGGGTAATCTCGGGATACTGAACTGATTTTAATAAATCTTTCACCAATAGAAAGCCACATTATTGCCTATGTTATTGCTGAGTGTCATAGGTTATATAAAAAACCGAAAAATTCTACGCAGGCGAAGCCGCGGAAGGTTATAGTAAATAAAAAGAGATGTCCTCTTCCCTCCCGGACGCCGTACAGTGCGGCTGTGTTCACTAAGCGATCCGCATTTAATTTGTTTTCGCAATTTTAAATAAATAAGTTTTCAAATAATTCTACGCGAAGTACCAGGCGATCATAAGTGTCTGCGAGTGCGCCACCTGTGAGTGAAAGTGAAGACCCCGTGTGCGATAAAGACAACCATAATTAATCAAGCCCTGCGCCAGCGCAACCGGCCTGACTAGCCCCGCCCACCGACCCATTGCACTAGTCAGCCCTGCCCATCTCAATACGTCACGCGCTGCCGTGCACTCGTTGCTCCGCCCACCACAGAACATTATCCCGACGGCTTACTTCACATTTAGGCCTACGCGCAGAGTGCATAATGTCGACTCAACGGACGCCACCACCTACAAAATCGACAGAGGGTGCCCTTGGGCAACAAACTGATCCCAAGGCCGACTTGGAGACCGAGCCCCAGGCCTCAACGGCTGTCCAGGACGATCACACTCCTCCTAGCTATGTTTTCCTTCGAAATAGAAGGCCGCGAGAAGAGGAGCTATCACCGTCCCAGTTCGATGACTTTAAACAAGAGATGACTAAGCTTATGACGTCATTTATCGGTGTACAACAAAAGTCTAGCGAGGCCATCACAAACTCACTAAAATCCCTTCAGCAAACGACATCTAGCATCGAGCAGAGCATTTCCCTGTTAACAACACAGAACGAGGAGTTCCATAAGAAAATAGAAAAACTGGAAACTCAGGCCAAAAAGGATCGGGAGTATATAAATACGTTAGAAGAAAAACTAGAGGACTTACAGAGGACATCCCGTAAAGCGAACCTTGAGTTAAAAAATGTCCCCCGCAAACCCTCAGAAAACAGGGATGACTTAATTAATATGATAACCTGCCTCTCGAAAACTATAAACCTCGATTTGTCTGCGCGGGACATAAAAGATGTATATCGTTTAAAGGTGCGTAATGACAGGGAGACCAGCCCTCCTATCATTGTGGAGCTAGGGTCCACGATCCTCAAAACTGACTTTTTAAAGAAAACAAAAGAGTTTAACATCAAAAATAAATGTAAACTACAAGCAAAACATCTTGGATTCACTACAAGTGCGGACTCCCCGGTCTTTATATCGGAGCAGCTGACTGCTAAGGGTGCTCGGCTGTTCTTCCTTTCTCGAGACCTCGTCAGATCAAACAAGTTTAAGTACTGCTGGACTGCTTTTGGAAGAGTTCTGGTGAGGAAAGACGATCAATCCAAAATTATCTGTATTCAGCATGAGGCCCAGGTAAACCAGCTCCTGCAAGAAACCTGACTATATTTAGCGATTTCGCCTTTAACATATTTTACATACTACTGCAACTGCATGCATTATTTTGAAACTTTTCGTAATATATTACTCATAAATACTAAAACTATTGTAAGCTCGTTTTACATACTTTCACTCACACTACACATCACCATTACTATTTACAAACCCCAACTCTCATACATATTCATAACCATATACACCCACCTCACACTCACACAAACACTAAAAATACTTACTCTGAAAAAATCATGCACACAGTATAACTTAGCTTATTTACTCGTGGACACAGATTGGAAACTGTCTCTTAAAATACTAATCTATTTTACATCTATGAACAACTCCAGTAATGTCCTATGTCTTGAATATTTATTGTATGGATAGTCAACGCCATGCCTCTCAAGAATTAGACAGCATGCAAATATCTCATTCTGTTAGCTGCAATATGAAAGATCTGACTAGCCACTGCCAAAGACTAATGACTAATAAAAACTTAACAGTGGTAACCCAGAACATTGCAAGTATCTATAAGAACTTGGACGATCTACAACTAAATCTCTCAATGCTAAATTTTGAAATTGATATATTAATACTCACGGAATGTAGACTAGACTTAAATAAAAATATACCATCCATCGACAACTATACTTCTTATCAATCAACTAAACTCTTAAATCAAAATGACGGTGTTGTTGCTTATATTAAAACCAACCACAGGGCAAAGGTTACTGACTTACACCTTTCAGATGCCACTGGGCTCCAGATATTGATAGATAACTATGTCTTCCTTGGTATTTACCGTTCTCCCTCTTTCTTAAATGCTGATAATTTTACTAGCTCACTTAACACACACTTAGAAACTATTAGCCATTATAAAAATATATCTATCGTTGGTGACATTAATATAAACCTGCTCCCAACTGACAAAGAAAAGCCTCAATATCGTCGTAATAGGCTTAGTTACTTAGACGTACTGTCTCTGCATGGTATCTTGCCTGGGCACAATCTATCTACGAGGAAGGGTTCATGTCTGGATCATATTATGTTGAAACTGGATGTCCAAGCTCATACTGCTTTCGTAGCTGTCGTTAACACTACAATTACCGACCATAACACGGTGTTACTTAGTTTATCTAACCCTACTGCTTGTAAACCTTTAACTAGATCTAAATTATTTACCGATTTTGATGGTACCTTAAAAACCCTTACATCCGCCGATAATACCTATTTAGAAACGTGTACTGATCCTGAGGATTATGCTGACTCACTTATTGGCATGATTATGTCTGCAATAAAAGCGAACTCTAAGCAGATCTACTTTTCAAATAATAAAAGGACATTAAAGCCCTGGATAACTGCTGGCGCACTGAGATGCATTCAACTCAGAAATAAAATGCAACTGAAGCTTGAAAAAGACCCCCACAATATTATTTTAAAAATCACCTATAAACGTTTTCGTAATTATTGTTCAAATTTGATAAAAAAACTAAAGCGACTATACCATAGAGATTTAATTAACAAAACTACTCATAACCCACGTAAATTTTGGAAAACGGTCAACGAAATCACTAATTATAAAGCGCCAAAAACTAATAATGTAGCCCTATTAGAAACAAAACCCGAACCTCAGGCCTCAGTCAACTTTGTTAACAATTTCTTCGTCTGTATTGGCGCAAACCTAGCAGACATAATTACAAAGCAATCCAGACACAGAGACTTCAGTACTCTTGATAGTATTTCTAATCATACCCACCTTTCATCTTTTGTTCTGCTGGACACCGATGTAATGGAAGTAGAAAGAGTCCTCATGAACCTAGACTCGGGTAGCTCACCTGGCTGGGACAATATTAGCACGGCCTTCCTAAAGCATGCTAGATTGTTTACTGTTCCCCACATTTGTAGTCTCACTAATCTTTGCTTCAAGAAGGGCGTCTTCCCCAGTTCACTAAAGAGATCAGTAGTCACCCCTGTGCACAAGAGTGGGGACAGAGCGGATGCAAACAATTACAGACCTATCTCTGTACTTACCTCAATCTCCAAAATCATCGAAAAAATACTAAATAATAAATTGGTTAGTTTTCTTGATAAATTTAAAATTCTATCTAACTCACAATATGGTTTTAGGAAGGGTCTCTCGACGCAAGATGCCATTTTAGATCTTACTTCAGTAATAGTCAAAGAGGTTGACGGAGGCAACAAATGTCTTACAGTCTTTTTGGATCTTAAAAAGGCTTTTGACACCGTTTCTGTGCCTATTCTTGTGCGCAGGCTTGAGGATATAGGAATAAGAGGCACTCCACTCCTACTATTTAAAAGTTACCTGGAGGACAGAACCCAGGAAGTAAAAATTGACGGCTTCATCAGTGAAAAAGCAACAGTCAACTTCGGAGTCCCGCAGGGAAGTGTCCTCGGCCCAACACTCTTTTTAATATATATAAACGAGTTATGTAATCTCCGGGATGTTGGGGGGAGGATTTTCTCCTATGCGGATGATACTGCTGTGGTGTTTACTGGCAACACTTGGAATGAAGTTCTTGTACGGACTGAGAGGGGCTTGAATATCATATTCAACTGGCTCAGAGATAACCTCCTAACATTAAACATCCAGAAAACTAATTATATTTGCTTTACCCCATCTAACAAATCACAACCTAACAGTAATTTTCAAATAAAAATTCACAATTGTCGAAACCCTGGTAACTTGAACTGTACTTGTCCCCCTATAGATAAAGTCAATCAAACCAAATATCTGGGTGTTATACTTGACCAGCGTCTCAGTTGGTACCCACACATGGAGCTCTTAATCAATAGAACCAGAAAGCTCACTTGGGTCTTTAAGTCTCTGAGACAAGTCATGACAAATAAATTAAACAACAAAATCTACATAGCCCTAGCTCAGTCAGTACTTACATATTGTATCCCAATCTGGGGTGGTGCAGGCAAAACCCACGCTCTTGAATTAGAAAGAGCTCAGAGATCCCTCATCAAGGTCATGTATTCTAAACCTTACCGTTTTCCTACGGATAAATTATATCAAATTAGCGGTCTACTTACAATTAGGAAACTTTATATTTTGAACCTTGTACTGAAATGCCATAAATCTTTAACTCATGTCGACCTTACCCACAAGAGAAGGAAAGATGCTGTTGCGCCTGCCCCCACAATACGTACAGTTTTTGCCACAAGGCAATATTTGAGCCAGTCTGCCTTTGTTTACAATAAAATTAATAAATTACTGAATATTTACCCAATGATAACTCATACTTGCAAGGAAACCTTAACTAAATGGTTATATTCACTTAATTATGAGGAGGTTGAAAACCTACTAGTACGAATTATTTAAACAAATTTCACCACTAAAACCTGACTGTAAAACTCACCATTACGATCCCTGTATGCAGTACATACATTTATACTGATCCCAAGGAACCCACTCCGTAGGGCATACAGGACAGACTCGTGACAAGACACATAGTATTTGAACATGTTCATAATATTATTCATGCTTAACGAATACATATACTACACATTCACACCTTCACACTCACATTTACACATTCACACTTACACACTCACACTCACACTCCTACACACAACCACACATAACGAGCATTATCCTATTCTTTTCTTATTTTAATATACAGAAGGTAAACTCATGTATGTACCTCGCTTTGCATACCTCTCTCGCTCGCACGCTCGGCCGTCGCGCTAGGGTTGTCTTGTCATGTGTTGCGTTTATTTCGTTATGATAGAAAAATGTTACTCTTAATACTATGCAAGAAAGACAATAACAAATATCCACGTATACTTATTTATATTTAGTACGTTATTATAGTAATAGTTTGCAAACAAATACACGAGAATGAAGTAGTATTTAGTTGAGTGACAATACTGACAATATTATAAATGCGAAAGTTTGGATGTCTGGATGTTTGTTGCTCTTTCACGCAAAAACTACTGAACTGATTTTGATGTAACTTTACAGTATTATTGTTTATAACCCTGAATAACATATAGGCTATAATTTATAACGATCTGTGACAAACTAAATTTCACGCGGGTGAAGCCGCGGGCAAAAGCTAGTTATCCAATAATTCCTAAAACCTCTCTAAAACAATTCGATATTCCTAATAATTGAGTTGGCTTTCAATTTCAGTTGAAATTCAAATAAATAACTTACTTACCTCCCCGAATCAACTGGTAATTTAAAAAATGAAAATTCGGTATTTAATGAAGAGTTTAAGCAACCAAATACCGAACAATTATAATACGACTTTTTCTGTTCACTCATTTTCGTCAATTTCGCATAACAAAATAATATCACAGGCGGTTGACCGGCGCGTGACTCAAGCGAACCACAGCGAACGTGTGGCGAACGTCTGTCGCGCCACGTCGCGCTCGCATTCGTCCAAGACAGTCTTGCTAGAGCGGTGTCTATGTGTGCGTGGCTCGAGCGCGTTTAGTATGGAGTTTGTCTTCTGTTATATTTTGTGCTATCATTAAGCGTAAATCTTTCTATGTCAATGAAAGAGAGTCAGTAATCAACCATAACTTATTACAATATACTGCTGTAATTTTCTTACATACCAAAGTAAATGCTTACTTAGTGAACTAATACTCCTAGAATTAATTAGAGATATCCTAATGGGAAGTAGCGAGTTATTCCCAATACAAGTGTCTCTGACTACTTACCGGGAAGACTCGGTAATAACTATGTATACAAGTATTTTGGAAATAAATGAATTTTTATTTTATTTATTTTTATTTATGTCCCAAATTGTATGGAGGCTAGGCCCAGAACCTTTTTTTTCGTCGGACGCCATATTGTCTAATGGTCTAATTGAGAGTTATAATTACTCAATTGTTTTTGTGTTTGAACCACTAAATTATGCGATTTTTTTTTCTTGGTGGAAAATGGTTGACTCTTCAGCCTTTTGGATTTTACTTAGATTAATAAAACCTATATGGATAGTCTTATACAAACGCTTCGTCAAGAATGAGGCAAAAATCTTATGTCATTAGTGTCAATTTTGTTGGGGAGTGTAGACAGTGAAGGCGATTTTCCCGAAAGTAGGGAAATTTTTAATACGTTTTTAATTATTTTATAACTAACAAAAACAAAACGCATCATGTACTTACTTATTTATTGAATTCAAAGTACCTACCTAATTACAATAAGATAAATCGACTTAAAAGTCTCGATTTCATATAAAAGGAAGTGTATTTGTACGGCGAACAATTGGGAAATAAATTTTCTTGTTACTGGTATCATTCCCGTATTTAATTTTTGAAAGCCAAATTCAAGCAAAATACGCGTCGAATCGTAGTACTTACTTATGAAATGTAACACTGGTCACTTTCTTTAGTTTTTCTGATGTATTTAGACACCCTTTCACAGCACAAACCGTCTTAATTAATTAAAAGTCGTCGGACGTGTTTACCAATTTTTCACTTTGACAGTTCATGTGACGTTTACGAGTAAGCCATTCTGGCTCACTAAAATCTGCCTCACCTTTCGTGCACTGACTATCTATCTAGGTTTTATTAATCTAAGGGATTTTACTTTAACTATACGATGATGTCACGCGAAAAAAAATCATTATCTGCCATAAAGCCAACTGTAGGGACTCAATTTGACAGTGAGATTATGTAATTGTTGACTTAGCTTTATTTTTATTCATTTTATTTGTTTTACAATGTTTCAACATTGATGCCTCCGACTGCATTTGTGAACACTTTGTCTTGTTTATATCTTTACAGTTCATTTTTCGCAGTTGAGTTTTTTTTTTTTTTTTCAATAATTCTACTACTACTTTGCGCTTACACCCACTTGTTGATAAACGAAGAGCCCCATAAAAGAAACCTTGAACTCCAATCGACCGTGTCACGGTCAAAACGGGGATGTATGTCGGCGAACCCGTTACGATGTAATTTAAAGGGAAACGATGTTTAAGTTGATCCGACTAGAACTCTTAACTTTTAACTCCTCGTATTACGAACAAAGCGATTAATCGCAACAATGTGCCTTCGTTGTCATTGGACTGTTTAAAGGACTTAATAAAAAATTAATAGCCTTCGTTTGGGCACTTATAACCCAGCCAAACACAAAAATGTGTATACAGAGCATCGTTACCTGCGCAAAAACCATCGGCAAATAATTCCAAATCCAATCAATACTAAGTGGGACGATGGATAGTGTAGGTACATGCTTTATTAATATAACACGAGTTGCGCACGGCGATGTTTCTCACCCCATCTATTTGCTCGTCCTGTATTAATCTATGGCGACCCGGGCATATTGATTGCAGTTTGATGCGTAGTACGCGGGAACCGGAGCATGCACTTTATCTAGGTTGCGCAGGTTCGACCCTTGACATTTCATTTTTTTTTAATGCCCTCCATGATGTGCTGCCTCGAATGCCCGGGAACCGAACTAAAATTTATGCTGAACAAAAGCGTTGCCTTCAATAACAAACGGGCAACAGGTGGAGTCTGAATACTATAGAAATTTTACTATCTCAACGAGCCGGAGGGAGTCGAAAAACATTAGGGCTTTTCAGAGGGACGCAATAATACGCATTCTTAACGGATATCAGAAGACTCGACTGGGATATAAAGAGCACTTATTACGAAGAAATGGTTTAAATTCATAATTATTACTGGAAGCCCGATAACTCTTTCTGCAAAACATCACACGTGTAATGATGGCCTAAGACAAACAAAATAATCATGAACAGAGCATAATAAATTTAAAAAAATAATAATAAAATGTACAACGATGTAAAAAATATTATACCTACCTATATTATACTTAAGTAATTTTTAAATAATAACTAAAAAGTGAAAAAAATTAAGACTGAGCAGAACACAAACTGTGCCTCAAATAAAATGAAATAAACTTTTACAATTGTAATAAAAAAGTACCTCTATATCTTCTGCTATAAAACGGATGTGAGTGCGCCATTTTTTCAGTACACTATTACTTCATAGTCTCAAAATCTGCTTCCACTAATCACACTAAATAAGTAGGCCGTAATAGGCCGTACGCACACGATAAAGTCGCGAAAAATTTTTACAAGTTGTCCATACGCACAATCTGAACACAGATCATTACAGTTGCAAGGACTACCAAGCAAGAGATTTTTAGGCAGAATTGCATACGTCTTTGGTGCACAGACATTTTTAAACACAGATGCGACATTTTGATTGAGCTTGCAACTGAGCGCGGCGCGTTAGCTGCGTGGTCTGGCGGCTGCAGCCCGGGCCGCGCGCTCGGTATTGATGCCGGCGTTTGGTTGCGCCGCGGCGCTGCTATCACACGATGACGTTTCGTTTCACGTCGCGATTTACAGCCGAACATAATTTACTGCGTACATTCAAATTTGAACTACAGTGAAACGAAACTGTTTGCGATTAATTATTCAAAAAACGTTATTCACTTTTTCACCTAATCATTTAATGAGTTTTGGACAATTGGTTTTTGAGCTTGGAATATGACTTAGGCCATTATTTGTCGCGAAAATAAAACGCCAAGAGCCTTAATAGGAAATTATAGTTTTATGATAAACTAGCTGACCCGGCGAACTTTGTTCCGCCTTAATGGCAATAAATAAGCAAACTTTTTTTTTATTTCGAACGGGATAAAAAGTATCCTATGTCCTTCTCCTGGCTCTAAACTACCTCCCTGACAATTTTCAGCTAAATCGGTTCAGCCGTTCTTGAGTTATAAGTGGAGTAACTAACACAACTTTCTTTTATATACAGGGTGTTAGGTAAATGGGTATATGAGCCGACACTAGCCCATGTTAACATGGGCATATAAATGGTATGGTGAAGTCAGAAATTTGATATCATCATTTTATTTTTTTAATTTTCATACAAAATAAATTTAATAAAATCCGATTTGTATGAAAATTAAAATAATTAAAATGAAGATATCGATTTTCTGACTTCACCATACCATTTATATGCCCATGTTAACATGGGCTAGTGTCGGCTCATATACCCATTTACCTAACACCCTGTATATATAGACTAGCTGACCCGGCGAACTTTGTTCCGCCTTAATGGCAATAAATAAGCAGACTTTTTTTTATTTCGAACGGGATAAAAAGTATCCTATGTCCTTCTCCTGGCTCTAAACTACCTCCCTGACAATTTTCAGCTAAATCGGTTCAGCCGTTCTTGAGTTATAAGTGGTGTAATTAACACGACTTTCTTTTATACAGTGTGAGTCACGTTAAAGTGTACATATGAAAATAGATGAAACTACTTTTTTTGTTATTTGATAAATTTCTCCAAAAAATGCCCCTATAAAAGGTGTTTTTTATTACTTTGAATTATTCTCTATCGTATTTCTTTTGTATAACCAAAAATCGCATGTCTCTATCCCTATCACAACATTTGCTATGATCGTTTGAACTAAGCCTCTCCGGGCGCGCCATACAACGCTTCGTTAACAACGAAACTGAAAATGGCTCCAGATTTGTAATTTTGATAAAGACAAGTTAGATTTCAAATAAAAACAAAAGATTTCGAATTAAAATAAGCATTTTAGTTAAAATTAAAATTGTCCCTACCTGTAGCGGAGAATAATGTTGTGGTAGGCCTTTGTTCAAACTATCATAGCAAATGTTGTGATAGGGATAGAGACATGCGATTGTTGGTTTTACAAAGGAAATACGATAGAGAATAATTCAAAGTAATAAAAACCACCTTTTATAGGGGCATTTTTTGGAGAAATTTATCAAATAACCAAAAAAACACGAATTTTTTAGCAGATTTTTTTCAAAAAGTATCATTTTTTATTATTTGTTGGCATTTTTTGTGTATTTTATCTATTTTTTTGGTATCGCCTGTTATTGAGCATTATTACTGTTTTTATTTTATCACGATATACCGCTTAGTTTAAAAGTTATTACGTTTTCTTTACAATAAGTAATTGGAAGAAAAAAAAATCTATAAAAATTTTTAAAAAAAATCTCAAAAAAAATTTGACCTCTTTTTTGTCGATAAAAATAGGTCTAGTTTCATCTATTTTCATATGTACACTTTAACGTGACTCACACTGTATACAGGGTGGCCAAAACAGTGAGGTCTAAAAGAAAAATTTAGATTCCTTACATCAAGGTGTACCTAAATCACCCCCATGTGTATAATACGATTGTGCTTAGTTTAGGAGATAGAGTTTATTTTGTGATATTTTAAAATTTTATGACCGAGTAGGCTTTAAACATTTTTATCTTTTTTTTGGGTTGACTTTTTTCAGATTTCTTTTTTTCGACAGATGTGTTATGAATTGCAGATGTTTTTTAAAAATTATCACTTTCCTATCTTTGATTCAAGATACAAAAGTTTTGCTAGAAATATTAAAATTATGCTTTTATCAGAACACTATCAAATTTTCAACTTAAAAGTTTAAGTGAAAAAAAAGAACTTCCATAGGTCCAAAACCATTTTAAAAACTGCGCCGTTTCCTGAACATTCATAATAATACAAAAAAACATGTACTTAATGGGCCACTATTTCCTGTAATCGGTCCACTAAAGTGGTAAGTAGGAGATTCCGTTACATGTTTTTGACTTTCTTAGAGTGAATTAATATTGGAAATCCTCTAAGTTTACATTACGTAGAACAGATTTAGAGCAGTAACTGGACAGAACATGTTTTTATTCTCAACGAGGAAGCTCTTGCCCATCATCACACCCGGTGAAAACTGATGATTAAGCTGAAGGTGGAAGGGAACTTCAACTACAGAGGAACTATGGCTTCCACCTTCCATCACGACAGTGATGCCAAAAATGCAATCAGTAAAATTTTTGTCTGTCTGTCTGTCTGTCTGTATGTTCCTTATAGAAACAAAAACTACTCGACGGATTTTAACGAAACTTGGTACTATTATTCTCCATACTCCTGGGCAGGTTATAGTATACTTATGAATTCCCACAGGAACGGGATTTAGCGGGAAATTCCTTTTGTATGAAAAATCTAAACCGATTAAGTTAGACGCTTGAAATTTGGCATTTAGGTACCTTAGTAAACTTAAAGCTTAGTTACAACAAGGAATTTCCGAATTTCCCTCAGGAACGGGAGTTAGCGGGAAAATCCTTTTGTATGAAAAATCTAAACCGCTTAAGTTAGACGCTTGAAATTTAGCGTGCGGGTACCTTAGTAAACTTAAAGCTTAGTTACAACACGATATTGCAAAATTCCCACGGGAACGGGAGTTAGCGGAAAAAAACATTTAAATGAAAATATCTATACCGCGTAAGATATACGCGTAAAATTTGGCATGCAGGTACCTTAGTAAACTTAAAGCTTAGTTACAACAGGATATTGCAAAATTCCCACGGGAACGGGAGTTACCGGGAAAAAACATTTGTATGAAAAAATCTAAACCGTGTAAGTTAGACGCTTGAAATTTGGCATGCAGGTACCTTAGTAAACTTAAAGCTTAGTTACAACAGGATATTGCAAAATTCCCAAGGGAACGGGAATAAGCGGTAAAACCCTTTTGTATGACTGACTCACTGACATATCAACGCACAGCCTAAACGGCTAAACGTAGGCACTTGAAATTTGATAGGGACGTAGCTTAGGTACCGCAGAGGTGCACTAAGAAAGGAATTCCCGAAATTCCCACGGGAACGGGAATTACCGGGAAAATCCTTTAGTATGAAAAATCTAAACCGCTTAAGTTAGACGCTTGAAATTTGGTATGCAGGTCCCTTAGTAAACTGAAAGCTTAGTTACAACAGGATATTGCGAAATTCCCACGGGAACGGGAGTGTGCGGGGAAAAAACATTGTATGAAAAATCTAAACCGCGTAAGATAGATGAAGGGGGTAAAACGGAATCCACGCGTACGATGTCACGGGCGGCCGCTAGTATTATATAAAATTCTGAGGTTTATACTCATAATTAATATAGGGTTGTTAAAAAAGTAATGAGGATGGGATATTTCTAGCCCTCTGAAAAATCTGAATTGGGTAGATAGCTTAATTCTTCACTAGAAAGTGGTAAAAAAATCATTTAAGTACGTACACCATTTAGGCCTTTTTGGAGAGTCAATAAAAACATTTTTTATACATAATAGGTACCTACTATAGGTTTAGAGAAAAGACGGTTTATGTGTTTTGTTTAATTAAGATAACATGGTTAATAAAGATAATATAACGGAAGACAGAATCAAATTCAATCTGTATGCAGAATATTATAATATCCGACAAAATAATTATATTCAGCTGTGTTACTGGCTTTACACCTAAGTGACTTTTTATTAATGGGTTATTAAGTCTTGATCGCAAACACGACTAAAGAGTGCAAATGCGATCTATACATTTATCACTTAGTTTTTAGTCATTTTAGTTATAATAATTCATTTTTTGTATGCGTGTTTCGTCTTGTTGTTGTTGTCCAAATAAATAAAATAAAATAATAATGAAGTGAGCTTACTCTGAAAATAAGGTACTTGATACAAATAAGGCCTACCTAACTTTAAATGCTTATATTTCAATAAATATTAACGCCAGTCAACAAAAACAAGGTTTATTAACTTTTTCCATCCTTTAATTTTTATAATATTACAAAAAATAACACAATTTTTAACTAAATCTATTCAAAATAAGCAAATTACGAAACCACTGATTTTGGCTTTATTAAATCACCTACACGGAATAAGGCCTATATGATTCAAATGCCTGTAGACCTTAAAATTGAGGTTGTATTACAAAATGCGGTCTTATAATATTAAACACGTCGATTTGTTTGCGTTATCAAAATTTTACATACCAAGTAAACAGAAATATACTGTATATCTCTAGATAAACTTAAGTTCTACTTATCTATACTAATATTATAAATGCGAAAGTAACTCTGTCTGTCTGTCTGTCTGTTACGCTTTCACGCCTAAACCATTGAAGCGATTTTGATGAAATTTGGCATAGAGATAGTTTGAGTCCCGGGAAAGGACATAGGATAGTTTTTATCCCAGTTTTTGAAACAGGGACGCGCGCGATAAGGTTTTTCTGTGACAGACATAATTCCACGCGGGCGAAGCCGCGGGCGGAAAGCTAGTTAAGAATAATACATAAATTATAGATAAAATTAAATATTCATAGTAACAACGTAATGATTCTTTACTTAAATTATCAAAAATAATATCAAAAACAAGCAATATTATTTTTTTGTATAGGGCTTATTAAAACACCGTGTTCGAATAAGGCCTACACATAAAACTTTTTAAATAAATCAAGTTAGGAACATCATTTAGTCTTGATTTTTTGTAAACAAAATGAGATCTCAATTTTTGTTAGAACCAGGGCTTATAACGGCTTCTGAATCATCTTTACGAACTCCTACACGATCTTTATGACACCACCAAAAGCAGTCCTTTATGGTAGATATCTGCTACATTGTCTTCGAGACAGGCATGATAATACCAGCTTTGATTCTCCTATCCTTTAGAATTATACATACGGCTTTTTTTTCTTATTTTTTATTGGTTTTGTATTTTGTTTCATTTTTTTACAGGTTTAGTAATTTTTTTTTACTCTGTTTTCTTTTTATTTTCTGTTCTGTTAGTAACATTCTTATTAAATAAATATTTAGTTACTCTTTGACTCATTTAGTTTAATGAATTTGTCCGTAATCAGGTGTTGACTGACATAAGTATCCAATATGGCCTACCATGCTGAAATAAGGCCTAGGCCTTTTTAGATTCTCGCTCTTGTTGTCTTTAAAAATTTACAAATAATGCATCTATAGCCAGTAGTACAAATTAAGGTAATTATTAGCTAGTAAGAAATATTTAGAAACGATTACTAAGAAAAGATTAATCTAAAACAGCGTTATTTTACAGATAATTTAAGATGAAATCGCCAGATTTTTATAAGAGAGCACGACATCACCCACCACCTTAGAAGAACGCGTGCCAATTGGTGCTGGGATCGTGGATCGGGACACTCTTGCACTCTACCGTGTTGTAGGGCATATGAGTACGTGTCCTTGAAGTATTTTCCCGGTTGGATTTATTTATCTGTGTTTTCTGATGTATAGGCCTTATTAGAACGTAGGCCTTATTTGTATCAAGTACCTTACATATTTACTTTAAGGGCCTCGGGCTTGGAAGTTTTCAGCAACAATGAAATGGCGAGGAATCACGCGTTATAAAAGACGTAGCTAAACTAAAATTAGACTGTGCCCTCTAACGCTCACGCCACCCCTCACGTTTCATTTTCCCCAGGTTGCTTAAACTCTTTTTGGTAATTAGGTACCTACGTGGCCCCAAAAGTCAAAGAAGCCAGTCATAATGAAACTTGAAATTAACAATTGTTTCAACACAGGCATATAAAAGAACCTTTATAATTTTTTGCGAAACTTCAAGAACTTTTCTGCGTCAGGGAAAACAATAACGATGGTATGAAAACGTGAAGAACAAGAAAAACAAAAAAATATTGTGAAATTTGTCAACTGCGCACAATCGAAAAATCAATATAGGTACGAACGTAAGTATTGTTATTTTGTTTAAATAAGTAACAAGTTAGAATTAGATTTTGGAATATGTAACAATTTAAAAAATAGTGAATTAAAATAAATTATTACCTGTTTTTTTTCGTCGGTGAGACATTTTGTCTTGAAATATTTCTTAAAAAACTATCACTTAATCGTCTGATATCACTTCTTAATCGTTTAATAACACACTTCACGCGGCCTAAGAATAGGCCGGACTCACACGAGAATACCGAAAATTCATTCGAAAAAGATGAAACGACGTATAAACTGGGTAAACATAATCATTACAGCTATTACTGCAACAGCTTGCTGAACGAAACTGTAGTAGCGTTTATTTTCATTCGGTTCAGTTATTGGCAAAGAAATATTCATCTTGATGACAAAGCTAGTTGCAACCGACGCCGAAGTGAGGCTGAAAGCCGCACAGACTGCGTTGCGACCGGCCAGACACTATGGCAGATATTATTGATGTCCGCGTTTCGTTCCACCGCGGCACCGTCGCGTCGTACCTGTTTTTTTAGCGACGTTTCTTTTCACTTTGCAATACTTTTTGTATATTCCAAATTATTATTTTTTTTCAATAGTAGTAATAAAGTAAAGTAAAGTAATAAAATCACGAAAATACACCGCATATTATTTCTTAAAAAGTCTAATTTTAATTGCCGCTCAATTCATATGAGCTCAATTGAGCTCTATTATAGATATCTTGTAAGCATTACCGTTTTTTTTAATACTAACTATATTGAATAAGAATAATGAATTTATTTTGATGAAGAGTATCTATTTGAAAAATAAATAAAAGAATCGAAGTGGACGTCATCAACAATGGAGGTCGCTTTAAGTTGTGCAGACAGTAAACCGTATAAATTCTGCTTTTGATCGACTTTTCCCATCCTATTATTATAGGCCGGGGATATCGATTGCAGTTTGTAACAGCGAAAACTAGAGCATACACTGAAACCAGGTCATGGATTCAGAGGTGACGTGGCAAAAATAAGCAATAATATTTTTAAGCAAATAAATCTTTGTTTATTAGCCTATCCAATGAGCATTGAACAATCACAACGCCCGATGAAAAAGTTCAAAAACTTCCAGTTAGGAAATTTCAAAAATTTAATAAGTGTGACATGAGTTGAAACAGGGAAAAATATTGTAACATTTAAAAACCCCGCGCAATCGAGAAATTAGTAAAACAAATACGAAACTTTAAACTTAAATAAACAAATAAAATGAAATAAATAGTAAATGTATACTTAAAGTACAATGCGGTAATTTGTAAAGTAATTCGGTAATTTGTAAAGTAATAAACAATAAAGTAAGTGGATATGTTCTCTTTTATGAAATTTGTTAGTACTAAGGTTGAATTATTAAATAATCACTGTTAAATGTGATTAATTTATCACTTTTACCGCGACTGTCGGTAATTATTCATAATAACCGGTTATTATTAATAATTTTCAATTTATCACATTAACCGTAACAGATACATGAAAATAAATTAAATATTTACCTCTTTTTCTGTTTCTGTGTGACATTATTCTGGCCTTCTATTCTGTTGCATTTATGTTATCTATTTATGCAAATGATGCAAATAAATATCTATATCATCAGCATCTGTCGGTTTTCTTCGAAGGACCAGGCTCGCCGGTGACTTTCAGCCGGCATTGCAATCACTCTTCGAACACAATGACAGGAGCACCGGGCAAATGTGTCGTCACGACACCAGCACAGCACACAAATAAACAACAATCCAAAACACCCTGTATAAGTTCGTAACTCACAAAACAATTTCTCATTGAAGATGTATATTGAAACATTGTATTCCGAGTGTTGCCTGCAGCCGACGCGTCCCCAATATAAGCCTGTTTGATTCGCGAAGCAACACAGTAGCCCGGTTGCTAGACATTTATTGATATTTTGCGTTCCGTTTCGCCGTACGCGAATTTGTATGGGGACGTTCCGTTTCATGTAATATGACAAAAAAAAATCACTAATACTTGTATATCGCCATTCTGGTTTAATTTGTATGTCTTGTTTTTGAGTTATAGTAACTAGCCTTTGTCCGCGGTTTCACCCGTGAAACTCTATTTGTCAATAGTAAGACCGACTTACTTGAGACTTATCGTTGTGAATTATTATATTCCTATTACTTAATATATTCATATTCTACTTATAAGGTACCTACTCAATACATTTGAATGTAAATAATTTTAATGTAAAATTTCATCAAAATTCGTTTAATAACATTTGCGTGAATCCTCAAAAACTTTCATTTATGTAAAATTGTACAGGATTAGGAGGATAGAATAGGATAGGACTATTTTTTATTAACTGAAACTTGTTTTAAAGTGTAGATAATAATACATACACAGTTTTTACTCCGTCACAATCAATTCAGCACTACTACCAAAGAAAAATACACCAGTGTAGGTAGTTCTGCAAAGTTGAAAACTTTTCCTTTTGCTTTTCTCTTGTCTACCTCTTGCCACGTCACTTCTTGCTGGGACTTGATTGTCAGGTGTTTAAGTACTACACAATTAAAATAAAGGACAGTGCCAATCCATGTATGGAAGTTGGACCAAGTGCTGCCCAGAATGAAACGATAGTGCATTTTGTTCCTCAGGCCAATACTAATTTGTAAACCGAAGCGCACTGAAATCTATCCCTGGAGTTAGAAGAAAAAAAGATTTTTGTTTTGAATTATTTACATACAAAATATCATCGATGTATACGTACTACGCATAAGATTTCGCAATTGTGGCATTAAATAACACTTGCTACGTTAAACTTAACCATACTGCATCCGTACACCTTACTTTAGTACGACTTCGACATTCTTTATAAGCGATCAAGCGCTGTTGCAGTAGTTTGGTTACTTGACAAAAATTAATTATTTCCAAAATGGAGCAAGAAGTTTTAGCTTACAATAACTTCAATAATCGATTGTAATACACCAATAAATTGATTTTTTGCAAGTATAGAAAACTAAAACTTCTTGCTTCATTTTGGAAATAATGAATTTTTTCAATTTACCAAACAATTAAAACAGCGCTAGATCGTTTTTAAAGAATGTCTAAATCACACTAAAGTAACGTGTACGGATGCATTATGGTTAAGTTCAACATAGTGAGTGTTATTTAATGCCATAATCGCGAAATCTAATGCGTAGTACGTATACATCGATGATATTTTGTATGTAAATAATTCAAAACAAAACTCTTTTTTTCTCTTAACTCCAGGGATAGAATTCAGTGCGCTTCAGTTTACACATTAGTATAGGCCTGAGGAACAAAATGCACTATAGGTTGATTCTGGGCAACACTTGGTCCAGACCCTGGCACTATCCTTTAAAAGTCAAAGCATTTATTCAGTACTTAGGTCCTTCCCAGGGCGCTTATACACGTCCCAAATACAGGGTGATTTTTGTATTAGTGTCCAAATTAATTGATTTACGTAAAAAAAAAAAATATTTCTTTTATTATTTTTATCCACTGCGCGCGGTTTCAAAATTGGCTCACGTGGATAATTTGCTTCGTTGATTAAGTTTAATTAATTAAGCAAAGCTTAATAGACATAATGGTGAGCGAAAATAAGCAGTAACCTTTAAAATTTAAGATATAGACACCCGCGAATTAGACTTTCAAAAAATTATTCCACGATTAAAAATATTTAAGATAAAGTTGTATTGTTGTTCTAAAGAGCTTATTTAAAAAAAATTGATACTGATTACAAATTCACCCTGTATGACAAACTCTAGTAGTCACTTTTATAATAGATTCTTGTGTTTTGTTAAATGTCTATGTTTATTTCATTTCATTGAAATGACGAAATGAAACTTTAAGAATATTATAATAATAATAAACCAGTAAGTATAAGGCTCACCGTTACCGCTTACCGTTCCTTGAAGGCTATAGAGCAGTCTTTCCCAAAGTGGGCGATAACACCCCTTGTGGGCGCTGCAGGCTTAAAGGGGGGCGGTAAGAGACCCAGAAAAAAAATCGGGAAGTTGTGTAGAGGCTTGTGAGGCGTCATCTACTAGGAGGACTCTTAGACATCGACTGAGCTCGACTCTTGACTACAAAAATGGGGGGCGCTAAAAAATAATTTATTCTCAAAGTGGGCAGTAGACTAAATAAGTTTGGGAACCACTGCTATAGAGTCTTAAAAATCTTTTATACACTTGAATGTGTTGCAGCGTTCTCCCTTTTTGGAAGTGTTTTCTCAGTTACAATGAATATAGCTCTGCTAAACTGTCCGGCGTTCTCGGGTCGCCAATTTCACCATTTTACTGAGCAGTAAAATTTTTATAATAATTCGTTTAAACTTTAAGTGTTATTATTTTATGGCACCATTGCTGTTCCATGAAATACCTAATGTTTTTTTTTCAACGCATCCTACCTTAAAGCTAATTTGTATGTCTATGTATTTTTTCCTGAAATACAATGACACGAGCTTCATAAAGCTTTATCTTTTTAACATTTGCCAAAATAATGTTCCACCGTAGTGCAGTAGTAAAACCTATAATTGAAATTATGTATATTAATGACCGAAAAATAAAGACCTCGTCGAACTAATTCTGCAAAAAATCTGCTTTGTTAGTATTCGAAACATACTAGTGTTGTTTTCAGAGTTCATTGTTACTTATCTGGAGGCCGGCGTTATAACTTATCTTGTTCTAAACACAGTAGGTAGATTAAAATGGATGACTTCTCTTAACCTATCAAACCCAAGCAATCGCATAAGACCGCGTAACAAACAACTGATTTCTATTGCGTCTCGATTCGCGAGGCTTGAAGGGTTAATGAAGAAGTCAGAGAAATGTTGATTCTGTTACAAATATCAGTATGCGAAACGAACGCACACGGTTCACATAATATCTAGCGTGGTAGGCCTAAGATTGAAGCTATTCACGTTCAGAGGGCTGAGCTCACTAGTCAGCGCGTAAAAAATGACATTAAATGTATGACGGATTGTTCAGCGCCCCTAGCGGAAACTAAGTAAACTCACACTAAGCCCTCGGAAACATTTTGAGAACTGAAATGATGCCTTTTAGTAAAATAGAAGGAAAAATGTTGATTCTAGAAGAAGTTCAATACCTATGCAAAACACCTTCACTTGTAGACGGTTTAGATACCCCGCAGACAATGGACTTTTTGTCGGCCGATAGTTTGGTCGAGCTGTTATCAACATGAACATGTATGGACGTGCGCACATTACACCGATTTGGTACCGACTTAAAGTTTGTAGTCTAGCGTGGCAGACCTAACATTGAAACTCAGGATCTGAAGCCTGAATTGAAGTAAAGTACGGCCAACTAGCAGCGATACAAAAGGTCGATACGACTGTCGAGTTGACAATATACGAGTATTCTGTCTCTTCCCATCTTGTGTATTTGTCGTA
Organism: Ostrinia nubilalis; assembly: GCF_963855985.1. Taxonomy (NCBI): domain Eukaryota; kingdom Metazoa; phylum Arthropoda; class Insecta; order Lepidoptera; family Crambidae; genus Ostrinia; species Ostrinia nubilalis. The sequence goes on along the minus strand of NC_087119.1, from coordinate 23,340,953 downwards.
ATGTCTCGTTCTCCCGCCAAAATATGTCAAAGTCAGACGGGTCCACCCATGACATTGGGTTTGTTTACATTTGGTATCGCTTCTCGTTGGCCGTACTTTAGGAGAAGGAATTTTGTTTCTGTAAGAAGTATCAGCTCTATCACTATACGAAACATACTTGACGAAGGTTCAGGCAATCTCTCTAACGTGGCAGGCCTAAGATTGAATTTGAAACTTACGTTCTGAAGCCTGATGAGAACTAAGATCCCTTTTAGGAGAAATTTTGTTTCTGTGAGAAGTATCAGTTTTATCGCTGTGCGAAACATTATCATACTCACTTGACAAGGGTTCAGACAATCTCTCTAGGGTGGGAGACCTAAGGTTAAACTCACGTTCTCAAGATCAGAACTAAGATGATCCCCATGTTCTGGAGTCGTTCGAAAACCGAGACAATCCCTTTTAGAGCTGGTATTTTCAATAGTCGGATAACTTTTAACTGAAGAATAAATTTGGCACATTAAGGCTGGTTTGCACCATCAAACTTTGACCGTGACTATAACGATAACCGGCGATTTTCGTATGGAGTTTGACAGGTTTTTGAAGTTTCTTACTGTCAAAGTAAGATGGTGCAATCCAGCCTAAGACTTTATAGCAAGCAGCTTTCGTATGGGAAATATGTCAAAATGACAAGTTTATTCTTCAGTCAAAAGATATCTGACGATTACAAAATGTGCTCTTACGCCCGTTTTCCATATTCAATCCTTGTCCAAATCCAGATTTCATCTGTCAAATTTAATTCAGTTTTAGATGAAATATCCACAATTTTCGATGCGATTACACTATACTATTGTTTAAATAGTCTTATAAACAATATTAAAATGTAAAAAAATCTAAATCCGCAGAAATTTGACAGTTGACGGACGGTTTTTGATTAGGATTGAATACAGAAATCCAGTATAGTGAAGTATCTGTAAATATCAGTTCTATCACTTTGCGAAACATACTCACTTGACGTCGGTTCAGGCAATCTCTCTTGCGTGGCCGGCCGGGGGTTGTGATTGGCGTCGCGGCTCGTTGCATTCTGAAGGTAGTGGATGAGGCCCGACACGACCTCTTTGAGTGACGTCATTATGTCGGCCAGCTGCTGCCACGAGGGGCTTCTGGCGTCTGCAACAATGGAATATGAGGTTAATGTTAATGCTCGTTAAAGGGATTAAACTGTGTTGATGTGGTTTACTGGTCGTTAAACGGGACTATTCCCACCTCTCTTTCCCACCGCTGCAACTCCTGTGTAGCCAGGATCTACAGCTTGACCGCCAATAAAAACCCAGCCAGTGAAGGTCAAGTTTGTCCCGGGGGAAAGTTAAACTGTCATTGGACCCGCAACGAAATTAATCAGAAGAACATAGGAGAAGTTCAAAGTTAAGGTTCGACTTCCCTCCGTTGCAAAGCGGATGACAGGTGACAAACAAAGGTTTAGTAACCTTTATGTAAAGATATGCACCACGGTCAATAAACATCAATAAGGGGGTCTATCTTATGAGCTATTAGCTACCTGCCAATAATATTTTTCACAAAATCGCTTAAAAGCACGGAAATTCATCTTTGTCGCGACAAGATCTGTGTAATAAATTGCAGAAACAGATGTATGTTGTATTAAGTTAAGCATTGTCACGTTCATGTTTCCAAAGATCACACTCCCACAAGATATTTAAAGTTACTGGTCGTTAAAGCCTGGTCCGTGAGCACGTAGAATTTTGTCCAATGACCCCAAGCTACCCATCCTTCCGTCCAAGGACGGGTAGCTTGGGGTCATTGGACAAAATTCTACGTGCTCACGGACTAGGCTTTAGTAAAAAACGTTTCCAGAGGTGCGCAATGTAGCAGACCTCTCCCGCCGGCCGCGCAGACCGCTGTAGTGACGTAGGCAGCTTCCGGTTGCGCTTAGTGATGCGGGATGCCCGCTGAGGCGAGTCAAGAAGATGCACAGACATTCGTTAATACTTGGTTAATTCCTGAAGTGTTACTCAGTTGTCTTAGGAGATGGTATTATAGTTGCCACATTATTTTGAACTTTATTGCCTCATATAAGATTTTAAACTTTCGCGTTCCATTTCAATTAAAATAGTAAGACACTGGTCTTAACGTCTGCTTTTTTCTGTTGTTTTCGGTTGTCTGCTTGTGACCACGGCTGCAGCATCGCAGCCGAAACGTCAAGCCGTGAGTACATAATGTAACTCATTAATAAACGTCGCGTTAAGACCCGTGTCTTACTATTTTATTGGCTCAAGCAAGATAAGTTTGGACTTGCTGCAGCCGTAAGACAAGGGAGCAGGGCTCACATTACCTGGACTAGCGTCGATGCCGGCCAGCCGGTCGAGGTGTCCGCTCATGAGCACCAGCTGCGCCGGGTCCCCGGTCCGCTGCAGCGCTATGACCAGCTGCTAGACTGACTGCGCCTCGCTGCGGCCGTAAGACAAGGGAGCAGGGTTCACGTTACCTGGACTAGCGTCGATGCCGGCCAGCCGGTCGAGGTGTCCGCTCATGAGCACCAGCTGCGCCGGGTCCCCGGTCCGCTGCAGCGCTATGACCAGCTGCTAGACTGACTGCGCCTCGCTGCGGCCGTAAGACAAGGGAGCAGGGTTCACGTTACCTGGACTAGCGTCGATGCCGGCCAGCCGGTCGAGGTGTCCGCTCATGAGCACCAGCTGCGCCGGGTCCCCGGTCCGCTGCAGCGCTATGACCAGCTGCTGGACTGACTGCGCCTTGTTACGGCCGTAAGACAAGGTAGCAGGGTTCACGTTACCTGGACTAGCGTCGATGCCGGCCAGCCGGTCGAGGTGTCCGCTCATGAGCACCAGCTGCGCCGGGTCCCCGGTCCGCTGCAGCGCTATGACCAGCTGCTGGACTGACTGCGCCTTGTTACGGCCGTAAGACAAGGTAGCAGGGTTCACGTTACCTGGACTAGCGTCGATGCCGGCCAGCCGGTCGAGGTGTCCGCTCATGAGCACCAGCTGCGCCGGGTCCCCGGTCCGCTGCAGCGCTATGAACAGCTCCTGGACTGACTGCGCCTTGTTACGGCCGTAAGACAAGGTAGCAGGGTTCACGTTACCTGGACTAGCGTCGATGCCGGCCAGCCGGTCGAGGTGTCCGCTCATGAGCACCAGCTGCGCCGGGTCCCCGGTCCGCTGCAGCGCTATGACCAGCTGCTGGACTGACTGCGCCTTGTTACGGCCGTAAGACAAGGTAGCAGGGTTCACGTTACCTGGACTAGCGTCGATGCCGGCCAGCCGGTCGAGGTGTCCGCTCATGAGCACCAGCTGCGCCGGGTCCCCGGTCCGCTGCAGCGCTATGACCAGCTGCTGGACTGACTGCGCCTTGTTACGGCCGTAAGACAAGGTAGCAGGGTTCACGTTACCTGGACTAGCGTCGATGCCGGCCAGCCGGTCGAGGTGTCCGCTCATGAGCACCAGCTGCGCCGGGTCCCCGGTCCGCTGCAGCGCTATGACCAGCTGCTGGACTGACTGCGCCTTGTTACGGCCGTAAGACAAGGTAGCAGGGTTCACGTTACCTGGACTAGCGTCGATGCCGGCCAGCCGGTCGAGGTGTCCGCTCATGAGCACCAGCTGCGCCGGGTCCCCGGTCCGCTGCAGCGCTATGACCAGCTGCTGGACTGACTGCGCCTTGTTACGGCCGTAAGACAAGGTAGCAGGGTTCACGTTACCTGGACTAGCGTCGATGCCGGCCAGCCGGTCGAGGTGTCCGCTCATGAGCACCAGCTGCGCCGGGTCCCCGGTCCGCTGCAGCGCTATGACCAGCTGCTAGACTGACTGCGCCTCGCTGCGGCCGTAAGACAAGGGAGCAGGGTTCACGTTACCTGGACTAGCGTCGATGCCGGCCAGCCGGTCGAGGTGTCCGCTCATGAGCACCAGCTGCGCCGGGTCCCCGGTCCGCTGCAGCGCTATGACCAGCTGCTAGACTGACTGCGCCTCGCTGCGGCCGTAAGACAAGGGAGCAGGGTTCACGTTACCTGGACTAGCGTCGATGCCGGCCAGCCGGTCGAGGTGTCCGCTCATGAGCACCAGCTGCGCCGGGTCCCCGGTCCGCTGCAGCGCTATGAACAGCTCCTGGACTGACTGCGCGAAGGACTGCGGCGTTTGCAGCTTGTCTATAGAACAAAGTGGAAAACAGTTATGCACTGTACAACAGGTAAGTATATAGTAGGAAAACGCGACGAGTGTTTCTCGTACTGACTTCCATTAAGCACCATTAAGCCACTGTTTGATACCAGGCAGTTCTAATCGTACATCATCAATCCCCAATTCCTTGATGAAATAAAAGTGGGAAATATTACTGATTTCCTTAAGCTTCCAGTCGACTAAAAAGCCCCACAATGAAATAATCATTGCATGCAACCCGAATAAAAGTTTCAGTACTTTGACAAGTGCGGACCGCCGCTAGCGCCATCTGTAAAAACCTTTGCGTGTGGAACCTCATTGACCAGTGGCGTGACTATAGGTATATCGCTTAACTGAGGTATCAAAGCGGCACGGGAGGATTTTTTGTGACGATCAAACGTCAGCGAGACTTCCACATCTCCATCAGATTTGTATGCTCTGTTACGTCATATGTCAATGTCACCCCTGTCATATGTCAATGTCAAGCTGTTTTCGAGAGTCATCACGAATCGTCTCGCACGCAGGCTCGACGACTTCCAGCCTCCCGAACAAGCCGGTTTCCGAAAAGGCTTTAGTACCATAGACCACATACATACGCTACGGCAGATTATACAGAAGACCGAGGAGTATAATCAGCCACTTTGTCTGACGTTTGTGGACTATGAAAAAGCCTTCGACTCGATCGAGACCTGGGCAGTGCTACAGTCTCTCTAACGGTGCCAAATTGACTATAGATACATTGAAGCGCTGAAGGGCTTGTACGAAAACGCCACAATGTCGGTCCGCCTCCAGGATCAGAACTCGAAACCTATCCAGTTGCAGCGAGGGGTGAGACAGGGAGATGTCATATCTCCGAAACTGTTCACCGCCGCCCTGGAAGACGTTTTCAAGCTTCTGGACTGGAGCGGATTCGGCATAAATATCAACGGCGAGTATATCACCCACCTTCGTTTCGCGGACGATATCGTAGTCATGGCTGAGACCGTGGAGGACCTAAACACAATGCTCGATGGCCTCAGTAGAGCCTCTCAACAAGTGGGTCTTAAAATGAACATGGACAAGACAAAAATTATGTCAAATGCCGTGTAGTACCCACTTCTCTGAAGGTTATTATTATTGGTTTTTGGGCCTTTATTTGCGCCAACTCGACCAGGTTTGATCTATTGTGGCAGCCCTTGTCTTTAAAGTTCACTGCTTAGTCCCGTTGAGTCTATAAATTTCCAGATTCTTTGGAGCGTGATATCTGCTATCTCATCCGGGTGCATGATGTGTCGCCCGAGATGGATACTTCTTTTGCTCATAAGCGGGAAGCATGAGCAAAGAACATGCATGGCCGTTTCTTCTTCTGTATGGCAGAATCTGCACAGAGTTTCCTCGGTCATGTTCATGTTCGATTTATGTTTGTTTAGTTTGCAGTGGCCGGTCAGTATTCTAGTCACTGCACAGGCTTTGTATCTTTTGAACTTTAGCAGTTCTTTAGTTACTTTATTGCTATATCCCTGAATGAGTGCTTTTGAGTGTTTTTGTCCCGATGTAGACTTCCACCACTCAATAGCCTCTTGTTTGCAGAGGGCGGTTAGTAGCGTGGTGGCTCGTTGTTTGGTAATGCCACAGAACGGTTCTACGCCGATTTGAGGGTTATCGGCTCCATCTCTGGCGAGTTCATCTGCTACTTCGTTTCCTTCTATATTCGAATGTCCTGGTACCCATGTAAGCGTTACTTTGTTGGTATTTCCCAGTGCATTCAGTGTCTCGGTGCATGTTTGCACCAATTTTGACGTGTATTCGAAGGATGTTAAGGCCAGCAGTGCTGCTTGGCTGTCTGAGTTGATGTAGATGTGTTGATCCTGGAGCTTCCTTTCCAAGTTTATTTCTGCACATTTGTTTATGGCAAAGACCTCGGCTTGGAAGATTGAGGCTTCAGTCCCCATGTTTAGGCTAACTTTGAGCTTAGGCCTCTCTCCGTAGATCCCGCAACCTACATTATTTTCCTTTTTGGATCCGTCCGTGTACCAGACGTGACTACCTTCCTTAAATGACATTTGGCCTTCTAGCCATTTGTCTCTAGGAGGTATGTTTACGGAATATAGTTTGGTGAAGTTACATTCCGTATGCATGTCGTCACTGGGCATGCACAGAAGTTTGTTTTCAAGTACTGATTCCTTGAGTCTTATCAGATTTTGAGAAGCCCATCTGACTTTCGTGCGGGTGCAGATTCTATATGTGCTCTGCTTGGCTTCTTTTTGCACATGCATATGCAGTGGTATAAGATCAAGCAGAGCATTTAATGCAGCCCCTGGTGTCGTTGATAGTGCTCCGGTTGCTGTGATGCAGGCTAGCCGTTGTAGGCTGCTCAATTTCTGTATTGTTGTCATTTGGTTGACCTTGCTGCACCAGACGGCAGAGGCATAGGTTATTATCGGTCTCACGACCGCTGTGTACAGCCATAGGGCGATTGCGGGTTTTAGTCCCCATCTTGACCCTGCCATTCGACAACAACTCCACAGAGCCATTTTGGCTTTTTGAATGATGTTGTTTAGGTGCGAATTCCAAGTAAGCTTTTGGTCAAAAGTTACCCCTAGATACTTGGTTTCGCTTGAGAAAGGAAGAGTTTTTCCGTTTAATTTCAGATTTACCAGTTTTTCCAGTTTTCTCTTCCTCGTGAATGGTATTATCACTGTTATCTCTCTGAAGGTTACACTACACTCGAAGTTGTTGACAATTATGTATACCTGGGACAAACAGTCCAGTTAGGTAGGTCCAACTTCGAGAAAGAGGTTAATCGTCGAATCCAACTCGGCTGGGCAGCGTTCGGGAAGCTTTGCGAAATTCTCACGTCCGAAATACCGCAGTGTCTCAAGTCAAAAGTATTTGACCAGTGTGTGTTGCCAGTGATGGTGTACGGATCTGAGACGTGGTCGCTTACTATGTGCCTCATAAGAAGGCTCAAGGTCACCCAAAGAGCGATGGAGCGTGCTATGCTCGGAGTTTCCCTGCGTGATCGAATCAGAAATGAGGAGATCCGTAGGAGAACCAGAGTGACTGACATAGCCCGCAGAATCGCTAAAATCAAGTGGCAGTGGGCGGGGCACATAGCTCGAAGAGCTGATGGCCGCTGGGGCAGGAAAGTTCTTGAGTGGCGACCACGAGCTGGAAGACGTAGCGTGAGCAGGCCTCCCACTAGGTGGACCGACGATCTGGTGAAGGTCGCGGGAGGTACCTGGATGCAAGCGGCGCAGGACCGGTCTTTGTGGAAATCCTTGGGGGAGGCCTTTGTCCAGCAGTGGACGTTTTTCGGCTGAAACGAACGAACGAACAATGTCACCCCGCCAGTGCCACTTCCATACCTCAGGCACTGACTCAGTTAAATGCTAGACATAGGCTGGGTTGCACCATCTTATACAAAAACACCGGTTATCGTTAAAGTTACAGCCAAAGTTAGGTGGTGCAGCTCACTCATATAATATAAAAAAAATCTCCTTTTCTCCAAAATTACGATAGACTTACCAATAATACTTTGCATGTGGCTCTTATGAGCTGTGTCGCCATACAGCAGGGCGCTCCACTGGTCAGGCGCGATCCTCAGACCGGCCTCCGTCGCTATCTGCACTATCTGCGCGTCGTGCTCTCTACGCAACGACTCGTACGATCTGAATTCCTCTTTTAATTGCATTAGCGACGAATCGCATTCACGTTTTGATACCTAGAAGAGAGAATTTGTTTTGAGAATAATCGCAAATATAATCCTTTTTAGCTTTAGGTCACTTTGCATTTGCCGAAAATTGTGTTTTTCTAATATGCTATAGATCGTTTCGTCCACGAAGACGCGCCCCATCAATTTTTGGTCGAGGGAAGCGCGGGGTGCGGGGAGTTTGATCCGAGCAATCCTAGCGTCATTATTGTAGTGTGCGTGTGCACCAGGAATCTTATGGATATCCGTAACCGTAACCGAAACTTTCGGATATCCGAAATAAAAAAAAAACCGAAACCGTAATCGTCACCGGTTCAGAGGTTTCGGATAGTTTCGGATGTAGGCTGTTTAAATTGTTTTTTGTATAGCATTATATGTAAAGGCATAACAGCCTGATTTACCTTTATAATGCTATCTAGTACAAATTTTTATTACTTTTTAATCGATGTAAAGTGTGCGCCCATGAATGAACCGTGTTGGACAACTATTGCAAATTGCATTGTATTTACACTTTTAGATTTTTCAATATGCAAAAATGCTTCTGTGATGATTCACATCTCGCAATTGCGATAGTACGTTTGAATGCACGCATGTTTGAAACGAATCCAAATCATAAATAAACCATCTTAATCCATATGGATTCATGATAAAGACCTCATTTTTCAACTTTACAATGCCAAGGAACTAGCCTCATGTTTTATTTAAGCTTTGAATTTCTTAAACAAGTTCAATTCATAAATAGCGGTATATGGTTTACATTCAAAAGGAGTTGATAGCTCATATAAAACTTATTCAGGCGTCAACGAACTGGGAAAATCGTCAGCACAACTAGTATCTATAGGGGAGACCGTGGTGAGTTGTAACAGAGGAGAATTGTGACATTTCTTAGAACTTATTAACTACTAGCGAGCTCGTATAGATCGTTTCATCCACGAAGACGCGCCCCACCACTTTTTGGTCATAATGTAGTGTGCGTGTGCAGTCATGGAAACTATCATGTCTATGGATGACGTCTCCATAGAAACACGTTGTTCACTAATAAATATGATGGATTAGCGGAATGCTGTATTATTTAATACTTGGCATCGTTGGACATGGAAATAAATAAATTAAAACGAATTAGAGCAGCCCTGAAGGGCAGCTTTACACGAACACAGAATATGGTAAGTACAGTGACTGAAATCTCCGACGAAGAGATTACGTTACGAAACTCCCCGCACCCAGCGCTTCCCTCGACCAAAAAGTGGTGGGGCGCGTCTTCGTGGATGAAACGATCTATAACAGTGGCCGTTTTTAGTTCAAGTCTCGAGCTAACAAATGCGCGCTGTTGAGAGCTCGCTGACAGTTTCCAAAAAACGACAATGTCACAACTATCCTCTGTTACAACTCACCTCGGTCTCCCCTAATGTATCGATGGTGAGGTAGCTAAAATCAGTAATCGGTATCCTACCACACGCTTACAAAATAGTGTTGTGCGAAAACAGTTTCTACTTTGTCTAATATAGCGCAAGCGCTTTCTGGTCACATTGCTAACGCTGAATGTGAAAGGGCGCTAACCAAGTACATGTTCTTTTATTTATTTATTTATTTTATAGAAAACAACAGCGATACATTGAAAATGTTAGTTATAAATGTTAGTTTTCTACCTTGAATGACACAGTACGTACATACAACATCACTGCAATATGGTTCTTGTAAATTTTTAGGCAAAATCTTTGATTTGGGTCGCGAGCTTAGTATAGGTCACGCAACGAAAGTTGAGGCGAACATACTATAGTACTCAAACTGATGTAATATTTTAATACAGAACACACACAACACATTCAAGTTCAAATATAGAATTAGTATTCTATATAATAAAAGGTCCTCAATCAAAAAATATATCGCACCCTTAATAATATAGGGGCACAACTCAAAATGTTTGGTTTTTTACTTTTTGTACTAGAGAGGCACATTTTCGTCAGTTCTACAAGATGGCTTTCACAGAAATCGAAAACAATGATCAGATAAAAGAGTTCTACATTTTGTGCCCCTTCCATACTTTCGTCTATCTTCCCGCTAGAAGGGCTGAATCAGAGACATGCCGATATTTGTCGAATCCGGCCCCCGCGACTGTGGTTCAATTTGGAGTTGTGCCTTTGTGTGACAAACTTTTAAGTAAGTGTTAGTGAGCTAAGACTAACTAATTCCATATATTTCTAATAATATGTTCCATTTTCATTTTTATTACATTGATAAAGTCCCGTTAATCATAGAAAATTATAAAATATAACTTTAACTTTAGTTAGGCGGACCATGGATGGGTGTTTATAGTTAAATTTACAACTCTCCTATAAAAGTAATTTGCTTCTTGGTATTAATTTTCATACCTATTGGTTGATTAGGAGCCTATAGAATGTTTTATCGCGATGCTAAGAAATAAAGCGGTGGTTAAGAAATACTTCCCGACAAATAAACTAATGATTAATAAAATAAGAGACATACCTACGTGTTAAGGCTATTAACGTTCGCTCGGGGCTCGGGTTGGCTTTTTTCTTTGTTTATTTTATGAATAAACGCACTAGTCAGCCAAAAGGTGAATTACTTTAATATGATAGTGTTATAATTTTTAATTATATTATTCATTAATTTATTACGGTCACATAAATTGATGTTAGTTAATCACTCAGATTCTGAGGACTGAGGATACATCGAATTTATTTTAAAATTATCTTTTCACGTATTAAGTTACTACAATTTTACTGATCAGCTATTAGACCTTGAATTTTCAGTTTGTCTAAAATAAATTTAAGTTCTAAAGTGCTTTTTGTCTTAAAAAATATGAGTTCGTAATGAAATCTTGTGTTAACACCACTAACAGTTTTTATTAATATGTGGCAAATATTGTACACAAAAGCAAAGAAAAAAGATCACGGAGTTTGTGATAACAAACCAAGCATACTTTGGGATAAAAATTGTACAAAATAATAAATATTGGGTGTCCAATATCGTCGTAAACCTTGTGTACCTAGACTCTTTGCAATACTGAAGTCAAGCAGGACGTAAAGGGCTTCTATTTGGAGGGCCAAAGATATGTATTGAGCTTTCTAATCACTAAAATGATCAAAAGCAAAATGATGATGAGTACGGAAAAATTAGAAGCAGCTATCTTCGATGGACTGCAAATCCGTGCTCTTATAAAAGACTGTATTTGTAAACCATATAACACAAATTGAATCTGAAGCATGGCTAAGGTGCTTTAGTAGTTAAATATTTTTTCTTGTGTTCAAAATTGGTTGCTAAAATCCTTCAAAAATTACACATGCCAATTTGAGTATTAAATTGTATTTTTTACAATAGCCATTTGAACTGATTCCCACATAATGTGGGTGATTATAGTAAGGGACAAGGAGAACGGTTCCTTCCACCAGGACAGCAGGATAGTGGAAAAAAGATACCAAGGTACTGGCTGTTGGACTTTAATAAGTGATTATCTTGAACAAATCCATAACAGAAAACCTTACAGAAAAAGTTTTTGTAGGTTTTTTCTTTATTTGATGAAAAGCATATTTTTTATAGGGTAAGAGTCCCTATCTATCTAAGTAAAAATATTTTGAATGCATAAAATTAGTATTTTCATGTCGGTTTTCTTAGAGAAATAGCTAATAGTCTTTATTTTAATCTAATTCGACATTATTAATAATTTTCTAGTATTCAGCACCCTACTCTTATACTGAATTGGCTATAAGCTACTATACCGCACAATAACTGTCCCCAATGTTATTGGGCGTAAATCAATATAAAAATCGAATAATACACTCATTTTTAAATATTAGAGAGCAATATTATGGAATATGCCATATAAAACAATTCAGCCTAAGGATTAGATGGGCATAAGTACAAGTAATACCCAAAATCACAACAACAGAAATAGTAAAATAAAGGCCTAACTTTGAAACATTTTTTTAAACAATTTTTTTAAATACTCATAATCAATATTTTCAAAAATGTCTTATGTCAAATTATATAACAGATACCAGTGATGAAGTATGCTTAATTTGAAAGTTGTAGCTGATAAAATAAAGATTTTAGAGCCAATTATGTAAAAAACCGCGATCCGCCGATTGGTTTTTTGGCTTTCCCAAAAAACTTAATTTCGGAGTTGTGCCCATTCATTATTAAGGGTGCGATATATATAGGTAGCTATTTTTAGCTACCTCGCTCTTGCTAAATATGTGCAAGCGAGACTAAGCCCTTGTTAGTCTACTACGCCAAACGTCAGCGCTGTCAGCGTATACAGATGCAAATGTTTGCCTCAACTCTCGTTGTGCGCCCTATATGATATTGTAGAATACTATTTATTATTAATATTGAAGAGCTGCTCACCTTAAAACAAGACGCTCTGTACAACAACTGCACAACGTGCCCTATACTAGTTTTGGAAGCCTGCGGGAAGTGGGGCTCCAATCTTTGGACTACAAACATCACTAAAACCTGTGGAAAGACAAATCAAGTTTTAATGCACAATTTTATAAGTAACGTATTCTATATAGCATATTTTGTGAATAAAAAGGTCGACTATTAACCAATCAAATGCCAAGATTGTAGACAGTTATGTCTCGTCCTGATCAGTGCTCCTAAGGCATACGAATGGTTAAATTTCATTATTGGCAAAATCGTAACTAGTCATACCTTGTCCAATATTTTTTGATAATGGACAGACTTTTTTTTACTAGCCTAATAAGTCGCACTTTCCTTCGCAGTCGATGAAGCACATGTCGTGCCCTGAGTGCCCGAGCAACTGCACTCAGGAGGATGTAATGAATGCTGCTGACAACGCCACTCTTGTAGCGGAGTATGGGCTGACAGTGTAGGTTTGTTGTCGACATGATAAGAAGAAGAAGGATTCCGTGGAGGGTAGTTGAACGGGAAGCATGGTCGATCTGTTTTAATCGTTTCAATTTATTATTTAATGGACTTTAATGTACAAATTTGGTGTTATTTTGTGTTCTAAAGTGCAGTGAAATGATAAATTATAAAAAAACATTGAAACACTTCGAATTTGAGCGCGCATCGAGTGTCGAGTGGGTTGTCGTATGAACAACCCGCTTTGGACCCGGTGGCGTCTTGAAACCTGCTTACGGGCATATTTAACTCCACGGAATCCATGAAAAATCAATAGAACTGAAACACCCACGTTCTGTTGATAAACTATATCAATCTTTCACTCGACATTGGCAGAAATAAACCTCCCCGAGAGGTTTGGTTGCCACTAAATAAAAAAAAAAGAAGAAGAAGAAGTCGCACCTTTCTAGACAACGCGGAGCCGTCTTCCAAGGCCAGGAGGACCAGTTTGAGGACCTCCTCCTGCATGGCGGGCCCGAGGAACTGGCAGCCGCGCGCTCGCACCGCCGCCCACAAGTTGGCGCTCAGCTGTTGCGGATTCTGAAAACGACGGTAGATTCTTATTTATAAGCATAGAAATTCACGGAATAAATGTTTTATCTTATACAACGTGCTCTTTTTGATTCCCTGGAACTCTAGGGTATTAATAAGACCACTTCAGAGAATGGAATGGCATTACATTTTTTGTTAAATTCGACTTTTTTTTCGACTTTTTTTTTCATACGAAATTATTTAAAAACTTTATTTTTCACTGAAATAATTCATAATTTACATACACTTATCAATAAAAAGGCTAGGTGACAATTTTGAAAAAAAAACTAGATTGATGATACTATAATCTAAATCAACTAGGTATCTTCTAAATCTAGAATCCACAATATCTTCAAGATATGCTTTTAGAAACACATATTCCTAAGACTCTTTAACTAGTTTTTATTTATAGAATATACCCCTAAAATTTCCGGAAAACAAAAGGAGCACGTTGTATTATAGATTCATTGGCGTCAGAGTGAATCTATGTAGGCGACGATATTTTAATTTCGCATAATATACCTATATGAATTATAAATGTATCAATAACTTTAGATATTGGACATTAGATATTATTATTATGTCAAAATTACAAGTCTATGTTTATAAAGGTTATTGCGGTAATTTCAATTGGCGTTAAACGATGTAAAATTACTTTTAACAATAATGATAATCATATTATAAGTACCTAATTAATCTATTATAGTAATTAATGTAATGCTACATGTTTAAAACGTTTCATGAAACACTTATAATTTATAAGCTAATGTATTATTTGATAATAATTTACTGCGTCATACTGTATATTATTTTGCTTTAAACGTTGTGCTTGTCTTTAATTTATACTAATATAATAAAGCTGAAGAGTTTGTTAGTTTGTTTGCTTGAACTTGGTAATCTCAGAAAATACTGGTCCGATTTGAAAAAATATTTTTGTGTTGAAAATAGCCCATTTATCGAGTGAGGCTTTAGGGTATAACTTCACCCTACAGCCAATAGGAACGGAGCAGTAAAGAAAAATGTTGCAAAAACAGGAAATATTATGAAAATATTTTCACGCGAATGAAGTCGCGGGCACAGCTAGTGGTATTATAAAGAAATCATTATTTGAGCACAAGGTTTTCGGTTTAATTTTAGTTAGGTATCTGTTTGGAATGATAACATCTCAAATATCGCATCCAGTGAGATTCGCAAACGCAGCAGCGTAACTAATTTGACCAATGAAATGGCTTCTTAAAAATGCAACTTTACAAACGATGCACAAATAAAAATGATGACATGGAATTAACTGATTTAATCAGTTAATTCCATGTAATAAAGATAATTTTGATGTTGATTTTGAACTGTATTTAATTATAAAAACGATGTCCAATTAATTAAATACGATGTACCATAGATATGTTTAGTGTATAACAACAGTCAGAATGCCAATCGACTATTTTACTATGAAAGGTAAGTGAATTATAATACGTAAATCAAGGTAATAGACGAAGAGCTAGTGAACGCCAGACCTACGTCATTTTATAAAAGCTGAAAGTTTGTCAGCGAATGCTCCCAATATAGGATAGAATGTTGATGAATCATGAAGTTTGGGTCATCGTGGCTTTGGCAGCTATCCTAAAAAAACTGTCTGGCAAGGAGTTGGAACTGTCAAAACTGGCTGATGAGGAAACCACTTCTAATTATTGCCCGAATATTTTATATAAAATCAGCTTTTATGGTATAACGGTAACCTAACTTTTGAAATTTTAACGGTGGCTTTTTCTGTATATTCAATAGAATGTAAAATTCTACTTACGTTATACCATAAAATCTGATTTTGATGTATAATATTTGGGCAATGATTAGAAGTTGTTTCCACATCAGCCAGACAGTTTTGACAGTCCCAACTACAACTAACATTCTATCCTATCCTATATTGGCATTCTAACATTCTATCCTATATTGGGAGCATACGCTGACAAACTTTCAGCTTTTATAAAATGAAATAGGTAGGTCTGGCGTCCACCAGCTCTTAGTCTATAAGTGCCAAAGGTCATTAAGCATTTTTTATATTTCACGAAATGTTTTTATTTGATCCAAAGGGAAACTTGTCTGGTTTTGGTGGGTCACAGGTCTGAACAAAATGCCCATTTACCTTTTCACTGTTGTACAATAGAGAAACCGATCCCGGCGACCTATTTTAGTTATTGGTGCGTCACCAAATGATTGTTGTCTTATTGTTCCGTTAACTGGTACTAGACAGGTTAAGGTCCAAACGAACTAGGGCGGCGCACGATTGCAACTCAACTGCATCGCTACAAGTACAGTCAGCATCAAATTATTACGCAAAGTAGACAAAATGTTCGCAGCACGTCTTTGTTACTATTGGAATATGTGTTGTCAACTTTGGCCACTTTGGGTGTCACGAACTATTCGCCGCTGACTGTACGTCGCAGTTTTCTATGCTTATTTATTACAATACTCCAAAAACTTATACAGGTAAAAAGTCATTCTACCAGATTATTCTGCAAAGATACTGAGACCACAGAGCACGGTAATATCTAACTGCTTTGCTATAGCGTAGAGAACATCAATCTATCATGTCAAGGTTGTTCGTAATTAGCATTGTTGCTAATTGAGGGATGGCTTCCCAAAACACGTTAAAGCACTCTTTTATATACCCTATGTTGAAAAATGATGAGTTTGAAAATGCTTTATGGGTATAGGCCCCTCTATGTTGATGATAGAAAGTAACATCGTAATCTAATTCCATGCCAATATTGGGTGGTTTAGACTTGAAAATATCACAAATTAACGAGACATACCTAGTCACTACTACCCTTCGCAGGGTTTGATGCAGGGGACGGCTTGGGACGGCCATTCGCATTTCGTCACGAATTCAAAAATGGTCATTCATTTTGTTTCATTCGAAAAATAGTCACATTCAGATAAAAGTTGTTTAAGTTTAACATTTTCAACCTACAAGTTAAACTATTGTTTCAAAAATGGTAGGCTTTATCCGTTACCATTTTGCGAATGAGACGGTCAACGTCAAACCAACTTTTGCATTCACAGTTACTGCCTACAAAATGAAAAACAATATTAAAGAAGATCCTCACTGTTTATTTCAACTTCTGGAATAAAGAACTGCTTGACATAGGCATCCCCTATAGAACGTATGAACGACAAACGAACTAGCAACACGGGTGTGGCCGTGGGCCGTGTGTATCCAGCGGCCACCCCAACTAGGTCACCAGTTCATTAGGTGGAAGGCTAGCTACTGAGCTAGCTCGTGATCGCGCGAAGCTAAAAATCCTGGACATGTTTGACTTAACAAAATGGTTTATTTACTCGTACAGCTCTCTTAAAGACCTCATTTTGTTTGGATTATTAAAATAGATTTCTAGAGATGTCTGGATACTTTCTTTTTTCTTTCACGCAAAAACTACTGAACGTATTTTGATGAAACTTTACACTACAGTATTATTGTTTATAACTCAGAATAACCTATAGCCTATAATTTATGACGATCTGTGACAAACTGAATTTCACGCGGGTGAAGCCGCGGGCAAATGCTAGTAAATAATGAATGTGAAACTTTGAGAGCACTATGTTTGGTACCTACTCTTTCACGCCAAAATTGCTGGACGGATTTTGATGAAATGTTACAATGGCACAAAATTTTTAATAAGCTACTCATCAAAATCAACGCGAATAAGTAGTATTCAAATACGCTAGTAGTATCCACAACTTTAATATAATACATTCGAGACATCATATCGGACAGAAAGACACGTAAGTGACTTTATAAGGATTCGATCGGCTATTTACTGGCCGTAGGTACAATGCGGCGGCCGCATGTGCTCGGTGGTGTAGCGGGGTACGCAGGGGTGGTGCGGTGCGGGTGGTAACAAGCGCCGTGTCAGAAGTTTTAGAAGACATTTGAACAAGGTTTTTTAGTAATAAAATAATAGTTAAAATTTTATTTATATTTTTTTTGTACCTAATTACTTTCATGTACTACAATGCCTGAGATGGGCGTTGTTTTACAAAACCACACCCTGTATAAACGCCGCAGCCTCGCTGCTATCGCGCTTCTAACGCCCTAATGTGCAAGCTGTCTTAGGCCTCAGCCTCGAATTTAGCGGGCAGCGGAGCGGCGGCGGTAGCGGCGCGGGAGCGGCAGGATCTTATGCGTAAAATCAAATAGACCGGTTCTCGAAAACAGCGGCGCGGGAGCGGGCAACAGCGGGCAACGAGCGGGCAGCGCATTTAGGGTTGCCAGGCGTCCGGCTTTAGCCGGACATGTTTGGCTTTTTAGGGACTTGTCCGGCCAAATATTGCCTTGTCCGGCCTGTCCGGCTTTTATTTGGTTGTCGCGCCAGGCGTAAGTCGAGCCACAGAATCATATGAAGCGCACGCATCAGGATGTTCGGTTGATAGTACCTACTCAGTCATGACCTGACACTAATTACCTAATTCACCCCCCCCCCCCCCCCCCGTCACATGTCCGGCTTTTAGGGTAAAATGTCCGGCAATAATGAAGCACAAAGTCCGGCTTTTGTGATTTTGGACCTTCTTTTGCCCACAATAAATCGAGCGTTAGGAATAAATTTGAATCGAAATAAAATTGTCGCCGTTGTTCAGACATTTCGTTTGCGAATAAAAACAAATATCTCGACAACACAACCCCGAACACAACACTTCGCCGCTAAAGCGTCGCGCGAGCTGCCTGCCCGCTTGTTTCGAGAACGGGTCTGCGTTGCCCGCGCCGCCGCCGCTCCCGCCCCGCTGCCCGCTAAACTCGAGGCTGAGGCCTTAGAGTGCTTTCACGTTAGGGCGTTAGTAGCGCGACTGCAGCGCGGCAGCGGCGTTTTTATAATGGTGCGTCCAGACTGGGTGAATGGGCTCGCGCGGCAAACTCAACATCCTGCTCATTCAAGAGCAGTCGAGTGTGCAGGATGACCAGCGTGCCGCGCGAGCACGTTCGCCCAGTGTGGACGCACCATAATGTGAAGGCATGCATCCGCTGTCACATAGTATGAAATTTTCGACAGCACGTCTGTCGCGCTGCTAAATCGCCTAAATGTGTAAGCAATCTTAAGCTTTTGCGAATGAGTAAGAAGAAGACAGAAGGTAGAACTAACCTGGTGCTGTAGTATGAACTCGGCAAGAAGACAGAAGGTAGAACTAACCTGGTGCTGTAGTATGAACTCGGGAAGAAGACAGAAGGTAGAACTAACCTGGTGCTGTAGTATGAGCTCGGGAAGAAGACAGAAGGTAGAACTAACCTGGTGCTGTAGTATGAGCTCGGGAAGAAGACAGAAGGTAGAACTAACCTGGTGCTGTAGTATGAACTCGGGAAGAAGACAGAAGGTAGAACTAACCTGGTGCTGTAGTATGAGCTCGGTGACGGTCCTCTCGCCAAGAGACCGTGCAGCGCGCGCCGCCCGGCCTCGGCCCTCGTCGTCCGTCATCGC
Source organism: Ostrinia nubilalis (assembly GCF_963855985.1). Lineage (NCBI taxonomy): Eukaryota > Metazoa > Arthropoda > Insecta > Lepidoptera > Crambidae > Ostrinia > Ostrinia nubilalis. Next base: position 23,322,228 of record NC_087119.1, on the reverse strand, counting down.
GCATTGCAGCAACGTCACCAGCTTGCGCTGCATCGGCCGCGACAGCCGGCTGCTACCGGTGCTGTTCGCTGAAAACAACACTTTTTCAATACCCCGAAGATTCTTATCGAAACACAGAAAATGTTTGAATAATGCTTCTCACGAACATTATTGGACGCAGAACGAATCACGATAACATGCGGAGCAGATGGAAACAGTTCAATCATATGAGTTTTTATAGTTTCTTTGGACATTATAAACAATTGACAATCGATAGCATGCTAAACATTTTCGAGAACTGCGCGCGCAATGTCAATACCGTATCTAATCACAATAAAGTGTAAAAGTATTGACGCAAGCATTATCCATGTTGGGTGTAATGTGAAGCTATGAAGCTACAGATTTAATTATGGGCTCTATTCCCTTGGACTATAGTATGAGGGCGTGAGAAATAATTATAAGTGCACGTTAGCCGATAAGGAGTGCATACTGGCGTGTGCTGACTTTGAGCGGGAGACACAAACCTAGTGAGTTAACCAACTGCGAGTTTTTTCTCCTACAGAAAGTCTAAAACGAAACTAAATCAGGCCTAACATAAGATCAGTATTTCCATCGATAAGTTCAAAGAATTACTTAAATTAGTCTGACATTATAACTGTATAGATTCATTCACGAAGACGCGCCCCATCATTGTTCCGCTAATGTTTGAATGCTATCGGTACACGCTAAATTTTCCATGAGTGCACACGCACAATGACGCTCGGATTGCTCGGATTAAACTCCCCGCACCCCTCGCTTCCCTCGAGCAAAAATTGGTGGGGCGCGTCTTCGTGGATGAAACGATACCCGCCGTGATCACAGTTTAGCTTATACGAGTAAGTATGGTTCATAAGACTTGTATAGGTTCCTCGTAGTCGCCAAGCACAAGAGAACTGATGTTCTATTTCATATCTTGATTTATTTTAATTACCTTAGGTCACTACGCTCGCTGGTAGTGAGGACTCAACCAAGCAACAACGCAACCTGCACTTAAGTACGGGGTATACTACATTACGCATAGTGTAGGCCTTCATTACGTGATTTGTAGACTACAGACCGTTTTGTTCGAGGGCATTGTCCACAGCTGGTTAGTCACAATAACCCGGAAAATACGTATTCATATTGATTTACTTAATACACTACTACTGAAGCCTAACAGTTTACCCGTCATTTCTTGTGGGAGTGTAGGTAATCTTTGGAAACGCAAACGTGATTTCACGATTACATAATACGATACAAACGTCTGTCTGTTCTGTTTATGCAATTTATTGTACCGACCTTGTCACGACAAGGAAAAATTGATGAAGATTTGGCGAAAAATATCATCGGCAAACAGCTTGATAGGGCCCACAGTTATGTTTACTGTCTGTATAAATATTTTTATTTATTACCTTTTTGATTATCACCTCTGGTTCCCTTTACAATGGAGTGGAGGGAAGTCGATGCTTAGCTTCGGATTCCTGATGTTCTTCAGATTAATTGCATTGTGGGTACATTATCTGACTAACTTTCGTTGGAAATTTTAGTTTATAATGGTTTTCATTATTGGCAGCTGTAATTAATTTATGTGTAGATAAGTGTTGCATAAATATATTTTCGCTAAACAACTATATTAATAGATAATTGAAAAACGTTACTGATATTACTGATTTATTGCCATTTTCTTCAATAATGCCAATTATAATTCACTGGCGAATCAAACTTTTTGTGTATTAAGTTGTTTACGACAGGCGTCCAGTTTCTTTTTTTGTCGTGTTTGTGTTTTGTATTTTTTATTTAGTATCATTTTTAACCGACTTCAAAAAGGAGGAGGTTCACAATAACTTTCTCGTAAATGCGCAGACACGGAAAATAAAGGTTCGTTTTTACTCTTGCATCAAAAAACTTCAGTAAACAAATGAAACAGTTTATAAACATAGCTCTAACGTAAATGTAGTCAAACATGATATCGCCTCCCAAAAGATACTGCGTTATCTAACTAACAGATGCAGGACTGGAAGGCATATTGTAACGTATCGGTGTACACAACAGATCTAAGACGGTCGCTATGATTCTAGGAATTAGTGTTACGAATCGTCGCACGTATCCGATTCCAACTCGAGCATACATTGTCCTGTAGCGGCATCTTTGCTTGAATTATTTGTGTTTTAAGATTGAATCGGGATTTATTTGTATCTTATAGCTCATTCGTACTAACATTTTTTTATCTTCGAATCGGTAATCCAAAAATCCTGGGGAGCACCATTCTGGGGTGCCTTAGATCCTCGATATATGGCTATATTTATATGTATACCCAACTTGAATTATATGACGGGGGGGGGGATCGACCCGGGTGCCAACCCATGCTACGTCGCCACTGCTCATCGATAAGATTTTATCACGGCGCGTATGGTCGCGAAGGAATGAAATAGGAGATGGATTTTTAAACACTGTAAAACCCTGGTTTTCCTAAATAAATAAATTTCCTCGTTGTGTGACGTCACTCACCATTCCCGCAGTACTTGAGGAAGACGGCCAGGTGCTCCAGGCACCGCACGATCGCGTCGTAGGCCTGCCGGTCGTGCTCCGGCAGCGCTTGGATGCACGGCGGGTGGTAGGGCTGCGCTGGCGGCGTGTACCCCGCTAGTTGGAGCAGCGCCGTGTTTACCACCAACTCCTCCGCTTCCACCTGGATCACAGTCTGTTGGGGACGAACAGGTCAATCAGTGGCTGAAGGTCGTCAGTAGGCGATACAAGCAACGTAAATTTCCTTACATGGGCGTACCCAGGGGGACGGGCGCTTCGAGGGGAGGGCAGCTGCTTTCCCCAAGGTAAATCAAACTATCTGACTTGTATTGGCCAGAAGCTGGGTATTACGACTTGCCAGAACTGGGTACGCCCATGTTCCCTTACAATTAATTGTAATAAATGTATCTTTCTTTCTTTCAATGTGTAAGTAATGTAATAGTGTGACTCAGTTTCCTGTTTATAGTGTGATGCCGTGACGGTAATCAAAAGTTGGCGCAGCCTCTTGTACGGAAGATGGTGGCTTATGCCTAAACTCGCTTACTGACCAAAATCAAATAATGAGTAATCAGTACACGAACTTTGTCAATCTTAAACATTCAAGTTATCGACTTTATGCATACTATGCATAGGCCACGTCTAAATTCGCAACCGCGGGCAAAAGTTGTTGTTTGCTATTATTACACATTAACATTCGACTAATATCAATCATGGCCTTTTCCAGCTAAAGAGCCGCTCAGCTGAGGATAGATAAGACTAAAGGGGCTAAGGGGATAAAAAGCCACAAATTAACATGGAAAAAGCCACAGGTTACCGTTCTCTGGTGTAGTATAGTATTGTGTATTTTAATTCTGTCAGATTAAAACCTACCATGAAAGTTCTTGAGTGGCGACCACGAGCTGGAAGACATAGCATGGGCAGGCCTCCCACTAGGTGGACCGACGATCTGGTGAAGGTCGCGGGAGGAGCCTGGATGCGAACGGTGCAGGACCGGTCTTTGTGGAAATCCTTGAGAGAGGCTTTTGTCCAGCAGTGGACGGCTTTCGGCTGAAACGAACGAACGAACGAAAACCTACCTGGTCGAAAGGGCATTGTTTCCTGTGCAGGTGCTTGAGGCAATGCCTGCACAGGGTGTGCCCGCAGCCGAGGCTGATGGGGCTACGGGGAGGCGCGCCGAACTCGCGGCAGCACACCGGACAGTTGAGGTAGTCCGTCCACTGCGGCGCCTGTATTGGCATTCTGAAACAAAAATATACTCTACTACATCTGGCACACGATTCATATTCAAACAACAGACATAAGCATCCTCTGCCCCTAAAATCAAGGTAGATAAATCGCTTATTTGCATACACTTGCAGCAAGTATCGCTACACCAATCGCAGGAGCGCACGGTGGTCCCGATTTAATAAAACATGGACATTGATGCTAGAAGCACGAAATTTTTTTTGATGGTTACTGCTATGATAACTAATAAGGCAAAAAAATATTACAATCCTACGACGTCTCGTTCGTTCGTTCGTTTCAGCCGAAAGACGTCCACTGCTGGACAAAGGCCTCCCCCAAGGATTTCCACAAAGACCGGTCCTGCGCCGCTTGCATCCAGGTACTTCCCGCGACCTTTACCAGATCGTCGGTCCACCTAGTGGGAGGCCTGCCCACGCTACGTCTTCCAGCTCGTGGTCGCCACTCAAGAACTTTCCTGCCCCAGCGGCCATCAGCTCTTCGAGCTATGTGCCCCGCCCACTGCCACTTGATTTTAGCGATTCTGCGGGCTATGTCAGTCACTCTGGTTCTCCTACGGATCTCCTCATTTCTGATTCGATCACGCAGGGAAACTCCGAGCATAGCACGCTCCATCGCTCTTTGGGTGACCTTGAGCCTTCTTATGAGGCCCATAGTAAGCGACCACGTCTCAGAGCCATACACCATCACTGGCAACACACACTGGTCAAATACTTTTGTCTTGAGACACTGCGGTATTTCGGACGTGAGAATTTCGCGAAGCTTCCCGAACGCTGCCCAGCCGAGTTGGATTCGACGATTAACCTCTTTCTCGAAGTTGGACCTACCTAACTGGACTGTTTGTCCCAGGTATACATAATTGTCAACAAGTTCGAGTGTAGTGTCTCCAACCTTCAGAGGAGTGGGTACAACACGGGCATTTGACATAATTTTTGTCTTGTCCATGTTCATTTTAAGACCCACTTGTTGAGAGGCTCTACTGAGGCCATCGAGCATTGTGTTTAGGTCCTCCACGGTCTCAGCCATGACTACGATATCGTCCGCGAAACGAAGGTGTGTGATATACTCGCCGTTGATATTTATGCCGAATCCGCTCCAGTCCAGAAGCTTGAAAACATCTTCCAGGGCGGTGGTGAACAGTTTCGGAGATATGACATCTCCCTGTCTCACCCCTCGCTGCAACTGGATAGGTTTCGAGTTCTGATCCTGGAGGCGGACCGACATTGTGGCGTTTTCGTACAAGCCCTTCAGCGCTTCGATGTATCTATAGTCAATTTGGCACCGTTGGAGAGACTGTAGCACTGCCCAGGTCTCGATCGAGTCGAAGGCTTTTTCATAGTCCACAAACGCCAGACAAAGTGGCTGATTATACTCCTCGGTCTTCTGTATAATCTGCCGTAGCGTATGTATGTGGTCTATGGTACTAAAGCCTTTTCGGAAACCGGCTTGTTCGGGAGGCTGGAAGTCGTCGAGCCTGCGTGCGAGACGATTCGTGATGACTCTCGAAAACAGCTTGTAGACATGGCTCAGAAGTGAGATGGGTCTATAATTTTTCAACAAGGTTTTGTCGCCTTTTTTGAAAAAAAGTATCACCACACTTCTGTGCCATGCCGTAGGCGTTTTTCCCTCAAGTATGACGGAATCGAACAGCCTCTGAAGAGCCTTTAGTACCGGCGTTCCGCCTGCTTTCAGAAGCTCAGCCGTGATTCCATCATCACCCGGTGCCTTGTTGTTTTTCAGCTGTTTGAGAGCCATTCTAATCTCGTACAGGCTGACGTCCGGGATATCTTCGGTGTAGTGTCGGGTCAGTCTAGCTCTTGGGTCTTCGGCTAGATTTGTGACAGGTGTATGTACACTCGTGTATAATTGTCCGTAGAACTTCTCAACCTCTTCCAATAACTCAGGCCCCGACGAGATGTCTCTGCCATCCTCGGTCTTCAGCTTGGTCAGTTGACTTTGGCCAACAGACAGATCCCTAGCGAACACTTTAGAGCCTTTGTTACGCTCAATCGCCTCTTTAATACGATCTGTATTAAATTGGCGTAGATCGCGAGTCAAAGACTTGGAGATCTGTCTGTTAAGACGCCGATACTGAGCAGCATCTTCAGAGGACTGCAGAACCAAGTTTCGTCTCTCTTCCATAAGTTTATTGGTGAGGTCAGAGATCTTTTTGGTTCCTTTTGGACGACGGGTTTTAAAGAACTTAGACCCAGTCGTTTGGACAATTTCCACGAACCTGTCATTGTATTCGTCCACATTTTCGCAGTCTCCTAGGCATTCGAAACGATTTTGCAACTCGAGCTGAAAGCTTTCGGGGTTTTGGAGTTGGATGGGCGCTGGGCGGAGCGTAGACTTCATCAGTCGACGCCTCTCGAGCTTGGGTCTGATATTCAATGTGCCTCTTACCATTCGGTGATCGCTTCCTGTTTTGACCGAGTTGATCACAGAGACATCATTGAATATATGCTTCTTCGTCGACAAGATGAAGTCGATCTCATTTTTTATAGCGCCATTGGGATGCAGCCATGTCCACTTTCGCTGTTTTGGCTTCCTGAAGAAGGAGTTCATCATAAAGAGGCCCTCCCTCTCCATAAAGCCAGCCAGCAGTTGGCCACGTGCGTTCCTCTCTCCATACCCAAATTGCCCCACTTTCAGCTCATTATCGCTTCGTCTACCCAGCTTCGCGTTGAAGTCCCCCATCACAACGGTAAAATGGGACCGGGAGCTATGTATGGCTCTGGAAATATCCTCATACATAGTCTCCACTTCGTCGTCGGGGTGTTCCGTGGTCGGTGCGTATACCTGTATGACCTTCAGCGAATACCGTTTGGTGATTCTGAGTATAAGGTACGCTACCCTCGCCGAAACACTCTCGATCTGGACCACGTTGTTGACAAGGGACTTGTGGACGATAAACCCGACACCACCCTGGGACTGCTGGTCGCCCTCCCGGAAATAGAGCAGGTTTCCGGATTTCAGGATTATGGTGTCCTCCCCCTCTCTTCGGACTTCGCATAATCCTACGATATCCCACCGCAACCTGCTCAGTTCTTCCTCGAGTTCGGCGAGCCTCACGTCAGTCCGCAGCGTGCGAGTGTTAAATGTTGCCAGGGCCAGAGGTCGTCGGGGTTGGTAGCCTGTCGGTACCCGGTGATTCTTAGCACCCCTCGCCCCACCGTTACCGTGACCGCTACCATGGCCCGGGATAGTGGGGCCGCCGGGGACTAGGGGCCGTGTTTTTTTGTTCCTCTCCATGGGGGGGATTTGCCTTAATCGCCACGCTTGGCAGGCGGGTTGGCGATCGCAGTTTTTTATAAGGTTTCGCACGCAGACGCTGCTGCCCGTCCGGTGCTGCAGGGATTTTGTCGCCTCTTACGACACGCCTCCTGTTGGCGGTCCTACGACGTCTATTTCGTAGTAAAAAAATATATATAGATATTTTTTGTATGGAAGAAATTACGTTTCTGTAAATTTTTCGAAATTCTTAAACGATGTCAAGATGCCGATCACACATGTTATAAAACAAGTGATTCTGAGTATTTCATGCGAAGATACTTGTCACTTATCTCTGCGTACTTTTGAGTTATCGAGGGTTGAAAAATCGATTTTTTTATATTAAATATTATCACGAAAAATTGACAAAATTACAATATGGTGTATAAGGGACACCTTTGATGACACATAACAACGACTCGCACTCGCGCGCGCTCGTATGCATCAGCTTTTAATAAAATAAAATAAAAAACTAAGGGAAATACTTAATACAACGTTGTATGTATAGGTCCGCTGGCCGTCAAAAAGTAGCTTATACGAGAGGTTGCCCAATTTACAATATGTCCATCATTGATAACTCACACAAATATCATCCCTCTCTGAAGGATAACAAGTTTTTTTTTGTTTCCAGAAGCTTTTGATAGGATGGAAGCTCATAAATACTCTCTGAAGTGAGAATGAATCTCAAATTGCGATATTGCCATTTTGACAAATTACATGATGTAACTAGCGCTAACGTTTATCTTCAGGTAGACACAGTTTTAAGTTAAAAGATTGTCTACTATTTCACACTGTTCTTCGTTTTGGAACAGTTCTTTGATTATAGGTAGTCGCTAATTTGGTTTTGTTAGTTAGACTCTTTCAGTTTAGCACATAAAGCGTAAACTAATTCCTCCTCAGAATGATCTAAAAGTGTTAGAGAGCGCCTCTTCTTCTGCAGAAGAAGAATTTTGCATAAATCTTCAAAAGGTTTTTTATTTATACCAGAAGTCGATGGTTGCACATCTACTTCCGCAGTCTCATCAACTGGAGCGTCTTCCTCGGTTTTAACGTTGTCTATGCGTTGTGTTAACTCGGTAAAAAACATTTTTTAAATCTATATTTTTACATTTCGGCCAGACCAATTCAGACTAAAATGACGAACGTATTGGCATTGAATTGTCTTCCGAAGATTTGAGTAATTATCAAATCATTAAGTCGTAATTTTACAAGAAATATATCAAAGAAGATATGGTCTGCTTCCAGCAGAGCCCAAAAGACATTTTTGCACCAGAATTCGCATTGGCTAGACTCTGAAATTGTCTGGCCGAATTGTAAAAATATAGATTTAAACAATGTTTTTTACCGAGTTAACACAACGCATAGACAACGTTAATACTGAGAAAGACGCTCCAGTTGATGAGACTGCGGAAGTAGATGTGCAACCATCGACTTTTAGTATAAATAAAAAACCTTTTGAAAATTTATGCAAAATTCTTCTTCTGCAGAAGAAGAGGCGCTCTCTAACACTTTTAGATCATTCTGAGGAGGAATTAGTTTACGATTTATGTGCTAAACTGAAAGAGTCTAACAAAACCAAATTAGCGACTACCTATAATCAAAGAACTGTTCCAAAACGAATAACAGTGTGAAATAGTAGACAATCTTTTAACTTAAAACTGTGTCTACCTGATGATAAACGTTAGCGCTAGTTACATCATGTAATTTGTCAAAATGGCAATATCGCAATTTGAGATTCATTCTCGCTTCAGAGAGTATTTATGGGCTTCCATTCTATCAAGAGCTTCTGGAAACAAAAAAAAACTTGTTATCCTTCAGAGAATGACGATATTTGTGTGAGTTATCAATGATAGACATATTGTAAATTGGGCAACCTCTCGTTAAGCTACTTTTTGACGGCCAGCGGACCTATACATACAACATTGTATTAAGTATTTCCCTTAATTATTTTTTTTATTTTAGTAAAAGTTGATGCATACGAGCGCGCGCGAGTGCGAGTCGTTGTTATGTGTCATCAAAAGTGTCCCGTATACACCATATTGTAATTCTGGCAATTTTTCGTGGAAATATTTAATATAAAAAAATCGATTTTTCAACCCTCGATAACTCAAAAGTACGCAGAGATAAGTGACAAGTATCTTCGCATGAAATACTCAGAATCACTTGTTTTATAACATGTGTGATCGGCATCTTGACATCGTTAAAGAATTTCGAAAAATTGACAGAAACGTAATTTCTTCCATACAAAAAATATGTTTATATTTTTTTTTACTACGAAATAGACGTCGTAGGATTGTAATATTTTTTTGCCTTATTAGTTATCATAGCAGTAACCATCAAAAAAAATTTCGTGCCTCTAGCATCAATGTCCATGTTTTATTAAATCGGGACCACTGTGGAGCGTAGCTACACTAGCTACCGCCGTATCTATGATACGGGGCTCCCTGAATACAGGGGTATTCCGGGAGCCCCGTATCACAACCGTATCATCATCGGGCCCCTGCCCCAGTGCCAGTCTTTTTCGAACAGAGTAGGTGTCTGCCTAGGTAGTTCTATAATTTTGCAATTACGTTTTTAAGATGATGATCTAAATCAGTGTTTTTTAAACTGTGATCCGCGAGCATATGTATGGGGGTCCGCAGCGCAGCCTTATCTATGGACCATTTAAAGTAAAAGTCTCGTAATTGAAATTTATTGCTGCTTTATTAAGGGGTCCTTAAAATTGTGCTAGATTTCCTAAGGAGTCCGTGGACAAAAAAGGTTAAGAAACGCTGATCTAAATGATTTTTTTATGGGGCTCCAAACGTAAACTACATCATCTTTGTGTGCCACAAGACCCTCAAGACAATGTAACATTCGTACAAAGTTTCTATTGTGCCTAACTTGCAGTCGTCTTGATCACGAAATGAAATCGATACAAAATATCACCATTGTCTTCAGGTAGGTACAAGAGCATCTAAAACAAAAACAACAGATTAGGCCGATAACACGCATTTGTTTCGGAAGAATAAACGTCGCTCCTGCGCGCAGCTGCGTCACTGGTCTGAGTGGAAGATTTTCACTTTTTTTTTCGTCTATGAGAGACCTTTCTGTGATCAGATTGGGATTTGTAGGTATTCTGGTACCTGTACAACATACACTGACTTATTGAGTTTGGCTATTCGGTCTTGAGTGTTAATTATGACAGAAACATTTTCCATGACTAATAATATTACAAACTCTCAAGATCTCTCAAGTCCATACCACTCAATGACCGTAAATGTCAGTAACCAGACTCAATTATAACTACCCAAAATCTGTGTCCAGTTTTTCACAGTGAACTGTATCCCCATAACTTCATTATAAAAAAGTATGAGGTAAACTTACGTATTCCCGTCCGTCGCAGATGATCCACCTTAGCATAGTAAGCTTGAACAAGATTATAAATGAAATAAGCGATGTGTGCATATTGGAATCTCTGTAAGCTTGCTGGCTAATGTAAAAGTTAATATGAGTGGCTTACACAGTACACAGCCTAGTGCTTTGTCACTACATAGGTGTTGTTATCTTTAATACTTACGAAATGTTGTTTGTGTGCATTTAAACAGTGTAAATCGGTATCATATCAGGAAAAGTAGGTACTAGGTACACACTCGAATTAAAACTTGTACCTTATATTGTATTGTATTGCTGTTGGTTTTCCGAATAAAATAAAATAAATAAATAAAATAAATAAATTATAAGGATAGGTATTATATTAGGTTGTTAATGGCACATTAGACTCTTTATTGCAGAACTATTAAGTAATGCATAATACAGGGTGTTTGGCGCATCGTGTGCCAAAATGATTTGGCGGATAGAATGGGTCATTTCCTATATTTTCAGCCCCCATAACACGTTCCATGCCAGGCGGCTACTTTTATATTAATTTTTAGTAATTTAACCAAAATACCCAAATCGCATCATTTAATTTCAATTTAAAAAAAAACTACTAGGCGTAGCCTCAAAGTAAATATTTTGTGAAGTTTTTACCTGCTTTGAACTTATTGTAAAGTAAAAAAAAGGTTCAAAATTCAAAATTTGAATATCAGTCCGAGTAGAGTCAATGCACTAATTTAAGGAATTTGTGAAGTTGTTGTTATTATTTAAAGAAGATTAGTATACCATTTGAATTTGGATAGACTAGAGAAGTTTTGATAAAATCCGAAGATCGCTATCTCTTTTAATTTTTTTATTATAGCCATGTAAACTTAATTGTTCAGTCCATTTTTAACTTTTCGGAAAACTTCAAAGCTTAATTAAAAAAAAACTAGATTATATTTGCCAGTAAATTTAGATTTGATGCAACCCTACATCAGTGCACGTCAAAACAAAATATTTACTTTGAGGCTACGCCTAGTAGTTTTTTTTAAATCGAAATTAAATGATGCGATTTGGGTATTTTGGTGAAATTACAAAAAAAATTCATATAAAAGTAGCCGCCTGGCATGGAACGTGTTATGGGGGCTGAAAATATAGGAAATGACCCATTCTATCCGCTAAATAATTTTGGCACACGATGCGCCAAACACCCTGTATATCTCGTTTGTCATTTTCAAATTCAGGTTGTATTAGGCATTTTCATTTTTACTTTAGGCACTAAGTATGTTATACCAATCTTTTATCTTACTTCTTACTAATATTATAAATGCGAAAGTTTGTATGGATGTCTGGATGTTAACATGTTCGTTACTCTTTCACGCAAAAACTACTGAACGGAATTTGATGAAACTTTACAGTATTATTGTTTAAAACCCAGAATAACATAATATAGGCTATACCTAATTTGTGACAAACTAAATTTCACGCGAGTGAAGCCGTGGGCAAAAGCTAGTTTAATAATAAATTACAATTTGATTTTAAATAATATGTGTTTATTTGTAAAGGCAAACTAGTGATTCATTTAGTACGCTTATGTGACTAAAAGGCTTTACCCAAAGTGTAAGCAGATTAGGTTCTACTTTTTTTTTGGGGCAATGGCAAAGCATTCAGAGGTGGAATTGTGTAAAGCAATCGTAATCATTTGACAGTTCATAACGTACGATTATTCTGTCAAACGCTTTGTTTAACTGACTTTATCGTACGTTATTAACTGTCATATGGTTACGATTGCTTTACACAATTCCACCTCTGAGCAGGTTTGTGTGTGTTTAGGCAACAGGCACCTACCTAGCAAATGGGGTTTTAGTGATGAAAATGAATCAGTGAACATTTTGTTTGTATCTATAGCATACATAAAAATAATAAAGACTGCCACCAATTATGAACCTTAAATATTCTAGATACTTTTTGTATTTCTATACTTTTCATTAACTACAAGTTCCCTACTCCACCACATTTTTAGTAAAGCTGAAGTACAAAGAAAATTGTGTGAATGTGTAACATTAAAAAAGAATCTAGAGAAAAATGCAATTTATTGTCAATAATAATTTACACAATATAAAAATATTTACATCCATATAAATTTACATAGATACAAAGTTTGATTTAGATATTTAACATAAACACACCAGCACCACTATAGCAGAACAGAAAAAAGGCATAACATTTTATAGGTAAAACTAAACTAGTTATTATTTTTTTGTATTTTTTGTTTTAATTTCCCCACCAATAGTTTTGGTTGCTATTTGAGTTGATAAATTGTTTTTTATGTCATGCTCAACACTGTCAGCAATCGTTAGGGCAGCTTTATCTGAATTTGAGTTCACAGAAACATGTGAGGGAAATACTGTTCTTTATTTATTACTGTTTAAATTGAAAATTTAAATTTTTAAATCAATATGATAAAACTATAAAATCTGTTACGAAATGTTATTTAAGCTTCCTCCTTATGTCCAATTACATGTTTCATAGAATAAGGTATTAATATGAATTAATAATCTTATTTTTTTCATGCTCCGCTAAAAGTACCAGTGTGTGTATAACATGAAATGGTAAAGATCAATAAATTAAACACAGATGTCAAATACTAAAAATTAACTATGTACTAAAATTATGATAGGTAAAATTAGTAGAAATTGATGAAATGTTATAAATTAAATGCTGTTGTCCCCACCTCGAGGGCAGGGGGACAATGGGACTTTAAAAATCCTGTTGTCCCCACCAAGGGGGACCACCAGGGGGACAACAGGACTGCATCTCACATGGTATCATCAAAATATATTTAAGTATGCAGTCAAATGTTTTCAATGCAAATGTAACCTTTAAATTGTTTTGAAGGACTTTTATACATTTTTATAAGTGCTTCAGACAAACTTCATCTAACATTTTCCTTACTAATCCAGTACCTATGTAATGACTTAATATTACAACAAGGCACAAGCCCTTCGTACCGGATAGTCTGCTATCTCTTTACTTGTATCAAAATAATGTGTGCATGATGATAACACTTTGAGAATGACTTACGGCTCAATATACTCTTGCATTTTACTAGAGGAACTTGTTTACTATCTATATTATCATGCGATAAGCCATAAAAATAATTCCCCAATAACATCCTCTATGTACCTTCAGAAATATTATGTACATCTACACATTTCTACACAGTAATAAAGTAACATTGTTTCAATAATTTTTTGTAGGTCTTTATCACATGTCAGAGAAATAAAGAGGTCGTATACAGCTTTACAAAAGTTGAATGTCCATTAATTTCCCATTTACTAACCAGATAAAAAAATATTAACCCAAATAGAAATGAAAATACAGGAGTTAATCTAAACTGTGACATCAAAAAATGCCACCTAGGCAGTCTTCGTGTAACTAACTTAACAGCTGATTATTTCACTACCCACTAGAAAAATAATAATACTGTCGGAGGGTGTTAGTAAAAAATATTGTTCTCAATTTACCTTACAAATAACACGAACACTCATCACAAAAATAACACATTCAATTTTTGCCCACTTCAAAACATGATCCGTCAGCAGCCGTGAACCATAGACAATTTTTATGTGTCGTTTAATTTTTTTCTTCTTGGAACAGATGATATAGGCAGTTTTGTTGTCATTTTGTCTGGTGGCTAAAATAGGAACTAAATTCCACTGTCCACCTTGGCAAAACTGTGGCATCAACTGGCATGGCAAAACCAGTGTGCTTCTAATTCGCACCATTGAAGCATGATTGAAGCCATTAGACAATAATAAATAGGAACTAATCATTCATTGTTACTTCATAGTGCACAGCTATCGTCTTTTGCTTATAAAATTAAATTTGTATTAAAAATTCAATGAAAGTTCATAGAAAATTCATAAAAAGCGGTGGTTTGGTAAAATGTGAGACAACACTAAAATGTCTCACATTTTAAAGAAGGGCGGTAAAGATCACAGATCACTATTCGCTGGGTGCGAAGTACTAGGTGGGGGGGACATAATCTATCGCAGCGCTCATGGTGGTCAAAAGTAGAAATAATGTTAGCTCTGTCATCAGATGTATCTGTCAATGGCAAAGCGATTCTACATAATACATTTTAATATCATTAATTAATCGCATGAAAAGGGTCCTACTGGGAACTTAAATAAAAGAGTGGACTGTATTTCGATAGGGCTGTTTTAATAGCCGTTTACAATTTGGAAATAACTAAACTATACAACGTGGTAGTACAAAAATGAGTCACAGTAGTTGTTGTGCACAGATGTTTGCCTTATGATGAGAGCGTGAATTATTGAACTCTGCCCTTGTTTTGTTCTTAATTCTTCTACATCTCGGACTTGTCCAGCCAATACCAACAACTTTCCTTTAAATACGGTTTGTGGTTGGAATTTGATATTGTAACTCTCACAAACCCGGTCTTCAAAACGATACTCATTTCGATCTGAAAACGATATTTAATTTATTACTAACGATACAGAAACATTTAAATATATTTACTGTTATATAATGAAACCGTTAAAGTAGCTTTTTCTTTTTGTTTTACTGTAAAACTACAACTATAAATGAAGTAAACAAACCCTGACACAATCAAAATTAAACACACTTTTTGGACTTACCTCATTTGATTTGAATGACCAAAATGATTTCAAAACCTTTTTTCCACCCAAATCGTGGTATCACAACAATTTATTAGTTGAAAATATTTGTTATTTTTTCATTTCGATATTTTTTCACAAATATACGACCTAAATGTCAATGTGACAGAGCCCACAAAGTTGTGGACGCTAGTTGGCGCTGTAATCGTGCACGGAGCCAATAGTAAAGATCATTGGTAAAGATGCCCAACAAAGAACCGACATTGTTAGGAGGGCGCTACTGGATTATTAGTTCCGATTTTTGCCACGTAGGACAACCCTCTTCCGACGTACCCATCATGAAGCTAAAGATAAAAATGGAGGCCACACTTGGAACAACAACTTGAGTCAAATACCTATTTATCTCTATCTCGCTCTCTGTGGGCCGACCTCTCTTTCTAGTGTGGACTGTAGTATTGCTATCTCCTTATTGAAATCTCCTAGTAAATTCTTCGATATAACCAATTCACTAACCAAATCAGAAGTTAAACAAATAAATAATTAAATATTTGAACTACGATTACCTAGTTAAATTAAAAATCAGTAAATTGTCGGCCGTTTAGGCTTAATGTGTTGCCGAATCAGGGAATTACAATCCCAATTCCTGGGAAATCTTTACCATGTGGCAACATCGGCCCAATCCGGCCCATCATGGCGGTTGTTTACTATTTTGTTTATTATGCAGTTAATTTCGTTTGAGATTTTTTACAGGACATAATCATTGTTTTATCACAAGAAATGGTGCAAAATTTTGTAGTGCGTGGTTGCGGTAGTACGTGGTGTCCTGGAAATGACTTAAGATCCCACGCGTAACTGTTTATTTCGTGATTTCCGACATTGGATCATTGTAAACATTTTTCACAGTAATTTCTTCCTAAAACGTTTTACCAGTATTTACACTTATCATTTAATGATATCTATGTCAAGAAATAAAGATTTTACATTGAGTTTCATTACTTTGAGCAAATTTATATTTTGTTTATTTAGAAAGAGAGAGTCTGCCCACAGAGAGCGAGATAGTGATACATAGGTTGTGCTTCAAGTAGGTATAGATGAACTACACTGAAATGTCCCACCGACGACATTGACAGAAGGGCGCCACCATCTATGGTATCTCATATGGTTTCCACCGTGGCAAAAGTCGGAACTAGCGATCCGCTATTGACGGTGGCCCCCCTGTCAGTGTCAAATAAAGGACAGTTTAGTGTAGTTCATCTATATTCGGAGTTTGGCCTCCATTTTTATCTATAGCTTCATGGTACCCATGCCTTTTTTCCATAGAGTTATTCTTTTTTCACTTTAACAGGAGGGCGCTGCTATCAATACTTTGTCTTTGTTGTTGCATAGAGTTAATAACTCATGTGTTGTTGTTTGTGTTGTTGTTAGTTTTCAATTTTTGCCACTTGAAATATCAGTGGGTCTTAACAAAGTGCACATTATAATCGCAAACCAATCAAAAAATGGTCATCGAAAGGCATTTTTTTAAGTTTTGACGGATTCGATTTTCGATTCGATCAAAAAGTGAAACTTGTCTAGGGGGGTAGAATCGATTGAATTTAATAAGGGTAGACCGAGGGAACTAGAAACGAAAACGACCGCGCCATCACCCGCAGGACCAATTAATATTGTCCAACTAATAAACAACGAATCGTCCCATCAGTGACATTGACAGGAGGGCGCCACCGTCAATACCGGATCGCTGGTTCCGATTTTTGCCACGTTCAATGTAGTTCATGCAATAACCGCGCCCCCCATCACTTTAAATGAGGCCCAAGCATTAGCTAGGTCTTTAGCCTTTATCTAATTTACTTATGTGAGTAAAAAAATATTTAATTTTTTTGATTGTTTCTGGACCTTAAAACGATAATAATAGGAAACGATTATCTTAAATTAACTGCTTTATAAAGGGCTAATGGGTAAATCCTAGTAAGTAGGTAATAATTACTATAGGATGTGTACAGACAACAGCAATTCATACATTTTTGTTTCAGAATCGAAAATGAAAGATATAAGGGCCTGGGCACACCAACAAATGTGGTCGACGGCACGCCTAAAAAAACTCTGAGATATCAATGTTTAGCATGATTTAGCGTCGTCCGTACATAAAAAGAAAAGTCATAAGTTATTAGATACATACCTATTTTATTCAAATCGACAGCGTCAACACATCGAACACTGACAACATCAGTACCCCATACAAAAATGGTACAAAAATTAGGGTAAGTGATTAACATAAAATGATCAAAATACACTGAAATCATTCAATACGACATAATTTAAATGTATTCTTTCTAGTTAAATTTTATTATAATTTCATTTGAGCTAAAGCATCAGGCACACAAGATGGCGTTAAAGCGACACACACATTTCGTAGGTTTAAATGCGTGTAGTAGCGAGGCGATCACTGTCGAATTATTGTAAGTGGCGTAAGGTCACGTCACATGCCGCTCCCATAACGCCAGTTATGTGCCAGGTACATATTTACAAACAAGCTCCTGTTATCTCAATTTTAACAATTGCACCTGAAGGGACCTCGAAATACCAATATTCAACAAACGGTGTGTTCTTATGAGACGTATTTTATTACGTGTAAACTTGTCTTGAAAGTTTAAAATTGAATACAAGTTAGCTTATTAATAAATAAAAAACCGGTCAAGTGCGAATCGAGCTCGCGAACGAACGCGAGTATTACGAACAAGCTAATAAGTATGTATGTAAATAGTGATCACATTAACAGTAACAACAATTAACAATAAATTAATATTATGCTAACGGACGAACAATTATCCTATAAAGGTTTAAACTTTTCCTTTTGTGGCAAGAAACCCCAAAAATTAAGAACACCAGCTATCCTCTGTCGCTAACTGGGCGAACTGATACAAAAATAATAACGACACAAGTTCATACTGTTCTAAAATACGCCTCAACAGAAACAAGCGGCCAAACACAAGCGGGATGATAAATGCGAAGCAAGATCTATTCGATAACATTTTTGTAAATAATTATATTTGATAGATAATGATAAATAAATGACAATATTGAAGTATTTCGTACAAAGTTAAAATGATTACGAATTTTCACAGTAAACCTAACCGATGCAAATTGTATAAGCGCAGCGTATAAACAAGTAGTCAAACATTCAAATATGTTTAATGTATAAATTGCTCTCAATCAATTGCTCCTTTAAAATTACTATTGACCCACTATGTATGGCCGCTCTAACATTTGAAAAATGCACACTGATTTGACTAAATTTCTGCTTACTAATAACTTCAATCTGCAACATCATGCATATTAACTCTTAATTTAAACGACAATTAAAAAACTATTTTATTCATAATTATAATGAACCATAGACAATTATGGTGCATTATTTATAGAACTATTCCTTTTACAACGGCTACAAAACATTTATAAAATCGCCGGACTTCGGCCAGGGTGGTGTTAGTAAATTACTGCCAGCCTCAAAAAGATGTAGGTGTTTTAAATATATTCCTTAGATACAAGGAAACGATGACACTAAAGACACATCTTTTTATGGATGACGGCCCATAAAAAATAACATTTCGTACTCGTTGCTCATTCAACATTTGCGATTTCACTACAATTTGCCATAGACTACATAGATGAATAGCCAGAAAACATTAAACACAATAAAGTTCTGTGATTACCAATAAGCCAATTTGATGTTTCCAAATTATTCACAATTCGACTTTTATACAGGGTGTCCCGTAATGTAACGTCAAGCCGGAACTGGGTGTTGAGGCAAGTTGTGCTGGTTATTAGAAAAATATAAAAAAAAATCTATGTGGCATATTTTCAAAATAATAGGCATTTAAAAAAAAACTAAAAATTCTACTCCAGGTGACGGTCCTTTTACTCGTGTTGCCACAAATCTTCACTTTTTCCAAATTTTTTTTTGTTACGTAACCCTGAATAATGCTTCTCTAAATTGTTATCAAAATTACAAAACCAGCTGCTCCAGCTTGGATGAAAAAAATACATGATTCCCAAAAAAATTTTCAAAATAAAAATTTTGCCTAGATTAAACTAACTGTACTGAAAAAAAAATGTACTACGCGAGTGTGGCAAGTGACGTCATAATTTGGCGCATTTAGTAAGGATTCTAAAATGGTATAACACTTGGTAAATTTTTGCTGTAATTGTCGACAATTTTTGGTTTTTTGGAAATAGTCCCGTTTTTAACTTTATCTACCTTGGTTAAAAATTATTATTCTAATGTTCCCAAAATTCAAGTTTCTGTGACTGACTACCGTACAGTCAGTCACAGAAACTTTTGTCACCATAACAGTAATTAGTAGTTGACATACTGTGACAAAAGTCACCCGTGCGCGCCCGCCTTTACTACCTGCTCTGCCTGCACTTGTACTTGGTAACAGGGATAATAAGGATATGAAGTTTCGGTTATGGATACGGTTACGGATATTAGAATAATATTATACCGGTTTCGGTTACGGTCACGGATATGAAATCATTTCAGATTATCCGAAAGTTTCGGATAATTTCGGTTACGGAATTATTAGAATTTCAAAAATGTAGGTAATACAAATAGCAAGATGCTGCGTGAGCGTGACCCACATAGCTACTTTATGTACCAACTAAAACGACACCTATGTATGATAAAGGTAAAACAGGCTGGCATAATAGATGGTGCCAGCGAATGCCAGACAAGTTGGTAACAAATATTAAGATTTAAGGTACAATTCCAAGACGGGGACGCAGACCGCAAACTGCAAAACTATGAAATCGGCAGCGCGGCATTGCAGCTGCGGCGTGTATACTGCAGATTTCATAGAGTTTTGCAGTTTGGAATTGTACCCTTAGACTCCGCCTTTATCCGAAACTATCCGTAACTTTTGAAAAAATCCGTTTCGGTTACGGTTATGGATCTTTTTTTATTTCGAATATCCGATAGTTTCGGTTACGGTTACGGATATCCATAACATCCCTGCTTGGTAAGATGGCCCTCTCCGTCCCGCTCATACCTTTTAAAATGGCTGCTCCACCTCACTTAAGCCAGAAACTTGAATTTTGGGCACATTAGAATAATATTTTTAACCAAGGTAGATAAAGTTAAAAACGGGATTATTTCCAATAAACAAAAATTGTCGACAATTACAGCAAGATTTTACAAAGTGTTATACCATTTTGGAATCCTTACTAAATGCGCCAAATTATGACGTCACTTGCCACACTCGCGTAGAACATTTTTTTTCAGTACAGTCAGTTTAAACTAGGCAAAATTTTTATTTTGAAATATTTTTTGGGATTAATGTTTTTTTTTTTCATCCAAGCTGGAGCAGTTGGTTTTGTAATTTTGATAACAATTTAGAGAAGCATTATTCAGGGTTACGTAACAAAAAAAAATTTGGAAAAAGTGAAGATTTGTGGCAACACGAGTAAAAGGACCGTCACCTGGAGTAGAATTTTTAGATTTTTTTTAAATGCCTATTATTTTGAAAATATGCCACATAGATTTTTTTTTATATTTTTCTGATAACCAGCACCACTTGCCTCAACACCCAGTTCCGGCTTGACGTTACATTACGGGACACCCTGTATACATACAATACAAAAATTATAAATAATATTTTTCATATTTGCGTTTATTTGGTAGGTTCATTTTTAATTTTATGATTGAATCAATGGTGAATATGATGAAAATTCATTTGTACTGTTTGAAATTAAAAGTGAAAGTGGTATAGTGATTTGACTTCTCAAAATCACTCGTAATTTAGGAAATATAAATACGACACATTTAATAAACGGCATTCAAGCCGGGCGTCATTTAATAATATTAAAATGATCAATAAATATGATACTATAATAAGTGAAGGGTACAGGGGCAAAACAAGGAATGTCCCTAAAATTCAAAAGTATATTTTTGATGGCAATATTTTCGATTTCCCGCGTATTTTTATTTGAAATTATACAAAAAGCGAAAAAACAAGTAATAGTCATATGTATTCATATTAGTAGTTTATAATTTTAAGTGACACATAAGAATATTTTAAACTTTAAAAAATTTTAATGTCACATTACGTAACTTTTTGTTTTTGTGACATTTCTTGTTTTGCCCCTGTACCCTTCAAGTATACCAAGAAATGTTTACATGTTCAAAACACTCGCATCAATAATTGAAATATTTAAAAACATTTCAGTTCTTTGCTGAACATGACATGTATTCCTTAGGATCTACAGAGATCTGTAACAAATAAAGAAAAGCGTGAAGCATCCCGGGGCAAATGTGAAAATGTATGGAAACAACACGACGCGCTTCCGTCGACTGTGTGTCAGAGGCGTTAAACTTGGCACAATATCACTTTTAAAAATGACTGTACGTTGTACGTATACACAGAATAATAATAAGTACTACGTACAGAAAGTTTTCTTGGCAAAGGTATTTAAAAAATGCATGTATGTAATTTAGCTTGTCTGCTTTAGCTGTTTTTACGACGAGAAAAATTCGAATAATTTCGGGGAAAACACCGGGCGAAGCCGCGGGCGGAAAGATAGTGTGTTATAATATCACATTTATAAAATTCATTAAACAAAATATAACGAATTATTATCACATCAATTTGAAATATCTACAATCTACAAGCTTCGACGAAATATCAATGGTTGGGCCTATGTCCAACTTTCTTCTCTTCCTTTTCTTCGGTGGCTCCAACTCTCAAATTATCTAGCTGCATGAGATGGTTTCCCACTAATCTGTTTATCGGATTCGGGGCCAGCACCTTCGCAGGAGCCAACCTTCGCGAAAAACCTCTATGGAAAATTAAGAAAAAACTCTATGTTTCTTGGAACGTCTGTCAACGAAGTCAATGTGAAAAATCCGCTGAATATTTGCTGAATATAAATTGAATTAATCAAAACCGCAAGAAATATCGACGGGTCGACCCTCGAAGCCTGGTCTCCGTCTTCTGATCCGCAGGTTGGTGGTTTCCGTTTTATGCAGCTGTATTTTTGAGTTGTTTGGAGTCACCAGCCGACCCCCGCATCATCTTTCTTCCCCGCAATTTTTTATTCCTGGTGTGGCTATTTACACGCCACACCAATCAATTTATTAGGTACGCTACTAAGTTTAAAATTTCCGGCACACAGCAGAGTGCGTACGACGTGAAGTTTTTATACAAATGACAAACGCCAGCGTATTTTGTGTGAGTGGTAGCATGGTCCTACGCGTGACAAAAACTCAAATTGTATTAAATTATCTTCATCATCACACACAGCTGAGTGCGTTAGTTTCTCCAGCCAAAGTGCCAGTCTACCAAGCATAATCGAACAACTCTCATAATCGTAGAGCAGTAGTTATCATGACAACTACAGGTTGATTTTGTTATCAGTATCCAAATTTTTAGGAGCGACTCGGAATCAGTAACTTAATAGATTTACGTAAAGAAAACATTTTTTTTTTCATATTTAATTACTTCTATCCGCTGCGCGCGATTTAAAATTGACTCACGTGGATAATTTGCTCCGTTCATTGAAAAATACGTACACACAGTTAATTACAAAGCTTAATAGACAATGGTACGCGAAAATAAGCCTTAACCTTTAAAAATTAAGATATGAGCACGAATTAAATTTTCAATAATTTTTTTCGCGAAAAATACCGCGATTAAGAATAATTAAGATAAAGTTATATTGTTATATTGTTCTATAGAACTTATTAAAAACATTTGGATACTGATAACAAAATCACCCTGTATATGTACAGCTCTAGAATTACGAGTTGTCCGTGCTTGGGGTACAGAGGCCTACGTTTCGCAGTGCTGTCAACAATGCTGATGATGCTAATGAGCACAACTCGTTTCCTTATGAACTACCAGTGTAAACATTTATGTACAGATTTGTGATTTCGGTCAGTGACCCCAAATTCCAGCCTCAACAATTTTAGAATGCTTCATTTTGATACTTTTAACAACACACATAACACCTATAATGTAATGAACCGGAAAAACGATTGTTTCTATGACAGCTTTTGTTTCTTTCTGTGAATGTCTGCATCGCACGCGCCGCAATCATTTAATTTGTTAATTTTGATCTAATTAAATAAACGGCAACCAAACCTTTTAAATTTGTTACTTCATTGCACTTTAGGACACAAAATAACACCTGATTTGTTCACTGACGTCAATAAATATAAACCATTAAAACAGAACATGTTTTCTATTCAACTAACCCCCACGGGATCTCCCCAAAATTGGCGCAGGCGATGTGGAATACGTGTAAATGTCAAAATAATTTCTCCAGACTATAATTTGTAACGTCAAAATTTTGTCGTTTCTAAATCAAGTGAAAGTACTTCTTTTAAAGAGGAACCAAATTAACGCTATATAAAACCTGGTTTTAAATTGATGCCCTAAAACAGAAAAGGAACGGTGTTAGCATCTCTAAAAATTTGTGACGTCACAGGAAAAGTGAAAACTGTCATAAAAAGGTACGTTTGTATTGACATCTTAATATGTAATGGAATCTCTAAACTATCGCGGAGAAAATGTTGTGATTAGATTAGATTACATCTAAATCTTCTCTTGTATAAAGGGATGGGCTAAGCAGTGGTTGACGGACGCCCGCTTGGCAGGGTCCAGCATAAGCATTCGTTCTAGAAGGTCCTTCAGTTGCGATATCTTCTTGGCTTCGGCCGGCGGTAGTCGGTGGTGGGGCGGAGCTAGTTCGGTCTGTAAATCTCTTGTCGGCTTTATACTGGACATGATGACAATTTTTTCCTGTAAATATAAAGATTAACTATTTACAAACTCCCATATTTCTATACGAAACGGTTTATGAAACGAATTTAAAAATAATGTATTTTAGATTAGGATTTTGTTACATTTCCAATATTGCATTTAATTGAGCGTTTACATGTTTCATATTACTTTACATATATTAAAAGTTATGCTTGTATACTTTCACCAGGGGAGATTACATCACCAGAGGCAATCGATAAAAATATTATTCGCCATGCAAATGATTAAAAAGAAAAAATAATTAAGACTAACAAAACTCACCCTTTCAGTAATTTTGTCCAGTTCGTGGTATAAGAAGTTGCAATTGGTATCGAAGTGCTGCTCCTTGAAATGTCCTTTCTTTATGATTTTGTTCGGGAACTTTCCTTTGAGGTCCATGAAATACTTGAGCATTTCGTTGTTGGATTTGCCGCTGAACATGATCTTTCCTGTGGAAAGTTCGTATATTGTGCAAGCCGTGGACCACATGTCTATGCCGTGGTCATAGGGGACCCCCATGATGATTTCTGGAGCTCGGTAGAAACGGGAGACTAGGTAGGGGGTGATTTCGTTGTCTGTGACGTGTGAGGCTGCACCGAAGTCGCAGAGTTTGAGCATCAGCTTGCTATCATTCACCAGGATGTTGTCGGGCTTTATGTCTGAAAAAACGAAGTTTACAGTTATAGAAATAGAAAAACATTTATTTTGGTTCGAACAATTAACACAGTTTGTATAAGTAAAAGGGTCAAACCAAAAATGGCCACCGCTCTATAGATAGTAGAACCCAGAAACTCTGTTATTCTGCGGAAGCCAAAACTTAGTTCAAATCCTTTTTATTTCTACATGGTAAGGTACAGAGATCGCAGCGTTGACATATAACGCGTCGCACTGGCCTATTTGATCTTAAAATTATACACTGTATAGAGATTCTCTCTTGATTATTTCTAAAACTGGTTACTAATCCTGAAAGGCGCAAAGACCTTTAAAGGGGGGCGCGGGCCATCTGTGTACTTAAGTGTAAAAAACCTGCGACCCACCAATAAATAATCTGGACTGTCACATAAAAAAAATGGTCGAAAGGGGGCGCGTCTCAAATAAGTTTGGGAACCAAAGTCTAGACACTCACCAGCGTGCAGTATCCCGGTCTTCTTGAGCAGTTTGAGCGCGAGCAGCATCTGCTGAGTGTAGGAGCGCACCGCCTTGATGTGGATGCCGCTGTTCTTGCCGTATTTCTTGAGGACCTGGACAAATGGGATTAATTAGGCGAATTGACTATTTTTAAGGGGGGGAGGGGGGTATCATAGCATGAGTTAGTACCAGAACATTCGTGCCGCCACTTGCTGCTGCAGAAACAATATAACTCGATTATAGCTCCTCTTTCAAGGGACACTGAATCAATAACTTTGGCCTTTATCATAAAAGTATCATTATGACAGTGTGATAGAAAATTCACTTGGGCGAAGTTGCAAGGACAAATGCAGTCTACATACTAAGACTTAGTCGGCGACTTCACATCTCGTTCAAGTTGGAAATCAGCAACTTTTTTGGTAGTTGCTATCAACATCAGTGTGACAGTCACTATTATTGACAGCCGCGTGTAGACAGAAGGTGTGTTAATTAGCAAGTAAAAATATTTCATTGTTTTACTACGATTTTCAAGCTATTTTCAAACTTAACGGCTTTGACACAAAGTAGCGTATCGTGCACGTAGAGGCTCCATAAGAGCAAAATATTTGACGATTTGTAAGAACTATTTAATAGTCTATACAAATAAAGAAATTTTGACTTGACTTGAGTGGTAAAACTGTCAGTGAATTAATGAATAAATACTTACTTCTCGCAGATTCATAGACAAGGGCTCGAGCACCATGCACAAGTGCCGCTTGTGGAAGAAGTGCCGGAAGAGCCGCAGGCAGTGGAACTTGTCATCGGGATCCGCGTCGTTAAGCCGCTTCAGTATCTCCAGCTCACGGAGACCCGTCTTATGCCTGGAGGCAACGAGTAAATGCAAATGTCATAAACAAAACAACTTCTTCTTTGTTGATGGCGGTGAACTTGTGCATTTTCGCCAATTTTGCTAAAACCCGTATGTGATGGTGGCGCCCTCTATTTACTTTTTTTTTTCTTTTAATATTGTATTTTTTTATTTTGTTTTTTCTCTTTTGTTTGTTTTTTGTGTATTGTCTCATCTCATGTTTGTTTCCAGCTCTCTCCAAAAATGGTCACCGCAGAATAACAGCGTCGTGTTCTGGTTTTATTTACCACTCCAGAGCATGACACAAGCTGAGCGGTGGCCAATTTTGGTTCTAACTTGTACTTGTTTTTTGTTATCTGATTCTGTGTGTTATATTTTAAGTTGGAACCAAATAAATGTTTTTCTTTCTTTAAAGATCAAAGTTCATAGTAGACTTATCAACTCGGAAAGGGATCAACACCGTATCGCCTTTCGCGCGCTTCCAATCGCGAGGCGAGACGTTTACGGTGCGAATAGCGCCCGTATTCACAAACGATGCTTGCTTAACTGAAGCAGCAAATCGAACGCATTGAATAAAGCTCTGTGATTGGTTCGTGTGTCACCCTGTGCGTCCACGCACACTGTGAGACCTCATAGTAATGTTTGTGAATACGGGCGTTGCAGTATGGAGTTTCATACAAAGAATACTTGGTGACCATATCGAGTTGATACTGTTACGACACTTTTCCGGGTTGATAAATGCGCGACGTCCTTAAGGCTGCGAAGCGGCTTAGGGCACACCACATTTTATTAAAATATGCGCACTTTTTCCTACAAACGTCTTTAGATAGAGTTCGACTTTTGCGTATATCGCGTCTGTATAGAAAAGTGTGAATAGGCCCTTCCTTAGCGGAGCAAGGTTTTTGCACATACAAATCAAGAGAGGAACGAGTACGAGGAATGTATCCGAGAGATGTGGGCAAATGATAGCTCTAGCAGCTGCAAAAACTCCGTTACGCATCTTCGCATCGCTCACCTGCGCAATGTAATAAACGGACGACATATTGATTGGTATCGATATCAAATGACCCTCAAAATATTAAGTTAATCGACCCCACCGTGTAGACAAACACAACCAATAATATGGCTCGACAATGCAGTGATAAAAACTGGTTGCAAATGATCCTGAGGATGCAACATTAATACAAACACACCTCTCCAAATCTTAAGGGTAGTTTTGACTGCTTCACAACATAACCGGTCACAAAACTGACCTTGAGACGGCTACATCCAAATTGCACTCAAAAACAGCCCTTATCCCAAATAATTACGGTGATATCTCAACCATTCTCCCCTTCGTGGGTGTACTATAACTTTAACGGATTTAACCGCCATCTGCTACCAAGTACCCTAAAATCAAGGGGCTAACATAACGAAAATAAAATCAATCCGCATAGCGACTCGGATATCGCGAATTCGTTACGTTTGAATAAAAAGTGGACCAACAAGTTTAATCCTGTTTGTAATTTGTTCTCGGTATGTCGGCCTTTAATAGCACTTAAGTCTCAAACAACTGTTTTAATCAGAACCCTACTGCTGATGTGGATCAACGTAAAATTTTCTCAGTACTGAGAGCGCAAGAAACATGTCACTAATTTTATAATTTTATTATTTTAGTACTGATCTTAAGTGGGCAGTTTCAACTCAAATGTACTCTTTTTCAAAACAACTGAGAATTCTTGATCTTTCTTTATCTAACAGTGAACGTATGGCTGAGAAAACAGTTGAAATATAAACTGGGTCACTGGGAGACGAGACGAAATGCGTGAGCTGTGCGTAGCTGTCAGTTGTCAGTCAATTGCTATCTATGAAACGCCGCATCGCTCCGCACTTCTCCGCACTTTATCGCGCCGCCGCCGCTGTCAAATTCTATAGACGCTCGATCTATGAGCGGAGAAGTGTCGGGCGCATTTGTTCTACCAAAGCGGAGCAGAGTGGAGATGTGCAAATAATGGAATCTGATTGGTAATTCAAAAACAAAAAACCCAACTGCGTAAAAATGAATTGTATAACATCACTATACAGCCAATAGGGACGGATTAGTAAAGAAAAATGTTGCAAAAACGGCAAATATTATTCAAACTATTTTCACGCGTATGAAGTCGCGGGCACAGCTAGTGTCTATGTCTAAAGCCCGGTCTCCGAGCATGTAGAATTTTGTCCAAATGATCCCAAGCTACCCATCCTTATCGCTCGCGCGTAATTATGTTGCTGTCGCGCTCGCACACTCACTGCGGGCGCCCGTCGCACAGTCGCGACAGCAATATAATTACGCGCGAGCGATAAGGATGGGTAGCTTGGGGTCATTGGACGAAATTCTACGTGCTCGGGGACCAGACTATAGTATAAAGTATCAACTCACATGATCTCGTTGTTGCGTATGATCTTGACCGCGACGTCTGTGTTGTTGCGCGTCTGGTCGCGTGCGCGCACAACATTCGAGAACACGCCTTGCCCGGTGTACCCGTACACGCTGTACCGGTTGTCGAGCGTCTCGCCGATGCGTACCCTGGGGGTACAAGTTTACACAGGTATATTGAAGGGTACAAGTTTACACAGGTTTATTGAGGGCTACAAGTTTACACAGGTATATAAAGGGGTACAAGTTGACACAAGTATATTGAGGGGTACAAGTTTACACAGGTATATTGAGGGGTACAATGTAGTCGAATATTTCATACAGGCGTGATGATGTCATGTCGTGTGGATTACTATGGTTTTCTTGTAAAAACTGTCGTACAAGTTTGTGATCATAAAAATCAGACATTCATGGCAAAGTTCTATTATAGTCTGGGAGTAAAATTGCTGTTTAGGAATACATATTCGATTCGATCGTATTCGATTCTCAATTCAACCAAAAAAAGGTATTTTATGTACACTATTGCGGAATATTATGTTGATTATTTATAGACATAATTAAACAAATAAAATACAAATCGTACCTATAGTAGCCCTCGGCGTCATCCCAATTGTCTGTAAGCGATGGATTCTCTAAAGCGGTTTTGCTATTCGGTTTGCCAGCTGTGGGAGTCTGCAAGTAAATATGTATTTCACTATAGAAAGAATAACATTTATTTTCGAAATAGAAGTTCTAATGAACTAGAGGTCTACTCCGTAACGATTACAATGTATTAAGACTGTAATACATTTCCACTATTAGAGCTACCTGTGTTGAGTGACAGATATTGGAAAGGTATAGCGGAGTAAATCCTCTTATAGACCATTGGTACTGAACTGTCCTATCCGTGACATTGACAGCGGGGCGCCATCGTCAATACCGGATTACTGGTTCCGATTTTTGCCATGTTGGAAACCATAACCATATAGTTGAACGATGGTGGCGCCTCCCTGTCAATGAGTTTAGTGGGACAGTTCAGTTTAGGTCATCTATATCCGAAATCCAAATAACAATCGAATAATTTGATAACTGGTAACCCACCTTTTTGTTTGACTGTGAACACTGTATTTCGGTACTCACATCAACACTGTAGTTGTCTTGATCAGCGAACATGTCCCATTCACTGCCTTTATTGGATTTCTCCAGCTTTATGGTTGTCTTTGATTCGTTCTCTATGTTCTTTATGAGTGCTTCGCTCGTCTGCTCTTTGGGAGGCGATCCGATCTTCTTTTCTGGCTGAGTGTCCCGGAAAACCTTTATTTCTGGAGTGAGTGAGCCCTTGGTGGTAGCAGACTCGGTCTGCGGTATTGGCACGGGGTTCTGTTGCACCTGATTGGAATTCTGCTTGTCACCGCCTAGCCTCTGTGGAGGACCATTTTATTGTTACAATATTGGGACGGTGTAGGGCTCAGTAATTAAGGTGTTCGCGAACATTGAATGCATATTGTAATGAGGGATTGAGTACGTACATTGAAGAATCTATTGATGTATCTTTGATTTAAACAAAAAGTTGTAAAAACTTTATTTTAAATAATAATACCAGGTAATAATAGAGCTTTTATTGTTCTGTTATTCAGCACATATCAGATTCTAGTGCTTAGCGATAAATAAAAACACGATTTTAATCTGAATGTTAACAAAATGTAACATGAATCGGGCATAATAGTATCAATGGGAAGGGTTAAGCACAAAACAGTTGTCAGGGGCAACACACTGGCTTACGAGGGGTGACATCACCCGCGCCCCCTGCAAATAACTGCTACATTTAATAGCGCAGTCTCCATTACGTTCATCGCAATCGATGTGAACACACGTTTTTTAAACGATATCAAAATCTTATTTAGTATTCTGAGAATATTTATAACTATTAAAATACTAGCGGCCGCCCGCGACTTCGTACGCGTGGATCCCGTTTTATCCCCTTTAAATTTTTCCTGAATTTTCTTTGCTATAAACCTCACGGAGCCCGAGACCTTTCCAACGAATGCAAAACCGTGGAAATCGGTTCGTGCGTTCTGGAGTTATAGCGTCAGGGAGGAAAAGCCGACTTATTTTTATATAGTAGATTCAAAGTTCTACATTATGTGGACTTTAACTTGCTTGGTGCACCATCTTACTTTAACTATAACAAACGTCAAAAATCTGTCTAACTCCATACAAAACACACCGGTTTAATCGTGAAAATTACGGTTAAGGCCAGGTGGTGCCACTCACCCTTAGTATAATAAATATGTGGGACTCGTTTACAATCGTGATAGGAACCTGAATTCGGACCATTCCTGATTGTTTGATAAATGTAGTCTGATTAAAAAGGTTTGGATATAGCTGGATGCAGGTCGCCACCAACCAACCATTGTGGAAATCATTGGGGGAGGCCTATCATATGTTCAGCAGTCGACGTCCTATGGCTGAAATGATGATGATGAATATAGCTAACTGTTACTTCGATAGTGTGTGTAGTGGAAGTTTATAAATGAAAAGAGTGGACTGTATGAAATTAATTTTCTATTCTGTATAAATATACAATATTATCGAGACCGTTTAGTGCAGTCGTTGAAGAGAGTGCGTCAGGATCGTCTTCTTCGATGTTCGCTCGCGAACCGAACATTGCTCGTTCGTTCGCCAAACGCTCGCCGCTCCCTCCGGTCACGCCGCCCGCGGGCAATGTCCGTGAGTATTACACCCGTATTCACAAACGATACTTGCTTAAGTGAAGCAGAAAATCGAACGCACAGCGTTGAATAAAGCTCTGTGATTGGTTCGTGTGTCACCCTGTGCGTCCACGCGCACTGTGAGACCTCATAGTAATGTTTGTGAATACGGGCGTTAGACACTAACCTTCATGAGTTGTTCCCTCTCCTGGCGCCGCCGCTCGATGATCTGCTGCTCCGTCTCTTCGTCATCATCAGTGTTGACGGAGATGTCCAGCTCCTCATCGCTGGAGCTCGGCACTATCTGGGCAACCTCGTTGGTAGAGTCCTGTGCAAGGAGTAAGTATTAGCAGAGTAAATACAAATGAGTAGGTCATCTTCATAGAAACGCACCGAGCGCGGTTTGTATGTGAGCGCGCGCCAATACGTATGCGGCGCGCACGCACACACTGACAAAATTCGGGGCAACTCACCGCTAATCCACGATAAATTTTGTCAGTGTGTGCGACGTGCGTGCGCGCCGCATACGTATTGGCGCGCTCACATACAAACCGCGCTCGGGCGTTTCAATGAAGATGACCTACTCATTTGTATTTAATCTGGTATTAGGGAATCGGTAGGAAATTGATTTATCAATATTATGTCAGTAAAGCATTAAGATAAGTACCTACTCATAAAACTCATTTATTTTTGCAAGTAGGCTTTTAAAAAGCACTTACACGTCCCAGTATTAACCCTACTACATTAAGATAGGGTACTTGAATACAGCTACGATTAGTTTTATAATTTCGGTAATTGATAGCATAAAATAAATAGCGAATATTTTAATAAATCTCACTTTCTTATTTATTCAATCACGGCACTTTTCGCTAATTACGCGAATAAATATAGATTCATCCTCCCCGGGATAGTATATTCCAACTTTATTACAGGTAAGTAACTTATTCACCCCAATAACTTTTTGAGAGAGGTAGGGTGTATTATAATTATTATCCATGTTACTCTGTCTAATAAAAATACGAATTTATAACGCGTATAGCATAATGCGTCTCAAAATAATAGTCGCAATCAATCATGTATGGAAAAATAAATTTCGTTAAATTCTCCATACAAAACGACAATATCAGAGGTCAACCTTTGTTAGTAAGTTTATTAAGTATGTAACTGCATAATTAGTCTACTAAAGCCTGGTCCGTGAGCACGTAGAATCCCGCCCAATGACCCCAAGCTGCCCATCCTTGTCGCTCGCACGTAATTATGTTGCTGTCGCGCTCGCACACTCACTGCGGTCGCGCGTCGCACAGTCGCGACAGCAATATAATTACGCGCGAGCGATAAGGATGGGTAGCTTGGGGTCATTGGACGGGATTCTACGTGCTCACGGACCAGGCTTTACCACCACTAAAGATGAAACGTACGACTGAATGAGCAGTGGGCGTGATTTTGGCGAAGCGTTCCTAGTTGCAAAAATAGTTGTTATCAGCGTCAAATAGTTCGTGACACCCAAAATGGCCAAAAAGTTGACAACACAACCTTATTTCAATTGTAACAAAGACGTTTGGCTACTTTGGTTGTTGTAACTATTTGACGCTGACTGTAGTACAGACGACAGCACATTGGACTATAAACTTTTGTTGCAAAATCATCTTTATTACAAGTACATAATATGCCACAGTATTATTTAGCTATATAGTCCGGTCGTCGAGCACGTAGAATTTTGGCCAATGACCCCAAGCTACCCATCCTTATCGCTCGCGCGCAATTATATTGCTGTCGCGACTGTGCGACGGGCGGCCGCAGTGAGTGTGCGAGGGCGACAGCAACATAATTACGTGCGAGCAATAAGGATGGATAGCTTGGGGACATTGGACGAAATTCTACATGCTCGGCGACCGGGCTTTAGATGTGACGTCATCTGCACATTGGTTCTACAATGGATAGCAATGAGATGTATCTGTTACCAACCCAGGTTTTAGTAAGTATTTAGGTGAGACAGGCTTAATGGTATAAATGGAGTGAATGATATTGTGTACCTATCAATGGTATGGAATAATAAAGGGTATATCTCATTACACTTTATTTTTAACTGTAATGGACAATCATGAAAATCATCGTGAATACAATTCAAAAAGAATTAAATTAATAAATACTTAATACTTAGCAAAGCAATGACTGTTTGCACCACAAATCTGCAAGCTGTTCTTATAGAATATGAAAAGCCTTAAATATGTATCTTAAAATATGTTTGTGTGATTTTATAACTATTTATACCCTGAAAGTAAACCCTGTTTAACCATTTTTGACACGATTTTAATGTAGGTACATGTGAATTCTGGTTTCTAATTCTCACACATTTCGTATTAAGAGCGTTTACGCCGTTTGGCGCAAAAACAGTACTTTTTCAACTCGTTACAATCATTAACCAGTAATATTACAAATATGTTATAGGCATAAATAGTTAGGCAATTTCGTCGTCTAAATAGTTAATTGAGAAAATATTGCGATTAGTTTAGTATTTAAGAATTCTATCAAGATAAGTCCACACAGGTTTTGTAAATTTCCACTTTAGCGTTAGTTTACAAGCTGAAATTTTTATAAAAATACTGTGAAAACGATTTAACAAACATTTATATCCTATAGCATAGATCCTTGGGCAAATAGTTATCTGAGAAAATTTTTAGATTAAGCATTTTACAATAAGAAATCACAAATTAAAAGAACGTGAAATACCCGAAAATCAAAGTGATTTTTTTACCAATTTTCTTCCTTTATTCAACACAAAAATAGCTTAATATAATAGAAGAATATCTTATCTAAAATATTTACTTTGAAATTTAAAATAATTCATTGTAATTTTTTTTCTATGAGTATTTGAAAAGTACTATAAACGCCGCGCACGAATCGTTCAAATTCAGTCCGCCTCGAGGCGTTCCAGAGTGAGGTCACGTCGCTCGGTGCTCTGCTGACATGTGTCACGCGTACGTTGATCTTTGACAGGTAGCTGGACTTTTATAGTGTATCCGCAAATTCTTGGTGGTAGATTTTGCGATCACGTGGTAATTAAAATATTTTATTGTTATTTTTCATTACAGTCTATTTTTACAACAAATTATATTTCAGACGTAATGAAAATAAAATTAAGTTATTTTTAGCGATGAAACGAAAACGAATGACGAAAATTTGGAACAGCAAGTTATGTATGTATGTATACTAATATTATAAAGAGGAATAATACTAATAATTTATTTGCCATAAATAGGTGGTTACAGAATAGTTACTAGAAATGCTCTGCCAGCAGGGTCCCACCTAGTTGTAGGGGGAACATACACAACATATTACAGTCGGAAAATCTTTGCGGTGGGTACCTCGGATTGTAGTTAGTTGGACAGTGGTCATTTGACGGCCACTTGAATCGTCTCACCCCTAAGCTTTTGGCTACCGCCGGCGCACTAAGCCGGTTGATGCCTAATCACGGAGGCCCGGCCGCACTGAGTCGCTGACTATACTTTTGCGTCGCGTGTTATATGGTCCTATATGGGGCTCGAGTATGGCACAGTGCTGTGTAGTCGTGGAGCATCCTACTGTTGAAAAAAGCGCAACGCATAATATCACTGAGGCACAGGCTGAGGTAATTCGTGGATACCGCATAGTATCCGCAGTCCGTCTATTCCCGGTTGTGGACACTGACTATGTCCCTACTGAGGATAAATGAGAAAAAAATTATTGTCATTAGTGGCGACGTATAACAATCCTACTTCATATCCTACTAATATTATAACTATAACTAATATTATAAATGCGAAAGTTTGGATGTCTGGATGTTTGTTACTCTTTCACTCAAAAACTACTGAACGGATTTAGTTGAAACTTTACAGTATTATTGTTTATAACCCAGATTAACATATAGGCTATAATTTATGACGATATGTGACAAATAAATTTCAACAAATAAATAAGACGTGTCTAAAAAGCGCAATCTATCGTCATTGGTTAAAATCTACAGCGCTGGACAAACTACTGTTTTTGACGTTCGTAAATATTCATGCGGGGGAAGCCGTGAAACGCCATCTATCAACATGATATCAAACAACAGATTTTACGAACTAAGGAGTAAAACGAGGTCCACGCGTACGAAGTCGCGGGCGGCCGCTAGTTCAAAATAAAATTAATAATATTTGTATTCATCTGGTCTTACTTGACTTTTACTTTACGTATGTCATGCACGATGACATTTGCGTCAATATTTGTGTACGTCCCCACTAGGCATAATTGGGATGTATTTTTCTAATTTGTCATAAGTTGTGAGAAAGCCTGTAGCTACAACTGGGAAAGTATGTGTCGCACTGTCACCACTGGTGACAATCGATATTATTTATGCCATTTATCCTCAGTGGCGACAAAGCTAGTGTCGACAACCGAGAATAGACGCCAGTTGCGAGGTGACCATAAGTCCCAAGGGGAAATGTAAGTACGTGTACGTGCACCACGAGAGGTGGAAACCAAAAGGTAGAGGCTTGAGGATCTAGGCCCTAGAGTGCAGAAGGGTACGCCCGGCCGTCAGCCAAATTTTACGTCGCACCATAGAGGCAGTTCTGCCTGTATTAGAGGAGTGGGTGCGACGGCATGATCGCCTCACACATAGGGCGACCCAGGTTCTACCGGGCCATGGGTGCTTCGGGCCATTCCTCCACCGTATAGGCCGAGAGCCTGTAGATGGTTGTCAGTTAACACTGCAGTCTTGGCACGTGAGTCACCGCAGCAGACTGACACGCTCCAACAGTGCCCAGCCTAAGCGAACGAGCGGCGGTTGGAAATGACCTCTCCCTACCAATCGGGAAGAGGCGTGAGATAGATAGATAAATTGTTTATTTGTTGTAACACACACTTTTTTTAATGCTTTTAACACACACATTATGTATAGTTGCTATTGAAATTCAATTCAATATCGAAATAAAGTTAGTTAGTCAAGAAACACACTAGGTGACACCACTGGTATTTTGTTACACAGCTTAGTAATAATTTCAACAGTTGCAACATAACAAAAGTGACAAAACAACAGAAGATAAAGATGACTAGCGTTTCAAATAGTTGCAAAGAGCTCAGTATAAACACTACCCTCAAAAGGGCAGAACACTGATTTTCAGCTTTTGCTAGAGAACGCATGAAGCGTACAGGTACGGAATGAACCCGCTCGCTTTCGGAAACAATATCTACATTAGTATAAAATACTAGCTGACCCGGCGAACTTCGTACCGCCTTAGCGTAGAGATTTTCTTAATATTTTTTTCCGTAAGAACCATCCTTGGACTTCCACAAACATTTAAAAAAAAGAATTATCGAAATCGGTTCAGCCGTTCACACGTGATGCCGTGACAACGCGAAACGGGTTTCATTTTTATATATATAGATATTCTTATGAGACAAATAACAACTGTCTACAGCATTTTTGCGCACGGATTATGCATAGCTTATTTTTATTGCTTTAATACCTAGAAATAAGAATAACAACAAAAAAAATTTCTGAATTTGCTTTTATGTGTAAAAAATAGAAAAATTCATATCAATGAATGTATGAAACATGAACATAGAGATGATTTTATTTGTTGCCAAATATATTTTTTTATTTCTTTCTTTCATTCTTTCTAATTATTAAAACACACCAAACATAGGGATTGCAATTGCTGGATCCAGCATACAGCAATCCAGCTGGATCCAGCGCCTTTTTAAACATGCTGGATCCAGCATACAGTGCTGGATCCAGCGATGCGGATCCGCAGACGTATAATTTTCATTGCTTAGTTTCGAATTGCCGCCATTTTCAAAACGGCGCGGTGACGTTGCCGTTCTGTTGTTTTGTGCGTTTAATGGCGCCTCACCGAAGTTACTGGTACGTTAGTGTGATTGAAAAATCCAAAAAAGTATGAAGAAGCAGTAAAAAAAACTGTCTATTTTCCTTTGCCAAAAAAGAATGCGATATGGCAGGAGATGAAAACTTTGTTAAAACGAGTAAATAAACAAAATGTGCAAGAAGATAAAGATATCATGGAGTTAGAAGAGAATGGTCTACATGATGTCGCAGAACCCGTTAAAATGACTTCAGGGCAAGAGCTTGAGATGGAACTTAAAAGAGAGAAGGAGAACTTTAATAAACAAAAGCCAAAGCCAAGTTTAGTGGTCAATTAGATTACGAAAAGGTACTGAAAAAAGAAATGAGCGTATATGAGACCGAACGAGTGCGAGGTTAACATTTATCTATGGTGTATGACTATTTCTTCTTCTTCTTCTTATTCGTTACGCTCTTGGCAGAGCGGTCGTGGTCATTCTACTATTCACTATTTATTGATCCTAAAACCGACCAGTGTGGAAACCGAAAGGGCATTCTCAGTAATGAATCGCAAAATGTGTTGGTAAGCGCCGACCTCAACAACGCCTGGACCAATTTTTTAAAATGTTGGTTGAAGTCCAAGTATGGTTTTTACGGCGAGAAAAATTCGAACAATGTCTGGGAAAACCCTAAAAACAGCCCTTTTTTCACGCGGGCGAAGCCGTGGGCGGAAAACTGGTTAAAAAAAAAAGTCTCAAAAATGTCGTCTTTTTATTTGCGTTCCACATTTTGCTGGATCCGCGCTGGATCCAGCTGGATTCAGGTCAATCCAGCAAAAATCCAGCTGGATTGAAAACGCCGCTGGATTGCAATCCCTAACCAAACATCCATTTAAGATTCATTCTCACGAGAGAAAATTTAAAATAGAGTCCAAATATTTATTAAAAATGAAAAGTTCTAATTTCCTGTCATGTTCCATAGAAGATTTTTCTCATAAAAATTTAACCCTATCATGCTTACAGTTTACTGGCCTTGGTAACGTCGTCTCTTAAATCCCACTATATTTTGATGAAAGCGTGCCTCTTGTTCTTGCGAATAAGCCCCCATAATTATCTATAAATATATCCCAATTAGAATGTGATGTGCATCTTTAGAGACATTCTACTATGAAGATGGAAAATTCAAATCGCTATAACTCTTTAAAAAGCAAATATTTTCGATTTGTAATCGCACTTTTTTATATAAATTTGCTTATATAATCAGAATATAATAAGTAAAATCCATGCGCAAAAAAAAAATTTTTTTTTGTTGACCGGTGTAATCTGATTGTATAGTGTGCTTACTTTCTGTGAAAGTGTTCTTTCACAGAAAGAAGCAGTGAAAAGGGGGAGCGAGAGGCCTCAGCCGACACTCCGGTTATCCGCCGCCGACACCCTGGGCGCAAGAGGACAGCTTATGGTCTCCAACTGTCCCTTCCTAACAGGCCTCGGTCGCTAGACATGGAGGTGTCTGGTGGCGGCTAAGGACGAATGCTACAGGCAACAGCCAATGGCGATGTCCCGCGTTCCATCATATCACTCATATGGATCATGGCAGAAACAGTTAGGTTTTTAGTGGGCTACCCACCTTCTGGTAGGAAGAACCCCACATAAACAACTACCTGCCCCCGCAGCTGGTGGGTATGAAATGTTATGCATTTTCCGGATAAAAAAAGAATAGTTAACAGGAAAAGTTTGTTTTGAATAGAACCGAATTGAAAAAATCTCTCACCATTAAAATTCATTTTTTTTTCTGCTGAACATAGGCTGTACAAAATATTCTCAAAATAGTAAAAAAACCTTTGATAATTTACTATTTGATAAAGAATTTACGTATTTATTATTTATTAGGACTAATGTATACCATGATTTATAATTATGGAGTCGGTGTTGGAAGATTTGAAGATTTTATAGTTTCCTTGAGCTGTCATTTGACAGCCTGGCACACTTTTACGATGGTGGATCAAAGTATTTTGGTTTGACTATAGAGCGTGAGAACACGCACACAGTCACAATTATTTTAGTGTGAATAAAAATAGCATCGAAATTACCTAAACTTGACATGCCACGCTAGACGTAAACGCTCTTAAAATTTATAAGTAGCAAGGAATATAATATTTTGGTCAGAAATAAGGTAAGCTTAAAGTACAATAGTCAAGTACCCTATACCTTAAAATTATGAAAACTAAGAAGCTTGTGTAACACAATTAGCAAATATAAATGTAAATTACAATGATTATATTTCATTTTATGAAATGTATTATTAATAGTAGAAACTGGACGATAAGATTTTTTCATTATTATTAAACAATAATTTTATACTTATTACATTCGATTACACATATATTTTTTTATCACCGAAAATACCTCATTATATTTCATTTCTCATTGTGTATAATAATAATTTTCTATGAAACACAAGATGAAATCTTTCAAAAAAATTTCACTATCCTACGAGTATACTTATCTAGGCAAACCATTTAAGTAATATGGAATTAGTTCCTTTTGCCATTCGCAACGCAATATAGATATAGATTCGTAACATTATTTAGTAAAGTTGGAACAGATCACTAGAAGTAAAATTTTCAAAATAATTGAAAAAATATTATGAAACTATTACACCGAAGAAAGGGTTTAACGTCGCGTATCATTTTCATAATATAAATTGTAATTTCGATGCGCACTTGCGTAACTTAAAGCTGAATTATGGTGATATTAATGAGTTAGGCATGGAAAGGCTGGAAGAGTTAGTAAGTGTTTAGAAGCGTTGCAAAAGCTTTTTGGTGTGCGATGATTGGTGGAACGATATGTATACCTGCCGTCTGTCCCGGTCGCCCCTACCGATTCGGTCCCGCGACCGGTCTCTGTACCGATCTCGACCACGGTCCATCGACCGGCGGTCTCGGTCGGAGAACCGGCGGTCCCTACGCGTCACCGACCGGTCTCTGGATCTTCGATGCCGCGCCATGTCCCGCTCTCTACGCCTTAGTTCCGAAGACCTGCGCTCTCTCTCCCGCTCCCTTTCTCTCTCTCTCTCCCGCTCGCGCTCCCGGATCTCCCTCTCCCGTTTCTTTTCCCGCTCCCGCTCCCGCTCACGCTCCCGCTCCCGCTCCCGCTCCGCCTCCTGCAACTTACGACGTTCCCTCTCCTTCCTCTCCCTATATTCTCGCTCCTCTAACCTCTTCTCCATTTCTTTTCGATTCTCCCTGTTTATGATTTCCCGCAGATCTTCCTCCGGCCGTTTCACCTTGTACTTATCACGCTCCGAAGACCTATCTTTACTGGTTTTGTGTTTGCTGCTCCGTTTCGATTCCTCCCGGTCCTTATGCCGCCTGTACGACGGTGACCTATCATTAAAGGATCCGTCAGTCTTATGTTTAGAGTCTCTAAAACTTTCATCATCACTTTTGTCTGAAAAATAAGCAACCAAACGAGCTTGCAGAAGCTCTTTCTGCTTCATGAGCTCTTCCAAATTCAAATCATCTTCAATCATAGTCAACTCTGGACTAGCACAATCTTCCTGATAGTTTTCTGTCTCCGAATTCGAAGATATAATTTCTAAAGCGTCATCTTTGTCGATGGATCTTTTTGAGTGATTGTTTCGACTACTACTTCTAGGTTTTGCAGATGCGTCACCGTTTTTGGTTTTCACGGAGCCAGAGCCGAAGGAATCGGAGAGCGGCGAATGTAGGGAGCCGTGCTTCAACGAAGCTTTACATTGCTTTGACTTTTTGATCAGTTCCTCAACGTCTGAGAGAGAGGTCTCGCTTTCGGGCTCGGGTTTGGGGCTTTTGTGTTTTTCCTTTTTGGACTTCTTCTTCTTTTTGTATCCTTTTTCATCACCATTGTCTTCTCTTTTCCTTTTCTTGTGCTTCTTGTTTTTCTTCTTCTTCTTGACTTCTTCATCAATGCTCTCTCCTGTGGTCGACTTCTCCGATTCAGGTTTTGTTCTGAAACAATTCACACGACAGATTGTACTTACAAGCGAGGGCTCCACACTCTCCGGGACATCTTCATTTCCATTGACAACATAATGAACAACTCTGCAATAGTGAATGTTGATAAATGTTTGGTTTATAGCAACCGATCAAAAACGCAGTTCCTAATGTTCCGAGCAGATAAGCGGAGCGCTAGGTGCAGAAATTAAATTTTACTTTTGCTTTTTTCTCAGCCTTTCTACATGGAACACTTAAGAAATAAGAGTTACTATACTCGCTTGGTTTTTACGTTAGATCCGAGGAGTTGTATTGATATATTTATAGTGAAATCCATGTTGTTCATTGTGATGTTGTATGGAAGTGCCATTTTAAAAAAATTAAGTCATTTTGTGGGAAAAAATATTACATAAACATGTTTTGTTGTGGTTTTGTAAAATATCGATGGGTTGACATCAAAACTGACATATTTTGATTAAAAACCATAATGCAAGAAGAACTGTCAAGATCCTACAAGGTAGGAGTCAAAAAGTTTTAATAAAATATATTCATCATGCGCACCGTCTTGCACCGCCGATTTCGGATTATACTCATATTTACAACTTACCTCCATCCTTTAAAGATGGACCCATACACGAAACGGCATGAAAAATTGGAACAATGTTTCTGGTACAGCCCTTCATGAGCTGCTAAGCATGTGTGCAAGTCTATGGTGCAAGTCGACCTTCAAATCGTTTAGAAACGCAGTAGGTCAAAAAAGGGAGTTATGTATCAAAATGTTGCTAGTGTTTACTCATACTATCTTTTGTTAGCATACCTAAGTGAATCGAAAGACCTAGTAAGTAGGTAAAATTTTCCAGACTGGGAGAATCAGCTATGTTCTTGGCAACAAATATAAAACATAGCCACGATAGCCGAACGTGAAGAGGTCGGAGTGGCCGACTAATTTGTGCAATACAAATTGCTAATAATCTTTTTAAAAAAAAACTATATTTTAAACTTTGTACCTACATACATGCTTATATAGCACGTGAACGCAACACTGGCTAAGGCGGTTATCACACTGCGCCGGGCTCCGCCGCGGAGCGCGTGATTTTCATATAAAAAATCACGCGCGCGGACGCGTGGTCAGTGTGAAGTGCCGCGCGTGTTTTCTGTACAAACTGAGGTACTTGCATACAATAATCTGTCGCCCCGCCCTCCGCGGCGGAGCGCGGCGCAGTGTGATAACCGCCTAAGCCTTATCTGTAAATTTCTTGTGTCAGTGCGCATGCATTTTACCTATCTCGAATAGTCTCGAATCTGATGTCAAGGAGATACAATGTATTGTAACACTACTAGACGATAAAATCAATATGTAATTCCTTGACATGGTTATAAGAGAAAATCAATAGTTTTGAAGCAAGGGTGTTTGTGGGCGGCAGACGGCCGTGGGCGAAAGCTCTCACTTCTAAGTATTTTAAGAAATCATCCCAAGTAATATTTACAATATAGGACAAGCAATAAAAATGTTATCGCATCTATTTGGCTTTCAAATATTGCTACTTTTTTATTGCTACGTTTTATGTTGTCTTCGAGAGACAATCAATGAGGGCTATCGTTTTTATACTTAACAGTTGGCACCCCTGGCGATTGACAGGACTTTACTCTACAGTGGCGCCATCTTGATGAGTGCAAACTGGTGAGCGCTAAAACGATAGCTCTTCATTGCTGAACTTTTTCCAGCAAACTCTCTTCCTGGCTCAGTCTACAAATCTTTGGGCGAGACTGGCAATGCCTTGTCTTTTCCGTCGATTGTACTGTAGTCCACCTTCTCCACATAAGGCCTGTGCGAGTTCGTTTGCATGAGTTTCCAGTTTCTCCTGGTATTTCAGGCTTGCCTGTACTAATTCCTCACGAACAGTGTTTATGCCTAGGTCAAGATACATGTATTTGTTGCTAATACATTGGGGTATGCTGAGCATGGTTCTAAGTGCTTTACTTTGGAATCTTTCTTGTATAACACATCACACACAATAACATCGCAATGCAAGATACTTAAACATAGGAAATAGGAGGTACTCACTCTTTGCCCATTGCTGAAGTTTCCCTTTCACTTATTTATACCAAATACCGAAATCTGTAACAAAGAAAACAACTATAAGCCAAGAGTAAATTGAAACAGGTTTTAAGCTTTAAATCTATATTAATATTATAAATGCGAAAGTAACTGTCTGTCTTGCTTTCACGCCTAAACGACTAAATCGATTTTGATGAAATTTGGCATAGAGATAGTTTGAGTATCGAGAAAGGACTAGGATAGTTTTTATCCCGGTTTTTTAAACAGGGACGCGCGCGATGAAGTTTTTCTGTGACAGGCAAAATTCCACGCGGGCGAAGCCGCGGGCGGAAAGCTAGTTAACCCGGCGAGCGTAAGGTTGGGTGTGGTACACCCAGACCTTGAAAAATCGATTAATATTTTAATAACGAATTGTTGTTATGCTTCGTGCGCTTGAGTAGCTGCGCGGAGGGGCATACGGAAGCGTCCCTTGCCACTGTTTCAGGCGACCGCCGCCCGAGGTATGCTGAGGACGAGGTTGAAGCTGTCCGCGGGTGCGTGACACCCGCCTTACGCTACTTGTAATGAATTTGATCAAACACATTTTATTTTATTTTTATTATTTTATGGATTTTTTTGGTTTTTCTTCAGGCTAAAGATCTAGAATGTCTTACGAAGATTACACCGATCAACAAAAAAAAAAATTTTTTTTGCGCATGGATTTTACTTATTATATTCTGATTAT
This sequence comes from Ostrinia nubilalis, assembly GCF_963855985.1. Classification (NCBI taxonomy): domain Eukaryota; kingdom Metazoa; phylum Arthropoda; class Insecta; order Lepidoptera; family Crambidae; genus Ostrinia; species Ostrinia nubilalis. The sequence goes on along the minus strand of NC_087119.1, from coordinate 23,278,770 downwards.
GTAAGCAAATGTATATAAAAAAGTGCGATTACAAATCGAAAATATTTGCTTTTTAAAAAGTTATAGCGATTTGAATTTTCCATCTTCATAGTAGAATGTCTCTAAAGATGCACGTCACATTCTCATTGGGATATCTATATTATAAAAGAAAGTCGTGTTAGTTACTCCACTTATAACTCAAGAACGGCTGAACCGATTTAGCTGAAAATTGTCAGGGAGGTAGTTTAGAGCCAGGAGAAGGACATAGGATACTTTTTATCCCGTTATTTATTGCCATTAAGGCGGAACAAAGTTCGCCGGATCAGCTAGTTTATAAATAATTATGGGGGCTTATTCGCAAGAACAAGGGGCACGCTTTCATCAAAATATAGTGGGATTTGAGAAACGACGTTACCAAGGCCAGTATACTGAAAGCATGATAGGGTTAGATTTTTATGAAAAAACTCTATTTTAATTTTTCTCTTGTGAGAATGAATCTTAAATGGATGTTTGTTATGTTTTAATAATTAGAAAGAATGAAAGAAAGAAAGAAAAAAATATATTTGGCAACAAATTAAATCATCTCTATGTTCATGTTTCATACATTCATTGATATGAATTTTTCTATTTTTTACACATAAAAGCAAATTCAGAACAATTGTTTGTTGTTATTCTTGTTTCTAGGTTATAAAGCAATAAAAATAAGCTAAGCATAACCCGTGCGCAAAAATACTGTAGACAGTTGTTATCAAATAGATTATCAGGTCTTTTCAATCAAACTGAATTCAGTTCTTCCGACAAGTCTGGTAGTGACCACAATATTGATAATGTCAACGAAAGAAATTTTGAAAGTGACAAAGGAGTAGGAGATGTATGACGAAGGGCAGCATGAAGGATTGATAGAGAATAATGGCGAATGCAATGGTAGTTATTTGTTGGGAAAACATGGAACAAAATGGTTCACAGTACCAAAAACTCGTCTGTAAAAACTGCACAAAATCTCAAAACGAATTAAGTATTTTTTTTATTAGTTTGATTATCCATTTTTAGTGTTATTTTGTTCTTATGTTGAGTCTATTTAAAGAAAAAATAGTCTTTATTGTTTTTGTTTTCATATTTTTGACAAAAAATCATAAACATGTGAAATTACTAATTATTGTAAGTTCTAATTATTAATTTTCTTAATTTCTTAAATAAATAACATTGCTAAATTATTTATTGTAATTTGTTTCTTAAATAAGTTCAAAATATAACTAAATATCAGTTTAATATCAAAGAAAATAGATATTTAAAATAATAGTGTATAATAACCACACAATCACGATCTGGGTGTGCTACACCCACCTAGCGCTTTTTGTTACTTTTTCCAACCTTACGCTCGGCGGGTTAAATATAATATGTAACTAAATAGATAAATAAGTGTAAGTTACATAAATAGCAACAAAAAATTAAAATTATGATGTAATATATAATTGTATGTTGCAATGATGACATAATATTGAGAATAATTCTAAAAAAAGGAAATGATATACACATTCTGTAAATATTAATGTGATAGCCCACTAAGAAGATGGGGGCTTCGTAATGAGCCCCATGAGTCAGTTATGAGGAAAAAGACAAGAGTTTGGACTGCAAATAAGTTGGTTGTGTCCCCAACTTGTAACTGCCAAACTACAGTGGCAATGTGTGCTATGCACTATTGCAAATTACTCGGGCTACATTTATTAATGTTTCGACTGTTATTCCGAGTATTATTGTATATTTTGGTGTGTTTTTGATCTAGAGACCAGTCAACGTGCTTCACATTATTTAATAATAAACAAACAATTAACGGGCATACATATCAGTGTGCCACCAGGCCATTAAAATAAAGACAAAAGTACAGAAAATTAAATAATAAGTAGGTACATTCGCAAAATTATGTTGATACATTAGAAATGTCTGGTTGTGTAGCTTACACAGGCATCAGACTATAAGCTGCCACCCTACTCTCGAAGCTATCTCAATGAAATTGGAAAATAGTTTTATGAGACTCTTAAAAGCCAAGGGTTACTGAAAATTCTAGTCCACTGTTACAAACCTACTTACTTGCCTGAGAGTAGGGTCAGATGTGGCATATGTAGTGGATTTATTTAAGTGGATTGACAGATCTCAAAATTAATAGGAAACAGTCGCAATTTGAAGCTGTTTTAACTTGTTTTAGGTTATGTTATAACAAGTCACTTTGCATTTAATAGTTTACAGTTGAATTGTTATTCGTCTTCCGACACAACAAGAACCTTAAGCGATCGAAAATGCCGCTTGACCATCAATGATATAACACCAGCTTCGCAAGTAAGACACGCAAACTGAGCCATGGCGCTAACATGGAATTTTTTTACGGATTCATTTCATTGTCAAAATTTAACGTAGCATGCTTCACTGAGAATTGCAAATAACATGTTTAAACTATTGTTATAAATAAGTTTAATATTAATTACACACAAAAAATATGATTCTTCTGCAAACAGTGTCAACGCAAATACTTTTGAAATGTAATGGCAGCAGGACAAATGTTCTCCACGAAAGTATTATAGAAATGAAATTTGTCGAGTGATTTATGATCCTATATAGGATAAATTAGAACTAAATCTGGAATAAAGAATAAATTGAAAAAAAATCCAAACGTGACATTTACCGTACAACAATCACAGGAACATTTATATTTTTTTTCACTGAATGAATGCATGCACTTATTTAGATAGCAAAGATATAACTTTAATTCGTAGCCAAGAACTAGCTCAGTTGTAACTCTGAAAATCGCATATATAGCCATTGCATTTCCGTAAATGTTTGTTATAGTCAATGACTATGAAAAAATAAAGCTGCTTGTTTATGCTCACTTGGCTTGGCCTTGGCACTTGGCTTCCATAACTTCTTGACTGACGCCAATGCGCCATGTTTGTGTTTTTCGGATTTGGCAGAAAAAGCACGTCTACGATAATTCTCTGAAATGTTTTTGTAAAAACACTAAATACGTAGTTATTTCATATTCTTCTTCAAGATTAGTTTACGTTTAAAAGTGTAAAAACATATTTTAACCCAGAAATACATAGCACCAACCACGACTTTGAAAACTTGAAACTAGTTTGGTGAGTTTTTGTGTTGTGCTTGAATGCTTCATTTACCCAGATTTACATCATAATCTCGTTTGGTGTTACACACCTAAATCGGTGATTATTGTCGTCGTTTACTTATTATCTTATTATTTTGTTGCAGGAATATTATATTTTTCGAAGAAGATGCCTACTATACGGAGGTTCTGCTGCGATGACGAGACTGGCGAAATTATGACTTACATGGTAAACGATGAAACTGGTGAGCCTTTCGTAGAGAATGACTCTCCTGTGCACAGTGGATCGAGAAGAATACAGCAAAGAGCAGAGACAGTCAAGAATGCTAAGTTTCCGAAAGGGTATATTACTAAAACAAAGAAGTTTCAGTCTTTGAAAGAGCGCATCATTGCTGGTTCCAACATATTCAGCCACAGACTTCTCCTACTACCGACATTGACCGTATTTCCTGCATATGTGTGCACTTTTATTGTTATGTTAGAAGTATATCTTCATTTGTGTTGTCATAAACACAACAAACATTTGAAAGATCCGAATTTGTACTATCGCAGCCCTTTTCACATGATAACCAGCACCTTTTGTGGTGTGTGTCGAGACTGTGACACTGCTTCGCGGATCGGCCAGCTTCAAGACCAGAGACGCAGTCGATATGATTACTTTAGGAGCATTGCCATTTAAATATGCATGAAATATTACTACAAAAGACAAGATTTAATTAGTGGTTGCGGTAATATAAATGAATAGCAAAATCATTTTCAGATCAAACGATTCTAAACCATTATTGTAATGTAAAATTTGAAAGATTTGACAAAAGAAGTTTACATGTTAAACTTCCTTAACAGTTGAAAGTAGAAACATTTGCAACAAAACAATTATTTAAAAGCAGCCTACCTATACAGTATAGTCCATTTAAATGATAAGTCTGTTTTAGTCTTCCATAACATATATTTTGTCCTATTGAATTAAATTAATGATATTTTTGTGCCTGTATCTTATAGTACATAGTTTAGTAAAAAAGTTTGGCTGTGATGTCATAAATTTTTTAAAACTTGCTAATATCAATGTTAACTATGTAGATTTAGCAAGGTGCTGGGTTAATAAAATCTCTCGGTATTCTAGGTAACGACAATGTAGCATTTGTATATGTATGGAGTTTAATGTAGTAACGAGAAACTATAGTAGTAGATAGGTTAGTACATAAAGTATTAAGATACCTATTTAGCTTGTAACTTGAAACTGCAAGTGCGAATTCATAACATTCGATTAATGTTACTATGTCTCCTCAAAATGTGAAATTCCCCTAGGTAGCTAATAAATATTAAGCTCATTAAAATCATTATAATTGTTGAAATTCTGATAATTTAATATTGTGATTCTAGAAAGTACATGACATATTATTAAAACGGTGTTGGTGTTTAAAACTTTTAATGATCTGGTATTGTTAGGATATTTTTGTCATTTATTGATATTATTAAGTGTATTTTACTGCTAATAAAGGTTTTATTGATAATAAATAGTTGTTTATCTGAGATATGAAATGAAAATAGCATTCCTTGTCCACTCATGGAGCAATTTGAAAAGGAGTACAAAGTAATTCTCATAAAGTCGAAACTTATATTCTCATGGCTACATCATAAGTGTATGATGAGTTATGTAGGTATATATTTTGTATTAATATATTATAATATTTTATGTATTATATTAGTATAAGTTTTTTTTTGTATTTGTACTATTTTGCACCGCCTACTTAAATTCTCTGTTTTGTCTAATTTTCTGGTTAGCTGGAAGAGAATGCCACATGGCATTAAGCTCGCCTGTTGTACCACTGTTATTTATGTGTGCAATAAAGATTTTAAATAAATAAATAAATAAGTGTCTTTTTTCAGTGATGCGTGCAGGTCGCATGCAGGCTACCCGCATAACTGCATTTAATTATTTTTACGATTACGCGGGCTACTTGCATGCAACCAGCACCGTGATTAAATACTGGGTACGCCACAGATTAGTTAGAGAGACCAGGATCCGCATGCGTACCGAAATCCCCATCACAGGAAAAAGGCACTTAATTATGCTGACCAAATCTTGTTTTGCTTGTATGGAAATAACTAATGAGATGCACTGCCTGGATTAGATATGCGATATGCGAGCGTATTTTTTATTATACTTATTGACGAAATAGGTTTATGACACTGTTATATTACAAAATGGCTCACTTGTATCACAGACTTGTATTGGGAAAAATTCCTTGAAAGTACCCACTATACAGGGTATCCCAAAAACAATGGATAACCCTGTAGCCATCGATAGGCCTCGCCATGGTCTCCCTAACGTCAAATTTTGACCCCAGTAAAAATATCACCGTTTTCAAGATTTTTAAGTTTTTGTGCATTTTTAGAAAATTGCCACCTGCGATTACTTTTTCTCATGCCATTTCTACAAATGAGGATACTTTTCAATCTAGTTTTTTTCCTTATCACAAGGGATAGTTGAGCTATCAAAAGAAAATATTAAAGTTCAACAAACTAGTTTAAAAGTATGAAAATTTTAAGAAATTGCAGAGAAGAAGGAAAAATTAATTTATTGTCTTGCACTTTTGATCAGCCGTCGTGTAAAAAAAATGTAGGAAGACCATCGTGCCCATTACCTTAAAAACTTCCTTGGTTAATTGACATTCTAAAAAGGTATCACAAGCCTATGTATTCTGTATTATTTTTATCTTATGGCTACTTTTTAGCGTAGGAATCAAGTGGCAACAGGGTTCAAGTGGAGGCTACGTACCGGAAAGCGCATCGTAGGACGTCCACCTACAAAGTGGACCGACGACCTCATAAAGGTAAGCAGGAAGGTGCTGGATGCAGGCCGCTACCAAGCGGTCATTATGAAAATCATTGGGGTACAGGCCTATGTTCAGCAGTGGACGTCCTATGGCTGAAATGATGATGATGATGATGATAAAATATTGCTTTATTAAAATTCCTACGCTAAAAATTATCCATTTGTATTTAATGCCACTATGCAGTCCTAGTTTAACTATTACGAGAAAAACTCATTTTTGCAGTTTTCATACTAGTTGCTATTCAAGTAGCCATAAGATAAAAAAAAAACATACGGGTCGAATTGAGAACCTCCTCCTTTTTTTGAAGTCGGTTGAAAATAATACAGAATACATAGGCTTGTGATACCTTTTTAGAATCTCAATTAACCAAGGAAGTTTTTAAGGTAATGGGCACGATGGTCTTCCTACATTTTTTTACACGACGGCTGATCAAAAGTGCAAGATAATGAATTAATTTTTCCTTCTTCTCTGCAATTTCTTAAAATTTTCATACTTTTAAACTAGTTTGTTGAACTTTAATCTTTTCTTTTGATAGCCCAACTATCCCTTGTGATTAGGAAAAAAACTAGATTGAAAAGTATCCTCATTTGTAGAAATGGCATGAGAAAAAGTAATCGCAGGTGGCAATTTTCTAAAAATGCACAAAAACTTAAAAATCTTGAAAACGGTGATATTTTTACTGGGGTCAAAATTGGACGTTAGGGAGACCATGGCGAGGCCTATCGATGGTTACAGGGTTATCCATTGTTTTTGGGACACCCTGTATAATAGTAGTCTTTGGTACCCACATTTTAAGTCTAATGAAGTGACCATGCTCAAGATGCCTTAGAGATTTGCGAAGGGACAACTTAGGAAGGTATAAATGAAATCTGTAACACTCAAGATCTCGTACAAGATTAATGCAAACGTTTTCTGCCGAATTCTCCCTAACCCACCCAATATCATGTTTTATATTCTTTGCCTTGGGTTAATTAACACTAAGTGTTTTGTTTACTTGGTTACATGGCCTTTTTTTATAGGTCCATGCTTGTGTAATTATATAATTTTATGTACCTTGGAAGAGTTATCGATTGTTGGTCTAATGGCGGCCGCTGCGGAAGCGAAAGTAATGAAATAAAGACCACTCAGGTGCGTGGGTGGTCTCTCAGGATCACATCGATCAATACCTTCGAGATAGAGGGTTGTTATATGCCTAAACTTTTTTCCTACCATCTTTATATCTAAATTATTATTTAAATACAGGGTGACTTGTAGTGATTGACATCCATGCTATAGCAATATTTAGTCCCAACCACCACCCTGAGTACTGTGACGTCACTCTGTGTGGCTGCTGACGTCACTGCGAGCAGTGGCAAGCTCCAAATGAGGATTTACAACCAATTTATTAAAGTTATGTTAATGCCTGGGCAAAAGTCAACCATTTATGATTATTTTAATTTTAATTACTTAGTATGGAAAAATCATACGGAGACAGCTTTATTTCTAAATCAGATAACATTTAAAAGTTAGGTAATAATTTGAGTTATTTATTCAAAGTCAAAATTTTTTAATGTAGAACTTAGGAACTGTCTAGGGCGCGCTTAAACACGTCCGAAATAAGCTTGCCCTACCAGTACCACCCCACTTCGGGATAACATGGGCTGGTGCTGAGAAGTGGTGGAAGAAACTCAATCACCGTTGTCGGCCTATATTTCAATGAAATTCACCAAATAGGTACTTCGTAATAAGTGCGAGCTAGCCAGGTAAAGTCACGCACTCTTGTGCCTTATATTAGGATTTTATTTTTAACGTAATGGGGATGAACTTTTTAGTTAATTATTCCCCATTATAAGCTCCACTTGGCGTTAACGGGGATTAGTGAACTTTTTGTTCACGGGGATTTTCAACGGGGAATAGTGGAATAAGCTCAGATCATAGAAGGGAATAATAAGCCAGTAAAACGCCTTTATGTCAAGTAACTAAAGTACTAATCTTGCAGTTTCAATATCAGTAAGAAAGAAAGAAGCCTTATTTTTCTTACAGCACAAGCTCAGAACTGAGTCTCAAGGTGTAAAGGACTCCTTTGCAGACAATTTTAAAAAAATCCATACAACAAAATAATTAGGTCTTATAAGTTGAAAGGACATTGTCAGAAACCGCCTAAAAAACCGCCCAAAAACATTAACCCATCATAATTATTTTCTATTTTTTTTAATACATTAAGCACCCTTTCATTCTAATGGACACTTAAGCATTGAAAAATTAAATAAATAAGTCTTTTAACGTTTATTCTATAATACTATTACAACTTCCGGACGTTTTGGTGCGTGGCATGGTCTAAAACCTATCAAGTTCCATAATTTTTGCCGATAAAATCTGTACGAGGCATTACCGTACTTTATTGCTGGGAGTCCATGTATAGTGATGTTCCTGCGGCCATCATAGACAATAAAATATCGATTTTGAAAATAAAATAAATCGATTAAACTGCTTTGAAGACTAGATTTGCGTTAAAAGCTAAAAAGATATTGACAGTTTGACACTATTACAAGAAGATATCTAAAGTGTCCAACTGGTCGAAGGTCGTAAATAAAATAAAAATAATTAGGACCATAAACTGATATTCATGGTATCATAACTGTAAAAGTGTCAGAATCCGATGTTGAATCCAATGCCAGTTGAAGTGTGAGAAACATATATATTTTTTTTTTATGTGACAGGAGGCAAATGAGCAGACGGATCACCTGATATCAACCTAGTATAGTTGCCAGTCTCTCATAATCTATGCCAATGAGGGTTTTCGCGATTGAAAAATCCGCCAGATGGCAATACGTAGACGTGAGGTCCAAATGCTGCATGATTGGTTATTTTTGACATGACATTGACAGATATCCACCAATCATGCAGCATTTGGACCTCGCGTCTACGTATTGCCATCTCGCGGATTTTTCAATCGCGAAAACCCTCATTCATAGCACATGTATAATAATAGACCAAATGAACTTTTATAGATTGTGAAAGAGAAGATAGATTTTATTATTTTACTAGCTTTCCGCCCGCGGCTTCGCCCGCGTGGAATTTTGTCTGTCACAGAAAAACTTTATCGCGCGCGTCCCTGTTTCAAAAACCGGGATAAAAACTATCCTATGTTCTTTCCCGGGACTCAAACTATCTCTATGCCAAATTTCATCAAAATCGGTTGCGAGGTTTAAGCGGGAAAGCGTAACAGACAGACAGACAGACAGACAGACAGACAGAGTTACTTTCGCATTTATAATATTAGTTGGGATTAAAATCTTGCCACGAGGTAGTTTTTCAGTAGAAACCAGGATTGGATAATCGCTACAGGCAAGTATCAGAACATTTTATAAATATTTTTAATCGATTATATCCATGTGAATCGTTTTAATAAATTGTCATTTTACTTTTTCAATTAAAACTTTTTCAATCCCTAGTCTTGTCAAACTGTCATAATGTCAACAAATTATAAATGTCACGTCATTTGACTCAATTTCAGTCTTCTGTGCGTTTATTGTATTTTTATTTCAATGAAATAGTGCTAAAGGGTTAGTACTAAAACTGAAAGCCTTTTTTCAGAAAGAAAACCAATGTGGTGCCCTTATTATTCATGCTGTTTGAAAGTTACAAGTCAGTGATACAGAGTTGCCGACATTATAACTCCGTAGTGATACCATACCAAAGAAGAAGTTTTCCTAAACACTTGTGTTGTTTTTATATGTGATCGAATAAAAAGGATTAATTCTACTGCTCAAATGGAATAACTTATCCCAAGAGACCGAATATAAAAAAACCTCTCCATAGAAATTATCACCATCACGAGGATGTGAATTTTTTTGAGAATTTGATATTGGTCCTGTAAGAAAAGTAGTTGTATTTCAGTAGTAGAATCAACCCTTCTTGTTTCATCAGCAAGAGTAACTATAAAAACGCCCTGTAGGTAGGTATTATTAAGCTGAAGAGTTTGTTTAGTGTCAAAGACTGTCACACAGTGTAACTTAAATTGGCATATTATGATAATGAACATAAAACCTTAAATAAATATTTATGTTAATATTTTTTCTATTTATTTATTTTCCCAAAGCTTCACAGTGACAGCTGAAACAGCAATACTGTTGTAAAACTAAACTTAGAACAACTGTTACAAATATTTTACAAATTAAAATAAAACCGCATGTTGCTTTACTTTCTCGTATAGGTAATAAATGTAATTAATGGCTAGATTATTAATGTTACTTTGTTACCCTCAATAGTGAGGAGATCTTATAAAATGGTAACCCTGATTTTCATTGTCTTTCAAGTGCTCTTTCTTCGCATAGGCTTCTGTGATTTGGCCAAGGGCCACACACATTGCGATAACATTATGCGACATTGATTTGACAGCAGCGGAGTGAAGTCTTGCGACTATGCAAAATGATACCCTGTAATCGTAGCGCATATAGACATAGACGGGGCGGGGCACATAGCTCGTAGAGCTGATGGCCGCTGGGGCAGGAAAGTTCTTGAGTGGCGACCACGAGCCGAAAGACGTAGCGTGGGCAGGCCTCCCACTAGGTGGACCGACGATCTGGTGAAGGTCGCGGGAGGTGCCTGTATGCGAGCGGTGCAGGATCGGTCTTCGTGGAAATCCTTGGGGGAGGCCTTTGTCCAGCAGTGGACGTCTTTTCGGCTGAAACGAACGAACGAACGATACGTATTACCACTATTTACCAGACATTACTATTTATTGCATACTCGCCGGATTACACGTAGGAGCACGCGCGTAACAGCTTCGGCCTTGCATTATTATAAGATCTTGTTCCGCCCTTTTACGAACTTCCTCCGTGAGGATATCCCCGCCGAATTCTATGATGAACCTATCAAAAGTCATATTCTGCAATGTCAACCCACCACAAGGTGGACCGACGACCTGATAAAGGTAGCGGGAAGGCGCTGGATGCAGGCCGCTACCAACCGTGCGATGTGGAAGTCATTGGGGGAGGCCTATGTTCAGTAGTGGACGTCCTGTGGCTGAAATGATGATGATGATGAAGAAATGAATGAAAATGACAAATCTTCGAACGTTTAAAATACCGTGCCAAAGTAATCATATAATTTTGGCACCTTAATAACTATTGCCGTTTTTGTTGTAAAGATCATGCAGCGCTACTTGCGGATATTATTGGAAAGAAAACTATGTGGGCTCTAGATCTGAAGCCGCTTTAACGAACACGAAGTGCTCATACAATGCGGCGTATTTTCTTCCAGTCTTTAGTCAGGACTTTAGTCGAATTAAAACCCCGGTTGAACGTGATATAGCCGCACTAGAATACGATGCTTTTTTGCATAATCGCAAGACTTCGTTCCGGTGTCGACCGAATGTTATCATGATGTATGTGGCCCAGGGGTTACCGTAGCCGCTAAGGTTTGAAACTTCTTGCTTAAAATATTGTAGTCTTTGGCATAGACTACGATGGTAGTCATGGAGATAGGAGTTTGTTATCTCGTGTCAGATGTAAATGGTGAAAAGAAAACTCATGATTCGTGGTATTTTTATGTAATATGTAGGTATTTTATAAAAGTGGAACCCCGAGTGATCTCCAAAACCCATTCTATTATTATATACGATTCGGCTTCGATATCTATAATACAATAGGAGTTTATTTCATGTGTCAGATGACAAGGGTGGAAACAACCTACGATTCATGTTGTTTATTTACGTGCAATATGTGGGCATATTGTAAAAGTGGAATGCCGAGTTGTATTTCTAAAACTTGTTCTATTATTTTATACTATTTGGCTGCGACTCGGCGTGACGACAATACAAAACATTTTTCGCGAATCGGTGTTCATACATTCACACAATATATTAGACGCCATGTTGTCATAAACGACATATTATAAAATCGCTGTGATTTAATATTCTTAATCATTAATTTTATGGCAAGTGTCCATCAGGAATCATTGTTCTTACACACAGAATCGTATTATTTCGCTTTCGGGTAGTAATATGTCAAAATTGTTGGTTCTTTAGGCGAACAATGTATGGAGAACGAACATTGTCCTTTGCCTAAGCATATACGTAACTAAATTGTCTGCATGATCTGTATCAACTCATACTCATACCTAGGCCTGTGCCAATGAATAAACCCAAATTAATAAGCCAATTAACGTTAGGGTTAGGTACGCTATATTCCCATACCTATATGCCTTGTCTCGACAGCAATATTAAAAAGTTTTTCGAGGAAAAGGTAAGAAATAAAAAGCGAATGTGAAAAATACAGATTATTTATTCAGTATACATCTAAGCTGCGATATAGTAACACAATGAATGCATGTCGTGATAACACAGTAATAGCCGTCAGACTACCAGAAATAATAATTTAGCTTTCGGTGTGCGTCGATAACAAACACAAAATTTGATTCCAATAGATCGTTTAGAACTTACACCAATTTTTCTCTGACTAAAGTCACCACTGTGTTGTAATTAAATAATAGCGAACTGATATTACAAAGATTTAGTGGTAAATATTTACCGCATAATGAAATGTGTTTACAATACACAGGGCTAGAATGATATCAGTCCGCTTAGAAACATACACAAACACCAATACTCGTAGCGATTATAGCAACCTAGAAATGCATGTGATTATTTTGGCTTCTATCTACTTTATAACAAGTATATTACTGACGTCATTTCAATATTTACATACAATAAGGTTTCACGATTACAAACAGCTGGCTGGATTACAACCTATGTAATCTGTCTTGCTCTCTGCCAATCACCAATAACGTTTTGATTTTGAGTGGTACCTTAATTAAAGAGACATATAAAGATAAATGCTCTTAAAGTTTATACTGAGCATACAAATACAGACATAGAAAAAGTTGTAAACAATTAAATATCGGTTCCGATAATGTGACACTTACATCGACGTGAGTGTAACATTCAAAGCCCTAGTCACACACATTAATTTTTTTTTTCATGAAAGTCAACGGAGTCTATGAATCCACAACACATATTTTGAAGTCTTACTATCTATGTAAATCACAAGTTATAATCTGAGTGATATACAAGAAATATATAGTACGTAACTAAATAAATCTATAACACTGTCTGTATTGAATGCGTTTAAATCATTCGAAAAAGCAATTAGATACTTTGGTTATACTTTCTGAACATAAGCAAACTGAATGTTACAAGTAATTGAAAATATATTTTTTTCATTAAAATTATGACATCAAGTACTTCCAGTTAAAATTAAGATTTTTCAATATTTCTGAAATTGACGAATTAATAAATAAATGTTTGTAAAACAGAATGTTGCTGTGCTTAAACCGGGTCTATGTTTGAGACTATACAATATATTGTTAAAGACCTTATGTACAACGTAGAATGCAGTAAAGATATTGAATTGAAAGATTTATAATTATTTCCAAATCATCAATAAGAAATAAATTTGAATTTGAATTTGAAAAAATGATATTTAGGAAAAGTCAAGTAGGCCGAGGGTGCAAATTTAGGCTGCTAATAATATTATGTGAATCACTAATGTATACAGACACTTTTACAATCATTCGTGGCCGTAACATTATTTAATTATAACAAAGTTATTTTAAAGGCCTGTAGCGCCGCGTTACACACAAGGTAATTATTATTATTTAACCTTTTATTATAAACTATTGTTAATTCCGCTGTTTTAATAAGAAAAAATCATCAACGCGGCTTGACATCCTCGTAAAAGCATGAAAAGTACTATCAAATACTTCATGTATACCGTCAATAACAAAGTATAAAAAATAACAAAACAAATGTTACACAGAGGATCAACATGCAATAATATAAATTGGAGATATTCCAAGATTTTTTCAATAACATCATATTAAATAAATTGTGAATGAGTCACAAGCGATTTTGAACAATTTTTGCACTGAGAAGGGTATTTCGTGATGTTTAAATTCCTTACTATTCAAATTGTTTAATGCTGTTAAAAAACAAGTAAAAAAACTAAAGATTTATTATGTCTACATTTAAATTTCAATTAAATTAAATTCTGACAAATAATTTGAAATAATGAAGTGCTTAATTCTTTTCGCTGTATAATTTTCGGCAGTGAACAGGCATATCTTTGCTACTCAAAGTAAACCTACATTTATACGAACCTATAACGAACGCTATTGGTATATTTTCAGAGATATAACCCTTATCACACCTTGATCATTACTAGTTAAGATATGTTCACATTTATAAGCGATGTGGAACATATAAGTAATACCACACGCCACGTGACTATATCTTGACTTCCAATCCCTGTAGATTGATAAAATACTTTTATATTTTGAGTATGTTCTTATTCCTAAAACTTTACTATCCATAACCCATCAGTTGGTTTATCAAGATGGTGAGAAATTCCATTATATAAAAATGTCATCAGAGAGGAATAATAATTTTAGAAAAAAGAATTTTGCCATCCATCGCGGTCTAAATGCTTTTCAAAACTTAACTAAGAGGAATTCAACAATGATATTTGAAAATTTACTTGTTTCCAAATATAAAAGCACCACATTACATGATCACGACCTCCTCTGATGCGCCTACGAAGGGACATCACATACTACCAATCCATTCAAATTGACGACTCGTAAATTATAATGGATTATAAGAAAAAAAAGTATATTAAATCCATGATCGTTTAATCTCTCGTAAAAATAAGTTGGATTTCCTCTTTTAATAGGGGAACACTGAATGTCATGAGAGTTGTTTAGGCTAATTCATCATTATAAAAAAATATTCAACTATGATCATTTTAACAATGAAGAACCTAAGGCTTCTAAATGGTTCATTGTATGGTCATTCTATTTTTTCATTTAATTTAATTGAAATCATCATTCAATATAATTTTATTTAATTGAAAACAATTGAATTATTTTATCAAGACGCCAGGATTTTAAGCATCGCTAAATTGTTTTAAGGTCCTACCTCACTGGGATGGCTTAGCGTTATCTAGTGAGATGGGACTCCTAACACCTAATATCGTACCCAAAGATTATTATATGCCCATTACTTTAAACATAAATAGTTTTAAAATAATGCACAATAGTGTAGGCATCGTGCCCTCCATTCCGCCCATACACTCAATATAATTTTCTTATAATCTGCCATGTTTAGGCAAGAAAAATCACGATAGCTATAATAAAAAAAACATTAGCTAAGTATAGTAAATGTTACTAAACTAAATTTGCCTAGTTTGTTAAGTATTTAGTTGCATCATATTAGAACCCATTATGTCATGGAATTTATGATAATGAAATAAAATTGGCTATTAATGTCTTAATACACGAGTCATTAAAGAAACAGTTAAACATTACTAATACAATTTAATACCTATTAATGTATGTCAAATCATTTGATAGTGGAATAGTGAAACTTAAATGCATTTACGTAACCAAAGGCCAGCGGAATGGAGTCTCGATGGATGATGAGAATGGTGTGTACAACATTCTTGGTCTCGCTGCTTATGATCCGAACTTGAATTTGGTTGGTACTTGTGCGGGGACTGTGAACGAGTAACCTGAAAAGAATTCATCAATAATTATTAATATTTAGTCACGCAAATTATATTACTGTAATTTATTGCCACATCTTTATTATTTGTATACAAGATGGCAGTCTAATCTTTTTTCCTTTCAATCTTTACTTTACATTGGGCACGATCTACAGTTCATTGTAGCAACAAGTTCAGCTCATTTAGACTGAGCGTCTGTCGGTATAGATCGTTTCATCCACGAAGACGTGCCCCACCACTTTTTGGTTGAGGGAAGCGCGGGGTGCGGGGAGTTCGATCCGAGTAATCCGAGCGTCGTTATTGTAGTGTGCGTGTGCACTCATGGATGGATACTTTCATGTTTATGGATGACGTCTCCATAGAAACACATTGTTTACTAATAAAAAATCATGAATTTTCATGAAAAATTATTTAATAATAGGCGACGTTAGACATGAAAATAAATAAAAATTAAACGAATTAAGAGCAGCCCTGAAGGGCAGCCTTACACGAACACAGAATATTGTCAGTACAGACGAAGAGATTACGTTACGAAACTCGCCGCACCCCGCGCTTCCCTCGACCAAAAAGTGGTGGGGCGCGTCTTCGTGGATGAAACGATTTAAAGTACTGTATTGCTACCTTAGATATTCAAATTTAAATTGTGGTCAGTCGCATTTTGGGTGCGCATGAGTTGCGACAGAGAGAATAGGTCTATTCCATTTTGATCACCTGTCTTTGATCAACTAGCTGATCAAAGTGGACCCCAAGCGACAATTTGGTGTCCTTTGATCACCCATGGATAAGATGACCTGGGTGATCAAAGTGGACATGTGACTATTAAGAGGATGTGTGATATATTTATAGGAGATAAAAGGAAACTAAAATAATAATTTAACTGGAGTCCACTTTGAGCAGCCAGGTCATCTTATCCATGGGTGACCAAAGGACACCAAGTTGTCGCTTGGAGTCCACTTTGATCACCTGGCTGATCAAAGTGGAATAGACCAGAGAATAGCCCCGTAGTGCTGTGCCAAAGAGAGCGCTACATACCGCCGCTCTGTTCGATGCGCTTGCTGTCCTGCTGAGCCTTGCGCTGGTCGGCGAGGAGCAGCACTCCCTTCAGCTGCTTCTGCTGTTCCTCGTTCAAGCCGCTGGTCAGCGCGTGGTACAGCACTGGGTCGTTGGTCGATAGCGCTGTGTGTCGACAAATATCACGTTAGAACATGGGTCTCCAAACTACGGCCCGCGGGCCATATCCGCCCCGCCATCAATCCGGCCCGCGACAGCTTAAGACTAAGCCTATGTTTGCACAGGTGGGCAGAAAAAATAAAATTGTTATGGCCCTTGCAACATACCGAAAAAAATATTATGGCCCCAAACCTTCAAAGTCTGGAGACCCCTGCATTAGAACATTATACAGAGCTACATTTGAGGGATCATGCACAATTGCACACGGCGTATTTATTTTGAGTAGACACACACGACAGTCGGACCCAATTTACAGACGTTTGTAGGAAAAAAGTGCATCGTCGATGCGTTTAAAAAACGTGGTGTGCATAGGCGCTAAAATGGGGAGTGGACATTTGTCATAAATGACTTATGAGTAACGACGTCATTAGTAATTTTGTAAACATGTTAGAGGTAATTCTTGGAAGATTTAAAACACTAATGTTTGAAACAATACTCAATACTACGGCGCAATACTGTTTTTATATGTTAAAGCACAGAATTTCACGAACTGGTGATAACCAATGAAATAGACAAACAAAATGCACACGTTGTACTTAACGCAAATTTTTTTTCAAGTAAATTACTTCCAATTCACTTATTTATTGACTTTAAATTTTTCAACGATATAATAGAGTGTACCTGTCAATGTGTTCTTGAATTTGATGTATTCGTCTACAGGACAGTCTTTCTCGTCTAAGGGTGTCGTGTAGCATTCGAAGGCTGTCTCATCAGGCTCAAAGTCTTCATCGTCCTGTAAAATGAAAACAAATTAGTTTTTCACAATAAAACTATGAGAACTATTGCAATGGTAGTTTAGTCTAGCAGCGCCCCCCTAGACAAGTTGCACTTTTTGATCGAATCGAATCCGTCAAAACTCCATACAAAAAAGCCTTTCGACCACTTTTAGACTGGTTTGCGATTATAATTTGCAGTGACAGTATCGATCGAGTTACTCGAGTAGCGTGCTTTGGGATATTTGACAAAGTGTTGCTGTGTGTGATTTGGCGTTAACTGTAGGCGCCCGCAGTGAGTGTGCGAGCGCGACAGCAACATAATCACGCGTGAGCGATAAGGATGGGTAGCTTGGGGTCATTGGTCAAAATTCTACGTGCTCAGGGACCGGGCTTTAGTTGTAATGGTAATCTGTTGTGCGTAGAAAAACCAAAGTAGTTAACCGACATAGCCCACAGCATTGGCATATTTGGCCTTTTACTTATGCTTATTGAAGTGGCGACCACGGACCGGAAGACGCAGTGTGGGCAGGCCTCCCACTAGGTGGATCGACGACCTGGTGAAGGTTTGTGGAAATCCTCCATTATCCAGATGTGGACGTCATTTGGTTGAAACGAACTAGGCCGCTTTCACATTAGGGCGCGTGAGAAGCGCGACAGCAGCGTTTTTACAATGTGAAGGCAGGCATCCGCTGTCATGTAGTATGAAATTATCGCCTTAAGCTTCAACCACTTCGAACATAACCAGCGCGATCATAGGGAAATGACATGTCGCGTGAACTGTCATAGGTCGCGCGACCTGTCATTCCTATGATCTATTGATACCTATGATCGCGCCGGCGATGGCGATCTGTACGCGTTGGTGTGGTTGAAGCATAATAGACAATTTGACACCATTCCCCAATAATTCGAAATCACAACTTTTCTAAAAAGACACTTCATTCTGGTCTTAAAAACTTTATTAATTTTAAATTACCTGAAAATTACGATTTTTGGTCGCATTGTAATTGAAAAAAGTAGTTTAATTGAGTTGACAAAACAGTGACGTCACTTGCTTGTAAAGCCTGGTCCGTGAGCACGTAGAATTTTGTCCAATGTCCCCAAGCTACCCATCCTTATCGCTCGCGCGTAATTATGTTGCTGTGGCGCTCGCACACGCACTGCGGGCGCCCGTCGCACAGTCCCGTCGGCTTTAGTGCCATACATTTTCGTTTTGGACAGATTTAAAAAATACGTCAATTTATTAGTGGTGTCAACATGTCTATCCGCCGTGTACTCACGTCGTCGCTCTCCTCGTAGTCCTCGATCTTGGCGGTCATGTTGACGCCTTGGGCGGCGCTGTTCTTCATACTCATGCGTGCGAGGTTCTCCAGGTATTCGCTGTTCATGTCGTCTAGGTCGTCTTCGTCGCTGGACAACACCTCTGTTGGACAGTAAAAGACACTAGTATCAAGCAGACCTAGTTTAAACGTTAGCTTCGTTTGTTGATTGTTTACTTTATACAAATCATATGAAATGGCTTTGTAAAGAATTCACACTTGCTGCCCTCTGTTTTTTAAGTGACTAATCAACTGATTTAAGTATTTTTTTAGGATTGTTAGCAATTTTTATTGCACAAATAATAACTAATAGTGCCATTAGCCTCTCGTGTTAAGCTAAATAAGCTTGTGTTACGTGTGGGCTCACCAGACGATTAGAAAAAAATTGTTTACTACAATATGGATTTTACAGCTCATGCAAGTCAGCGGACAAAATGACAATTTTAGCCGCAGCGAGCGCTGTGATCGTTTAGGCTACTCCCTCCATCCGCTTTGCACCCTGCCAATGCCAATAAAGCTGTAATACATGTTTATTCCCTCGTACGTAACGTCGCTAATCCGTCGGGCTATGTCAGCGACTTTAGTTCGTTTACGATCTCCTCATTTCAGATTCGATCTCGTAAAGAAACACCGAGCATACCCCTCTCCATAGCACGCTGTGCAACTTTGAGCTTCTGTATAAGGCCTATAGTGAGAGGCCACGTTTCCGAACCATAAGTTATCACTGGTAACACACATTGGTTGTACACTCTAGTCTTCTGGCACTGAGGTATTTTGGACGAAAAGATGTTGCTCCCAGCGTAGGACGTCCACCCACAAGGTGGACCGACGACATCGTAAAGGTAGCGGGAAAGCGCTGGACGCAGGCCGCTACCAACAGGGTAACATGGAAAGCATTGGGGGAGGCCTATGTTCAGCAGTGGACGTCCTATGGCTGAGATGATGATGATGATGACGTACCGTCGTCTTCGTCGTCGTCGTCGCCCTCCGACGAGGACGAGTCGTCGGCCTCGGCGCGCGCCTCGTACGCGCGCTTGAGCCCGTCGAACAGCACGAGGCACGACGGGAGTAGCTTCGGCACGATCTCGTCCAAGTTCGGCCGCTGCGGGCCCATCTCCAGGAGTGTACAGATGCCGAGCACGCAGAGTTTTCTGTCGTGCAGGCTGTAGACAAAAAGAGGTTAATTAATCTATACCAGTCTTTCCCAAAGTGGGCGATAACGCCCCCTTGTGGGCGCTGCAGGCTTAAAGGGGCGCGGTAAGAGACCCAGAAAAAAAATCGAGACGTTGTGTAGAGGCTTGGGAGGCGTCATCTACTAGGAGGACTCTTAGACATCGACTGAGCTCGACCCTTGACTACAAAAATGGGGGGCGCTAAAAAAGAATTTATTCTCAAAGTGGGCAGTAGACTAAATAAGTTTGGGAACCACTGATCTATACTAATATTAAAAAGTTGAAGAGTTTGTTTGTTTGTTTACTTGAACGCGCTAATCTCAGGAACTAGGTATTGGTCCGATTTGAAAAATTCTTTCAGTGTTAGATAGCCCATTTATCGAGGAAGGCTATAGGCTATATACCATACCATCATGCTACGAGTAATAGGAGCAGAGTCAACATGAAAATTCCTTTATTTGCATGGACTATTAAAAATAGTGCTTACAAATCGTCAAATATAAAAAAAAGACTAAACTTTTGCTCTTATGGAGCCTTCACATGTCTCTAATCTTTTTGCTCTACCAGTGCTTCGAGACCGTCATTTGGCAAGTGCTGAGAAGAAGCGCCGCAACAAACTCAGTCACCACTGTCTGCCGTATAAAATGTATAGTAAGTAAGTAGTTGGTATGCCTCAATAAATAGATAAATAAGTAGCTTTTTTTGGTGCAGACTGTAGGCAGAGAAGTGGGAAGGTTCGTCCGGGTTGCCACAGTTCCTCGAGTGACGGAGCACCGGGGTTTTTAGCAAGTATATTACGGCATTATACAGGGTGTTAGGTAAATGGGTATATGAGCCGACACTAGCCCATGTTAATATGGTCATATAAATGGTATGGTGAAGTCAGAAATTTGATTGCATCATTTTATTTTTTTTAATTTTCATACAAAATAAATTTTATAAAATCCGATTTGTATGAAAATTAAAATAATTAAAATGAAGATATCAATTTTCTGACTTCACCATACCATTTATATGACCATGTTAACATGGGCTAGTGTCGGCTCATATACCCATTTACCTAACACCCTGTAGAGACTACACGTGCTAGGAATTTCATATTTTGCATGGGGGTTCTCTTCTGCTGCTCCCTAAGACGGGATTTTGCAAAATTCAAACCTTAAGGGGGTAAAATGGGATCCACGCGTGCGAACTCGCAGGCAGCCACTAGTAGTCTTATGCCTGTTTTCACCATCAATTCCTAATTTTTAAGTATGGTAACATTTAACAGGAATTTTGTTTTCATAGGGGTCACTTAAAAATTAGGGGTTAATGGTGAAAACGGGCATTAGGCTAAGAACTCACGGCGCGGGTGAAAATCGCGCCAATCAAGTCACTGGTACAAAATGGTCGCCCGCCGATCGATCGCAGAGCGCGCGGGCGAAAACCGCCGAGGCTGCGGTTACCGCGGCCCGCGCGATTCTACTAGTTGCCCGCCGGTGCCGCGGGACCCGCTTACAACCGCGCACGCTGCGGGCGCAAACCGCGTCGTGAGTTGTGCATAATTTTTTACATAAGTAACTGCATTCTACATAAGCTGCGGGCCCGCAACCGCGGCGGGCGCGGGCGAAAATCGCGCCGTGAGTTTTTAGCCTTACGTTCTTAAGTGTACAACTAAACATACCCCATGAAGCAGTCGGTGTCGTGTATCCATTGCTTGATGAAGTGCTGCGTGATGGACGCGTTGGGCACAGACTCCTGCAGCTTGTCCAATATCGTAAACAGCAAGTGTGGGTTGCAGTACAGTATCGCTATCAGTACCTGCGCAATATGAAATATGTTTCAGCAATACTGGTGATAAAACGCCCAGAAACTAATGTACAAATTCAGTAAAATTTAGACAGTGACAGTTTAGATTGTTATTACCCTACTCTGCTTACTTCAAGTTGTAGTAAAAGTATAAGTAATTTAAACTAAATCTCGAGTTAGAAGACAATCTAACGTTTCCAATGCGTATCCAATGTTTTAAACGCATAATAATGGCTCTCATTAAATCTCGAGTTAGAAGACAATCTAACGTTTCCAATGCGTATCCAATGTTTTAAACGCATAATAATGGCTCTCAAAGTTTTTACGAAATATATTTTGATAATAGGTTATTATGTTGCTGTCGCGCTCGCACACTCACTGCGGGCGCCCGTCGCACAGTCGCGACAGCAACATAATTACGCGCAAGCGATAGGGATGGGTAGCTTGGGGTCATTGGACGGGATTCTACGTGCTCACGGACCAGGCTTTAGTATAAGTAATTTAAACTAAATCTCGAGTTAGAAGACAATCTAATGTTGTATCCAATGTTTTAAACACATAAGAATGGCTCTCAAAGTTTTTACGAAATATATTTTCATAATAGGTAGGTACTATTCGTATAATAGACAATTTGACACCATTCCTCAATAATTCGAAAACACAACTTTTCTAAAAAGACACTTCATTCTGGTCTTAAAAACTTAAATCATTTTAAATTACCTGTAATTTACGATTTTTGGTCGCATTGTAATTTATAAAAAGTAGTTTAATTGAGTTGACAAAATAGTGACGTCACTTGCTTGTAGTGCCGTACAAAATCTATGGGAGAGTTTCGTTTTGACAGTTTAAAAAAGTAGGTCAATTGATTGGTGGTGTCAACATGTCTATCGTGTAACTATTTGATATGCCATTTGAAACCTTAATTTAAGTTCCATTAAAATCTCTGAACAACTCACTTGCAGCAACATAGTCCTCAGTTCGGAAGTCTTCACTTTGCGCGTAAGCCTGTTGAGCACCAGCTCCACGAATGAGGGCAGGCAGTTGTCAATCTTGCCCGAACATTGCAGAACCATCACCTCTAACAGTTTGGCTGCGATGATCTCTGACTCGTCTTCGGCTTCGGCGTTCGAGTTCAGCACCTGTGGAAGAAACAGTTCGGTTAAGTTCAGAATTATCAAATTCTTGTTAACTTAAGCATTAAGCATCATAAAGAATACATGAGCATATACAGGGTGTTAGGTAAATGGGGTATATGAGCCGACACTAGCCCATGTTAACATACGCATATAAATGGTATGGTGAAGTCAGAAATTTGATGTCATGATTTTATTTTTTTAAATTTTCATACAAAATATATTTTATAAAATCCGATTTGTATGAAAATTAAAATAATTAAAATGAAGATATCAATTTTCTGACTTCACCATACCATTTATATGACCATGTTAACATGGACTAGTGTCGGCTCATATACCCATTTACCTAACACCCTGTATAGTCTGGTCTGTGAGCACGTAGAATTTTGTCCAATGACCCCGAGCTACCCATCCTTATCACTCGCGCGTAATTATGTTGCTGTCGCGCTCGCACACTCACTGCAGGCGCCCGTCGCACAGTCGTGACAGCAATATAATTACGCGCGAGCGATAAATATGGATAGCTTCGGGTCATTGGACTAAATTCTACGTGCTCACAGACCGGGCTTTAGCTGGTTTATACATTGCTAAGTCGCAGGGCTTCCAATATACTTCAAATTCGCCTTTGTTGTAAGAATATGTATAAGCTTGCAACTTTTGCGTATTATTCACATCGCAACATGCCTGCGATAAGATTTCTGCACAAGTGCACATTCGCTTTGCAATATCGATGTTTCCTATAATTTTTAAGATCAGACCTGAATCTTTGCAAGTTTATTTGGATGTATGCAACCAGTACCTTTTCATTATCTCACATGGGACTATATTTTTAAGTTTGATCCCTTTCATCACACAAAGTTGTATTGGGATAAGCCAGAAACTTCTCAACATTCAAACAGTATGACTTGGCATCTATCAAACTAGGATCGTGTTTATTAAATGTGTATCATCGAAACGTTCGCTCGCACCAGAATACATTTTTGAACCGATAGAAAACCCATTCGTTTGCAAAATCACACAAATCTTATACAAAATTCAATGATTTGTGTAAATTCATATGCGATTTGGAATTCTGATGTTTCAAAAATACGTATTTAGGGATCATCTGTGTCACATTCATTTTTGATTTGCAAATACCCTCTGACCTGACAGATTGCAATCCCATGTATAGCAATCCAGGAATATTGAATAATTGATATTTGGTACCGTCAGCGGTTTAGCATTATTATTCAGCGATTGATTTAATATTAAAAAGGCAGTCGCTATGGTCATACAGAATTCGCAGACGACATGAAACAAATTGATTGTTCGACATTCAGATTGCGTGAATTAATGTAAAAGCAGTTTACGTGCACTGAGATCAAAGTAAATTATGTATTTGGGACTGTAATGGTGTTGTTATTACGTCATAAGGTATGTCCTAACATAAACACGAAGCCTTTTCCATAGTAAATAAATCAATTTAAACAAGTATTCAACGCCCGTTTAACTGATTGATGCAGTGCCGTAACTAGGGCGGTGCCAGCGGTGCCCAGGCACAGGGCGCAGACCCTGGAGGGGCGCAGAAATGACCAGACCAGTATCTAGTTTTGTTTCATGCATGGTAGTTAGTAGGTACATTTTGTTTTATAGCGAATATGGTGTAGACGCGCCCTCTGTACTATCTATATCTATATGGCAGTTTTCAAGCGATCTTGAAACAACAACACTTGTAAAGGTGGTTTTATATTTGTCTGATGTGTCGTGACGTGACGCGTCAGAACGGTATCGGTTTCATACATTTAGTACTAGCTGGTGCCCGCGACTTCGTCTGCGCAGGATTAGTATTTCGAACAATATGTTTATAAATTGTAGCCTATGTGTTATTCTGATGTATAAGCTATATTATTGTAAAGTTTCATTAAAATCTATTCAGTAGTTTTTGCGTGAAAGAGTAACAAACATCCATCCATCATCCATACAAACTTTCGCGTTTATAATATTAGTAGGATGGTAACGTTCACACTAGTGCGTAACGTGTTGTGTTGTGATGGCTTATGTATGGAACCACAGAATAATAATAAGTACTACGTACAGAAGTTTTTCTTCGCGAAGGTATTCAAAAAAATGTATGCTCAATGTCATCAACAATATGGTGTAATTTAGCTTGTCTTAAGAGTCGAGCACCGTTTTGTTGACATACGTCAGTGATCGGTACTTGTGTCGGTACTGTCTTGATGCCATAGGGCTGACTGCTACAAGAAGCTACTGTGTCGCCATCTAGCGCACCACACTTGCATTCATTGCTCTTCGCGGCAACGCGCAGCTACATGCGGCCGCCAGTTATATAGTGTAAGAGCTAGCACCTAAATATTTTATAACACACATAACTGTGACAATTTATTTCACGTGGGCGAAGCCAAAAAGCTAGTAAGAAATAAAAATTCAATTCAGTAGGTATTTCAAACCAAATTTTATTACATAAACAAACATTATACTAATTTCATTATGGGCCCTTAGTATGTGAAAACTGCAATTGACGATATTTCGCACTGTTTTCAATATTATGTATTACAGAACGTATGTGTGATGGGATGATATTTTCGAAAACACGATTAGAAAAAAATTTTCTCGAAAAAAACATTTACCTCTGGATTTTTTTATAAAAGTTTAATATGACCGTGTTTTACAATAAAATTCCTATAAAATCACAAAGGTATCATGTTTGCCTCTTTGATTTCCTGGCTGTTTTAGATTTCAAAAACCTAAATATATTAATTTATTAACTTTCTGATAAAAATGTGAATGGCTCTTACGATGTCCCCCCCTTAAATCAAAATGTCTTTATTTGGTCTATATGCCCATCATCACTACGTAATAATTATAAAAAAAAGTCGCTTTCCTGTCTGTCTGTCCCTATGTATGCTTAGATCTTTAAAACTATGCAACAGATTTTGATACGGTATTTAGGGTTCCGTAGCCAAATGGCAAAAACGGAACCCTTATAGATTCGTCATAATTATAGTCTGTCTGTCCGTCCGTATGAAACAGCCATTTTTTTCCGAAACTATAAGAAAAATACTGATGAAACTTGGTATGTAGATGTATTCTGTGAACAGCATTAAGATTTTCACACAAATTAATATAGAAAAAAGCAATACATTTTGGTTTTCATTAAACCCATACGTGTGGGGTATCTATGGATAGGTCTTTAAAAATGATATTACGGTTTCTAACATCATTTTATATGTATTACATACATTGTACATCATGAAAACTTCCAACGAAAATTGGTTTGAACGAGATCTTGTAAGCAGATTTTTTAAAATATTTTTGAAAAAAATTTAAAGTTGCTACTTATTTCCTCATGTACGCGTAGAGGTATTAAATTGAAATTCATATTAAATACTCAGGTCTATAGTACCTTTAAGCTGTAACAAAATCAAAGTTATATACCAACTGGCTTGTACGGAACCCTAGCGAGTCCGACTCGCACTTGGCCGGTTTTTTTTTTAAATAGAGTGATTCAAGAGGAAGGTATAATAAATAATACATTGTACATTGTGGAGCAGTGGCGGGTCACTAGTACTATGATAAATCTAACTTCATAAATTGATTTTTATAAAATCTCAAAAAATGCTCGTAAGGAGCCTTTAAAATGTCTCATTATTTTTTTGCCCTATCAGTGCTTTGTGAGACAAACATATTTTGGCAAGTGCTGAGAAGAAACGAAATACTCAGTCACGACTACGCTTCTTTGTCACTTTGTTGACCCAAAATTATGCAAGCATCTATAATAAAAATTATAGATGCCTAATTTTTAGATATTTTTTTATTTCTTTTTTAGAATCTTTAAAACATCTGTTATTGAATTTTATTGTTGCGTATATGCGTAGCCTGGTAAACAATTTTAACAAATATTCTACCGGAAAACAAGAGCACGGAGTTTGTGGAGGTAAGGTTTTAAATAAATTATACATATATTTGTCTTCCTGGATTAAATTGAAGGAATTTTTCAAAGTTATGTGTAAAACTTGCTTCTAAACTCCGTCTATTTTCTATAAATTCTCTGGGAGGCATTTTCAAACTGGCTATTAGACTTGCACACGTCCGTCCGTTTTTTGTAGGATTAATATAATTAAGTAACATTTATTTTTTGCATTCGGCTCTTGGTCTAACCCATACGAAACACGAACAACTAATGAACTAACAATGAACAAAGTTGATAAATTAGTAATAATGTAAATAATGAATTTGTTTTACGAGCTGTCCCGGCGTACTTCGTACCGCAAATTAATATAAAGTTGTTTAAGTGATTTATAAAATCGCAATATTAATTTTTGAAAGTAGGGTCATTGTGCTGGTTTTCTATCTAACTTCGGTTTTCGTCCATTTCACTGAGCTGCCATAAACACATGCGTAAAATTTGAATACAAAGTATTGTATTCACACAAGGCAGTAGCCATCCCGCGCTAGTTTTGTTGCAATCTATAATGCCTAAGCAACAGTTCTACCTAAATGAAAATGTAATTTAAAAAGTAGTGAGTTCCAAAAAATTACGTAAATGCGCGGCCATACACCGGTCACCGGTACATTGCAGAAATCATCGCGCTAGAAAAAAAACGTGCTGACAGGAAAAGTTTTTGGCACGTATGTCTAATTGATAGCATTATAAACACAATTTTAAGTGTTTATTAAACTTCTTCATACAAAATTAAATCTTAGATGACTAAGGGTCATTTTTTTAAAGCATAGCTCAGGTCATATAGCAGGCAAATCAACTCGGAAAGGGATCAACAACGTATCGCCTTTTGTGACATGGAGGTAATAGTGGAGAGGAAATATAGATCTATATAAAAATTCGACAAATTAATGACAAACAGCTGTTTATCTCTTTCTAAGTTACCCCTGGTGATGTATAAAAAAAAGAAATAGAAAATGTTTGGTCAGTACTCATTCTGGCAACATTTTCATGTGACGTCACTAACTACCTGACTTGTGCCGAGTAGGTACCTACATACAAGATTTAAGAAAACAACATATTTATAGGCAATCAGCTGACAACTACACGCACACACACACACACACAAATACCTGTCAGCTGATTGCCTATATTGCGGCCATGTTGTTTTCTTAAATCGTGTATGTATTTATAATGCGTGTAAGTGTGTGCGTAATGTACCTACCGAGTACGTTTATTTTAAAGTTACGCCAAGTCCATGAGATATTGATATACGTCAGTGTTTTGCGAGCTGTCATTGCCCTTCGCGCGCTGTCATCGGCGAGGCAAGGCGTTTACGTTACGGTGCGGATTGTGTGTGCGTTGCAGTATGGACTTTAGTTGACTGCCTTTATGAGCACTCGAACGACATAAAATAATATGATACATTTATGTAAGGGTATTTTAAGATCACAAAGTTGGCAACTCCGATAGTTGGACGAAAACCAGCGCAAAGACCATATCCTGTTTGACACCTATAATAATTGACAATAGCTGGCTCGGCGAACTTCGGCAAACTAATGTGTGACGTGAAGTGCCAAATTGCGGAAAATGTCGGAAGAAATACATGAATTTGCATGAATTATCATGAATAATAATAACCACTTATTTACCTCTCAGTGTCTTCAGGCAACTTAAAAAAAGTACATTGTGTGTTTTTATTATTATTTAGGCAGTTAAATACTGCACAGTATTTTTTACACAGTATTTTTTTATTTTTTTCCATATACAAGAGTACGCGTGCGTGTGTCAATGCTCGCTCGTATCTCGTATGTGACGCCTTGTCGAATCGCCTCCTGTAGGTGGGCTATCGTGCGTGTTTTGTTTTCGATGTGAACTCGCGGAGATGAACAGGCCTGATGGAACCGATACAGTTCTGCTGACGCGTCACGTCACGACACATCAGACAAATATAAATCCACCTTGTCTTGCTCGCAATATTACATACACAAACAAAAGTATCTATACCGTAACTATGAGACAATTTCTGTCTATATTCATTTGGAGGGCGCCACTTCTAACTTAGAAGTTCTAAGCAAATCTGTCAATCTAGCTGAGGAGATGTACATAATATAGTTCACGTTACGCTGTCATTGCTGTCAGCCACATTCATTGGTCCTCCCTTTATCTTTGATTTTATTCATTAACTACGTGCGGCGTTACTGACGCACTAGCGTGTGAGAGATAGATAGAAAATTCATCGTTCGACAAGAGTGAAAAGGATGACTTACAAAACTAAACGATTCACAAACGTTCCATTCTGCCGCGCCGTTCCACCCAATGTTCGGGGATTCTCCGATACATCGAGAATCACGCATTCAGATAGCCGCAGTGTTGCCAG
The DNA here is from genome assembly GCF_963855985.1 of Ostrinia nubilalis. Classification (NCBI taxonomy): domain Eukaryota; kingdom Metazoa; phylum Arthropoda; class Insecta; order Lepidoptera; family Crambidae; genus Ostrinia; species Ostrinia nubilalis. Next base: position 23,249,622 of record NC_087119.1, on the reverse strand, counting down.
AAGGTTACTTTTGTAACCTTTTAGGTTACTTTTGAACTGCATTGGTTACTTTTAGGTTACACTAATGAAAAGGTTACTTTTAGGTGATTTTTCAGAAATTGTAGAATTAACTTTTACAGGTTATTCAGTAAAAAATATTAATAGTGACAATTTAAAAATTATGTCATAAACTGCATTTAAACATGAATTTGATTTATTATTTGTTATAAAAAATGAGTGTTAGCCAATGTTTTTCGATAGTGAAACGCAAATCCATGAAACGTTTTTATACGACCGGTCACTTTTCGGTCTTCATGGAATGGTCAAAATTTCGAATTTAGGTAAATGATTGATGATCAATTGTATTCATTTTCCATCCATGAACAACCTTACACAATCGCTCCGCACCCCCTAACTATGTTAAAAAGGGGTAGAAATGTTAGAAAGGGTTGAGGTCGTGGGAGTAGTCTTGAGGAAAAGCTCCTCCTCCCACGGCCAGTGGCATGCTAGAAGCTTGGTGATTCTAGCACCCGTAGGAAAATAAAAAAAAAGTTTACCAATAATACTGCGGTAGGTGTAGTTTTCGATTTCGTAGTACCACCGAGTAACTTTCACCGGATCAAAGGCCGAGCTGCATATTCATAAAATATAAGAAAAATTTATTTTCATGTTTATTTAACCTTTAAGATTTTTATATTTTATAAGTATTCAAACATTTAGATAATAACGTTAAAAACATTTAAAAATCGTATGAGAACGTTTTCGACTTCTCCGCGGACGAAGTCGCGGGCAAAAGCTATTTTTTGTAAAATAATTAGACTAAATTATTAAAAGTGCCTACCCAAAGTCATTATTCCACGCGGACGAAGTCGCGGGCACAGCTAGTTAAGGTTAAAATTAAAACAAATTGATATTTACTTACTTCAAAATTCCCTATAAACGTCATTTTTCTTGTCCAAGAGAAGCATTTCGTTATGATAATCTATCGGTTCTGAGCTCCCAAGGTTCTAAGAAATTGCTCCATTACTTGTATTGACCAACTATAATTGCTGTTTACATACAGTTCCGAGGCACAGTAGAAATGGGTTTGGTAGTAATCTCACTTTTAGATCTTACAACAAACTGAGAAAGATTTGATTTGGAGGTAAGTTTAAACTCAGTAATTCTAATGAGGATCATTTCGATTTTTAAGCCGTATGAAGTTATGGCCAAATTACTAAAAAAGTTCACTGACCGCCCGGCGCGGGGACGATGACGTCACTATATCCGATCCGAACGCTGCCGGCGTACTGCGTGGATAGAAAATATTTTTTTCTAGCCAAACTATCAGTTTTAGAGAAAAACTTGTAATGACATTTATTCATCAGAATAAAGTAAGCTATCAATAGGTAATTTTAAAAAAAAATAGAAATTGTGAAAAATAACGCAAAAAATCCATACGCTCATACGATTCAATGGAACGCAGAAACGCGATTGGGGGGGGTCTCCGCGGTGGTATATTTGGCGATTTATTCAAATAAAGTGTTCATAAGTGTTGTCTTCTTCCAAGTAAAATGTAAAAATGTATAAGTATTAATTTATTTACTTCTAACAATAAGGTATAGCTGAGGCAGATACACTCTGCCTAGGCTACAAGACATTGCTATGAAGATCATTTCGATGTACACGCATACCTACCTGTTATTTAGTTTTTCTGAGTTAAACCTACGTACCTACCTATCTATTCGCCGTTCCCATGGGCGGGCCAGCTGCTGCAGGAAAGGACAGCTGCTCCCTCCTGGATATCTATTTAATCTTAGCCTAGAAGCTGGGTATGACTCCCCCGCCCTCACCCTCCCCCCAGACCAGAAGCTGGGTAAGGCTTGCCCCTCCCCCAGGCCATAAGCATAAGCTGGATATGACTCCCCTTCGGCCAGAAGCTGGGTATGACACCCGCCCCATGCCAGAAATGCCAGAAACTCCCCCCAGCCCATAAGCATAAGATGGGTATGACTCCCCCTCGGCCAGAAGCTGGGTATTACATACCCCCCCCCCCCCCCAGGCCAGAAACTGGGTACGACTTGACCCCCCCCCCCCCTCCCCCCAGGCCAGAAGCTGGGTAAGGCTAGCCCCTCCCCCCAGCCCATAGAAACTGGTTATGACTTGAACCCCCTCCTCCCCCAGGCCAGAAGCTGGGTAAGGCTAGCCCCTTCCCCCAGTCCATAAGCATAAGCTAGGTATGACTCCCCCTCGGCCAGAAGCTGGGTATGACTTACCCCCCCCCCCCCCCCCCCCCCAGGCTATAAGCTGGGTATGACTTATCCCCCCCCCCCCCCAGGCCAGAAACTGGGTATTATTAGCATCATATTATGTATTATTATGTTCAATACAAACAATCATTAAGTTACACTCACCCCAACCGCGTCTCCGCATTGCATCGAATCCTATGAAAATGTGGTTTTTGGACATAGCGATACTTATTTTTCACAATTTTTATTTTTAAAAATTACTGGTCGATAGGTTACTTTATTTTGATGAATAAATGTTATTAAAAGTTTTTTTCTAAAACTGATAGTTTAGCTGGAAAAAAATATTTTCCATCCCAACAGTACGCCGGCTGCGCTCGATTCGGATATAGTGACGTCACGCGGCCCTGCGTACGTTGACTTTTAGCGGCAAAACGGCCTATGTTTTTTACTTAATATCTTCGTAAGTAATGGTCCGATTTGGATAATTCAAAAAGATATATCTTTCTTATGTCTTTTTTTCCCTGCGTGATCGAATCAGAAAGGAGGAGATCCGTAGGAGAACCAGAGTGACTGACATAGCCTGCAGAATCGCTAAAATAAAGTGGCAGTGGGCGGGGCACATAGCTCGAAGAGCTGACGGCCGCTGGGGCAGGAAAGTTCTTGAGTGGCGACCACGAGCCGGAAGACGTAGCGTGGACAGGCCTCCCACTAGGTGGACCGACGATCTGGTGAAGGTCGCGGGAGGTGCCTGGATGCGAGCGGCGCAGGACCGGTCTTTGTGGAAATCCTTGGGGGAGGCCTTTGTCCAGCAGTGGACGTCTTTCGGCTAAAACGAACGAACGAACGAACGAATCCTCTAATTATTGTCTACCCTCACCATTTCTTACTAATGTATCAATGTTTTGCTAAAGAAGGAATTCGAAGAATGTTCTGTGAATTCCTACTAACAAACGATGCTTAGCTTCTCTGATGTAGGTACAGTCAACCGCACATCAGAATATACAGTTTCTTTGCAAAATAGCTCCTAATTACAACTAGGTAAGATGCCGCGGTGTTTGGCTAGACGAGATATTGTCTCTCTCTTTTAGATTCCAACGTAGATTCTATTAGCCAGGGTTTTCCAAATTATGGGTCGCGAGCGAACATTGAGTGGGCCCTGTCTGTAGAAAGTCCTTTATTTTAGGTTTATTGGTAACTAGCGGCCGCCCGCTACTTCGTACGCGTGGATCCCGTTTTACCCCCTTAGGGGTGGAGTTTGGGCTGTGCGTTGATAGATCAGTATGTCAGTCAGTCAGACAGTCAGTCAGTCAGTCACCTTTGAGTCAAGTTTGGGAACTTGTATTAGATGACTCGTAACCCAGTCAACTTTGGGAACCACTGCATTAGACTGTCATCTTAAAATATTTTATCTCTATTATCGTTTACACGAACTCGTGACATTCGTTGGGCATAATGATTAATCTCAAGGGCTTAAGGATTTGTAAACGCGAGATTGTTGACTAATACGAAAACCGGCACTCAAGAACTTTCCTACCCCAGCGGCCATCAGCTCTTCGAGCTATGTGCCCCGTCCACTGCCACTTGATTTTAGCGATTCTGCGGGCTATGTCAGTCACTCTGGTTCTGGTGGACCGGTCTTTGTGGAAATCCTTGGGGGAGGCCTTTGTCCAGCAGTGGACGTCTTTCGGCTGAAACGAAAGAACGAACGAAAAAACCGGACAGTGGAAGTCAGACAGAAGTTTCCGACCATTGCACAATATTGTACAGGTGCCAAATAAATAAAAGCTAACTACAAAACACGTTCTCCTCGCCTCCTTATTTTTCCTTTCTGGTATAAATGTTATAGCTGCATCAGAAATTATTTTTGTTTACATTTTACCTGTCCAATTTATAACGGATCAAGAGAAACCGCCCGCGATAGACCTACAAAACGGGGAAATATTAATAATATGCGAAATATACACGCAATAAGTGCGTGACTGGCTTCTAATACCCTTTGGGGGTAAGGCTACTGCCCCTACCCTTGTTACTCCAGAACCCGACCGATTGTAACATTCAAGCGGCATCGTTAGGCTTCCCAAGGCAAAGCAAATACAAGAAGACCTGAAGATATTGGCATGCAGGGCTGTCAACTGTCGGAGTTTAAAAAGTGCAGGCAACGTCTAAAATACTTCAGGAGATTTCGAAGAAGAAATGTGAAGAATGAAGAAATTGTGCGAAGACGTGCTGTGTGTACAAAGAAACTTTTACACTTAAAACTTGTGATTCTCTTAATTTAATGGTCAATAATCCTTATCAGGACTACGGAACCCTAAAAACGAAATACAACGTCATTCATGAATATCTTTCACACAGAAGTTACTTTTCTTTGACTGCAAAATTGATGGTTTAAATTAGAGAATATTTTGTAAAATGATATCATTCAAAAACTTGGCAGCCCTGGTTGGTATTGATCAAACTAAATGTTAGTTGCAACGTTCTTGTTTGAGTTACGATTGATAACCTTTTTACTCGATTGGCTTTCGAATAAAATTCCTAAAAATAACAGTAGACATTAATCATAATAATCATAGTCATAAAATGTTTATTGCTTCATGTGGTAGGTACAGTAAACATTACTCAACTTACTGAAAATTTTTCAGAAAACATTTTGTAAATTGGCCAATTACTTACATAATTACGTACTTTATATGACTTCGCTTCATTGAACAGATTAATTTTCCGCTTGCCTAAGTTATTACCAAAAATAGAGTAAATAAAATGTAGTCGAAATGTTAGAGCAAAAGTATGCAGAATAAGTCACACGGGAATCGTTAGCATAATATGCATCATTTTTACATCTACGAACTTCATAATTGAAGTCAAAACCCCTTGAAATCTACTCGAACGAGAAAATAAAAGTCCATCGATTTCAGAAGTAGCATTTCCCAGTGAGTGTTACACACGACTCCGCTTTATTTTTTTATAGATGCGTCATCCTTATTTCCCACGTACATAAAGTTTTTACGTTCACGAAATAGGTGTATAAGTTGTAAAAAGCAGTATTTATGAGCTCCTAATCCAACACATTAAGGTCGAAAATAACGTCGAGGCGTTGATACATATCACAAGACCAATACGCATGCATTAGTTAGTTTTTATTAGGTAACAATGCTTGCAGTCGCAATGCAAATAGTTTGCATCCTTACTTATTATAATTGAAGAACCCACATCGTTAGTCGTGACGTGAATATCTATCGGTTATTTAAACTACTCTCAGTACTTTTATAATTATGATACAGTTTTTCCTGAAGAGAAATGTATTAACAAAGTTTTCCCATGTAAAACATTCCCAGTAATACCTTAATATGTCTTCCAGACAGTATACCAATATTATCAATTTTCCGTCTGGAGATAAGTACCTAATTCACCCTTTTCAGATCGCATTTCAAAAGGCATCTTCGTCTTCAGTAATTGGTTACAAATGAAAGGCGTAGTACAGCTTTACCTTTTCAATTACGTCAACGAATTTTGTTTGTGTCGTTCAAAGGGGGAAGTATTATTATAACGAAGCTTGAAGGTATTCATTTCGCAGTACGTGACACAAGAAGTACACAAATATTAAGAATGATTTCATTGGGTAAATAAAAATGGTACTTACAGCTTTTGCCATGTTGAATACAGCCAGAATATGGTTCTCGTTGGACAAGAAAGCGTTGGTGTCCACTGTGATGTAGTTGTGTAGGACCGGCATCATGTCGGGGAAGTAATCATAGCCTTCTTTCTCGAACACTTGGTATAGGAGCTCCAACACCTTCCACATGTCCTCGGATATGGACTTTGTGGTGAGATTGCACAGCAATGTCATGGCTTCCTCGTAGTACTCTGCAATCGAAACAGATCGCTTTTCTATCGGATCTAACAAACTGAACATGTCAAAGTAGCTCTCATTATGTTTTCCAAGCTAATCCAACCATCAAATTATCCATAGACAGGTTTAAGATTTCAACTTTACTTGCAGTATTTTAGTGATTATTGTATGGTGTATTCTGGTACATATTATTATAATCGAATTGCACGCGAGTGAAGGAAAATATAGAATACAAAAAGAAATAAACAGCCACTTACCAATTATGTTGTGGTGAAGAATATGGCCCACTACGCGCAGAACCGTCTTCTCCAGCTGCGCCATAATCTCAGGGTTATCTTCCATGACATTCAATACAGTCTCCATGGTGTTAAGCAGTCCCATGGCTGTGATAGCTTTCTCATCGGTGCCAGAATCAGTCTCAATTACCTTGCTGAAGGTCGTAGCCAGGTGATCGGTGATTTCAAATGCCATCGGCATCAACTGTTCAGTGTACAACGGGACAATCTTCTGCAAAACATTAGCTATGTTGTCGTTCTCTGTCTCGCGTATCACTTTCAGCAGCTCCGTTGTAACCGCCTTCACTTGGGGCTCCAAGATCTGGTGAACCTTCTCCTGCGATGTCAAGAGCATTTGAAGAGCGATCGCTGCCTCCACTTTTACTGGGAGTTCGATATCGTTTAGCAATGCATTTACAGTAAGATTGACAGCCTCCATCAAAACCATTTCGGACTTGAAGCGAATGCTGGCGAAGCAGTGCAGCACCCAGCAGGCTCTGGCTCGCATGTAGCCGAGCGGGCTATGGAATTCCGGTATAACGAATTGATTCAGAAGGGGGTCTATCTCCTCGTTGTAGAACTTCTTCCTAATGAGAACGTCTATAAGTGTCCCGATCATGTGTAGAGCGCCGTCGCGCTGCCTGGGTCCGTATTCGCCGTTCTGGCTTCTGAGCACTTGCAGGCAAAGATGCATTGTGCGCTCGAGCATATCCTTGCGCTTCTTGCAGCAAGATATGAGCAGCGTCTGCGCAGCCGTCACGGGAGATACGAAGTCCTCGAATATGTCTACGGAAGGAACGATTTCAATGAACAACTGCGACTTTCAGCTGCTGAAATGCAACTGATGGTTGGCCCTGCATATGGATGCTTTATAAATGCAATGCAATGGAAAAATCTAGTACGTCATTTCCGTCTGTGAATATCAATTGATTTGTCTTGCAAATTGAGATGAATAAATGTACGAGTGAGTGTATAATGCATCGAGGTGCGATGCAGTTGTGTATGCACTTACCGAACTTGATCCGTATGTATTCGTGGGGGTCTGTGTTCCAGAGGACCTCGTCCTGTTCGGAGTAGGACATCAGGGGGAACAGCACATCTTGCACTATGGCGAACATGTGGGGCTTCAGCAGCTTCCAGGAGTGCGCGTGGCTAACACTAATAAACAAATAAACAAAATCTAAAGCCTGGTCCGTGAGCACGTAGAATTTTGTCCAATGACCCCAAGCTACCCATCCTTATCGCTCGCGCGTAATTATATTGCTGTCGCGACTGTGCGACGGGCGCCCGCAGTGAGTGTGCGAGCGCGACAGCAACATTATTACGCGCGAGCGATAAGGATGAGTAGCTTGGGGTCATTGGACAAAATTCTACGTGCTCACGGACTAGGCTTTAGTCTATAATGCGAAAGAGACGTAGACTAAAAGCTTAACTAACGTACCACGTTCACGTAACATATTCAACAAGTTGTTTGTTTGGAGGATAGGTAGGTACATCAAGAAAAATATTATGTTACAAAATATTTATTTTTGTATTCATCAGCGTATCTAATCAATTTTGAAAGTATCAATAGAGTGTAATGTATTTCTTCAGGTACCTTGTGATCATGTGAAACGTTTATTTTAGTCCACGATATTTCTTAAGATGTGTATTGACGGGAAGCATTCGCACGTAACTCGCTGATTGCCTCTATTCCAGACACAATAGAAAGTCAATCTGGTGTCGGTCTAGACACAATAAAAATGTCGAACTAATATTGGCGAGGTCATCTTCACGACCGTTTCGTCCCATTGTCAAAACATTTTACTCGATGTATTCACGTGCGACGAGTGTTCTCACTTTGTAACGTGCACGGGCAGGTAACAATTGCATACGCTCAGGGCTCATAGTAGCATTCACTCAACGTCTGCATTAATACGTTATACATTTACCCCTCGCAAAGTAAAAGGGGCTTTGTCCATTATTTAAAACGCGTAAATTCTGTTACGTTGCATTCAGTCTAGTATTAAAAGGGATGGTATCACAGGGTTCGGGTCAGGCTGGTCGATCAACCCCTCCTCAGCTGTAACTAGATAACCCGACGCAAGGTTATCGAGTGTCGCGAAATACGCCATGATACACTGAGAGTTTACAATACACTTTGTATCCTTCTAGGAAACCAGTATTATTAGGGTAATCTTCAAATACGACTTCATACAGTAAAATCAAGAAATATTAATGCTGTTTTAATTTTATAGACCCTCATAATTTATATGAAATAGTGACATAAAACTGTATTTTAGGTTTGTAGAAATGAAAGCTACCATGTGGGTATAGTTTAGTTACATCTGCCATTTTCAATGCACATTGCACTCTTATTTCTCTAAATACCCGCCATTGACAAAATTACTGCGTGGCGCTCTAAGCGCTTCACTGGGATAGTCCATTAAAATAAAATAATACAATATAGAAATTCGTAAGTGCTTTTCCATCCGTATAAAAATGTAGGTAACAAAATCATTATTAAAATCAATTCGAATTTGAGTGACCGAAGTTTAGATTATGCAGTCGTATTTTTGATTCCAAAACCAGAAAGCCAGAACTGAGAGCAGGAGCTTGTTTAATAAAAAAAACTTATATGACGTAAGGACCTGCATTTAATTAACACAATTTGAAGAGTCAATGACGTCACTGTCTATCACACAGTCAATCGGAGGTTCAGGTGCTGTCAAGTTGTTAGTCTACTGTTTCAAGGCACACAAACTAATGAATAAAAACTGAAAATTTAAGTAAACTTTTTGCGTCTCTCAAATGAAAATCATCAAACAACTGTGGTCGCTGTACACAGCTTCACACTGAACACTCGGATGATATTGTTTATACATAGAATAATGAATGATTGGCCGTGTTGCATTATGTAACGATGATAGTCTCCTAGGGGAGGGCAGGAAAGCTAATGTAATATTTATGACTTTGTAAATCGGTCTTCTTTGGATTTTTATTTCATGTATAGCATTTTTTTTTCATGATAGTAATAAACTAACAGGACTCATTTTTTAGGAATTTTGAGACAACCAGGACAAAACTCAGCACTTAACTGTGTGCAATTTGATTTTGTATTTTTGTATCTTGCTTCTTCAGCTGTCACAACAACCACAGATTCATAGCACAGCAGTCATATAACTGGACAATTTAGCACTTAAGACTTACCATTGGTCAATGTAGCTGATGGTTTGCTGCAGCACTCTAGGTGACACGTAAATCTTGTTTCGATATTGGTCTAATATTCTGAGCAGCACTTCAAGGATGCCACCCGTGAACGTGGTAAGATACCACTCGGCAAACTGGACATACTCCTCGCGGGCGTTCACTGGGCTTCCATATCTGATAACAATAACATTTCATGTGAAATTTTCTTAATATTTTGAAAAACAAAGGGCAAAAATCATAGGGCTAATAACATTCAATAAGGATCAGCAAGCTGAAGTGGCAATGTGCAGGTCATATAGTACGCAGAACTAGCAGCCAATGGGAAAAGGATGGATGCAGGTGCTACCAACCCGCCTTTGTGGAAACCATTGCGGGAGGCCTGTATTCAGCAGTGGAGGTCCTATGGCTGAAATGATGATGAGTGAAATTCAAGTTATTACCTTTCGAAGAGTCTGTAGAGCGTATGGACAGCCCACTTCTTGCATTTCCACCACGGGAGCTCCATGCGTTCATCTTCCTCCACTTGCAGGGTGTGTTCTGGAACCGGCTGTTCCATGACTGACCGGAGGACTTCCATCCATTTTGTGAAGATTTCCTTGGTGATCAAATCTAATGGTAAAATGTACTGTGAACAAACAAGCAACATTATTGTGTGAAAAATCATGTCTCGGATTTTGTTCATCTTTTAAGCTATTGGGTTATCAAAGAATTATAAATAGGTCATAAAACACTTGTTTTACTCACTTTGATGAGGCCATAAAAGCACTTGAGTATTTGCTTTTGGATGAGCACCGACTCCACTGACTGGTCTGTTTGGAGATTCACAATCAAATTGTACATCATTGGTAGCAACAAATTCATAGCTTCTATTAGCGGCACCCTTTTCTCAGCAAGGAAAAATTCATAATTCTTGATCAGTTGGTACAGACACAATAAAGCTCCCATCCAGCTATTCGGTTCTGGGTTTTGTAAATAAATGTGAATTTTGTCTACAACCTGCGTCCATCTTGCAGGGAAGTCGTGTTTGATGATTGTTTTTAAACATACGCACAACTGCACTCGGATTATGTCAGGAGCCTGTACGATTGCGTCTACAATTATATCCCTAATCATTGCACGATCTTGCTCGTGGATGCTGAAGGGAATGGGTTCCCCTTCCTCCGGCTCTTTCTCCTGCCATCCCGATGTTATTAAATTCTTAAGATAGACAACACCAGCTTGACGCACTGGAATCTGGACATCATTAAGCATCACAACTTGCAGAAGTGATGGGGCAAACCCAATTATTTTGTGTATCTGAAACAATATTATTCTATATTTAGAGACCAGTCGGACACTACTCTGCTGCATTGAATGAAGCTCCACCTCAGATAAATGTATCAATTATTTTATTTTTTATACTACCTACACAGTAACCTATGTTTTACTCTACTAGCACTATAGAACCTGATAATTTTCTGAAATAAATATTTGACTATGAATACACAATATTTTGCTAGGCCGGTACACTCCAGACATTTGCAACAATCTCTCAGTTGTATGAGCCAATTTAATATTATTTGTGATAAATATAAAAGCTTAATATTAAATTATACTACATTGGTACACTAGCTAGGTATAAAAGAACAGGTCTAATCATCAAGTTTGGTTAGTTTTGTTCTCATTAGGGCATGTCCGGTTGAGTTCTTTCTTTTATAGGTTAGATACGTGGGTAAAAATAGATGTTTCCTACGTAGTGTCGAGGATTGTCTAAGGAAAAAAAAACAAATATTTCGCATCATAAGCGAAAAACATGCTCGAAGAAAGTCACACCAGCGCGGCATGTTATTACGCGGCGTGTTACAGACATCAGTAGCACAATGAAATCTCGTACATTTCATTGTGCCATGCAATTTGGCAGCTTTATAAAATTCCAAAGCATGTGGATGATGATGGTGTACCTGCGAAAGCTGCTCCTCGGCCTGCTGCCTCTGGTTAGGGTCGATGGTAGCGCGCAAAATTTCGGTTAACTTTCTTGTGTCCATTTTTTAAGAAATTAACATTAAAAATATAAATTAAATACTTTTATTACAACGGGGGGCACAAGCCGCCGCCGGGCGTGGGTGGAAGTAAAAAAGACAAATTGTCTGTGGTAGAAATGTCACGTGACTTGTAATAATTTTTGTTAAGGTTCCTCCACACAGCCTACTTCAAAATGTTTTGGTAACAAACATAGTGAGCGAACACCTTTGTAAACCTGGAAATAGATTATCTATGGTTAGTGGCGCCAAAAAAAAATGATTTATAGCCTGTGGGTCTAGTCAAAACGCACTTAAAAATCGCAAACCCATCGCAAACCAGTCGCAAACAAATAAACAAATCGCAAAAGAGGTCTATAACAAAAAAGGCTTAGTCAAACGGCAAAAAATCGAATCGCAAAGCCCTACCTATCGATAATCGAAAGACTGGATTGAAATTTCCCATACAAAGGCTTAGCCAACATGCATTTAAGACTCAATCAAAATCGAATCGAATCGCAACACCCGCCATTTTCATTGCGATTACTAAAACCCCGCCCCCCTAGACAAAACGCACTTTTTGATCGAATCGAAAATCGAATCCGTCAAAACTCCGTACAAAAAAGGGGCTTTTCGACCACTTATCGACTGGTTTGCGATTATAATTTGCACTTTGTCTAGACCCACCGGTGATAAGCTTGGATTCGATCGAAAACCAATAGGGTGAGTTGCACCACCTAACTTTAAACGTAACTATGACGTTAACCGGTGTTTTTTGTATGGAGTTTGACAGATTTTAGACGTTTGTCAAAGATAAACTAAGATGGTGCAACCCACCCTAAGGCTGTTTTGACAAATCCGTATCGCGATGTCGTTTTGACAGCAAGTTTGACAGCGAAGCATAGACGTAAACAGAGAGCTGTGGGTCTAGTCAAAACGCACTTTAAAATCGCAAACCCATCGCAAACCAGTCGCAAACAAATAAACAAATCGCAAAAGAGGTCGATAACAAAAAAGGCTTAGTCAAACGGCAAAAAATCGAATCGCAAAGCCCTACCTATCGATAATCGAAAGACTGGATTGAAATTTCCCATACAAAGGCTTAGCCAACATGCATTTAAGACTCAATCAAAATCGAATCGAATCGCAAAACCCGCCATTTTCATTGCGATTACTAAAACCCCGGTGATAAGCTTCGATTCGATCGAAAAACAATAGGGTGAGTTGCACCACCTAACTTTGACCGTAACTATGACGTTAACCGGTTTTTATGTATGGAGTTTGACAGATTTTAGACGTTTGTCAAAGTTAAACTAAGATGGTGCAACCCACCCTAAGGCTGTTTTGACAAATCCGTATCGCGATGTCGTTATGACAGTTAGTTTGACAGCGAAGCATAGACGTAAACAGAGAGCAGTGGGTCTAGTCAAAATGCCATCCCAAACCAATAGGAAGTTTTCACTAATGTCAGTCGCCGCGTCACCAGTAATTCGATTCGATCGGAAAATGGCAGCCAAAATGCACATTGAACCACCAACGACGCGGCGATATAAAAGTTCATTCAAAATCGAATAAAAGTTAAAAAATGTCTATGACTTTGCGATTGTTTTTACTTTTTTTAGCTTTTTTTTTTTTAAATTTGTTTCTTCCGTCTATGCTTCGCCGTCAAACTAACTGTCAAAACGACATCGCGATACGGATTTGTCAAAACAGCCTTAGGGTGGGTTGCACCATCTTAGTTTAACTTTGACAAACGTCTAAAATCTGTCAAACTCCATACAAAAAACTCCGGTTAACGTCATAGTTACGGTCAAAGTTAGGTGGTGCAACTCACCCTATTGGTTTTCGATTGAATCGAAGCTTATCACCGGGGTTTTAGTAATCGCAATGAAAATGGCGGGTGTTGCGATTCGATTCGATTTTGATTGAGTCTTAAATGCATGTTGGCTAAGCCTTTGTATGGGAAATTTCAATCCAGTCTTTCGATTATCGATAGGTAGGGCTTTGCGATTCGATTTTTTGCCGTTTGACTAAGCCTTTTTTGTTATCGACCTCTTTTGCGATTTGTTTATTTGTTTGCGACTGGTTTGCGATGGGTTTGCGATTTTAAAGTGCGTTTTGACTAGACCCGCAGAAAGAAGGAAGAAACTAATTTAAAAAAAAAAAGCTAAAAAAAGTAAAAACAATCGCAAAGTCATAGACATTTTTTAACTTTTATTCGATTTTGAATGAACTTTTATATCGCCGCGTCGTTGGTGGTTCAATGTGCATTTTGGCTGCCATTTTCCGATCGAATCGAATCACTGGTGACGCGGCGACTGACATTAGTGAAAACTTCCCATTGGTTTGCGATGGCATTTTGACTAGACCCACTGAAAGAAGGAAGAAACTAATTTAAAAAAAAAAAACTAGAAAAAGTAAAAACAATCGCAAAGTCATAGACATTTAATTTTTATTCGATTTTGAATGAACTTTTATATCGCCGCGTCGTTAGTGGTTCAATGTGCATTTTGGCTGCCATTTTCCGAACGAATCGAATCACTGGTGACGCGGCGACTGACATTAGTGAAAACTTCCCATTGGTTTGCGATGGCATTTTGACTAGACCCACTGACCAGGAACCATAAAGTTCCAGGAACATAAAAACCCTCGCCATGTTGCGGAAAACTAATGGTACTAATTTCTTTTAATGGCAACAGCCCCCCTAGACAAAACGCACTTTTTGATCGAATCGAAAATCGAATCCGTCAAATTCCATACAAAAAAGGGACTTTTCGACCACTTTTCGACTGGTTTGCGATTATAATGGCACTTTGTCTAGACCCACAGTATAGATGACCCACGCTGAACTGTCCCGCCAAACTCAATGACAGGGGGGCGCTACCATCGTTCAACTTTATGGTTTCCAACATGGCAAAAATCGGAACCAGCGATTCGGTATTGACGGTGGCGCCCCGCTGTCAATGTCATCGATAGGACAGTTCAGTATTTTGGAACTATAACTGAAAACTTCATTGACATGTCACCTTGCATGTCAGTCTATTGCTGTCAAAGTGTAAACAAACTTTATTTTAAATGTGCGCAATTGATTTTGTGAATGAAATTGCTAAAATCTTTTTATAGTCGTGAAAGAAAAGTGGTTCACAATGTGTTAAAGTATTTGTCGAAGAGAAATACCAAGGGTTCGGACAATATTTTCATTGAATAAAGTTTCCAACAAAGGTTGTCAAATTGACTGAGATGTTTACCGTATAGTACAGTCCACTATGAAAATTAGCTGTGGTTTGTTTCAACTACCTATTTTAAAGTTTTTTGTCACTTTCTAAGTGTTGAATTTTATGGAATTGGGAAAGAAGTACCGAGTTTGAAGCGTTCATGAGCAGACACTGCAGTCTATATGTCGCAGGCAAATTGTATGATTCCGCATTTTACAAACGGCGTCGTCAGTTCACAAACGCTCGCTGCTCTATGAAATGCCGAAGGCAAAATGTAAATTGCCTGGGCACTTTATAATATGCCAAAACATTTGATAGCCAATTCAATTGCTGTTTACAAAATGCCGAGGCAAATTGAAGTATTTAGTTCTTTTTCTTACCACGCGAGGCGCTGCTAATCAAAACAAGAAAAATGGCGTCGAGTCGTGGTGTTGTGATACAGAAAACAGTGCAAATTCTACGTATTCAAAGGACTTTTCACAAAAAAAGACATTTATTATACTTAGTTAATTAAAAATATTTTACGATTCACAAATAGGAGCAGTGAAAAAGCTATGGAAAAATGAAATAGTTTTTGAGGTTATCCGGCACGTAAAAAACGCTAAGGTGACAATGGAATCTGGTGCTCGGACTGGTGGAGGACTGCTGCGGAATATTATTGGTTTAAAAAAATATTGTGTTGTCTTCTAGACTTCTTCTAGGTATAATTAAAATGTAAGACTTAATTAAAGGACTGACTATCGAAACTTATTTTATGTCATAGTTTTATGTACCTACCTATAGGTACGTCAATAGTTTAAATTAGTTTAGTGTTGTTTTTATTACGAAAATATTTTTATTACTTTAGGAGTAACTAGTATTTTAGGTTTGTCTTACTTGAATAGATACCTACCTGATTTCTGAAATTAAGTCTGATTTGTCCAACATGTGTTTTATAATGGTCACCCTATTGCAACAATCATAGTCGAAATTTTATCAATTGAACGAGTCGCCAATTTGCCTTCGGCATTTCATAGAACAGCGAGCGTTTGTAAACTGACGACGCCGTTTGTAAAATGCGGAATCATACAATTTGCCTGCGACATATACATGCATTTATACAGTCCACTATGAAAATTAGCTGTGGTTTGTTTCAACTATAGCCTGACCGAACATAAAAACCCTGGCATAGAGGCGCGTCAATTGCATTTGATAGTGCAACACTGAGTACAGTCGTACCTGTGTTAAATTAATAGGCTAACTTTATGTATCAGGATTCAGGATTACGGGCTAATTTGATATTTTCATGAATTAACGAAATAATATTATTAGAGGTAACCTGGTTTAAATAAATTAAATGAAAACATTAATCGAGCTAGTAGGATTTATTTTATTATTCATCAATAATCAAATTCAGAACTTGAATATTCAACTGCAATGTCTGCTCATGAACGCTTCAAACTCGGTACTTCTTTCCCAATTTCATAAAATTGAACACTTAGAAAGTGACAAAAAACTTTAAAATAGGTAGTTGAAACAAACCACAGCTAATTTTCATAGTGGACTGTACTATACGATAAACATGTCAGTCAATTTGACACCCTTGTCGGAAAAATTATTCAATGAAAATATTGTCCGAACTCTTAGTATTTCTCTTCGACAAATACTTTAGGGTAAATCCGCGAAACAGTAAAAAACTTATGTTCCGATCGATAAAAAAAAAACTGTTGTAGTTCTGGTACCTAAATTAAACTTCTGAATAACGATTCATACAAGTTTCCACATAAGGCGCCATGATCCATATTGATTAAATACTTCAAGTTATTTCGATAATCAAGAAAACACGCACTAAACGTCATTACCATCACAGTAAAAGTACTGACCTTTGCCGTTGTCTTTTAATTTTTTTTACTTTACCTATACACAGACCAGATTTTGATTATAAATTTAAAATGTACATATTTACCGTGACAAAATAACAAAATTATATTGAAATCGTATTAGCCAATAAAATGGAATCATGAATTGAAATATTGTCACGAGAAATCGTCATAGCCATCGCGGCAGCATCAAAGGTTCTTTAATGCGGCTGCGACGCGACTTATCCCCGCTTGTGTCCGCGTGTCCCACTCTTCAATTCGTTGCTCGTAACAGAACAGAATGCACGTAAAATTTACGCAGCTCCGAGACTTTTTAAACTCCGAAAACGAGAGACACTCGCAGTTTGTCATCGGCTCGCGTCATTCCCATTTTGTGCGATTTAGTAAGTTTAATATATCGATATTTTTCTAATAATTAGCACTTTGTAGCATGTGATTACAATAAAAAAATGGCGATATTGAGGTGTCCCAATAGTGGTGACAATTATTTTTATATAATTTTAAAATCGTTTTCGTCATTACCATTAACATCATTACCATATCATTTAGGCTTATGGTGATGACACTTTGTATATGGTAATGATGACTATGAATGGTTTCCTAAAAGAACAATGTAACAAAACGTCCCCAGAACTGTAGCACTTTAATACCTACCTTATAATACTATAATTTTATTATATGACAGCTCAAGTGTGACATGCGTGTCTCAGAAAAAAGTTATATCTAAAATAAAAATCCATAAGCAACCCTGAAAAAATACATACAAAACCACTTTTGACCAACTTCAATGGGTATCACGACAGCTTAACCCCGGGACAATTTGACTCCTGTGACAACTCGACCCCTGCGACAACTCAAACCCTGCGACAACTTGATTTTTTTCAACACTCAACACTTTTGACTTACTTCAAATGGTTTCACGACTGCTGGACAGTGGCGGCGTAGCATGGGTTGGCACCCGGGGCATAGCACAGCACAGCACCCCCCGTCATAAGTCCTTAATGTAAGTAAGTTGGGTATACATATAGCGGGGAGGTAAGACACCCCAAAATGGTCCTCCCTTACGCCGCTGGTGGCTGGACCCTACGACTGCTTAACCCTACGACCACTCGAACCCTCTGACAACTTATACTTGTGACCCTGTGACAAGTCGAACACTGCGACACGTCAACCCCTGCGACTACTCTGAGCATTTATTGTAGATTCTGTTCAGGCATTGATTGATGGAGCTAAATGGTTTACAATAAGTATCATAGTTGTCATCGGGGTCAACTGGACCTCTGTGACAACTCGACCCCTGTGATAACTCGATTAAATTAATTTTAACCTAAGGTACTTGATACAAATAAGGCCTACCTAACTTTAAATGCTTATATTTAAATAAATATTAACGCCAGTCAACAAAAACAAGGTTAATTAACTTCTTCCATCCTTTAATTTTAGCAATATTACAAAAAATAACACAATTTTTAACTAAATCTATTCAAAATAAGCAAATTACGAAACCACTGATTTTGGCTTTATTAAATCACCTACACGGAATAAGGCCTATATGATTCAAATGCCTGTAGACCTTAAAATTGAGGTTGTATTAAACAAAATGCGGTCTTATAACATTAAACACGTCGATTTGTTTGCGTTATCAAAATTTTACATACCAAGTAAACAGAAATATACTGTATATCTCTAGATAAACTTAAATTCCACTTATTAAGAATAATGCATAAATTATAGATAAAATTAAATATTCATAGTAACAAAGTAATGATTCCTTACTTAAATTATCAAAAAAAATATCAAAAACAAACAATATTATTTTTTTGTATAGGGCTTATTAAAACACCGTGTTCGAATAAGGCCTACACATAAAACCTTTTAAATAAATCAGTTTAGGAACATCATTTTGTCTTGATTTTTTGTAAACAAAATGAGATCTCAATTTTTGTTAGAACCAGGGCATAAAAAGGCTTCTGAATCATCTTTACGAACTCCTACACAATCTTTATGATACCACCAAAAGCAGTCCTTTATGGTAGCATATCTGCTACATTGTCTTCGAGACAGGCATGATAATATTAGCTTTAATCCTTTAGAATTATACATACGGCTTTTTTTTCCTTTTTTTTATTGGTTTTGTATTTTGTTTCTTTTTTTACAGGTTTAGTAATTTTTTTTTTTACTCTGATTTCTTTTTATTTTCTGTGCTGTTAGTAACATTCTTATTAAATAAATATTTAGTTACTCTTTGACTCATTTAGTTTAATGAATTTGTCCGTAATCAGGTGTTGACATAAGTATCCAATATGGCCTACCATGCTGACATAAGGCCTAGGCCTTATTAGATATTTTGCTCTTGTTGTCTTTAAAAATTTGCATCTATAGCCAGTAGTACAAATTAAGGTAATTATTAGCTAGTAAGAAATATTTAGAAACGATTACTAAGAAAAGCTTAATCTAAAACAGCGTTATTTTACCGAAAATTTAAGATGAAATCGCCAGATTTTTATAAGAGAGCACGAAATCAACCACCACCTTAAAAGAATGCGTGCCAATTGGTGCTGGGATCGTGGATCGGGACGCTCTTGCACTCTACCGGGTTGTAGGGCATATGAGTACGTGTCCTTGAAGTATTATCCCAATGAGGATCAGTACTGTTGTAGAAAATGCAATAAAACTAGTATCTACGTTAATCTTTAAGACATAAGAAAGATATATCTTTTTGAATTATCCAAATCGGACCATTACTTACGAAGATATTAAGTAATAAACATAGGCCGTTTTTGCCGCTAAAAGTCAACGTACGCAGGGCCGCGTGACGTCATTATATCCGAATCGAGCGCAGCCGGCGTACTATTGGGATGGAAAATATTTTTTTCCAGCTAAACTATCAGTTTTAGAAAAAAACTTTTAATAACATTTATTCATCAAAATAAAGTAACCTATCGACCAGTAATATTTAAAAATAAAAATTGTGAAAAATAAGCATCGCTATGTCCAAAAACCACATTTTCATAGGATTCGATGCAATGCGGAGACGCGGTTGGGGTGAGTGTAACTTAATGATTGTTTGTATTGAACATAATAATACATAATATGATGCTAATACCCAGTTTCTGGCCTGGGGGGGGGTGATAAGTCATACCCAGCTTATAGCCTGGGGGGAGGGGCAAGCCTCACCCAGCTTCTGGCCTTGGTGGGAGGGGGGGAAAGGCAAGTCATACCCGTTTTCTGGCCTGGGGGGGGGAGCAAGCCTTACCCAGCTTCTGGCATTGGTGGGAGGGGGGGAGGGGGTAAATCATACCCAGCTTCTGGCCGAGGGGGAGTCATACCTAGCTTATGCTTATGGGCTGGGGGGAGCGGCTAGCCTTACCCAGCTTCTGGCCTGGGGGGAGGGGGGGGTCAAGTCATACCCAGTTTCTGGCATTTCTGTCATGGGGGAGGTGTCATACCCAGCTTCTGGCCGAAGGGGAGTCATATCCAGCTTATGCTTATGGCCTGGGGGGAGGGGCAAGTCTTAACCAGCTTCTGGCCTGGGGGGAGGGGGAGGGGTCAAGTCATACCCAGTTTCGGGCCTGGGGGGGGGGGGGGGTGTAAATCATATCCAACTTCTGGCCGAGGGGAAGTCATGCCCAGCTTATGACCTGCGGAGAGGAGGGGGGCGGGGGAGTCATACCCAGCTTCTAGGCTAAGATTAAATAGATTTCCAGGAGGGAGCAGCTGTCCTTTCCTGCAGCAGCTGGCCCGCCCATGGGAACGGCGAATAGATAGGTAGGTACGTTGGTTTAACTCAGAAAAACAAAATAACAGGTAGGTATTGCGTGTACATCGAAATGATCTTCATAGCAATGTCTTGTAGCCTAGGCAAAGTGTATCTGCCTCAGCTATACCGTATTGTTAGAAGTAAATAAATTAATACTTATACATTTTTATATTTTACTTGGACGAAGATATGACTCTAACAACACTTATGAACACTTTATTTGAATAAATCACCAAATACACCACTGCGGAGACCCCAATCGCGTCTCTGCGTTCCATTGAATCGTATGAGCGTATGGATTTTTTGCGTTATTTATCACAATTTCTATTTTTAAAAATTACCGATCGATAGCTTACTTTATTCTGATGAATAAATGTCATTACAAGTTTTTCTCTAAAACTGATAGTTTGACTAGAAAAAAATATTTTCTATCCACGCAGTACGCCGGCAGCGTTCGGATCGGATATAATGACGTCATCGTCCCCGCGCCGGGCGGTCATTGAACTTTTTTAGTAATTTGGCCATAACTTCGTCAATTTTTGTCGTAGAACAAAAATTTTTGGACTGTTTATTAAGGATTTCTTAGCCCTATAAATCTGCATTCACAGCTAAAAATCGAAATGATCCTCATTGGATTTGTTTATCTGTGTTTTCTGATGTATAGGCCTTATTAGAACGTAGGCCTTATTTGTATCAAGTACCTTACTTTAAACGAAGGTCGACCCTACAAAAACTTGACCCGGACAACTCGACCCCTACGACAAGTCCAAAATATTCAACTATGATACTTATTGTAAACCATTTAGCTCCATCAATCAATGCCTGAACTGTATCTACAATAAATGCTCAGAGTAGTCGCAGGGGTTGACGTGTCGCAGTGTTCGACTTGTCACAGGGTCACAAGTGTAAGTTGTCGGAGGGTTCGAGTGGTCGTAGGGTTAAGCAGTCGTAGGGTCCAGCCACCAGCGGCGTAAGGGAGGACCATTTTGGGGTGTCTTACCTCCCCGCTATATGTATACCCAACTTACTTACATTAAGGACTTATGACGGGGGGTGCTGTGCTGTGCTATGCCCCGGGTGCCAACCCATGCTACGCCGCCACTGTCCAGCAGTCGTGAAACCATTTGAAGTAAGTTAAAAGTGTTGAGTTTTGAAAAAAATCAAGTTGTCGCAGGGTTTGAGTTGTAGCAGGGGTCGAATTGTCCCTGGGTCAAGCTGTCGTGCCCTTTGAAGTTGGTCAAAAGTGATTTTGTATGTATTTTTTCAGGGTTGCTTATGAATTTTTATTTTTGATATAACTTTTCTGAGACATGTCACACTTGAGCTGTCATAATTATAATAAAATTATAGTATTCCATTCAATTTATTCATTTAAAGATAACAATGATCCACATGGTTAGTAAATGGGTGCCTTATACAACTATGTTAGTAATTTACTTATTATAACATACCACTAATTATCCAACCCGTTCGGTAAGAAGTAGCCGAAGGAAATGTCGGATAATAGGAGAGTCGTACTCTCCGCCACGGTCTTCAGGATACTGTTGGGGCTCGCCCGTATCCTACTGAGCAACGAGGCAGTCTTCTTGCATAGGACAGCAAAGAAGCCGTCAGTGTGCGACTGAGCAAACATTTGAAGCGAGGCAAGCCCAACAGCATCCTGAAACCGTTGTTATATTGGACCCGAAGGACGCTAAGCGATTTCTGCGAGTACGTGGTCCACAGGTTTCCCGTGTATAGACTCTGACAGTATGCTTTAAACAGAGTGATCTTGACATGGTCATTACATCGGGCAAACCTGCGAGCCAACATATTACACCTTACTGCCAGCGCCCTTCGTTCCCTCTCGATATCAACATGATCTTTAAGGTCATCAGTAACGTAGTGTCCGAGATATTTAAATTTAGTGGCTCTGTTTAACTTTACCCCATTAAGCAAGAGGTCGGGTACCACGTTTGGACATTTACTGGCGGCCTTAAATACCATGTATTCGCTCTTCTTCACAATATACAATAAGCCATGGCATTTAGCATACACTTCACACACACCCACCATCTTTCTGAGAGCCCCCATTGTTGGCGCCAGCAGTACCATATCATCAGCGTAGCTTATGTTGTTGATACAAACACCATCTACCCAGCATCCGATACGCATACTGCTAAGGGCAACAATGAGGTCATTTACGTATAGGTTGAAAAGCCTGGGAGACGTCAGCCCACCCTGTCTCACCCCGCACTGCAACCCATACTCCTCAGAAAAAACGTTAGCCCATCTTACGCTGTTAATCTGGTTAGCATACCAATAATGGAATATTTGTGATACTTCTGACGGGATGCCCTGCCTCCTCATCTTATCCCAAAGGATGTCATAAGACACAAGATCTAACGCCTTGGAGAGGTCGAGGAAGCATGCGTAAATGAGAGTCCCCTGATCCGTGTAGTACCTGACAGTGTGCTTAAGACTAAGGATGGCGCTCTCGGTCGACAGTCCAGGCTTAAACCCGAATTGAGCATCATGTGATTTTAAATATTTATCTAGTAGAGAGTCAAGCACACTGTCAAGGACCTTTGCCGTGATTGTAGCTAGAGAGATCGGTCGGGTATTAGCATGGTCTATCATATAAGGTAGGTATTAAAGTGCTACAGTTCTGGGGACGTTTTGTCCCATTGTTCTTTAAGCTTTGTTTTTAAATGAGAAGGTTTTTTATTAGTTTACGAAAAGACGTTTTTTTATTCATTTCTTGTATGTTGACTATTGTGTAAGTCTAAGTAAGAGTAGCTTGGCATATTTTTCAATCAAAATCCTCATTGGTGTAAATATATATTTTTTCTGATTCTGAATAATTTAGGAACGTAAAAAAATTTTAACTAATGTCCGTATTGTTCCAAATTCAATAAATTCATTAAATTATTGAATACATTTACTTTTATTTCCAACCCATTCTTTAATAGGTACGTGCTTAGCTAGGAAAATAACATAGATAAAATTGGTGTTTAGCTGAACAATTATATCTAAATTTTAGTTTTCAAGTTATTTTAATTTAATGTATTACTATAAAATTATATTTCGTCATCACCATTAACATAAGATCATTACCATTTTAATAAAATCATTACCATTGGGAAAACGTCATTACCATTTTGTGAAAAAATATTTGGACGCTTGTTACTTCTAAAATAACGATTGAATCTAAGGGCCTCACACTGATCTAAAAAGCTCATTGCTTAACCTTTCAGTTTAAGCTAGTTTGCACGCATTCCTGTAAAGTTTTTCAAAAAACGTAAAATAAATCTCGCGGAATCAAATCGGCGGATCCACCCTTTAACACATTGTGAACCACTTTTCTTTCACGACTATAAAAAGATTTTAGCAATTTAATTCACAAAATCATTGCGCACATTTAAAATAAAGTTTGTTTACACTTTGACAGCAATAGACTGACATGCAAGGTGACATGTCAATGAAGTTTTCAGTTACTGTTGCCATTAAAAGAAATTAGTACCATTAGTTTTCCGCAACATGGCGAGGGTTTTTATGTTCCTGGTCAGGCTATACCTATTTTAATTTTTTTTGTCACTTTCTAAGTGTTGAATTTTATGGAATTGGGAAAGAAGTACCGAGTTTGAAGCGTTCATGAGCAGACATTGCAGTTGAATATTCAAGTTCTGAATTTGATTATTGATGAATAATAAAATAAATTCTACTAGCTCGATTGATGGTTTCGTTTAATTTATTTAAACCAGGTTACCTATAATAATATTTTTTCGTTAATTTATGAAAATATCAAATTAGCCCGTAATCCTGAATCCTGATACATAAAGTTAGCCTATTAATTTAACACAGGTACGACTGTACTCAGTGTTGCACTATCAAATGCTATTGACGCGCCTCTATGCCAGGGTTTTTATGTTCCTGGTCAGGCTATATAATGTCCGTCCGTATTTCCAAGTTCAAGTGTTGGTTGCACTTTTTGCACTACGGTGCGACACAAAAGAGCAAAAAAGAGTAGAAAATGAGGGCACCATAGAGAGCACATAGCAACCCTGATAACGCGACTAGTTTGGTCTTGATGCTTGATTTTTTTGTACTTATTTGGGGCCATTCGTTTATTAGGTAAGATTATTTTCGCTACTTTTTGACCCTCTCCCCCCCTACTATAAGAAAAAATAAGAATATCGACCAACCATCTAGCGAGAGCTTCTTTAGATGTTGGTCGAAGCTCATCGCGTCGCTATTAGCCCGTTTGCCGAGACAACTATCGGGACAATGATCGTCGAGTCAACATCCCACATGGCGGTCACCTCGTGGTCCAAGTCAAGGTATTTGCTTTGTTTTTCCTTTTCGGCCTTCACGAGATTTTCGTCATGCGGGATGGTGATGTCAAGAGCACTGCCCGACGTTGCTGGGATCGGTCAACCACCACAATATCAGGTTTATTACATACAATAGTCCTGTCTGTGATGATAGACCGATCCCAATAGAGCAATGCATGACCATTTTCAAGAACTGGCACCGGCTGGTACTGGTAATATGGCGACTCAGATTCAAGAAGGCCGTACTAAAGAGCAAGCTGAGCAAGTTGCTGATGGATGATTCTGGCTACTAGGTTATGCCTGTGCAAATACTCACCGTTAGCAAGATGCGAACAACCAGAAATTATATGCCTGAGTGACTCTCCGGGACGGTGGCATGCTCGACAAATGTCGACCGTACCGTCCTTCAGGATATATTTTCGATAGTTGTTCGTCATCATTACCTCACAAGCAAAACCCTCGGTTTCCCCGAAGAGGTCACCGAAGCGTAGCCAGTTCACCGAGGCGAGGAGGTCCACATCGGGACCTGTTAGGACCCGATAGAACCTCACGTGCAGCTCCTTGCTCTTCCATACGTCCTTACGATCCGCGACGCTCAGTACCTTTGGCTTGTGCCAGTTCTCGTTCGCCAAGGAGAGCGGCGTGAGGCCTTTGTCAACTGCCACAACATCGCGATGCATTCCGCACTCATTGGTAAGGAAATAATCCCTGAGACTGCACACTTCACGGTTGTGGAGGTTCTTGGCATTTAGAAAGCCTCGACCTCCCCACTTCCGTGGAATGTACAGTCTCATTACAGATGAGCGCGGATGTAACATGCGATGTTGTGTAAGCTGCTGACGTACCTTCCTATCCAGGGCGTCAAGCTCAGTCTGAGTCCATCTTAGTATGCCGAAGGAGTATATTAGTAGAGGCATCACCCAACCGTTGAAAGCTCTTGCTTTGTTGCCGCCAGACAAAAGGCTATTAAGAACTTTTGTCAGAGGGCTACAAAAGCGTTCTTTAACCGATTTTTTTATGTCTTCTATCGATATACCTAACGATTCTGACATACCAAGATACTTATAGGTCTCAGTTTCGGAGAGAGATTTGAGTGTCATTGTCTCAGAAAGTTGTAAATTCGGAGAATTCACAACTTTTCCCCGCTCTACATGTAAGACCGCACACTTGTCTATGTTACGGCTAAAGATAGGTGTGAACATAAACTTAAGATTAGCCGGCTAAACTTAAGTTTATCTTCGACGAGGTGTTAATGTTAGTTTCTTCTATCTTTAGACGGCTAAACTTAAGTGTAACCGCAGGCCCTTGGCTAAAAATGTAGAAGGAAATGGAAAAGGAAACAATGTAATGATGTTTACTATTTTGACACGAAAACTTTATTAAATTAACACGTTCCGACGCTGTACTCCAGTCCACTATGACACTAACAATCTTCACATAAATGTTTCATACACCTATACCCGTACTGTTGTTCACAATTGTTGTTTCAGCCAAATGACGTCCACTGCTGGACAAAGGCCTCCCCCAATATTTAGCACAAAACAAGTAGGCTCTCTATGAAACTCTAATGTAAAATTGACGGTTGTTGCCGTAGTGATTTTTAGATTGATTTTCGTGAAAACGGCGAGACCCGTACTGCCATAATATGAATAAATTCCACCCTTACTGTATGTGCCGTTACCGCGGCGGAACGTGTTAAAAAATTATCACTTTCATTACACATACTTTTATGTACCTATGTAGGTATTCAAAATTACAATTATTACAATAACAAAATATTAATCACTTAAAACAATATCTACCTAATCATTAAAATAAAATAATAAGGAACCATTTGGTCATTACAATTGAATCTTCTGTAGGTATTTAAAATTACAAAATAAAACTGCGCGCGCGTTGTCTCCCCACCGCCCCCTCAAGCCCTTTTTTTTTTTTTTTTTTTTTTTTCGTCGGGAAATGCTTTGCGCATACCCACTGGTCTATGGGGACGGCCAGTGGGTTATGTGGGACTCTCCCCGCCTACTCACTAAAGGCGGGGCCTACCCACTAAAACCCGACGGTTTCCACCAGAGCCCAAAGAAACGGAGCCGCGAGTTATTGTCCTGGTTGGACATTCGTCCGCAGCTCCGCCTCAGGCTAGAGGCTCGCTCACGAGCAAGCCTCTCTGGCTTCGAGGGAACCCCCAATCCCCTCCTCCAGTTGTTTTTTATAGAGGTTTTCTCCTCGCGGCCCTGGTAAAACAGGACCCCCGGCCCGCCGTAGCGGGTTACGGTCTGCTCTATGCCGCTGCTCGGTCAGCTCTGCTGATCAGAGAAGTACCAAGAGCGGCCCTCCAAAGAATGGGCCCGGGCGAACGCCCCGCCAGCCCCCACCTGTGGGGGTTTTTAAAGATGTCCCCTGCATCGTGGCCCGGGCAAATGCCTCGACGGCCCCCGGCCCACTCAATTGTGGGTTACGGGTTGCCCGACAGGCCCGCCGAGTTGACGAGACCTGCCGCGCAGGTGAGAAGTTAGCCGCCCGCGTGAACAGACCACGCGGACGTTGCCCAGGGTGCACCACGAGGAGGTCCCTCACCATCGCACCCCACCGCCCCCTCAAGCCCTCCGCCGGCCTGGCGCGCCCATCGAATACATTTTTAGCCGTTTCGTTTTGGCTAATGTGCACATTAGCCGGCTAAAGATGGAATATCACGACGCAAACTAACATGCTATCGAACTTTAGCTACTTTTCGAAGATAAACTTAAGTTTAGCCGGCTAATCTTAAGTTTATGTTCACAACTATCTTTAGCCGTAACATCTACACCAAACTCCATCCTGCAGGGCTAAGATGCGCGCCGTGATAAACTGCTATCGCGGCGTTATATCGATTTTGTTTGACGTCACTATATCTGTGATTTATATTATTATCATTTACAATGGTAGGTAAATGACATTTTACGACTAATTTGAGGCTAGAAAAATTCAAAGAAAGGAATCTAAAATCTATTCAAATAATATAAAAAATCTATTTACATTATTTATAGCACCTTTGTGATACTTTAGGTGGAGATTGAGTTCTAGTTCAAGAGTTTATCAGAAGCTGCATTTTGTAATTATTGCAATGGATGTGAGGCGAATCTTGCGACAGTTTATAATCGCTAGCTGCAAAATCTTAGTGCTCCCACAGTCCCACCCACATATTAATTATTGCATTACTTACCTTGTAAAATAACCAATACTTACTTACCTACTTAGGTAGGCAGTCAACAGTACATCAGACAATACATATTAAGTTGCAAATGACGTAAGATACCCCACAGTGTTTAGCTTGATTTAAGTACCTACTGTCATCTGTATGTACATAATCTTGTAAAATTATTGAAAATGGGGCGGAATGTGGTGACCGAGCTTCTTGTGTCTACATTATTTTCAAACAGTGCAGGGCCGGATCGTGAATTTGTGGGGCCCTGGGCTGAAACTTCTTATGACGTTGTCACGTAAAAATATCGTCCGTAAACCGACTTTACAGACAACTATTTTTTTTTTTTTTCAAATTATGGCCTACTTTTTAGCGGGATCTGGGGGCCCCTTGTAACCTCGGGGCCCTGGGCTGCAGCCCAATCAGCCCATAGGTAGATCCGGCCCTGAAACAGTGGCAAGGTCATTGTCAGAAATTAGCATTGGGTTTCAATGTGTAATCAAACGTGCTATAATAACAATGAGAATAAATGAATTTTACTAATTTTATAACTTGACGGTGATACCATACATACATTCCACATTACTATCAATCTAATTCCTCCATTTGGTCTTTTTAAGGGCTTTAATGTGACAGGATGATAATCTTGTACAATTTATTCCATTATAATAAATTCCTTCATCATCATCTCAGCCATAGGACATCCACTGCTGAACATAGGCCTCCCCCAATGCTTTCCATGTTGCCCGATGGGGCAGCAAGGTTCTGGAGTGGAGGCCGGGTACCGGAATACGAAGCGTGGGACGTCCACCCACAAGGTGGACCGACGACATCATAAAGGTAGCAGAAAGGCCGCTACCAACCAGGCAATAAATTCATTATTGCAGTGTAATTTCAAAATAATTCAACCATTATTTACAAAATCTTTATTTGGAAAACTTGTTTTACAATATAAATAGCTATTTATAATTTCAAATACTAACAGAATTCCATGAATTGGTTAGCATAGCCAGTATCCTTGAAGTTTTTCTTGTTGATTGTTATTGTGAATTTTCATGACAGTGAGCGAGACTTGCTTATGTTTGCTTTAGAATGAAATAATCACTCATAATCCCACACTTCTTCATCCACTGTCTGAAAAAAGAAAGAATATTATTTAAACACAATTATAAATATTACAATTACATAAACAGTTCATTAATAGAAACATTTACTTAATCCTATTTTGTATTTTAAGTTTACATACAAAATGTTGATCATCAATATTATTACACAGTGAAAGAACTATGTGAAATAAATATAGGAAAGAAGGTGAAAGCTTATTTGTAGGAATAAAGATATTTTTCCTTTTCTCCGGTGCTGTTACTTATGAAAATCAAGATGTGCGGAGTATAGCTAATATTGTAGACTTTATGTACTTACTTTGCTACTTATGAGTGTAACTTTATTTCTCAAATCTCAATAAACTTTCTGACTGCTTCATGTAAGTTGAATAATTACTGTGAACCTCGCATTATGGGATAGGTAGTGGAGTTCGGTTATTCTGTTAATTTTGATCAAATCAAATCAAATCAAATCAAATCAAATTAGTTTATTGCAATTGTAGGTACATATCATACATTGATGGATCTTAAATTTAAACGTAAAATTGTTCAGCTACAATTTGCCAAGCAGATGGCGTGCAATATACATATAAATGGTTACTTAATACTAATTAACTAATTTACTTAAAACCTGTTCATTTTATAATTTTACATGCAAACATTTAATTTTTATGATCACATTTTTAAATTGTCCAGGAGGAATTCGTTAATGGAGTAGTATGCCTTCTCAACCAGAAAGTGAAATAATGCATTTTTAAAGGAAATTAATTCTTCTTTATTTCTTATGTTGTCCGGTAACTTATTGAAAATACGTGGTGCCATACCCGTGACATTTTTCGTGAACAAAGCAGTCTTATGTGTTTTCGAGCATATTTTGTTTTTATGACGTTTACTATTTAATGTCTCAAATAACGATAAGTTCTTTTTAACGAAAAGACAGATTTCCTGTATATAAATACACGGCAGGGTCAGCAGTTTCAATGACCTAAAGTGTGGTAGACAACTATCGGTTGGTCGCAATTTGCACAGAGCTCGAACACATTTCTTTTGTGCTCTGAAGACTGTTTCTCTATCCGTGGAGTTACCCCAGAAGATGATTCCGTAACGGATCGTTGATACGACATATGCGTGGTATGCTATTAAAACAGTGGGTTGATTAACGAGTCGGGCAAGTCTATATAAAGCATATGAATATTTGTTTAGCTTTTTGCACACTGTTTCTGTCTGAAATTTCCATGTCAAATTATTATCCACCCAAAGACCTAGGAACTTTGTTTTGTCGGTTTCTTCTATTTTTGTGTGTTTAAATTTAATGTCCAGATTTAGTTTATTTGTGTTTTGTTTAAATGTCATGATATGCGTCTTACTTAAATTTATTTTAATATTATTTGAAATAAGCCATTCAATTACATTGGAAAGTGTCATATTTATGTCAAATTTGTAGGATTCTAATTTATCTCCAGTAAATAATATTGTACTATCGTCAGCAAATAAGGTCATTGAGTAATCTGTAACTTTAGGCATGTCATTAATGTAAATCAAGAAAAGTAATGGTCCAAGGATACTTCCTTGGGGGACTCCATACTTTACCAGTTTTCTTTCAGAACAAAAACATTTTTCTATTTTTAATTTAGGACAAATTTTAGTGATACTGGTTATTTGGTGTCTGTTAGTTAAATAAGACGTCAAAAAATCCAGCATATTACCTCTTATACCATAAAGCTCTAATTTTTTTAGCAGAATGACATGATCCACGTGATCGAAGGCTTTAGTCATGTCCATATATACTGCTGTGACGGGCAATTTCCTATCCATGCAAGTAAGTACTTGAAATTTGAAGACTTTATTCTTTAATACCTATACTATGGGTATGATTAGGAATTCTTCATTGTATTTCTTTAACTTGGTTATCTCTTCGTTTGATATTTTCCGTACTTTAGAAATATTATAAATATGACTGGAAACTTAAATATACAAATTTTATAAACACAAACACACAGAAATCAATCAAGTCAATTTTTTTTTTTTTTTAATATAGTTTTTCACGGCTCTGGGTGCATGCCCTTTTAAGCCAGTCTTTGAAGTCCGTTGAACTTTTGTTTGAATTTGACACATGACAACTGTGTTTGACACTTCACTTCACTGATTCACTGTGATTCACTGATATTTTCTTAGTTCTTACTCTTCTCAATTTCTCAAATAGTTCCCAGAGTTGAAACCACGAAAGTATATAAGGGTTTGAAAAGTTTCGGATCCTTGAGGAGTTCGTCCAACGACTGTGGTACACGTTCACAAATAGATTGAAGGTCATCGATCATGACCAGTCTCTGGATTCCAAAACTTCTACATTTCAGGATTATGTGTTCCATATCGGCAAGCTCTTCATTGCAATATGTACATTCAGCGCTCGGAATCAAGTTAAGCCTCTTCAGGTGAGTGGGAGCGTGGCAATGGCCAAATCTCAGCCTATTTATTATGGTTATGAACTTCCTGTTATCTATATTCTCATTCCTCCGATGGTACCAAGGTTTGGCGGGCGGGCTTCCTTGGATCTTAGCATACCATTTTCCCTTTTCCATACTAGTAATAGTCCAGTACTCATGCCATATCTTTTCCAGGTCTTGACTGATTGCGGCTTGATAGTCAGTGTGAGGTATCTTCAACAACGTAGAATGGTCAACATCAAAGCCATTCCTTGCAGCCAGATCAACAATTTCATTCCCCCTGATGCCACGGTGCGATGGTACCCAAAGGAAGAGCAGTGTCTTACCAGTAAGTCTATATATGTTGTTAATTAATTTCTTAATATCATAAATTATATAATTCAAATTATATTTACAAGAGTTATTTTCCAGAGCTAGTAATACGCTTTTAGAGTCAGTTAGAATAATAATATTGTCAGATGGTGGATTACATGTACAGATATGTTTAAGTGCTAAGAGGATAGCATAACTTTCTGCAGTAAAGATACTACAGTGGCTTTCAATTTTATGACTTTGAGTAAGTTTAAGTTGTGGATCATAAAATGCAGAGGTTACACTGTTCTCTTTCTTTGAACCATCTGTGTACACTTTATAATAAGACTTATTTAGAAATTTATTAAGATCAATTTGATTGGAGATCTTTTCCCTTAAAATGGTGAAATTATTTACAACAAGATCTTCATAATTAACTTTGTACATGGGCCATGGCTTATCTTTATACATATTTACAGTGAGAGAATCAATATACAATGCAATTCTTAGTAAGCCCGGAGTGCGTCCAGATATTAACTCATTACCTGTAATTGGAGGAGGAGGAGTAGAGCATATTTGGGAAGATAAGGGTGGCATGATTCTATCTAGTACTGGTTTGTTAGTTGAAGTTATTAGTTTGAGACAAAAATTTGCTGCTAGTTGAATACGTCTCAGTACTAAAGGAGGAATGCATGTTTCACATTGCATAGCATTGATAGGTGTTGAACACATAGCTCCTGTTATTATTCTAAGTGCTTTATTCTGAATAACATCTAATTTCTTTAATAGGGTTGGGCTACAATTCATATATGCTAAAGTACTATAGTCAAAATGACTACGCACTAAACTCTTGTATAACATTGATAAAATCTTAGGATCAGAACCCCAAGTTACACCGGCTAGTGAGCGTAATAAGTTTAAAGCCTTAGAAGAGTTGCGAATGAGAAGCTTTATATGACTTTCAAATGTGAGTTTTTTATCTAGACACACTCCTAAAAACTTTTTTTCCTGAATCCATGGAAGAGGATTATTATTATAATAAATATTAGAATTACATTCATTATATTTTTTCGAGAATAACATAACGCCGCTCTTATTGGGACTAATATCAAGTTTTAATTTACCAGAATAAAAATTATGAATTTCAACTAAAGCTAGGTTTAAACTATGCACAGCAGTATTTACATTTTTATTTACAGTATAAATTAATAAATCATCAGCAAATTGTAAAAATTTTATATCCCTTTGTGTTAAATACTTATTAATTTGACTAGTGTATAAATTGTACAATAATGGCGAGATCGTAGCGCCCTGCATTGTGCCTTTATATACATATCCGGGTCCATGAAAAATGTTATTAAATTTTATATACATTATTCTTTTATACAAAAAATTGAAAATCCATTTACAGACTACCCCGGGTACTCCAATATCACATAAGATGGCTATTAAAATTGAGGGGACCACGTTATCGAACGCGCCCTGTACATCAAGGAAGACACAAGCTGTAGCAGAGTGACTGTCAAGAGAATTCCTAAGGTCTGAGACCAATGCTGTAAAACTTTCTGCTGCACTTCGGCCTTTCCTAAATCCGAATTGTTCATTTGGTAAGATATTATTTGATTCGACATAATAATCTAATCTTGTCTTTAACATGCACTCAAATACTTTACCTATACATGAGGACAGAGAAATTGGTCGATAAGAGTTACAGTCATCAGGAGGCTTATCTGGTTTAAGTATAGGGATGACACACTGAGTCTTCCATGAGTCTGGGATGACCTGTGTTTGCCATAGTAAATTGAAAATGTACAGTAAAAGTTTTTTGGCATTACTATGTAGGCGACGAATAAGTTCATAAGGAATATTGTCTAAACCAGGTGTAGTGTTCCTACGAGACTTCAAGGCAGTCATAAACTCTTCCCAAGAAAAATGTTGAGATAAAAAAGCTGCTTTTTCGTTACCAATTTGACAGAAATATGCTTGCAATAATGAATTATTTACTTCTTTTTCAGGAGGAGATACAGGGGAATATTTCTCAAAAAAAGAGGGAATCCATTCATCATTCTTCGGCAGTTTAGGAATTGAAACACGCTTAAACCTCTTCATATAGTTCCATACTGTACTAACAGGAGTATATCGATTAAAAGATTCACATAAAGATTTCCAACCTATTTTCTTTTTTTCCTTAAGAGTTAGTTTTTTAGCAGCATCTAATTTTTTATACGCAATGTAGTTGTCAATGCTTGGATTACGTCTATAAAAATTTAAAGCATCTTTACTTTTTTTAACTGCACTATTACACTCATCATCCCACCAAGGTACAGGCTTTTTCATTAAATTGGGAGAGGTTTTGACTACTTTAGGTACACATTTGTCTCTAATATTAATCAAATGATTATAGAAATCGTCATAAATTCTTAATGGATCTGTATTATCTAAATTAATATTACCTACCATGTTTTCTGTTTCAGTATGAAATTTAAACCAATCAGCTTTATTGTAAATAAATTTGTGTACTGGTTCACCTATCTGATATTTATCAACAGAAGTCTGAATATCTGTTATAGTGGGATAGTGATAACTTCCCATTGGATCATCATAAACTTTCCAATCACATAATGGAGCTACTGAAGGGCTGACACATGTTACATCAATAGCCGAAGGATTATGAACAGATCTACCAACAGTGGTTGGCGCCCCTGAGTTGAGGATACAGAGGTCGCTCTCGTCAAATATATTGTAAACTTCATTACCTCGACCGTTACTAGTAGCACAGCCGAATGCGATGTGGTGAGCATTAATATCACCTGATAGCAAAAGTGGCTTAGGTAGTAAGTTAATAATCTGTTTCAGTTTGCTACCATTGAATCTTGATCTATTTTCTTTAGGTGGTGGACAATATATACATAGAATACTTAAATTACCTATGCCAGTTCGCAGATTAATAGCTACAGGTTGTAGAAAATCATAAAAGGGAAGCTCTATTACTGAATATTTCAAAGTGTCTTTGACTAGGATGGCGACTCCACCCCGGCCTTCTTTTTCTTTACCTATTTTACTAACTAGATTGTAATTATGAATACGAAAAGAACTGTTTTCTTTTAACCATGTTTCGTTTAACAAACATATATCAATATCATTATCAATCAAAAATTTTATAAGTAATGGCTTTTTGTTAATAACACCTTCGACGTTAAATTGAGAGATTCTTATGAAACTTTTATCCATTTAAAGCCCTTTGAAACTTTTTATAAGAATTTCCTGTATAATAGAACTATTGACTGCCCTCGTTTCGTTGCCAATAGCGACAAGGGCGCCTACAAGGCCCTTGCGAATAAAATCATTGTTTAATATTTCATCTATTAATTGTTCATTGGTAAGTGGTTCTTTTTCTTTAACTTCCATCGAGTTAGTTGAAGTGGAAGAGGTCGCTGTAGAAACCGAGCTAGCTTGTGGCTTCCTTGATGCAATAGATTTTAAGTTAGTTTTAGGAGCAGCCAGTAGAGGAAACTCGCTTATGTAGTTTTTGATAACTGGGCTACTCTTAGTAGCCGCAGCACTGCTGGAGACCATATTAGCGTAAGTTAATTTATTTTTTTTATCTTCCATTTTTTGTTTTTTGACAGGACAGTCCCGTGAAATCGCAAGATGAGCTCCTTGACAGTTTATGCATTTGGCTATTTTATTTGAAGTAGGTACATTCAGAAAAATGATGTTCTTCAGAACATATTGAGCATTTTTGCACAGATTTACAAATTTTAGCACCATGGTTGAATTTAAAACACTTGAAGCATTGCAACAATGGAGCGTTGTATGGGAATACTCTGAACCTAAAAAGGTCTAGATACACATGTTCGGGTAACACAGTTGATAAAAATGTGATAGACACAGATTGGAAGGGCTTTATTTCGCCGTTGTCTTTTTTGGTGAACCTACGTACACCTATGATCTCGTATGATGACGAGAGTTTCTTAAAAAGTTCCTCATTGCTGATACTAGTGGGTACAAAACGAAGCACGCCGACTGTTTCTACTGCTGTGGCTGGGATGTATGCCTTGAGTTGGTGTTTGGTTAGGAAGGGATCGTTTTTCAGGAAGTTATTGGCATTACTAGACTGGGAAAATGTGACACATATTTTATTGGCGTTAATTCTTTTAAGATTGGTAATGCCCTTGATTTCATTTTTGAAAAGGTTGGTAGTCAGGATGGGATTGTTGTTCCCGATCTTCTCATTATCTTTCGTGCTTTCCACAAATACAGAAAACTCGCCACTCACCGTGTTCTCCGCGAATAGCCTTCTATACCCTGGTTTTACGTACGGTTTGTAGAAATCTTCATCTGCACTCGTATAGGTCTGCCGTCCAATCACTATAAT
This sequence comes from Ostrinia nubilalis, assembly GCF_963855985.1. Classification (NCBI taxonomy): domain Eukaryota; kingdom Metazoa; phylum Arthropoda; class Insecta; order Lepidoptera; family Crambidae; genus Ostrinia; species Ostrinia nubilalis. The sequence continues at coordinate 23,213,563 of NC_087119.1, read as the reverse complement.
GCCGTTAACCCACAATTGGTCAATTTTGACTTTTGAATACCACCCAAATCAGAAAAAAATGCTTAATCTAGCACTATTATCGAAATTTTTATATCTTGTTTAGTTCCTGAGATAAAAAAAATAAGAAAGCCGCTAACTGCTTCGCCTCTGCAAGATTACATAACTAAAATGCAGTTACATTACATTTCTTAGCTTAAACGCGGTTAAGCGTCTTTAATTGTTATTAGAATTAAAAATTTAAGAAAAATTACAATGCTTTATTGCCGTTATTTACAATTTCTAGTCAATACAGCCGTTAAGGTACTTTAACGACAATATTGCTAAGCTGCTCTTTGCAAAGCTTTAATAGACTCCTCAAGACTAAAACGCCGTTATGTAAAATTATTTGACTTAAACGCAACAAAGGTCCAATAACGGCATTATAGCTTTGTATTACATGAATTTATTTATTAAAATTGCACTAGTAAATTCACCATTAAGGCTAACCAAATGTAACAATCTATGTGTTTTTTACATTTTTACAAGACTTAAATGCCGTTAACCTACATTCCTAAACTATAATGCGGCTATGTTCAAAAAGTTGAATGAAGTGTTCTAAGCGTCGTTGCGTGCGTCGATCACTCAGCTCAGTCAGAGTTACTGAGCCCCGATTACGGTAACTTTTATAACGTCTACAATCCAGACGCGTTTCTGATTCTGCGATACGATTGGTCAAAACAGCTGACGTACGCTGTTGAACGACCAATCGTATCGCAGAATCGAGAAGCGTGTCTGGATTGTTGACGTTAAAAATTACCGTAATCGGGGCTCTGATGTGCCGCTGATAACGCTCCCGGAAATATTCCTAGCGTTCTCAACAAAAGAAATTTAGTTTTAATTTTATGTTTGTTGTTTATTAATATGTGATGTGCAATGATTCTATTTTTATTATCTAAGACTAGTCGTTATAAACAAGGTATGAAACGTGTTAGTGAGATATTGCTGTCTTGTCACTATTTTCGTGGCTAATGCGCACTGCAATTTTAGGACACGGCAGCGCGGTAATTGAGCATCAGTGTGCCTCTGAGTTTTAAATGATAAGAACACGTTGCGTTTTGTTTTCTAATTTTAAAAATTAGTAAAAGAAGCCTGGACGTGTTCGATCATTTTACTTGTTCATTTTGTTTTACATCTTCTATGTTAGACGAAGACATAACGTTCGTTTGTTTCAGGCAAATGTCGTTCAACGGCTGGACAAAGGTCTCCTCAAGGATTTCCACAATGATCGGTCCTGCGCCGCCCGCATCCAGGCACCTCTTCTGACCTTTACCAGATCGTCGATCCATCTAGTAAGGGGCCTGCCTGCCCACACTACGTCTTCAGACTCGTGGTCGCCACTCGAGAATTTTTCTACCCCATCGGCCATATTCAGCTCTGCCACTTGATTTTAGCAATTCTGCGGGTTATGTCGGTCACTTTGGTTTTTCTACGGATCTCCTCATTTCTGATTCGAGCACGCAGGGAAACTATGCTTGGCAAAGCACGCTCCATCGCCCTTTGGGTGACCTTGAGCCTTTTTATGAGGCCCTTTGTAAGCGACCACATCTCAAATCCGTATACTATCACTGGCAACACACACTGGTCACAGACTTTTGTCTTAAGACACTGCGGTATTTCGGACGTGAAAATTTCGCAAAGCTTCCCGAACGCTGCCCAGCCAAGCTGGATTCGACGATCGACGTCTCTCTCAAAGCTGGACCTACCTAACTGGATGGTTTGTCTCAGGTATACATAATTATCAACAACTTCGAGTGTAGTCTCCAACTTTCAGAGGAGTGGGTACAACATGGACATTTGACATGATTTTTGTCTTGTCCATGATCATTTTGAGACCCACTTGTTGCGAGGCTCTACTGAGGCCATCGAGCATTGTGCCTAGATCTGCCACAACTACGATATCGTCTGCAAATCGAAGGTGGGTGATGAACTCGCCGTTGATATTTATGCTGAATCCTCTCCAGCCCAGAAGCTTGAAAACATCTTCCAGGGCGGTGGTAAACAGTTTCGGAGATATTACGTCTCCCTGTCTCACCCTTCGCTGCAACTAGATAGGTTTCGAGACCTAATCCTGGAGACGGACTGACATTTTGACGTTTTTATACAAACTTTTTTGAAGAGGACTACCACCATACTTCTTTGCAATGCCGTAGGCGTTTTTCCCTTGAGGATGACGGAATCAAACAGCTTCTGAAAAGCCTTGTACCGGCGTTCCGCCTGCTTTCAGAAGCTCAGCTGTGATTACATCATCACCAGGTGCCTTGTTGATTTTTAGCTATTTGAGAACCATTCTAATCTCGTACAGACTAAAATACGGGATATATTCGGCAAGTGTCGGGTCAATCTAGCTAGCACGTAATTTCTATAAAAATGTGTCAAATGATCCGTCACATAGGCTATCCACAACTTATTCAGAAGTCGTGAAACAGGCCCTTACTAAGCGATTGTGAAATATGCCCTTAATGTCAAAAAACGAACAAATGGACAGTAACATTGTGTAATTACGTGTAAAAAGACATTGCTATCATTAAAACAACATTTCACGAAGAAAAAATTAAATTTAGTAAAGGTGTAGTTATATTATGTATTGAGAATATTACCGTGAACCACTTATAATCGACTTAATTTGATACTATTTTATTTAAGAATTTTAGTTTATTTCCATTTGATAAACATGATTCTCACCATTCTCACTACCTAGGTGATTATTATAAGCAGCGTGAAGTTAATTTATTAGGTAAGGCTTGCCGCGTTGTACATTATTATTGAATTAAATAGATCTCAATTTTTATTAACTACAAAACATTGTTGTTGTAACCTGTTTCAGTAAACAGGCAAAATAATATAAATATATTGCGGCATTGGTAATAAAGTGTCGTCACTTATTATTTTTATTATTGTGAAACTGCTAAGTTTCAGAACTTTCAATAGTTGGTTTTAATTGATCTCAAATAATGAAAATGTAAAGATTTTATTTTGTGTTGTCTTTTATGAGTATCTACTTTTTTAAAGTGGTAAATTTAAAAAATATCATAATAAAACGTATGATTGATATCAACGATTGCTAAAAATAGTAAAGACTTGATTTTTTTAAAAATCAATATACATCTTCAACACTAAAACAGGTTTTGTTATTTTTGACATAAATGCAATTTTCTTTATTTCCTGAACTATTAAGTAGCTAGTACTTAGCTTAAATGCCGTTATGGTGAAAAGTTTTGTTTTTAACTGCATTTTAGTCTTGTAATCAGAACGAATCAAACAGGCATACCAATAGTTTCGTAATTTATGTGTTAATACTAGACTTAAATGACGTTAGCTAACATTAGCTGCATTTATGGCAAGTATTTTCACCTTAAAAAATAATAGTTTTATCGAGCTAAAACGTCGTTAAACTATTTAACGGCATTAAAGTTTAGTAGAATTATTAGTTAGAAACTCATTTTACAAATGTATCAAAGTTATTCAAGATCCAAAACTTAAACGCCGTTAAGGTAGCCATACCGGCGTTTTAGTTGTGTATATTTTGAGATATTATTTCAATAATACTGAGTTAAAATGTATAAATTAAAATATTTCAAAATCTATAATATGTAGCGTCGTGAGAGTTTGTGTCAATTGTAGCTCTTAAAAATACCTTTAAAATGATATATTTAAATTACAAATTACTCTTTTACTTTTGAAACAGCGATTTTTTTTTAATTCGTGATCTTTAAACTCGTTTTTCTCCGAAAGTGGTTTTTGCACTTAACGGCGTTATAGTGATCGGACGGCAGAGGTGTGATCTCTGTTTGGTGCCTTCCTTTTTTCCTTGCCCCTGGGCGGGTCCTTACCGTCCCCGTCCGGCATAGTCGAGTTTTAAGTTGACTTAACGACTTCCAATAGATAGATAACTATTTATAACACAAAAAGAGAAAAATACAAAATTGGCTTCGAAAATCGCGCCTAGTGCGTTCAAAAGCCCGCCAAAAACCCCTCAATCAAGTCAATGTCAACCAGTGTTGCCAGTCGGGTCTAGTCAGAAATTACCAGAAATATAAAAAAAATGTTACCTTTTTGAATAAAAAGTAACCTTCATACGGGGGGGGGGGGGGGGGTGCGGAGCGATTGTGTAAGGTTGTTCATGGATGGAAAATTAATACAATTGATCATCGAAATTCGAAAAGTGACCGGTCGTATAAAAACGTTTCATGGATTTGCGTTTTATTATCGAAAAACATTCGCTAAAACTCATTTTTTTTAAACAAATAATAAATCAAATTCATGTTTAAATGCAGTTTATGACATAATTTTTAAATTGTCACTATTAATATTTTTTACTGAATAACCTGTAAAAGTTAATTCTACGATTTCTGTAAAATCACCTAAAAGTAACCTTTTCATTAGTGTAACCTAAAAGTAACCAATGCAGTTCAAAAGTAACCTAAAAGGTTACAAAAGTAACCTTCTGGCAACACTGATGTCAACAAAATTGACATAACTTTTTTTTAATGACGTTCTCACTGCTTTAAGATATGTGTTTTAGCCGAATTAGTAGCAGAAATGAACGAGATTGAACGAATGAGCTAAAATATTTCAAGGTTGGCCAACATAATAACGCAATTTTTTCTTAATATGGCAACAATTGGGTTATCACGTTCACGCGATAGCGGGTCGATAGACTTATCTATCGATGGTCGCATGTTAGGGAAAACGATAAAATTATCTACGTGATCGAATATTGTCTTATCATATCATGTCATTGTCGATGTGCGCATCTTAGGCCTACTGGATGGCGTTGCTAAATACCTGTGTAGTTTTTAACAACTTCACCAGATCTTGTCGTTTTGGTGGGAACAAGTTATTATATTGTTATAGTATTATTAGTTCCGAAATAATTAATTTCTACTCTTTCATGTCGCACAGTCGCACTGTATTTTAATAAAGTTTTAACACCGGCTCCAATTACTTATATGATTAATGTTAAAATAGAGTTCGCCTCAAGTTGTGCGGCATTTTGCGGCTTAACTTTAGGTAGCGCAACGAGTGTTGAGGCCATCAACGCAAGCTTAAGTACATAAACATACAAAACACATATTATCGTATATTATTATTGTATTTATCCATTTGCGCTAACGTGATGACGTTTTGCATAGTCGGACTAAGGACTAATACTCAGACTTTAGGACTAGCAAGTGTTTTCTGTCTCGCTTTTACTCGCTTGGAGTTATTTAACAACAGTGTGGTACTAGTAAGTAATTTGAACTTGAATGTTTAAAGCCGGGTCTCTAGCGCGTGTTTTGCCCTACACAAATAACAAAAACATCTTATCATTTAACAAAATTGCCTATTATTTTTTTAATGTTTGTTCAATGATATAATATATAGCCTGACCAGGAACATAAAAACCCTCGCCATGTTGCGGAAAACGAATGGTACTAATTTCTTTTAATGGCAACAGTAACTGAAAACTTCATTGACATGTCACCTTGCATGTCAGTCTATTGCTGTCAAAGTGTAAACAAACTTTATTTTAAATGTGCGCAATTGATTTTGTGAATTAAATTGCTAAAATATTTTTATGGTCGTGAAAGAAAAGTGGTTCACAATGTGTTAAAGTATTTTTCGAAGAGAAATACTAAGGGTTCGGACAATATTTTCATTGAATAATGTTTCCGACAAAGGTTGTCAAATTGACTGACATGTTTATCGTATAGTACAGTCCACTATGAAAATTAGCTGTGGTTTGTTTCAACTACCTATTTTAAAGTTTTTTGTCACTTTCTAAGTGTTGAATTTTATGGAATTGGGAAAGAAGTACCGAGTTTGAAACGTTCATGAGCACACATTGCAGTTGAATACTTAAGTTATGAATTTGATTATTGACGAATAATAAAATAAATCCTACTAACTCGATTGATGGTTTCATTTAATTTATTTAAACCTGGTTACCTATAATAATATTTTTTCGTTAATTTATGAAAATATCAAATTAGCCCGTAATCCAGAATCCTGATACATAAAGTTAGCCTATTAATTTAACACAGGTACGACTGTACTCAGTGTTGCACTATCAAATGCAATTGACGCGCCTCTATGCCAGGGTTTTTATGTTCCTGGTCAGGCTATAAAATAGATATCATTGTGTTTGTTGTGTTTTTTACATCATTGTGAGTGGGTGTTCGACTCAATTTTAGTTGAGCGGCCTATAACAATCTTTTATCACTAATGGAAATATTTTATTTTTACAGATTTTGGATATTTTATCTTGATTTTAACAAAACTGTTGAAAACGAAACAAATAGAAAACTTCCAAATACAAAGACAATATTTGCAAAATCTTTGAGAAACGTTGCGAAAACATTTGAGCAAACACATGTTATTCATGTCTGTGTTTTCGTTGACGTCTACTAAGAAACGTCATTTTAAGAAAAAATAAATCTGGGCAGTTTTTCTACTTTGTCGAGCTGCGTGTTTCTTTCTCGCTATTTTGTTTTTATAGATTTTTGGCGATACATTTAAAAAGAAACGCCCATAAAAATGAATTAATCATGTTAATCTAACTAAATTTAGCTTTCTTTGGTATTTATGGCTTGAACTTGTAAATTATTGAAGTATTTATTTTAGTCTTCCAGCGATGTTTTGTTTCCAATCACACCTCGAAACGAATTTCTCTATAAAGTACTGTAAAGATTATTGAGCAGTGTAATAAGTAATGTCATCATAATGCGTTACAATAAACAAGAATTATTTGCATTGGCATCGCAGACCTCGCAGAATTTTGATCGCGAGGGTGTTTTGGTGTTGAAGGAGCGGCAGGATGGATTTTTTCGCAGATCTGAAGGTCAGTACATAGCTGTTTCTTACAGTTTGCGTTTAAATTTCCCCATGTAAATCATGTAATAGTGATAACAATAGTTCGCCGCTAGTATCGCGTGCTTGCCTCTATATTGTTGGCTTTTGTAAATTTGCAAATAAAAGCAGTGGCATGCTGATGATTAGGCTCTAGATATTCGAACTTGTATTGTTTCAATTTTGTTTATGTATATTATGTAAAATTCTCAAATTCAAATTCATAGTCATGGTTTCATAGCATCAGTCAAAGCTAGAGTAAAAAAAGGAGTATTTTTTTTTAATTCCATATTATTTATGACATTTATGTTTCAAAGTTAATCAATCCTACAATAATTGCCAGTAAAAAAAAGAAAAAAAAAAAAAAAATCGAAATATGTGACTACCCTCCAATTTACACTCTTTTAAAAATATTGAATGAATGATACGGGCTACCTATTTAAGGACCTGTGGACATTTAATTGGTCTTTTTCCACACCGTCATCCTAACTAGTAAGCTCTCGTAATTCATGTGTAGCCTTGTCCAGCCTCTGCCAGTTTTGCTCTAAGTTTACTCTTACACATTATTATTTTAAAGTTTAATATCTATATTTGTTTATTGTAATTTCAATATTAATTTAATATTTTGTAATTGTACCACCATTTCACCATGTGTAAGCACATGGTTAGACATGCTTCTAAAACAAATTGATTTGAACCTCTAATACATTTTTGCATATTATTACCTGCCTAATTAATTTTTACCATACATTTTATAAAATACTCCATTTAATATTAAAATGTTTTGTAAATTTTGGTGTTTAGTGGTAATCTTTTGAGGGTAGACACATGCACATGTGGCAACAGAGTGGCAATGGTTTTCTAGTTGTTTTCCATTATTCTTTGGCACTAATTGTATTTATTTATCATTAATCTTTTGAAATACCCATACTCACACATTTATTTTTACAGGATGCTCGGTGCGATGGTTCCGACTTAGAGGGAATCTGCTGTTCTACTTAAAAGGGCCGGAGCCATGGTACGAGCCCATGGGCGTTATAGTGCTGGGTCATCACCAGGTCAAGGTGCAGACACAAGATGAAAATGGACATTGGCCGTTCCAAATCAGTAAGTTTTTGAACCACATGTACCTACACTACAATAGTTTAGTGATTTTAATTGGCATTCCTGTTAAATTACAGCAAAATTATTGATAAATTATTGATTTATGTACATTTTGTTGCAACTGTTCTTTTCATTATGTAGCATGTACGTTGCAAATCGTTTATGAGCCATGTGTACACCACACACTTGATATTTTAGCTTAAATTCATGATAATAATTGGCAAATTAAGGCGGAACTATTGATGAAATTATTGTTTTTTGTAGATTTTGTCGCAAATTACTGTTCTATCAGTACATCTGGCTTGTGAACCACCTTAGGAGTGAGCTTTTTAAATTCACGTGGCTGATAGCTTCAATTAACAGCCACGTTCAAATCATAATGATACAATTTAAGTACCTATGTAGTTTTAATTTCTACACAACCTAGTGGTTGTGGGCTGTGGAACATCGCGTAGCAATTAGATTCCGTGCCCCGTTTTTCTGTTTTAAAACATGGAACTGAGTTTAAACTGAACCTTATCTGATGATGTATGCACATTCAGGAAATTCTTTATATTCTAATAATGCAATCCGTTATTCATATTGCCACGTGGCCATGTGGCAGGGCGCTCTCGAAATACAGGGTGGAAGCGATAAGTGATCTCACTCAATTATTTCTAAACTACACAAGATGTCGAAAAACTGGTTATTGATCCTGAAAGTGCTTCACGAGCTCTTTCAAACGGTACCAATAATATGTTACAGAATAAACTAGAACTATCCGAAAATTCAATGTTTCCAGCTTCCATACTAAATGTATGCCAACCACACAATATTAGAAGTGTATTTTTTTAAATTAAATAATAAACATAAAATAAACTCGTAATTTGCATTCTCATTTAAAATTGTTTATCGAAAACATTAATTTTAAGCTTTACTTGCTATAATATTATCAAGAGATGAGTGCCATGACTGTTGTACTAAGTGTATTAAATGTATGGAAGTAAGTACTAAATGTATGGAAGATGGAAACATTGAATTTTTGGATAGATCCAGTTTATTCTGTAAGCTATTGTTGATACCATTGGATAAAGCTCGTGAAGCACTTTTAGGATCAGTAACCAGTTTTACGATATCTTGTGTAGTTTTTAATATTATGTGGCCTTACCAAATGTATGAAAGCTGGAAACATTGAATTTTCAGATAGATCCAGTTTATTCTGTAACCTATTATTGATACCGTTTGATAGATCTCATGAAGCACTTTCAGGATCAGTAACTAGTTTTTTGATATCTTGTATAGTTTAGAAATAATCGAGTGAGATCACTTATCGTTTCCACCCTGTATGTAGTGTGACACACGTGGTTTAGATAATTAAAGAGACATTGCTAACCTGATTAACGGTTTTTTATTAACGGTTATCAGTGGTTATAGTAATCAGAACTTCGTATATTCCTATTGCCTACATCAACATGAAACAAATACACTGTGCAGTAGCATAGCAGTGACTGTACACGTCCAGTTTACTTAATACAGGCTAGTTTGCTCCAAAAATATAGTCTGATGTGCTGTCGTCTGTATCTAAATAAAAGGTGCCAAAGCATTTAATTTTTTTTTATTTTCAGTCTGGGAGAACGGTGTTTGCTACCGGATGGCGACATTCCACGAATCCGAGCGAACGTTGTGGTTGAAAGCCATCCAGATGGCGTCGTACGACCACATGAACTCCCAGATAGCTGCACTCAAGGAACGGCTCAACCGCATCAGACCCATCATCGACATAGCAAGTTACAGGATGCAGAAGGGTATTATTATCGGTAAGTTATTTTGTATTCTCTGATTTATCTTCAAATGTGTCTATAGGAATTGTGAAACCTTGCAGCGACCCAATACTTTTTGAGACTTATTTACTTGCACTTAGTTGTCGTTTTATACATTTCTAGATATTTCTTCCTTTGCTTTTTGCTTTATTTCTTTATTTCTTAACTCTATCGTATGTAATGTTTAATGTGTAAATCTGTGCACTGAACTTATTTAGTCCATAATACATTTATATTTTTATTCATAATACATTTTTATTTACATATTTTGTAATTAATTTGAAACTTTTTTTCGTGTAGACATGAACGAGGTGCCCCTATGCGAACTCGCACTATCGTGCGACAACTTGCTGTGCGATGCCCACGGCCGGCCCCCGTCTCCCACGATCGTGATCTACGTCCGATACCCCAAAGGACTCAGCGTACGATACGGCGCCACTGAAATTGTGGAGGTGATTACAAAACACATTTTAAATTTTTAACTGATTCAATTTCGTTTGTAAATGTTTTAAGTTGGCTTGTTTAATGCAATTTGTGTTTAATTAAACGTAAATTTATGAACTGCCAAAACGCGATTCTATCATTTTGTGTTAGTATATCGATCGCCTATTTTTTATTTTTAAATAATTATCTTGATTTCGGCTATGTAAAAGCTAATTACGGATTCAGTGTATCAATGTAGTGCTTTAAAAATATTTTGTGCTTTGGGATTAATTGGTTAGTAATTTCAAATAAAATAGATAAACGCTTTTTTTTGTGCAACACAAAAACAATAACAGCCAAAGTAAATAGACAGTCTTATCGCTAAAAGATAATTATTTTCCAGACAGCCATCAAGACGTTTGTTGCAATGTTTTTGATTGTTTGTTAATGTTTTATCATTTTTTAACTTAAATAGATGTATACGGGTAAAAAATGTAAATGGTTTCCACCTTATGCAAAATTAAGATAAGTCTGACTTGCACATTGTAATGTACACTATTTTATAGGTTGCTAGTAATTTGTGATATTCATTATAACTAATATTATCTATTCAGCTAGTCTAAATATTTCCATTCCAGACGTGTAGTAACCCTAGCTTCTCGAAGACGATCCTGTTCCGGGCCAGCGACGGACTGTCCGGTGACGCGCTGGTCCGAATCGTCGTGTATGACGTCAGAGAGCGGGTCACCGAAACCGCAGTCCCCATGGGGTTCACCGCGTTACAGCTTAGCACGATCCAGGTGACTCTAAATAGTTTTATTCCTAGGATGTTCGTTAACATGTTAGACCCCGCCCTGTAGACTTATTCACGTAAAAAAACTTCAACGACAACAAAACAATGAGTTGCGATCCTATCGAGTAATCGTTCTATCTAAATGACCCTTGTGAATACGGATTTAAAACTGTTTTTCAATGGGATGACTTCTGAACGTCAGCGAGATCTTGACTGTCAAAATACGTGAATTAGGCCACTGCTTACTGGTGACCTCGATTTTCTATTTAGTTTTATCTACCCTGCACTCGGACTTACTTTGCTGTGAATATATTTTTGTGTTTATTTTACAGAACTTATTTTTTATTTTGAATAATATTTCGATAGCTTTTACTAAATGTAAATCTTTAAAAGAGATTCGTACATTATACATTTTAGTTTTCAAGTTATTTGTGAATTAATTTAATTCAATATGTGTGATTTAGTTAAGTTGCTTATTCGTATTCCTGCAAAAGGGTTCTAGCTCAGCGTCGAAAGTTAATACTCTGAAATAGGTCGCATTAAACATATCAGTCCGATACTAAAGGTCGAAAGTCGAATACTTCTTGTAAACAACTTGTTTTCTTTACTTTCACTCAGAGTAATTAGTAAAGCATAAAATTAATTAATACTTGTTTATATCTTTTATGTTTGTGCAATTTGTCAGTGAAAAAATAACAGTACACGGGTTGTTAAGCCAAATTGCGATTGGTTCGAGTAACGAGTGCCAGCAGTTATATTTAGGATTTACTTAAGAAATACCCCATTAATTAATTGCATATTAATAAATTGTATAATTAATTAACATTCTATAAAATTTAGATTTCCTTCCTCCTTTCATTATATTTTGCATACATAATAATATGCATAACAGCAATTTTGTCTGATTTAAAGAGTATGTATCTTTTATCCGAATGCCATAATAGCCGAGCTATCGCATATCAGTTTCAATTTACCTGTTGCAAACATTTGAAGATAGTACGAAGCGCTGGCCCGCGCTTATCTCTTATTATTTTAGTACAATGGCATGACGCATCTACTGTCATTATCGTGACTGTTTCAATTATACAATGGGTAGTGTGTTACTTTATAGCTTAACGTTCTATAACTAAGATTATCTTTTGCTTTTGATATGTTTTATGTCTATTTCTTTATTTATTTCAAATAGGTCCACTAGATTGAGCTGGAGGTTTGCTTTTTTGTATGTTTAAGTAATGAATAAACTCGAAAAACTATTGGAACTATTTAAAAAGTTCTTTCACCTTTATAATCATGTTTTATCTCAGCGTAACATATCTTAGCAGGCCGAAATTCACGCGAGTGAAGCCGCGCGTAAACTTTAGTTATTTGTATACAGGTTATATGAAAAATCGTACTTGGTGATCGAAAAATTATCGTAATACGCTTGCATAGTTCATTATTTAAGCATTCACTTTAATCAGGCCAGGTTGAGTCTTTAAAATTGAATATGAGCTCATCAAATAGTACCCTGATAGGTATTAATTTTACTTTATATCGTACATTCTAAATAGGCTAAAAATGCTAAAGTATCTTATTTCTAATAGGAGGCGCAAAGGTTAAGGGTGGCGCTGTTGACTCGTGAGAACAAAACCGTCGGCTTCGTCACCATTAACGGATGGAGCCTGGAACCTTCATACATCGGCACGAGTCCGAGCCACACCAACGATAGGAACAGCATCGATATACCTCAAAAGGTGCTATGCCACCGGAGGTCTCAGTCTCTACCACCCAGACTCGGCTTGAAGCTGAAGTTTCCCTCGTACGGCAGCCTGCTGAAGCAGAACTTCGTGAACAGCCATCAAGTGACATACCGGTTTCACTCCGGACTAGGTGGTGATATAACGGTCCACGAGATAATGGCTGAATCGAAGCTGTGTTACCAAATGCCGATGCAGTTGCTGTAAGTACAAAATTTTAATTTAATATTGCTAATTATTATGGTCGGTTGTCTTCTTTAGATAAGAACCACTTTGCTTTGTGTTTCTGTTCAAATTGATTCCGTGATCCCTTTGCCACCTCTCTGTTATCTTAATGTGTGCGTCGGTAGAAATCCAATTAATGTGACACCTTTTTACAGAGATATCTACATACAACGAGAGCGGGAGCTTCTCGAAGAGTTATTATCAGTCGGCGAGATGTGTGGCCAGTGGCAGAGCCGCCAGCTGGAACTAGTCAGCGTGCACGTGGCACTCCTGAAGCATTATTGTCACTCCAAGAGGTGCATGGAGCAAGTTGACAACTCGTACTTCAAACCCAGCAGTCGAAAAGGTAAGTTTTCTTTTTCTAAATGATAAATACTTAAGATAATTATTACCCTCTTTTGCTTTGTGCATCCTTAACCTCCTGTGTTTTTCGGTATTAATTTCGCTGCGGGTTCTGATAGTTGAACTTGACCCTGCTTTCCACTGGTTGGGGTTTTATTGGTGATCAAGCCATCTGTCAGGAATCAGCTGGGGTCTAGTCCTGGCTAAATATGAGTACAGGAGTTGCAGCAGTGGGAACGAGAAGTGGGAATAGTAATAAATAATCATCATCATAATAAAATTAACGTCGTCCACTGCTGAACATAGGCCTCCCCCAATAATTTCCATAATGACTGGTTGATAGCGACCTACAACAGGATTTGTGAGGTCCTCGAGGAATAATATTAGCTTCTTTTTGTTACTGAATAAAAGCTATTCTTTTTTTAGACGAAGCGAGCCTGGAGTTTGCACCAGTCAACTTGCACCTGCAACGCATGTGGGTGCACAACGACACACTGAACAAGACCGGTTTCCACGACGTGGTCACTGTCGGCGCTTTCGCTGCGCATACGCATAAGGCCGAGCGGACTGGCGGGCTTATCAGGCAAGTACACATTATTTGCACACTTTCCCCGGGACAAACTTGACCGTCACTGGTTGGGTTTTTATTGGCGGTCAAGCTGTAGATCCTGGCTACACAGGAGTTGCAGTGGTGGGAAAGAGAGGTGGGAATAGTCCCGTATTATGTGCACACTGTTGTTTATTTCCTGTTTTGCTGCCATTACTTTGCACAAGTTCTGTGGAAGAAATATAAAGATTTTATTGTTTTTTTTATTATTTCCCCATCTATTGAAAATGTTATATTTTGTACTATCGTCGTCCTGTGGGTGAGAGGGGCATCCCGGGATGGGAGGGGACGCCCAGGGAAAGGAGAGGATGCTCAGAGAAAGGAGAGGACGTCCTGGGGGTTGTAGTAGTCATTCCTTGGGTGGGAGGGGCATCCCAGGATGGTAGGGAATGCCCAGGGAAAGGAGAGGACGTCCTGGGGGTTGTAGAAGACGTCCTGTGGGTGGGATTTGCATCCTGTGATGGGAGGGGCATCCCGGGATGGGAGGGGATGCCCAGGGAAGTTAGACGACATCCTGGGGGTTGTAGTAGACATCCCGTGCGTGGGAGGGGCATCCCGGGATGGGAGGGTATGCCCAGGGAAGTTAGAGGACGTCCTGGGGGTTGTAGTAGTCATCCCTTGGGTGGGAGGGTATCCCGGGATGGGAGAATATGCCCAGGGAAGTTGGACGACATCCTGGGGGTTGTAGTAGACATCCCGTGGGTGGGTGGGGCATCCCGGGATGGGAGGGGATGCCCAGGGAAGTTAGAGGACGTCCTGGGGGTTGTAGTAGTCATCCCTTGGGTGGGAGGGTATCCCGGGATGGGAGGGGATGCCCAGGGAAGTTAGAGGACGTCCTGGGGGTTGTAGTAGTCATCCCTTGGGTGGGAGGGGCATCCCGGGATGGGAGGGGATGCCCAGGGAAGTTAGAGGACGTCCTGGGGGTTGTAGTAGACATCCCTTGGGTGGGAGGGGCATCCCGGGATGGGAGGGGATGCCCAGGGATGTTAGAGGACGTCCTGGGGGTTGTAGTAGTCATCCCTTGGGTGGGAGGGGCATCCCGGGATGGGAGGGGATGCCCAGGGAAGTTAGAGGACGTCCTGGGGGTTGTAGTAGACATCCCTTGGGTGGGAGGGGCATCCCGGGATGGGAGGGGATGCCCACGGAAGTTAGAGGACGTCCTGGGGGTTGTAGTAGTCATCCCTTGGGTGGGAGGGGCATACTGGGATGAGAAGAGACGCCCAGGGAATTAAGAGAAAGTTCTGGGGTTTGTAGAAGTCATCCTGTGGGTGGCAGGGGCATCCCGGGATGGGAGGGGATACCCAGGGAAAGGAGAGGACGTCCTGGGGGTTGTAGTAGCCGTCTATTGGATGGGAGGGGCATCCCGGGATGGAAGGGGAGGCCCATGGATGGTAGAGCTCGTCCTGGGGGTTGTAGAGGTAGTCCCGTTTCTCGGGATGAGAGGGGACGCCCAGGGAAGGGATATTATTTCCTGGGGGTTGTACAGGTCGTCCCGTGGGCGAGAAGGGCGTCCCGGGATGGGAGGGGGACGCCTAGAGGCAAGGGATCACATAAAACTGAAAGCTTTATTTCTTGTATTTTTTCGAGGTTAGGTATGAAGGTGTGTACTATAGTACTTATTATTATTCTATGGTACTATGTACAATTCTTGAGCACACTATAGCATAAAAGGTTTGATTACCTTGCGAATCGAAGTTAAATTCGAAGTGACACCATCGTCATCGTCATTTCAGCCACTGCTGAACATAGGCCACCCCCAATGATTTCCATAATGACCAGTTGTGTGATAATTTATAGTGAGAGGGACACCGGGTACGATAAAATGTTTTCAGGTTATTTATTTAGAGCTGCAACAGCCCAAAGGTGTCGGTGTCGGTCTGGCCGAATCGTAAATCGAGGAACGCGGGTTAGACCCCGCTGTTGATAGACACTTGTGAACCCATTGTGTAACACAAGTATTACAACGAGGTTTTAACAAGACTAAGGCCCTTTTCACACGTCCCGGTTGCCGGCTAACCGGCGCCGGGTATCCGGTGGTGAAGTGTATGGGCATGGTACGTAGCTTTCACATGTTCCGGCGTAATTAATCCGGCATGCCCATACACTTTACCACCGGATACCCGGCGCCGGTTAGCCGGCAACCGGGACGTGTGAAAAGGGCGTAATAGTCCTTTAACCGCCTCTGTGGTCTAGTGGTAAGACCACCTGCTTCAGACGCAGAGGTCCCGGGTTCGATTCCCAGTGGGGGCAGATTTTTCTGTTCGGTTTGGTTGGTGGTTGTTGGGCTTGTTCTAAGTCCGCCTGGCTAGCTACCACCATCTTACCTAAGTCTGTCGTCATAACAACAATGTTAACAGCATTGTTGTGTTCCGGCAATTAGAGGTAAGATAGCCAGTTTCTCTATGGTTGAGGATTCCGGGTGAAGCTCGCTTCCACCTTCGGCCTGATCGTCACTTACCATCAGGTGAGATACAGGTCAAGAGCTTCCTCGTTGTGGATAAAAAAAAGTATTATTTGTATTTACAAAAGCTTACAAATGTTACGTTTACAAGTTTTCACTTTACGCAGTCGGGTTTTTGCTTTTTTTGTCAACAATTGGAAGGTATAGTCGGTGTCTGGCTGTAAAAATCGTCTTATGCCCGTTTTCACCATCAATCCCTAATTTTTAAGTGACCCCTATTTTGGTAACACATAACAGGAATTTTGTTTTCCTACAAAATAGGGGTCACTTAAAAATTAGGGATTGATGGTGAAAACGGGCATTGTGTTCTCTTCAGGCTAGTTCAACAAGTGAAAGACGTGAACAGTTCGAAGGCTGAACTGAATTCTGCGACCAACAAGATCCAAGCTGAGTACGACAACGTGATGGCGGTCGCGCGCCTGCGCGAGGAGGTATTACACGACATGGACCGAGGCCTGATGCTTCTGCAGGCCAACCAGGGCGCTGACGTACTCGCTCTCATTGAGGGTAGGTGGATAAACTGATTGTTAATCTATAACAGGTCTAGAGCACAACTGAGTCAATAGGTAAGTTTTTGTGACGTCATACCTCAATAATAACCTATTATGAATTTGTTTCCAGCTATAAAATGTAAGGTGAAAAGCCTACTAGCCCTGTGGGACGCCAACGTCGTGGAAGAATCGTTGTCGTATATTGGATGGCCCAAGAACAACACAAACGAAGAGCCTGATAGCCAGGTAAGAATCAATACTATGTATATTCTTAAGTGAATATAAAAATTCAATATGCATTTGGAGAATGCGTTCTAAAATACCTCATTCTAGTTTCATAATAGAACCTCTCTTTATTTCCAGACCATATCAACTATGATGCGTTTGACTGAACAACTGACGATTTTCGACGCGATGAGCTCCGATTGCGACACATTCGACGCATCTTCAAGCTCCAGCTCCAAGGAGACTTCGCCCACCTTAGACCTCCCAACTTTGACGTCCAGCGTGCCAAACATTTGCCCCAAGAATCGGGACAAAATATCTGAAGGCACCGAACTACAATTTCACAATGACTACTTCAAGAGTGAAAGAGAGGAGCGGAGCAGTTGGCACCATTCGTTCAGATCGGTCCGGTCTCGCCCCAGACTGAACGAAACCCAGAGTTTGTCTTTCGAGTCGAATAAGACCAGACATGGCAGTTTGAGGAATGACTTCAAGTGCTCCGCGTCTTTGGAACAAGTCTCGTACAGATGTCTCATGGAGAGTCTCAGTGGGAATGATAAGAGGAAGGTGAGATTGTTAGTCTTTAAGACTCTTTAATATATAAATCTTGTAATAACACCTGTTCTATGCTGGCGATGTGTGTTGATAAATGTCCATTAGTTGTTATATGATACGCGTTTGCATTAGCTGTGCGATTTAGACATTGTTTACTCATAATTAACAGTTTTTATGATTATTTTTTATGATTGTGGCCTTGTCCAAGCAAGTAGGTCGATTGTTGAATGATAAGTTTATCCTGCTGGCGTTTGTCATGTTTTTCACTGCATTAAACATTTTATAATAAAGAAGTTCAATATTTAGACTTAATTTTTCACTATCTTGGATATACACGAATTAGTGGTGGGCTCGCTTAGGTCTGAAGATTGACTGCCCTGGTTTTTTAAGTGTATTAATATGCCTAAAGCGAATAAAAATCTACTACCATGACATCACGCTAAAAATATACAAGTACTGGAAACAATACAAGACTGCTATAGTTATGTTTTGCGTTTTTTGTTTAGAATTTATTGGCCAAGCTTTTCTTTTGCCTTTGTTTTTACTAAATGTATTTTTTGCGCGACTACTTATTTTTTATTGGCAAAACTGTCGTAAGGCGAATTTGGCATGATTATAAAGTATGTAGATTTCTAATTTCGCAATTACTGTTTTAATTATCATTAATCACTGTAACAGCTCTTTGGTAAATTTGTGTGCCAAGCAGATTTTTATTTATATATTTTGCTTTTTTTAAATAGTTTATGCACTGCCGCGTTGACGAATTCACATAATTGAGACATCCGTATTTTTTTCTCTGATCTCAAACTTTGCTATTAGGCGCATGCGCCGTCTTTACTTGTGATAGAACCGCTGTCCCTTTTGATTATAAGGTTAATCTATTCGTACGCAGGAGTTCGTTCCCACCACAGCTATGTGTTACCAAGATTTAAAGTTATTGTAGCAAGCATTCGCTTTGCCAGCATTCGATATGCGAGTTAAACCACAGAATAATAATAAGTACTGTTAAACTAGATCCTAAGGTTTATTTGCATAGGCTGCATCGAATCGAACAGATTGTGACTCCTTATAGGATTCGAATGTGATAAACTGACAAACGCTCGCGAACTAAATAATTATGTAAAGCCAATGCTCCTAAATAAGTATTTTTTGATACGGTTGATTTGCTTGGTTAAACGACATGGTCACTGTTTGAATTGTAAAGGTGTAAGTCCAAGATGGGCTGCAGATTGTAACCGCAGACGATCGCATTTCATATAGGCAATATCATAGAAACCGTGGTGGCTTGCAGTTTGCGGTCCGCAGTCCATCTTGACCTTTAAGGGTTCTTACACACGAACAGCATTTTGCTGTCGACGCATGTAACTGCAGTCGACGTCAGAAGGCGACGGCTAGCTGTCGACATGCTGCCGACATGCTGTCGACGCGTTCGCGGCTGCCGCCGGCAGGTGGCGACAGCTAGCCGCCTCCGCCATTTTGAAGGTCAACTGTCAGTAGTCCAGGAGCTTACACGCACACCTAATGAGTTCCGAACAAATTGATTCGGAATTGCTAAAAAATTAGTGCTGTCAAAAACAATGAAATAATATGGAACTCGAATTTAGAAGGCTACCATAATAAAACATTAAAAAATAGAGCATGGGCGTCGGTGTGTGTAGTCTCGTTCTCTATTCAATAACATTTCTTAAACCCACAATGACCGGTTCTTTCTCTTTCGTCGACGACGACGGAGTAAATGCAACAACAGTGTTTCTTCAATGAAATCCATTTTCAACTGGCTGGCTCCTGTACAAAGACGTACGCCGACACGGTCTTCGCAGCAAGCTGTCGACTCGTCGACGGCAGACGTCGACGTGTCGACAGCTTGCTGCGGGCACGTCGACGGCTAGCTGCCTACAAGTGACGGCGACTGCGGTCGCCTTTGCTGTCGTCAATATGCTGCTCGTGTGTAAGAGCTCTAAGGGTTCTTACACACGAACAGCAATTTGCTGTCGACGCATGTAACTGCAGTTGACGTCAGAAGGCGACGGCTAGCTGTCGACATGCCGCCGCCGTGCTGTCGACGCGTTCGCGGCTGCCGCCGGCAGGTGGCGACAGCTAGCCGCCTCCGCCATTTTGAAGGTCAACTGTCAGTAGTCCAGGAGCTTACACGCACACCTAAATGATTTCCGAACAAATTGATTCGGAATTGCTAAAAAATTAGTGCTGTCAAAAACAATGAAATAAAGGAACTCGAATTTAGAAGGCTACCATAATAAAACATTAAAAAATAGAGCATGGGCGTCGGTTTGTGTAGTCTCGTTCTCTATTCAATAACATTTCTTAAACCCACAATGACCGGTTCTTTCTCTTTCGTCGACGACGACGGAGTAAAAGCAACAACAGTGTTTCTTCAATGAAATCCATTTTCATTCAACTGGCTCCTGTACAAAGACGTACGCCGACACGATCGTCGCAGCAAGCTGTCGACACGTCGTCGACGAAAGAGAAAGAACCGGTCATTGTGGGTTTAAGAAATGTTATTGAATAGAGAACGAGACTACACACACTGACGCCCATGCTCTATTTTTTAATGTTTTATTATGGTAGCCTTCTAAATTCGAGTTCCATATTATTTCATTGTTTTTGACAGCACTAATTTTTTAACAATTCCGAATCAATTTGTTCGGAACTCATTAGGTGTGCGTGTAAGCTCCTGGACTACTGACAGTTGACCTTCAAAATGGCGGAGGCGGCTAGCTGTCGCCACCTGCCTGCGGCAGCCGCGAACGCGTCGACAGCACGGCGGCGGCATGTCGACAGCTAGCCGTCGCCTTCTGACGTCGACTGCAGTTACATGCGTCGACAGCAAAATGCTGTTCGTGTGTAAGAACCCTTAACTGATGCTACGTTGCAAAATGTATATTGCGCAAATTACGATTATATTTCGTTTCTAAGCTACATTATAGGCAGTGCTTCAATGATCCTTTTCATTTCAGAACTCGATCCCTCGACGAGAATCTGTGACGTTAGGCGGCGCGTGCCAACCCGACCCGGCCGCGAGGGAAACCAACCTGGCCTACTTGAAAGGAGTCGGGACGAGCGTGGAACAGAGCCTGGCCACTTTGGTGGAGGCATTGACGCAACGCGTCGAGAGTAGCAGCGGTATGTACCAAAATATTGTCAAAAAATAAATAAATGCCACTGTATCTTAAAAATTGTATTTTTTCTTAAAAACTTAGAGCTACTTAAAAACTTACCTAACAAATTACCTACCTACATAATACTTAGCCCAACTAATTTGTGAATTGTAAGAGTAGGCGCACATCGTTGATATCGAATCGGCGTAGTGTGCGCACTCCCATACATGCCCATACTGATCAACTGCCCGACTAAACTATCGGCCGACGAAAAATCAACGGTGTGCGCTTACTCTTACAAGTATCCCCAATTTCCAGGGTCCATAACCGACGAAGAGCTGGACGGTATAAAGCGGTGTACAGACTCGCTGCGCTCATCCGCAGACGCCGTCTCGCGGTGGTTGCGCGTGTCGCACGCCGCGCTGCGCCTGCGCTTCGAAGCGCCGCACTTTGCGCGTGAACACGCAGCCTTACAGACCAGGCGGGATACGTGCTTCTCGCAAGCTGTAAGTACTAATAATTTTCTTTCCTAATCAAATCGATCGTTCTGTATTGCTCATAATATAAAAAAGTTATGTCTGAATAAAGTATAATACTTTCATGTGTGTCAGAATACTGGAGAAACTTTTGTAGATCCATGTAAAGTGACAATAGCACAATTTTGTCTGTGTCAAGTTGGAGAAACGGGTTCGATCCTCGCCGCGCCGCTTGACTAATGTGGTGAACCCGCTCGTAACACAAGCTTAATATTTAGTTTACCACTAGAGGGTAACGGGACTATTAGTAATGTAATAACAAATTGTAATATTGTTTTAATTTTCAGCTTACTGCGGTGTGCACCGGCCTCCTGTGTTGGTTCTGCTCAGTACCCGCCGATGTGGTTGTAAAGCTGCTGTCCAGCGGGCTAGGACCGCTGTGCGCTTTCGAAGGCCTGCTGAGTCTATACTCCACCGAGAAGGCAATGTGGGGAGACATGGTCGTGGCGGTCGAAGACTTGCAGACAGTCGTGTTTACGCTGACCAAAGTCGCTCACAGGTAGGTTACTTTAATACATTAAGACCCGGAACACACGGTGAAACGCAATTGCAACGAAACTGCAACTTATAGTTACTTTTGAGTTGCATCTAAGTTTCTGCCATAGATTCCGTTGAGAGACCACACAGAACGCGACCAGTTTGAAACCGGTTTGAAATGGTCGCGTCGTGTGTGGCTCAAAAGTAACTAGAAGTTGCAGTTTCATTGCAATTGCGTTTCACCGTGTGTTCTAGGCCTTAGAGTCCCCGTAGAATATCGATTTTCTGTTGGCTGATAGTTTGGTTGGCTGTAATTTGTACGAGGAATCTGCCTGTAACAGCGCTGTAGTGTGCGCACAGTCATACTCAGTTCATCCAAGTGTCTGACTTAACTATCGGCCGACAAAAAGTCTGTATTCTGCGGGGAGTCTCGTCTTGTCTTCTTGTTTTTTGTAAAGCCATACATTCGATTTGGTGCAAAA
This sequence comes from Ostrinia nubilalis, assembly GCF_963855985.1. Lineage (NCBI taxonomy): Eukaryota > Metazoa > Arthropoda > Insecta > Lepidoptera > Crambidae > Ostrinia > Ostrinia nubilalis. The sequence continues at coordinate 23,191,321 of NC_087119.1, read as the reverse complement.
TTCAAACTCAAACTACGTATACTTCAGATGCGTGTATATTTCTGTTAGGTGTAGCTAAGAATCTTTACAGAAAGCCCAACTTAAACTTGAAATTCCCTAGCCTTAGCGGTTTTACCTATAAATTCATCTTTAGGCCTTCAGAGTACTACCTGTCCGTACCTATTTCAATACATAGTGAAATAATATAAAAACAAACGATTCATAATACAAAATATGTTTATTATAAGCAGATCACCGTTTACAATGGTAAAGTTTTAATAATTGCCGTGGGGTTATAAAATTCAGTACAAAATGCAGGAGGCGTTCACGTTTCTGATAGTTGAGTCGCATTACTAGCAGTAGGACATCAGTTCGTTGATGGTGCAGGGCTTCTCGCAGCACTCGGAGACCACGCCGTCTCTCTTGGCGCGGCCCTGCAGCGCCTTAGCTCTGGGCATGAGCCAGGGCCAGGCGTAGCCGAAGTTCTCGATAGAATTCATACCGCCACGCTTGTCGATGCCAGTGGCGGGGCAGAGGTTCGCCAGGGTGTTGGCCAACCGTCTCCCGCAGAAGAACTGGCTCTGGGACTGCCCAAATCCCGCGGCGATGAAACTGAGCGCGATCAGCAGGATAAGCACTTGATTCTTCATGGTTACTGCTACTGATATTTCTTGATGGGTACTTGGTTACTGGTTGCTCCGAAGGATTCAACTTGAGTGTACCTGTACTGAAAATTTGTTCCCTTTTATACGGTTTTATCTCATGAATATTAAAATTTCGACCTAAAAGCGGTCCAGTGACGTGTGGCACGTCTAACATGATCACATGTGAATTTCTCACTTGAATAGATAATTACTGAAAACCCTGAACTACCGTTGTTACTTTTTGGTATACCATTAATATTACGGGGTAAATATTTCGTTTTATCTATAATTTCGACAGTTAAATTAGACTAAATATCTTGCATGATTTAAATCTCGAGTTCCTTTCTAAAATATTTTATAACCCGTGATTTGCAGTAAAATGTTTTTGAAAAATAACTTTTTACAACAAAGTCCATTGTATTGTGCATTGATCATAATTAACACGAGAAGTAATACGGTTTTTTACTACGGAAACTTGCTTTTATTGTGGATAAATCTGATTTGATGTTTTTTGCACTAGAGGTAAAAATATACCCTGCGATGTTAGTGATGGGTTAACGAAGACTAGCATCTTCCCACACAGATTTATTAAAATTGTGCCGGACGGTATGGGGTAGCAACCCTGTGCGGACCCTGAATACCGTACGCCGACACGGCGCGATGCGGGGTGCAGCGCGAGCGGGAGAGCGAGACGAAGGGGGCGGGGAGCGCAGAAATAATAACTCGGTTGTGGTTGAGACTGTGACCGGTTCCTCGGAGCAGTGGCGAGAGCTTGGTGTTGTAGCTTGTTGAGGAGAAAACGCGGAACTGACTGGGTCCGGATGGCACCCCGATATTTATTTACTTTCATTAGAGTGAGAAAACCTCGTTGCCTCTCGCTCTAATGAAACAGCAAATCTATTGCCCTCTCTTTCTAATTTAGACCCCCCCTGGGCGGCAATACCGTATAGAGAGCCTGTTTTTTATCTATTCGGTGACCTATTTTTTAACTATGACCTTGACCTAATTCTTATCGGATTCTAATTAGCTCTTCCACTATTCTTTGGAATCTATGTTATTTATTTTCAGACAAATTACTTCTTACTATTCGATAGGTAAATAAAGGTACACAGGTACAGGGTTAATTACTAATAAAGCATTTGTACAAAAATTAAGGCTCATTTGGCCACACTATTTTACATTAATTGCCTTTATGGCTAATTAAGATTATCACCAATTAAAAGTAAATAACTATAAAGATCTACACATAATTATCTATCTAATATACATACTATAAATACGACTCGACATACATAACTATGCGAAATTACTGGTTTAATCGATATACATAAAACAAAGGGCTATCAAATTATACATTTCTATGGTTTTCTAAAATAAACTATGATTTATACATCTCCAACGTCCCACATACGCCTATTAATCAGTAATTAAGGACTCGACACATTACTAATTGAGAACCAAGAAAGTGGACTGTATTACGAAGTTATCGATATTTAAACTATACAAACTTTATAAAACGAAATAACTATGAAACAACTATGAAACAAAAACGAAACAATTATTTACAGCTATAAGTTTCTATTCGGGGCCGTCCGTCGTGCACATTCTCCCGCCGTGTAGCGCTGGTTGACTCGGCGCTACACCTCACTCGGTGTCACGACGGTCGATGTGGGCAGCACGACGAGCTTCTTGGTGGGGCGGCGCAGGACTCCGGTGCGGGTGGCGACGTCGGCGGCGCGCACGATGCCATCGCGCCCAGGGTAGACTTGGACGACGCGCCCCCGGGGCCACACGTTGCGTGGCAGGTTGGAGTCGGCGATGAGCACGAGGTCGCCGATGTTGAGCGGTGCTCCGCTCCCGTGCGGCTCCCGCCGGTGTTGGAGCTCCGGCAGGTACTCTCGGACCCAGCGGTCCCAGAACTCGTCGGCTAGCCGCTGAGCTCGCCTCCAGTGGTGGCGGCTGGCGACGTCTGCTTCGGTGAACGTCCCCGGCTGTTGGATGCGGCCCGACCCCCCGAGTAGGAAGTGGTTGGGGGTCAAGGCTTCGGCGTCGTCGGGGTCCACTGACACGTGGGTCAGTGGTCTGCTGTTGACTGTGTATTCTGCCTCGCAAAGCAGAGTGGCGAGCGTCTCTTCGTGGGGGTGACGCTCGCGTAGGACGGTACTGAGGGCGTCCTTGACGGACCGGACGAGGCGTTCCCACGCCCCGCCCATGAACGGTGCGCTCGGCGGTATGTAGCGCCATCTGATGAGGTGGTTGGCGGCCTCCTGCCGGCTCGCCTGGAGGGCGGCCCGCTGGAGCTCGACGTCGGCACCACGCAGGTTGGTGCCGTTGTCCGACCAGATCTCTGATGGTTGCCCTCGGCGCGCCATCATGCGGCGCAGCGCGAGGACGGCGGAGTCGGTGGAGAGTGAGGCCGCGACCTCCAGGTGAACGGCCCGGGTGGTGAGGCATGTGAACAGCGCCACATACCGCTTCTGGTGTTGTCGGCCCACGGTGACTGAGAGCGGCCCGAAATAATCGAGGCCGGTGTAGGTGAAGGGCCGCTGATGGTGAGCGAGGCGTCCCGTCGGGTGGTCGCCTGTCGGTGGTACTGCGGCCACCGCGCGCCGAATTCTGCACTGCTGACAACTTTTGATCACGCTGCGCACGATGGGACGAGCTCGGATCACCCAGAAGCGTTGTCGGATCTCGTTCAGGACTGTCTCCACGCCGCCATGGTGTAATTTCTGGTGCGTCCATGCCACGTAAAGTTTGGTGTACTGGTGGTTTCCATCCAGCACAATCGGATGCTTCTGTTCTTCAGCGATGTTTTCTGCGGCCGTGATTCTTGATTTCAGCTTAATCACCGGCTCGCACGGATCGAAGGCCAGCGCGAGTGAGCGCAGCCGGCTGTCATTGGACACTGCTTCTGTCTTCTTTAAAGCTTCTAATTCGGCGCCGAACGCTTCCTGCTGCACGGCGCGCACCCACAGCTCTTCCGCCCACACGATGTGCTCGGCGGCCAACGGCGGTATGACGTCTTCTGTAAGGACGGCTCGGCGCGGCGCGGGCGGCGCGGTCGGCTTGGCGACACGGCGCCACGTCGGGTCGGCTTCGGTGTTTCGAGTTGTCCGCTTGTAACTGTTGACGTTGGCGCTCTGCGGGCGCGCCCGGCGCAGCGGGGCACGGAAGCGGTGTATCGCCTGGAGGACTCTCGCCGTGGCGCGTATCAGGCGCAGCCACGACGAGAATCTGTGTGGTGACGGTAATGCATCGGAGACTCTGGGCTCGACGATGCTTGATGCGACGGAGTGGGTCCTCTCTTCTCCGGTTGGGGCCGCCTGTTCTATTTTCTCGGCCGGCCAGCTGTCAGCAGGCTCATACAGGAACTTCGGTCCCGTGAACCACCGATGATGCTGCGTAAAGTTGACCGGCGCTCCTCTGGTGGCGTCGTCAGCCACATTCTGTTGGGTCGGCACCCACCGCCACTCCTTCGCCTGTGTGTCTTCCTCTATTTCTGCCACTCTGTGTGCGACGAAAGGCTTGAAAGAGCGGGGTCCCGCCCTCAGCCACGCGAGTACGGTTTTCGAGTCGCTCCAAAAGACTCTTCTGTCTGCTTTCAGCTGGTATTCGTCGGCGGCGGTGCGGGCCAGGCGGCAGCCCAGCACGGCGGCCTGCAGCTCGAGCCTTGGGATGGACGTCAGCTTGAGGGGCGCCACGCGCGCCCTGGCGGCGGCAAGCGTCACGTGCACTCTACCGTCTTCGTCTTCAGTGCGCCAGTAGACAGCAGCGGCGTAGGCCTTCTCGCTGGCGTCCACGAAGGTGTGCAGCTCGCGTCGGGTCGCCCGGCTGTAGCCAGGGTGACATCTTGGCAGGTTGACGTCTCGGAGCGCGGCCAGCTGCCGCACCCACTCACTCCAGCCCGTCGACAGCGGCGGTGGTAGGCGGACGTCCCAATCGACGCCTACGCGCCACGCCTCTTGTAGCAGCTGTTTCGCTACGATGGTGATGGGGGAGGCGAGGCCCAGCGGGTCGAACAGTGACATCACTGTCCGCAGAGCCTCCCTCTTCGTCGGAGTTTGCCCGCTGTCGACGTCAGGCACCCGGGCGAAGTTCAGATTAAATCCCAAAGTGTCGCAGGTCGGCCTCCAGGTGAGGCCCAGGACCTTCTCTTCGATGTCTTCAAGTGTGACGTCCCGAGTGGCGGCAGCTTCCGCCCGATGGACTTCTAGTATTTCGGAGCGATTCGAGGCCCACTTGGTCAAATGAAAATTGGCATCCGCGTGCACTGTGCGCACGTCGGTGCTCACTCTAACTGCTTCTTCAACTGTTTCAAAACTCTGGAGATAATCATCCATGTAGTGATGACGCACGATGGCTTCGGCTGCGTCCGGATGGTCGGCCCGATGACGCTCGGCGTTGTGATTCTTGACAAACAACGCCGTGCACGGTGAGCAGGCTGCTCCGAAGATGACCGACTTCATCCGGTACTCTGTGGGCGGTCCCTCCCGCCGGTGTGAGCGCCACAAGAAGCGCAGCGCATCTCTATCTTTCTCGTGAACTTGTATTCGCAGGAACATCTCTTGTATGTCCGCGGCGACGGCGACGGCGTGCTGGCGAAAGCGCATCAGCACCCCCGGCAGCGACTGCAGGAGGTCCGGACCCGACAGCAGGTGGTCGTTCAGGCACGTACCCTTCGTGCGAGCGGCGGCGTCGAAGACTGGCCTCACCTTCCCGGGCTTGGCTGGATGGAGCACCGGGAAGTGAGGCAGGTACCAGATGCGCCCGGTGGTCGATGGTGCGGTGGCGGCTTCCTCTGCGTATCCTTTTTCTATCAGCTGTGTCATCTGCCGCTCGTACGCCGCCCCGAGCTCCGGCTGCTTGTCCAGCTTGCGCTCTGTGCTGTGTAGGCGCGTCAAGGCTTGGTCGTAATTGTTGGGCAGCTCGGGGTGGTCGGTGGCCCAAAGTAGGCCCGTTTCGTAGCCCGCTGTCGGCAGCTTGATGGTTTCACTCTCCAGGATGCGAAGCGCCCGCTCTTCGGGGTCGGCGCGCGTTTTCTTGGGCGTCACGCCCAACGATTCGATTGCGAAATGCTTCTTGATCATTTCTTCTATTCTATTGTCGCTCTCTTCATTGAGCCTGTATACGTGGTGGACTGTGTGCCCCAGGCTCCGGCTGCTTGAGCCGTGGAGCACCCACCCCAGGGGTGTGCGGGACGCCACCGGTTCTGTTGCGGCGCCACGTCGTACCTCGTTGGCCAGTAGGAGTTCCCAATTGTCCTGCCCGATCAGGATAGTGGGCCGCGCCTCCGCATACCGCACTCGCGTTTCGATATCTTGAAGATGTTGATATTTTGACAAGTCTCGGTCAATGTGCTGGGCCGCCAGTCGTAAGTTCTTGATAGTGCGGCCTCGCAGGGAGTGCTCTTCGTCCTGCCCTCGTAGCACAAGTTTCACTCGTCGCGAGTCGGTACGCGTGACGCGGGCCCCCGCTATAGCTTCTATGCTCAATGGGTCTATGGGTCCTGTAGCGCCCGCGCGCTTAGCCAGGTCTTCGTCTACGAGTGTGACTGTAGAGCCGTCGTCTAAGAGTGCGAATGTGTCTATATTGGCCTTGGGGCCCACCACTGTCACTGGTAGAATTTTGAGGAAACTTACGGTTGACTTTCCAGATGAATTTGCTGCTGTCACTGTTTCACTCCGGTTGGCTGGCACTTCGGGTCTCTTGAAGTGCAGTAATGGGTGGTGGGTCCTCTCACAGCCGTCCTCTCCACACTGACGGTCTTCACACTTATGCCCCCCTCTCCTGGGGTTCAGGCAACGGAAACATAGTCGATCCGCTTTCGCTATGCTCCATCGTTCACTGTTGTTCGCACGCACAAATTTTCTACACTTGTCGGCGCTATGGTTCGGTAAACTGCACACTGGACACTTTTCGCTTCTGTTGTCGCACTTTTCGCTGTCACTCCGACTGTTGTAGGCGCGCTGCGGCCGGTTGCGTGGCGCCGCGCGCTGCTGCTGCTCCTCGGCGCCGCCGACGAGCTCGGGGTCTGCGTACTTCCCGCACGCCTCCGCCTCCCTGGTCACGAAGCGGTGAAGGCGCACGAGGTCCGGCTCCTCTGGCGGCTGGTCCCGGCTGAAGTCGAACCACCGGTACCGCAGCGACGGCGTCAGCTTCTCTGTCACTTGCTTGACCACTTCCGGATTGTACATGTACTGCGGCTGCTGGAGTGCGCGGAGTGTAGCGACGCTGTTCTTTATTCGACTCGCGAACTGTATTATGTCCCGTGGCGCATCTGTAGGCTTCTGTACGTTGCGAAGTCGTTCGATCTCGGCGAGCGCAATCGTCTCCGGTCTGCCGAATCTTGTCTCGAGTTCGCCGATTATTTCCGCCGGGCTAGTGTTTACTATGAGTAAACTGCTAACCGCTTCCTTGGCTTTTCCTTTCAAAGCCCGTCGCAGGCGGGCTGTATTCTCGATTTCTGTGAAGTATCTCTCTGTTTCTTGATAGCCCGCTCTGAAGGCGAGCCAGTCGAGATGCGAGCCCCCGAAGGGCATCAGTTCTCCGATGAATCGCGGCGTGGCCCCATGTGGGCGCGCGGCCTGCGCGATGGCGGCCGCCAGCTGGTTAAGGTCGAATTGTCCCTCGGACCGATGATACCCCGTTGCTGCTGGCGGCGGCTTCGATGACGACGATTGCTTCAACTGTACGCTGTGCGGCGGCGCCACGCCCGATAGCGGCGCGGCGAGCTGCTGTGCGATCGATACGCCGGTCGGCAGCGCGTGTGGCGCGCCGGGTGGCGGCGGTGGTGCGTGTGACACGCCGGGCGGCGGTGCATGTGGCACGCCGGGCGGCGGTGCTACGCCTGTAGACTGTTGCGGTGCACTGAGCGGCGCGGCGGGCGGTGGCGGCGGCACTGTATTCAGCCACTCGGCCACTCGCGCCTGGCCCAGCGATTCACCCGATGCGACCGACTCGCCGTCCTGGCTGTCCTCCTCCAGGACGGCAAGCCTGGCCTCTTCCAGCTCCAGCTTGAGTCTGGCTATCTTCTGTTTGGCGCGCGCGATCCTTCGCGCACGGTCCGATTTCGTCGACGACGCTCTTGCTGCGTCGTCGTGCTGCTGTTGCGACGACGGTGGTGGCGGTGGTGGTGGCGCCTCCGACGGGGAGCCGGGCGGCTCGATATGCCGCACCGGTTCCGGCGCTGACGGCCTCGGGGCCGCCACTGACTGTGACGCGGTCGCGGGAGCGCTCTCCTCAGGGCGCTCCTGTGCCTCGATCGGCTCCGCGGGTCTGCCTCTACTCCGAGTCACCGGCATTTTGCTACGCTCCCCTTGCTTCCGGTTATGAAGCCGATGAAATTTCCCACTCGCTTTTGCTGCCGAAGTGTCCAATCCGGCTCCGAATGGACCAATGTGCCGGACGGTATGGGGTAGCAACCCTGTGCGGACCCTGAATACCGTACGCCGACACGGCGCGATGCGGGGTGCAGCGCGAGCGGGAGAGCGAGACGAAGGGGGCGGGGAGCGCAGAAATAATAACTCGGTTGTGGTTGAGACTGTGACCGGTTCCTCGGAGCAGTGGCGAGAGCTTGGTGTTGTAGCTTGTTGAGGAGAAAACGCGGAACTGACTGGGTCCGGATGGCACCCCGATATTTATTTACTTTCATTAGAGTGAGAAAACCTCGTTGCCTCTCGCTCTAATGAAACAGCAAATCTATTGCCCTCTCTTTCTAATTTAGACCCCCCCTGGGCGGCAATACCGTATAGAGAGCCTGTTTTTTATCTATTCGGTGACCTATTTTTTAACTATGACCTTGACCTAATTCTTATCGGATTCTAATTAGCTCTTCCACTATTCTTTGGAATCTATGTTATTTATTTTCAGACAAATTACTTCTTACTATTCGATAGGTAAATAAAGGTACACAGGTACAGGGTTAATTACTAATAAAGCATTTGTACAAAAATTAAGGCTCATTTGGCCACACTATTTTACATTAATTGCCTTTATGGCTAATTAAGATTATCACCAATTAAAAGTAAATAACTATAAAGATCTACACATAATTATCTATCTAATATACATACTATAAATACGACTCGACATACATAACTATGCGAAATTACTGGTTTAATCGATATACATAAAACAAAGGGCTATCAAATTATACATTTCTATGGTTTTCTAAAATAAACTATGATTTATACATCTCCAACGTCCCACATACGCCTATTAATCAGTAATTAAGGACTCGACACATTACTAATTGAGAACCAAGAAAGTGGACTGTATTACGAAGTTATCGATATTTAAACTATACAAACTTTATAAAACGAAATAACTATGAAACAACTATGAAACAAAAACGAAACAATTATTTACAGCTATAAGTTTCTATTCGGGGCCGTCCGTCGTGCACAAAAATTATGAGTAAAATATCGAATGCTGGTAAACAACTTTGGTATTTTCTAAGAGAAGAAGCCTGTATCCATATTTCATGTGTTTAGTGACTTTCCATGATATTATGTACAAATATTTGCTTCCATTTGGTTGTTAATTTATTACTCGTCTTGACTTAAAGTCTTATATCCCCTAGATGGGGCAGAGGGCGTCCACAACAGTCCTCCATCGCGTTCGGTGGAAACTTATTACTCCTAACACTTTTGAAATCCCACCAAAAACATTCTGTAAAAAACTAGCCAAGTCTCGATGGAGCTTTTGTTTATCTCTAAAAAGTAATGAAATCTAGACAAAGTCGTGCCAAGTCTATGGTTCCTTACTGCGATTTCTTTATAATTACAGTTAATGTTGTGTGACTTGGCCGTTGAACAATCGTTATTAAGATAATTATTATAATCATACATAAGTATTATTGAAATACGCAGCTTTATCAAGCCTACAATTGACTGGTTATTGAATCAACGTTTTCCAAGTGGCAATTTTCCATCGTCAATGGGTAGCGGTTCTGGCGACAGATTGGTGCAATGGTGTCATGGAGCGCCTAGTTTTGTACCCTTGTGTACCCTTCAACGGCCAAGTCACACTTTTTAGAGATAAGCAAGCAGCTCCATCGAGACTTGGCTAGTTTTTTACAGAATGTTTTTGGTGGGATTTCACTTTTTTGTAGTATTTTAGTGTAATTTGTTTATTTAATTTGTGTAATGTTCGAGTAGAATAAAGTTATAATTACTCGTCACACTTTTGAAATTATATTGTAATTTAAAAGTAATAGAAAAGTAAAACATTTTACGGGTTTCGGTGCCGCGATATTCTGAAGTATTTTTTTTTACTGGAAAGAGGGATTTGGTTTCCGTGATATTACTAATTTTATAGATAGGTATACTCGTAACTTGTGAATAATTTATAGTTTATTTAGATTGACTTGCGCGTCATTTACACAATATTACATGCAAGCTTTTATTTAGCTTGTCGCGGCGTCTCGGCGCCGACGGTCTGTCTGCGCATAAATAATTCTTACAAGTTGAATTTGTTCCACCTCACATATTTCGATTGAGATGACATTTTAGATACTTCATTAAGCAAGTTGGACGATGAAGGAGAATAAAATTATGGTACCTATCATAGAGTTAAGTGCCACAAAGGGATGGAAAAATGTGTCATAGATTCAATTTGTGTACAGTATACACGCGAAGTATGCGTGTTAATGTGTCCGTCCACAGTGAATTAAATTTTGATTCGATGATGTTGTTTGTTGCAGTAATTCGGCGATACCGCAAGTGACTGGCACCAGAGGGGCCTTGACTGTCCTCATACCGATCTCAGACTCCCTGTACACGAAGTTCACCAACAAAGAGGTATGTGACTTTAACATTTTCGTAAATTAATTATTATCCTACTAATTTATAAATGCGAAAGTTGGATGTCTGGATGTTTGTTACTCTTTCACGCAAAAACTACTGAACGGATTTTGATGAAACTTCACTGTATCAATTATGTTTATAACACTGAATAACATATCTATAGGCTATAATTTATGACGATATGTGACAAACGAAATTTAACGCAGGTGAAGCCGTGGGCAAAAGCTAGTGAATTATATTTTTTTATATTTGATTTGTAGCTCTAGAAGCAACGTTTTACCGATGAGTCTCGTTTATATTTCTGAATCGTGTTATCCTTAAGAAAATCGGCCTTATATTATTCCTGATAATATGTCTCATCTCATTTATTATTGCGTAATAAAATCAGAGGTGCTACAGTTACTTCTGTGATGATTTGGATGGAGTGGGCGGAGTTGAGTTGTTTTCATTGAGCTACATTGACTATCCAGGCACTTCCCGCCACCTTTACCAGATCGTCGGTCCACCTAGTAGGAGGCCTGCCCAAGCTACGTCTTCCCCAACGGCCATCGTCTCTACAAGCTATGTGCCCTGCCCACTGCCACTAGATTTTAGCAATTCTGCGAGCTATGTCGGTTACTTTGGTTCTCCTGCTGATCTCCTCATTTCTGATTCGATCACGCAGGACCGTTCATTATGGAAAACCTTGGGGGAGGCCTTTGTCCAGCAGTGGACGTCATTTGGCTGAAACGAAACGAAACGAACATTGACTATCTCCGTATTCTCTGACTTATCCATCAGTCTATTATTCTTTGCAGCACCTGACGTTCACGATAACAGCAGTACTGTTCAACATCGGCGTGAACGAGAAGGCGACTTTAGCGGAGGCTCTCGGCGAGACCACTCCTCAACAACACTCTAACGGAGATAACCTGGACCGCCTGCACAAGTACTACCACAAGCACGCGAAGTTGTTCCCGGAAATGTTCGCCGCTACCAGAGGTATGTACTACCAGCAGTACTGTTATCCCTTCTAGCCGATTTGTTGTTGGGTTCCAACCAAACTGAACTCAATTAGCCAGCTTGCCTCGCCTCATGGTTAAACCGGCAGACAGTGGTGACTGAGTTTGTTGCGGCGCTTCTTCTCAGCACTTGCCAAATGTTGGTCTCGAAGCGCTGGTAGGGCAAAAAAAGAATGAGACATGTATAGGCTCCTTAAGAGAATTTGACGATTTGTAAGTACTAATTTAATTAGTCTATACAAATAAAGATAATTTTGATTTTGATTATGATACTTTCTTTCACAAGCTAGGTTTTTTCATTGTAAAACTAATAGAATGATTTGGTATAAAAAAATCTAGGAATCCTTACAATACATGTAATATAGTCGAAAAATGTTAGGGCGTGTGTTATTTTTGTTGTTAAAATATTTACCTAATAAGGGTAAATTGATATTTTTTAGACTGCCACCCTCTATAAGGCTAATGTTAAAAAAATTCATTGGTTTTCGACCCTAAGACCCAGAACAGACGGTGAAACGCAACTGCAACGAAACTGCAACTTTCTGATGATTCTTATGAATGAAACTGAAACTGAAAGTTTCAAACTGGTTGCGTCATGTGTGGTCTCTCAACGGACGCTATGGCAGAAACTTAGATGCAATTCAAAATTAACTAGCAGTTGCAGTTTCGTTGCAGTTGCGTTTCACCGTCTGTTCTGGGCCCAAGAGAAGTGATTAAAAAGATCAAATTACGATTGCAGTATTTGGGTGAGACCTATGTAAAGGGCGGAACTACATAATAATATTGCTATTATGCTGATGATGGTCTGTGTTGTCCTCAGCATCATCAAGGACGAAACCCTTAGAGGAAGTGATGGAAAATCTTAGGATATCCGTGCACAAGAAAGTGCCGAAAAACGTGGAGGTCCTCCAGTTAGCAGCACTTGCCACGCGGCTTATGAACGGCATACGTTTCACGTCGTGCAAGAGCGCCAAGGACAGGACTGGCATGTCGGTGACTTTGGAACAGTGCCATATACTAGCCACCGAGTACCACTTGGCCGAGCATGAAATGCAAAAGGCGCTCAGCATTATGAGGAGGTGAGTCGTGTGACATCGTTGACCATTTCAGATGTTTCTTTTCGGTTTTGGGGTAAAATTTCGTGTTTTAAAATTTTAAATCCTATCCTACTAATATTATAAATGCGAAAGTTTGTGTGGATGTCTGGATGTTTGTTACTCTTTCACGCAAAAACTACTGAAAGGATTTTGTTGAAACTTTACAGTATTATTGTTTATAACCCAGATTAACAAATATGCAATTTATGACGATATGCGACAAACTAAATTTCATGCGGGTGAAGCCGCGGGCGGAAAGCTAGTATTTAAATGAAAGGATTATTCTATAATAGCGGCCGCCCGCGACTTCGTACGGGTGGACCCCGTTTTAGCCCCCTTAGAAGTGGAGTTTCGTAAAATCCGCCTTACCTGCCTTTCAAGTTTGTAGGTGTTTTATGTAGTTTCTGAGATTTCGTGATGAGTGAGTTAGTCAGTGACCTTTCGCTTTGTATAAGTGCCCTAGAAAGGGCCTATGTACTGAATAAACTATTTGAATTTGAAAATTTTATAAATACAGATTTGTCTAGCTAAGTATAAAATAAACTTTTTGGGGCCCAAATTTTGGTTATTGGCGAAATTAATTTAGCATTTTAAGTTTTATTAACGAGTTGATTGATTTCTATTGTTTGTTATACTATAATCACATATCTTAACTATTTTTTATATTATTATACATATTTTGAATTGGATTTGTCAATAAAATAAAGTTTATTAAACTTAAATACGTCGATATTTTTGAAATGCCTTTTTGTGTCATATTCAAATGTATCATTTAGAATAGAATAGAATAACGTTTATTTTGCTGCCACATGAATACACATACATACATAAAACAAACGGTCAACATTACAGAACCAGTCAAAAGAATGACAATTAAAATTAAAATTAATCAGGACAGTTACTTAGGCGGCACTGCAGCAGCAAAAAGGTCCCCGTCTCAGCATGTGTCAAGTGCATACCACATGACGCTGATTTTCAGACGGCGGCCGTGGTCTGAGTTGCTCGGTGTATCAGGATATGAGTTTTATAAATGTCAAATTTAATGTCATTTCAGTGAGGGGTGTCGCCGTGAGAACACTTTCAAGAACATAGGGGTTCGCAAGTACGCGTTCACCAAAAAGCAAGTGATGTCTCTGCCTGAAGACTACCGACCGCCGGCCGGCACCTACGGCTCCTCGCAAACCTAGAGCAAGTGGTAACTACAACACTTTTAACCAATCTGTTTCCATTCCTGTATACGTGTGATTTTACATTTTACTCTCTCGGTGAACATCTCTGGGGAATATGTATTTAAATTAAGGTGTACTAAGATCTAAACTAGCACAGGTACTATTCAAATGTTACCGCGCAGCTATGTTCGCTTCGCCTCACGGAAATTATGTACTTTAATGTAAAATTATTTATGTACTTACATACCTTTGAAGACTGCCTCGTGGTTAAGTCGGTTACTATTTCAGGACTTCGTAATTGTAACTTCGTGCGTGTACTTAATATTAGAAATGTGTACTTTTTATAGGTTACGTATAAGTCTAAGATAATGGATTGTATATCTCGGATTAATAGCTATAACTGAATGGTAACCTATTAAATGACTCAATGTGCACATAAATTGAAATTGGAAACTGGTAATGCGATCCAAAGCAATATCGACATTCACTAATATTCGACACGTCTTTCCGTCTACCTAGTCATATTTGGTCTGATATGCATTTTCCCGTTTTCTATAAGTATTTATAAAAGTAAACACCGTATTTGCCAATTGATATCTTACCGCCTTTATACAGCGTTATGATAAATTATCATCATCAGCATTGTGGTCATCAGGTCATTTATTCTTCGCTGCAGGCAGGGCTACAGTCTCTGGCCAGACGGCTTTATAACATTATTTTTTTAAATAACGTATTTTTTTATTAACATAGTGATTACTTAACCCATTAAGCGCTGGTAAATACGTGGAAACGAAACACACGAACGAAACGAAACAACAATGAAACACCGGGCTGCCCGTAATGCACTAACTATATTCGGCGTACGTTCGTGAGGTGTCGTAGCACGCACATAGGTATAGTGTGTAGTGTATATAACTATACACTATCCCTTCACCATTATTACAGACAGTAAACACAACTTTACATAGTAAATATAGGTACAGTAACAGATGACATCGACATAATCAGAAAAACTTCTTATAATCCACTCGGGGAATATTACGTAACACCATAGATAGACGCCAGCCTATCTATAGTGTTACGTAATATTCCCCTTGTACGCTTGGATTATAGTTTGGCTGCGCCTGCGACGCGTTTCGGGCCTTATTATTTACATAAATTATAAATTAAATTGTTGCTTCATCAGCCAGCTGTTGTGGACTGATCTAACTCTAGGACGTGAACAATAAAATCATGGGAGAGCCACGCTTCGGCATGAATGGGCCGGCTCGACCGGAGTGATACCACGGCCTCACAGAAAACCGGCGAGAAGCAGCGCCGAGTGAGTGAGGTGACCGGAGGCCCAATCGGGGGGAAAGGGAGTTGGTTGCGCACTTGTGACTTCACTGATGTTGCAGGGTGCACACTGTACATGGGCGGCGGCAATTGCTTATCGTCATCATTGATCCGTCTGCTCGTCTGACACCTATCACATAAAAACACCAATGGGGAAAATTAGTTATTTTAACATAAAAGCTGTTTAATTTGGTATGCCGGCTTTTTTGGGATCCATTTCTGTAATGATAATGCCAGAAACAGCGCCATAAGTCATTGTAAGACCCACCTACCCTTGCGTTAAGTGCTATTTACGTACAACAATCAAGTCGAATCATTGTTATACCAGGACTGTCCATTCATCTCCGCGAGTGTGCATCCAAAACAAAAACGCACGGCGTGCTCTCCTGGAATGTTTATCCACAAGGCATTCCCGAGCGAGTAGTGAGTGAAGTAACTGAGCGTATTCTACAACCATTGTAAAAAATATTCACTATGGAAATAAGAAGAAATAAGCGTGTGGTGCGCTAGATGGCGACACAGTAGCTTCTTGTAACAGTCAGCCCTATCGCATCGGCACAGTACCGATCACTGACATAAGTCAAACCAAACGGTGCTCGACTCTGACAAGCTAAATTACACCATATTGTTGATGACATTCAGTAGACATTTTTGAAAACACCTTCGCAAAACTTTCTGTACATAGTACATATTATTACTAACATTTTTAAAAAAGGGAAGAAAAGTAAAAAAGAAGAAAAAAAAAACAAAAAAAAGGTTTAGTTTTTATGTATTTTTTAAAATTTATTACTGAATACTTACAACACATGTACATATCAAAACAGTTTTAGTTGCATGTTAATGATAGGTTTCAGTTTTAATTATAGTTGGCTAAACGATTTAGTTATAAGTACTTCATTCTCATATTATTTAGTTGGCCTAGTTATAAGTACGTTTTATGTTGTATATAATTTATTGAAAGCTAATAAAAATTGACGCGAATCAAATCTTCCGTTCCCTTTCAATCTTTCTGTTCTGAAATATGATTCGCGCTAATTTTTAGAGTTGTTATTTTTAACATTTATTTCCACATTTAGTAATATAACTCCAAAGGATAAAATAAAAGATAGTTTTAACGTATGAAGTTGTTATACATGAGTTTAAAATCTTTACATTGTTAAAATCGAGTACAGCGCTAAACCATACATTAGCTTTTAGAATTACTTTACTAGTGCTAGTTTTTAGAGTTCTTTTTTTAACATTTTATATTTATTAGTATAAGCACAGAATAATAATAATATGTACTACGTACAGAAAGTTTTCTTCGCGAAGGTGTTTAAAAAAATATCTACTCAATGTCGTCAACAATATGGTGTATTTTAGCTTATCTCAGAGTCTAGCACCGTTTCGTTTGACTTATGTCATTGATCGGTACTGTGCCGATGCGATAGGGCTGACTGTTACAAAAAGCTACTGTGTCACCATTTAGCGCACCACACGGGAATTTTTTCTTATTTCCATAGTGAATATGTTTTTACAATGGTTTAAGAATATTATGCGTTTGCGTCACTCGGTCGTGAGGATTAAACATCCATGGAGAGTACGCCGTGCGTGTTTTGTTTTCGATGCATACTCGCGGAGATAAACAGGGCTTATAGGTGGCATATGAGCAGACGGATCACCTGATGGTAAGCAATTCACTTAATACCAGGTGCGATTGCGGTCATATGCCTACCTTGTCTTGCATAAAAAAAGAAATTGCCGCCGCCATGTACACGCCGCAACATCAGTGAAGTCACAAGTGCGAAAACGTGGAATAAAAATCATAAATCAAAAAAATATTTCAGAAAACCGGAATCGACGTAAGCGAAAAATTTATTATACACTGATAAGTTTTGTTTGGATTGTTGCGTCTATTATGTATGCGCTTTTTATTTTTTGAAATTTAAATTTAAATGAAGTATACGTACTTCTTCAAATCCTTAACGAAATCGAAAGAAAAAATAAAGTCATTAAACTATAGTCCTACTTACAGTATAGTTTGTGTGGTAGGACTATAGTTGGAAAGTTTGGCCTCTGCCTATAATAGGCTATTTTATTTCGAAATTATAAATTGACACACGCCACTCGTGCTAATGCAGGTTCGGGTGGTGAACGTACTATCATCTTATCCATCTCTACGAATACCCTCAAATTAGGCGTGATTTTTTATTTATTTCATGGGGTTTACCAACAGTTTTGATATTTATACTATCTTGAAATTTGAATGAAAGTGAAGTGATGCAGGGCAGGCGGTTTGATGAAAGTTGAAACGTAATTGGACCAGTTTAAATATTAACTAGTTCTCTTTAAAAGTACTCGTCATCATCACTTCTTCTTATTAGAATAAATTTTACTCGGACAGGCAGTATTATTGTTTTGCTAGACCGTGTTCTTCCATTGTAGATGCCAAGAAGTTAAATAATAAGTACTTAATAGGTTATGTAGCAAATATAGTATATTTTCATTCATAAATAGAATCATAGTTGTCTCGTTCAGGAAAAATGTAGATGTAGCATTTTACGTTCTCCCCCACTCTCCCTGGGTGTCTTAACAACTAATTGATCTGTTGACATGATGATAACGTACTAGAATATAATATTTTTTTACTAATGTTGGTGCCATGGTGGTACATTTTCGTTATTTCTTAATCTCAGTAGGTACCTGCACAGTGCAAAATATTCTCATAAACATTATCTATCGCCCGCCCCCCCCGTTTCGGGGCTCATTATTTTTCTAAATTACAAATTACAATTTAAATTCTTGCTTCATCAACCAGCTGTTGTGGACTGATCTAACTCTTGGATGTGAAAAATAAAATCGTGGGAGAGCCACGCTTCGGCATGAATGGGCCGGCTCGACCGGGAGTATGCGCTTTTTATTTTTTGAAATTTAAATTTAAATGAAGTATACGTACTTCTTCAAATCCTTAACGAAATCGAAAGAAAAAATAAAGTCATTAAACTATAGTCCTACTTACAGTATAGTTTGTATGGTAGGGCTATAGTTGGAAAGTTTGGCCTCTGCCTATAATAGGCTATTTTATTTCGAAATTATAAATTGACACACGCCACTCGTGCTAATGCAGGTTCGGGTGGTGAACGTACTATCATCTTATCCATCTCT
This sequence comes from Ostrinia nubilalis, assembly GCF_963855985.1. Lineage (NCBI taxonomy): Eukaryota > Metazoa > Arthropoda > Insecta > Lepidoptera > Crambidae > Ostrinia > Ostrinia nubilalis. Next base: position 23,173,146 of record NC_087119.1, on the reverse strand, counting down.
ACGAATACCCTCAAATTAGGCGTGATTTTTTATTTATTTCAGGGGGTTTACCAACAGTTTTGATATTTATACTATCTTGAAATTTGAATGAAAGTGAAGTGATGCAGGGCAGGCGGTTTGATGAAAGTTGAAACGTAATTGGACCAGTTTAAATATTAACTAGTTCTCTTTAAAAGTACTCGTCATCATCACTTCTTCTTATTAGAATAAATTTTACTCGGACAGGCAGTATTATTGTTGTGCTAGACCGTGTTCTTCCATTGTAGATGCCAAGAAGTTAAATAATAAGTACTTAATAGGTTATGTAGCAAATAAAGTATATTTTCATTCATAAATAGAATCATAGTTATCTCGTTCAGGAAAAATGTAGATGTAGCATTTTACGTTCTCCCCCACTCTCCCTGGGTGTCTTAACAACTAATTGATCTGATGACATGATGATAACGTACTAGAATATAATATTTTTTTACTGATGTTGGTGCCATGGTGGTACTTTTTCGTTATTTCTTAATCTCAGTAGGTACCTGCACGCACAGTGCAAAATATTCTCATAAACATTATCTATCGCCCGCCCCCCCCGTTTCGGGGCTCATTATTTTTCTAAATTACAAATTACAATTTAAATTCTTGCTTCATCAACCAGCTGTTGTGGACTGATCTAACTCTTGGATGTGAAAAATAAAATCGTGGGAGAGCCACGCTTCGGCATGAATGGGCCGGCTCGACCGGGAGTATGCGCTTTTTATTTTTTGAAATTTAAATTTAAATGAAGTATACGTACTTCTTCAAATCCTTAACGAAATCGAAAGAAAAAATAAAGTCATTAAACTATAGTCCTACTTACAGTATAGTTTGTATGGTAGGGCTATAGTTGGAAAGTTTGGCCTCTGCCTATAATAGGCTATTTTATTTCGAAATTATAAATTGACACACGCCACTCGTGCTAATGCAGGTTCGGGTGGTGAACGTACTATAATCTTATCCATCTCTACGAATACCCTCAAATTAGGCGTGATTTTTTATTTATTTCAGGGGGTTTACCAACAGTTTTGATATTTATACTATCTTGAAATTTGAATGAAAGTGAAGTGATGCAGGGCAGGCGGTTTGATGAAAGTTGAAACGTAATTGGACCAGTTTAAATATTAACTAGTTCTCTTTAAAAGTACTCGTCATCATCACTTCTTCTTATTAGAATAAATTTTACTCGGACAGGCAGTATTATTGTTGTGCTAGACCGTGTTCTTCCATTGTAGATGCCAAGAAGTTAAATAATAAATACTTAATAGGTTATGTAGCAAATATAGTATATTTTCATTCATAAATAGAATCATAGTTATCTCGTTCAGGAAAAATGTAGATGTAGCATTTTACGTTCTCCCCCACTCTCCTTGGGTGTCTTAACAACTAATTGATCTGATGACATGATGATAACGTACTAGAATATAATATTTTTTTACTGATGTTGGTGCCATGGTGGTACTTTTTCGTTATTTCTTAATCTCAGTAGGTACCTGCACGCACAGTGCAAAATATTCTCATAAACATTATCTATCGCCCGCCCCCCCCGTTTCGGGGCTCATTATTTTTCTAAATTACAAATTACAATTTAAATTCTTGCTTCATCAACCAGCTGTTGTGGACTGATCTAACTCTTGGATGTGAAAAATAAAATCGTGGGAGAGCCACGCTTCGGCATGAATGGGCCGGCTCGACCGGGAGTATGCGCTTTTTATTTTTTTAAATTTAAATTTAAATGAAGTGTACGTACTTCTTCAAATCCTTAACGAAATCGAAAGAACAAATAAAGTCATTAAACTATAGTCCTACTTACAGTATAGTTTGTATGGTAGGGCTATAGTTGGAAAGTTTGGCCTCTGCCTATAATAGGCTATTTTATTTCGAAATTATAAATTGACACACGCCACTCGTGCTAATGCAGGTTCGGGTGGTGAACGGACTATCATCTTATCCATCTCTACGAATACCCTCAAATTAGGCGTGATTTTTTATTTATTTCAGGGGGTTTACCAACAGTTTTGATATTTATACTATCTTGAAATTTGAATGAAAGTGAAGTGATGCAGGGCAGGCGGTTTGATGAAAGTTGAAACGTAATTGGACCAGTTTAAATATTAACTAGTTCTCTTTAAAAGTACTCGTCATCATCACTTCTTCTTATTAGAATAAATTTTACTCGGACAGGCAGTATTATTGTTGTGCTAGACCGTGTTCTTGCATAGTAGATGCCAAGAAGTTAAATAATAAGTACTTAATAGGTTATGTAGCAAATATAGTATATTTTCATTCATAAATAGAATCATATTTGTCTCGTTCAGGAAAAATGTAGATGTAGCATTTTACGTTCTCCCCCACTCTCTCTGGGTGTCTTAACAACTAATTGATCTGTTGACATGATGATAACGTACTAGAATATAATATTTTTTTACTAATGTTGGTGCCATGGTGGTACTTTTTCGTTATTTCTTAATCTCAGTAGGTACCTGCACAGTGCAAAATATTATCATAAACATTATCTATCGCCCCCCCCCCCCCCCCGTTTCGGGGCTCATTATTTTTCTAAATTACAAATTACAATTTAAATTCTTGCTTCATCAACCAGCTGTTGTGGACTGATCTAACTCTTGGATGTGAAAAATAAAATCGTGGGAGAGCCACGCTTCGGCATGAATGGGCCGGCTCGACCGGAGTGATACCACGGCCTCACAGAAAACCGGCGAGAAGCAGCGCCGAGTGAGTGAGGTGACCGGAGGCCCAATCGGGGGGAAAGGGAGTTGGTTGGCAGCGCACTTGTGACTTCACTGATGTTGCAGGGTGTACACTAGAGATGAAACGGATAGTTGTTTGGCCGGATACCGGATACCGGATATCCCGCCAACTGCTAGGCCGGATAGCCGGATATCCGGCGGCCGGATAGTTGGCCCATTGTCTCGTTGTCTTGCTTGTCAAAGAGTCGAGCACCGTTTGGTTTGACTTATGTCAGTGATCGGTACTGTGCCGATGCGATAGGGCTGACTGTTACAAAAAGCTACTGTGTCACCATTTAGCGCACCACACGGGAATTTTTTCTTATTTCCATAGTGAATATGTTTTTACAACGGTTTAAGAATATTATGCGTTTGCGTCACTCGCTCGTGAGGATTAAACATCCCTGGAGAGTACGCCGTGCCTGTTTTGTTTTCGATGCATACTCGCGGAGATGAACAGGGCTTATAGGTGGCATATGAGCAGACGGATCACCTGATGGTAAGCAATTCACTTAATACCAGGTGCGATTGCGGTCTTATGCCTACCTTGTCTTGCATAAAAAAAAAATTGCCGCCGCCATGTACACGCCGCAACATCAGTGAAGTCACAAGTGCGAAAACGTGGAATAAAAATCATAAATCAAAAAAATATTTCAGAAAACCGGAATCGACGTAAGCGAAAAATTTATTATATACTGATAAGTTTTGTTTGGATTGTTGCGTCTATTATGTATGCGCTTTTTATTTTTTTAAATTTAAATTTAAATGAAGTATACGTACTTCTTCAAATCCTTAACGAAATCGAAAGAAAAAATAAAGTCATTAAACTATAGTCCTACTTACAGTATAGTTTGTATGGTAGGGCTATAGTTGGAAAGTTTGGCCTCTGCCTATAATAGGCTATTTTATTTCGAAATTATAAATTGACACACGCCACTCGTGCTAATGCAGGTTCGGGTGGTGAACGTACTATAATCTTATCCATCTCTACGAATACCCTCAAATTAGGCGTGATTTTTTATTTATTTCAGGGGGTTTACCAACAGTTTTGATATTTATACTATCTTGAAATTTGAATGAAAGTGAAGTGATGCAGGGCAGGCGGTTTGATGAAAGTTGAAACGTAATTGGACCAGTTTAAATATTAACTAGTTCTCTTTAAAAGTACTCGTCATCATCACTTCTTCTTATTAGAATAAATTTTACTCGGACAGGCAGTATTATTGTTGTGCTAGACCGTGTTCTTCCATTGTAGATGCCAAGAAGTTAAATAATAAATACTTAATAGGTTATGTAGCAAATATAGTATATTTTCATTCATAAATAGAATCATAGTTATCTCGTTCAGGAAAAATGTAGATGTAGCATTTTACGTTCTCCCCGACTCTCCCTGGGTGTCTTAACAACTAATTAATCTGATGACATGATGATAACGTACTAGAATATAATATTTTTTTACTAATGTTGGTGCCATGGTGGTACTTTTTCGTTATTTCTTAATCTCAGTAGGTACCTGCACAGTGCAAAATATTCTCATAAACATTATCTATCGCCCGCCCCCCCCCGTTTCGGGGCTCATTATTTTTCTAAATTACAAATTACAATTTAAATTCTTGCTTCATCAACCAGCTGTTGTGGACTGATCTAACTCTTGGATGTGAAAAATAAAATCGTGGGAGAGCCACGCTTCGGCATGAATGGGCCGGCTCGACCGGGAGTATGCGCTTTTTATTTTTTTAAATTTAAATGAAGTGTACGTACTTCTTCAAATCCTTAACGAAATCGAAAGAAAAAATAAAGTCATTAAACTATAGTCCTACTTACAGTATAGTTTGTATGGTAGGGCTATAGTTGGAAAGTTTGGCCTCTGCCTATAATAGGCTATTTTATTTCGAAATTATAAATTGACACACGCCACTCGTGCTAATGCAGGTTCGGGTGGTGAACGTACTATCATCTTATCCATCTCAACGAATACCCTCAAATTAGGCGTGATTTTTTATTTATTTCAGGGGGTTTACCAACAGTTTTGATATTTATACTATCTTGAAATTTGAATGAAAGTGAAGTGATGCAGGGCAGGCGGTTTGATGAAAGTTGAAACGTAATTGGACCAGTTTAAATATTAACTAGTTCTCTTTAAAAGTACTCGTCATCATCACTTCTTCTTATTAGAATAAATTTTACTCGGACAGGCAGTATTATTGTTGTGCTAGACCGTGTTCTTCCATTGTAGATGCCAAGAAGTTAAATAATAAGTACTTAATAGGTTATGTAGCAAATAAAGTATATTTTCATTCATAAATAGAATCATAGTTATCTCGTTCAGGAAAAATGTAGATGTAGCATTTTACGTTCTCCCCCACTCTCCTTGGGTGTCTTAACAACTAATTGATCTGATGACATGATGATAACGTACTAGAATATAATATTTTTTTACTGATGTTGGTGCCATGGTGGTACTTTTTCGTTATTTCTTAATCTCAGTAGGTACCTGCACGCACAGTGCAAAATATTCTCATAAACATTATCTATCGCCCGCCCCCCCCGTTTCGGGGCTCATTATTTTTCTAAATTACAAATTACAATTTAAATTCTTGCTTCATCAACCAGCTGTTGTGGACTGATCTAACTCTTGGATGTGAAAAATAAAATCGTGGGAGAGCCACGCTTCGGCATGAATGGGCCGGCTCGACCGGGAGTATGCGCTTTTTATTTTTTTAAATTTAAATTTAAATGAAGTGTACGTACTTCTTCAAATCCTTAACGAAATCGAAAGAACAAATAAAGTCATTAAACTATAGTCCTACTTACAGTATAGTTTGTATGGTAGGGCTATAGTTGGAAAGTTTGGCCTCTGCCTATAATAGGCTATTTTATTTCGAAATTATAAATTGACACACGCCACTCGTGCTAATGCAGGTTCGGGTGGTGAACGGACTATCATCTTATCCATCTCTACGAATACCCTCAAATTAGGCGTGATTTTTTATTTATTTCAGGGGGTTTACCAACAGTTTTGATATTTATACTATCTTGAAATTTGAATGAAAGTGAAGTGATGCAGGGCAGGCGGTTTGATGAAAGTTGAAACGTAATTGGACCAGTTTAAATATTAACTAGTTCTCTTTAAAAGTACTCGTCATCATCACTTCTTCTTATTAGAATAAATTTTACTCGGACAGGCAGTATTATTGTTGTGCTAGACCGTGTTCTTGCATAGTAGATGCCAAGAAGTTAAATAATAAGTACTTAATAGGTTATGTAGCAAATATAGTATATTTTCATTCATAAATAGAATCATATTTGTCTCGTTCAGGAAAAATGTAGATGTAGCATTTTACGTTCTCCCCCACTCTCTCTGGGTGTCTTAACAACTAATTGATCTGTTGACATGATGATAACGTACTAGAATATAATATTTTTTTACTAATGTTGGTGCCATGGTGGTACTTTTTCGTTATTTCTTAATCTCAGTAGGTACCTGCACAGTGCAAAATATTATCATAAACATTATCTATCGCCCCCCCCCCCCCCCCCCCCCGTTTCGGGGCTCATTATTTTTCTAAATTACAAATTACAATTTAAATTCTTGCTTCATCAACCAGCTGTTGTGGACTGATCTAACTCTTGGATGTGAAAAATAAAATCGTGGGAGAGCCACGCTTCGGCATGAATGGGCCGGCTCGACCGGAGTGATACCACGGCCTCACAGAAAACCGGCGAGAAGCAGCGCCGAGTGAGTGAGGTGACCGGAGGCCCAATCGGGGGGAAAGGGAGTTGGTTGGCAGCGCACTTGTGACTTCACTGATGTTGCAGGGTGTACACTAGAGATGAAACGGATAGTTGTTTGGCCGGATACCGGATACCGGATATCCCGCCAACTGCTAGGCCGGATAGCCGGATATCCGGCGGCCGGATAGTTGGCCCATTGTCTCGTTGTCTTGCTTGTCAAAGAGTCGAGCACCGTTTGGTTTGACTTATGTCAGTGATCGGTACTGTGCCGATGCGATAGGGCTGACTGTTACAAAAAGCTACTGTGTCACCATTTAGCGCACCACACGGGAATTTTTTCTTATTTCCATAGTGAATATGTTTTTACAACGGTTTAAGAATATTATGCGTTTGCGTCACTCGCTCGTGAGGATTAAACATCCCTGGAGAGTACGCCGTGCCTGTTTTGTTTTCGATGCATACTCGCGGAGATGAACAGGGCTTATAGGTGGCATATGAGCAGACGGATCACCTGATGGTAAGCAATTCACTTAATACCAGGTGCGATTGCGGTCTTATGCCTACCTTGTCTTGCATAAAAAAAAAATTGCCGCCGCCATGTACACGCCGCAACATCAGTGAAGTCACAAGTGCGAAAACGTGAAATAAAAATCATAAATCAAAAAAATATTTCAGAAAACCGGAATCGACGTAAGCGAAAAATTTATTATATACTGATAAGTTTTGTTTGGATTGTTGCGTCTATTATGTATGCGCTTTTTATTTTTTGAAATTTAAATTTAAATGAAGTATACGTACTTCTTCAAATCCTTAACGAAATCGAAAGAAAAAATAAAGTCATTAAACTATAGTCCTACTTACAGTATAGTTTGTATGGTAGGGCTATAGTTGGAAAGTTTGGCCTCTGCCTATAATAGGCTATTTTATTTCGAAATTATAAATTGACACACGCCACTCGTGCTAATGCAGGTTCGGGTGGTGAACGTACTATAATCTTATCCATCTCTACGAATACCCTCAAATTAGGCGTGATTTTTTATTTATTTCAGGGGGTTTACCAACAGTTTTGATATTTATACTATCTTGAAATTTGAATGAAAGTGAAGTGATGCAGGGCAGGCGGTTTGATGAAAGTTGAAACGTAATTGGACCAGTTTAAATATTAACTAGTTCTCTTTAAAAGTACTCGTCATCATCACTTCTTCTTATTAGAATAAATTTTACTCGGACAGGCAGTATTATTGTTGTGCTAGACCGTGTTCTTCCATTGTAGATGCCAAGAAGTTAAATAATAAATACTTAATAGGTTATGTAGCAAATATAGTATATTTTCATTCATAAATAGAATCATAGTTATCTCGTTCAGGAAAAATGTAGATGTAGCATTTTACGTTCTCCCCGACTCTCCCTGGGTGTCTTAACAACTAATTAATCTGATGACATGATGATAACGTACTAGAATATAATATTTTTTTACTGATGTTGGTGCCATGGTGGTACTTTTTCGTTATTTCTTAATCTCAGTAGGTACCTGCACAGTGCAAAATATTCTCATAAACATTATCTATCGCCCGCCCCCCCCCGTTTCGGGGCTCATTATTTTTCTAAATTACAAATTACAATTTAAATTCTTGCTTCATCAACCAGCTGTTGTGGACTGATCTAACTCTTGGATGTGAAAAATAAAATCGTGGGAGAGCCACGCTTCGGCATGAATGGGCCGGCTCGACCGGGAGTATGCGCTTTTTATTTTTTTAAATTTAAATGAAGTGTACGTACTTCTTCAAATCCTTAACGAAATCGAAAGAAAAAATAAAGTCATTAAACTATAGTCCTACTTACAGTATAGTTTGTATGGTAGGGCTATAGTTGGAAAGTTTGGCCTCTGCCTATAATAGGCTATTTTATTTCGAAATTATAAATTGACACACGCCACTCGTGCTAATGCAGGTTCGGGTGGTGAACGTACTATCATCTTATCCATCTCTACGAATACCCTCAAATTAGGCGTGATTTTTTATTTATTTCAGGGGGTTTACCAACAGTTTTGATATTTATACTATCTTGAAATTTGAATGAAAGTGAAGTGATGCAGGGCAGGCGGTTTGATGAAAGTTGAAACGTAATTGGACCAGTTTAAATATTAACTAGTTCTCTTTAAAAGTACTCGTCATCATCACTTCTTCTTATTAGAATAAATTTTACTCGGACAGGCAGTATTATTGTTGTGCTAGACCGTGTTCTTCCATTGTAGATGCCAAGAAGTTAAATAATAAATACTTAATAGGTTATGTAGCAAATATAGTATATTTTCATTCATAAATAGAATCATAGTTATCTCGTTCAGGAAAAATGTAGATGTAGCATTTTACGTTCTCCCCGACTCTCCCTGGGTGTCTTAACAACTAATTAATCTGATGACATGATGATAACGTACTAGAATATAATATTTTTTTACTAATGTTGGTGCCATGGTGGTACTTTTTCGTTATTTCTTAATCTCAGTAGGTACCTGCACAGTGCAAAATATTCTCATAAACATTATCTATCGCCCGCCCCCCCCCGTTTCGGGGCTCATTATTTTTCTAAATTACAAATTACAATTTAAATTCTTGCTTCATCAACCAGCTGTTGTGGACTGATCTAACTCTTGGATGTGAAAAATAAAATCGTGGGAGAGCCACGCTTCGGCATGAATGGGCCGGCTCGACCGGAGTGATACCACGGCCTCACAGAAAACCGGCGAGAAGCAGCGCCGAGTGAGTGAGGTGACCGGAGGCCCAATCGGGGGGAAAGGGAGTTGGTTGGCAGCGCACTTGTGACTTCACTGATGTTGCAGGGTGTACACTAGAGATGAAACGGATAGTTGTTTGGCCGGATACCGGATACCGGATATCCCGCCAACTGCTAGGCCGGATAGCCGGATATCCGGCGGCCGGATAGTTGGCCCATTGTCTCGTTGTCTTGCTTGTCAAAGAGTCGAGCACCGTTTGGTTTGACTTATGTCAGTGATCGGTACTGTGCCGATGCGATAGGGCTGACTGTTACAAAAAGCTACTGTGTCACCATTTAGCGCACCACACGGGAATTTTTTCTTATTTCCATAGTGAATATGTTTTTACAACGGTTTAAGAATATTATGCGTTTGCGTCACTCGCTCGTGAGGATTAAACATCCCTGGAGAGTACGCCGTGCCTGTTTTGTTTTCGATGCATACTCGCGGAGATGAACAGGGCTTATAGGTGGCATATGAGCAGACGGATCACCTGATGGTAAGCAATTCACTTAATACCAGGTGCGATTGCGGTCTTATGCCTACCTAGTCTTGCATAAAAAAAAAATTGCCGCCGCCATGTACACGCCGCAACATCAGTGAAGTCACAAGTGCGAAAACGTGGAATAAAAATCATAAATCAAAAAAATATTTCAGAAAACCGGAATCGACGTAAGCGAAAAATTTATTATATACTGATAAGTTTTGTTTGGATTGTTGCGTCTATTATGTATGCGCTTTTTATTTTTTGAAATTTAAATTTAAATGAAGTATACGTACTTCTTCAAATCCTTAACGAAATCGAAAGAAAAAATAAAGTCATTAAACTATAGTCCTACTTACAGTATAGTTTGTATGGTAGGGCTATAGTTGGAAAGTTTGGCCTCTGCCTATAATAGGCTATTTTATTTCGAAATTATAAATTGACACACGCCACTCGTGCTAATGCAGGTTCGGGTGGTGAACGTACTATAATCTTATCCATCTCTACGAATACCCTCAAATTAGGCGTGAGTTTTTATTTATTTCAGGGGGTTTACCAACAGTTTTGATATTTATACTATCTTGAAATTTGAATGAAAGTGAAGTGATGCAGGGCAGGCGGTTTGATGAAAGTTGAAACGTAATTGGACCAGTTTAAATATTAACTAGTTCTCTTTAAAAGTACTCGTCATCATCACTTCTTCTTATTAGAATAAATTTTACTCGGACAGGCAGTATTATTGTTGTGCTAGACCGTGTTCTTCCATTGTAGATGCCAAGAAGTTAAATAATAAATACTTAATAGGTTATGTAGCAAATATAGTATATTTTCATTCATAAATAGAATCATAGTTATCTCGTTCAGGAAAAATGTAGATGTAGCATTTTACGTTCTCCCCGACTCTCCCTGGGTGTCTTAACAACTAATTAATCTGATGACATGATGATAACGTACTAGAATATAATATTTATTTACTAATGTTGGTGCCATGGTGGTACTTTTTCGTTATTTCTTAATCTCAGTAGGTACCTGCACAGTGCAAAATATTCTCATACACATTATCTATCGCCCGCCCCCCCCCCCCCGTTTCGGGGCTCATTATTTTTCTAAATTACAAATTACAATTTAAATTCTTGCTTCATCAACCAGCTGTTGTGGACTGATCTAACTCTTGGATGTGAAAAATAAAATCGTGGGAGAGCCACGCTTCGGCATGAATGGGCCGGCTCGACCGGGAGTATGCGCTTTTTATTTTTTGAAATTTAAATTTAAATGAAGTATACGTACTTCTTCAAATCCTTAACGAAATCGAAAGAAAAAATAAAGTCATTAAACTATAGTCCTACTTACAGTATAGTTTGTATGGTAGGGCTATAGTTGGAAAGTTTGGCCTCTGCCTATAATAGGCTATTTTATTTCGAAATTATAAATTGACACACGCCACTCGTGCTAATGCAGGTTCGGGTGGTGAACGTACTATCATCTTATCCATCTCTACGAATACCCTCAAATTAGGCGTGATTTTTTATTTATTTCAGGGGGTTTACCAACAGTTTTGATATTTATACTATCTTGAAATTTGAATGAAAGTGAAGTGATGCAGGGCAGGCGGTTTGATGAAAGTTGAAACGTAATTGGACCAGTTTAAATATTAACTAGTTCTCTTTAAAAGTACTCGTCATCATCACTTCTTCTTATTAGAATAAATTTTACTCGGACAGGCAGTATTATTGTTGTGCTAGACCGTGTTCTTCCATTGTAGATGCCAAGAAGTTAAATAATAAGTACTTAATAGGTTATGTAGCAAATAAAGTATATTTTCATTCATAAATAGAATCATAGTTATCTCGTTCAGGAAAAATGTAGATGTAGCATTTTACGTTCTCCCCCACTCTCCCTGGGTGTCTTAACAACTAATTGATCTGATGACATGATGATAACGTACTAGAATATAATATTTTTTTACTGATGTTGGTGCCATGGTGGTACTTTTTCGTTATTTCTTAATCTCAGTAGGTACCTGCACGCACAGTGCAAAATATTCTCATAAACATTATCTATCGCCCGCCCCCCCCGTTTCGGGGCTCATTATTTTTCTAAATTACAAATTACAATTTAAATTCTTGCTTCATCAACCAGCTGTTGTGGACTGATCTAACTCTTGGATGTGAAAAATAAAATCGTGGGAGAGCCACGCTTCGGCATGAATGGGCCGGCTCGACCGGGAGTATGCGCTTTTTATTTTTTTAAATTTAAATGAAGTGTACGTACTTCTTCAAATCCTTAACGAAATCGAAAGAAAAAATAAAGTCATTAAACTATAGTCCTACTTACAGTATAGTTTGTATGGTAGGGCTATAGTTGGAAAGTTTGGCCTCTGCCTATAATAGGCTATTTTATTTCGAAATTATAAATTGACACACGCCACTCGTGCTAATGCAGGTTCGGGTGGTGAACGTACTATCATCTTATCCATCTCTACGAATACCCTCAAATTAGGCGTGATTTTTTATTTATTTCAGGGGGTTTACCAACAGTTTTGATATTTATACTATCTTGAAATTTGAATGAAAGTGAAGTGATGCAGGGCAGGCGGTTTGATGAAAGTTGAAACGTAATTGGACCAGTTTAAATATTAACTAGTTCTCTTTAAAAGTACTCGTCATCATCACTTCTTCTTATTAGAATAAATTTTACTCGGACAGGCAGTATTATTGTTGTGCTAGACCGTGTTCTTGCATTGTAGATGCCAAGAAGTTAAATAATAAGTACTTAATAGGTTATGTAGCAAATATAGTATATTTTCATTCATAAATAGAATCATAGTTGTCTCGTTCAGGAAAAATGTAGATGTAGCATTTTACGTTCTCCCCCACTCTCCCTGGGTGTCTTAACAACTAATTGATCTGTTGACATGATGATAACGTACTAGAATATAATATTTTTTTACTAATGTTGGTGCCATGGTGGTACTTTTCTGGGGGCACGGCAGTGCCCCCACCAAGTCGAGCAAAAAAGCGGCACGGCCGTACCATCCTTTTCTCGAAGCAATTCAGGCCATTTTCGACCGCCTGTAACTTCGTTGTGGATAAAACTAGAAGGCTGAATTTTCATTAGCTATGCAGGCATTGTAAAGACACGGTATATTTAAAATTTCATTCAATTTGAACCAGTAGTTTAAGAATTATAACGGGTCAAAGTTACTTAATTTTGTCACTCACTGACTGACTCACTGACTCACCGATCATCAAAACTCTAAGGCACTTCTAGCAGACCTAGAAGCTTCAAATTTGGAATATAAGTAGTGTTTGGTGTATGAATCAAGGAAAAACTAAAATATTTGGGGGCACGGTAGTGCAACCGCCAAGTCGAGTAAAATTTTTCAATTTCGGTCCAGTTTTCTAGATACATAACTGCTGTCTACAAAATACAAAAAGAAATGATATTTGGGGGCACGGTAGTGCAACCGCCAAGTCGAGTAAAATTTTTCAATTTCGGTCCAGTTTTCTAGATACATAACTGCTGTCTACAAAATACAAAAAGAAATGAGATCCCATCAAAAACAATACTTGTCAAAAAAACCAAGTCTCGCAACTCAGTTGTTCTACGGTAAAAAGTTGTGAGATCCATGTAATACCAAGTCCAGGCCAGGAAATCTTTAACGTTTTACATAAATATATTGACTTGGCCATCGCATGAAAACACGTGTAAATTAAATTATTTAGTGCGATGGCCAAGTCAATAATTTATGTAAAACGTTAAAGATTTCCTGGCCTGGACTTGGTATTACATGGATCTCACAACTTTTTACCGTAGAACAACTGAGTTGCGAGACTTGGTTTTTTTGACAAGTATTGTTTTTGATGGGATTCGTTATTTCTTAATCTCAGTAGGTACCTGCACAGTGCAAAATATTCTCATAAACATTATCTATCGCCCGCCCCCCCCCCGTTTCGGGGCTCATTATTTTTCTAAATTACAAATTACAATTTAAATTCTTGCTTCATCAACCAGCTGTTGTGGACTGATCTAACTCTTGGATGTGAAAAATAAAATCGTGGGAGAGCCACGCTTCGGCATGAATGGGCCGGCTCGACCGGAGTGATACCACGGCCTCACAGAAAACCGGCGAGAAGCAGCGCCGAGTGAGTGAGGTGACCGGAGGCCCAATCGGGGGGAAAGGGAGTTGGTTGGCAGCGCACTTGTGACTTCACTGATGTTGCAGGGTGTACACTAGAGATGAAACGGATAGTTGTTTGGCCGGATACCGGATACCGGATATCCCGCCAACTGCTAGGCCGGATAGCCGGATATCCGGCGGCCGGATAGTTGGCCCATTGTCTCGTTGTCTTGCTTGTCAAAGAGTCGAGCACCGTTTGGTTTGACTTATGTCAGTGATCGGTACTGTGCCGATGCGATAGGGCTGACTGTTACAAAAAGCTACTGTGTCACCATTTAGCGCACCACACGGGAATTTTTTCTTATTTCCATAGTGAATATGTTTTTACAACGGTTTAAGAATATTATGCGTTTGCGTCACTCGCTCGTGAGGATTAAACATCCCTGGAGAGTACGCCGTGCCTGTTTTGTTTTCGATGCATACTCGCGGAGATGAACAGGGCTTATAGGTGGCATATGAGCAGACGGATCACCTGATGGTAAGCAATTCACTTAATACCAGGTGCGATTGCGGTCTTATGCCTACCTTGTCTTGCATAAAAAAAAAATTGCCGCCGCCATGTACACGCCGCAACATCAGTGAAGTCACAAGTGCGAAAACGTGAAATAAAAATCATAAATCAAAAAAATATTTCAGAAAACCGGAATCGACGTAAGCGAAAAATTTATTATATACTGATAAGTTTTGTTTGGATTGTTGCGTATATTATGTATGCGCTTTTTATTTTTTGAAATTTAAATTTAAATGAAGTATACGTACTTCTTCAAATCCTTAACGAAATCGAAAGAAAAAATAAAGTCATTAAACTATAGTCCTACTTACAGTATAGTTTGTATGGTAGGGCTATAGTTGGAAAGTTTGGCCTCTGCCTATAATAGGCTATTTTATTTCGAAATTATAAATTGACACACGCCACTCGTGCTAATGCAGGTTCGGGTGGTGAACGTACTATAATCTTATCCATCTCTACGAATACCCTCAAATTAGGCGTGATTTTTTATTTATTTCAGGGGGTTTACCAACAGTTTTGATATTTATACTATCTTGAAATTTGAATGAAAGTGAAGTGATGCAGGGCAGGCGGTTTGATGAAAGTTGAAACGTAATTGGACCAGTTTAAATATTAACTAGTTCTCTTTAAAAGTACTCGTCATCATCACTTCTTCTTATTAGAATAAATTTTACTCGGACAGGCAGTATTATTGTTGTGCTAGACCGTGTTCTTCCATTGTAGATGCCAAGAAGTTAAATAATAAATACTTAATAGGTTATGTAGCAAATATAGTATATTTTCATTCATAAATAGAATCATAGTTATCTCGTTCAGGAAAAATGTAGATGTAGCATTTTACGTTCTCCCCGACTCTCCCTGGGTGTCTTAACAACTAATTAATCTGATGACATGATGATAACGTACTAGAATATAATATTTTTTTACTGATGTTGGTGCCATGGTGGTACTTTTTCGTTATTTCTTAATCTCAGTAGGTACCTGCACAGTGCAAAATATTCTCATAAACATTATCTATCGCCCGCCCCCCCCCGTTTCGGGGCTCATTATTTTTCTAAATTACAAATTACAATTTAAATTCTTGCTTCATCAACCAGCTGTTGTGGACTGATCTAACTCTTGGATGTGAAAAATAAAATCGTGGGAGAGCCACGCTTCGGCATGAATGGGCCGGCTCGACCGGGAGTATGCGATTTTTAATTTTTTTAAATTTAAATTTAAATGAAGTGTACGTACTTCTTCAAATCCTTAACGAAATCGAAAGAAAAAATAAAGTCATTAAACTATAGTCCTACTTACAGTATAGTTTGTATGGTAGGGCTATAGTTGGAAAGTTTGGCCTCTGCCTATAATAGGCTATTTTATTTCGAAATTATAAATTGACACACGCCACTCGTGCTAATGCAGGTTCGGGTGGTGAACGTACTATCATCTTATCCATCTCTACGAATACCCTCAAATTAGGCGTGATTTTTTATTTATTTCAGGGGGTTTACCAACAGTTTTGATATTTATACTATCTTGAAATTTGAATGAAAGTGAAGTGATGCAGGGCAGGCGGTTTGATGAAAGTTGAAACGTAATTGGACCAGTTTAAATATTAACTAGTTCTCTTTAAAAGTACTCGTCATCATCACTTCTTCTTATTAGAATAAATTTTACTCGGACAGGCAGTATTATTGTTGTGCTAGACCGTGTTCTTCCATTGTAGATGCCAAGAAGTTAAATAATAAGTACTTAATAGGTTATGTAGCAAATATAGTATATTTTCATTCATAAATAGAATCATAGTTATCTCGTTCAGGAAAAATGTAGATGTAGCATTTTACGTTCTCCCCCACTCTCCCTGGGTGTCTTAACAACTAATTGATCTGTTGACATGATGATAACGTACTAGAATATAATATTTTTTTACTAATGTTGGTGCCATGGTGGTACTTTTTCGTTATTTCTTAATCTCAGTAGGTACCTGCACAGTGCAAAATATTATCATAAACATTATCTATCGCCCCCCCCCCCGTTTCGGGGCTCATTATTTTTCTAAATTACAAATTACAATTTAAATTCTTGCTTCATCAACCAGCTGTTGTGGACTGATCTAACTCTTGGATGTGAAAAATAAAATCGTGGGAGAGCCACGCTTCGGCATGAATGGGCCGGCTCGACCGGAGTGATACCACGGCCTCACAGAAAACCGGCGAGAAGCAGCGCCGAGTAAGTGAGGTGACCGGAGGCCCAATCGGGGGGAAAGGGAGTTGGTTGGCAGCGCACTTGTGACTTCACTGATGTTGCAGGGTGTACACTAGAGATGAAACGGATAGTTGTTTGGCCGGATACCGGATATCCCGCCAACTGCTAGGCCGGATAGCCGGATATCCGGCGGCCGGATAGTTGGCCCATTGTCTCGTTGTCTTGCTTGTCAAAGAGTCGAGCACCGTTTGGTTTGACTTATGTCAGTGATCGGTACTGTGCCGATGCGATAGGGCTGACTGTTACAAAAAGCTACTGTGTCACCATTTAGCGCACCACACGGGAATTTTTTCTTATTTCCATAGTGAATATGTTTTTACAACGGTTTAAGAATATTATGCGTTTGCGTCACTCGGTCGTGAGGATTAAACATCCCTGGAGAGTACGCCGTGCCTGTTTTGTTTTCGATGCATACTCGCGGAGATGAACAGGGCTTATAGGTGGCATATGAGCAGACGGATCACCTGATGGTAAGCAATTCACTTAATACCAGGTGCGATTGCGGTCTTATGCCTACCTAGTCTTGCATAAAAAAAAAATTGCCGCCGCCATGTACACGCCGCAACATCAGTGAAGTCACAAGTGCGAAAACGTGGAATAAAAATCATAAATCAAAAAAATATTTCAGAAAACCGGAATCGACGTAAGCGAAAAATTTATTATATACTGATAAGTTTTGTTTGGATTGTTGCGTCTATTATGTATGCGCTTTTTATTTTTTGAAATTTAAATTTAAATGAAGTATACGTACTTCTTCAAATCCTTAACGAAATCGAAAGAAAAAATAAAGTCATTAAACTATAGTCCTACTTACAGTATAGTTTGTATGGTAGGGCTATAGTTGGAAAGTTTGGCCTCTGCCTATAATAGGCTATTTTATTTCGAAATTATAAATTGACACACGCCACTCGTGCTAATGCAGGTTCGGGTGGTGAACGTACTATCATCTTATCCATCTCTACGAATACCCTCAAATTAGGCGTGATTTTTTATTTATTTCAGGGGGTTTACCAACAGTTTTGATATTTATACTATCTTGAAATTTGAATGAAAGTGAAGTGATGCAGGGCAGGCGGTTTGATGAAAGTTGAAACGTAATTGGACCAGTTTAAATATTAACTAGTTCTCTTTAAAAGTACTCGTCATCATCACTTCTTCTTATTAGAATAAATTTTACTCGGACAGGCAGTATTATTGTTGTGCTAGACCGTGTTCTTCCATTGTAGATGCCAAGAAGTTAAATAATAAGTACTTAATAGGTTATGTAGCAAATAAAGTATATTTTCATTCATAAATAGAATCATAGTTATCTCGTTCAGGAAAAATGTAGATGTAGCATTTTACGTTCTCCCCCACTCTCCCTGGGTGTCTTAACAACTAATTGATCTGATGACATGATGATAACGTACTAGAATATAATATTTTTTTACTGATGTTGGTGCCATGGTGGTACTTTTTCGTTATTTCTTAATCTCAGTAGGTACCTGCACGCACAGTGCAAAATATTCTCATAAACATTATCTATCGCCCGCCCCCCCCGTTTCGGGGCTCATTATTTTTCTAAATTACAAATTACAATTTAAATTCTTGCTTCATCAACCAGCTGTTGTGGACTGATCTAACTCTTGGATGTGAAAAATAAAATCGTGGGAGAGCCACGCTTCGGCATGAATGGGCCGGCTCGACCGGGAGTATGCGCTTTTTATTTTTTTAAATTTAAATGAAGTGTACGTACTTCTTCAAATCCTTAACGAAATCGAAAGAAAAAATAAAGTCATTAAACTATAGTCCTACTTACAGTATAGTTTGTATGGTAGGGCTATAGTTGGAAAGTTTGGCCTCTGCCTATAATAGGCTATTTTATTTCGAAATTATAAATTGACACACGCCACTCGTGCTAATGCAGGTTCGGGTGGTGAACGTACTATCATCTTATCCATCTCTACGAATACCCTCAAATTAGGCGTGATTTTTTATTTATTTCAGGGGGTTTACCAACAGTTTTGATATTTATACTATCTTGAAATTTGAATGAAAGTGAAGTGATGCAGGGCAGGCGGTTTGATGAAAGTTGAAACGTAATTGGACCAGTTTAAATATTAACTAGTTCTCTTTAAAAGTACTCGTCATCATCACTTCTTCTTATTAGAATAAATTTTACTCGGACAGGCAGTATTATTGTTGTGCTAGACCGTGTTCTTCCATTGTAGATGCCAAGAAGTTAAATAATAAATACTTAATAGGTTATGTAGCAAATATAGTATATTTTCATTCATAAATAGAATCATAGTTATCTCGTTCAGGAAAAATGTAGATGTAGCATTTTACGTTCTCCCCGACTCTCCCTGGGTGTCTTAACAACTAATTAATCTGATGACATGATGATAACGTACTAGAATATAATATTTTTTTACTAATGTTGGTGCCATGGTGGTACTTTTTCGTTATTTCTTAATCTCAGTAGGTACCTGCACAGTGCAAAATATTCTCATAAACATTATCTATCGCCCGCCCCCCCCCCGTTTCGGGGCTCATTATTTTTCTAAATTACAAATTACAATTTAAATTCTTGCTTCATCAACCAGCTGTTGTGGACTGATCTAACTCTTGGATGTGAAAAATAAAATCGTGGGAGAGCCACGCTTCGGCATGAATGGGCCGGCTCGACCGGGAGTATGCGCTTTTTATTTTTTTAAATTTAAATTTAAATGAAGTGTACGTACTTCTTCAAATCCTTAACGAAATCGAAAGAAAAAATAAAGTCATTAAACTATAGTCCTACTTACAGTATAGTTTGTATGGTAGGGCTATAGTTGGAAAGTTTGGCCTCTGCCTATAATAGGCTATTTTATTTCGAAATTATAAATTGACACACGCCACTCGTGCTAATGCAGGTTCGGGTGGTGAACGTACTATCATCTTATCCATCTCTACGAATACCCTCAAATTAGGCGTGATTTTTTATTTATTTCAGGGGGTTTACCAACAGTTTTGATATTTATACTATCTTGAAATTTGAATGAAAGTGAAGTGATGCAGGGCAGGCGGTTTGATGAAAGTTGAAACGTAATTGGACCAGTTTAAATATTAACTAGTTCTCTTTAAAAGTACTCGTCATCATCACTTCTTCTTATTAGAATAAATTTTACTCGGACAGGCAGTATTATTGTTGTGCTAGACCGTGTTCTTCCATTGTAGATGCCAAGAAGTTAAATAATAAGTACTTAATAGGTTATGTAGCAAATAAAGTATATTTTCATTCATAAATAGAATCATAGTTATCTCGTTCAGGAAAAATGTAGATGTAGCATTTTACGTTCTCCCCCACTCTCCCTGGGTGTCTTAACAACTAATTGATCTGATGACATGATGATAACGTACTAGAATATAATATTTTTTTACTGATGTTGGTGCCATGGTGGTACTTTTTCGTTATTTCTTAATCTCAGTAGGTACCTGCACGCACAGTGCAAAATATTCTCATAAACATTATCTATCGCCCGCCCCCCCCGTTTCGGGGCTCATTATTTTTCTAAATTACAAATTACAATTTAAATTCTTGCTTCATCAACCAGCTGTTGTGGACTGATCTAACTCTTGGATGTGAAAAATAAAATCGTGGGAGAGCCACGCTTCGGCATGAATGGGCCGGCTCGACCGGGAGTATGCGCTTTTTATTTTTTTAAATTTAAATTTAAATGAAGTGTACGTACTTCTTCAAATCCTTAACGAAATCGAAAGAAAAAATAAAGTCATTAAACTATAGTCCTACTTACAGTATAGTTTGTATGGTAGGGCTATAGTTGGAAAGTTTGGCCTCTGCCTATAATAGGCTATTTTATTTCGAAATTATAAATTGACACACGCCACTCGTGCTAATGCAGGTTCGGGTGGTGAACGTACTATCATCTTATCCATCTCTACGAATACCCTCAAATTAGGCGTGATTTTTTATTTATTTCAGGGGGTTTACCAACAGTTTTGATATTTATACTATCTTGAAATTTGAATGAAAGTGAAGTGATGCAGGGCAGGCGGTTTGATGAAAGTTGAAACGTAATTGGACCAGTTTAAATATTAACTAGTTCTCTTTAAAAGTACTCGTCATCATCACTTCTTCTTATTAGAATAAATTTTACTCGGACAGGCAGTATTATTGTTGTGCTAGACCGTGTTCTTCCATTGTAGATGCCAAGAAGTTAAATAATAAATACTTAATAGGTTATGTAGCAAATATAGTATATTTTCATTCATAAATAGAATCATAGTTATCTCGTTCAGGAAAAATGTAGATGTAGCATTTTACGTTCTCCCCGACTCTCCCTGGGTGTCTTAACAACTAATTAATCTGATGACATGATGATAACGTACTAGAATATAATATTTTTTACTAATGTTGGTGCCATGGTGGTACTTTTTCGTTAT
The DNA here is from genome assembly GCF_963855985.1 of Ostrinia nubilalis. Taxonomy (NCBI): domain Eukaryota; kingdom Metazoa; phylum Arthropoda; class Insecta; order Lepidoptera; family Crambidae; genus Ostrinia; species Ostrinia nubilalis. The sequence goes on along the minus strand of NC_087119.1, from coordinate 23,152,020 downwards.
TTCTTAATCTCAGTAGGTACCTGCACAGTGCAAAATATTCTCATAAACATTATCTATCGCCCGCCCCCCCCCGTTTCGGGGCTCATTATTTTTCTAAATTACAAATTACAATTTAAATTCTTGCTTCATCAACCAGCTGTTGTGGACTGATCTAGCTCTTGGATGTGAAAAATAAAATCGTGGGAGAGCCACGCTTCGGCATGAATGGGCCGGCTCGACCGGGAGTATGCGCTTTTTATTTTTTTAAATTTAAATGAAGTGTACGTACTTCTTCAAATCCTTAACGAAATCGAAAGAAAAAATAAAGTCATTAAACTATAGTCCTACTTACAGTATAGTTTGTATGGTAGGGCTATAGTTGGAAAGTTTGGCCTCTGCCTATAATAGGCTATTTTATTTCGAAATTATAAATTGACACACGCCACTCGTGCTAATGCAGGTTCGGGTGGTGAACGTACTATCATCTTATCCATCTCTACGAATACCCTCAAATTAGGCGTGATTTTTTATTTATTTCAGGGGGTTTACCAACAGTTTTGATATTTATACTATCTTGAAATTTGAATGAAAGTGAAGTGATGCAGGGCAGGCGGTTTGATGAAAGTTGAAACGTAATTGGACCAGTTTAAATATTAACTAGTTCTCTTTAAAAGTACTCGTCATCATCACTTCTTCTTATTAGAATAAATTTTACTCGGACAGGCAGTATTATTGTTGTGCTAGACCGTGTTCTTCCATTGTTGATGCCAAGAAGTTAAATAATAAGTACTTAATAGGTTATGTAGCAAATATAGTATATTTTCATTCATAAATAGAATCATAGTTGTCTCGTTCAGGAAAAATGTAGATGTAGCATTTTACGTTCTCCCCGACTGTCCCTGGGTGTCTTAACAACTAATTAATCTGATGACATGATGATAACGTACTAGAATATAATATTTTTTTACTAATGTTGGTGCCATGGTGGTACTTTTTCGTTATTTCTTAATCTCAGTAGGTACCTGCACAGTGCAAAATATTCTCATAAACATTATCTATCGCCCGCCCCCCCCCCCCGTTTCGGGGCTCATTATTTTTCTAAATTACAAATTACAATTTAAATTCTTGCTTCATCAACCAGCTGTTGTGGACTGATCTAACTCTTGGATGTGAAAAATAAAATCGTGGGAGAGCCACGCTTCGGCATGAATGGGCCGGCTCGACCGGGAGTATGCGCTTTTTATTTTTTTAAATTTAAATGAAGTGTACGTACTTCTTCAAATCCTTAACGAAATCGAAAGAAAAAATAAAGTCATTAAACTATAGTCCTACTTACAGTATAGTTTGTATGGTAGGGCTATAGTTGGAAAGTTTGGCCTCTGCCTATAATAGGCTATTTTATTTCGAAATTATAAATTGACACACGCCACTCGTGCTAATGCAGGTTCGGGTGGTGAACGTACTATCATCTTATCCATCTCTACGAATACCCTCAAATTAGGCGTGATTTTTTATTTATTTCAGGGGGTTTACCAACAGTTTTGATATTTATACTATCTTGAAATTTGAATGAAAGTGAAGTGATGCAGGGCAGGCGGTTTGATGAAAGTTGAAACGTAATTGGACCAGTTTAAATATTAACTAGTTCTCTTTAAAAGTACTCGTCATCATCACTTCTTCTTATTAGAATAAATTTTACTCGGACAGGCAGTATTATTGTTGTGCTAGACCGTGTTCTTCCATTGTAGATGCCAAGAAGTTAAATAATAAGTACTTAATAGGTTATGTAGCAAATAAAGTATATTTTCATTCATAAATAGAATCATAGTTATCTCGTTCAGGAAAAATGTAGATGTAGCATTTTACGTTCTCCCCCACTCTCCCTGGGTGTCTTAACAACTAATTGATCTGATGACATGATGATAACGTACTAGAATATAATATTTTTTTACTGATGTTGGTGCCATGGTGGTACTTTTTCGTTATTTCTTAATCTCAGTAGGTACCTGCACGCACAGTGCAAAATATTCTCATAAACATTATCTATCGCCCGCCCCCCCCGTTTCGGGGCTCATTATTTTTCTAAATTACAAATTACAATTTAAATTCTTGCTTCATCAACCAGCTGTTGTGGACTGATCTAACTCTTGGATGTGAAAAATAAAATCGTGGGAGAGCCACGCTTCGGCATGAATGGGCCGGCTCGACCGGGAGTATGCGCTTTTTATTTTTTTAAATTTAAATTTAAATGAAGTGTACGTACTTCTTCAAATCCTTAACGAAATCGAAAGAAAAAATAAAGTCATTAAACTATAGTCCTACTTACAGTATAGTTTGTATGGTAGGGCTATAGTTGGAAAGTTTGGCCTCTGCCTATAATAGGCTATTTTATTTCGAAATTATAAATTGACACACGCCACTCGTGCTAATGCAGGTTCGGGTGGTGAACGTACTATCATCTTATCCATCTCTACGAATACCCTCAAATTAGGCGTGATTTTTTATTTATTTCAGGGGGTTTACCAACAGTTTTGATATTTATACTATCTTGAAATTTGAATGAAAGTGAAGTGATGCAGGGCAGGCGGTTTGATGAAAGTTGAAACGTAATTGGACCAGTTTAAATATTAACTAGTTCTCTTTAAAAGTACTCGTCATCATCACTTCTTCTTATTAGAATAAATTTTACTCGGACAGGCAGTATTATTGTTGTGCTAGACCGTGTTCTTCCATTGTAGATGCCAAGAAGTTAAATAATAAATACTTAATAGGTTATGTAGCAAATATAGTATATTTTCATTCATAAATAGAATCATAGTTATCTCGTTCAGGAAAAATGTAGATGTAGCATTTTACGTTCTCCCCGACTCTCCCTGGGTGTCTTAACAACTAATTAATCTGATGACATGATGATAACGTACTAGAATATAATATTTTTTACTAATGTTGGTGCCATGGTGGTACTTTTTCGTTATTTCTTAATCTCAGTAGGTACCTGCACAGTGCAAAATATTCTCATAAACATTATCTATCGCCCGCCCCCCCCCGTTTCGGGGCTCATTATTTTTCTAAATTACAAATTACAATTTAAATTCTTGCTTCATCAACCAGCTGTTGTGGACTGATCTAGCTCTTGGATGTGAAAAATAAAATCGTGGGAGAGCCACGCTTCGGCATGAATGGGCCGGCTCGACCGGGAGTATGCGCTTTTTATTTTTTTAAATTTAAATGAAGTGTACGTACTTCTTCAAATCCTTAACGAAATCGAAAGAAAAAATAAAGTCATTAAACTATAGTCCTACTTACAGTATAGTTTGTATGGTAGGGCTATAGTTGGAAAGTTTGGCCTCTGCCTATAATAGGCTATTTTATTTCGAAATTATAAATTGACACACGCCACTCGTGCTAATGCAGGTTCGGGTGGTGAACGTACTATCATCTTATCCATCTCTACGAATACCCTCAAATTAGGCGTGATTTTTTATTTATTTCAGGGGGTTTACCAACAGTTTTGATATTTATACTATCTTGAAATTTGAATGAAAGTGAAGTGATGCAGGGCAGGCGGTTTGATGAAAGTTGAAACGTAATTGGACCAGTTTAAATATTAACTAGTTCTCTTTAAAAGTACTCGTCATCATCACTTCTTCTTATTAGAATAAATTTTACTCGGACAGGCAGTATTATTGTTGTGCTAGACCGTGTTCTTCCATTGTTGATGCCAAGAAGTTAAATAATAAGTACTTAATAGGTTATGTAGCAAATATAGTATATTTTCATTCATAAATAGAATCATAGTTGTCTCGTTCAGGAAAAATGTAGATGTAGCATTTTACGTTCTCCCCGACTGTCCCTGGGTGTCTTAACAACTAATTAATCTGATGACATGATGATAACGTACTAGAATATAATATTTTTTTACTAATGTTGGTGCCATGGTGGTACTTTTTCGTTATTTCTTAATCTCAGTAGGTACCTGCACAGTGCAAAATATTCTCATAAACATTATCTATCGCCCGCCCCCCCCCCCCGTTTCGGGGCTCATTATTTTTCTAAATTACAAATTACAATTTAAATTCTTGCTTCATCAACCAGCTGTTGTGGACTGATCTAACTCTTGGATGTGAAAAATAAAATCGTGGGAGAGCCACGCTTCGGCATGAATGGGCCGGCTCGACCGGGAGTATGCGCTTTTTATTTTTTTAAATTTAAATGAAGTGTACGTACTTCTTCAAATCCTTAACGAAATCGAAAGAAAAAATAAAGTCATTAAACTATAGTCCTACTTACAGTATAGTTTGTATGGTAGGGCTATAGTTGGAAAGTTTGGCCTCTGCCTATAATAGGCTATTTTATTTCGAAATTATAAATTGACACACGCCACTCGTGCTAATGCAGGTTCGGGTGGTGAACGTACTATCATCTTATCCATCTCTACGAATACCCTCAAATTAGGCGTGATTTTTTATTTATTTCAGGGGGTTTACCAACAGTTTTGATATTTATACTATCTTGAAATTTGAATGAAAGTGAAGTGATGCAGGGCAGGCGGTTTGATGAAAGTTGAAACGTAATTGGACCAGTTTAAATATTAACTAGTTCTCTTTAAAAGTACTCGTCATCATCACTTCTTCTTATTAGAATAAATTTTACTCGGACAGGCAGTATTATTGTTGTGCTAGACCGTGTTCTTCCATTGTAGATGCCAAGAAGTTAAATAATAAGTACTTAATAGGTTATGTAGCAAATAAAGTATATTTTCATTCATAAATAGAATCATAGTTATCTCGTTCAGGAAAAATGTAGATGTAGCATTTTACGTTCTCCCCCACTCTCCCTGGGTGTCTTAACAACTAATTGATCTGATGACATGATGATAACGTACTAGAATATAATATTTTTTTACTGATGTTGGTGCCATGGTGGTACTTTTTCGTTATTTCTTAATCTCAGTAGGTACCTGCACGCACAGTGCAAAATATTCTCATAAACATTATCTATCGCCCGCCCCCCCCGTTTCGGGGCTCATTATTTTTCTAAATTACAAATTACAATTTAAATTCTTGCTTCATCAACCAGCTGTTGTGGACTGATCTAACTCTTGGATGTGAAAAATAAAATCGTGGGAGAGCCACGCTTCGGCATGAATGGGCCGGCTCGACCGGGAGTATGCGCTTTTTATTTTTTTAAATTTAAATTTAAATGAAGTGTACGTACTTCTTCAAATCCTTAACGAAATCGAAAGAAAAAATAAAGTCATTAAACTATAGTCCTACTTACAGTATAGTTTGTATGGTAGGGCTATAGTTGGAAAGTTTGGCCTCTGCCTATAATAGGCTATTTTATTTCGAAATTATAAATTGACACACGCCACTCGTGCTAATGCAGGTTCGGGTGGTGAACGTACTATCATCTTATCCATCTCTACGAATACCCTCAAATTAGGCGTGATTTTTTATTTATTTCAGGGGGTTTACCAACAGTTTTGATATTTATACTATCTTGAAATTTGAATGAAAGTGAAGTGATGCAGGGCAGGCGGTTTGATAAAAGTTGAAACGTAATTGGACCAGTTTAAATATTAACTAGTTCTCTTTAAAAGTACTCGTCATCATCACTTCTTCTTATTAGAATAAATTTTACTCGGACAGGCAGTATTATTGTTGTGCTAGACCGTGTTCTTGCATTGTAGATGCCAAGAAGTTAAATAATAAGTACTTAATAGGTTATGTAGCAAATATAGTATATTTTCATTCATAAATAGAATCATAGTTGTCTCGTTCAGGAAAAATGTAGATGTAGCATTTTACGTTCTCCCCCACTCTCCCTGGGTGTCTTAACAACTAATTGATCTGTTGACATGATGATAACGTACTAGAATATAATATTTTTTTACTAATGTTGGTGCCATGGTGGTACTTTTTCGTTATTTCTTAATCTCAGTAGGTACCTGCACAGTGCAAAATATTATCATAAACATTATCTGTCGCCCCCCCCCCCCCCCCCGTTTCGGGGCTCATTATTTTTCTAAATTACAAATTACAATTTAAATTCTTGCTTCATCAACCAGCTGTTGTGGACTGATCTAACTCTTGGATGTGAAAAATAAAATCGTGGGAGAGCCACGCTTCGGCATGAATGGGCCGGCTCGACCGGAGTGATACCACGGCCTCACAGAAAACCGGCGAGAAGCAGCGCCGAGTAAGTGAGGTGACCGGAGGCCCAATCGGGGGGAAAGGGAGTTGGTTGGCAGCGCACTTGTGACTTCACTGATGTTGCAGGGTGTACACTAGAGATGAAACGGATAGTTGTTTGGCCGGATACCGGATATCCCGCCAACTGCTAGGCCGGATAGCCGGATATCCGGCGGCCGGATAGTTGGCCCATTGTCTCGTTGTCTTGCTTGTCAAAGAGTCGAGCACCGTTTGGTTTGACTTATGTCAGTGATCGGTACTGTGCCGATGCGATAGGGCTGACTGTTACAAAAAGCTACTGTGTCACCATTTAGCGCACCACACGGGAATTTTTTCTTATTTCCATAGTGAATATGTTTTTACAACGGTTTAAGAATATTATGCGTTTGCGTCACTCTCTCGTGAGGATTAAACATCCCTGGAGAGTACGCCGTGCCTGTTTTGTTTTCGATGCATACTCGCGGAGATGAACAGGGCTTATAGGTGGCATATGAGCAGACGGATCACCTGATGGTAAGCAATTCACTTAATACCAGGTGCGATTGCGGTCTTATGCCTACCTAGTCTTGCATAAAAAAAAAATTGCCGCCGCCATGTACACGCCGCAACATCAGTGAAGTCACAAGTGCGAAAACGTGGAATAAAAATCATAAATCAAAAAAATATTTCAGAAAACCGGAATCGACGTAAGCGAAAAATTTATTATATACTGATAAGTTTTGTTTGGATTGTTGCGTCTATTATGTATGCGCTTTTTATTTTTTGAAATTTAAATTTAAATGAAGTATACGTACTTCTTCAAATCCTTAACGAAATCGAAAGAAAAAATAAAGTCATTAAACTATAGTCCTACTTACAGTATAGTTTGTATGGTAGGGCTATAGTTGGAAAGTTTGGCCTCTGCCTATAATAGGCTATTTTATTTCGAAATTATAAATTGACACACGCCACTCGTGCTAATGCAGATTCGGGTTTTGAACGTACTATCATCTTATCCATCTCTACGAATACCCTCAAATTAGGCGTGATTTTTTATTTATTTCAGGGGGTTTACCAACAGTTTTGATATTTATACTATCTTGAAATTTGAATGAAAGTGAAGTGATGCAGGGCAGGCGGTTTGATGAAAGTTGAAACGTAATTGGACCAGTTTAAATATTAACTAGTTCTCTTTAAAAGTACTCGTCATCATCACTTCTTCTTATTAGAATAAATTTTACTCGGACAGGCAGTATTATTGTTGTGCTAGACCGTGTTCTTCCATTGTAGATGCCAAGAAGTTAAATAATAAGTACTTAATAGGTTATGTAGCAAATATAGTATATTTTCATTCATAAATAGAATCATAGTTATCTCGTTCAGGAAAAATGTAGATGTAGCATTTTACGTTCTCCCCCACTCTCCCTGGGTGTCTTAACAACTAAATTGATCTGATGACATGATGATAACGTACTAGAATATAATATTTTTTTACTAATGTTGGTGCCATGGTGGTACCTTTTCGTTATTTCTTAATCTCAGTAGGTACCTGCACAGAGCAAAATATTCTCATAGACATTATCTATCCCCCCCCCTCCCGTTTCGGGGCTCATTATTTTTCTAAATTACAAATTACAATTTAAATTCTTGCTTCATCAACCAGCTGTTGTGGACTGATCTAACTCTTGGATGTGAAAAATAAAATCGTGGGAGAGCCACGCTTCGGCATGAATGGGCCGGCTCGACCGGGAGTATGCGCTTTTTATTTTTTGAAATTTAAATTTAAATGAAGTATACGTACTTCTTCAAATCCTTAACGAAATCGAAAGAAAAAATAAAGTCATTAAACTATAGTCCTACTTACAGTATAGTTTGTATGGTAGGGCTATAGTTGGAAAGTTTGGCCTCTGCCTATAATAGGCTATTTTATTTCGAAATTATAAATTGACACACGCCACTCGTGCTAATGCAGGTTCGGGTGGTGAACGTACTATCATCTTATCCATCTCTACGAATACCCTCAAATTAGGCGTGATTTTTTATTTATTTCAGGGGGTTTACCAACAGTTTTGATATTTATACTATCTTAAAATTTGAATGAAAGTGAAGTGATGCAGGGCAGGCGGTTTGATGAAAGTTGAAACGTAATTGGACCAGTTTAAATATTAACTAGTTCTCTTTAAAAGTACTCGTCATCATCACTTCTTCTTATTAGAATAAATTTTACTCGGACAGGCAGTATTATTGTTGTGCTAGACCGTGTTCTTCCATTGCAGATGCCAAGAAGTTAAATAATAAGTACTTAATAGGTTATGTAGCAAATATAGTATATTTTCATTCATAAATAGAATCATAGTTATCTCGTTCAGGAAAAATGTAGATGTAGCATTTTACGTTCTCCCCCACTCTCCCTGGGTGTCTTAACAACTAATTGATCTGATGACATGATGATAACGTACATATTTTTTTACTAATGTTGGTGCCATGGTGGTACTTTTTCGTTATTTCTTAATCTCAGTAGGTACCTGCACAGTGCAAAATATTCTCATAAACATTATCTATCGCCCGCCCCCCCCCCCGTTTCGGGGCTCATTATTTTTCTAAATTACAAATTACAATTTAAATTCTTGCTTCATCAACCAGCTGTTGTGGACTGATCTAACTCTTGGATGTGAAAAATAAAATCGTGGGAGAGCCACGCTTCGGCATGAATGGGCCGGCTCGACCGGGAGTATGCGCTTTTTATTTTTTTAAATTTAAATGAAGTGTACGTACTTCTTCAAATCCTTAACGAAATCGAAAGAAAAAATAAAGTCATTAAACTATAGTCCTACTTACAGTATAGTTTGTATGGTAGGGCTATAGTTGGAAAGTTTGGCCTCTGCCTATAATAGGCTATTTTATTTCGAAATTATAAATTGACACACGCCACTCGTGCTAATGCAGGTTCGGGTGGTGAACGTACTATCATCTTATCCATCTCTACGAATACCCTCAAATTAGGCGTGATTTTTTATTTATTTCAGGGGGTTTACCAACAGTTTTGATATTTATACTATCTTGAAATTTGAATGAAAGTGAAGTGATGCAGGGCAGGCGGTTTGATGAAAGTTGAAACGTAATTGGACCAGTTTAAATATTAACTAGTTCTCTTTAAAAGTACTCGTCATCATCACTTCTTCTTATTAGAATAAATTTTACTCGGACAGGCAGTATTATTGTTGTGCTAGACCGTGTTCTTCCATTGTAGATGCCAAGAAGTTAAATAATAAGTACTTAATAGGTTATGTAGCAAATAAAGTATATTTTCATTCATAAATAGAATCATAGTTATCTCGTTCAGGAAAAATGTAGATGTAGCATTTTACGTTCTCCCCCACTCTCCCTGGGTGTCTTAACAACTAATTGATCTGATGACATGATGATAACGTACTAGAATATAATATTTTTTTACTGATGTTGGTGCCATGGTGGTACTTTTTCGTTATTTCTTAATCTCAGTAGGTACCTGCACGCACAGTGCAAAATATTCTCATAAACATTATCTATCGCCCGCCCCCCCCGTTTCGGGGCTCATTATTTTTCTAAATTACAAATTACAATTTAAATTCTTGCTTCATCAACCAGCTGTTGTGGACTGATCTAACTCTTGGATGTGAAAAATAAAATCGTGGGAGAGCCACGCTTCGGCATGAATGGGCCGGCTCGACCGGGAGTATGCGCTTTTTATTTTTTTAAATTTAAATTTAAATGAAGTGTACGTACTTCTTCAAATCCTTAACGAAATCGAAAGAAAAAATAAAGTCATTAAACTATAGTCCTACTTACAGTATAGTTTGTATGGTAGGGCTATAGTTGGAAAGTTTGGCCTCTGCCTATAATAGGCTATTTTATTTCGAAATTATAAATTGACACACGCCACTCGTGCTAATGCAGGTTCGGGTGGTGAACGTACTATCATCTTATCCATCTCTACGAATACCCTCAAATTAGGCGTGATTTTTTATTTATTTCAGGGGGTTTACCAACAGTTTTGATATTTATACTATCTTGAAATTTGAATGAAAGTGAAGTGATGCAGGGCAGGCGGTTTGATGAAAGTTGAAACGTAATTGGACCAGTTTAAATATTAACTAGTTCTCTTTAAAAGTACTCGTCATCATCACTTCTTCTTATTAGAATAAATTTTACTCGGACAGGCAGTATTATTGTTGTGCTAGACCGTGTTCTTGCATTGTAGATGCCAAGAAGTTAAATAATAAGTACTTAATAGGTTATGTAGCAAATATAGTATATTTTCATTCATAAATAGAATCATAGTTGTCTCGTTCAGGAAAAATGTAGATGTAGCATTTTACGTTCTCCCCCACTCTCCCTGGGTGTCTTAACAACTAATTGATCTGTTGACATGATGATAACGTACTAGAATATAATATTTTTTTACTAATGTTGGTGCCATGGTGGTACTTTTTCGTTATTTCTTAATCTCAGTAGGTACCTGCACAGTGCAAAATATTATCATAAACATTATCTGTCGCCCCCCCCCCCCCCCCGTTTCGGGGCTCATTATTTTTCTAAATTACAAATTACAATTTAAATTCTTGCTTCATCAACCAGCTGTTGTGGACTGATCTAACTCTTGGATGTGAAAAATAAAATCGTGGGAGAGCCACGCTTCGGCATGAATGGGCCGGCTCGACCGGAGTGATACCACGGCCTCACAGAAAACCGGCGAGAAGCAGCGCCGAGTAAGTGAGGTGACCGGAGGCCCAATCGGGGGGAAAGGGAGTTGGTTGGCAGCGCACTTGTGACTTCACTGATGTTGCAGGGTGTACACTAGAGATGAAACGGATAGTTGTTTGGCCGGATACCGGATATCCCGCCAACTGCTAGGCCGGATAGCCGGATATCCGGCGGCCGGATAGTTGGCCCATTGTCTCGTTGTCTTGCTTGTCAAAGAGTCGAGCACCGTTTGGTTTGACTTATGTCAGTGATCGGTACTGTGCCGATGCGATAGGGCTGACTGTTACAAAAAGCTACTGTGTCACCATTTAGCGCACCACACGGGAATTTTTTCTTATTTCCATAGTGAATATGTTTTTACAACGGTTTAAGAATATTATGCGTTTGCGTCACTCTCTCGTGAGGATTAAACATCCCTGGAGAGTACGCCGTGCCTGTTTTGTTTTCGATGCATACTCGCGGAGATGAACAGGGCTTATAGGTGGCATATGAGCAGACGGATCACCTGATGGTAAGCAATTCACTTAATACCAGGTGCGATTGCGGTCTTATGCCTACCTAGTCTTGCATAAAAAAAAAATTGCCGCCGCCATGTACACGCCGCAACATCAGTGAAGTCACAAGTGCGAAAACGTGGAATAAAAATCATAAATCAAAAAAATATTTCAGAAAACCGGAATCGACGTAAGCGAAAAATTTATTATATACTGATAAGTTTTGTTTGGATTGTTGCGTCTATTATGTATGCGCTTTTTATTTTTTGAAATTTAAATTTAAATGAAGTATACGTACTTCTTCAAATCCTTAACGAAATCGAAAGAAAAAATAAAGTCATTAAACTATAGTCCTACTTACAGTATAGTTTGTATGGTAGGGCTATAGTTGGAAAGTTTGGCCTCTGCCTATAATAGGCTATTTTATTTCGAAATTATAAATTGACACACGCCACTCGTGCTAATGCAGATTCGGGTTTTGAACGTACTATCATCTTATCCATCTCTACGAATACCCTCAAATTAGGCGTGATTTTTTATTTATTTCAGGGGGTTTACCAACAGTTTTGATATTTATACTATCTTGAAATTTGAATGAAAGTGAAGTGATGCAGGGCAGGCGGTTTGATGAAAGTTGAAACGTAATTGGACCAGTTTAAATATTAACTAGTTCTCTTTAAAAGTACTCGTCATCATCACTTCTTCTTATTAGAATAAATTTTACTCGGACAGGCAGTATTATTGTTGTGCTAGACCGTGTTCTTCCATTGTAGATGCCAAGAAGTTAAATAATAAGTACTTAATAGGTTATGTAGCAAATATAGTATATTTTCATTCATAAATAGAATCATAGTTATCTCGTTCAGGAAAAATGTAGATGTAGCATTTTACGTTCTCCCCCACTCTCCCTGGGTGTCTTAACAACTAAATTGATCTGATGACATGATGATAACGTACTAGAATATAATATTTTTTTACTAATGTTGGTGCCATGGTGGTACCTTTTCGTTATTTCTTAATCTCAGTAGGTACCTGCACAGAGCAAAATATTCTCATAGACATTATCTATCCCCCCCCCTCCCGTTTCGGGGCTCATTATTTTTCTAAATTACAAATTACAATTTAAATTCTTGCTTCATCAACCAGCTGTTGTGGACTGATCTAACTCTTGGATGTGAAAAATAAAATCGTGGGAGAGCCACGCTTCGGCATGAATGGGCCGGCTCGACCGGGAGTATGCGCTTTTTATTTTTTGAAATTTAAATTTAAATGAAGTATACGTACTTCTTCAAATCCTTAACGAAATCGAAAGAAAAAATAAAGTCATTAAACTATAGTCCTACTTACAGTATAGTTTGTATGGTAGGGCTATAGTTGGAAAGTTTGGCCTCTGCCTATAATAGGCTATTTTATTTCGAAATTATAAATTGACACACGCCACTCGTGCTAATGCAGGTTCGGGTGGTGAACGTACTATCATCTTATCCATCTCTACGAATACCCTCAAATTAGGCGTGATTTTTTATTTATTTCAGGGGGTTTACCAACAGTTTTGATATTTATACTATCTTGAAATTTGAATGAAAGTGAAGTGATGCAGGGCAGGCGGTTTGATGAAAGTTGAAACGTAATTGGACCAGTTTAAATATTAACTAGTTCTCTTTAAAAGTACTCGTCATCATCACTTCTTCTTATTAGAATAAATTTTACTCGGACAGGCAGTATTATTGTTGTGCTAGACCGTGTTCTTCCATTGCAGATGCCAAGAAGTTAAATAATAAGTACTTAATAGGTTATGTAGCAAATATAGTATATTTTCATTCATAAATAGAATCATAGTTATCTCGTTCAGGAAAAATGTAGATGTAGCATTTTACGTTCTCCCCCACTCTCCCTGGGTGTCTTAACAACTAATTGATCTGATGACATGATGATAACGTACTAGAATATAATATTTTTTTACTAATGTTGGTGCCATGGTGGTACTTTTTCGTTATTTCTTAATCTCAGTAGGTACCTGCACAGTGCAAAATATTCTCATAAACATTATCTATCGCCCCCCCCCCCCCCCCCGTTTCGGGGCTAATTATTTTTCTAAATTACAAATTACAATTTAAATTCTTGCTTCATCAACCAGCTGTTGTGGACTGATCTAACTCTTGGATGTGAAAAACAAAATCGTGGGAGAGCCACGCTTCGGCATGAATGGGCCGGCTCGACCGGAGTGATACCACGGCCTCACAAAAAACCGGCGAGAAGCAGCGCCGAGTGAGTGAGGTGACCGGAGGCCCAATCGGGGGGAAAGGGAGTTGGTTGGCAGCGCACTTGTGACTTCACTGATGTTGCAGGGTGTACACTAGAGATGAAACGGATAGTTGTTTGGCCCGATACCGGATACCGGATATCCCGCCAACTGCTAGGCCGGATAGCCGGATATCCGGCGGCCGGATAGTTGGCCCATTGTCTCGTTGTTTTGCTTGTCAAAGAGTCGAGCACCGTTTGGTTTGACTTATGTCAGTGATCGGTACTGTGCCGATGCGATAGGGCTGACTGTTACAAAAAGCTACTGTGTCACCATTTAGCGCACCACACGGGAATTTTTTCTTATTTCCATAGTGAATATGTTTTTACAACGGTTTAAGAATATTATGCGTTTGCGTCACTCGCTCGTGAGGATTAAACATCCCTGGAGAGTACGCCGTGCCTGTTTTGTTTTCGATGCATACTCGCGGAGATGAACAGGGCTTATAGGTGGCATATGAGCAGACGGATCACCTGATGGTAAGCAATTCACTTAATACCAGGTGCGATTGCGGTCATATGCCTACCTTGTCTTGCATAAAAAAAAAATTGCCGCCGCCATGTACAAGCCGCAACATCAGTGAAGTCACAAGTGCGAAAACGTGGAATAAAAATCATAAATCAAAAAAATATTTCAGAAAACCGGAATCGACGTAAGCGCAAAATTTATTATACAGGGTGTTAGGTAAATGGGTATATGAGCCGACACTAGCCCATGTTAACATGTGCATATAAATGGTATGGTGAAGTCAGAAATTTGATATCATCATTTTATTTTTTTAAATTTTCATACAAAATAAAATTTATAAAATCAGATTTGTATGAAAATAAAATAATTAAAATGATGATATCAATTTTCTGACTTCACCATACCATTTATATGCACATGTTAACATGGGCTAGTGTCGGCTCATATACCCATTTACCTAAAACCCTGTATACTGATAAGTTTTGTTTGGATTGTTGCGTCTATTATGTATGCGCTTTTTATTTTTTGAAATTTTAATTTAAATGAAGTATACGTACCTACTTCTTCAAATCCTTAACGAAATCGAAAGAAAAAATAAAGTCATTAAACTATAGTCCTACTTACAGTATAGTTTGTATGGTAGGGCTATAGTTGGAAAGTTTGGCCTCTGCCTATAATAGGCTATTTTATTTCGAAATTATAAATTGACACACGCCACTCGTGCTAATGCAGGTTCGGGTGGTGAACGTACTATCATCTTATCCATCTCTACGAATACCCTCAAATTAGGCGTGATTTTTTATTTATTTCAGGGGGTTTACCAACAGTTTTGATATTTATACTATCTTGAAATTTGAATGAAAGTGAAGTGATGCAGGGCAAGCGGTTTGATGAAAGTTGAAACGTAATTGGACCAGTTTAAATATTAACTAGTTCTCTTTAAAAGTACTCGTCATCATCACTTCTTCTTATTAGAATAAATTTTACTCGGACAGGCAGTATTATTGTTGTGCTAGACCGTGTTCTTCCATTGTAGATGCCAAGAAGTTTAATAATAAGTACTTAATAGGTTATGTAGCAAATAAAGTATATTTTCTACACTAATATTATAAAGAGGAAAACTTTGTTTGTTTGTTTGGTTGTAATGAATAGGCTCAAAAACTACTGGATCGTTTTTAAAAATTCTTTCACCATTCGAAAGCTACATTATCCACGAGTAACATAGGCTAAATTTTATTTTGGAAAAAAATTGAGTTCCGTAAAATATTATGTAGATAATGTAGTCCACGCGCGCGAAGCCGCGGGCGGAAAGCTAGTCATTCATAAATAGAATCATAGTTATCTCGTTCAGGAAAAATGTAGATGTAGCATTTTACGTTCTCCCCCACTCTCCCTGGGTGTCTTAACAACTAATTGATCTGATGACATGATGATAACGTACTAGAATATAATATTTTTTTACTAATGTTGGTGGTACTCTTTCTTTATTTCTTTATCTCATAAAATTGTATAAGCAGCAAGTTCCTTTAGAGTTGTGCCAAAACTGTACTATTTCATCAAAGTATATATTACAGTACTTTGATGCAATCCTCCCTGTGTTGTTAAGGTCGATTCACACATCAGTGAAGTCACAGTTACGACACAGTGCAGTCAGCGTCAAATAGTTCGTGACGCCCAAAGTGGCCAAAAAGTCGACAACACAACCTTATTCCAATTGTAACAGACGTTTTGAGAACTTTTTGACTTCTTTGGGTATCACCAAGTATTTCACGCTGACAACGCTGATGTACCTGCACAGTGCGAAATATTATCAAAAACATTCTCTATGAACGCACTCATCTGACACTGAGAGCACTTCGTCGTCACTGACACATACAAAAATGTCCCCCAAACGCCGGCAAACGCCCTGGCAGACCCTGTGGGGGTTTTTGAAAATGCCCGGCAAATGTCTCGACGGCCCCCGGCCCACTCATTGTGGCTAACGGACTGCCCGACAAGCTCGCCGTGTTGAGTGACTGGGGTTGGTCCGTACTACCCGTAGTCTTTTTGCGGTTTATATTATGTCTATTTTTGCAATTTCGAAGCTAATAAATTGAATATTATTAGTTTCGAAATGGATACTAAAATTAATATACTTATTATATTGAACTGATTCGTCCGATCGGTCGACCGGTTAGTCGATCCATTGGGACTTTTTTTCCGTTTGCCATACTACTGATCGATCGTTATGGAAAATCGTGTACGCATTCGTCTGATCCTTTCAACTAGGAACATGATGTTGATACAACAAATTATTTTACTTTTTAAATACTTTTTTTGTAACATACATAATATACACATAGCGAATCCATTCTCACAAATGTGTATACCATAGCCAAACATTATATATTTTTTACTTATAGATGTATAGTTTATGTAATTTAGTATTAGTTTATTTTAGTGAGTAGGGTATTAAATGAACACTGCTATCAACAATATTGTAATGTGTCTACAGTATAGAATTACTTAATTAGTAACATTAAAGATAGATGGCTTCTTTATATTTACATTCCATACGGAGCTGGCTGGCCACCAAAAATTGACGCGAATCATTTTTCCATTCCATCTTTCTGACCTGAAGTATGTTTCGCGTTACTTTTTGGAGTCGTTATTTTCAACATTTATTATTTTAGTTTAGTATTTTTAGTCAGAAGTAAAGTGAAATTAAACCTAAAGAGCGAATCAGTGCGATGAGTTAAGTAAAGTTATATTCATAGATATATTTAACATTTTTGGTTGTACTTTTTTAAGGCTAAGTTCAGAGTCGATGTACCTATTATTATAAATATTTATAAGTAAAATAAGGCATGTTTTTTCTAAACAAAGTTTATTTCTTTTAGGCTGTGAATTTCAGTACGTGAAAGATTGTTAACAATAAATGATTTGTTGCTTTTCAATGTGTGTTTTATTTATTCATCTGTAAATAGTAGGACTAAGAAATGAAATCTTTTTCCATTTAATACTCAATACTCAACCATATAGACTAAGAGAGGTGTCACACGAGCGTTGCGGCTGCGACGCGTTATCGCAACGTAATTATTTCAACGCAGTATCTGCACAGTATCTGCCACACGAGCGCTATGTCGGCGCTGCGTCAACGCAGCTATCTCCGACGTCGCAGCGTTGGATTTTCGATTGTTGCAATTTCTTACATAACTTGCGCGCAAAAAGCAAATCTAGTATGTAAAACTCAATCATCAAACTTCTAATGCTCGTAACTCAGTTCATACTGAGTTTAGACACGGTTTAGAGGTATACATGCCATAGTAAGTTTGATTTATTACACTATTTTGTAATCAAAATACAAAGTTTGGTCGATGGTGCGCGAAAAAAAAGACGCCACCTTCCATACAAAATCTTGGCATTGCCATTTGTCAAAAATTTTAAGTTTAGGGATGGAATATTAACACAAAAGTTATTCATATAGGTGTACCAGAATCTCATGGCAAATGGGGAAAATAAACTTTGTTGAGTGCAATACTGGGGAAATTGGATTAAACGATCTTGATACTGTTTAATTTTTTTTTATGACTAATATTAATGTACATGAAGTACGAATGCCTACCTATACATTTTAGGTATGTGTATGAAGAATGTTGTTATACATCGGGTTTTTAACATAGGAACTTGTTTTGAAAAATAAGTAAACCGTATATTACTGTAAATAATTTTATTAAGTATCATACCATGGACCTATAAAAAAAGTCGGACGGATTCTCATCAACAAAATACTGTGACATTAGGATACACCAGCTTGCCTGTACGTTAGAGGTGGGCGCCGATATAAAATTGGCCGGCGGCGGCGCGCCGACTTTTTGACCTCGGCGGCGGCGGCGTCGGCGGCGTGACCTTGTTTGACCTTTGTTCATTAGGTATTTTTTTTTAAATCTGCTTTTTTAGTATCTGTCGTCAAGACTAATCAGGTGATTTGCAGTTGGTTGGAGTTGGAGCCACTAAAGCAGTGGTTTACCCTAGTAAATTAGCTCTCTTAATCATAGATACTTTGATATTTGGATAGCGGGTTTGGCTGAGATCAGGTTCTCGTGTATTTCCTAAAGGCGAGCGTACCAATGTGCCGATAAAAGTACCCTTAACATGTATTTTTGAGCTCTTTGGAGGCACATAGTTAATGTTGGATTAGCTGACTGTCGGTGGAATATTATATTCAGTTCTGTTTTATTTATATTTATGGTCTTTCCATGTCATCCTACGGTCCAGGATTTTAATGCAGGTTGATTGCAGCAATGTGTCGAGGTCTAGATTGGCCGGAGGATAAGTTTCACGTCTTAAATAATATGGTGAGACTTCGGGGCTTAATTACATGCGCCACTTGGTCAGCCAAGCAGCTGACATTGCAAAAGTCTAGTCACTTTAAGATCACAGTTACATTTGAGGAATGCCGCAGCTTTCTGGTGTCTGGGCTACTTTACTAGTAGATGTTATAGAGTATCGGACCAAATACAGAGTCCTTGGGTACTCCAGCTCTGCAGCTAAAAAGAGAAGATTTTGTCACCGAGCTTGATTTAAAACTGTCTGTCACTGAGATAAGAATCCATCAGCAGGTAGTAGAAGTGTGCTAGAAGGTACTTTTTAATTTCAAAGAGTAGTCCTTTATGATAAACCCAGCTGAAGCAGCAGACCAAAAAAAAAGAATCATGTACATTCTTTTTTTTTAAACATTGTACTGATTATGGTTGGTATGGTTTCTGCCAAAATTTATGGTCGGGTATACTATATTACATTTGTCATACTTAGGCAAGGGAATAAACGAGCAAGAATGATAATTTTAACAATACAAATGTCAGATTAATTGAGCGATAAGAGAATTCGTTAGGCGACTTGCCAGCCTTATGGATAATTTCCAAAGTTAAGAGACTTGCGAGGTTCTTCTCACTCAGTGTGGTCATTGTCAACACCATGGACTTCATGGTGATCAGATCAAATGCAAGTGCGTTACGAGGATCCATTTTGGCTATTTCTTTAGCTTAGCCATCTCTCTTAGCGTTAGTTCTTTCGTTTCAGCCGAAAGACGTCCTGCGCCGCTCGCATCCAGGCACTTCCTGTGACCTTCCCCAAATCGTCGGTCCACCTAGTGGGAGGCCTGCCCACGCCACGTCTTCCGGCTCGTGGTTGCCACTCAAAAACTTTACTGCCCCAGCGGCCATCAGCTCTACGAGATATGTGGCCCGCCCACAGCCACTTGATTTTAGCGATTCTGTGGGCTATGTCAGTCACTTTGTCCTCGTGCGTCTTTCGTCCTCACTTAGCGTAGTAGGAATCAATCTTCTACTTTGAACTTGAGGAGGGTAAGCAGAAACATGGCGGTCAACTCCTCAGAGTCAAGTACAAAGATATCCAGAAGCAGCATACGAAAAGATGCAAAATGAGCCCTCTCAAATCACAGTGGGAAGGTTTGGCAGCACAGCACCTAGAATGGCGGGAGATTGTGTTGTGTAGAGCCGAGTCCGCGAATTCAACGAGAAACGCACAACTGAACTCGGCGCAAAACGCGATGATGGAAATCCCGTCCATCTGCCGCCATTCACTACAATTATGTTGGCGGCGGGTAATTACTCTCAATGTGCAAGGAGTTTGCCGCGAAGATCGGCTATGTAAGCCATCTTCGGGCGCACCAGCGCCGCTAAGACAGCTAAGTCGAAGTGGTCACCATGACCGAAATCGGTCGGATGAATCAGCATCATCAGTAGGAATCAAAGGCAGGCATAGCTGCAAGTCTCGGACCAAGTCCAATGCTTGATCTTATTAATTTTTTTGATTGAATTGTGATGTGGGATTATCCGTGTCAATGGGTTTAAATAAACCGGCTTGTCATGTAGCAAAGGTCTGAGATTTTTCTTGTCAGTTCGCACTCATGTATTACCGGACCTAATAAGCAGAGAACACTTTGAAGGATGTACTTTGTTGCCTTCCAGAGGTTGTGGTTCCCATTTGCATTCCGAGACATATTTGCCAATCTCTGTGTGAGTGATTCGCTTAAAGTATATTCCAATAGTGTGGGTTATCTGCCAAAGGAGGCGGGGATTTTTTTCTTGACAGCAAGAGGGACCGGCGCCTCGCGATCAATTATTTACTAGACCAAGCAGTAACTTGAATAATGTACTTGATTAACTGTTAATATAGTTAGTATTAAGGTATTCAATCAATTATTAGTATGGCATTAAGTTCGCCTTGTGTACAATTTATATGGCATTAAAGAATAAATATTATAGTTAGTTCTTCTGTTATATGGTTTACTGATGGGTCAAAAATGGGCCCTAACGTAGGCTTTGGCGTGTATGGAGAGCAGTCGAAGCTAAGGCTATCTCAAAGCCTGGGTAAATTTGCCTCTATCTTTCAGAAGTCTACGCCATTATTGAATGTGCGGAAGCTAACCTGCGAAAAAATTATGCCAACCACATAATTTACATTAACTCAGACAATCAGGCCGCGCTGATGGCCTTAAACTCCAACTTAATCACCTCAAAGTTGGTAGAAAACTGCATGAGTCGACTGAATACCCTAGGAAAACGTAACAGAGTAACGCTGAAATAGGTTCCAGGTCACGCGGGAATCGTGGACAATGAAAATGTCGACGAACTGGCCAGAGCGGGAGCGGAGGGAACACAATATGGTCCAGAACCCTTTTGTGGCATTCTCAAAAGTCTCGCTCAAATGACCCTGGAGAACATGTATTTAAACAAATCCTTTTAGGCATGGTCAGACACGCTAGGATTAACTCATTCCAAAGCTCTTATAAAAGCCTATGACCGAAAATGCTCTAAGCAGATCAAAGGACTGAGTGGGATCAAAATGCGCATCTCAGTTCGAGCCTTCACTGGACACAGCAGCTTAAACAAGTACTTCTCCACTATGGGACTGTCCGAATCAAGAACGTGCAGGATGTGCCAAGAGGCAGATGAAACGCCACTACACATTCTCACGGACTGCGGACCTTTGATGCGCAAGCGGAGCTTACACCTGGGCAAACACATCCTAAGCCCACAAGATGTAAAACATATCGCCCCCCAAAAGATACTGCAATTCCTAATGGATGCAGGACTCGGAGGCGAACTGTAAAGGAAAATAGCTGCGATCACAATAGATCGGTACCGGTCGCAGTGATACTAGGACTTTATTGAACTAGAATAGCCGCTCAACTTTATAAAAAAATAGTTCTTCTGCATTTGAAACACAAATTAGTACAGTATTGGAGAGGAATAAATTTCAAATAGTTTGTACAGCATCAGTATCGGCGCGCCGACAGCTGGTCGTCGGCGGCGGCGGCGTGAAAAAATTCGCGGCGGCGGCGGCGCGCCGGCGTGGCGCCCACCTCTACTGTACGTACAGGCCGGCACGCACACATTCACACCCTGATACACCACTTCAAGTGCAAACTTTACACAGTTGAGACATTTAAGCAGCGAAAAAACAACACGAATACGACATGTCTTGTGTGATGAAATTGTCTAAAAACCGTTCTGTTCGAACAAACAAAAATTAAGGAATCACATTTCACAGGCAAAATAATAATCCAATCACTTATTTCCCGACATTAAAATATTGAAATTAATTGAAATCAAACGTCATTCACTCGAAAAAATAATACGTCAAAGACCAGTGTTCTCAGTTATTTACGTGGGAAAATTACCCGAAATATGGGAAATTAATAATAATTTTAGGACTTTTTAGTTATTTATTACGCATACTATGAAAATAAAATAATCATAATAATTGTGTTTTAATGGGATATATTTTCATAGGCAAATTTGATCCTTCCCAAAAATGTGGAACTGCAAAATTCAAATTTTCTTACATTGATTGCAAGTCAGTGTCAGGTTGTATGTTAAAAAAAATCTATCAGAGATAATAATAAATTATATTGATGATGCATAAGATTATGATTATAATGTACACAAGATTCGTAATTTGTAACTGCGTGAATCATTTTTGATCAACATTATGTACATAACTACATACCCTGACACACTGACTTGCAAACAATGTAAGAAAATTTGAACATTGAAAATTTCGCGCCTACCTCAACGCATTCACCTTTCATCCTTTTAAAATGGCACGGAATAATTCTGTCTACATTTCCAAGTAACATCTGCCGATCTATGTTTTTCTTAAAATAAATGGGGAAAATGTTTTGGCTAACATGGCATCCCTAAATTCACTCACACAATAGACAAACGCCAAAATTTTGAGTCACAGTTTTGTTGTAGCGCGAGTTCCGTCCGCCTTTTTTTATAGGTCCATGTATCATACTTATAACTTATCACTTCATTCAGAACTAGAAAACGATTCTAAGAACTCCACTTGCATTTCATGTTCTTCAAATATATGATCAAGTTAAAGAGGTATTAATAATTATAACGATAGTGGAAGTATCAATTAATGTAAGGGACATTTTGGCCAAAATGAGTTATATATACCAACGCATTCAGAATTTTCGGCTCTATCGATTGGTATACTTGAAATGTTGATATCTTTAAAAAAATGTCCCTTACCTTAAACATTTTTAGTCGTCTGAATACGACTTTTGGGGAAACAAATGATTTAAAGGACGTAAATTCCTTTTAATAATACAATTCAGCCCTTACCCTAAACTGTTGGTTTTAACTTTTGAACTCATTGAACCTTACTTCATTTAAAACTTTTTGATTTATTATAATTAGGCCCTTACGTTAATATGCATATAGGATATCAATTACTTTTTTTGGTGGTGATATGCATTTAATGCCTCCCACTCCTACTACACTTATGAACACTAAGTTGTCTTGTTTCTATCTATTTTCTGTTCATTTTTACGCAGTTGGGTTTTTGACCGAGGGGCTGCAGGCTCTTCAGAAGCTGTTCAATTCCGTCATCCTCGAAGAAAAAACGCCTACAGTTTGGCACAGAAGTGTGGTGACACTCTTCTTCAAAAAAAGGCGACAAAACCTTGTTGAAGAATTATACAGGGTGTCCCGTAATGTAACGTCAAGCCGGAACTGGGTGTTGAGGCAAGTTATGCTGGTTATCAGAAAAATATAAAAAAAAATCTATGTGGCATATTTTCAAAATAATGGGCATTTAAAAAAAATCAAAAATTTATACTCCAGATGACGGTCTTTTTACTCGTGTTGCCCACAAATCTTCACTTTTTCCAAATTTTTTTTTGTTATGTAACCCTGAATAATGCTTCTCTAAATTGTTATCAAAATTACAAAACCAGCTGCTCCAGCTTGGATGAAAAAAATACATTATTCCCAAAAAAATTTTCAAAATAAAAATTTTGCCTAGTTTAAACTGACTGTACTGAAAAAAAATTGTACTACGCGAGTGTGGCAAGTGACGTCATAATTTGGCGCATTTAGTAAGGATTCCAAAATGGTATAACACTTGGTAAATTCTTGCTGTAATTGTCGACAATTTTTGGTTTTTTGGAAATAATCCCGTTTTTAACTTTATCTACCTTGGTTAAAAATTATTATTCTAATGTGCCCAAAATTCAAGTTTCTGGCTTAAATGAGGTGGAGAAGCCATTTTAAAAGGTATGAGCGGGACGGAGAGGGCCATCTTACCAAGCAGGGATGTTATGGATATCCGTAACTGTAACCGAAACTATCGGATATCCGAAATAAAAAATATCCATAACCGTAACCGAAACTGATTCAAAAGTTACGGATAGTTTCGGATAAAGGCGGAGTCTAAGGGTACAATTGAAGCATTGGGTGCAACAAGGGCGTATCTCGTAAAATTGAGTTTCGAGAAAATTGACGATGAAAGTTTTAATGTCTTATATTTTTTTAATGTTTATAATTTGACTTACACTTACTTTATTATTTGTTAGTCCCATGATTTAGCAATAAGATAAAGGTATTATAACTATTTTAAAGCAATCGGAAACATCTTAAAATGCGTTTTTTTTTTACTTGTGTTATCCGCCCTTGTTGCACCAAACTGGTAAACAGATAGGACGTTAATTTAATTATTATTTTTTATGGAAAATAAATAACAATTTGAATACTTATTTTATTAATTTTAATTAGAATGTAAGTTAAACATGTGTATTTATTACAATCACCGTTAAAATATTCAACTTTCTTAATATTTTTTCCGACTTTCGTGTTTTAATCAGATTTATCAAAATATTCACTAGACTGAAGGGAATCTTCCGAATCAGCTGCAACTGGCCTGGAAGGTCCAGCCTGATCCTCCAGGCCTGCCTGGAAGATCAGGACCAGTTTCAACCACTCATTTGGCTAACTTTTAGCTAGGTCCACGGACCAAGTGGCCGGATTGAATTTTAAATTATTTTCTTCTTTTTTAAATTGGTTGCCGCAACTTCTGGAGCTAAAAAGGTGAACCTTCAATGTTTTTGTTAATAAATTAAACACCAAATCAACACAAATCTACTCTAGAATCTTAGAGTGAGTCCATTTGCTGGAGGAATAAATAATTGAAAATTCAGTCTGGCGACTTGGTCCGTGGACCAATCTAAAAGGGGGCCAAGTCACTGGAAGACTCAAAATTAGTCTTCAGTCATTTTTTACATTAATAAGTTTTTAAAAACTGCAAACAGGTCGAATTTAAACGCACTTTTGTTACTGTGTGCAACAAGGGCGTAGCGCCACTTGTGACATAAATTATTCTCACGCCATCAGGGAGCGGCTGATCGAAACGAGTTTTTGGGATGTTAAACTAGATGGTACAGTGCATGTTTTGATGTAAAAACATCAAAACGGACTTTCGGTGCCGAACGCCCTTGTTGCTCCCAATGCTTCAATTATTCTAAACTGCAAAACTCTATGAAATCTGCAGTATACACGCCGCAGCAGCAATGCCGCGCTGCCGATTTCATAGAGTTTTGCAGTTTGCGGTCTGCGGCCCGTCTTGGAATTGTACCTTAAATCTTAATATTGGTTACCAAGTTGTCTGGCATTCCCTGGCACCATCTAATATGCCAGCCTGTTTAACCTTTATCATACATAGGTGTCGTCTTAGTTGGTACATAAAGTAGCTATGTGGGTCACGCAGCATCTTGCTATTTGAATTATACCTACATTTTTGAAATTCTAATAATTCCGTAACCGAAATTATCCGAAACTTTCGGATAATCTGAAATGATTTCATATCCGTGACCGTAACCGAAACCGGTATAATATTATTCTAATATCCGTAACCGTATCCATAACCGAAACTTCATATCCTTATTATCCCTGTTACCAAGTACAAGTGCAGGCAGAGCAGGTAGTAACGGCGCGCACGCACGGGTGACTTTTGTCACAGTATGTCAACTACTAATTACTGTCATGGTGACAAAAGTTTCTGTGACTGACTGTACGGTAGTCAGTCACAGAAACTTGAATTTTGGGCACATTAGAATAATAATTTTTAACCAAGGTAGATAAAGTTAAAAACGGGATTATTTCCAAAAAACCAAAAATTGTCGACAATTACCGCAAGAATTTACCAAGTGTTATACCATTTTGGAATCCTTCATAAATGCGCCAAATTATGACGTCACATGCCACACTCGCGTAGTACTTTTTTTTTTCAGTACAGTCAGTTTAAACTAGACAAA
Organism: Ostrinia nubilalis; assembly: GCF_963855985.1. Taxonomy (NCBI): domain Eukaryota; kingdom Metazoa; phylum Arthropoda; class Insecta; order Lepidoptera; family Crambidae; genus Ostrinia; species Ostrinia nubilalis. Next base: position 23,126,253 of record NC_087119.1, on the reverse strand, counting down.
ATTTTTATTTTGAAATTTTTTTTGGGAATAATGTATTTTTTTTATCCAAGCTGGAGCAGCTGGTTTTGTAATTTTGATAACGATTTAAAGAAGCATTTTCAGGGTTACATAACAAAAAAAAAATTTGGAAAAAGTGAAGATTTGTGGCAACACGAGTAAAAAGACCGTCACCTGGAGTAGAAATTTTTGATTTTTTTTAAATGCCCATTATTTTGAAAATATGCCACATAGATTTTTTTTTATATTTTTCTGATAACCAGCATAACTTGCCTCAACACCCAGTTCCGGCTTGACGTTACATTACGGGAGACCCTGTAGACCCATCTCACTTCCGAGATATGTCTACAAGCTGTTTTCGAGAGTCATTACGAATCGTCTCGCTCGTAAGCTCGATGACTTCCAGCCTCTCAATCTCTCAATCGCTTTAGTACACCACATACATACGCCACGGCAGATTATACAGAAGACCGAGGAGTATAGTCAGTCACTTTGCCTGGCGTTTGTGGACTATGAGAAAGCTTCGATCGAGACCTGGGCAGTACCTACTACAGTTTCTCCAACGGTGTCAAATTGACTACCTATATCGATACATCGAAATGTTGAAAGGCTTGTACGAAAACGCCACAATGTCGTTCCGTCTCCAGGATCAAGACTCGAAACCAGTTGCAGCAGCAGACAGGGGGAACTGAAAACTCCGAAACTGTTTCTGGACTGGAACGGATTCGGCATAAATATCAACGGTGAGTAAATAACCCACCTTCGATTCGCAAACGATATCATAGCCATGGCTGAGACCGTGGAAGATCTAGGCACAATGCACAATGGCCTGAGTCGAGCCTCTCAACAAGGGGGTCTTAAAATGAAACATGGACAAGACAAAATCATGTCAAATGTCCGTGTTGCACCCACTCCTCTAAAGGTTGGATACTCTACACTCGGCAGTTGTTGACACTTATACAGGGTGTTAGGTAAATGGGTATATGAGCCGACACTAGCCCATGTTAACATGGGCATATAAATGGTATGGTGAAGTCAGAAATTTGATATTATCATTTTAATTTTTTTAATTTTCATACAAAATATTTTTTATAAAATCCGATTTGTCTGAAAATTAAAATAATTAAAATTAAGATATCAATTTTCTGACTTTACCATACCATTTATATGACCATGTTAACATGGGCTAGTGTCGGCTCATATACCCATTTACCTAACACCCTGTATATACCTAGTACAAACAGTCCAGTTAGGCTGGTTATAGTGTCACGTGGACCGTCCGGTGCGGATCTGCTTCACACAGCCGATCTGTAAACTTCGAGGAAGCGTTTTAGAGTAATGCGGTCCGCAGGAATCGCTCGCTCCCTATCAGTTCATACAGATTGGCTGTGCGGAGCGATCCGCACTGACGGTCTGCGTGACACTAAAACCAGCCTTAGGTAGGTCTAACTTCGAGGAAGAGGTCAATCGTCGAATCCAACTCGGCTGGCAACGTTCAGGAAGCTTCGTGATATTCTCACGTCTGAAATATCGCACTGTCTCAAGACAAAAGTCTTTGATAACTTATGGATCTGAGACGTGGTCGCTTACTGTGGGCCTCATAAGAAGACTCAAGGTCAAAGGCGATGGAGCGTGCTATGCTCGTAGTGATTGAACCAGAAATGACGTGATCCGCAGGAGAACCAAAGTGACTGACATAGTCCGCAGAATCGCTAAAATCAAGTGGCAGTGGATGGAGCTCGTAGCTTGCAAAGCTGATGGCCGCTGGGGCAGAAAAATTCTTGAGTGGCGACCACGAGCTGGAAGACGTAATGTGCTGCAGACCCCCACAGGTCGACCGACGATCTGGTGAAGGTTGTAGGAGGTGCCTGGATGCGGGCGGCGCAGGACCGGTTGTTGTGGAAATCCTTGGGGGAAGACCTTTGTCCAGCAGTGGACGTCATTCGGCTAAAACGAACGAACGATGATTGAAAAAAAAAAAACCTAACTGCGTAAAAATGAACAGAAAAAGATAGAAACAAGACAACTTGTTCACAAATGCAGACGTAGGCATCATCAGTGACTAAATGTTTTGTTGGTGATGTGTATTTGATGCCTCCAACTGCATTTGTAAACACTAAGTTGTCTTGTTTCTATCTCTTCTCTTCGTTTTGTTAATGAATACTCGAATGCAACCTCTACTTACATCAGGTTTCAATGTTAAAATTGTCAAGTTACAATAATATTACTGTCGTGTTTATTCTTAAATGTACCTTACAACATACATGACATTCCATACTGTGAAATTTCAACATTGTAAGGTACAGTCAAGCTCGTTTTTTTAATGTAAGGGACATGCTATCTTTTAAACTACCCATTTTTCGGAAATTTGGCGTTTATATTATGAAAGAACAGAAAATTCTAAGAAACTTTGCCATAGAAACTATTTAAATCGTAACATCACATAAAAAGATATTGAGGTATAAAGAAAAAAAAAAATCGTTTTTTGGCTCTCCTGAAAAGTCGTGTTTTGTCCCTTACAGTAATTGATATTTCCACTATCGATAATATAAATCGCTTTTTCAGCATTTCAATTACTCAAACTTGCTTGATGAAATCTTTTTCAATTTTCTTTACATGGTCATAACATTTTCACCATTCCTCTGCACCAATGCATGAAATACACCTGAAAACCCCGATAAAGCAGCTATTAGGTACCTAAGAATAATATAAATATAAACATAACCCTCCTTCTGACGCAGTTAGGTAATTCAACGACGCGCTTTAAAATCAAAGATTGACTTTGAATTATGCCTTATTTTACGATATACTTTGAAAACAGTATGACTTGCTTGAGTTTTTTCGTCTTTTTCACAAAAATAACAAATAGGCATGAAGAGATTACAAAATTTCTGCAGCGGCTGACAGATCTCTTGATTTACTTTTGACAGGTGACAACAAAGAATATATTTAGGATGGTCCAATTCTAGAAATCACTAAGTCCATTTTCATAGTTTTCGAACTGACAACACTGAAAAACGTAGCTTTTTTTTCTCTATGGACTGGCGCAATTAATTTTTAACTTAAAAATCCCTTTCCGTGTATTTTGTGAATTACTTTAACACTAAGTCCTCTCTTTCCAATTCAAGAAATCACTATGTCCTAATATCCCTTAGTCCTGTCGGCTCAAATTAACAAATCCCTAAGTCCATTAAATTATCCCTCTGTTTTGACTATCAAAAAAATTTGCCACTACCCGTAACAAATATTGGCGACGAATATTACCTTCGCCAATTATGGCTGCATAATTTTGATGTGCACAATTTACGAGAGAATACTGCAACAATGTACATATACACCGAACAATATGCATTAAAAGGACCTAATGAAGTTATTTCAGCTTTAAATGATTACATCCTAAATAATAAAAAAAACCGGCCAAGTGCGTGTCGGACTCACGCACAAAGGGTTCCGTACCATTGATTTATGAAATATATTTTTTTTTAATTTAAGTTATTTGTATGAAAGATTACGCGGTAATAAGCGGTTTACGATTTACGAGGTATTAAAAAAACTACTTACTAGATCTCGTTCAAAACAATTTTCGTTGGTAGTTTTTATAGTAATGTACATCATATGTTTTTTTTAGATTTTTCATTTTCTTATTTTAGAAGTTAGAGGGGGGGACCAACTTTTTTCCACTTTGGAAGCGTCTGTCACGCAAACTATTCGGTTTAGAAAAAAAATGTTTTAGAAACCTCGATATCATTTTTGAAGAACTATCCATAGATACCCCACACGTATGTGTTTGAAGACCGATAAAATACATATATACACCTGATTATTACATAAAACTGATTAAGACCAGCAGACAAGCTCCATTTAGTATCGTGTTTTTGGAGAAAAACTTATCAAGCAAACAGGGTGACGAGAGGACCGTAAAGGTGAAAGATTACAAAAGAATGTACGATAATAGAATTAAAACTTCTGTACCTGGCATATCGACTTGTCGACAAGTCCACTTCCGAAAAAATGGTCGACCGGAATTTAGTTCTTCCATGACTACGAATTGCTTGAAGCCACTTTCTTTGTATCGTACTGGTGTTTCTAGATTGATTAGAAGTCAGCCTGATGATTGCTGCGAGGGTCCAATAAGGTTAAAACCAGCTAAAATAGCAGATATTAAAAAACTATTACAGTTTATACCTGAACATTTGAGACATTTTTATGATGATATAGAAACTGAAAACTCATTAGTTTAAGTCAATGAAGAGTTGATTGATGATGTAGAATAAGTTAATAGAATATATGTAAGTAATATTGATAAGTAAGTAAAAATGTGAACCTAAGTTATGAAAATTTTATGAATACATATTATGTGATATATAAGAGTACAAAATTAAAATAACTAAGTCCATAAACTATTGATAAAATATCCCTTAGTCCGTTCATTTAAAATAAGTCCAACGATTTAAAGTTTAAGGTTTATCGGAACTATTTAAGATATTGTTGATTTTGTTCCTAGAAATTAAAGAACTTTTATAAAAGTAAAACATACATTTTTAATTCATTTTAATTTCTATTAGTTTAGTTTCAGTATTAAAATTAATAATCCAATACGCCATTTCTCAAAAGTGGAAAAATGGACTTAGTGATTTATAGAATTGGAGCATCCTTGGCCGGTTTTTTATTTTTTAGGGAGTCGCCGTTCTTCTCGTCAGAGTAAATAAAAATAAAAATAAATTATTTTTATTTTTATTTACTCTGACGAGAAGAACGGCGACTCCCTAAAAAATAAAAAACCGGCCAAGTGCGAGTCGGGCTCGCACACCGAGGGTTCCGCCGTACAAACGTAGCGGTTTACAATTAATGACGTATTAAATCAAATTACTTACTTGATTCCGAGTAGTGGCGAATTTCAAAATATGCGGTATGATTATTTTTTATTTATTTATTTTTCCTATATTTGCATTATAGGTAGGTACCTACCTACCTCAGCGTTTTGAATTTTTGCGTTGATTTAGAATTTCTCACAGTTTAGAGGCAATTAGATTTAAGAAGTGTTTGATATGAATTTCAACTTTAATATCTCTACGCGTTCATGTGAAAAAGGGTAGGTAGTAAGTTTATAATTATTAAAAAAATATTTTATGTCATGTAAGCAAAAATAATATTTTAAATTTTATATAACTTCAAATTTATCATTTTCGCAATTTTTCCTTTATCTGTACTATATGACGTTGCTTCGTGCCGAATTTCAAGATTCTAAGTTCACAGAAAGTACCTTGTAGGTTTTGATTCCCTAGCGTGTGACGGAAATTCGTCTAAGGTGTCGGTATAAACTGCTGTATCTTTTGATCGCGTTAACTTAGAAGTTTGATTTTTTTACTTCTTAAAGGGACAATAGATCTAGGTATTTGGTATAAATTTCAATTTGATACCTTTATTCGTTCGTGAGAAATAAGGTAGTAAGTTTCATTTTATTAAAATATTTTTATTATATTATATAACTAAAAAAATGTACTTTTCGCAATTTTTCCTATATTTGCATTATATGACAATGCTTTATGCCAAATTTCAAGATTCTGAGTTTACGGGAAGTATCCTGTAGGTTTTGATTCCTTTGCGAGTGTCGAAAATTTGTTGAAAATATCGACATAATCGGCTGTATCTTTTGATTGGCTTGGCTTAGAAGTTTGATATTTTCACAGCTTAAAGGGACAATAGACCTGAGTATTTCATGTTAATTTCAGCTTGATACGTTCACGCGTTCTTGAGATAAAGGGTCTTGACAGACGGACGGACGGACAACAAAGTGATCCTATAAGGGTTCCGTTTTTTCCTTTTGAGGTACGGAACCCTAAAAACTGGACTCTTCTTAACGCCATCTAGTGAGTGACTTTGGTACTAACTTATTATCATGACATAAAATCAATGACATAATATTATGTCATTGATTTTATGTTCTACCATTATTTTTAATTAATGCAAAAACTTTTCAGAGGTTTAGTTACCTCTGAAATAAGATACCCGTCAATAAGATGAAGAAAATGATACTCAAAACAATAAAATTAGAAACATATTATTCTCTTTATTAAATATGATGTCTCGTGACTTAAACTAAAACACTAGTTAAAAAGTCACTGTCTCCAAACTTAAATACCTACTAGAGCACTACTAAGTCTGTATCTCACAATCACACTAGACAATATCTCCAACAGGATGATAAAACATTATTATCACAATTGGCTCTGTGCACGATTACAGCGCCAACTAGCGTCCACAACTTTGTGGGCTCTGTCACATTGACATTTAGGTCGTATATTTGTGAAAAAATATCGAAATGAAAAAATAACAAATATTTTCGACTAACAAATTGTTGTGATACCACGATTTGGGTGGAAAAAAGGTTTTGAAATCATTTTGGTCATTCAAATCAAATGATGTAAGTCCAAAAAGTGTGTTTAATTTCGATTGTGTCAGTGTTTGTTTACTTCGTTTATAGTTGTAGTTTTACAGTAAAACACCACTAGTAAGCTACTTTAACGGTCTCATTATATAACAGTAAATATAATTAAATGTTCCTGTATCGCTAGTAATAAATTAAATATCGTTTTCAGATCGAAATGAGTATTGTTTTGAAGACCGGGTTTGTGAGTGTTACAATATCAAATTCCAACCACAAACCGTATTTAAAGGAAAGTTGTTGGTATTGGCTGGACAAGTCCGAGATGTAGAAGAATTAAGAACAAAACAAGGGCAGAGTTCAATAATTCACGCTCTCATCATAAGGCAAACATCTGTGCACAACAACTACTGTGACTCATTTTTGTACTACCACGTTATACAGGGTGTTTGGCGCATCGTGTGCCAAAATGATTTGGCGGATAGAATGGGTCATTTCCTATATTTTCAGCCCCCATAACACGTTCCATGCCAGGCGGCTACTTTTAAATTAATTTTTTTAGTAATTTCACCAAAATACCCAAATCGCATAATTTAATTTCGATTAAAAAAAAAACTACTAGGCGCAGCCCTAAAGTAAATATTTTGTTTTGACGTGCATTAATGTAGGGTTGCATCAAATCTAAATTTATTGGCAAATATCATCTAGTTTTTTTAAAATTCAGCTTTGAAGTTTTCCGAAAAGTTAAAAATGGACTGAACATTTAAGTTTACAAGGGTATAATTTTTTTTTTAAAAGAGATAGCGATCTTCGGATTTTATCAAAACTTCTCTAGTCTATCCTCATTCAAACGGTATACTAATCTTGTTTAAATAATAACAACAACTTCACAAATTACTTAAATTAGTGCATTGACTCTACTCGGACTGATTTGCGAAATTTGTGTTTATAGCCCCTTTATGTGTGAATAGCACGTTTAACACCTACAGGTAAAAATTATTTATCTTATGCAATGTAAAAACCTTTTCCCAATCGTTTTTCAATGTGGATTTCTTGAATTTAAAGACGAAAATAATTATTTTGATCGTTTATTAATTATTACAAATTTTGTTCAAAATGGCCTCGGCAACGTATACACTCACGACATCTTCTTCTAATTTTCTCTTTTTATTACTACAAAGGCGTTTTCTACTCGTGGATTGGAAGAGATGGCCCTATACAGTGGCCTACACGTTCCCCAGACCTAACTCCGTTCGATTTTTACGTCTGGGGACAAGCTAAAGAACTGGTGTACGTAACGGATTCAAACAATAGAAAAACTACAACGAATAGAAAACGCCTTATTAGTAATAAAAAGAGAAATGTGGCTGCATACGACAACAGTCGAAATTAGAAGAAGATGTCTTGAGTGTATACGTTGCCGAGGCGGACATTTTGAACAAAATTTGTAATAATTAATAAACGATCAAAATAATTATTTTCGTCTTTAATTTCAAGAAATCCACATTGAAAAACGATAGGGAAAAGGTTTTTACATTGCATAAGATAAATAATTTTTACCTGTAGGTGTTAAACGTGCTATTCACACATAAAGGGGCTATAAACACAAATTTCGCAAATCAGTCCGAGTAGAGTCAATGCACTAATTTAAGTAATTTGTGAAGTTGTTGTTATTATTTAAACAAGATTAGTATACCGTTTGAATGAGGATAGACTAGAGAAGTTTTGATAAAATCCGAAGATCGCTATCTCTTTTAAAAAAAAAATTATACCCTTGTAAACTTAAATGTTCAGTCCATTTTTAACTTTTCGGAAAACTTCAAAGCTGAATTTTAAAAAAACTAGATGATATTTGCCAATAAATTTAGATTTGATGCAACCCTACATTAATGCACGTCAAAACAAAATATTTACTTTAGGGCTGCGCCTAGTAGTTTATTTTGAAATCGAAATTAAATGATGCGATTTGGGTATTTTGGTGAAATTACTAAAAAAATTAATTTAAAAGTAGCCGCCTGGTATGGAACGTGTTATGGGGGCTGAAAATATAGGAAATGACCCATTCTATCCGCCAAATCATTTTGGCACACGATGCGCCAAACACCCTGTATAGTCTAGTTATTTCCAAATTGTAAACGGCTATTAAACCAGCCCTATCGAAATACAGTCCACTCTTTTATTTAAGTTCCCAGTAGGTCCCTTTTCATGCGATTAATTAATGATGTTAAAATGTAATAGGTAGAATCGCTTTGCCATTGACAGATACATCTGATGACAGAGCTTATATTATTTCTACTTTTGACCACCATGGGCGCTGCGATAGATTATGTTACCCCCACCTAGTGCTTCGCACCCAGCGATTAACACGAAAATCTTTGAATAGCCGTTTTTATATTTTGAAAGTTGTGACAAATTAATCACCGACAAACTGACAAATGACTTAAGTGTTGTCGTTTGAGAAAATCCTTATTAGAATTTTTTTTGGATCGGGGAACACACTTAGCAGCCCACCTAATAAAGTCCACGGCGCTGCCTACAAAGTCGGTCGGGCCTGGGTGACAATAAAGCCATAGACAATGGCCATATGAAAAACACACTTTTCCAATATTTTTGTTTGCCATGAGATTCTGGTACACCTATACACCTCCACACCTCTGTAACACACCTTTGGATGCTCGTTCATGGTTTAAGTTAAAATTTAAAAACAAATTGTCATAATCTAACGTCAGTGTAGTCGTAAACATACAGACAGGCATACATTAAATACATTTCAGTCTATAAAATAATTCTTACCACATTTATATACGTAATAGCAATGTCTCTTTTGGCTTTGGACAAATGGGCTGCATTAGTACGGATTATTGCGAAGAACGGAGGGCCATTCAAAGCGCTGTATAAGATATGGCGGTACGACACTTTGAAGGTATACCATTTATATTTTTGGAAGTAAGTACCTGTAAATTATTCTACTTAGCGCTCGTGTACCTACACGATGCCGCCTCCGCACCGTCACTGCACCGCCGCCGCACCTTGGTGGTGTCTTCATTTCACCGTAAAATATGCTAAAATTGTGAGTTCCGTAAGAGATTTTTTTTTGCAGGAAAATACATGAATTAGTATACCCACCAGCCGCAGGGGCAGCTAGTGGGTTATGAGTGGGGTTCTCCCTGCCAGAAGGGCTCTGACTAACCGAACCCACTGTTAGTTACACCTAGCACAGGAGTCAGGGGCTTCGCTATTTTATACTATACTTGTTTTTATGTCAATAAAGTTATATATTTATTCTAAACGTCACGTTGACACACAACATTCGAGACCCACCGCGCTGCTGCTGCACTGCCACCGCATCGTGTACACGTACCGGTCCTGCGCCGCCCGCATTCAGGCACCTCCCGCAACCTTCACCAGATCGTTGGTCCACCTAGTGGGAGGCCTGCCCACACTACGTCTTCCGGCTCGTGGTCGCCTTATTGAAGCATTATTAAGAACATTCAATTAAATCGCCTAATAAATCCTTCAATGTTTTCCACATATCTAATAAGTCTAGGTACTTCTAAAACACTAATTGTGTATGGTGAAACACTCCATCTATCTGTAAACACAATAAATTGCGTTTTGTTTAATTACAAGATGCCCCAATTTATAGTGCCGGGTGTCAGACCTTCCAGGGCGAAGCTGCTTTTGCGAGAACGCGCTTACGGGCACTTTGACTAGATGGCAGTGTACGTCTTTAAAAGGAGATTTTTTTTCAGGGACTCCGAGTTTTGATGTTTCTTCATTATCCATCCATTGACACTTAGGTATGCTTTAAATAAAAGAGGCATCGCCTTGTAATATTTGAAGGACTCCCTGGCATCAAATGCTAAGAGTCTATAAACTTTGCAACTACAACTACAAGATACTATAGGTACAATATTAGACATCTTGCAGACATTGAATGTAATGTAGGTGGAGGTGGAAAGTGTGCCGAGTGGGTAGCCGAGGTATGAGTTAATATTTTTGCTATAGACTACCTAATGTGAAATAACGAATTTATGGATGAAAGAACAATGAATGTTTGTTACTTGTTATTCTTTCACTCTTTAACCACAGAATAGATTTAGACGAGATGTGGAGGTAGTTTGAGAGTCAGAGTAAACATGAGTGGAATAGTTTTCATCCCAGCTTTTAGAAAGGGGACAGGGGTAGGTAAAGGTTTGTGACAGACCAATATTCACGCGAAATCGCGGGCGAAAGCTGTACATGTTCATGCACACAAATGTTTGTTTATACTGAGCGGGAATCGAACCTGCGACCTCTCGGTGGAGTAGTCTTTCGAACCACTACAACAAACGGCCGACTCAAGATCAATATCCGTCAAGTAGGAGATGGGCGTTGTTTTACAAAACCACACCCTGTATAATTGCCAAACGTTCTTCAGGAAGGCGTCCTGAAGGGCTGCGATTGCTTCGGGAACCGCTACTACGAGAACACGTACTATATGCTGGGCCGCAGTCGCTGGGTGGAGTACGCTGACCACGTGAAGTGGAACTACGACGCCAGCCAGGTGAATTACAGACCAATAGCCAGCGCTGCCCAGAAGCGCAGCGAACAGTTTCATCATCAAGTAATTTAGCCTCCAAAGAGAGCGCAGGAGCACTAATCTATTTTACAAATGGGTGAATTGGCCTTCATTCCCCATGCTGGCCAGACGGGTTAGGACGGGTAGTGTGCAGTGATAGCAAGTACTTCATTCCGAAAGATGCTATTCCGAAGTGGGTTGAAAGCAGCTGCCGATGGCACATGTGGCAGCTATAAACAGACGGCCAAGGATGTGAATAAGAGTACTTTATTCACTGATAACACAAACCGACACAGTGACTACATGCAATTACTTTTGTAGCCGGTAGTTAATATTAGTTTACCTACTGTTAAATAATACGTGTATAACACCAAAGTCCCCCGATTCAACTTGTTTGTGGAACGCTGCTGCAATTGATAGGTGGTGATGGAATGGCCTCAAAAAATTACAGGATATCCAATAAACAGTATATCGCCCGTTTCCCATATTCAATCCTTGTCCAAATCCGGATTTCAACTGTCAAATTAAATCAGTTTTAGAATAAGTATCCACAATTTTCGAATAGTCTTATTAACATTAAGAAAACATACATCGAAAACAGCTGTTGATATTTTGACCAAAAACATATTTTGAATGAAAGACAGTTGACGGACGGATTTGGATTGGGATTGAATATAAAAAACCAGCATTTTGTAGATAGATGTGTGTGGAGGCCAGTGATTGATTTCATGCTACTGTTTTCGTGATGTAGGTTCTAGTATGTAATAATTACACTAGGTCACAGCTGAGTGGTACGGCTGGCTTCACTACAAGACGGACTGCCTTCCCTACGAGGACTGCGCCAAGTACTGCCTGAACTGCTGTTCTTGGTACAGCCGCTGGCTCCTGCCGCACCAGGAAAACATGTCTGGGACGGAGTGCGCCTACTACCCCTTCAGCACAGTCAGGGCGCATATCAAAGTATGGGATGGTAAGTCTTGCTACTGCCTCTACCATTCGTTCGTTTCAGCCAAACGACGTACACTGCTTGACATAGTCTTCCTCTTAGGATCTCCACAGCGACCGGTTCTGCGCGTCCCACATCCAGGTACTACCCGTTGTAGGTACCAGATCGTCGGTCCACCTAGAGGGAGGCCCAGGGTCGGACTGGGCCGGAAGGGCCCGGGTGGCTGATCGCAATCCCGAGGCCCGAGACTAGATCATGGTGAAGGGATACTATAGAAAAATACTGAGATACACAAATTGAGATAAACAAACTGTAAAAAATTTATTACAATACTAAAATAAAGTAAAATAATAAGTAGGTATTTACTAATAACAAATAATAATATAAAGCTAGCCAATCAACATTTTTTTTAAAACAGGAGAACTTTCAGCAAAGCAGTTAATGACTCGATCGTAAAAGCTGCTGTTTTCGTAATCCTTGATTAGATCCGATTCTGTATTTAATACAGTGTGAGTTACGATAAAGTGCACATATGAAATTAGGTGAAACTAGATCTATTTTTATCGACAAAAAACAGGTCAAAATTTTTTTGAGATTTTTTTTTAATTTTTTATAGATTTTTTTTCTTCCAATTACTTATTGTAAAGAAAACGTAATAACTTTTAAACTAAGAGGTATATCCTGTAAAAACAGTAATAATGCTAAATAACAGACGATACTAAAAAAATACATAAAATACTCAGAAAATGCCAACAAATAATAAAAAATGATACTTTTTGAAAAAAATCTGCTTTTAAATTCGTGTTTTTTTGGTTATTTGATAAATTTCTCCAAAAAATGCCCCTATAACTGGTGGTTTTTATTACTTTGTATTATTCTCTATCGTATTACCTTTGTAAAACTAAAAATCGCATGTCTCTATCCCTATCACAACATTTGCTATGATCGTTTGAACTAAGCCTCTCCGGGCGCGCCATTCAACGCTTCGTTAACTACGAAACTGAAAATGGCTCTAGATTTGTAATTTTGATAAAGACAAGTTAGATTTCAAATAAAAACAGAAGACAAAAGATCAATATATAAAAGTAAAATAAGCATTTTAGTTAAAATTAAAATTGTCCCTACCTTTAGCGGAGAATAATGTTGTGGTAGGCCTTTGTTCAAACTATAATAGAAAATGTTGTGATAGGGATAGAGACATGCGATTTTTGGCTTTACAAAGGTAATACGATAGAGAATAATACAAAGCAATAAAAACCACCTGTTATAGGGCATTTTTTGGAGAAAACAAAAAAAACACGAATTTATAAGCAGATTTTTTTCAAAAAGTATCATTTTTTATTATTTGTTGGCATTTTCTTAGTATTTTTTTAGTATCGTCTGTTATTTAGCATTATTACTGTTTTTATTATATCAGGATATACCGCTTAGTTTAAAAGTTATTACGTTTTCTTTACAATAAGTAATTTTAAGAAAAAAAAATTATATAAAAAATTAAATAAAAATCTCAAAAAATTTTTGACCTCTTTTTTGTCGATAAAAATAGGTCTAGTTTCACCTAATTTCATATGTACACTTTATCGTGACTCACACTGTATAATTAACGAATCTAACAGTTCTTGCTCCAGTAGAGAACAAAGTCTCGTTTTATGCGCTTTAATGCTGAAAATCGTCTCTCACAAGTCACTTGCGTGAATGAAATTGTGAGAATTAAACACTGTAATACATAAAAAAGCAAAATAAAACTCCCATCATTTTCCGGCAATTTTCCGAGTATTGCATTGATTAGAGAACGCAATTTTATTTTTGGGACATGTGTGGGTCAATGTGGTCAATAGAAGCTTAACCTCAAGTTTTTGGGGTCGCCACCCTTGTCCCCCAACCGCCATCTTGAAAAAAGGGGTGAAAACACTTTTTTAAGCGTCTTACAAAAAATTCGCTATGTCATAATTTGTAGCAAATTGTTTTGCCTACAAATATGTTTACACAGGCCCCTCTTTCCCACTGGGCACTTTAGGCACGTGCCCAGGGCCCCACGACGGAAGGGGCCCCCGTCTGCTCAAAAGACCTTTTTCCAGATGATAAGACCCCCCTTGATCCTTAAGTGCCCAGGGCCCCTAGTAAGTTACTCTTTCAAGGTCACTAACATAATTATTATTACTGGACGGGATTATTACTGATGATGGAAGAAACATATTCCATAAACAACAACCACTCACCGATCACACACAGCGGGCATCAGCTCGTGATACACGATGTGCTGGTACCTACATAGCAATGTTCACGTCCCTGGCGACCTGGTAAAGCTTGTCGTCACCCCAGCAAGGGTTAAGCTCGTGCAGCTTGTCGGCCAAGTAATTGTGGTTGCGGAACAGCCAGAAGATCAGGTTGACCTGATCTCAACATCAATGCCGTGGAGAGCGTTGCGCTTAGCTAAATTATGTTTGTGTGACGAGTGGTTTCCCCACAATAGTCCAGCGGCGCGGGGTTCAAACCAGTGTTCCTTGGATCCCGAGTCGGCCAGTCTGACATCTTCACCGTTCGGTATTGTAGCTTTGTTTTATAGTTCAGGATTCTATGTGAGTATCTACTGCTTGACTGCCAAAAATCCAACCAATGAAGGCCAGGGCATCATGAAAGAAACATAAATGGTCAAAGCCCTCTTTCCCACTGGGCACTTTAGGCACGTGCTCAGGGCCCCGCGACGGAGGGGGCCCCCGTCTGTCCGTCTCAAAATACCTTTTTCTAGATGACAAGGGCCCCCTTGATCCGTAAGTGCCCAGGGCCCCTAGTAGGTTAAAGACGGCCCTGTTTACATAACGTTTTGTCCTAAATTAAATTAGAGAAGTTATACATGAGCAAAAAGGATTTTTTTTTGCTTATAACTTCTTTAATCTTTAATTTAAGGCAAAAAGTTATATTAACATATTTGTAGGCAAAGCAATTTTCTACAAATTATGACTGTACAATTTTTTTGTACGACGCATAGTTTCCGAGACATGCACGCGGGCAACCGTAGCACAGGGGCCACACTTGCCGCATGCCCCGCAACCCAGGCCCGTGGGGGGCCCGCGCAGGCTGGGGCCCGGCTGGCAAATGCCACCTCGACTGTATGGCCAGTCCGACGCTGGGGAGGCCTGCCCACTCATAAGTGCCACTTGTGGTCTAAACTGAATAAATATTTTTGATTTTGATTTTGATGTTTGACTGGCACTTAAGTTTAGAAATTCTACGGTCCGTCGCCCTTTAGATGACCTTGAGCCTTCTTATGAGGCCCATAGTAAGCGACCACGTCTCAGATCCGTATACCATCACTGGCAACACAAATTGGTTAAAGACTTTTATCTTCATGTGTGATGTTTTCAAAACTTGCTTCTGTTTTCGTGTCAAAACCTAAATTTTGTACTAAAACCTAACATTTCCCTACTTGTAATCCTAACTATTGAGTCCTATTAAATTGATTCATCCACATAATATTAAAAACTGCACAAGATATCATAAAACTGGTTACTCATCCTAAAAGTGCTTCACGAGTTCTATGTTAAGGTATCAATATTAAGTTACAGAATAAACTGGATATATCCAAAAATCCAATGTTTCCATCTTCCATACATTTAGTACCACAGTCATGGCACTCATCTCTTGATAATACACTCGGCGTCAAATAAATCGCACCTCCCGCGACTAATATTGTTGGGGCACCATGATTGTGTCAGAAGAAAATCTTTTAAAGTTTGCATTGTGGAAGGTGCGATTTATTTGATGTTAAGTATATTATAGCAAGTAAAGCCTAAAACTACTGTTTTCCATAAATAATTTTAAATAAGAATGCAATTTACGAGTTTATTTAAAGTTTATTATTTAATAAAAAAATATTTGTTGCAAATAAATAATTTGTTTTTGTAATATTATGTGGTTGGCATATATTTAGTATGGAAGCATTGAATTTTCAGATAGTTCCAGTATATCTTGTAACCTGTTATTGGTATCGTTTGAAAGACCTCGTAAAGCACTTTCAGAATCAGTAACCAGTTTTACGAATCTTGTACAATTTAGAAATAATCGAGTGAGATCACTTATCGTTTCCACCCTGTACGTATGGACAGAAAGAGGGAAGCCGTATCACTTCCTAATAAATTACTTTTTTAGAGTGATGATTTCAAGTCATTTAATTTTTTAATTTAAACATTTTTTTGAATAAAAACAACTTTAACATCAACAACTTTTGTATCAAATCCTAACTTTAGCACCAAAACCTAACCTTAGTACCAAAACCTAACCAAAATAACCTTAGTACCAAAACTTAACCTTAGTACCAAAACCTAATTTAAGTACCAAAAATTAACTTATGTACCAAAACCTTACTTTAGTAACCAAACCTAACCTCAGTACGAAAACCTAACCTTCCTTAGTACCAAAACCTAACCTTAGTACCATAATCTAACCTTTGCACCAAAACCTAATATCAGTACCAAGTACCAAAACCTAATGTCAGTACCAAAACATGACTGTAGTGCCAAAAACTAACTTTTGTATCAAAACCCAACTTTAGCACCAAAACCTAATCTTAGTACCAAAACCTAACCAAAATAACCTTAGTACCAAAACTTAACCTTAGTACCAAAACCTAATTTAAGTGCCAAAAATTAACTTATGTACCAAAACCTTACTTTAGTAACCAAACCTAACCTCAGTACGAAAACCTAACCTTCCTTAGTACCAAAACCTAACCTTAGTACCATAACCTAACCTTTGTACCAAAACCTAATATCAGTACCAAGTACCAAAACCTAATGTCAGTACCAAAACATAACTGTAGTGCCAAAAACTAACTTTTGTATCAAAACCCACCTGTAGTGCCAAAAACTAACTTTTGTACCAAAACCTAACTTTAGTACCCAAACCTAACCTCAGTACTAAAATCTAACCTTCCTTAGTATCAAAACCTATCCTTAGTACCATAACCTAACCTTTGTACCAAAACCTAATATCAGTACCAAGTACCAAAACCTAATGTCAGTACCAAAACATGACTGTAGTGCCAAAAACTAACTTTTGTATCAAAACCCAACTTTTGTACCAAAACCTTTCTTTTGTACCAAAAATTAACTTTTGTACCAAAACCTAACTTTAGTACCCAAACCTAACCTCAATACCAAAACCTAACCTTCCTTAGTATCAAAACCTAACCTTTGTACCAAAACCTAACATCAGTACCTACCAAGTACCAAAACCTAATGTCAGTACCAAAACATAACTGTACAGTAGTGCCAAAAACTAACTTAGGTATCAAAACCCAACTTTTGTACCAAAAACTAACTTTAGTGCCAAAACCTTATTTTAGTACCAAAAACCTTAAGTACCAAAACCTTACGTTAGTACCAAAACAAATGTAGTGCCAAAAACCTAACCTAACTTTCCAAATCCGTTTAAGTATCAAAAGCTAAGATGTACCAAAACCTAACTTTTGTACCAAAACCTATCTTAAGTGCCAAAACCTTATTTTAGTACCAAAAAAATTTTTTTGCCGAATACTGACTTTTGTACCAAAACCTAACTGTAGTACCAGAGCTTTACTTTTGTATCAAAACCAGTCTTTAGCACCAAAACCGCAGTGCCATAAAACCTAACTTGTTCCAAAGCCTGAGTACCAAATCTAACCTTAGTAACAAAACTTAACTTTTGTACCAAAACACATCTTTTGTACCAAAACAACTTTAGTACCATAACATAACGTCAGTACCAAAACATAAATGTAGAGCCAAAAACTAACTTGTACCGAAACCTAACTTTAGTAGGTACCAAAATATTAGTGCACAAAACCTTATTTTAGTACCAAAAACCTAACTTTTGTACCAAAACCTAACGTTAGTACCAAAACCTAACGTTAGTACCAAAACCTAACTTTTGTACCAAAACCTAACTTTTGTTCCGAAGCCTTACTTTAGTACCAAATCTAACCTTAGTACCAAAACCTAACACTTGTACCAAAACAACTGGAGTACCTAACGTCAGTACCATAACATAAATGTAGTGCCAAAAATTAACTTGTACCAAAACCTAACTTTTGTACCAAAACAACTTTTGTACCAAAACAACTTTAGTACCTAAATCCATCAATTCATCCCCACAAACTTTCTCATTTATTACGAGTAATGTTGGTAGGAATTAGAATAACGGGACTATTCCCACCTCTCGTTCCCACCACTGCAACTCCTGTGTAGCCAGGATCCGCCACAAAAACCCAACCAATGAAGGTCAAGTTTGTCCCGGGGGAAAGTTAAACTGTCATTGGACCCGCAACGAAATTAATCAGATGAACATAGGAGGAGTTCGAAATACAGGTTCGACTTCCTTCCATTGCAAAGCGGATGACAGGTGACAAACAAAGGTTTAAAACCTTTAAGAAAAGATTATGCACCACGGACAATAAATATCAATTAAGGGGGCCTATCTTATGAGCAATTAGCAACTACCTGCCAATAATATTTTTCAGAAAAATTATAGGAATTAGAATAGGAAGGATGCAGGCCAAGTACTTCCTTGTAGTAAGTAGGAGAAAGCATTGAAATAATCACGATCTCTCATCAAATATTTTTTGGGCTGATTTTCTGGACATTAATTTGTCATATTTTACTATTTTTGATTAATTGTTATTTAATTAAAAGATTAAAATATAGTGGGATAACAAGTTTATTATTGCGTACCTTTTATACAGTGCCATCTGACAGTGACGATATGCCCTAAAAGTTGCGAACACTGAGGTTTACGGGCGTTCCGCAAGGGTGTTTTGCGGACTTGTTTTATTCAACCCCTGTACACAGAGGGCAGTTTACAGCTATTTTAAGTCGTCTTACTGATTCATGTTACAAGGTACAAAAGGAAATTAGGACAGGGTCAATAAAATTGTTTCTAAGATGGTAAATTAAAGTAGAAAGGTGTACTAAGCCCTAGAAAATCATTAAACATACATACTAAATAATAATAATATAAAAAAAAATGCTTTATTTCCTCACCACAACAATCATTACAATATTTTTAGTACAATTTAGACTTATAGTAGAATTCGATTATTGTGGGAGACTGTCTCCCAAAAACCAACTTCCAAAAAAAAAATACATCTATACTAAATATTATAAAGAGGAAAGATTTGTAACTTGTGATATGCTTGTAATGTACCTACCAGAATAATCGTTGCATTTGTTTAGTGAAATTCTATATTCATCAAAAATAATAAAATAATATAAAATTGTTTTGAAATACAAAAAGGGAGCGCGCGAAACTTTTTCAGGGATGCGGATTATGAGTTTTACAGTTTCAATGGCTGTTAAATGTCTTTTATGCAAAAAAACTAGAACTAGATTGATTAATTTAAAATTACCATTTTATTTCTCTAAATTGGAAACCAAACTACTAATGATGCATTTTAATTAATAAAAGACACAAAAATAAATAAATGGTTAGATCATAAATAGATTTTATATAATAAATTTTACAACGAAATACTTACTTCTATCACAGACAATGTAATAATACTAGTCTAATGCCACCTGTCTGAATGGTAATTAGGTAAATGTGCAGGTTTCTTGGGAGAGGCCTTTGTCCATCAGTGGACGTCTTTCGGCTGAAACGAACGAACAGGTTTAGCGCAACTGCGTGCAATGAATGCAACTTGAAGATTGAATAGCAAGTATTAGTGGTTCTTAAGAGATGGCGCTAGTAGTCGTTAATGGTTGAGGTCGGTTACCCAAGTAATGATAGAAAACGCGCTAACGCCCGTATTCACAAACGATGCTTGCTTAAAAGTGAAGCAGCAAATCGGACGCACAGCGTAGAATAGAGCTCTGTGATTGGTTTGTGTGTCACTCTGTGCGTCCACGCGCACTGTGAGAGCACATAGTAATGTTTGTGTAACGGGTATAAGTGTATTTTGAAGTTTTATATTATCTATGTTACCAATGTGAAATGGGCATGTACCTAAATTGAAAAAAAAATGTTGTACTTATTTATAAAGAATTTGGTTAGAATTCAGAAATTCCAATGATTTCGCTTCGCTTTAAAAATCATTTGTAAGGTCACCTGTTATGGATCCTCAAACTTTGATCATTTTAACTTTTTCTTAAGTTTTGAAAGTTCAGTTTTAGTTCCGTTTGCTTCTGGACGTGAAATACAAAACGCTGAAACGCTGCAAGCGTTTGCGTCTGTTAATAACACGATTGAAAATACCAGCTAACGCTGTTGGAGTAGCCTGGAGTGAGACAAAATAAAAAAAAACTTTATTTACTATATGTGATTGGTTTTGGGAATATTTAAAATAGTTTTCTTTTGTTCCAGGACAATCCATTTGCAACCGACCCGTTTGCTGAATCAAAGAAGTTATAAAAGTTGTGCAATCAGAGAAGAAAATGATAAAGTTTATAAATAGAAAACAAAAGTAATTCTTAATTTGTATTTCAACTATTTAATAAATAAATAAATTGGAAAAATCCATAAACATTTTTATTTCTTAATTTTTTTTTATAGGGACATCAATATTAAAACAATTAAATAACAGGGATATGTTTACAGGGATGTCTAATGATTTCATAGTAAAGTACTTAATATCATTGATAGAAGCCACATTTAAAAGTAAAAAGTTTCTTACATCTTTCATAATTTCTTAAAAAATAGAAGTCAACAACAATCTTAATATTCATATTTTGTGCCTCAGACTTCTATTTCCTTTTGTTTTCAGATAGAAAGGGTAAGAGCAACGAGTAAAATCACTTAAAGATTTTTTATTCTTAACCATAAGTACATATTGCCCTACAAAATTTAGGGGAGGGGAAACTTTCGTTTTGACAATTCATAAAAAGTACGCTAACGTTGGAACGGAATCCTTCATGCGTAAATCCTACTCTCACTTGGCTGTTGTCGACTCCATCAGGATTTCAGAGAATATCGAAAAGGTTAACCTTTATTGACAGGAATATCTACAAACTATAGGTCGTCGGTTAACCAAATTTCGGCGAATACAGAGATTGCTGTTCGTATCATCGCTAATTGGAAGTTCTCGGAATAGCTAAGAGAGGGCGCTGGTATCTCTTCCAACGCTGCTGACAAAATGCGAGGTAGCAAACAATACGTTACAAAATTATGAACATAGCCAGAGTAAATACAAATGAGTAGGTGTATGTGAGCGCGCCAATACAAACCGCGCTCGGTGCGTTTCTATGAAGATGACCTACTCATTTGTATTTACTATGACATACCATACCACGGTGTTTTATTTTGGCTTAGAAGCGGACATCCCTGTTTTATTAATTCAATCGTTAGATATTACTATTATGTATAAAATTGATGAAGGAACTAGTAGTTGTATTTGTTTAGTTTCGAAGAAATATTCGATTTTGTGATTTTATAAAAAAACAGTTTTAGAAGCATATTTTCTAAAAAAATTACATTAAGTCAGAATTTTGTAAATAAATTTACCTATCACTATAACGTCTACCTTTATGCAAAAATAAATGGTTATTGCTGCAGTAATTTAGGAATTATTTAATAATTTATGATTTTCAGAAAACATTTTTTTCTCCGTTGTCCTAGAAAATTGGCAGCTATATTTACTTTATATTGATGCATGGTATAATTATCTATAATACCTGAAAATATTACTTGCCTATCCCGTGGAAGTTCGAAGATATTTTAATTTCTATGAGTTTAGAAAATTTATATGTAAATAGGGTTGTCATCTGAATATTTTTTAGTTTTTTAAATGCCGTCCGTAACAATACGGTTTTAATGCCTTTGTTAGATAACTATTGAAATTCATTGCTTTTACCATTATTAATTTGTCTGGTCGAGTTTGATAATTATAGAGTTGGCCCTGTGGCGGCTTATTGGAAATCCTATCGTTTTCGAAACATCGATATATATGTTGCAGTCAAAACTCATAATCGATCAAAACCACTTTTGACTGCAAAGGACAATGACCGAAAGTGGTCCAAATGTCCACCACTAATGAGACCTATATTGGCTTATAGTCCATAAAATAGAGATTAACTTTCAGTATGGGACGAAAAAAAAATAAGCTGTCAGTAAAAAGTTATGACTGTTTGAAAAATCGTAGTAGTTTACGCGCTAATCTCAGGAACTACTGGTCCGATTTAAAAAAATATTTTTGTTATGGATAGCCCATTTATCAAGGATGGTTTTAGGATAAATAACATCCCCCTACAACCAATAGGGGCGGAGCAGTAAAGACAAATGTTGTAAAAATGGGAAATATTATTCAAACTATTTTCACGCGTACAAAGTCGTAGGCACAGCTAGTATAATATTTAATAAAATTCATCTATAACCCCGCGCCACATGCGACATGACATAACATGCGTAGATTAGTCCAAAATGTGCAATGGATAGAATGATATCAAGAAGATTTTTCGGATGAAAAGGTAAAAAACAGACTTTTCATTCAGTCATAACTTTTTACTGACAGCATATTTTTGATTGCGGTTTGGTTATAATGAATCAGTATTTAGTAGACTATTTTACTACATAGGTCTCGTTAGTGGTGGACATTTGGACCACACTCCATACATTTTTGGTCATTGTCCTTTCAGTTAATAGTGGTTTTGACCGATGGCCTTAGTCAATATTACTTTTGACAAATTTTTCTAGTCGTATCATCGAACTTCCACGGGATAGGCAAGTAATATATTCAGGTATTATAGATAATTATATCATGCATCAATATAAAGTAAATATAGCTGCCAATTTTCTAGGACAACGGAGAAAAAAATGTTTTCTGAAAATCATAAATTATTAAATAATTCCTAAATTACTGCAGCAATAACCATTTATTTCTGCATAAAGGTAGACGTTATAGTGATAAGTAAATTTATTTACAAAATTCTGCCTTAATGTAATTTTTTTAGAAAATATGCTTCTAAAACTGTTTTTTTTATAAAATCACAATATCGAATATTTCTTCGAAACTAAGCAAATACAACTACTAGTTCCTTCATCAATTTTATACATAATAGTAATATCTAACGATTGAATTAATAAAACAGGGATGTCCGCTTCTAAGGGAAAATAAAAGACTGTGCATACTTAGTCTAAGCCTAGGCGCAGACCATCGATTTTTCGTCAGCCGATAGTCGATAGTTTAGTCGGGCAGTTGATCAGGTATGGGCATGTATGGAAGTGCGCTCATTACACCTTCTTCATAAAATTTAAAATCGGGCGCAACTAAAAATCGGTGGTCTGCGCCTAGTCTAATAGTCCAATCAACGAAGCTTTTGCAACCCGAATAATTCCTCTGCCTATGAAACTTGGTACATGATGAAAATAGGTAAATCCGATTATAGGTAGGTAGGTACCTATACAATAATCCTACAACTTTTACTATGGGAAGTTTGGTTATTTTTACCAAAACATGATACCTACATTCATAAGGTTAACATTGACATTAAAAAATAATAAAAATTGCGCAGTGTAGGGTTCTGTAGTTGTCCGTCGCGTCGTTATCACAATATATTTCAGAAGCAAGCAATTACTTCATCTAAAGCACAATCTAAAGTCAATAAAAATAATTTATTCTAATGAATCTTTATTCGGTATGAAATTTTATAATCCTTTTGTTAAACGACTACTTATTAATTATTACTCTTAGGGCTGATTTTTCAATCGTCGGATAACTCTAACTGAAGAATAAGTTTGGCACATTGACAGTTTTAGTATGGGAAATACGTCGAAATGACAAGTTTATTCTTCAGTTAGAGGATATCTGACGATTGAAAAATCAGCCCTTAAACTAACTGATCTATCTTACTTAACCGCAATGTCGTGCTCCTGCAGTCTAGTCAGTGACATGATGATGAGGATCATGATGATGAGGATGATGATGATCATATTCACATTACCTTTTTAAACCAGATGAATGAATCTTTGTTAAACGAAATAAAATTCAATTTATTTTTAAATGATCTTCTCCCGCCCTAGATTGTTATTGTACGTGCCTTTTTAGTACGATTTTGGAGATAATATGGGAAAACCGTGATAAGAGGCATAATACATAAAAATATCACCAACAAAATAACTAGTGATACAAAATAATAATATGATGGAACGTATTGTAGATGGTATTTGATGCCTCCGACTGCATTTGTGACCACTAAGTAGTCTTGTTTCTATCTTTTCAGTTCATTTTAATATAATACCATTTTTCAGTTCTTACGCAGTCGGGCTTTTTATTTTATCAATAATATTTTTTAATATTATAACATCTTTTGATGATATTTAAGTAATATATTGCTTTCAAAAATAAATATTTTCACTAAAATCATAATTTAATAAAGATTGTTGTAGTTTTACAAAATATGCATTATTTATCGCATGAAAAATTATCTTTTGAATATTAAAAAGATCACAAAGACAATACTTATGATTTTAAAATCTCAATTTAATTATATTGCTATTTATGTTAAATAACAAAATCCTAATAATTCGAATCACATTTATCGCCAGGTAGGTTAGGTTAGAGAGGCAATTCAGTCATTTGTTTAAGATCTAGGAAAAGTGGTAACCTAATTCTAGGAAAAGTAAGAAAATCTAGTAAGTATTTATTTATTAGTAAGTAATTTTTTTTCAACGATTCAATGGATTTTGTAAAAAAACGGAATTCAGTTATGTGCTTTAATGAAATCGTGTCAAAGACAAGTTCCAAAAATGTAATCAACCTCCTACTGATCTTATTAATTTCATGGTATTGAAAGAACCATGGAATTTTTAATTCATATTGCCTAACGTGACGACGTTATGGGTTACCCAGGTGACCATTTAAGTAACGCAACACCAAACTTATTTATTGCAAAAATAAAACAAAGTTCACCGCCCTCCAAACAAAAGTGTGCTATCATAACAAATTAAAAATCGAGCGTACCGAAAAAATGTTATGGTAAACAGTGATTTAAGAAAAACGCTGCGGTGAGGGCGTCAACGTTACTATAGGCGGGTGGGTGGGCCCGGCCCGCTGGCCGCCCGACGCCAGTCGCGCGTCGGACGCCGCGGGCCGCGCTAGTGCGTCATGCGTGTCAGTGCAGTGTAGTGGGGCGGCGGCCCAAACGTTCGATTAAAGAAAAACACAAAAATTGATCCCCAGATGGGAGTTTACGAGGAGAGGGGGGCGATGCACTGGGTGAGATATTTTTTTTTTACAAAAAAAAAGTTTTGTGTTTGTTGCAAAAGTTTTGAAAGTATTGCCGTGTCTTGAACTTTACATCTACTCGAACTATATATTTTTCTTACAAAATAGTTACATTAAAGAAATTAATCGATGTTGGTAACGGCTTACAATAATTATGTAGTTTTTGTACACACATATAATATTATATTACCAGTGAAAACACAGTTCAAAATCGAGTTTCTAAATTAAATGACGCGAAAAGCTTAGGTAAGTAGTGAAAAAGTATATCAATATTATTTATAACCAAAGTAGATATTATTGTAAATTAAAATTTATAATAAACTGTTTCTCTTGATGCTTCCTTAACATTTAAATAAGTAGCATCATTTATTTGGGTATCATTTACTTATATGAGCTTTCAACTTTAAAGTTGCTATTAAGTACACTGCTTCACAACTTAGCTCTAGTCACTCCTTAATAAATAAATTGGAAACTTCTAATAAGTTTTGACAAACAAACTTAACAATATCAAATCCACTTTGTTTTTATTTATGGTTACAACCAGCTTGAAGTAAAACGCCTATAAGTGCACGTACCCACAGGCAAGAAAATGGGTTAGTATCAGATTATTAAGTAGCAAATTACGATACGATTTCAAAATATAAAAATAGTTTATTTACGGATTGAATACTTATTCATAAGTCTAAAATCAATTAGATTTTATTTTAAACTTTAGATACGTAGTTAATAAGTACTACATATTTATACATAGATATAAAAGTTTATAATAGACTTGCATTTAATTTTCATTATTATCTTGATAGCAAATAAATAGGTAGAGATTATCATAACGTTACTACAGCCAATATTCATCTTGCCTTTAATACTATTCTTAAATATTTTAATACGGCTTTTTAAGAATATAGTTATACTGTGTATTATTACTTTTAAAAAACAAATAAAAAAGTAAATGAGTTTTACAAAGTTAGTAAGATAGAGCAAAATTCGTTGATATCTTTTGGTTCGAGGCGGCCCGTAGCCGTAGGCCTATCGTAGTCAGACACTGAAGAAACGCGTTACGGCGATGCGTTTTCAAACATTATTTATATATTTTACTGAAAATGTTAATAAAAAATATGAGATTTCATAAATATCCCAGTTTAATATTAGAGAGACGTATCGTTAGTATAGTAACGTATTCATGAAGTATCAAATGTTATAAAGGTTAATTTATTTTATTCAAATAATAATATTAAAATTTATTTAACAATTATTTTAATAAAATTATTTTTTCAAGGCAGTCGTTGTTTTGTTTATTAATTTTATTATCATTAATTGTATGCTGCAAAAAGACTTTGTGATGTTGAAAAAAATAACGCTAGACTGTAAAGCTAGTCAATCATGTAATGATGTCCCATACAGTATTTTTTAGTATATTGATCAAAATTGAAAATAATGTGTTTCGTAGTCCAGGGAAGGTTTAAACGGTGAGAAAATGGTTTGTGTGATGCGGTATGCCGCATACCGCATCACACAAACCATTTTCTACCACCAACCATTTCATACCGTATGCGGTATAAAATTTGCTGGGTTTATTAGTTAGACAATAAGTTTGCGGCAAATTGCTCTGGTTCAATATTGAACGCGCGCAGATCAATGGCTGTTCTTAGTACTTAGTGGTTACAGTACTCGGAAAGCGACCTCGTCTTAAATAACGTTGGAAGATTAGTTCTTCAAAGAGAAAATGGAAATATGTTAAAATGTTCTTACAGAAAATGTGTTATTATGTAGCAAAGTTATTACGGTACGGTGTTTTTAATTAAAATCGTCTATTTTTGGCTCTTTTCTTTCGAATTTATTCTGTAGCTTATGACGCCTACGTTATTGGACAATTTTATTTAGAAGTAGAAAAGTAGTAAAGATATTTTTAATTAATCATTATTATAAAGGTAATTGAGACATCGCAATATTTTAACAGCACTAACGGACACCAATTTTGTTTTTTAGATCTCTGGGCTGATAATTAGTAATAATTATTTGTGAATATGGATTTGTTGAAACTTGGAATATTTGTATGTACCTAAATAATATGTTTCTTATGAGTATGTACCTAAGTAAGAGTCTCTTAGTTCCTGAGAATCTTGAGCTGTACTTACTTCGTATAAAATTACGGAGTATGTTCCTAGAATTTTATGAACTCTTGTGACTTATAGATTTCCAACTTTTATTTAACTTTTTCCCTAGTCTGCGAGCCTAACGGTTAGCTATAACTTGGTTGGTTAAGGACTAGGTTTCGTGAAATAACTAAGTTTTACCCGCGGCTTTTCTTAGTCACAATATACTACGTGTTACATTTTTTCGGCAACAGTGTTACTATGTTTCTTCCTAGAATTAGGAACGTAATTTCATCAGTAAAAGATAGTTCATACTAAAATATTTTAGACAATTTATTTTAACGTGGATATTTTTCTGAATGATTGATTAATAACGGCTCAATGACGGTTTCAATTTTATATCCATCTGAGTATATTCTGTAATATACAAACATTTATCTTTCAAATAATGGAATCATTTTGTAAAAAAAAAATCCCCGACTCCGTTGATTAATTTCCTTAGCTGTAATCCTTAAAAATTGGCTCTCTTTTATAAATATTAGTCTTCGATTTAATATAGGTAAGTAGGTACAGAGAGGTACTGCGCAGACACATTAATAAAGTGATTAATTTCTGATTTACATGATCTTTAAAAAGCTAATTGTATAAAATAACTGTTTTCACTGCATATTTAAATAAACTGATCGATTTATTAATGATCTCATTAGGAACTAATTTAAAATAATGAATAAAAATAAACAAACTTTTTACACTAAAGTATCTTCGTTCAATGCTATATTTATTTCAATTCTAAACAGCGCCTATTACGTTTAATACAGTTTACGTTAAACTGAAGCGTTGAGAGGCTAGCAAAGGTCTATTTAATATTGTGAATGAAGGTTAATCTCGGTAACTGGGAAATTCTATTCCAACACTAACTTTCCTCGGGCAAATGTAAACTAAATTCACGCAACAATTTAGCTAAACAATAACCTGAAATTGCACGGCAACGATGCAACGGTGAGTTTATGTTTTAATACTGAATGGGTAAAGTTGGTTCTGCCGTTCCCTTCTATTCTCGGTTCAGAATGTTTGGGATTGCTTTTATGTATAAGGTCTATGTTTTAAACATGGTTTGTATAAGACTCTTATGTCCGTTTTCACCATCAAACCCCAATTTTTAAGTGACCCTTCAAAAACCAAATTCCTGATTTGTGTTACCATAGGGGTCACTTAAAATTAGGGATTGTTGGTGAAAACGGGAATTACTGTAACTTTAGTATCATTAAAGTAAAATCCACAACTACGTAGCTTAGATTTTAAAAAGAAAGCAGATGAAACACATTACAATGGACATCGTACGTTTTTTTATTTTTCACATGTCAGTAGCCTGGTGGCTTTATCAAATCATAATTTCTCAACTTGTAAAATCGATGAATATCTCTATTGGCGCTGAAGTTTTCTATTATAGGGTATGTATAGTACAGCGCCGGGTATACATTTTGTCATTATTTTATACTAAACATTTTATTTAATAATTAGATTTATAGTATACTAGCTTTCCGCCCGCGGTTTCGCCCGCGTCGAATTTTGTCTGTCACAGAAAAACTTTATCGCGCCCGTCCCGGTTTCAAAAACCGGGATAAAAACTATCCTATATCCTTTCCCGGGACTCAAGCTATCTCTATGCCTTTAATCAAAGTCGGTGGTTTAGGCGTAAAAGCAAGACAGACAGACAGAGTTACTTTCGCATTTATAATATTAGTATAGAAGTATAGATTATTATATCAAAACCAATGTTTGCCTGGTGGGCACTGCTTAGGTAAGTGCCTGCAAAGCACGCCCATGTACACCGTAATAGTCGTCAAGAACCTATTACCCAAGTTTGAATTGTTGCGTTTCAATTTAGTTTCACAGACGACAAGTTCACAACTTTCAGTGCAATACCAATTCGATAATAATTAAAGCTTATTCGAGAACTTTCTATAAAGCTCCGTGGAAGCGTGACGGAGTTCCGACCACTATTTGAAACTATTGGCAAATTAAATTAAAACTTTATTGTAATATCTAGTGTTAGCTTTAGTGTAGTAATAAATATATAGAAACCTTAAAAGTTAGATTGATTAAGTATGCGTAATATAGGTACATACAATAATCGTATCTAAATCCTTACAAAAGAAAAGAGGCCAAGATCGAGACGAGCCAAAACTTGCATACTGCAACGTAGAAGCTAAAATTACTTTTTCATTCTATACCATAACGCAAACGCCCAACCCATTGATGCTTTAATTCCCCCAAACAGTGTCTCGATGGCGCCCTATACAACGGCGCGGCGGACTGAAACTTCGCATCCGCTAGATGGCGCTGTGCTGATTTAACTCGCGATATCATTTGATTTTTTCCAATATTATTTAAACTCTGCTCTTGTTATCGTCTTCACATCATAAAAATGCAATGCAGGGTATGTGGTGTCACTTACTCTAAAAACTAATTTTTGGAGGTTAGCACGAGTATTAAATACTCGACCTAAGCTAGCCTAAGAATATTATATCGTGAAGGGCTTTATTGAGTAAACTGTCCCTTTCCTAAAACCGGGATAAAACCATACTTTTCTCCTCTGGTTCTCAAAGAGTTATCTACATAATATGGATGATATAGACTCTACAGTAGACAACTTTAAGTATAATATAATAAGTCGGTTTAGTAGTTCGCAAGGAAAGGTTACAGGCACAGAGATCCATACACTTAGACAACCACATACGCGGAAGTTTATTTTTGATGTTTTTTGATATAATCGGATTTAGCATTAATATTTAAGTAGGTCACACGTAGTGGCGAAGCTTATGTGGCGTTATTAAAGGAAACTTATATAATGTGTTAAATTCTTTCATGTTAATAATTCGCTTAAGAAATTAATTCTTACAGACTAATAAATTACACTAAAAAGCATTTATTTAAAGAAAGTAATAGTAAGTTCAGGTAAATGTGTTCATTTTTATACCATTGTGGTTAATGTAGAGTTTTTTTTATAAATTTTACGGATATAAAATTTGCTCTTTATTTATAACGGACAGACTGCTCTATTTATAGTCTATTTAAATGAATTAAATGTAGTTTAATATTCTACATTTACGACCGTCAGTATTTATAGAATAGCAAAGTTTATGTTCGCAGAGCAGTGCACATTATAATTACCTAGTATTGTGCAGTTTATATTTTTAATCTATTTTTAATGATTAATTAATCATATCCTGGACTGAAATTTATTAGGCAACCCTTAAGCAATATAATTATTGACATGTTAAATTGAATATAAAATATGTTTCATAAAATAAGCATTTCGGTGAAGGTCGTTGTATAGCGGGATCTTATACTATTAGTAACCTTTAAGAAAAGATATGCACCATGTACATGGGATGGGATGTTTCCTGGGTCAAAAAGCAAGAGTTTTAATTAGTCTGTCAGTTAATTTATCAAAAAATACTCTACACGTATTTATCACTTTTTCAAACTAATGAAAATTTAAAGAGATAAAGCGCGCCAAAGTTCATAAGAAGAGGCCCGTGACGTCAATGCTTGCATAAAAGTGCCGCACGTTGTGACGTCGTGCGGAACTTCAACGCACCATAACTATGTAATTATTTGTAAGATTGAAAAATAAAAATATATGTGTCCAATATTTTTTGATATTAAACATGACGGTCTAAAAAATTTTTTTAGGAAACTAGCCTATTATTGACATTTTTATTTATTTTATTTTATTTTATTTTTCTTTATTAGGAAAACATACAGCTTATATTATGATACATGTAGAATAAAAATAATAAGTCTTACACAAGCCTATGAGTTTTCACTGGTAATTTAAAATTGAAAAGACAGATTCACAATACTTAATTATCTAACTTAAACATTTAAAACCATGGGAAAATTTTATTTGTAAGGTGTATTAATACACATTTTATGCCTTTATTAGGCCACGGAACCGCATAGGCTTCTCGTGAAATATGTCAACGTGACCATAATCACTGTCATACTTTTTGCAGGCTCTAATGACAAAACAGTTATTTCTATAATTAGTCCTACATAGTGGCGTCATAAAAGTTTTTCCGTGTCTTGCGTTAGGTCTAGAACACCTGAAAGACAACTTACTCAATAAATAGGGCGAGTCAACAATACTATTTATGATTTTATATAAAAGAAATTGATCTCTAAATTCGCGTCTAATGGCCTTGGGCTCAATTTTATCCACGGCTTCGGAATCCTTAAAACGATACCTCAAACGCCTTACAAACTTGTCCTGGATACTCTGCAAGATATTTACGTACTTTGAGTACATAGGGTTCCACACAGTAGAGGCGTATTCCAATTGCGACCGGACGTATGCATTATAGAGAAGTTTTAAGGTGCCAATATTTTTAAAATCAGTGCTTTGTCTAAAGATAAAACCCAACAATTTATATGCCTTAGCAATTATCTTATTGATATGTTGCTCGAAATATAGTCCGCTATCCAAGACAACCCCCAGATCTCGCACCTCATTTACCCTTTTTAATTTTTTTGCATCAAGTTTATAATCATATTGAATTATTTTTTTCTTTCTACTAAAGGTTATGACATTACACTTATCGACATTTAGGTACAATTTATTGAGAGAACAATATTCACATAAAGTGTTTAAATCTCTTTGCAATTTTTGGCAGTCACTTTCTGACTTTATAACTGAGAATATTTTCGTATCATCTGCATATAGTAATATTTTAGAATTTTGAAAACAATTTGTAACATCATTAACGAATATATTAAAAAGCAAAGGGCCAAGATGCGAGCCCTGTGGGACTCCTGAAGGGATGGGAATAAAGCTGGAAGTGAAACCCTTAATCGTCACAGCCTGTGTTCGGTTTCTAAGGTACGATGTAAGCCATCTGAGCAGATCACCATGCACACCGATTGCCTCAAGTTTGGATATAAGGATAGAATGCGATATTTTATCGAATGCTTTTGAGTAATCAGTGTACACAGCGTCCACCTGGAAGCCCCCATCCATAGCCTCCAATACTGTATCAAGAAACTCACAGAGATTAGTTTCTGTGGACCGCTTAGCGACGAAACCATGTTGATGGACAGTCAACAAAGGGCTCACTGCAGGATACAACGAGTCGTATACAATCTTCTCAAAGATTTTTGGCAAAACAGATAACTTAGAGATTCCACGATAGTTACGAGCATTATGTCTATCCCCACTCTTGTGTATCGGAACAACAAACGATTGCTTCCAGGTAAGAGGCATGATGCCACAGGACATAGACAAGATAAAGATAGATGCAACTGGGAGTGCCAACTGTTTACTACATGCCTTCAAAAATATAGGATGTATACCATCAGGACCACTGCCTTTCGTCGTGTTAATCCTTGAGAGATACTTCTCAACGATATCCGGCGTGATGCGTACACTACCAATGAGGGCAGCGGACAAAGAATTAGACTTTATTGACGGACTCGGGGATGATATTATAGTATCATTATCATCTTCAAAAACTGATTGGAAGAAAGCGTTAAACATATTCGAGATGGTTTGACCGTCGTTACCAACTTCGTTTTCAAGCTTGATAGTGTCAGGTATACCGGAAATACTTTTTTTAGATTTTATAAAAGACCAAAAGTGTTTTGAGCACCGATTTATGTTTGACTCGGACCTCGTTAAAAAGATTTTATAACATGAGATTTCTAGTTTTTTTACTGAGCGTCTTAAATCTGAAAAAGTTTCATAATCTAAAAGTCTACCATATGTTTTCCATTTTTTATGAACTTTGTTCTTTTTCTTTATGAGTTTGATTAATTTAAATGAGAACCAGACAGGATATTCCTTATTGTTATTCATGATCTTCAAAGGTACATATTTATCGATAATGTCATTTACTACTGAGTAAAAACTATTCAATGCGCTCTCGACATCCGAACTAGATAGATGCTGGTCCCAGTCAATGTCATCCAGCTCGGCCCTGATAAGCTCATAGTTAGCAGCGTGGAAACGGCGCGCTGTGCGTGGAGCCTGCTGGAGGCTAGCATCGTCAGATAACACCTTCGCAGCTATGGACAAAGACGGGTGATGACTGTCCTCAGGCTCCGACAAAGGCTCAGCCCGAGTCACACAACTGCTAAAACTGGAGAGGATCAGATCGAGAAGTCTATCATTTTGATTTCGTATCCCGTTGTACTGACCAAAGCCGGTAAAAGATAGGAAAGCAAATAACTGGGAAGTCAACACGTCTCTAGAGGGATCTGACAAAGTTATACTATTAATTATATTACAGTCGCTTAGCCAAGTTGCGTTTCTTATATTGAAATCGCCAACAATCAGGTACTCATCACCAGGTCGATCTATACTTAAGTCTGACACTGACTCAAGAAACGTATGTTGTGAAGTTATTTCGACGGTCCCTACGTATAGTTCAGTATCTACCAGTTCCGTGATTTGCCGTTTTTGTTTGCAAAACCTTCAGAGCACCCAACAGTTTCGGTTAAGTTAAAAAAACATACAGTTTTTATTCAAATTGAACCTTAAAACGTCAAAAAACAAATCCCGCAACTACAAAATTAGAACGATTTCCGCAGTAAAATTGCATTAGTGGGAGTTAAGAAATTTTACGTTGGACCACACGCCTTAATCCGCGCGCCCAGCCCCGCAACTGCCACTTTCATCCGCGCAGATCGAGTAAATTGATACGTAATTAATGAAGGAAATAGGTATTATTATGATTTCTGACCTAACTTATTTCAGTCAACATTAAACCAACGGTAAATTAATCAGTTAACTGTATGCATAACGTAGTTGCGTTGTTTTACTCGGGAAAATTGAAGTTACT
This sequence comes from Ostrinia nubilalis, assembly GCF_963855985.1. NCBI lineage: Eukaryota > Metazoa > Arthropoda > Insecta > Lepidoptera > Crambidae > Ostrinia > Ostrinia nubilalis. The sequence continues at coordinate 23,092,240 of NC_087119.1, read as the reverse complement.
ATTTTAAGTAGGTGGCACTTACTTATTTTTACGTCGGAAAATTCAAGAATCTTCTAGCCGTAACTGCCACTATAAATGTTTTACTTTGGAAAAGTTTGTTTTTTGTCTATAAGTTAGTGCCAGTAACGGTGTTTTACGCTGAGAAATTGTATTTTGGCAATATTTGGTGGACACAAAAGTGAAGACAAAACAATATAAAATATGATATACAACACGACTGAAGTATCTAGGGTCGTTTATTAAACTCAACGCAACCAAGTTCTTCTCCTATGCTACTTTATAATACATGATATAAGTAAAAAATCGTAAAATTTATTTTATTTATTTATTAAGCATATTAAGGCATTCAGAAATAAAGATATGCAGGTAACACTTACAAACAAAAGTTTAAATTAACTTCATTTAGAATCTACTATTACATGATAATGCTTACATGATATTGCAAGCATAAATACCCGTCAGAAGGATGAGGTATACCCACTAAAAATACCCTGGTGCCCCGTCACTCTCTATAAGTGCTAACTTTGAGAATCCGGACAAAGATCTCCCACCTACACGGCCACAGTTGGGACGAGAGCAACTGGAAGTACACAGCTTTTCCGTACACACACTCACCGTCAGCAGACGGTGGTGGTGGCCTATCTATGCAATGCCTTCCGTGCGGCCTCACGCCCCTGTTACGCTGGCCATTACCGAGGAAGGAAGATAGGAGGCAATCATAGTGTCACCTTCCCTGGAGCGAATTAAAATGCACCCGCACTTGGTTCGTAGTCGCGCTATCGTACTGCAGCTTCTTGTGGCACCTTGTCTTCTCAGATAGATGTGATTCATTACCACCCAACTTTTGTTACCGTCCACATAGCTTTGACTATGCTATCCCGCAAGAATATGGTGTGTCGTATGCTCCTAGCCACCGCAATACAGGTAGGGCTCGAAGGATCCGTGCCCAGTCATGGTGCGATCGCTAGAGCAACCTTAAACTTCAGCACGAGTGCGAATAAGGTTCGGCGACCCAACTTAGCCACGGCCCACGGCGAGGTGGTTTATCAACTATTAGACTACAGCACAGTCTAGCGAGTCTCACGTCAAACGGCCTCTCTGTCCTCCTATGGCGGAGCTTTCACCTCGTTCTTCACGCTGCGTTAAAGACGACGATGTAGCCCTGTAGACTTTCTGGGCCTGTTAAGGTCTTAGAAGATGGGCAGCGTTACCCTTTCCTATGAGGGTGATGCCTTAGATGGGACAGAATCATGCTTTTGAGGGTACCAGTATAGATAGCGTATCTCCATAGCCTTCCGACATGAGAGTTTTCGGACCTCCAAATTAGGGAAGCAGCCATGAAAAAGCAAGCTGTCTTCCATTCGCACGGCGACGGATTGGAAAAAGTGCGAGCTGCCACTCGTTATATACATAAGGTCACCGTATTTGCGCTCACTACTTGGCGCCACTGGTGATTAACAGGATAACTCTTAGATATTTTATCTGGGCCTTAGTTTTGACAGTGGTGTGGGCGTCATGTGAAGGTGTCAGGGATGCCTTTAAATATATGTGGTCCCTGGCCTAGGGCGACCATAATGCTGTCTGTGGCGCCCAGGCAAGCCGCCTCGCTGTGAAAGTTATTTATTTATTTATGAGGATATTCTTGTAATGATGAAACTATCTGCATGACAGATACCTTGAAATATCTATGCCTTGAAAAGGGTTCCATTTAGTACCCAGTTGTATTCAATGTTCCACAAGATCGAACTCAAAAAAGAGCCATGTGGATCTTCGTACTCGATGCCATGCTGTCAAACTTGGCCGGCACTATTGACAAAGAAAATTTACCGGTTCTACAAGTATTCTTCAGTCAAAAGACCCCTTAGATAAGGAAGAATCTTAAGGTATTGAGTGCCTCCAAAATGCAACTATCTGGGAAACGAGGCGGGACGCTGTTATGCCTAGTTGAGCAGGACTATGGGCCTAGAGTGAGAGTGTAAGATGTGGTGTCAAAGTAAGACTGATGTCAAGATGTCAGACAACTACGCCGTATCAACCGCTGATGGGATTTATTGAAAGACGTGTATTAGCTGCCGAATGCTTTATTGCACTGATTATAAAAATGTTAGAACTACCAAATTCCCAAATGTAGGTCAGGCGTAGCTGGCCAAAGTGCATGAATAAAATGCAAGTTAACAATAAATTAATTAGTAATAAAAATGTGCGAGTTGACTCGTACAGAGAGTTACTGTCAATAGTAGCTGAACTTTGTTCCCGTGTACAACTACTTATGTGGCAGTTAATAATTTTAACAAATATATTACTCCGACGTAAAAGTTAGTAAGTACCACTTATGTAATTTGTAATTAGAAACTCTCCGTTGTATAAGTGAGTAAATGACAAATAATACACTTATTGTGATTATTTTTTGATAATTCTTCATGTTTTATAAAATATACCTCATATAAAACTATCATACCAAATTTCATCAATGTATGATAAATAGAACGCGAGCTACACATGTTTAAACCTTCAAACCGCTCTCCTGTAAAATTGACCGTTTTCAGATACGTTTTTATACGTAGGGACCGTCGATTTGGTCTTTAGTCTCCGGAAAGTAGCAACAATATAAATGTAGACGCTTGGGATCGGGGCATGTTAAATTGAATATGAAATATGTTTCATCAAATAAGTATCTCGGTGAAGGTCGTTGTATAGCGGGATCTTAGACTATAAGCCTTTGTTTGTCACCTGTCATCCGCTTTGCAATGGAGGGAAGTCGAACCTTAACTTCGAACTCCTATGTTCTTCTGATTAATTTCGTTGCGGGTCCAATGACAGTTTGACTTTCCCCCGGGACAAACTTGACCTTGGTTGGGTTTTTATTGGCGGTCAAGCTGTAGATCCTGGCTACACAGGAGTTGCAGTGGTGGGAAAGAGAGGTGGGAATGGTCCTGTCGTAATTCATTTTATTTGTAACGATTATTATTATTAGTTGACTTCAGTGTGATTGAACCGGGACTCGAGTCCGTGATTTTTAACATATTTTATCATATCCATCCAGTGGACAAGTTTTTAACTTTTATTTATTTTATTAATATTTAGTTTTACTCATATTAAGGCACTTCCTAATTATTTAGATAATTGGTGAGAAATCGCAGCTTACGGTCTGCGATGAAAATTCATTTGAAATCATTCAAATTAATGTTTTAATTTTTTATGTATTTCCAAAAAAAGGAGGCGAAATATTCAAAAAGATATGTTCGCGAAACTATTTCACGCTTTTAAAACAAATCCAACTATTGATTCACTAAATGAATTTTATTTGATTTGATTAAACTTGAATTCAAACACCACTCGTGGAGTGCTAGTGTAATTACAAGTTTTATCTGTGGGCTATCAAATTTTATGTGATGATTTTTACAACTCTTTTGCTGTACTGTTTAAACCTTTGCATACTTAAAGCAAATTGGATTATACTTGTAATGCTACATTAGTACATACCTAGTTCAGACAGTCGCATAGCCTAGTGGTTCGTTGTTAGGGGTTGCTGGTTCGATTCTCGCACAGTAACATTTGCATGGGCGTACCCAGTTGCTGGTCTTGGGGCAAGTCCAACTTTTGGTCTAGGAGGGGGGGAGTCAGATATAGGTTAGATAGTTTATGGCAGCAGCTCCCCCCTGCCCCCCTTCTGGGTACGCCCGTGAACATTTGTATGAACATAATATTTAAGTAAGTTTATATCGGTTGCCTAGTACCCATACGAGATTCTACTTGGCACTGGATGACGCAGTGTAAAACATCCTGGCTAATCATAATGTTTAGATGATGGAGTAGTATTCTAGTATGTTTTAAACAGGCTGTTTATTTATTAGTTATTTTAATCTTCTGAATAGCTAAATAATAAGTTATCGACACGATTAGCTTCTGCGAACGGCAAATTGTAACGCTGCGGAAACCGATAACCCCGACGGTAGTGGTGACCCTGCTATCGGTACCTATGGTGTTAGGGCACCGCTGGTGTGCAATAAAAGAACCAGAAAATACTCCGACCTGGTATGTTTCTGACTGTAGAATATTAACTACTTTAGGTACTGCCTAGGGTCAGTGACTGACTTACTCATCACGAAATCTCAGAAACTACAAGTGCTAGGAGCCTCAAGTTTTGCGTGGGGGTTCCTTTTAGATCGTAGGTGCTCACTAGGAAAGGATTTTGCAAAATTCAACCTCTGAGGGGGTAAAACGGGATCCACGCGTAGGATGTCGCGGGCGGCTACTTAGTGCTTTTTAACTCCTTAAATCCTTATCTTATCAGCATTTAGGTAATACTTGCCTAATTAATTTGTTAATAACGTAAAAGCACTTCAACACTTGTCTTGCATCTGCACCTTTACGAACTCCCTGTAAGTATACCTACAGTATACAGACAAGCTCACCAACGTCGTCCAGTTAGTTTGGCCGAATGATCTGACAATTGATTAGAAAGAAAGAAAGAAAAATGGTGCCTATAACAAAATATAAATAATTTACAGAATTTATTAAATCAAAATGGCTGAACATGATACACGCATGCAGGTATTCTGTAGGAACCATCTTGAAAGAGCGTCACCAGCTGTAAGCTAATATTATAATGGCCTATTATTTTCATGAACAATTTTTTTTTTAATCTTTATTGTTTATATGGGGTTTTGTCAAAGTGACTATGTCACCCCCGTAATCACCTTCTTAGAATCTATTACAATAATTATGATTATGTGCATAATTCAACTATTTCTTCCACATAGGGAAGTTAACAATTTGCATAATTTTCGGGCTTCCTCGCTTAAAGGTACAGCTAGGATACTGTTGTAGAAACCAATATCAAGCGTGGTTCTACCGAAATATTGTTGACGAAGAGACTCGTTCCGGACACACTCCGCTAAGACATGCTGAACGTCCTCGACTACATCACATTCAGAACAGTTTGGCGAGTCTTTTTTCTTCATTAAATGGGCAAATTTGCCTAACGGTATGTGTCCAGAACGTAATCGTAACAAAGCCACTATTTCCTGCCTACTCCTGTCATGAACTATCATTTGTCAGCATTTTTGTAGAGACTACAAAGCAGGTAGGTTATTAGTAATTGTTGGCAAATTAATATCCCGTTAAATCCGGTTAATTTTAAGCAAATGCTTATGTGATGCTTAAATAATGTTTAAGTAGGTATCTAATGCGCAAGTAATGCTATGGGTTCACCATAAACATAATGGCTTAGGTAACGGACTGACGATTCGAGTAATCGCTTGTATTCCCATCGACTGCTGGACTGTTAAGTACCTAATGCATTAACTGCATTGCATTATGAAGAAATAAATAATCGAATTTCACCTTAAAGTTAACTTGAATTAAAACTAAAGTGCTTAATTTTGCTTTATGAATCAGGGCTAATTTTTAAACTGTTTATTAGAATAGAATAGAATAGAATAGAATAGAATAATCTTTATTGCCAAAACTTAGTACAATTTGTGCTGGTCACAATGCAAAAAAATAGTTACAACAGTGTTACCCATATCGGGCATGCAATAGTTAAAATACAGTAATAAAGTTAGAATTTAATTATTTTTGGTACAAAATATTCATTTAGACTATAAAAAAAATTAATTGCTTCAATGCTTTAATATGTGAAGGTAGATGGTTAAATATTTTAGTACCTGTATAGAGCACACTTTTAAAGAAAATATAACTATTAACTGAAGGAATACAAATATCATTTATATATTTACTACGTAAGTTAGAACGAATGGAAGATTTACATTGAAACCACTCGGTATTCTGTTTTATGAAAACTGTAATTTCTAGAATATTCGTCAGCGTTAAGTATCCTTTATCCTTAAATACACTTCTAAGTGTTTCATCAGAATACATGTTATAAACAATACGCAAGCATCTCTTTTGTAGGATAAATGTCGACTGAATATTAGTCGAGTTTCCCCAAAAAATAAGCTGCTCTAGTAACATTAATGAAAGTAGTTTCAGCTAGGATCGATAACACTGCACAACAGCATTTCTGATGATTGGGTTATGTTACATGATATTAGTCCAATTTTTAATGACGATTTCAAATCTGTGATTGAAATATCTGTATCAGCTCTGGTTAAAAAAATATGATATCTTTTTGTAAAAAAACACTCTTTTTTTAGAGATGATCCTATTTTATGAAGTTGTTAAGTTGAAAAAACTTTCTTTTATTTGATTTCCTTGCTGATGCTGAAGGCAGACAGCTCTTCTGAATGATTCAACAGCAGTCAGCCATCATGTGTGCATTCCAGTGGCCCTGATAGCGTCCCTCTATCGTACGAAGGCCCTGGTGGATTTGCTCGCCATGTTCTTCACTTAGATCCTTAAGAGTTGTGATAAAATTGTTCAGGTGATTGCGAAGAGAGTGTAATTCGATGTTTATATTACATCCAACCAAAAAAACATGTTTGTAAGTGACTCATACGTAGTTCGATGTGTAAGAATAGTAAGATTTTTTCGGATTTTCCAAAAAAAAAAAAATTAAAATGCCAAAATAACTCATTCCATGTCTTTTCGGAAGACTTGAAAATCCTAAATCTCTAAAACGATCGTTTTAACCATCTTGGCTACATGGTTTTGAAAATTTCGGGTCACATTCAAAGTCTCTACCACACTGACAGTTTTCGTCTCAAAATCCTCATGTGAAGTATCAACATGAGGTTCAGGTGACTTCTTAGGGTTGAAAAGACGTCTACATGCCAAACGTATGCAAGGAATTACCATTTAGTTCAATATTTTTTGGTTAATACCATTTTTGTTCAAAAATAAAAATAACAGTCGTCGCGATGGTTCAAGGGTTCCTTTCAGATCATAGCGGTTTCGTACCTAAATCTACACATATTCTTATTTGTTTATAAACGTAAAAACTCAACGCATCTTTTCCACGCCTTTTGCGGAATTCAAGGCTTATCTTTCATTTCCACTGGGTCCCCAAACTAATTTTTTTAAGCCAATTTTACGAACTTTGTCACATTTAAATGGATTATTTAAACATATTCTCTCCGCAAATGAAACAAAATTGATTTAGATAATTCACACAAACACTTCTTAATGCTACCATATTAAATTATACAAAGAAAACATAGTAATTTTTGAACTGTCGGCGAATTAAGACTGAAATTTAGCAATTTTTGAGTGAAAGCTATAACACGTAAACAAGAGCTGCTACGAAAAAATGGACGGCAGATTCAGAATCAACGACGTCAAATTAGTAAACATCATGTAATGAAAGTCAATCATCAGCCAAAAGTTGCAATTTTGTTGTGCAGTGTAATATATCGATAGGATATTATACCGTAGTACTTATTATTATTCTGTGATTATACCTAATGTACTATTAAACCTGTTAAGAGTCTGCCAGTGCCTGTTAATACTCACGTGTCCTGTTATAATGAAGATAATGAATAAATATAATTCAATATTTACAATTACCTAAAGGTGAGTATAGACTAGAGTCTAGTCTAGTCACTAGACCATTTACTTGTAACAGAACGACGAGCCGCTCTATGAAATGTCTAGTGTTTCACCCTGTCACGAACCAAACGTCGTACATTTTACCTGTATTGTACTATTCGCAAGAACGTTACATTACATAGAAATGCTCTAGTCTATACTCACCTTAAGAGTAGGCGCACACCGTTGATTTTTCGTCGGCCGATAGTTTAGTCGGGCAGTTGATCAGTATGGGCATGTATGGGAGTGCGCACACTACGCCGATTCAATTTGGCCGATTCTTCATACAATTTAAAATCGGGCACAACTATCGGCCAACTAAAAATCAACGGTGTGCGCCTACTCTAAAGCATTTGCTATTGTAATCTACTTTTAATATTGCAATTTTCAGTACAGTATTGAATAGTAAAATATTCTAAATGTATCCACTAGCGATTGTAAAAATCCGTAATGCGTAAGGATTCAAAAGGGTTTCCTAGAGACAGTACCTACCATTATAATTAACGCCCGTATTCACAAACGATGCTTGCTTGTGAAACAGCAAATCGAACGCACAGCGTTTGAGCTCTGTGATTGGTTCGTGTGTGACCCTGTGCATCCGCGCGCACTGTGAGACTTCATAGTAATGTTTGTGAATACGGGCGTAAGAATAGTCTGCGCGAAAATTTTGCTAATTAAAAAGTAATTCTCTAAAAGTACGAGTATAAAAAGAAAACAGATGGCGTTAGTATACACTCTTTTTATTTATCCGTTCAATGACCTCTTGTTGTGACGGCCACAGTCTCTTGCCTAGTAGACTAAGAGCTAGTGAACGCCAGACTTACGTCATTTTATAAAAGCTGAAAGTTTGTCAGCGTATGCTCCCAATATAGGATATAATGTTGGTGAATTATGAAGTTTGGGCCGTGGTGGCTTTGGGCTTGCCAGGCAGTTATTTTAGGGTAGCTCCCAAAGCCACAACGACCCAAACTTCATAATTCACCAACATTATATCCTATATTGGGAGCATACGCTGACAAACTTTCAGCTTTTATAAAATGACGTAGGTCTGGCGTTCACCAGCGCAGTCTATAGATTTAGAAGATTTAAAAGGTTGCAGTGAACTTTGTAATCCAGACTTTAACACCTCCGCATTTAAGCGGCGAGATTTCGACTTAATTCTTCATCTAGTGGTGTTGGATTACACTGCAAGATGGGAAACAAAATCTTTTGGAGTAATTTTGTATTTTTGGTAGGACATTTCAGTGTTTTTTTTAATCCAGAACAAGGCACCTGGTGTTATGTGACATGCAATCTAGGTACATACCATTTAATCTAGCCTTTTTGTATCTTTTGAACCGTTACAAACTTAGTTCATATTTTCACAAAATAATTAGATAAATTGTATTGCCTCTATGACAACAAAATAATAAAAATGAAACTTAATATTTAATTGAACGTGTACATTTAAATAAAATAGAGGTTTATTTTATTAAATGGTACGGAACCCTTCGATACGAGCCCGTCTCGGGATTGACACTCTAGGTAGTGATATTATTACCCTAATTAGATCCGTCAGACCTGATGTGTGCTCGGGTGAGCCATGGCATCTGGTGACCAGCCCTCAACCATAAAATACTGACCCTAAAACTTCGGAATAGTTAATACCTTGGTGAAAAAAATGGTATTACAAAAAAGGCAACTTATTAACTTACATGATTTTAAAACACTGACACTAAATTACTTTTCCATTTTTTTGATCTGATGTTTTGAAAAACAGTTTTGACTTTTTAAATTAATATTGTGTTCCGTTTTCATTTTTAATTCAGTGGCTATATTTTATGTCTTACTAAAGAATAAAAATAATTAAATCTTTTGTACCGCTCGCTAAAATTACTTTTAAAACTCAACTGAGATATTAGTTTTGTCAAAGTTAGACAATTATTTCAAAGTGTGATGAATTAAAGTTACGGCTTGCCTGGAAAAGATAGCTTTGTGAAACTGTAAAAAATATTCCTTCAATTGTCAAGTTGCATATTTAGTTTCTATCTATCTAACTATTGAATGCAATTGACAGAGATATTAGATACAAAATCGGCCATAGGTCACGGGGTTAAGATTTGTGTTTGGTCTAGATAGATTGGCCCCGATCGGTCTAGACTTTATATAATAACAGCGAACCAATTAGCGAGGTAATGTATCCATTTAATTGAATTGAATTAAGCTATTAGCTGTCCCAATTCAATTGTACGATCTTGTGATTTTAAACAATTAATTCAGATCTGTAATTAAGCTATAACTTTTTGCGGGCTAGATTTGCGCCATTTATCTCACATAATAATAATATATTTCTGCCAATTGCAGTGGTTAAAGTATCTAGTTTAGCCGAAGCAGTGCTAGGAAATAGTTTGGTAACTACTCACACTTAGCGGGGAAGTGAAATATCATCGTGCTTGGCAGTTAAATTTTCCAAAAAATGTGTTTGTGATTGTGCCCACGTGTAGACAAATGAAATACAGTACATCATCACTTCTAATTAACATAAGAAGTTCACGCGAGGTCTCAGTAAGTGTCACATATTCACTGAAGCTTTAGGCGAGCGGGGGACATCATCTGTCAAAATTTTCATTCATTAGATTAGATCATAATATTATTTAAAAAGACTATACCTACCTACTTAGGCTGAGTTGCACCACCTAACTTTGACCGTAACTATGACGATAAACGGTGTTTTCTGTATGGAGTTTGACAAATTGACGTTTGTCAAAGTTAAAGTAAGATGGTGCAACCCAGCCTTATAGTTTGTTTTATAAGTGGAATACATGCTTACCACTTTATGTTAAGTTAACGTTTTTATGTTGAACGCAAACAAATAAGGATCAGTTAATACAGCAGAAAAAGTGTGCCTGCGGTTAGTTACATAAACTAGCGTTCCTCGTAAGTTTTCTTGCTGCAGTTCGGCCTCGGTAGGTCTGGCTAAAGTCTAGACAGCCGACGAAGTTACCTGGTTAACCCCGACGATGTTCAACAACTTAGTGGGTTCTCTTCGGTAACTTAGTTTCACTTGTGAAATAACTCTTTGGAGGGCAATGCCGTTGGATTCAGCTAATGAGAGTTACTGCGCGAGTTTATGCTAATATGAAATCTTTACTGGGACTGTAATGAATGATTTTAATAACACTTGAAATGTTATAGTCTGGGCTAGACTCTAGCCTTTAAGATGAGTCTTAAAATCACTTTAGGACTCCATTAAGTTTTACGTTTAACGACATAACATTGAAAATTGTTATATTAGTTTACATGAAAATGGTACGGCTATGTCACTATCCGTTCGCTAGGACGTCACTCGAAGGGAAGCATCTATAAACTTTATCAAACTTTATTTAAAATATATTTTATTTTATGTTATTGATAAAAATTGTGTATTTGCGAAAATAAGACACATTAATGGGGACGCGCATTCCACGGACCGGCAAACTTAGCGCGAACGGGTAGTAAAATTCTATGGTTTATGTTGGCAATACTCAACTCTAAATTGTCTTTATAAGCACACTAACCTTGTCCTTTCGTTTCAGCAACAGAGTGAGAGGTACCTATCTTCGGCATACGAGGGGGGAGGCGAGCTGTCCCCCGCGGCGCCGGCGGCGTCGCCGGGCTCCCCGCGCGATTGCACGTCGTGCCGCAAGCGCGAGCCCCCGGACGAGCCCCCGGTGCCCCCGGCCGAGGAGCCCTGCGCCGGCTGCGGCGCCCGCATCACCGACCGCTTCTACCTCCTGGCGCTGGAGCGGCGTTGGCACACCCCCTGCCTGCGGTGCTGCGAGTGCAAAATGCCGCTGGACTCGGAGCAGAGGTGCTATGCGCGGGACAGCAGCATCTTCTGCAAGAACGATTACTTCAGGTATGTGGATGAGCTTTTTTTAGCGGAAATCGTCTAAGGCTCGGCGCAAATGGGCCACCGACCACAGCCACCGGTGGCCAGCGACGGCGACTTTTAACACACTTTTTAATATATTTTGTATAGACGCGCCACTCGCTACAGTAGTGCCCGTGACTCGCTACTATACTAAAAGTATTTTTATTTATTTTAGGAGTGAAATGCTTTTGAAGGTTGCCTTAACCTGTATAAGAAGTCAAGTTTCGGTTTTCTATGGAATATGCTCCTGGCAGAAGTAAAATAACGGCAGTCGAAAAAAACACACCAACTGGTTAGAGACGTTTTTAAGGACCACTAAACGAATATTTTTAAGCTCACTGGTCATCGTCTGATTAGTTTGAACGTTGAATTAAGTAGGTACCTATTATTATAATCATTCATTTATTATAATTTGATATTGTCTATCATTGACTTTGGCCAGTCAGCCACGTTGCCATTATTATTTCTTTATATCGTAACAAAGGACTCTTGAACCGTACACGTGTTATTTTCACCAATTAAAGTTGGAAACAAATGAATTTATAACAATACAATACAAAAATCCTTTAAAGCAAATAAAATAACCTTTTTATTCGTAACTCGCGCTATTCCAGTATTCGGAGGCACGGAAAAATAACGATGGCTTTTCCATGAATTGGAAGCATTTAATTCGTTTTTGGAAGTTGTTTCGTTATTGGATTGCAACGTAATTCCTGATGGAAAACTGTCAGTTCATGTGTTGAGGATTTTTATTTTTAGGAATATGCGGACATTTCTATTCTATTGTGATTTGAACAGCAGTTATTTTTCGCTAAAATAACTGTTGTTAATTAGAGCTTCAACTGAAGTGAGGAAGACAAAATATATTTATTTGTGAAGAATCCCAACTAATATTATAAATGCGAAAGTAACTCTGTCTGTCTGTCTGTCTGTCTGTCTGTCTGTCTGTTACGTTTTCCCGCTTAAACCTCGCAACCGATTTTGATGAAATTTGGCATAGAGATAGTTTGAGTCCCGGGAAAGAACATAGGATAGTTTTTATCCCGGTTTTTGAAACAGGGACGCGCGATAAAGTTTTTCTGTGACAGACAAAATTCCACGCGGGCGAAGCCGCGGGCGGAAAGCTAGTCTGAAATAAATGGCGTTTACGATTTATGAGATTTCGTATAGTACCCAATAAGTTTTTAAATATGAGACTCAAGAATTAGGTCATTTGATTTTGGGTAATTTTATGTGCTCATTTACAAAATCAAATAGAGCTTTTCTTTCTTCATCTCAATCATTTAAAAGTTAATTATTTTTTCGAATGTAAGTACTTTTCAGAGATGCAAATCACCTGTTTTCCCTGCTACGTATACCGTATAAAGGGACTGGGCGCTTTACTAGTTTATTAGGAACAGAATTTAATACTCTAGATGAGAAAAACATAACATGAATTTACGTCCATATTAAACAAGATTAAGGCGAATATAAACGCCTTATCTGATCTTAGCCGGTCGATGTTAAAATCTAAAATAAAAGTATTTTAATAATTAAATATGAAATAGGTCTGATTCGTGCCAATCGTCTCAGTTTTACTGCGGCGTCTTAGGGTTAGCAACTTTTGCTATGTTCTTCTCACAATAATTCTTTTTAGGCAATATTTTTATGATAACTTCTTTTAAAGTACCAGTTTAGTCCTGAGAACGTCATAAGTACCTAATTACTTATCTACTAATTGAGGTGGTAAGTAAGTGACTTAAAATTTTCCTAATAGTACAAAATTCACAAGGGAATCGCGTTTTGCCAGTTTACAAAAGTATGTCAATCGATTGGTGGTAGCTACCTAATTATACATATACAGGGTGTTAGGTAAATGGGTATATGAGCCGACACTAGCCCATGTTAACATGGGCATATAAATGGTATGGTGAAGTCAGAAATTTGCTATCATCATTATATTTTTTTAAATTTTCATATAAAATTAATTTTATAAAATCCGATTTGTATGAAAATTAAAATAATTAAAATGATGATATCAATTTTCTGACTTCACCAAACCATTTATATGACCATGTTAACATGGGCTAGTGTCGGCTCATATACCCATTTACCTAACACCCTGTATACGTGCGTCAATGTGGTTCACTTTCATCAGGAATATTATGCTCAAAAACATTATTTATAAGAGAGAAACACTTTAAAAAGACACAAAATATATTATATTTTTTTAGCCAAAAAAAGATTTAGCAATGTATGTTACATTACAATACTTACAATAACTACCAGTTACTTGTTGTTGATCCAAACCCGCTGCGGCATTCGTTGAAGATGTCGCCAGAGTTTAGTTCTTGAAGTTCTAAGTGCCAGCCCTGCATTTAAGGCGTCATTATATCAAGCTTTAATTGCTTTTGCACCTATTTATCTCGCGGTAATGCCCCGAGTATGGCCTGGCTGCGACGTCTGTGGATGCATTTTATGGCGATCGCCACGATAAAAACACCTCGATGGATTAGTGGCTGGAGTCGTCAATAGTGCCGGGTTCGATTCCGCGAATACTACCTACGTGTCTTTTTATTAGCGTCTGTATCAAAATTCATTAATGTTAGTTCAACGTTTAGTGAAAACGGGAACAGGCAGACATCTGCGTTACTTTCGCATTAAATCTTTAATAAAGTTGGAAACTTCACATTTTCTTGTGCAGGGTATGAATAAATAAACGTTTTACTCGTAATAAATCATAATAACCTCAGAACTAAAAGATAATTTGTTTTGAGTTGACAAGAACGTAATATTTCTAGTATTCAACAGTCTGCCACGTCCAGCTTGACCCTTCCATTCACCAATTTTATTAGTGGACGAGGGTCGAACTGCACTGGTAGTGCTTAGCTTCTACGACCATAATATGATGACCGTGTCATTCATCGATCATAGAGATATATGCAGATCAACATAATGTGGTTACGCTCAGCACGAGGATCCATACTGTAGCTCGCGGATAGCAGCCTAATCATTTCAAACAAAACTCGGCATTAAAAAGGCTGACTTACACGTATTGAGTATTTAAGTATTAAGTATATTTACTTAGTACTCGTAGTTTAAATTTAGCTCACTTAAGAACTTAATACTTGTAAATCAGCCAAGGTGCATCAATAGAGAATGAATATATGCGTATCAAGATATTGATCAACGACTTTGATTTGTACATAGGTTAGTAGAGATTCATGTTTCGAGATTCGGGGGCTATTTTTCACACACAACACTAACACGATTCGCAATTCCTATCTACACGATTAGTTTCTATAGCGCCTTGTCACAAGTAATTTATTATAAAGTATAGATGTCCTGCATCAAACTTAGGACTAGAAAAATAAAATTAAAACACCATTTTTGTCAAAAACGAGGCAATTGACTCTGTATTGCTACTGCAGATTAGTATCAGAGCGCGAATTTTTAATTTAATTGTGAAAGAATCATGAAAGCCTAAAGTTGCGCGTAAATAACAAATATTTGGTGTAGTCACGGCAGTATGTCATTCGGAGTACAAACAGTAAATCACACCTGCCCCCCTAGACAAAACGCACTTTTTGATCGAATCGAAAATCGAATCCGTCAAAACTCCATACAAAAATGGGGCTTTTCGACCACTTTTCGACTGGTTTGCGATTATAACTTGCACTTTGTCTAGACCCACTGGTCCAGTGCTGTTGACAGATCCATTTTTTTTAAATCTAGTAGTTTTTAATTTTTCAGCCAGGGTCTCTCAAGATTCTTGGGGTGGCGTGACCTCACGGCACCGCCTATGTTTGAATTTCACGCGAAAATATGTATATGTAAATAATTAATTTCTCAGCCATTTCTTGATAGATTTCAAAAAACTTCACCGTCTTTTTAGTTTTGGTCTATGTTTTAATCCCATTCAGAGAAATATAATGTTTTCAACATCAGGAAACTTCTCAATTCAACCTGCCCGTTCTCCCTGGTCTACATCGTCGTACTGTCGCGAAGCATTCGAGCAATCCTCATCGACACCTCTTGAGAGGTCCGCCTGGCTATTAGTTAACAGTGCTATAAAATGTTTGCTATGACAGCCAGCTTGCAGCCAAGCCGGCCATGGCATGCGGATTGTTAATGTTTCCGTGCGGACGGCGCTAAAGACGTGGTTGTACTCGTAAAAGAAGAGGACTTTTTATAGTTTAAGGTTTGCTAGTAAGGGCCCTGCTAGTAAATTAAGGATTAAAAAAAACTTAAAGTATCATCAATAACTCCTGCTCAAATGTCAACTCAAGACGTTGTTCTCAATAATGTTTCTTCGGGGCACATTTGAAAAGTAATTCCATTAATTGTGATACAAGAAAGAATAAAGATTCTTTCTTGTATCATCCATCCATTATTTTACCCGGAGGTTCACCGTTCGGTAGTATGTTTTCTTTTAAATTTTAATATACCTACATTATAGTAAATCCTTAAAATTTACTATTACTTATGAAATTGTTTGTTGTATAGTATTACCTCTTTATCATGACTTCATGAGACCAAAATTCCTTAACCACAACTACTGACTGGCAATTCTGGAGGTTATTTTAGAGGAGATATTTTGAAACATTTTGCTGTATCGTCTGCGATCTGATTATTAATCAATTAGTTTATCGAATCAGCGAATTGGATTTTTGACTCAAACTATCTCTATGCCATCATCAAAATCGGTTCAGTGGTTTAGGCGTGAAAGAGAGACAGACAGACAGACAGACAGAGTTACTTTCGCATTTACAATATTAGTATAGATTTCGGTTGAAAGCATCAGTCCAACTGATCGTAAACGTCGAGATGTGCGGCAAACGTTCGACGTGACATGTTGGAGTGGACACCACATTAATTGAACATTAGTCAAGTACATTTTTTATTTATTTATAAAAAGTTTGTTCTTTACCTTTTCTCGTCTCGATAGTCTCACTCGTTAGCGTGCTGTAACTCATTTTTATTATGGACAAGAAGAAAAGATATTTTGATAACTTAAATACTCGAGGTAGGTACGAGTTATGTTCAAACAATTTTAACAACTGCGCCAAATCGGTCGAAAGTGAACACAATCTCGACAGAATCAAATGTGACATTTTCTACATGCACTGCAACGTAAATAAAGTTTTATTTGCTAAATTCACGAAAACGTTTCTTGGGTTTAAACGTCTTAAATTCCTATAACAGCGGAAATCATATCAGATCAGACAAGGAAGCGTATTTTAATTTTATAATTTAGATGCATCGACGCGTCCGTGACTCCCAGACTTTATGTGGCAGTCGCAATCTGACATCTTAACGTCAGGTGATGTGTCCAGTCGTCGGCCGTCGCGTCGATGCGCCGAGGAACGGCCCGCTAACTAAATATGAGTAACGTACGGACGAACTTTTACTAATCTTGACGGTCTGGTGCAAGGCATAAGCCCAGAGCAGTTTGTTGAAGGTAATGAAATTCTATTATGTGCCTAATTGGATAGATCGAGATTCTATTTAAACATAATTATGTATAAATATAAATATTATACATAATTATGTATACATAATATTCTAAATATAATATTTAGATGATTGTACCAGTAGAATCGCCTTTTCCACTTGGTTAATTTTCCCTTCATCATTACTCATCCTAGTTGGAAAAAATCCGTACTTCCTGTGTTTGCTTTCTGAGATTGAATGCAACTTTTTTTTTTAAATAACTAAGTTATGTGTTTCCGTCTTTTCTGAGAGAAAGGTGGGACACTTGGAAATAAAAAGATAAACATAAATTTTGTTTTAACACAAACTATAAGTTGTAGTTTTAAATTAAGATAAGGGATTGGCTTTATCTTTCATATGAAAAGTCTCCCAATATTGGTTCACACAGAACACGCTGGCACCTTAACCCTCGCGGCCGGCGTCCCGCCGCGAGCGCGCCCGTGGGACGTGCCTAGCGCGCTGAGACGGGTGAGCTGCGACGCGCGCGCATCTGATAGCGCGGTGACGCACCCACTTAGAATTATGCGTTTTTACACACAACGGGTTAACTCAGCGCGGACATCTTAGCGTTCCCAACTTAGGCTCGACATCCACCCAGGCGGAGAGAAGTGTATGGATAACCAATCAAGTTTCCGAACCGAAGATGAGCGGAGAGGTGTTGAGGAAGTAAGGAAGTTATTGGTGGAAACCGGGCCTCATATGGTTCCGAGGGCACCGTCAGATTTAGGCTCCAGAAAGTGCTCCACATAAACCACTATAGTGGCTGGTGATGGGAATTCATTTACTGTCCTGGCGGTAAAAAAAGATGATGGGGATACACAGACGTGATTTGATGCGTTAGTGCACGAAAGGTTATAGACAAAGGCCAGACACACCTAGGCATATTTATATTCCCATTAAATACACCACTGTATGGTAGGTACCTATATGTATAGCTGTAGTGATATCTACTAGACTATGATCTAGTCCTCAGTATTCTTACTAGGAAAAATTCCCAAAATTAAATGAATAGGTGGCTATTATTTTTATTTATCATCTAGCGCATTGTGATAGGCCTGCAATCCTCTATTGTGTATGCATAATAATCATACATAGCATTATACATAAGTATATTAAGTTAAGTCATAGTGCATATAATAGGAAGTAGTCGCAATATATTATCTCAGTTAGTAGACTGTTAATGATGCTATAACTTATTTGAGTGCGGAATTGTGTAGTTTGTGCTTTACAAAATGTCTAGGATCAACTCCTGGCTAGAGTAATTAATTTTATTATTAATCTATAGAATTTTGGTCTTTGTCAAAACTTCTTTCGAGACTCGTATAAATATTTATTTATTGCTATTTTTATAGATGTCTTATATCTCAGATTGTCTCTACTTCCCAATGATCCACTATGCTCGACGAATGAGCCATGGTCATGCGCACTCTTATGAAAACCAGCTCTCATGAAACTCGGAATGTATTGTAATACGGCTCATACTTTCGTAACTTTTGCGTTCGCTAGATCGCGAGATATCGCTATTGCAATATTTTTAGTGCACGTTTTGGAAACCATCATAGATTGCTTATGTGAGGGTGACTGTTTAGTGGTTACAGATTTGAATTTTCCCGAGTTTCCGATTCGATACCATGTGGGACATTTGGAAGGCTTTGACTTGATTGTGCGAAAAAGAGTATGTTAAGGTACCTACTTCGGATAGCGAGTTAAGCTTACAATATAATAAAGTCGTGTCAAACGTCTATGATGGCTCATAAAACCTGACAACAGGCTTGTCACCTCACTTGTTACAGCTCACACGATCTATTTCGGCCGAAGAATAATAAATAAAAACTAAAAATATGGTTTATCATTGTGTAGATGACTTTAATAGTAAACGTATTTTAAAAGGTATATCCAGGCACTAAACTATGCTTTTAATGGCTTATAAACTATACTTAAGCCAATATTTTTCTGAAGATCAAGTGGTAATTTTCTTTCGAAGTTTAATTACTTTACGTAGTAAAGTTCAGTAACTATTGTTATAAAATGGCGTAAAAGATCAGGTAATACTTCTGTGAGCGTTTTAATAATATTTTGTCTCTTATGAAGTCAAATAAGATTTATGTTTTTTAAGAGGCGCTATTAAGATGTAATAATTAACTGAAAAAACAGAAAAACAATATTTCGCGTGTTATAAATTTGCGGCTCAACAAAGGCTTTAAAATGACCAATGAATCATAAAAAATATCGTTAGATTAAACCGACAATTATAAAAAATATATTTGCACGCGTCTCTGTTATGATGTATCAAAGTAAACTAATGTTCTGTGCTGCCATCTAGCGGCAACACCATGTAACTAGTTTTGTTTCTTTATTAATGTCTATGGCACTACTGTGTTTTTATTGTGTGTGGCAACTAAAGAAAAATAAAGTCAGTCGTTTGTTGAGCAAGTTAAGCCTCGTTTCATTATAGGTTATGGGCCCAGTCCCGATGTCTTTTAACTGAGTTTATTGCGAAAAGTACTAGTTTTCCTGTATGTTTGAGTCGTGTAACATCATTACCAAAGTGAATAACACAAATATCAAGAATGTCATCGAACTATTTGGTAAATGTGCCGAAGCTAAAGGGGCGGGAGAACTATACTGAGTGGGTCTTCGCTGCGGAGAATTTTTTAGTATTGGAGGACATGCTGCACTCCATAAAGCCAGAACCTGGGAGAAAACTAGAAGCCGCAGACGATGCCAGAACGAAAGCTAAACTGATTATGACTATAGATAGTGCGTTATACGTTCATATAAAAAACGTATCTACTACGCTGGAGCTGTGGAATAAGCTGAAAGCATTATTCGACGATTCGGGATTCACGCGTCGGATATCTTTATTACGCAATCTAATCTCAATACGTCTGGAGAATAGCAGTTCCATGCAGTCGTATGTAACGCAGATAGTCGAGACAGGGCAGAAATTGTGTGGGACCGGATTCGACATTAGCGACGAATGGATTGGCTGTTTATTGCTCGCTGGATTGACAGAAAAATATATGCCAATGATCATGGCTATTGAGCATTCAGGCATACAGATCACGACGGACGCCATTAAAACGAAACTTCTAGATTTTGTAGAGGAAGACAGTGGCGCCACCAGCGGAGCATTTGCCAGTTACAAATCCAACAACAACAGGAACAAGGTTGGCAGTACTGGAATGTCTAAAGGAAGTAATGCAACTTTGAAGTCAAGTTCAAAACCCCAAATTAGATGCTACAGATGTAAACAAGTCGGCCACTATCGAAATCAGTGCACAAATTCAGATAAAAATACGTCAGATGAAAAACAGGGCAAGAGTAAACAAAACAACGCGTTTAGTGCCGTTTTTCTGCACGGGAATTTCTGCAAGTCTGATTGGTATCTCGACTCTGGCGCTAGTGTTCACTTGACAACAAACAAACACTGGATTAAGAATACTTGTTACGATCTCGACATCAAAGAAATCATGGTTGCAAATAGACAAAAAGTGCCAGTGGAATGTTCAGGCGATGTGTTGATAACGACAAGAACAGATACTTGTGACTATGATATAAACGTCAAAAACGTTTTGTATGTGCCGAGTTTAACAACAAACCTCCTATCGGTCAGCCAGTTAATTGCGAAAGGCAATAGAGTGGAATTCACAACAGATGGTTGCCAGATCCGCAACAAGGAAGACGATATAGTGGCTACAGCGTGCTTGGTGAATGGAGTATACAAATTGAATATGTCTGTGTCAGCAGCAGCAGCAGCGGCGATGGTGTCATGCGATATTTGGCATCGGCGGCTAGGTCACGTAAATAGCAATTACCTGAACCAGATGCAGAATGCTGTAGAAGGCTTGCAACTTGACAGTAAGACAGACATATCGAAGGCTTCGTGTGTGACATGCTGTGAGGCGAAACAGAGCCGGTTACCATTTCCCAAGAGTAACAGTAGAAGTGACAAACCTCTTCAGATTGTGCACACTGACATATGTGGCCCTATGGAGACCCCGTCGATAGGAAGATCAAGATATTTTATGTTGATAGTGGATGACTACACTCACATGACTCATATATATTTTTTGAAAGAAAAAAGTGAAGCATTTGACTGCTTTCGGGAATACAAGGCAAAAGTAGAAAATCAACTAAACCAGAAAATCAAGATTCTGCGCAGTGACAACGGGAGAGAGTTCTGCAACAAAGAGTTTGATAATTATTTGAACCGAGAAGGTATTGTTCACCAGAGATCAAACTCTTATACACCCGAGCAGAATGGATTAGTTGAACGCTTCAATAGGACAATTATTGAGAAAGCGAAATGTCTTCTTTTTGATGCCGGAATAGAAAAACGTTTCTGGGCTGAAGCCAGTAATACAGCTGTGTATTTACAAAATAGAACAGTCTCATCAACACTGAATGGATTAACACCTTTCGAGCTGTGGACAGGCAGTAAGCCAGATGTCAGTCATTTGAGAATCTTTGGGAGCAAAGTCATGGTCCACGTGCCGAAAGAAAGAAGACTAAAATGGGACAAGAAGTCAGAACAATGCATTTTAGTTGGATACCCAGAGGAGGTGAAGGGCTACCGGATCTACAACCCGAGGACAAATGCCATAACAACTAGCAGAGATGTGATTGTGGTAGAAGAAAATTGTCAAAGTCAGACGGAAGCTGTGGAGGTCGATGACCTCCGAAGTACAACTGATGTGTTGGTAGATCCAGTGGAGGATGGTGAGGTTACTACATCAGAGGCTGAGGAAAGCATGATCTTTACTGACAGTGATGAATCATATGTGCCATGCGTTGAAGATGTTGAAGAACTAGTTCAAGACAACATTCAAGTGCGCCGTTCTCAAAGGCAAAGGAAACCTCCAAATAAGTATGGTTTCTCGAACGTGTGTGTTAGTGATAACATCATAAGTGATTCTAGTGAACTTACATTAGAGGATGCTCTAAAAGGACCTGAGAGAGAGCAGTGGTTAGAGGCAGTGCGTGATGAATTAAAGTGTTTTAATGACAATAAAGCGTGGGAGCTGGTAGACGCTCCAGAAAGTGGAACAATAGTGCAGTGCAAATGGGTGTTAAAAAAGAAACTCGATAGTGACAATAAGGTGAGGTATCGTGCGAGGCTTGTGGCGAAAGGATACTCCCAAAAACAAGGTATCGATTATACTGAGACTTTCTCACCTGTTGTACGTCATACAACCCTCAGATTATTATTTGCTCTTGCAGTTCAGTTAAAACTTAAAGTAACACATTTAGATGTGAAAACGGCATTTTTGAATGGCAATTTGGAGGAGTTGATCTTTATGCAGATGCCAGAATGTTATGATGACAATGTTAATAATACCAAAGTTTTAAAATTGAAAAAGGCCATATACGGTCTAAAACAGGCCTCAAGGGCCTGGTATCAAAAAGTTCATGATTGTCTTGTTAATATGGGTTATAAAGTGTCTTTGCTTGAGCCATGTTTATATACAAAGTCTGGAAAAGATTGTATAACAATTGTTACTTTATATGTAGACGATTTCTTTGTATTTTCCAATGACATTTCTGAAACAGAAAACTTAAAAAGTGTTTTAGCTTCAAACTTTGAACTTAAAGATTTAGGAGAAGTGAAGCAATGTCTAGGTATGGATGTGTATATTGATAAAACTAATGGAACTATAAAGTTGTGTCAAGAAAAATATGTAAACCAATTGTTGAAGAAATTTAATATGATGGAATGTAAGTCAGCTGACACCCCTATGGAAACCAAATTAAATGTAAACAAAAGTGTGAAATGTGAAAGACAGCTTCCTTACCAACAGCTGATTGGTAGTCTTATGTACTTGGCTGTGCTGACAAGGCCAGATATAGCTTTTTCTGTTGGATATTTAAGCCAGTTTAATAACTGCTTTAATTCTGAACATTGGTTGTATGCAAAACGAGTGTTAAGATATTTAAGTAAGACGAAGGATTATTGTTTAACATACTCTAGTAATGGCAACTCTAAATTAACAGGATTCGTTGATGCAGATTGGGGAAACAGTGTTGTGGATAGGAAGTCATATACAGGCCTGTGTTTTACTCTGTCTGGTGGTGCAGTCTCATGGGCCTCAAAGAAACAGAAAACAGTAGCGCTTTCAAGTACTGAGGCGGAATACATGGGTATTACAGAGGCCTGTACAGAGGCAATCTACTTACGCCAATTACTAAATGAAATAACAGGTGTTTTGTACATTATTGATATATTTAATGATAACCAAGGGGCTCTTAAATTATCAGGAAATAATGCATTTCATAATAGAACAAAACACATAGATGTACGCTATCATTTCTGTCGTGAGTGTGTTAGTAATAATGTTGTTATGTTACATTATTTAGAGACAGCAAAAATGCCTGCTGACTTATTTACCAAAAGTTTAAATAGTGTAAAACATTACTCTTTTATGAAAAGTTTAGGTCTACAAGCTTTTCATTGATTTTTTTGTGATAGGTACTTAGATATTAATGTCTGTACTTGATAAGTAATTAATAGTTTATTTCATTAAGGGGTAGATACATTAATGTCTGGATTTAATAAGTTATTATTAGTTTATTTTGATAAGGGGTAGTGTTATGATGTATCAAAGTAAACTAATGTTCTGTGCTGCCATCTAGCGGCAACACCATGTAACTAGTTTTGTTTCTTTATTAATGTCTATGGCACTACTGTGTTTTTATTGTGTGTGGCAACTAAAGAAAAATAAAGTCAGTCGTTTGTTGAGCAAGTTAAGCCTCGTTTCATTATAGTCTCCACTCAACTTCCTGCTCTACCTAAATATAAAAGCAATTGTAATAAAATTAAATACTTTTTTGTGGATAGACTTACAAATTAATGTTTACGATGTTATATTTTATCGTGTTGCCCATTCACTAGTTTTATTTTTGGTCTGGTAACTCGGACCAATTATTATTTTTGTAACTGTAACACAAAACGTTACAAGCAAGTCGTAAGTATGGCTATATTGATGCCTTTGCATATACATATTACCTACATAATTACTTAATTGCGACTTTTAAGAATAGAATAGAAAGTATCCTTGAAACATCAAATGCGTTTTATGACCATGCAGTTTTATTATTATTTAACGAGGTCTTGTGCAAACAAATTATTATATTTTATTTTATAATGTGTTAACTGTATTGTTAAATATAGAATCGCCAGCGTTACGCTGAGTTGCCTCGGAATCGCTTGTCCGAGCCAACTAATGTGCATTACTTTAACGACACATATTTGCAAAGAATCTTCGTAAATCACAAAATTACTGTACCAGAAAACATTCTTCTGTATGCAGTCAATAAAATCAACAGAGCTTCGATTTTGCGAGTTTCATCACAATCAAATTACAATATCACTTTAATAAAGCTTCTGCTCTTTCATTTCAACTATTGGCGTAAAATACATTTAAATTATGGTTTAAAATTTTAGTAGTCGTTTGCAATATTGAAACAGTGGATACCTACATATTGGAATGACAAACCAAACCACATTTACGCGGAAAGCTGCTCATTTCGGCAAACATGAAAAACAGGTACGAAATTCGATCCATTATGATTATTTTTCATAATACAAATCTAATTCTTTCCAAGCGCCGGGGAATCATACCACTCGGAGCACTCGAGAACTTCCTCAATCGATTATTCGAATAACATTCTCAGTTTGTGTGCACCGATTCAGGTAATCTCTCGCGACGGACTCGCTGACTCGTCTCGTCCGATCGAGTTTGACATCCATCGAATGTTTTTATTTCGGTATTTCGACACTCTCGTGACAGGGTTAAAGTGGATTGAGTGATACGTTTTGAATTTCCAATGTGATAATATCGAGATAAAGCAGCCATGTTGAAAAAAATCGCTTGACGATGTCTCTGATTTTAAACATACTCGGTCATGTTGTGAGTGGGTACTGGGTAATCGATTTGAGATGCCATCGAGGAATTTAATAATTATGAATACGAGAGCGTTGACACACTTGTAGAGCTGTTGATGATAGTGTAATTGTATCAAGAAGTGTTATTTGTCTCGCTTATAGCCAAAAAATATCAGGCGACGCTAAATGTTTGCGTAAGCGGGGGTTTGGATTTATGCTTTATCATGTCTAGCTTTATGTCTAGCGGTGGACTTACGACTTTTTAATGTACGATTTTTAAAATATTATTGGTTAACGCATTTTTAGTGTGTTCTGATCTTAAGACCTTCAGATAGTATTATGAATGCGCTCTAGATTTGTTTTTCAACAGTTCCGCACTAGCTTACGCAATCTTACTATTTACGTTGCTCGTTCGTTCACCTTTCAAGTGATACGGGTTTTACAAATGACTTAATATCACGTGCATCGTTCATTGATAGACTGATAGAAAGTTCAGTGTGAGATGAGATGAGATTGCGCTATGACCGAGTTACGGGCAAAGTTGGTGGCGGAGGCCAAAGTTGGTAGAGTCGGTTAAAGTTGGTAGTGCTGAACTTAAGTTTTGTTTTAAGTTGTGGGTTACTTTGACATAATTTTGCTCGCTCAAAATGATCTGTTTTTTCTCAACACATCTCAGATACATAATTATTTTGTTTGACTACTATTTCGACTCGTAGTTATACGATTGAGATGATTTTTACGCTACTGAATGAGTGTTATGTTTTCTAATATAAATAAATTAAGTTTAAATACTTAAAATCAGCGGTGTAATGCATAAATAGTAGATGATTTGACTATAGTTCATCATCATAATAATATTACATTCTATCATATTGTCAATCTTTCACGCAGTCGTTTTTAAAATCTAATTAATAGATAATAATGTCTTTATCAGGCTTAGATATTATTCCATAACTAATGCTAGCATGTTTGCGAGTATCGTCTTTCCATCGGGGGCGTCTCTCGCTTCGTTCTAGATTATAGCATATTAATCTAAAAGTAGTTCATTACGTTGAAGTTGATATTATCCATTTCAATATCTATTGTATAGCTTAAGTACTAGCTGACAGAGAAAGTCTTTCTTATCTTTAGTTGTAAGGAATATGTATATTGATTTTTTTGAACGCGCTAATCTCAGATGGGACTCTCTTTGGTCTCTTTGAGACTTAGGGTTCTTACACACGAACAGCATTTTGCTGTCGACGCATGTAACTGCAGTCGACGTCAGAAGGCGACGGCTAGCTGTCGACATGCTGCCGACGTGCTGTCGACGCGTTCGCGGCTGCCGCCGGCAGGTGGCGACAGCTAGCCGCCTCCGCCATTTTGAAGGTCAACTGTCAGTAGTCCAGGAGCTTACACGCACACATAATGAGTTCCGAACAAATTGATTCGGAATTGCTAAAAAATTAGTGCTGTCAAAAACAATGAAATAATATGGAACTCGAATTTAGAAGGCTACTATAATAAAACATTAAAAAATAGAGTTTGGGCGTCGGTGTGTGTAGTCTCGTTCTCTATTCAATAACATTTCTTAAACCCACAATGACCGGTTCTTTCTCTTTCGTCGACGACGACGGAGTAAATGCAACAACAGTGTTTCTACAATGAAATCCATTTTCAACTGGCTGGCTCCTGTACAAAGACGTACGCCGACACGGTCGCCGCAGCAAGCTGTCGACTCGTCGACGTCTGCCGTCGACGTGTCGACAGCTTGCTGCGGGCACGTCGACGGCTAGCTGCCGACAAGTGACGGCGACTGCGGTCGCCTTTGCTGTCGTAAATGTGCTGCTCGTGTGTAAGAGCTCTTAAATCCACGAGCTCTCACCATTAAGTTAAGGGGACAACTAACCTAACTAAATTGTCAAATTTTAGGGGAGACCGAAGAGAGTTGAGACATTGACGATTTTTTGGAACTTATTAACTACTAGCGAGCTCGTAACAGTGCGCGCTTTTTAGTTCAAGTCTCGAGCTAACAAATACGTGCTGTTGCGAGCTCGCTGATAGTTAATAAGTTCCAAAAAATCGTCAATGTCTCAACTCTCCTCGGTCTCCCCTACAGCTTCGTAGCACAGTAGATAGATACTGTGTTCGTAGCGTAAAATCCTGAGGCAAACATAGCATTATTTGCGTAATGCCTAATGGCTATGCCAAAGACAATTCTCACTTAATTTATAACTTAAGCTATTTACAGATGTCGTTATCCATAATATCAACTATACTTACGAGCAAAAGTATGGAATCACCCCCTTGTGTTTTGTTCCGAGGGATCTTAAGAACTGAATGACTATGTATGTATCTGTGGTATCAATTTAAAGTTTATAATATTGCCTTTAAAATGGTACCATTTTTATTTGTCTCGTCTCGTCTCGATCATCCAAGAGCTTGATGTCAAACAGCGTCTTTCTTCCATCGTTCAAAGTCGTATACTCACTTTCTTTGGCCACACGTGGAGACGTCGCTTCTGTTGAACGACTTGTCGTGCAGGGGAAGGTTGAGGGCACAAGAGCGCGCGGCAGGTCGCCCATGCGCTGGACTGACCAGATCAAAACCGCACTCAATGGTCCACTCCACGAGTGCACTAGAAAGGCTGCAGTGCGGGAGGAATGGCGACGGATTGTGAGACTTGCCACCGGACCTGGTGTGACGACCACGACCACTCTGGCAAGAGTGTAGCGACGAAGAAGAAGAAGAGTCATTTAGTTTTTGTGATCGCTCGAAACGACTATTCGTTTAGCAAAATATTTTTGCTCGCGAGTGTATAAGTAATAAGTACAGTCAACAGCACATAAGACTATACAGAGTACTCAGTGTGAAGGTATAGTCAGCGTGAAATTGTTCGTGTCACCCAAAGTGGCGAAAAAGTTGACAGCCCAACCTTATTTCACTAACAAAACTTTTTGACTACTTTTGGTGTCACGAAATATTGCTGACTGTTCGTTCGTTCGTTCGTTTCAGCCGAAAGACGTCCACTGCTGGACAAAGGCCTCCCTGCTGACTGTACTTAAACAAAATCATGTCTTTATGATCTTAATTTAAGTTTATCAGACCCGCAGTGGTCGGCAAACCTGACTCGAGTTCTTTGTACAATCGTGGAATATTTATTATCAGTGCGTGGTGAACTTTGTACTGACTATCGCGAGCGCAGCCGATGTATGGCCGGTTCATTTCTGGGGCATGCGCTTATCGGCGTCCTTTACCTCCTAAATAACGTTATCTAGCATAAATAAATGAGTTGATCTTAGTGCAATGCTTGTGCGGTTCTGACCTATAAACATTTATGATCGTTTTATAGGATAGAATAGAGTAGGATGTTGTTTAGAATGAAGTACTAAAAACTACTATAGTAAAACTAAAAACTATAGAATCCCTCAAATCTATAATGATTTGCTTTTATACTTAGACCAATTAGTAGTTATTAGGTCCCAGATTTATTCTTAAAAGACGTGTGCTCTAGAAACTAGATCGGTTTCTTCATTTTTAGGCTTTTTTAGGGTTCCGTAGTCCTGACAAGGAACCCTTATAGTTTCAAAATGTCTGTCTGTCTGTCTGTCCGAGGTTTTGCGTGGAAACTATTGGCACTAGAGAGCCGACAAAACGGTAGAATAAAATTTTATAAAAAAAACTATTTTTCGAAAAGATGGTTAGGTTTTCTTGTTCAACGTCAAATAAGTAGTTTCTTTTAAGTAAATGATAGCAATAAATATCTTCTTAAGTTTTTTTGTTAGATTCGATCACATCTTATCTAAAAATGTTTAGTTGTAAGAGCTTAAAGGTATAATTTGAGCATAAAATCACCTACTAATTTATTATTG
This sequence comes from Ostrinia nubilalis, assembly GCF_963855985.1. Taxonomy (NCBI): domain Eukaryota; kingdom Metazoa; phylum Arthropoda; class Insecta; order Lepidoptera; family Crambidae; genus Ostrinia; species Ostrinia nubilalis. The sequence continues at coordinate 23,063,652 of NC_087119.1, read as the reverse complement.
GCTGTAAATAAATAAATAAATAAATAAATCTTTGGACAATTTCACACAGCGCCAGCTAGCCCCAAAGTAAGCAACTTAATGCTTGTGTTATGGGTGCTAGCTTAACGGATATTATTACTTATATACTTTTTTTTTTTAAATACATACATATTATACATAGTAACACCCAGACCCGTCACAGAAATTAAAATTCATCACTTCAATTTCTGCCCGGCCGGGAATCGAACCCGGGACCTCTCGGCATAGTAGTCCGTTCTGAACCACTACACCAAACGGCCGACAAAAGTAACAATGTAAAGTTTTTATGTTTTAATTTTCGTATTTTCGTCAGACAGTATTCAAATAATTTCTAATCCGCACAGTCGACGTCACATTGACCTACCACAAAGTCAATTTAAGCCTTACATTAAGAAGACAAAGTTCAAAATCCTTTAAAGAAGTTTGACATTTCGTGATAGTTTTATCCAATCGACTGTACCTCCAAACTTAACCTGTCACCGCTCTTCTTATCCGCGCCATCCACTCGGCCTTCTTAAATAACGTCATCAGCTCCCAAACCAAGTACAAGAAACAATAAACGCCCGCCGTAAACTAGTATTATGTGGTCATAAATCACTTCGCCCTGAGACACTTGTTAAATGGCCAATAAAAGTCCCCGAGATGACAGTCGCGCGTATATTAAGCAGTTTACGGTTAATGCCAACGAGTCCGATTGGTCGCCGATGTTGGAAAGTTAGCTAGGATTTTGAGTTACGGACCATACCTACATTAAATTTAAGGTTACTGAGGCATCTTAAGTAGTTGGGATAGATGCTGTTTTGCAATAAAAGTTTGCTGCTTGTACAGCAGGTGCCGGATGCTAGTTTTATCTGAAGATAGGCATAGGTAGGTACTTTACAAAACGTTTATTGTTATTACCGATTCAACAACTAAACTTCGTTTGGCAGATCCTTCATTATTATTTATACTCGTACCTAATTTTCTGCGAACCTTTGCGTAGTCTATAGTGGACATATAGGTGACAGAAACTAGAGTCAGTTGACATTTTTTTTGTGATCCGATTTTGTACACGACGACAATGGGAACGATCACATGGCCAGGTCGCGAACTCAATTGACTGACAATTGATCAATTTCAAAGCAGCTATCTAAAATTGGGTTATTCCGTATTCGACCCACGACAACTCAACCCACTCATTATTTTTTCCTTACTCAACCCAATTTGAACTTATTGATTATTGAGAAGTGATCATAACGCAATCCGTAGCGAGGTTGAAAGTGGATTGGATTCCACTCCAGTTCAGTCACTGGAGTCCAGTTTTTGACAGATAATAATGACAATAATGTGCATTTTAAGAAAGTGACCACTCGTATATTAACTGGTATTTATCGCAAGCATCGCCTTGCTTCGGAACGCACGATAATGTTGGTCCTGGCGATATCACTTAATGTAATCGTCAAGCCTAGTTAAGAGGCTCGGTCGGTTTGATAGCATCGGACAGCTGCTAGGTTTACCGCACTCTCTACTAATTCGCAATGGATGTGTGGGTCAAATCAGCTCGTGTATAGGCTTGAAATTGTGCTCTATATTACCGATTTCAGACGAATATATCTTTCTTTTCACTCACTAAGGATGTTTTTAATATCGTGCAGGCGTGCCCGCGTGCGTGGTGAAATCCGCACGATATTGAAAACACCCTAAGACAAATATTATATTAAGATAACGTCTTAAGGTTCGGACAAACCAACGCGTGCAGCGATGGCGATAGCGATGGCGACCACTGCGCGTGCAAAAGTTGTTTCACACTGCCGCGACCGCGATGGCGATCACTGCGCGTGCAGGTTGTCACTGTCACCACAATTGTCACGCATATTGTCAATCACGCCTATTCGGCAAAATGGAAACTGAATTACCTAAATGATTTGTTTGGAGCTTTTGATGCAATTGAGACAGTGGAAACACTTTTTCACTCAAGTTTATTCAGGCGCCCATATTATATTATTGAATGAGACAGGATTACATGCGGTATAGGTAGTAGGTATTGGTTACTCATAACCAAGCTATATTTCTGGCTTCGTTTGTAGTCCCAGCCCTAACAATACCTTTTAATTAGATTTAAAGAAAGGTTTGTTAGGAAGGAGGACTGCACTAAGGCTTTCTTGGCCTCAGTGGGGGAAATGAAACACAACGCGGACGGTTGATATCTGGTTTATTACTGTTATGCTATTGCTATATACAAGATTTACATAATGTACACAATTCAATGTGTCCAGTCCAATGTGCCGTCGGTGTAGAGTGCCTACGGTGCACGTTCGTTCAGGTTTCATGGGCCAGTCGGCTAGCATGTTGTAGGTCGCGGTCGATGCTGACGTGCTCGTTCAGTATCCTATAATAGGATTTTATCCAATTCATCTTTTTCCTTGAGGGAAAAAATTTGCCCCCATTACCTTTTACCATTGTCGTTCTTATCGTTAAATCGCACAAAACTACACAGAACTCAACACAACATCTATCAAAATCAATTTACATTTTCATTTTTGGTGCAACAGTCATCTTGACATTTACTTTTTTTAAGGCAAAGGAAATTACATTATGCACCCAAACCACAGAGTACATAATAGTCCAAATATTTTTTTGTCTTTAATAATAACCCAAAAATACAAAAAGACATCAGTTTTGATCAACTAGGTGTTTCTAGTGGCACTAAATTAACGACTGAGACGTTTGATGACTTTAATTAGGTTTTTATTTATGGCATACTTAGAATTGCTCTAGGGCCTTTCAGAAAGCTGCAGACATGTACATTCTCAATTATTTTGTTCTGCGGATAATATCCCAATTTTATTTATGAAGTTGAAGAAGCAGGTTCGTGAGAAAACTAGAATAATTTGTTTATTACATAAAAATAAATTCTGATATTGATACTTTATTCTAAAACCTTTTTTATTATTCAAGTAGGTCAGACTAGTGGTATGTTATGAATAATTCATTTTTAATTGTGTAAAAACTTTTTAACAGATCCTACTTACTATTTATTACATCGATTTTAAAAAACAGAAACGTCACAGTGTCAAATGTCGCGACGATCGCTGATCGCTGCGTGCAGACGCTGCATAGATCGCCGCGACCAATGACAGGACGCGTTGATGTGAACTCATCGCTACAAATTCATACACGCTGTCTGGTCGCCATCGCCATCGTCATCGTGCACGCCGGCTGCACGCGTTGGTCTGGTCTAACCTTTACGTGTTTTACCTAAATCTAGAATCAGAAACTTCTAATTTCCTTGAAATATCACTGGAATTTCGTATAATCCCACAGAAGTAACCATCAAACGCCATGTTACGGTATAGGTATATCAATCTACACTAATATTATAAAGAGGAAAACTTTGTTTGTTTGTTTATTTGGTTGTAATGAATAGGCTCAAAAACTACTGGACCGTTTTTAAAAATTCTTTCACCATTCGAAAGCTACATTATCCACGAGTAACATAGGCTAAATTTTATTTTGGAAAAAAATAGGGTTCCGTAAAATATGTAGATAATGTAGTCCACGCGCGTGAAGCCACGGGCGGAAAGCTAGTCAATTCATAAAACTTAATTTGTATGTCTCATGAATATACAAATATTTGTCTTCGACAGACTTTCATGTTAATCGGTGAAACTTTTCACAAATATCAAGTTTTTTTTTATGAAAACAATCGATTCTAACCAGTTGTCCTTGAAGCATAGTGCGTCATAGCAACCTTTAGGAAGGTCAAGAAATAGGTGCGTAATTATTTATGAAGGCTGATGACGAGACTGGTATTTACGTCATTTACTTTCGTATGAAGGTGGCAATTAATCAAATAAATAGTGGTTGACCAATACATTGGCAGTTGTAAAATGATGAATGCAACGAAGACTCGATCGAAAATGTCTTGATCGAGAATAGCAAAGTCATAGTATGTGTATTTTGTAATTTGTAGTTGTTGTATTTCTTAACCCTGACTAGTGTTAAAAGATTATGTTTACAAGCCTTATCTTTTCCTTCTTCTAATTAAACATCTTTCCGTAAAAATTAACCGTGAGAAGAACAAACGAAAAGTGTCTTCCATTACGCGTATCAAAAGATCGTCGACGTAAAGCAAGAATGCTTCATATCACTTAAGAGTGCTCAATTTCATACTTTACGCCCATTTGTGACTGTCGTACCCGCAAGAACTGTCACCACGTGATAGCACAAATTACTCTTATCCCCCTGATAATCGCCGTGCTTAACAGACCATGTGGGGGAATGCTGATCAAGTTTTGATGAGACTTTTGAGATACCAGCTCTCTGCATAATGGCCGGAAGATGTTTTTGTTGGAAACAACAGATGCCATTGATAGTGGAAGGCTTAATATTGTTAACGTGTTCTCATATATTATAATCTGGAGAATCTGGATACTTGAGCTGTAATAAAATTGTTGGCTAGAAACGACCTTTGGGGGAATTCCTTGGAATAGCACCTATAGGGTAGTTCCATGGAATATCCCATTTAGAATTTCGTAAAAGCCCAGTGAATTAGATGCTTCAAACGCCAAGTGAGGGAGTAATAAATCAATAAAGCTTGATTTAGTAGCGTTATGAATATTCAAATGTTCGTCTCCGCCGGACTTTCATGTAAATCGGTGTTAATGTGTTATAAATCGTAATAGTAAATCGAAAACCGCCGGCCCCGGGATCCGGCCTTGGCACATTGTTGCCTGCGTATCGTTAACTGCGCACCGTTACACTTACTGTTAACAGCTTTGGGCGTAGCTCGTGGAAAACAGTTTAAACATCGTGGCATTCTGCTTAGAGAACAGCCTAAAGAGTCATTCTTCATCATGCTTGTAGTATACCAATCGTGAAGATTTGCTACGTAAGCCATCTTCAGGCGCACCAGCGCCGCCAAGACAGCTAGGAGTCGAAGTGGTCGCCATGCCCGAAATCGGTCGGATGAATCATCATCATCATACCCATCATGGCAAAGTACTTTGAGAACCGCTTAGCGGGTAAGAAATAGCCAAACATATGTGATCTGTAACGTAAAGTTGCAATTCTGAAGTCACGACCTGAAAGTATATTATGTAGGTACCCCGGAAAAATGTTAAAAAACAACCAGATATTATTTTTAAAGAAACTTCAGTTACTAAACATGTAATACCTATTACTTAGGTATGTCATGTACCAACTTTGTTATTGTTCACGATATAAAATAACTATAAAAAAAAATAAGATAACAAGAACACGAGGCAGCTAAAGTCACCTCCGACTGTAGTGTGCCCCTGGGCATGATCTTCAAGTCTCTGCACGCGGCGTTTTTATCTGGGCTGTGGCTGTGATCCGAACGCGTTTATAATAAGACGAGTAATGTAAAATTTTAATCTCGGATGTATGTGGGAACGGGTCACGGGACCATTGTTTTGGAGGTTCACTTCTTCTTCGACCGATGATTTGCTGCTGCTTTTTTACACATAAAACATTAAGTAGAGGTTTAAATGATTTGATTAATTATTTCAAAACATTAGCTTTTATAAATAGTTTTTGTTGAAAAAATAGTGAACTGCATTAACGATGACAAATAATTTCTCATGAAATAGGACGTCTCAATGGCAGAGCACTTATCTGAATAGCTCTAGACCTTTTATCAAGTATTCCATAGTAACTTGATCAGTACAACAAAAAATAATGAGACAGCCTCGACTGGAGATAGCTTTATGTGATTAATGCAAACTAAGTAGGTAGTAAACTAAAAAACCTAATGTATTTTATTTAACGTTCTCACAGTAAAAACCTTGTTAATCAGTCCCGCGAATAGCAGACGATCGACTGCATATGGATTTATTAACTTTTGCCTTTCCCGACCCCGTATCGATGGCGTAAGTGAGAAGTACTTGGTTTTCAACACTATTTTCTGCTTTTTCACATTCATTTTGACTTTATATAGAGGATATTTCCACTTAAACGGTTTACGGAGTAAAATTGGATGGCTTACCCATGAATTTGATAAATAAATGAACAATTAATTAATGTTGCGGAAACGTAATAAGTGATTCACTTAATAATGAATACGTTTGTGAGTGTTTTATTTATCCATTTAGTGATTGCGGATTAATTCAAGTTGTATTGACTGAGTGAAAATTAATTTTATAACTTTAAAAGTCAATCAGCGTTGAACTGCCTAATATGAAATATTTGTTGTTATATAACAAGGTTGCCAATTATTATTTAAACTTGCAATTTGTAGTGTAGAGTAAGGAGTATACCTTAGATGAAACTACAAAGCTAAGTTTGATTTTATCCAGATTCAGTAACAAAATTCATAAAATCTTACAATATTAAGGCGATGTTATAGCTATATGTTATAAAGAGCGAGTGGCAGTATTGAGTTGTAAGGAGTGAAAGTAGGGAACACTCCATTCGTGAGTCCGATTCGTTCTTGACCGGTATTTTAACTCTACCTTACCGCGGACCACGCGCATTGTCTTTCTTGCGAAGTGTGATACACAGTGTTACACGCTGGTTGTGTAACACTGCGATGTACCGTTTCCGAAATATTGCTGCAACGGTGTGCGTGGACAAGGCCGTGAGGTAATACATGATCAAAGTCGACCTGAAAAAATATAAAGCCCATTTCTAACGGCTTCTTTAAAGGTCACTTCTTCTTGACCTTCTCGTGTCCCGGAAGCTATAGTTTATAAAATTTTGCATGTATGTAAAAGTCCTATTTCTCCAAGTTCGATCATTCGAACAGATTACCTATCATTTTTTCTTAAAACATCACTTTTTTACATTTAAGCATTAACAGTGACCTGTCACCGATAAAAAATCAACTCGAGCTAATTAATAAATCACACAAATTAGTATCGTTCGGAACGACTTTCACTTGTCATTTTCATTAGAGCCGGTGCGGTTAATTCCTCCGCCACTGTTTCCCATGGCACTCGCATACGTAGCTATAAAAATATCCAAAGTCACTCTATAAAGCTCTAAAACTGCGAGCGATTGCCGATAAGGCGCCGCGGGGGCCGCCGTAAAAAAGACATAGATAATAATTAACAGTTATATGTGGACAGAGATACCATCGGAGTATCGATACGTTTACATGGTGCTCGAGGACGGACCCGTGCCATGATACAGGGTGGGATTTGATAGCTTTGACAGGGTGTTGTGAAAAGTTTTGGTACCAATAGAGCCTTATGCCGAGGCTCTATTCTTCATTTAGTTACTCTACCTAATTATATTCCATAACAGCTACACAAATACACTATGGGCTCTCCATGGGTTAAATAAGTCCAGTTAAAAAAAATAAGATTGTCCAAAGCTTCCGATTCAGTTAAATACTCGAGTCGAATTTTAGAAAATAATTTGACTACCAAAACTGGATTAGCTTAACATATCTATTTAAAGTCTACTCGTGACGTGCGTGCCTTTTGCTATGTAAAATACCTATACATATTTTGCTCCACAAACATACAGAGAAAATATTATGTTAGATATGCGTGCACAGTTAATAAATGGCTCCATAAACTGCATAACGGCGTGGATATCTCTGATAATGCATCGACATCAAATTACCAGTGTTAATGCGGATTTTATACGAGTATCATTCACATTATCAATTCAAATTGCAAACTTCCTATTAAATGAAAATAAATAATATTACACCTCAAGTAAAATTCTTGTTGGAATGTTAAATGGATTGACCTAGATAGCTGTAATACTTGGATATTTTATTATAGTAGGAGACTTGTATCATCTTCCCTGTGATTTGGAAACCTATAACCCTGAAAAAGAATACATAAAAAATGTAACAATATAAATAATATAATGTAGTCGATAGCTCATAGTAACCCACTAAGGCTGGATTAGACCAAACAAGAGTAAATATTTATCTTAGAATAAATCGTCAGCGACATATTTACCATACTAAAACTGTCCATGTGCCAGTTATACCAGGAGTTATTCGCGGATCAAAAGTTTGATCGAATCGGGCCCTAGTAAGGTGCTCAATGTAAACATTATTTTGCTTTCTTATATTTTCATTTCTGCTTGTAAACAATTTATACTTTTAGAGTGAAAGTCTTTTTTTTTCTTTATTTGATTTCGGTTTGTGACTTAAACTGACGTTAATTGGAGCAATTGGCGTTATAATTGCTTTTTTAAAAATACATTTTCAGAATATACAATTATAATGTGTTATTTTTTGTGAAACGCAATACATTGGATACACTGTGAAAATATCAGAAAATATGTTTTGCTAAGTATTTAGCCGACATAATATGAGTATTATGTGAAGATATTTTGCTGAATATTATCTTAAAGCTGATACAAAACGGAAAACAAATTAAATTATATATTTATATCTTCTTCCTCTGATGATAAACCAGTTTGTCTGTACACTAAATGTAATCCTGTCTCGGTGGTTTAAGCCAGAAAAGGTACCAAACAGTCAGACAAAATTATTTCGCATATAATAATCAGTACGGATTTTAGCACTAGCCCTTAGTGATACTAGGTTGAGACAGAGTAAATACAAATGAGTAGGTCATATTCATAGAAACGCACGGGCGGGGTTTGTATGTGAGCGCGCCAACACGTATGCGGCGCGCACGCAAACACTGACAAAATTCGGCGCAACCACGACTGGCTCCCCGCAAAATTTTGTCAGTGTGTGCGTGCGCGCCGCATACGTGTTGGCGCGCTCACATACAAACCGCGCTCGGTGCGTTTCTATGAAGATGACCTACTCATTTGTATTTACTCTGGTTGAGAGCAGTAAGCCTGCGCGGGCGACGGTAATCCGTCAGCGCAGCCGCCGCGACGACACGCGAGCTTCCGGCGGGAACCTCAACCCGTGTCTTAGGGCTGCCTCTCAGATAATAACTTGTATGTGGATCAGTTGCCCAATGGGAACTTAGGTAGTCAGCCCAACAATTATTCTAGATATGTACTTTACTTTAGGATACTTACTACCAGAAATATTTTAGAAAGAAAGAAAGAAAAATGTTTATTTGGCACCAAATTACATGCACTGGACAAAAGCCAGAACTAATTGCGTCTTGTCTGATCAGCATTGTAACACTTGATAAAAAAAGATCAGCACGTAAGACGGTGATAAGAGTTTTCAAGTTTCATCAACTTCTTTGTATCATCCTGTTGGAAACCAACAAGGAGTTTTTATACTTTTTATTATTTTTTCTTCTAAACAAAATAAAATCACTACTTTTTCACTTTGACAGCTGAAAGAAAGTCGTTTCATTTATACATTTATCCATAATTTTAATTCAATAATTCATACATTTTATATTTATTTATGTCTTATGCTACATAAATTTGGTGCCGAAACCCGTACATAATTCACATTGGTTTTTTTTGTGTGCTGCTGGAAAATTATCCCGAGGGCCAACGCCGGCATAGTTGCCGATTGCAGTAGATAATTATGGCTACCCAGGTTTGTGGTGACACTAACCAAAAAACCAAGCTGTTACAAGGGCAATGCAAGGCCGCTATAACACGATGTGTTACTTTTTTGGACAAAAAGTCAGACCCAAGTGTGTTTGAACTGACGAACCGAAGAAAGGCAGTTGAAGAGGCGTTCGCGCGCTACCACCAGCTGGCGGACGAGGCCATTTTGCAAGGCCAGGAGGTGTTGGACGGTGACGAGGAGTTCGAGGAGCGTTATTACGATGTCCTCTCCCGGATCGACGCTCTTCTGGACCGCCGCAGCAGTGCCTCGCCGCTGGGGTTTGCGAGTGCCGCGGACGCTTCAACGGCACTGTTCGAGACCACGAGACTGCCTCCAATAGAAATCCAATCGTTTGACGGTAACAACGTCTGTGCATACAAGCCATTCATCGAGCTATTTATGGCATTAATAGGCAAAAACTGTAAGTTATCCAATGTACAAAAATTATATTATTTAAAGGGCTATTTAAAGGGCGAGGCCTTAAATCTTGTAAATAATTTGCCTCTCATAAACCAGTCGTATGATGACGCTCTTGCTTTGTTGAATAGGAGATACGACACTAAGGGACTAATGATTAAAACGCATATTAGTGCTATTTTAGATCTGCCTAGCATTACGCGTGGCACTGCCCAGGCCATCCGTTCCTTAGTGTCACAGATTTCACAGCAAATGAGCGCGCTACGTAGTTATGATGAACCTGTAGAAAGCTGGGACTCCATATTGGTTTGTATTATGATGAAAAAATTAGATTCACTGACTGTAAGATTGTTTAATGCAGAGCAGGACTATCGTAGCATGCCCAGTATGGAGTCGCTGATGAGTTTTCTAGAGAGACGTGCTATCTCGCTCGAGGCTAGCTCGGCTTGTGACACGAGCCGTACAGAAAGGGCTACGATGTCTTTTCATATTCCAACATGTAATACAAAACCTAATCCAAAGTGTAATAATGCAAAATCAACAATGATCCCTTGTTTATTGTGTAAAAATAGTTATCACAAATTGTACAAATGCCCTACTTTTTTATCAATGACGCTTTCAGAAAGGCTTTCACATGTAAATAATTATAATTTATGTAAAATATGTTTAAATAAGCATGCACAAATATGTAGATACCATTTTACTTGTTCTTTATGCAAAGAGAATTCCCATAATTCTTTAATACATAATATTTCAATGCAGCAATCAAAACCTGTACAATTACATATTAATTCATTGCATGCGTCCAACACTGTAAATAATCATTCATGTGAATCTGTACATACTCATCCAAATAATAATTCAAAGGTTTTGTTTCCCACTAAATATACACAAAGGCAAAATATGACAAAAATGCCTCATGTCGTCAAGACTGTAGACTCATGTAGTCAAACTTATTTTTGTAATCAGGCCTTAGTCGTCATGCCAGGTCTTCATACATATTATAATACAAAGGCTTTTCATACAATGGGTCAAACTTGATGGTGACTTGATCCGTCCATAAATGTCAATATTTTTATTTTATACAAGTGCGGAAACTTTTGTTTTAATTATTATTAATTTCATTATAATAATAATTTTATTTTTATTCAATTATTTTCGATATGAACGCTAAGTGCTATGTGTGTGTTAGGTATTGTTTATGTTTAGTTCTGATACAATTTGAAAATGTAATATAGTTATTATAACATACCGGTACTATTCCAGAGATGTAATTGCAAGTTCAGTTATTTTAATCATAAGTTTTTATTCATTGTTTAATACAAATTATCTTTAATTCTAGTGCGTGTTGCATTTCGCGCGCGAGACTATGTTGGAAACCAACAAGGAGTTTTTATACTTTTTATTATTTTTTCTTCTAAACAAAATAAAATCACTACTTTTTCACTTTGACAGCTGAAAGAAAGTCGTTTCATTTATACATTTATCCATAATTTTAATTCAATAATTCATACATTTTATATTTAATTTATGTCTTATGCTACAATCCTTTAGATAAATTACAAGTAGGTACCTAAGTTTTGTGGGAATTGCCCCTTTGTAAATGTAACATATTTAGATACGGCTCTTCTCTACTATGCCTTACTTACTGATAGGAGGTATTTTAATTGTTTCACTAATACTGGAGAGAAAATTTATATTGAATGAATTGATTCAAATATGTGTCACCCCTACGTCTTCGCCAGATCTTGGAATGCTTCTAAACACACTCAAATGCTAACTCTATCACGACGCATGAAGGTTTACGTTAAATTTTCCACGGTCTGCTAGAGAATATGATTTTAGAGTTATGCCCGGATTGATTACAAGTAGCTTTATACGCGGTGTTCAGCCATCGTGGAGCGAAGGTCCCATTGTTAGCCCTTTTTTGTGGAAAAAAGCGTAATCACACTAGTTTGCGCTTTCTGTGCCTATCAGACCGGCGATGAGGAATGACGCGCGCCATTCTTTCGGCATTTTTTAGGGTTCCGTAGCCAGATGGCAAAAAACGGAACCCTTATAGATTCGTCATGTCTATGTCTGTCCGTCTGTCCGTCTGTATGTCACAGCCATTTTTTTCCAAAACTATAAGAGCTATACTGTTGAAACTTGGTAGGTAGATATATTCTGTGAACCGCATTAAGATTTTGATGCAAAAATAAAAAATAAAAAAAATTGGGGGCTCCCCATACTTAGAACTGAAACTCAAAATTTTTTTTTTTCATCAAACACATACGTGTAGGTGTATCATGGATAGGTCTTCAAATATGATATCGAGGTTTCTAAAATATTTTTTTTCTAAACCGAATAGTTTGCGTGACAGACGCTTCCAAAGTGGAAAAAAGTTGGTCTCCCCCCTAACTTCTAAAATAACAAAATGAAAAATCTAAAAAAGCATAATATGATGTACATTACTATAAAAACGACCAACGAAAATTGTTTTGAACGAGATCTAGTAAGTAGTTTTTTTTAATACCTCGTAAATCGTAAACCGCTTATTACTGCGTAATCTTTCATACAATAACTTAAATTAAAAAAAAAAAAATCATAAATCAATGGTACGGAACCCTTTGTGCGTGAGTCCGACACGCACTTGGCCGGTTTTTAAAGGACTTTAGCCTTTGTTGCACATGAGCTTATCCAGGCACTCAAAGCAGGATGTCATACTAGTATTAGTGCAAATTCGATCATTGAAGTATTATTAGGTCGCTACTCCAGAATTGGAAGAACATTGAGGCCAGACAATATCACATTTAGTAGGTAGTATAATGCCTCCATTAATATAAAATGAATTCAATATTGACGCCCTGCTCTGAGTTCTGCATTAGAGTAGGCGCACACCGTTGATTTTTAGTTGGCCGATAGTTGTGCCCGATTTTAAGAGTAGGCGCACACCGTTGATTTTTCGTCGGCCGATAGTTTAGTCGGGCAGTTGATCAGTATGGGCATGTACAGTCTAATTTTTTAGAAATCAGCAGAAATGTCATCAAAAATGGCCAACTGACATAAAAATATTTTTAGTCTGTGAACTAGTGATGCGACAAAACCTCTCGTTAATCGCGAAGTGAAATTATTGTCATCGCCGGGTGATCGTCAAAATACTAAAAATATGCAACAAAGTCGCAACATTGAATGTGAAATTGTGAACTGATTATGAAATTTTCGAGAACAGGAAACAAACTGTATGCACAGATGTAATCAAAAAACACACTGGACAGTAAAACAATCAATGATATCCGTAAAGTTATTACACTTCAAATAGTTGCAAAAAGTTCTGTTTGACAGTGTTGCTACTAGTGACATCTCGCTCGCTCAGTTCTTTGTTGCTCTATTTCGCTAGGGAGGTAATTTAAGATGCTATCAGTTGAAAGAAGATTTTTATTTTCTTTTATTTTGTCGGCCGTTTGGTGTAGTGGTTCGAAACGGACTACTATTCCGGAGGTTGCGGGTTCGATTCCCGCACAGTACAAACATTTGTGTGCATGAACATATTTGTTTGTATTGGACTGGGTGTTTTCTATGTATAATAAGTATGTATTTACAAAAAAAAAAGTATTTAAGTATGTTTATATCCGTTGTCTAGTACCCATAGTACAAGCTTTGCTTAGTTTGGGACTAGAAGCGCAGTGTAAAATGTCCAAGGATATACATGACACTAAAAGTAGAAAAATAATTTTACGTTATCTCCAATATTGTCGAAGTTATCGCTGGAAAACTAAATAAAGTATCGTATATTTTTTATTTAAAATTAATCAGTAATCGGAATACTAAGTGAATACTTAAAATAATATCGATTAAATTTACAGATTATTGTCTATGACACAGGTTACAGCACTGATGTGTCAGAGACAAGCCATAGACAATATGGAGATAACACATGATTTTAAACGTCAAGTCAATTTGACAAGTTCACAAATTTTCATCGTCCACGTATTTTGCTAAAATAATTTGTTTCAAAGATTGATTTCAAACTTGTATAAACGTGAAAATAAAGTTGGTTTCATGGGCTTGTTAAATAATGTGTATGATATTATGAACACGTAAGTGATTATGGTGTAATTGTGTATGAAAGTGTTTGTTTACATCTCTGCTGGATTCTAAAAAATCAAGGTATATGGGAGTGCGCACACTACGCCGATTCGATTTGGCCGATACTTCATACAATTTAAAATCGGGCACAACTATCGGCCAACTAAAAATCAACGGTGTGCGCCTACTCTTAATTGTATGAAGAATCGGCCAAATCGAATCGGCGTAGTGTGCGCACTCCCATACATGCCCGTACTGATCAACTGCCCGACTAAACTATCGGCCGACGAAAAATCAACGGTGTGCGCCTACTCTTAAGCTATAGGGGAGAGTTCGGTATATAGTGTACCGCCGGGTAAATTGTACCATCCTCAATTCCTCATATTTCGTAAAGTATTTATTGTATGTCTGTAATTGCAACACTCAGCGATACACAACTAAACCCATCAAAAACAATACTTGTCAAAAAAACCAAGTCTCGCAACTCAGTTGTTCTACGGTAAAAAGTTGTGAGATCCATGTAATACCAAGTCCAGGCCAGGAAATCTTTAACGTTTTACATAAATTATTGACTTGGCCATCGCATGAAAACACGTGTAAATTAAATTATTTAGTGCGATGGCCAAGTCAATAATTTATGTAAAACGTTAAAGATTTCCTGGCCTGGACTTGGTATTACATGGATCTCACAACTTTTTACCGTAGAACAACTGAGTTGCGAGACTTGGTTTTTTTTACAAGTATTGTTTTTGATGGGATCTCATTTCTTTTTGTATTTTGTAGACAGCAGTTATGTATCTAGAAAACTGGACCGAAATTGAAAAATTTTACTCGACTTGGCGGTTGCACTACCGTGCCCCCAAATATTTTAGTTTTTCCTTGATTCATATGTTATAGTCAAACCTCGAAGTTCCGGCACTCCTAGGTTTGACTAGTCAATCCTCAGGTCTGACTAGAAGTCTTAGTCAAAGTCCAAACATTTCGGCCTTTGACTAAATAATGTTAGTCAAACCTAAGAGTAACTAATTTGGTCAGGCAAAGGTCGAAACTCAATTTAATGAAATCGGGGTTTGACTAGTCAAACCTCAATTAAGACTTTAAACTAAACTATACTTAATTCTGATCTCGAACTTATTGCATAGGCGTTACGGCGGTCGGTTTTCACGCGCTCGCGCAGCTAACTATCTCTTTAGGTGAAGGTACGAGTAATTTAACTTATACAATACTGAGGTTGTTTGTCAGTGTTTCTAGATCGATCTTGATTAATTACTAATTTTTAGGGTTCTGTTACCTTAAAGGATAAAGAGTTTAGACCCTATTATTATGACTTCGCTAAATGTTGTCTGTCACCAGGCTCGTATCTCATGAATCATTAAAAATAATGAATTTAAAATAAATAAATAATTACTTTAAAAATAAATGATTTAATAAAATATTTCAATATTTAAGGGGGGCTCCCATATAGCAAACGTGACTTGTTGCAGTTTTCTACTTGATATTGAAACGTAAACAGGTGAACCCATGAAATATTCACACATATTTAGTTGCATAAATCTATTTTAAAAATAAATCATAAAATTAAAATAAAATAATTATTTAAGAGGGGCTTCCATACAACATCAGAGTCGCACGGAACCCTTCGTGAGCGAATCCAACTCGCACTTGGCCGGTTTTCTATTTGCCGTCTACTTTTGACCGAGTCTGTCAGTCGTTTCTAGGATTGACTAGGCAAAGCCCGATACAGATTATTTTAGTTTCGACGTTTGACTGAACCGTATAGGCACTTCTAGGTTTGACTTAGTCAAAGGCCGAAATAAGAATTTACTTCGGGGTTTGCCTGAAGGCCTTGGTCAAACCTAGGATAGACTAGTCATTCCGCGAAGAGACTGCATATCGACCTTTGACTATGACACATACACCAAACACTACTTATATTCCAAATTTGAAGCTTCTAGGTCTGCTAGAAGTGCCTTAGAATTTTGATGATCGGTGAGTCAGTCAGTGAGTGACAAAATTAAGAAACTTTGACCCGTTATAATTCTTAAACTACTGGTTCAAATTGAATGAAATTTGAAATATACCGTGTCTTTACAATGCCTGCATAGCTAATGAAAATTCAGCCTTCTAGTTTTATCCACAACGAAGTTACAGGCGGTCGAAAATGGCCTGAATTGCTTCGAGAAAAGGATGGTACGGCCGTGCCGCTTTTTTGCTCGACTTGGTGGGGGCACTGCCGTGCCCCCAGATTAATTGAATATTGGCCATATGGTCTTTGCCGTGACAATTAACACGTGTGTTTTATTTTGAAAATACTTTTTTCATTGTTTTCAAGTAACTTTTGAGAATGCATGTTTAGTTTGTAATTTTGTTAAATTTAATCACACAGTGTTTCTAATTTATCAATTAGACGCGTAAATTAATGTGGATTACAAATATTTGAAACATTTTTCGGTATTTATAAACTATATTTTTTACCGATTTTTTAATGCACTATCACCTAGTCGGTTAAATTGTACCACATCAAGTTGTATAAAGTTTTACCATAGGATTTTGAATTTTTTTTAGTAAATCATATTTTAAAGTTATAATGGCTAGTTATGTTTGACTAACAATAAATGAAAGCAAAAGACTGGCAAAGTAGATTAGCTACAAGTGTGCGTTACGATAATTGGAATTACAAAACTTGTACTCAAAATCGTGATAACGTGTAAAACAATATCGATTGTCTATGTTATTAACTACTGTTCCTTTTCGTTACCTAATTTGTTAAGAATGTATCGTATAATATTTTGCCATAGTTTTTTATAGGCTTGAAATTTGTGGAAATCCAATTTAGTAACCCTGTGGTACAAATTATCGAATCGGTTGGCTAAATTGGACCGAAGCTCTGAACTCGTATTTTGTTGATTTGTGCTAAATATACAACAATCATGTTGATTAATACCTATGAAATAGTAAATTGAATAATTTCTCTTTTATTATAAAATATACCATTGAAATTAGCAAAAACAAAACAAATCTATGTGTAAAATGGGGTTGAAAAAAACTGGTCCAAATTACCGGACTCTCACTTACATCAAAATAGCATAAAATTTTTATCTATAGGTTAAATAAACGCAATAATGTTTGTATAAATGTTTTCACGGGTCATCTGCAGACCCGATTAATATGGACCTTGGGACATGAAATTTATAGGAATGCAAACACGTGTTTTTCTTATGCACTATCGTGCATACGGACTTCACGTGTGGACTTCGACCTGAGTACAAGTCGGCAATCCAATAAAGTATCGCAGTTCGCATGATAGGTCACTTTCGTTTATAGCATTTATTTATTGTGTAAACTTACGGTTTGTTCAAGTGCTGCCACATATGTTTAGCCACTATCTGACAGTGTTCAGTCATTACTAAAATCCTCGAACGCATCCTCTTACATGAGGTAATTCCTCGATGCACAATCGTTTGTCCGATCAACGAAGCTTTTGTAACCCGAATTACAAATATGCCTCTGTCTATGAAACTTGGCACATGATGAAAATAGGTAATACTTTAAATTTTATTTTTGTAATGTTCATACAAAATAAAATTTATAAAATCAGATTTGTATGAAAATTAAAATAATTAAAATGATGATATCAATTTTCTGACTTCACCATACCATTTAATGCATATTTTAACATGGGCTAGTGTCGGCTCATATACCCATTTACCTAACACCCTGTAGATATACAATAATCCAACAACTTTTATTATGGGAAGTTTGGTTATTTTTACCAAAACATAGGTTGCCATTGACATTAAAAAATAAAAATCAGCAGAGCAATTTTTTAGTAGAAGTTAAACTGTAAAATTTTATACATCACAGTCAACCTTACGTGGGTAGAACGCATCATATTTAGGTGAAAATACTATAAACTTTCCGCAGTAAAAGTTATTGGATTATTATATCTATAATCTGTATTACCTAATTTCATCATGTGCTAAGTTTCATAGGCAGAATTATTCCCTAACACCCTGTATGTAAAAACGGTGGTGTAATTAATTTATACTGTGCAGTATTTTTTAACTGCCTGAATAATAATAGAAACACAAAATATAATAATCATGTTTATACATGTATTTCCTCCGCCATTTTCCGCAATTTGGCACCTCACGTCACACATCATTTTACCGAAGTCAGCCCTATGGCTTCGGCGCAGTACCGATCACTGATGTTTGTCAACAAAATGGTGCTCGACTCTTGAGACAAGCTAAATTACACTATATTGTTAACGACATTGAGCACACATTTTTTTAAATACCTTCGCGAAGAAAACTTTCTGTACGTAGTACTTATTATTATTTTGTGCTATATTGGTAATTAATTCGCTATCTTTACATGGAAAAATACTAGTGATGCAATAATCCAGATATCCCAGTAGTTTTCGCTCACGTAATGTTGATAGCGTTAATCGTACTGCAATACAAATTATTTTGTACAGGATAACTTTAGAGTACACATATTCATTATTCAAGCAAACGACATTCAAAGTACATCGTATTAAACTATTAAAGCTGAGATAATGTTTTGTAAATTAAATTGACCAGGACTCAGGAGTCAAATCAATTGCGTTCAAGGCGGATAACTATTCACTACACTAGCGTACCATTGAAATTGATCCATCACAAATTCATCCCTTAGAGGCGTTCCGAACAAAACCACATGATCTCTATTAACTCGCAATACTGCCAGATAAACGCCGATAAAACCAAATTAATTAAAAATAAGACGTTGTATTACAAGCACTTTAAATGTAATTTCATTCGGAATGTAAACAATCGTTACACATGTTCTTGGCGTGATATCGAATTTTGCAGCATTGTTATCTTAAAGACACAGTATATTTTTTACACATTGTTATTTTTCGGATAACCAGTAAGTACCTATATCTGCTTTAAACGTACGAATTGCATTACAGATATGTTGGTGAATGAGGATAAATCTTTCGGTTCAGTTGACGAAAGAAGGAGCGCTCAGTCTAGAATGTGCTTATGGTACAGACAGCATCAAATAGTCACCCAAAGTAGCCAAAAGTTTGCAAAACAGTCTCTGTTACAATTGGAATAAGGTTGTGTTGTCAACTTTTTGGCCACTGTGGATGTCACGAACTATTTGACGCTGACTGTAAATATAACCTCTGCCTCATCATTGTTAGTTAATTTTTATAAACTTTTAGCTAATCCCAAAGTCGTTCTAGTACATTAGTAAAAGGTTTCTTCATCATGTGTGTCCCACATTAATATGAGCGAGTGTGCACCACATTATGAGGTAATCCCGAAATTACGAGTAATACACGATTTGAATGTTTCCCGCGCCCGCGCAGTTGCCCAAGCTATCGCGCGCTCATTCAAGGCATCGCATGGGAACCTCGCTCTAACTGGCTTACCAACGATTTACATCCTATTGAATTCTGCAGCTTAATATTTTTCTAATTGTTTTAAGTACAATTTGACCAAACTTAAATTTAATAAAAACTGTATATTCTCATACATGTTCTTCCCGAATTGCATAAAAACTATTCCTATTCTTCCGCCTTTAGTTACCGTAAGTTAAAGGCAATAATCTCATGACAATAAACCTGATTTAATATTATGGAGCATTAAATATCCTCTAATGCGTTATCGTTTGTTTCTATATCATTTTAATGTTCATATTCTAAATTAGCTGAATCATTGATCCATCCAACGTTTGATAAAAATATTACAATTGTTTTAAGATTACATTTTTGGCGTAATTCGCAGCACTAACTGCATACTTTACGCCAGATCGGATTTCGGGATGAATTGAATATGTGTGATTTTTTTTTCTGACGACAATATCTCGTTGTCTTTGGTAAACAAAGGGGTGCTCTGCAGTGCAGGCCAAATGTTCTGATACGAGTCTGATGTTGATGACGTACCCGCTGGTTCTTAGTCCAGAACAGCAATCGGAGAGGGTGCGCCTGCAGTGAAAGCTGATGACTAGTATGATGATGATGATGCCAGCTGGTACTTAGTCCTGCCAAAACAGCGACATTTGCAGTTGTATCTATGTAGTAAATTGAAGAGAGCGTGCTCCTGCAGGAGACTGACCTGACAATGATGCAGCCGGCTGGTTTATAGTCCGGAGCAGTGCTTGCCTCTCAGTGTTGGCACTAATCAATCAATTTTTGAATCAATTTATTATTTTGATTAATTTTACTAGTAATGGCCTGATTAATTGGAGACGACATCATAAGGTAGCAGGAAGGCGCTGGATGCAGGCCGCTACCAACCGGGCAACATGGAAAGCATTAGGGGAGGCCTATGTTCAGCAGTGGACGTCCTATGGATGAGATGATGATGATGATGATGATGAATTGAAGAGGGCGTTCTCTTGCAGTGGAGGCTAAATGACTGACATGATTACATGACCAGATTTTGCTCGTAGTAAATTTAAAAATGGCGTGGTCCTGCAGTGGAGACTAATTGAGCTGATACGATGATGATGCCATCTGGTCCATAGTCCGAAACAGTGCAGCGTTGTCACGCGTCCGAGTGATGTGCCGATATCGTGTCCGGGTCACAGCTTATCGGGCAGCGAAGATAGCGAAGATAGAAACGTCTAACTTGCCAGTTCGATTCGAAGAATAGTAAGAACAATCTAAGGTGGGTAAAGAAAGAAAAAGCTATTAACGCAGAACCAATTATTCTGCTATTTCATTTGCAACTTTGACACATTTTACATAGAAGATAATAAAAGCGCAGCTATCGTTAGTTACGAGTACGAGCAAGATTCCTGAATAAAAAGTAAGTTAAAGCTTTCTAGATAAATTATTAAAATTCGAGCAACTTTTCAAACATCTAAAAGCACCATTTAACGCTAGAATGTTTTACCCTTTTTAGGGTTCCGTAGTCCTGACAAGGAACCATTATTTAATATATTAATTCTAATATCTATCAACACATGCGGTTGGCTTCATTTCAGTAGCATTAAGAAGACTGACTGACATAGTTTTTAAGAATGAGGGGCATATATTTTTAATACATTATTTTTTACTCATATTCTATGCATTAATATAATCATAATACATTCAATGCCTGCATTGATTTAATTTTTATTAATTTGAAAACCCACTCAGACGGCCCTCGACAACAAGATTTCTCTGAAGAAGGTCTTAGGAGAGGCAGACAGATTACTTGCTTCTTTGTTGAACATCAAGTGGCTGAAGAGAAAATGTAAAGAAAATTCGATCACCATAATTTAAAATGCGAGAATCTTTTTACTCGATGTTTATTTTACATTAACCAGTATTTTTTTTGTTTGTCTCAGCACAAAATATTAAACGACCCACAATTTTTTACCCTTATTGCAAAATTACCCTTATTGCATTGTGTATCCAAACCGCTCGTACCAGTACCAAGTAGTGTTCAAAACTTCGTGTTTAGATCTGTCGTTAAAGCAATTAAATCAATAGATTAATGGATGATTTTTGTGTTTAATATTTTGTAGAAAATGTGTATCGCTTTGGCAACATGCTTCCACCCTTACGACTGCTCTCGTTCAATCAACCGGGGGTTTGACCTATATTGCAACATTCTCAAAGTGAAACGACTAAGCGATAATATTGTTTAGTTATAATAATATCTGCTCTGATAAGTACTTCGTCGGTTTAGTGGTTAGACGGCTGGCCTTTCAAAGGTTCAATTCTAGGTGAAGCTATGCTCTCTATTAGTATCAATGTAAGGGTCATTGCTCCTTGTTTGAACAATACTGGGAACCCCCTCAAACTGATATCTTTGCTTATGCCCCACCTGAGAATCGAATGCGGACCTCCAGGTCGAGAAGGCTCCAACTCTTTAACCTTAACACGTAGCGTTGTGATAGCGAATGCTGACTAATGCTTATTTACCAAGCAGATAAATTCGTGAGCATACTGTAGGCCTATTTATTGAGTGTATGTAGTATTTGGGGATACATATTTAGACCATTATCCTTAAAGTACCCAGTAATTGGTTATAATAGCTTCAAAAACTAACACGAAACACGTAAAAGAATTTTGTTTTTCGGGGACTCCATTGCTACGGACATTCGTCTCAACAGTTTCCTATGAATGAGTAAGATGGACAAATCCCGATCTATCACGAATGTAATAAAGTTTGTTTAAGGGGGCATTAAAATTCGCGATCATCCATGCCATCCTTCTCCCGCAAAGCCAGATGCCAGCATGAGCGACGGTGACAGACAGACCCGAAACTACGTAAACAGCGTTTTGTCAGAGTAAATACAAATGAGTAGGTAATCTTCTTTCAAAGGTAAGAAGGCTCAAGGTCACCCAAAGGGCGATGGAGCGGGCTATGCTCGGAGTTTCCCTGCGTGATCGAATCAGAAATGAGGAGATCCGCAGGAGAACCAAAGTAACCGACATAGCTCGCAGAATTGCTAAAATCAAGTGGCAGTGGGCGGGGCACATAGCTCGTAGAGACGATGGCCGTTGGGGCAGGAAAGTTCTCGAGTGGCGACCACGGGCTGGAAGACGTAGCGTGGGCAGGCCTCCTACTAGGTGGACCGACGATCTGGTAAAGGTCGCGGGAAGAGCCTGGATGCGGGCAGCGCAGGACCGTTCATTGTGGAAAACCTTGGGGGAGGCCTTTGTCCAGCAGTGGACGTCATTTGGCTGAAAAGAAGAAGAAGAAGAAGAAGGTAATCTTCATAGAAACGCACGGGCGCGGTTTGTATGTGAACGTGCCAACATGTATGCGGCGCGCACGCACACACTGACAAAATTTAGCGGGGATTAGCGGTGAGCCAGTCGTGGTTGCGCCGAATTTTGTGAGTGTGTGCGTGCGCGTCGCATACGTACATTGGCGCGCTCACATACAAACCGCGCTCGGTGCGTTTCTATGAAGATGACCTACTCATTTGTATTTACTCTGGTTTTGTGGTAGCCCTGCTGTACCCCGCCTGGTGCGCACGACCACGAGTCGACAAGATGCGCGTCCCGCGATACGCTATCGGAGGTTGCTCACTCTGCACCTTCCGATACGCCTTTGATGTCGGCCGTAGTGGCGCAAAGGTCGAGTATACCTATTAAATTGCGTTTTAATTGTAATGTAGAAAGGAATTACTTGATAGTGCGAGGATTTGTGTTTTTAATGCTTTAATTTGAGTCGTTGTTTATTTTTGTACTAAATTATGAAATAAAATCTTTTGTGGCAAGCATGTAAGTATTTTATAACATTTTTTAATTATTTAGTTTTTTTTATACAGGGTGTTAGGTAAATGGGTATATGAGCCGACACTAGCCCATGTTAACATGGGCATATAAATGGTATGGTGAAGTCAGAAAATTGATATCTTCATTTTAATTATTTCATTTTTCATACAAATTGGATTTTATAAATTTCAATCGGAATTTATTTTGTATGTAAATTAAAAAAATTAAAATGATGATATCAAATTTCTGACTTTACCATACCATTTATATGCCCATGTTAACATGGGCTAGTGTCGGCTCATATACCCATTTACCTAACATCCTGTATAATGACTACGATTAAAAACGGAAGACAAACCGGTATTTTTTAAATTTACCGTTTCGGTAGAAAACCTAAGCCACAACCTTTAGCCAACCTTCTGATAATTTATTCAATTTAGGCTTTTTCGAGTTTCTGTTAATGTAAATGAAGTTACTATACCGGTTAGGGAAGAAAGTGGAACTGTGAAGTCACTAATATTAGGCTTTACATTATGATGTTGCCTTTTTATAAAGAGTAAACTTTTAGCACAAAACAATTCACTACATAATAAAATTAATAATGTTTTAACAGAAAATATTTATGTGTGATTAAATATTTTATACATAATTATTTATTTCCCTACACGCCATATTGAGGTAGGCATCTAACATAATTTTAAAAGGAGGAAGGAATAGTTATGTAATAAATAATTTAAAATGGTAAAATACACAGTGTAAAATAAATAAACAAGGAAATATTTACATGCGGTTGAACATTGTTAAAGGAAAACAGAATTTGCTTGAAAGAAATGCATCCAACAGGGAAGTCCTTAGGGAAATGTACTCTCATAAATGAAGGACTAACAGCGACCGCTTCTACATAATGTACTCTGGCGGCACATCAAGCTAAGCATGGCGTCTTATGTACTTGTAATAAAGAAGATTTTGCAATTAATGTACTGTCCGATGTCAGAAGAACAGGGCCTGTCAAGAAACGTGTTGAAAAAATGTGTTGAATGTGTCTTTGGATGCAATATATCAAAGGTTACTATTGAAATAACAACGATCTAGTACTGTATAGATCAAACGCCGATCGGCGACGAAAGGTGAGGGCGAATTTTCCACCTGAATGCTTTTATCGCAAAAACAGTGCAAAAGTACTAAAGCCGCTTCAATTGGCTTCAATAATACATGATAGAAACATAACTGGTTACCCCGCAAGTGTTTTTTCGCCAATAGCAGTAATTTATGCGAAAGTTTTTAATTTATTCAAAAGTAGAGACATGACAGGGCTCGGCTCTAATCTGCTAAACGTTTCCGATGTATCGACTCTATCTGTCTCTTTTACACATATCAGCATCAGTAATGACGTGTGAGAGAGAAATAGAGCCGAATATCTGGTTTTGCATGGTAGGGCTTCAAAAGACGGACACATATCTTGAAGTATTTAACCTTTGTAACAAACTTTTTGGTAGGGAGAAGATTCTCGTCATTTAAAACTTTTAGCTAGGTGGAAGGGGAACCCTTTAAAATTAAAATAACACATTTTGAGTAGGGCGCCATCCTAGGTTTGTACGCGGTTTGCTTTATGGCACTTGTGTAGGAACAAATGACAAATAGGTACTACTAGTAAGTGTCAGAATGTTCATAAGTTGTAAGTAAGTGATGCATCTTACCTCGTTTCTATAGTGTACCTAATCTGTTGTAATAAAAAGACGTTTTATATCCCTCTGACTCAGATACAGTAGGCATAAACAAACAACGATAATTATTACGACAGTTGCACTTATCTGTAAATCCGCGTTTAACAGTCGACCCTAAGTCAGTTTTACGTCCTTGAATATAAGACCGAAAATTGATAGATTGATACATAGAAGGTAGAAAAACTTTGTTGACACAGTACATAATTTTATACATACATATTAAACAACAACAACACAACCAGAATAAAAGGTAAATAAAAACAAAGAATAATTACAAAGCAACTGCGCCAATAGGCTCACGCTCAGAATTTATCTTGACATGTCATTACTTACGAGCGTGTCAAGATCTGCAATCGTCAAATTGGGTGACGAGTGACGATTGTGTTCTGTGCATCAATTTACCCCGTGCTGTAGATAAACCCCGAACTGTGCACGTACCACACTACAATGAGCGGTATTTTTGTTTATAATTATAGTATCGCACGATAACCGGTTCGCAGGGAAGTGTACGATAATGCAAATCATGACGGTATTTTGACGATTGGGTGACAACGTTGTTTGTATTCTCGGCGATTACGTAAAACGCCAATCGACCCAAAGCCATTTGAAGGTAGGTACAAAACTGTCTTGAAAATTTTAAACAAAATGCGCTGTTGATTTTAATCTGTAAAGCAGTGGTCTGATTGCAAGGATGTGGGATTTTGAATGTCCTACTAAAATGTAAAATACCAAAGAATGTCAAGTTTAAATGTGAAATTCTATTGACTATCGAGCTACTTTAACTTTAGATAGGATGATGAGACTCAGTCGTGTTTTATTGTAGTCGTTCTACGGCTACGCATCATTTGCTTGCAGTCCGTTAATCACTCACTGTATCGCAAGATTCGCAAGTAGAGCTTACACTGTGGCATGACAAGCTGTACTATACGAGTTATTGTTAGCTCTAATGTTTGTGTATGTTTGATAAGGATAATTTTCGCTGTTACCTAGATTCCGAAAAATCCTCCACGCTCTTTATCAAACCGCGGCCTAAAGAGCCATGGGGTGTATGAACAGAACTCAAGATCATCAGAACCAACATTGCAGAAATAATTGCCCTCGTGGCCGTTTTAAACAATTTGTTTTATAATTCAGACTAATTTTGAAAGGAATCCAGACGAAGTTAGCCTACCGTGAATAAAGGAAGTGTGCTCTTATTGGCGACATTTTATAAATATAAAACAGTTATTTAAGACATTCGTACATGAAAATTCTCATTCGTTTAATTTTAAAAAGTATTATAATTAGGTATAATATTTTTATTTATGCCTATTTCCATTATAAAAGAGCTACATTATGTATGAATAGTGTTGTAGATACTAATTTATAAATTCATTTAGGTGTCGAGGTTTGCTTTATCAAACGAGGGAATGACATCAATACTTATCCACTCCATTTTTCTATTAAATCAAATATTATCTAAATTCAAATAAATAAAGTTTTGGCGATTAAACTGTTCGCCTTCACCTTTAAATAGTTTACCTATTTTTGAATATCCGCGAAAACGAAACCATTTTTTCACACAAACGGAAGCGTAACCGAAAACCGCATCGTGGGTTCTCCACAAAGGCATGTTTACAAACACATTGACCTATAAACGAGCAGATGGTCCTAGCAAATCTGTTCTGCTTACTTTAAACCTTGTTGAGTTAGACATAAGGGTTATTGAGGATCTATTGTAGCCAGTGTATGCTGACAAATGAATGATGACAATTGTTATTGCGGCTTCTATTGTGCGCTTGACGACTCCATTCCTCGCCCTGTTGGGTTCGTACAGAGGTTTATAAGTTTTTTGCCGTTTAGTTCGTAGTAACCGATTTTGTGGTCGGATTGCATAATAAACTTTACTGCCAAATTGCTTTATTGACGACGGACAAAAACGCGCATAAATTATTTTTTATTTAACATGTTTCGATGACTAGCTTTGATGTCGTAAAGAGGATAGATTTCTTTAAGATACCTGAATTGTTAACGTAAAGTTACTTTTGGCATTTATAACCTCTATCCCGCCCACATTCCAATGTACCAATAATAACATGCACGAACCTAAAAAAATCTTCACAATGGGGAGTTGTCTTAATTAATATTGAAGAAATACACCATATTGGAATATCTAATAGCTATAAACATTTTGTTTTATTATTTACAATTAGATGTGTATTTAATATTCATGGGAACATTTTTATCCATAGCAATCTCTCCCGCATCGCAAAACCGGAGTAATAACAGATTATGAGATGTAAACAAATATTTAAAAAAACCACCCGCGGAAATAATACCCCTCATTTATTGTCCACAAAGCGCGCTCTTTACAATGGAGATGAGAAAGACTAGCTAAATAATACGATTTACCGCGTCGCAGGAGTCGAATGTCGATTGTCGAGTGTCGGTAAAGCCCACGCACAGTGTGTTATGGGACTGTATAATCGGACATTCTCATTGATTTGATGAAACGTATAGAGCTCAGTTATACAAACATGATAGTAAAACTCCCGTTTGAAAATTCCACGTAGTTTTCGCGGTATAAAAATTCAAAGTTACCTATTTTTTAACTTCAAAATTATGCAAAAATATTCTCACTCGTTAACTTACAACATTTAATTCAGAATTGTTATAATACTTCATAGAGCTCTTAAAACTACACGTAATAAGCGTATTAAGTGCTTCGTGAACGCATTCAGTTAATTAGAAAAAATGATTTTAGTGATTTTTGTTTTTATTTTTTTTCTCAATTATACCTTAATATATGCAAACATTTTTAATTGCAAGATATAGTCTGATATTTAATCTAATTGTATTAATAAAATCAGCTTTAAACTCCGTGATATATTTGAGAAAAAACATAAAACGTCTTAGTAAAATTTTTACGCATCTAGGGTCGACAATTTTGGAAGGAATAATTCATGTCTAAAAAGTTTCAAATCCCGCCTGTTATGTGCATAGTGTTGAAGGTTCTAAAAAGTCACATTCACATTGTTTTTAACCGACTTCAAAAAAAGGAGGAGGTTCTCAAGTCGAGTCTTTTTTCTTTTTTAACACTCTTATATTAACTTAAGTTGTATGTAAGTAACTAACTAAAAAAGTATGTAAACAAATCTAGGAAGTCGTATTTAGCCTACCTTTAATAATTTTCTCATCGATTTGAAACCTAATGTAAATCGAATGTCAATACAATAATTTGGTACAATCGAGCTGATGATATTTAAACATCCAAAAGAAATATTGCTATTAAAAAGTGATGGGAAATTTACAATTCTATATGGCGCATATTTTCAATTTGATTTTCCTCAAATATATCACGGAATTTAAAGCTGATTTTTTTATACAATTAGATTAAATATCAGACTATATCTTGCAATTAAAAATGTTTGCATATATTAAGGTATAATTGAGAAAAAAAATAAAAACAAAAATCACTAAAATCATTTTTCCTAATTAACTGAATGCGTTTACGAAGCACTTAATACGCTTATTACGTGTAGTTTTAAGAGCTCTATGAAGTATTATAACAATTCTGAATTAAATTTTATTAGTTAACGAGTGAGAATATTTTTGCATAATTTTGAAGTAAAAAAATAGGTAACTTTGAATTTTTATACCGCGTAAACTACTTGGAATTTTCAAACGGGAGTTTTACTATCATGTTTGTATAACTGAGCTCTATACGGTTCATCAAAAAAATGAGAATGTCCGATTATACAGTCTCATAACATACTGTGCCACGGAACGAGCAGTGTCCCACCACTAAAAATGGAACACACGTTTTGAAAACCGAAGATAGGTTTTTTATTTTTTTGTTTATTTTATTTATTAGCCAGTACCTACATTTATTTTTACTACAACTTTTTTATGCTCATAAAAAAAAGGTTTTCTCCTTGCTGAAAATGAGTTTGTCTACTTAATGTACTTACTAAAATAACTTAATACTCGTACATTGGAAAGATTTTTAATGTTAGAGTCGTGTAGGTTAATAAGTAGAATGCTTCTGCCTAATTATAAATACTCGTATAGTTACACTTGATATTTTTTGGTAATTGGAAACTGCCAATCAATGTAAGAGTTTTTTAGCATCTGCTTGAATAGTACTACTTGGTTGCTTTTTTGGTACAAAACCCTCCCTAATTTTTTGTTCCTGTCAAGAGTCAAAGGGTGGCTCTTGACTCGGTGCTTCGTAAATAAACAATATTATCTGTGGATAGGGGTTCGAGTTTCGAGTGCGTTTCGAGTACGATTCAAATGTCCGTTGTTTGACGTCATTGTTTTGTTACTGTTTTATTTTGATGAGTGTTGTTTTAGCTTTTGGATATTGTTTAAGTGTTCGATTTTCAAGTGCTTTGCGTGTGCAGTAGAACGTGTTTTGTAGGAAAATAAAAAAGGTTTATTTGTTATTTTGTAATTATTATTATAACAAATATTATTAAAGTTTACTGACCGGATTCTGCTACATACTATTCTACTGATTTGAAACTTGAACAACTTCCAAGCTAGGCCAACAGTTTAAGTTAAAAAAAAAAGATAAAATCGTGTATTAAGTATTTATTTGATAATATGAACCTAAGTGCAAGGCATGCGTGACTTGGATTTCAACAATATTATTAACATCATAATTAAGTGTTATATTTATTTTTATACCAATAAGTGCCCAGCTTGGACGAATAAACCACTGGACGCGTAACGAGTGACGTTTTCGTCTTTACCCCGCTAGCACTTGCCAAGGCTAATTTGCCATGGTAAATGTTTTCAGGTTGTCAGTATGACGCGAGCTCTCGAAGAGTAAAATTATTACGAAAAATGGGTAAATGCGCCGTACTTTTTTGTAAAAATTATACCAATCACTCAAAGAATGTTTCTTCTCACGCGTAATTACATTTTCAACCTACTAAAGTAGCTATTTTTTCATAAAATAAATAAAATTTGATATGTAAA
This sequence comes from Ostrinia nubilalis, assembly GCF_963855985.1. Classification (NCBI taxonomy): domain Eukaryota; kingdom Metazoa; phylum Arthropoda; class Insecta; order Lepidoptera; family Crambidae; genus Ostrinia; species Ostrinia nubilalis. The sequence continues at coordinate 23,033,786 of NC_087119.1, read as the reverse complement.
CAAAATATAATTACGTAATTTTAAAAAGTTCTCATTGTACAGGTAAATGCTTAAAACATGTGGCATATTTAATTTGGTTGGATTATATGCTTCATTCATTCGTTCACATTTATTTTTTATGATGTATAGGGCTTGAAAATTGTCCATAAACTTATCGAAACTTATATTATTCAAATTAATTTTAGATTTCCAGTTTATCTAAATATAAGAAGAAAGTGGGTAGAGGGAGTTATGAGAAAAAGTACAGCTTGGAGGTACTGCTAACATTTAGTGACTATGTCAAACTTTTGGGTTTGCGTGATTTTATAGTGAATAGAGTTTAGCCTAAGAAGTCCTTTTGTCAGTGTGTTATTGATTGATCGGAATGATTGTTGATGAGTTTGAAACTCGAATTTTGACAGCAGAGTTTTATGGTCCGATTTAATCACACAACTTTTACTAGTTAAATAGAAAAATGTTAAATAAAGATTTAAAACAAAATGTATTTGATGATAATAAGTAAACATGAGAAACTGACATTATTGTAATATAACTATTAAATGACAATTAGTTCTTAATTATTTATTGTTTCGGACCGTATATAGTTTGTCTTGTCTATGTCAATTGTCAAATGTACCAACGGTTCCCCCCCCTATCTCCCCCCCCCCCTCAACCCTACATATTTATTTTGACATAGAAACAAAATATGTCCGTAGAAAACTTTTATAAGTTTTAAGATATGACCAATTTTATTTGCGTCTTAAGCTCATTTACCTCTGGTGTCAGCGTGACGTGCTAATTTTGGGACACCCTGTATAATACACAACACAAATATTAAAGTTTTTTACTCACTACCGTATTCGTAAGCATCATCCAGCCAAGACATAGGTAGGTACTCACCAAAAATAAAATTGGTTTGCAAGAACTTTGCAATGCGGCAATCAATACATAAGAGGGATGGTACTGCTTATAGAACTTCTAACACAATATCCCAATTTCAAAATCTGTCCTGCCGTTCTTTAGTTGTATATGGTGTAACTAACTTGACTTTGTTGCATATTATGTCTAAATCAATCCAATTCATTAATTATTTAAATAATTTGTACATAAAGATATCCAACGCATGATTAATTTTATCTCATTAGGTTCATTCATTCACTCGTTCATTTACATAATTATCGACAAAAAAATTAACGATTATTTACAGCACTAAATGTCATTATTTGACAATTGTCATACCTCTCCCCCCGCAAAAATTGGTTGAACGTGTTTCCATATGATTCTTAGAGGGTTTCATGTCCAGTGGTTTATTCGTCCAAGGTGCCCAGTTAGCATTAAAATGGGTACGAATTAAATCATATTTTGAAATTAGTAATAGGTGTGCCTATTGACAATTTCAAAATATATCAATCGTTTTTAACCTGTATAATGCGATGGGCAATTAATTTAAAAATATTTTTTTACTGCTATACTAATTTGACTAAAAATATTTAATAATTATATTCGCATATGTGTTTGCTTTTAATTTATAAAATAATTCAAGGCACCGATTATTGTCATGAGATGTTCCGTGACGCGGCGCAATTGTTTTGTAAGTTTCAAGTGCGCGTGCGCCGAGTCCAAGCCAAATTACCGCCGCCATTGTAGTCTATATTTACGCCGCTTTGAAAACACCTGTACCTACTTGTTACTTTATTTTATCGCGATTGGAAAAAAGCGAGCTGCGTCGACTTGAAAATCTATGCAATTATCATGCGGATAGGGTGTGTGTGTGTGTGAGTGACGTCATAGGACCTGTTTTGTTTGGTCTCTGCGAAAGACCCGCATACGCCCCAAACTACGTCTCATACAAATAATGTCTCAGACACGCCCCGCGACTCAGTTATGGGGTATTAAATATAGCTTTAAATGCATGGTTTTGATACTACAAAAGTTCTGTAACGATTTAACGTCCTCATTGTCAACGTTTAAACTAATTTCATCAAAGCAGAAGTTAAAGTTAAACCACTTTTCACAGTTATGAGATTTATAGACTAAGAGCTAGTGAACGCCGTAATAACGTCAGTAGAATTACAGTCTATTGAATATACCTACTGAAAAAGCCACCGTAAAAGTTAGACTTATACCATAAAATCTGATATTTATGTATAATATTTGGGCAATAATTAATAGAATTTTTCACAACAGCCAGACAGTTTTGACAGTTCCAACTCCTTGCCAGGCAGTTTTTAGGGTAGCTCCCAAAACCACGATGACCCAAACTTCATAATTCACCAACATTATATCCTATATTGGGAGCATACGCTGACAAACTTTCAGTTTTTATAAAATGACGTAGGTCTGGCGTTCACTAGCTCTTACTCTATTAGCTATAATTTTGGGATATATTTAAGTTTAATAATATATGTACATAATTTAGGTATAGTGCGAGTTATGTTACAGTTGAAAGGTGGGTCATAGAAACTTGTTTTTATGTATTGACTTCATAGCGTGTCGGTCTGTGCGTCTCTTCCGTATTTTAAATTGAAACTAACTTCCTGAAAGCTAACTATGTATTACTTTAAATATTGCATCAAACTGGATGGATGGAAATTAATGATTAATACATCTATTCATGCATCAATCATGTAATCTATTACATGCGGCTTACGTTTTCCGATTAATTTAAACAAATAAATTAATAAAAATATCTGTACTGAATTTTGTGTGTGATTTAAATTATTTTTAGTACTTATAAAAATTAATCGCATGTAGGTATATAGTATTCTACCACCAATTACAAGTGTAATGAGAGAAAAGCTTTTTTTAAAGACCTTATAGAGTCAGTAATTTATACTGTAGCATCTTATCCAGCTGCAATAGCTCCTTTTTTGCAGTAACAAAAATCTTAATTCCGATGTGCGACTGTACTTTTTGTTAGACCAAAAAAATAACACAACCATATCGCAAACGTAAAAGGCAAATTGTTGAAAAACTTGTGACCCCAAAACACCCCAGTGGGGTTAACAAAACCCGCAAACGCGGAAGCGGCGCTCGCGCAGCGCCCGATCGCGTTACCGGAGCCCTTCAGCCCTGGAACAAATCGCGCCGGGCTGATTCTAGGGTTGACACATAAATATAATGGGAAAGTAGCTTAGTCTGCCTGTTTATCATGCTTAAACAGGCGGAACAACTTTGATGAATTTTGGTAAAAATATATTTTATGGAACCTAGGAAAAAAACGTAGGCTACTTTTCTAAATAAAAGATGGCAGAGAATACTTCTTCTTCTTTTCGTTTCGACAACAAACCTATTACTTATTATTATACCTATACAAGATAATACTTATTACCTATGTACAATGTACATTAGTTTTCACAAAAAAACAAGTCCTTTACATTTAATTTAATTTAAATACTTTCTGTATCACATCGAAATTCACGCGAGCGAAGTCGCGGCCTAAAGCTAAAGAAGAAATAAGAATAAGTCAAGTAGTAGCCTCCACCCGTTACTTGTTAGTACTAGTTTTCTGAACGTATTATTTACAGTCAATTTAAGCTGTAAACTGAAGTGCAGTTTCGCACTAGTAACCGTTACGTAGTGCTGTCAGTCAGCTGTAACACGATACTGGCTCGTTGTATTTTATATTGTTTTGAAACAAGACAAATTTGTTACAGACAGACACGCAAACACTGCACATATATTATTGCCTTCCTTTTTGTAGTCAGATTCTTCAGCTCGTTTCTCAACTGCGCTCTACTTCAGACTTCCTAGACATATCTTGAACATTCTGATTAACGTATTATACAAAGAATTTTGTTAATTTATTATCTAACTGAGAAAACCTATATATTTCTTTAATTAATAACAGGTTATACTCTATTTTTTCGTCGCGTTTGTTTTCTTATCGTGGATGCCATACTATTCCATAGAATGAGACAATTATTTTTACTGTGAAAAAAAAAAAACTCCGTTGCCTGTAACCCATGACCTACTGTTGCATCGTATATTTATATCAGATATAGACTACGAGTAGCATTGGACTGTCGATTCAAGAGGACGTTAGTATCATTCCTATCGACCGGCTGCTGATTGCCATGAACCAATAGTTGATCTCACTCCTATCATTTATTAATAGTTTAGCTTATCTGAAGAGCTAAACAGGAATATTAGTGTGTAATACCTTTTTAAAATAAAACTTTTAGATAAATGTGCTGTCGTCAGCCCTAACCAGGGCCGGACCCAGCGGGAGGGCGCGCGGCGTGTTTGCAAATAAACACCCGGCGGAGCCCCGGGGCGCACAAAGCGTCGCAGGCGGCCCCGCACAATGCGCCGCGTGAGCCCGCGCCCTTCTCACGCGCACAACAAATACTATGGGAATTCCCGAAATACTAATAATATGAGGGCTATATCTCGGTGATGTTTGTGCAATACGAAATGAACGCCTTGTACGCAGCAGTAGCGGTTCCTTCTCACGGAGAGCTATGGGAATTCGGGATCTTGAAAATTACTACTTAGATCATACCTTGCCGATACAAATCAGTTTAGGGAAGAAATATCCTTACAATATTATTATAATAGTCTACTCACAAACATGCACTATTACTTAACTACTTAACGCAATTGTTAATGTACTTAAATAAAATTTAGTTGTAGTTTTTCGTTACTTTCAAACAACATAATACGAGTACATAACAAGTTAACAAAAAGTATAAAATAGAGAAATAATACCACGTTACGTATAAAACAATAAATTAAGCTTTTATATGGCCCTCAGTTCGGCCCTGTAATCTGAAAAACTTAACAACGACCAAATACAAACTTTCACTGCCAAATAAATTTGGTAGTGCCCAATAAAATAGCTTTTACGAAAGCCCCAATGTAATCTCACAATAAAATTGTCAAACAGTAGGTAGAGGGCGACAAATAAAAAATGCATTTAGATAAGCTTAATGGTCGGTAAAGATTGGTGGCTGCTCGACAGTTCGCCTCTTTTGTTTTACGGCGCTTTAAAATTAGTGACGTTGACAGTGTATGTACAGGGTTCTTTACATTCTACATTAAAGTTAACTGTCAAAAGAATCAAAGACAACACGTTTATTGCTGAAATGGCCTTATTAGTGCGCAGTTTGTACTCGTAGAATTTGTGCAAATGTGACTAAAACAACAAATACTGGATACATGATGCAGGCTGCGTTCACTTTGACCTGACCGCAGACCGCATATAGTGTGACAGATCTTATATAGATTAGACAGCATCTTAAAACACAGATGAGACTATGTTATTGAGGATGAGCTTGACTTTAGTTACACAGGTTAACCTTTTAAGAGAACTGAAAAAATCTTGTAATTTTAAAGTGTTTACTTAAAAAAATATTTTATTAATTTCATTTCATCTGACTGATATCTCGTGCTGTTTGGACTATAGTTTCTCTAGATTTGCTTTCTATTTTGTGTAGGTACCTCACGAAATTTGCTCAGAAGAGACGGGGCCAGTGCAAGTAGCGGATTTTCGTAACTCAAAAGTCAACAGTTTTCAGAACAGGGCCCGCCCGCCTGTGGGTGTGATAACAATACAACTTCTATTGTTTCTCCAAAGTGTTCTAGCGATTTTGCATCAACTGCATCACCTAGGGCTACTCTGGCAATATTTGCACAACGACTGCATTCAGAATGTTCCGTAGATCACAAAGAGTTTTCAAGTTGTCTATAGATAGATGGCAGGGTTCCGTAAATGTAGTCAAAAAATGTTCTTAAAGCCGGCGCGTGCCACTTTTTATTTCTCTTATTTTGCTTTTCTTACCAAAGTGCGGTGGTTAGTGTTTTTAATGCCAAGCATTTTTTTTTTAATATTTCTTCCGGTATGATATTAAACTATGTTAAGTACACATTCACAATCTTATAGAGCTGTAAACATGTTCGTAGTAGGTAGGTACATGGTTTCAAATACATAGTTTCAAATAAGAACTTTTACTTAAGGTGATTGTTTTGCATATTATTATGTAAATAATGTATCTGTAACGTAGACTGATGCAACATTTCTATTTATGTAGTATGAGCCAGTGGGCATCGTCCTTTAAACTGCACAGTGGGCAGTAAATAATATGTTACTTGCTTTTGTAGGAGAATTTTCTTTTGTCATTTGTTGATAAACTTTAATCTCTGACCTCTCACTTGGTTGCTCAGGTTGCTCTAACTAGTCATTTAAACGACGTAGCACATTTATCAACCCGGAAAGGGATCGTAACCGTATCGACTCGAGGAGGTCAGTATTCTTTGTATGAAACTCCATACTGCAACGCACACTTATCCGCACCGAAACGTCGTAACGTAAACGCCTTGCCTCGCGGTTACAACTCGCGAAAGGTGATACGATGTTGATCCCTTTTCGAGTTGATAAGTAAGTATGCTATCGCCTTTAATGGTTAAGTTTCGACTTCAATTCCAGATTGAGACATATCAGACAACTTTACGATAGTAGCCCATAAGAGTTGTAAAAGCTACCCAGGTATTTATATTAAAGGAATATAAAAGAAAGAAGAGTTTAGCACTTCAAGCTGAGTAAACACGACTGCGTTTAGTCATAACTAACTGCCCGCCCGCGACTTCGTACGGTTTTCACCGGTTTTCGCAACATTTTCATTTTTGCTCTCCACCTATTACTCGTAGTGTGATGGTATATAGCCTATAGCCTTCCTCAATAAATGGGCTATCTAACATTGAAAGAATTATTCACATCGGACCGGTAGTTCCTGAGATTACCGCGTTCAAGTAAACAAACAAACAAACTCTTTAGATTTATAATATTATTTATTAGTATTAGTATAGATAAATATCTTATAAGTAAAGATTTTACTCGCCTGTTTTGTCAGATGTCCTTGCATCAATCTCAGCCATTCGAATTATCTTAAAGCATTATTTCGTATTCAATTAACACCCATAAATGACGTCGCCTTACCATTATTTGGTCCAATATAAACCAATAAACATAAACTTAAGTTATACTTAACCCTCTGAGTGCTCGAATTCATTTCCTAATAGGGATGGCGATGCATTATATTACTAAAATTTAGAGTTTCTGGAAAATCCCGTATGTTTACTAGATTAAGAGTTAGTGTAGAGTATATTTAATTTTTGATAAGAGTCTGCCGCTTTAGTCAATTTTCAGTATTTTTTGACACATAAATATTTTTCCAAACTATATGCAAATAACTGTATCCAACTGGATCGGATTGGTCACTTGCTTCGAAGTTTACTTACCAAAGATTCAAGAGTCTACCTACATACGACACGGCCAACTTAATTCTATGGCATACATATCTTGATAACAATAACAGATGATAATTCACACCAACAAAAAATTGCCTATGTCCTGTTTACTTTACATCTGAGCTTAGTGACCGAGACTGACAACTTAACGTGCACTTCAATAACTTCTTAGGATAATTGATTCAAACATGCAATCCCCTAACAAAACCTTAAGTGATTTCTTATCTTCTTTTTGTATGGCTAAGACTTATGGGTATGGGTAATTGTCGTGAGGGGCTGCCTTGTTGGTATAGAGTTAATATACCTTTAGATTTCTAGTGGATAAGTTTGAAGGCTGAGTTTCGCTCCCTACAGAGTCCTATAAAGCCTGTTGCTTCCATCAAGGCCACAAATATGTAATAATGTATAATGCATTTCCCCTTAAAAAGGACATCAAAATGATATTATGTCATACTAGTTATCCCTGGCACATACAACAAGTGGTAACCCTAATTTCAGGTTTGATTACCACTGCAATACAATTTATTTGCGCGGTAAACGCGACGCACCAGTGTGTAACGGGCCTTATCGAAATGTGCCTGCAGTCGCCGTCGCCGCAGAATTTGTATTCCTTAAAATCCCGTTTCTACCCGAAAGGAAAATGAAGGGTAATGTTGCAGACTCTAAATTATTTGATCTGGTCTCCCCCAAAAATATAATATATCAAACTAGGTACATACATATTGGAAATTTCGTCGTCGTTCAGTATTTTTTAAACGAGAAACGTTCTCTACTGTAACCCAACATCTCACTCAACTGAACCTTCACCGAAAAAACTAGATATTTTTTAAGATTTTACATAACATGAAAATAATACCTCATTATAATGAATACTAACGTGGCTGGAGGTACTTCACTTCAATTCATGAAAAACTATAAAACGTTTCTTACGTAAAAGCGCTGCTTTTATAACAAAGGTTATTCTTAATTGCCTTCCGATATCATAAATAAGATACACACCAATAACGGCCGAACTTGTCTATAGAAACACAAAAATTCATTCACTTCATTAAAATCGACATGTATAGCGGTTTCAAAAGGCAAAAAATTCACCGAGAACCGACTCAGAGTGAAGTTTACCGATTCTGAACAAGGTAGTTATTAATAAATTTAATAATAATTGGCTTAAGAACATCCACTACACTAATAAGTGACAGCCAATTAACTGATATTTCGAAACAATAACTTAAAAATAAGTACAGAAAGGCACGAGACGATCGCAAAATTAATTTTAAACAAAAACGCGGTACAAAATGACATCGTTCGTGGGGCTTGTTAGGGCATTACGCCCTTCGCATTTTAAATAGTCGACTGTCCTATAGCTGATGAATGGACGGATGCCCTGTCATTTTGGAACCTGTTTGCTTGTGTGCGAAATCTTGTTTGTAGAATTGTGGCTTTTCTGCTTCTGTCTTTGTGTTGGATGGACGATGTTTACCCAAGCTCAAATCTTAATTTGGGCGGAATATAATCTTTATTGTAAAATAACTCTTGAGTATGTCTAACGAAGGATGTGATTGGTGTAATTGGAACTTGAGTTTGAATTAGGACTTCAGTGTTGTTTCTCAATACTTATAACATTATTGTGCTTTTATAAGTTACTTGGTCAGGTGATAGCATTAAGCTTAAACCATCTTTAGAGAGCTCCTTAATATTGTGTTTATTCATGGGTGGTAATATTATAACCTAGTTTCTAATACAATACGCCGATTAGTTACAAGCCAGCCGAGCGTGAAATATCTCTTGGGTCTCCATTGCATAAAAATGCAGTTTAAAACACTTTGATTGATGAGAACTGTCGAACCGTAGCGAATGATGTTTTTTCAGGAGCGCTTTAGTGCCTATAATACTAGATTTATATGACCATCCATCACGTAGGCCACATTATTCACTAAAGGAATAGTTCCTTGCACTTTAGAAGTAGGCAAAGATGGATAACTCTTCAATAAGCTTTTCGTCTAAAGTGAGGAAAAATCTCTCTGACTTTGTTAACTGTCAAAATGTATGAGAAAAGGGGGAAAAACTAAGCTTATCTAATCTATTTGGATAGCTACTTTTTTTGCTCTTATTATCTATCTAGGCTTTATTAATAAGGGTTCAGTATAAAAGTAGTTTGAGTTCTAATTTGGTCAACCGCAGATGCGCTATGACACAACTCCGCGATAAACCCATCACGCTCCAAAGCGCACCTCTCCCTTGACAGTCGTAGATAACTTTTGGACGCGAGATATCGTTCGTTCCATTACCGTTCTCCGCTCGATCACTTCAGTGTATCGAGTGATACGCTGTACGTGTGAACGGGCGTGATAAGATACGGAGCAGTGACGCGAATACTAGTTCTCAGAGCTGGTTTCACGGCTCCTGGCTGGTTGGAGATAACGTTATTTCCTTGTTTTTAATTTCGTTATCGAATGGAATTTGAATCTCGAAAGTGGAATACGTTTAAATCTGAGTGTTTGAATCGAGAAAGGGAGAAGGGTTCCATTTGGTTTAAAAATAGAACGTGATGTTATTTTTATTTATTATCCAGCTAGCACCCATGAACTGGTACTCACCACACTTTGTTGTTTCCGTATGCGTTCAATTACTGGATATTATAATAAATTATCTGCTCACTTACGCCAGTATGAATAAAAGTGAACTCTTACATCTAATATGTATAATACTTTGTAGTATGTATAATTCTTAAATAAACATAAAAACCTTTGCAAAAAAGTTAGACAAAACAGTTCAGTAGAAAGAAAGTAGCAATCATGAATATAAAATTGTTAGAAACCCTGCAATTATTGCAAAGTTGATTTTCCGAGTCATTTGTTGAGGCCTCCACAAAAAGCTCGCGCGTGGCGTGAGCTTACAAAAAGCTTGCTATTAACCGAGTTGACCAGGTGTGTAAATGTGTGCTCAGAGCTTAGTGCATATACGTTGTGGGTATTGAAAATAGTGTGTTGAATTGAAACATTAATAACATATCTCGGATATTCAAAATGCTCAAATTAAAAAAAAAATATTGTCGAAAATATATTTATTTTCCTTTATTTATTTCTATGATGGAGGGAGAGTTCTGTTAGGGAAAAAACTTGTTAAACGCCCATAACGACAATCCATAACGTCAAAAAAATATAGTCAAATACGAAGGTTTAGGTAAGTACATGTTTTTTTTGTGTAAAATTGCTGTCAGATTCAGAACCTGTTAGATGTAAAATGTAATGTGCAATTTATGTGTGTTATATGTACCATGTACTACATACATTTTATATAGAGGAAGGGGTGGTAATTTGGAACCCTACTTTGTTTTTTGAATATTTAAATAAAACTATTTGACTAATCATCTTGAAAAGTGGCTTTGTATACTTCAAAACTTATTAGCTATTATATTAGGAACGATTAACAAAATAAAACAACTCGTTATAGGAAATAATTACCTTTATTGACTAAATGAAAAAAACGTGTTTTGAGTTTTGGTGCGGGTATTACGGAACCCGGGTTCCAAATTACAAGTATGAAACAAATTTATTTACAAAAATCACAAATATAATATTCTTTTTCGCATCCTGAGCAATCAATATGTGCCCACAACTCACAAGATTGGCACTGAATCCAAATTTCACCCTGTTGATTATTTGAGAAACATTCTGAACAAAAAATACAATAATCATCGTGGCTTGTGGGCTGAGCTTGTGTGGTATAATTTTCTGCCACCGCAGTTTTACCTGAAGAAACAGATGACATCGTAGTATCCGAAGAGGAAGATTCCCGCCTGTTCGAGCGAGGTCTAGAAGGGTTTGGCATACCCTGCCTTCCACTACGTCCCCGAGCTCTTCCTCGACCTTTTCCTCTCTGCGCTATAGATTTGATTGACTCCTCAAGTTGGTGTTTGTAGGGAGATCCAGTCAGCAAAGTAGCGGCAGGTAATTTGGAACCCGGTTCCATACTACCCGCACCTATAGGGTTCCAAATTCAAAATCTAACTAAATTAACAAATAACCAAGAAAATCACATCTAGTTAAAAGATACATTAAAACTTACCTTCGACAATCTAAACTAGTCTGTATGGACTCCCTATAACACGCACAGAATTTGTCTTATACTAAAAAAAACACTTTTTACAGTTTTTCCAACGGAGAGAAAAAAACGTTTGATTTTGACGTGAAATGTCAGCTGTGTGTGACAGATCAAATTCGATGCAAAATCGACGTTATTGGTAGCAAATATGCTCTATGGTATCAGTACAACGTAGTTACATAGTTTTTTGGTACATGTCACTGCCTGTTTCTGTGATATTAAAGGGTTCCAAAAAAACAGCAGGGTCCAAATTACCACCCCTTCCTCTACTAAATTTACCTCACTCTGAAAGAAAATCGCTATACCTATCTAAAGGTAATTTTGACGAGTAGTGTACGAAAGCCAATTAATATTTATTCTTATTTCAATGAATTGAATATAAAACAAATTAATTTGAATATTATGTAGATTTGCGGACCGTTAAGTGTTAATAAATCTGATTTTCATAGCGTTAATCTTTTATTGGTTCTTGCACGTGATTATTAATAATATTAATAAGCTGTTTTAATTGTGAGAGCTGTGGATTGTGGAATAAATAAAATAAATAGGTTATCGCGATGTTTAATAGCGCCTGAACGTTAAGTAGCAATTTTTATCAGTTTTTTTACTTACTTAAACTTTAGTTTAAACTTACTTTTGTTATAACAATGCGGCATAAATGACACAACAATCAGTTAACAGTCACTTTAACAATCGCTAAAATATTGATAGTGTTGTTATGAAAAATGTTAGACCAAACTGTGTTAAACACTTTGGTGTAACACGTTTTAAAAAATATGTTTTTTTAATTTGAAATAATTGTATTGGTAAACAATTAAAGAAAAAATCAACTTAACCCCTCAGTCCTAGTCCTAGGAGTTGCTCTTATAAATAACCAGGATAATCATAAAAACAATTCTAGTGTGGACCTAGTTTGTCCAAGGGAAAAGATGTCACCTGTCAACAGTCATTTTTTGTTAATGGAAAAAATCATTCCAATGCGCATGAGTGCATTAACTACCTTATGTCATCATTTCGGTGACACTCCCAACTGACCTAAAAAATCGTAGCCTTTGCATATTAAACCGCGTCATTTAAAGGCCGTAGCACATTTATCAACCCGGAAAGGGATCGTAACCGTATCAACTCGAGGCGGTTAGTATTCTTTGTATGAAACTCCACACTAACGCACACTTATCCGCGCCGTAACGTAAACGCCTCGCCTCACGATTGACAGTGCGCGAAGGGCGATGACAGCTCGCGAAAGGCGATACGGTGTTGATCCCTTTCAGAGTTGATAATAATATGCTATGACCTTAAAGCATATTATACTACCCGTTCGCGCTAAGATTGCCGGTCCGTGGAATGCGCGTCCCCTCCCCCAACCGCGATTAAACGCAATTAGTTAGTGATTAACGCAATTAATGTGTCTTATTTTACGCAAATACACAATTTTTATCTATATTAATAAATAAAAAATAGTTTCAATATAGTTTGCTATGGTTATAGACACTTCTCCTCGAGTGACGTCATATCGCCAGCGGCAAACTTATCGTGAACGGATAGTACATACCGTTGCCCAAATATTTGTATGCCTGTTTATAAATGGAAAGCGGTGGGCGCCGATAAGATCTTCGTACGTGTTGAGAAAATTCGAGTTTTGCACATCTGTTGGGTTGGGACTTGTGACATGGCTGTTAGGGCGTGCGCAGGCCAAAAAACTATGCGACATTCTTTAAACAAGCAGGTTAAAAGTAATCTTTTATAAAAGTACCTAGTTAAAGTTATTAGTTTAAATTAAAAATACGTCTGACTGGATGTGGGTAAATCGCGTAGCGTGGTCTCATAATCAGTTAGTACACATGTACAGTAAATTAACAGTTGTTTACAACTGCTTTATGCTGTCTCAAGCCTGGTATTATTGTATTTTTTTTACTACTTACCACTATTTAACATCGTTCGTTTCAGCCGAATGACGTCCACTGCTGGACAAAGGCCTCCACCAAGGATTTCCACAAAGACATACACTATTAACATAATCTAATAATATAAAAATGTGTTGGTAAGCGCATAACTCAACAACGCCTGGACCGATTATAACAAATTATTTTATATGTGGTCCAAGGATGTTTTTAAAAATTCTAATAATTTCCGGGAAAAACCCAGGCGAAGCGCGACCGGAAAGCTAGTCTATAATATAAAAATGAATCGTAAAATGTGTTGGCATAAGCGCATACTTAACTCAACAACGCCTGGACCAATTCTATCAATTATTTTTTATCTTTGAATTTATCTTATCTTTGAAGTCCTGGGAAGGTTTTTAGGGCGAGAAAAATTTGATTAATTTCCGGGAAAACCCCGGGCGATGCCGCGGGCGGAAAGCTATATAAAAGTTTCTTTAGTGTAAAAAATGTCCACGTTTGCAGAGGGCCTTAGTTGCACAATTTGTATGCGCGCGCGCTGACGTCGATAGTAAACGCATGACCTCGCCAATTTAAGTCGGGCAACTTTGACACCGCGACCTAAGATTGTTTTAGATGAACAATAAGGAAAGTCACTTTAAAATGATGTTTTCTGATTTTGTGACGAGCCCTTTAGACCTTTTATATCAACATTATATGGATAGAAATTTAAACAAGCATCAATTTGCATTCATTTTATGTCTGTCTTATTTTCGACTCCTCCTGCCATAGTGCTGCCTGCAAGTGCTTGCAATCAGCTCACCTACTAACTTGTTAACAGATACTATGGTGCAATAAGCATTAAATTGATCTCGTTGGTAATTAGCCAAAAACGAAATCTGAAAAATTGGTGTAGAGTAATTCTCGTTCGGATATTCGTCAACCCGGGATTCTCGGGCGCATACTAGTCAGTGATAAATTTGTCAGCGCTCATTCCCAGTGTTAAAGGGCGCGAACCGCAGGTAACCGCCATCAATCCGTCTAATTTGGCCCAGCTGAAGGGGGACGAGAATAGCCCGCCTCCCTTACTACAAGTTTCAGGTCTACTCGATATCTACGCATCGGTTTTAATTTTAAGTCGAGCTCGATTCGAGTACAATGCATAGGAAAGAATAAAAATGTGAATATTGTTCAGATCTCCAAAGGTTACATTAAAGCATTCAGAAAAACACTTACCTATTATTTTACAAAACATTGTCAGATGCAAAGTTAGTTATAAGTAACAACTACATGCATATGGTACCTATACACTTCAGCAACAGCAATTAAGAGGGCTAAAAAACTATTAAATAAAATGGTGTAAAGAAGTCCTTATGCTTGTTCAAGTCGGTTAGATTTGTTCAAGCATGTGAACTATAAATTATTAATAAATGAAAATAAATATACCTTAGTTAGCTTTCTTTTCCTGGTAATTTCAGATAATTTTCAGCTACAACAATGCATTTTTCGATTTATGGCCGCCCCGTATTCATCGTCATTGGTTTTCATTCGAGTATTGGCATTCGAATGATCTCGAATGTTCAGTTGAACTCTATCAAGTTACGAAATTAATAACGAAGAGCCGGCCGATGTCAAAATTTTATCGACACCTATCAGTCAAATATAACGGGCTGCATTACGTACCTGCTTCCGAAAATAATTTTGAGTTAGCACTAATAACGTTGTTGAAATAGGTGATAGTGCTCTATTAAGCTTTGAAGTAGTTATTGTCTCTGAAAAAAAAAAAGGTTTTTGTTAATTGAACCCTTTTTACCCGACTGCGTTTTAACGATATTTATAATAAGCAATAATTTCATGTTATATTGATATAAATTACACAATTAAGCATTTATTTTAATAAGTTTTTTTGTCGACAATCTTATCCATAATGGACTACTTTCAAGAATACAAAAACCCAGAGCAAGCATCTGGAGTACTTATTGTTACAGAAGACAGACGAAATAACATTTTGTAGTAAAATGATGTCCAATTTAAAGAATAAACCGATAAATGTTTGTATTCTATAATAAAATAATTGCTCATTTATTTTAGACGATAATTCGAAAGTGTGCTTTCTGAAATCCAAATAAATGTCACAGGAACACAATTAAATAATTTGTGGTAATATTAAAAGAACGTAAAAACCTAATTATAATTGTACTTATCACGAGAACTTATAAACTTGCTAAATTATAAAATAAAGAGCTTTTGTTCCGTTCTCTCATTTTAGCAGTTTTATTAAGGAAAATGAATTACACGTTTGTCCGACATTTATTGGAAATAAATGAGATCGTATTTTATGGATGTTAATAAAAGCTGGTTTATTTTAACCATAGTTATTACTTACCTTTCCCGCTTTCTTTGCCGGATTGCAAAATAAATATTTCGTGTAAATAAAAGCTAATAAGGAAATGTATGTATGTTACAGGAAATTTATAGTCCAGTCAATGAATGCCTTAACGACGGTGTAGAGAGAAATCCGTGGAACACAATTTCTGACCTCGGGACTTTATTTAGACTAGTTAGGAGGTGAACATAGGAAAAGTCCCCGCCCTTAGCCCTTGAGCCGGCGGGGAGAGGGGGGTTTAAAGGTACTACTTTTCGGTTTTTCGCTTAATCCTCGGAAACTATGCGTCCTAGTGACATGACTACTATGAACCAAAAAAAGCTTATTCAATGTGCTACAGGTGAGACGGTCAAGTTTTTCTATGTCTTTTATAGTTTTCACGGCATCTGCTCTAGAAGGTCTGCAATATTGGAAATTTTATTTTTGTCTTACATGTTCCCATCAGGAGAAAATTGACTAAATGAACATTAGGCCAACATTTTAGACATGCGGGAGCATGTTAAGCCTAGTTCCAGGGAGGGGACTGCACCGTGCGTATATTTAGACGACCCAATTGGAGCCACTTTTGACTCCTCATCACTCAAAAACTACGGTGCATTAACATTTCAAATTTGGCTCATGTGTTGAGACTTGCAATGTAAACATCAGCTTCAAATTTCATAAATATACCTCAAATGGTTATTTAGGTATTGACGTTCAAACATCGACATTTAGAACACTAACATCTATCTATCACCTGTGAAATGTAAAAATTTACTGGTTTTTTATTTGTTCCTTTGTATTTACACATCTACCTATCTGGATGCCAAATTTGAACCTTCAAGGTCATCTGGAAGTTGTTAGAATTTGGTCTATAGGTCAGATATGTAGATTTTTAGACGTCAATACCTAAAGAACCGTTTGAGGTATATTTTATGAAAGGACATTGTCAGAAACCGCCTTAGATTCCTGGGCACAGCAGTAAAGTATCAAAATTAATCTCTTACTTTTTGAATACTTAAATATTAATTAGATTGTAACGGACACTTGAGGATTAAAAAATGAAATAATAAAAGTATTTTATATGTATTCCATAATACTATGACGACATCCGGACATTTTGGGCGTGGCCTGCTCCATATCCTATGAAGTTCCATAATTTGTGTCGATAAAATCTATGTAAAATCGGCACAAGGCAATGCCGTACTTCATTGTTAGGAATCCATGTAATAGTGATGTTGACTGCGGTCATCATAGACAATAAGATACCGATCTTGTAAATAAAATAAATCGTCCAAATTGCTACAGTATGACTAGATTTTAATTAAAAGTTAAAAATATATTGCACGATACTACAAGAAGCTATCTAATGTGTCCAACTGGTCGAAGGTCATGAATAAAATAAAAAGAATTGTGATCATAACACTGATATAGACAATGACAACAATATGGGATCATCTTTAATATATCTGTTACAGTTTCAAAATTCGATAAAAAATCCATTGCCGCTTAAAGTGAGAGAAATGTCTAAAGTTCTAATAGAATTGAAAGTTTTATTCGCTCAAAATGCTTATAACAATAATTGGTAATACATTTCAAATATTAAGTACCTTTATAATGTATCGATAGAACCAAAATGATATCCTCTCAGCTTGGAAAGGGAAAACCCAGGATTGGGGGAGCGCTCCAGGCAATTTTTAGAACATTTCATAGGTGGTAGTAAATAATATTTATTTTATTATTAAAATTGAATATTTTGATATTGATAAAATTGAATATATCTTTCGATTCAAATACCGAATATTTTTCAATCGATAATAATTATCGAGAATTGTTAATAATATTCAATTAAAAGTTGTTCAATCCCTAGTCATGCATAGACTAAGACGGTAACCATGGAGATAGTTAGTTTGGTAAGTCACGTGTTAAATGTCAAGAGTGGAAAGTAAACATAGGATTCATGTTATTTATTTACGTGCAAAATGTAAGTAAGTAAATCATAAAAGTGGAACGCCGAGCTATTTCCAAAACCCGTCCAATATTATAATACAATTTGGCTGCGACAACTACAACACAGAACATCTCCCAAATCGATGTGCATAAAATAATATAATACAATACTAGTAAGTAAGAGGTTATGATAACAATATTGCTATCAATAAGTTTATAAAATTGGTCCGCCAGGAATAATTGTTCTTACATAAAGATTTGTGTCATTTAGAACCTAGAAAGTATTATTTCGGCACTGTTGATCTAACGGCGAACAATGTATGGAGAACGAACATTGTCCTTTAAAGCTGACGTGTATCTTGCAAGTCTCAACACATGAGCCAAAGTGTTTATGCACCGTAGTTTTTGAGTGATGAGGAGTCAAAAGTGGCTCCAATTGGGTCGTCTAAATATACGCATGGTGCAGTCCCCTCCCTGGAACTAGGCTTAACATGCTCCGGCATGTCTAAAATGTTTGCTTAATGTTGGTTTAGTCGATTTTCTCCTGATGGGAACATGTAAGACAAAAATAAAATTTCCAATATTACAGACCTTCTAGAGCAGATGCCGTGAAAACTATAAAAGATAGAGAAAAACTTGACCGTCTCACCTGTAGCAAATTAAATAAGCTTTTTTTGGTTCATAGTAGTCATGTCACTAGGACGCATAGTTTCCGAGGATTAAGCGAAAAACCGAAAAGTGTTACCTTTAAACCCCCCTCACCCCACCGGCTCAAGGGCTAAGGGCGGGGACTTTTGCTATGTTCACCTCCTAACTAGTCTAAATAAAGTCCCGAAGTCAGAATTTGTGTTCCACGGATTTCCATCTATAATGCTTTATTGACTTTTTGGATGGATTTTCCGCTGAATTCAAACACTCAGAAGACAAAGACTAAATTATATAAAAACTAGCGGCCGCCCGCGACTTTGTACGCGTGGATCCCGTTTTACCCCCTTAGGGGTGGAATTTCGTAAAATCCTTTCTTAGCGGATGCCTACGTCATAACATCTACCTGCATGCCAAATTTCAGCCAGATCCGTCCAGTGGTTTGGGCTGTGCGTTGATAGCGGCCGCCCGCGACTTCGTACTCGTGGATCCCGTTTTACCCCCTTAGGGATGGAGCTTCGTAAAATCCTTTCTTAGCGGATAACTACGTCATAACATCTACCTGCATGCCAAATTTCAGCCCGATCCGTCCAGTGGTTTGGGCTGTGCGTTGATAGATCACTATGGTCAGTGTCAGTATATTTCCGTCATACATGATTTCTATATGTCAACGTGAAATTGTGAACTCTGTCAGTTTATAATATAACTCGTTAGATTGTAAACTAACAGTGGGTTAGGTTAGGTTAGATTGTAATTTAACTACGTCAGATTATAATCTGACGGAATTCACAATTTTACGGTGTCATATATAACTTTAACCATTAGGCTGCACACGCGACGGAAGCTTAAAAAATGGAGTAACTTCTCCTGTTTTCCCAAAATTTCCCTTCACTACTCTGCTCCTAGTATACTATAACCTGCCCAGGAGTATGAAGAATAATTGTACCTACCAAGTTTCGTTAAAATCCGTCGAGTAGTTTTTGTTTCTATAAGGAACATACAGACAGACAGACAAAAATTTTACTGATTGCATTTTTGGCATCAGTATCGATCACTAATCACCCTGATAGATATTTTTAAAATATATTTCATGTACAGAATTTGACCTCTCTACAGATTTATTATAAGTATACATAGATAATAAAACATAGACACTGCACTGCTCAAGGCCTTTTTAATTTTTAATAAAAAAGTATTTAAATCAGTTAAGTTAAGGAAAAGGAATCAGGGGACTACGAATTGATGATTTTTGTAATCTCTACGCTCTCAATGTAGAGCGAGTGTCAAATGGTAGCGGCGAGCAACAATCGCGGTCGCGGCCTATTGGGCGGCGAGGCGATTACGCGCTGCCAGCGCCATCTGTCGGCGACGGCTAATCAATCGTCGCGCGCTTGTCTACTGGCGTTTTTTATGGCACAGTGGGCACGTCAGATTCAGAAGGACCGCTCAGGAAAAAAGTAAGGAAAACTATTAATACTGTTTTTATCCAACACACCGTAGGACAGAAAATCAGTCATCGGATGTGTTTGATTACTGAAACTTTTTATGTGCACAGTGGGCACGTCAGATTATTATTGTTCACTGTGTTCTTTATATTAATTCAATACCTTTAATGTAGATAGGTAAAGTGGATCTCTCACTTAGGGTTGCCAACTTTTCTTTCAAAATATAAAGTATATCAGAGGTCGGAGAAGGAAAACAGACAGTATTAAAAAAAAAACAAACAGTATAGCTCTACAACGCGTACTTAAATGTGGTGTTGGGCATTTACTTTTAAAAATATCTATGGATACTAGTGATGCTAGCTGAAAACAGTATTTTGTATACTTTATTTTTGTTCAACAGTAAAAAGTATAATTTAGTGAAAAACAGTATAATACTGTTCAAAACAGTATAGTTGGCAACCCTACTCTCACTAGCTGAATCTGAATTAAAACACTTGTTCAATTAAGTAGGTAAGTATCATTTTCGTTTTTGCAATTACAATTAATTAATATTATAAGTTAAATATCAGTTAGCACTAAATAAAAATAAACCGTCCGAGTTCCAGGAACACTAAATTAACTCTTTAATTTCCAGCTACCTAACAACGTAATTGAACAAAAAAATCCCCGTTTGAAAAAAATGCAGTCGGCGTTTTCCAAAGAGTAATTAACAGAAATGACACACCGTTGCAAATTCAACAGTTTCTGCATAACTTCGCTACACCTCAGACCGTGGCTCTATAAATTCGCACCGTGACGCGATGGCCGATAAGGCCGCGGCCGCAAGAAAGCGGTGAGTAGAACATGCATTGTTCAACTTATTTATTCAAACGTTATGCGAAGATGCCGCGATTACTAATCGAGTTATCACTTGGTGCTCGAGTGATTTGTAGGCTTGTTCTAATTGAGTCACGTGGGTGTACAATTAAATTTGCGATTAATTAAAATTTTCAAATTATGTTCCGCAATCATGCTGAATTACATTATTGGTAATCACTCTTGGCGTAATTTCGCGGGATGTTTAACCATCTTAGTTTTTTCGATAGCGCATTTAATTAAAAGTAATTTCGTTATAAGAGCAATAACGCCGTGAAATTATTTGAAAAAGTAAACAGACATGTTTGTTATAATTTTATTACGATAGTGAAGAACATTTTTCATGAGTTACATTCACTTCACTAACTTTGTTTTAAATTAAGCCTTTTATCTACTTTCGTTTGTAATGACACCTACTCGTAGAGGCGAGAAATCGTAAAATACTTACCGACTTAATTTGCTTTAAATTGCTTTTTTTACACAGAGTTCGGACACTCAAAAGCAGACCTGAAATACCAACATAAACATTAATCTACTTAAAACTGGCCAAAGAGAACAAAAATTTAAAAAGAAATTAAACACAAACAATAGTCCAGTGTCACGCGCCATAACGAGGATCAAATTAAAACTTGGTACCGTTTCCGAAACCGATACCCTTTTGGTACCGCTGCCGTGATACTAAAACAAGGGTTGGCCATTTTTAACGATATTTATTCAACTTTTACAATAATGTGCTTCGATGTGATTCCATTTATTCAAAATAAATAATGTATGCTACCAAAAGTACTAAACATAATTATTATCCTAGGTGATATTAGAGACAATAACATAATAAATTAGCGCGAAATTCGATACGGGATTAGAGTTAGCATGATTGCATCCAAATTAGTGATAATTGGCATAAATTAATTAACTGCTGTGAACAGTTCAACCGACCTTGTTACAAGAGGCTCTCCTCACGTTGCAATTAACTTATAACTATTATTGTCACTTTATTATTCCAAAATTATTATTGGTGAATTTTCAATATTCTGACCGAAAATATTTTCAAATTATGTCATAGAATTAATGTTATTATTTCACAAACAAAAACTTAATTCATCCCGTTGAAAAGATAATCTCATTTTATAAGTTTCTAATTCTAATAAACTTCCCACAGCTAGATAATAGTTTTATCTGAATGAAATAAACTCCTATTTCCTTTGATCAAAGATAGGTTAACTTTCCCAGGGACTAACTTAGCCATCGCTGTGTATTGAGTACACAAGCGTACCTAACTAGAGCTACGAGCCGTCCTAATGTTTAACTTGGATTTTTCATGCTCACTTAAGTTTAACGGTAAAGGGTATATTTTAAGAGCGATACTCTGTTTGTACTTATTTAGAGATAGTGTTACCTACATTTTAAAGTGATGCTGAAATTTTTTATTGGTGTTATATTTTTGGTTTCTTTTTCAACAGTGACCAACCCTACTCCTAAAATTGGTTGAACGCAAGAAACGAGGCGATTGGTCACGCACACCCGCGGTATATTTGTTCGCGATATGTCACGCAGCACATAACACGCTTGCGCACCCGTAAATACCGATACCGATACCAAAGCCGATACTTTACGGCTTACGGTATCGGAACGTTCATTTGTCACGGCGCGTTTGACACCCGACACTGTCGTTAGGTTATTTTTTAATGGCACGTAAAGTGAACAAAGTTGCCGACTTATCAAGTTGGTGCTATGTGATAAACATTTGTGTTGGTTAGTAATACAGGCTCGAGTCGCGGTTCATGTAAAATCAGTAAAAAATCGACTAGAAAATATTATCTTTAAAATATAAAAATATTCCTTCAGGCAGTGTAGTCGTAGCGCATCTGAAATATTTGAACAGTGAAACGTAAAAAATTAAAGTGAAAATCATTGCGTTCAACTGATATTTACTGTGTCTACGAAAAATGTTAAAGATTTTCGTTTTTATTTTGAATAAGGAAGAAGAAGAATAAATATCAATTCTAGTGTAAAAGCACACTATCGTGCGGTACGGATTAAAATTGAAATTGTTGCTATTTTATTTTAAGATAGTTTACAAATACCAAGTCCACAACAATAACATTTATTTACCTCACACGTCCAATTCTACGCTGGAGTCGTCGCGGACATAAGCCAGTGTGAACTGACCATAAACAGTGCTAAAATACTTTAGCGTGTTAACAAAATATATTTAGAACTTAGTTATTTTAAACTAGACTTATCAGATCAATTCTAAAACAGGGCACAGGATAATTGAAAGCGTCCTATTGTTAAAAATATAGGCACAAGTATAGTTCGATAAATTTTATTTTTAGGTAAACTTATCTGTCATAATTTATACAGGGTGACTGGAACTGAACCCGCCACAGCTAATACGCGTATAGAGGAGGATAATTTTTGTATTATTATGTACTCCATTTTCTTCCATAAACTTTGATTTTTTGACAAATTTCAATATCTAATTACAACGTGTGATATATCATTGGAAAGAAGAGAAGCTAGAGATATTTTTAAGATTATTGGCAATCCATTATCACCATTTATTTTTGTTTCAATCGAATTCGAAGTAGAATTTTTTATCGTGGTTTGTACTTTTGTTAGACTTTAACGGCTCGTAACTAGCTATTCAATCATTATCTGGATCAGAAATTTATTTTATTTGAATAAAGACATATTCGATATTAGGTAATATCAAATAAAAAAAAACTGTTGAAATCACGCGAGAAAAAAAATTGAAGCAGTTTTAAGGTCTAATTTCGGAAAAATCTGAAAAAAGTATAAAAATTGACATATCTCATAAACTATAAAACTTTAGCCATAGAAAGTAAGGTTCAATAATTAGCAAATGACCTCCTCTATACGCGTATTAGCTATGGCGGGTTCAGTTACAGTCACCCTGTATATTTTTTTAAACTTTGCCACAAGTAAGAAGGAATGACTGTTCCGAGAATACGATATTATGAGCCCTGGTCCATATTATTATTTAGTCAAATATCCTTTTACTTCTTTAGCTAATTCCTTTGTTGATGTCATTAAGTACCCATTATTCACCGTTTATCTCAGTGTTCTCTTTAACTTCTTTCTTAGCCTTTGCAATCACACACAGAGCTTTGGGTCCAACTCAATTTCATAACTGCCTTCTCTCCTTGTCAATCAAAATCATAGTCTTAGGCTGAGTTGCACCACCTTATTTTAACCGTAACGTTATCAATTACCGGTGCTTTTGTATGGAGTTTGACAGACTTTTAAAGTTAAAGTAAGATGGTGCAACTTAGCCTTATCAAAATTATTAGTAATCTGTGCTCTTATGTCAAACTAGTGTTTACAAAGTAGTGCCTCACACCATAAACAGCAAGTTTCACTCGGCCAATTCCGTCAACTTCCCACGGCGCAATCTTTCTGCGGCGGCCATCGGCGCCATTCACTCGCGACCCGCACCCAGCCGGGTCACCGATACGATCGGTCGTGAGCCCGGGATAGCTTCATTTCACTCGCGGACAGCGTTGCCAGGCGACCGGGTAAAGCCGGACATAGTTAGCCTTTTTAATTGCGTGTCCGGCCGAAATAAACGCGGCGTCTGACTTGTCCGGATTTTGTTAGAATTTTTCACTATCATCATTTCAGTCATAGGACGTCCCCCAAACATTTCCATAATAACCGGTTGGGGGCGGCCTGCATCCCGCACCTTCCTGCTACCTTTATAAATCGTCGGTCCACCTTGTGGGTGGACGTCCTACGCTGCGCTTTCCGGTACGTGGCCTTTACTCCAGAACCTTACTGCCCCATAGGCCGTTAGTTCTACGTACTATGTGTATTGCCCATTGCCATTTTTAGCTTGCTCATCCGTTAGGTTTTTTTACATTTTGCAAATGAGCGAGCGCCGCATTGAATTTATGGTAGCTAATATTTAAAAAAAGCTTAATTTCACGTATAGTTTTTTTAGTACCTATTACGACTGAGACACAAAATCCTCAATAATGTAGAGAATCCGGCCAAACTGGCTGGTCTGTCCACCTATTAGGTTTGGCGACTGGCAACCCTACTTGCGGACGGTTTACACCATACGATATAGGTACGTACTAGTATGTACTATGCAGCTTTGCTTTGGAGCTTTGTATTATTTAGATTGAAGATCGAACGTTCTTATTGGTTGTTCATTGTTTAGTTTCAGAGCTTTTGGGTGTCTAATATCAACACTTCGACTTTTGGAAATTTTGAAGCGCTTTTTAGGGTTCCGTAGCCAAATGGCAAAAAACGGAACCCTTATAGATTCGTCATGTCTGTCTGTCCGTCTGTCCGTCCGTATGTCACAGCCATTTCTTTTGGTTGATAAGAATTGTTATTGTCATAGGACTTCTATGGGTAAAACTTCTCAAATTAGATCAAGACGGTAATCAAAAATTCAATATTTATATTGAAAACTTTTATTTTCTAACGGATTTGAGATTGTTTTAAACATCACAAGTAGCAAATTGTTTGTGTGATGTGCTCTCAAATTTAAATAACTATCGCGATGTAGTGATATTTATAATGAAATCAGTGCTGTGGTGCCATTACAGCTGTCAGTCCTAATTACTGCATTTCGCCGGAAAATATACACCGTAAATAATTATAATATAATATTAGGTTCCCGTCCACCGAAGCGGAGCGGAGGGGATGATTTTACTTTAGACAATTAAACTTATAATGTACCAATTATTTGTTTAATTTGAAGAGATACCCGCAGATTGATCCGTCAGCTCGTTTGCCTCCTGTCACATAAAAAAAAATTGATGTGACGGCTGAAAAAATATGAGCAATTTTTTATCATTAGTTAAGATTTGCAGTTAGGAATTGAAGTAAATATATTTATTTAATTTTGATTATAATGATTATCCAGAATAATGGATTGTGAACTCTACATTACCTAGCCTTTTATTACAGTCCATGAACATGGTCTCGAACAATACAATTTAATCATCACAGTGAAATCAACATTGACAGAGAATGTTACAAAACTGTGCTAATAGCTGATGTTTTTTTTAAATAAGGGGGTTAAACTGTAAAACTACAAAATCGCTCCGCGTTGGTGGAGGCGGCGTTAATTACGAAAATAATTGCCATAGACATAATTTCGAAAAGTATGCGCCTGGTTAGAGTTTTATAGGTTTTTCTGAATTCCTCTCCGCTAGGACGCGGCACGCACGGGGAATTGTTTCCGAGAAGCGGATTAGAAATGATGATAATGCCCTTTAGTGATTACAAAGGTAATTGTAACATTCGGAATGATGCGATTATTGAATCGAATCACTAGCTCTATACAATCGTAATCAACTAGCGTTTGTTAAGTGGGACAAAGACAGTTACTGTTTTAAAATTACGTTTCAGAAATTCTGCAAATGTCGAGTGAAAAATGTATTTTCTTCATTATAGACATACCTATTACCTCTCTGTTGGAACTCCTGTAACATTGCGAAGTGAAGAAATGAATATGAATATGAAGACACAAAATTGAAACACGATGTTAAAAACCTTTAGCAGTTCATAATGCCTGACACTAGGGCCGTGGTCATGGGTTTTGCCACCCACACCAGAATAGAATACGAAGTTAACATAATCAAACACTTAAACGATTTCCCTAGTTCTTTCAAACTACATGAAAAAGTTGGGTATCTAACGGTATAATATCAAGTGTCATGCAGTTGCCAGAACATTCTTCTTCTTCTTAGTCGGGCACTCTTGTCAGAGTGGTTGTGGTTGAGCTGACGAGGTACACGGTGGGGTAATTTCATCTCCGAGGGTAGCTCTCCTGGCGATGTGCATTTCTGACGGTTAGAGGTATGTACGTCGCGAGTACACTGGACCATGGTGGACTCAGTGGCCTTTGTGATGGCGTCTATCCAGCGGGGTTAGCGATGGACCACGTGCTCTCTTACCTTCAACCTGGCCCTGAACTACCAGTCAGCCAGAACATTAGTCTTCTAGAAAAAAAATTTTTTTATCACAAGTATTTATTGCAACTACATACGAAACCGGAGTGTTAAGCTTAACAAGGTATCCCGCTGTCGGTACCTGCTCAGTCTCGGAACAACTATTTATGTGTCAATTTCTTATTCTTCGGCCTATTCTTTAACACAATCGGCTTTTCATTCTGTTGTAAAAACAACACATAAATAATATTAATGAGCCTATCATTAAAGTCGGGAGGTAAAATCAATTACTACTATTTGTTTTGATCCATTTATTTCTACATTTCAAATATTATTTGACATTTATACGCATATTTCAGTCAGAAAACATCGGCATTTTGTGTTTGGACATGTCATTATTGTGTATTTATTGAATATAGTCTCCGAATAGCTTTAGAAAATAATTTATGGATTTATAAAATAATGCATTTACAATACAAACCAAATCGCCGAACTCATAAATGAATTAAACTAAAATATAAACCAAGTAGAAATACGAGTAAAAGTAGGCGGTTAAATTAATACGATTAATTTTATTCTCAATTATTGTTTCATTTGCCTCAAATGTAGGCCGAATTGTTTGGTTAGATTTGATGTGCAAAAGTTTGATAACTATTTTATTTACGCCTCTTTTAGTAATTTAATACTTTTATTCATGCTTTAATAAAAGTGTTTAAAAGGAACATAAAAATTCGATAGTCAACTGTAAACTTTGTAATGCAATTTTGTTTGTGATTTCACTTATTTTTTGGTGTACTTATGTTTATGAGTACTATACTCAAAGACATCTATTTATAGTTTATGTGCTAACATAGTGTGTGAATGTAATAGAAAGCCTAGCACTTTTCTATTGGACTGCCTCAAATATTAAATACCAAGTAATCCATTCCATTATTCCGAGGGCAGCGGGCGATCGCGATAGTACGGGGACCACAGGCACAGCGCACGTATCTCCCATCAGTTCTTAATTACCACTGGCCAGTTGGCATTTTTAGACATTTCATTATTCTATTTTTGATGTGCGTTCCTTTTTTGAAGTTTGAATTTTTTTATACAAAAAAGTTCCTGTTTCGTTCTGACCACTCAAATAATGGTGTAATTTGAACCAGTAAATTGTACAATGTGTTTTCATAAATCTAACCGTAATTTAACTAACAATGCTTGCATCGCACTGACGTTTTTGTTTTTCACAAACTATTGCAGTGTACGAATGAATGAAATTAATTGACTTCGTTTTTGTTTTTATTTTAAATACTGGAATTTATTTTAAATGCTAAAAAATATTATTATAATTTGATGATGATTGACCGAGATGACTAAAAAAAGAAAATGGAGCAGGGGCAAAATTGCACAAATGAAGAGACTTCTTAACTCAGAGAATTCATGACTAAAAAAACCGTACACCATCCATTTGTTTCTTACAAGCGTTAGAATCAACATTGCACAATACACGAGCATTTCTCAACCAGACTGATAAAAGATCAATTGAAAAACTTAACGTGGAATACTTAATTTAGTCATTGAAATTCACACGCTATGCTCCGGGAAATTATGGATTTGCTCGTTGAACACTATACATGAGAATTGAGCACTTCACATTAGCCCATTCAAAACGTATGAGACAAATTAAAATAACTTAACACGCATATTATGAAGCAATAATTAAAGGTCTAAGGTAATGAATAGTTAAAAATGCTTAACTATACATAAATGAATATTAATCAGAAAAAAATCATGGATTTTAACAGCGTTGAAATTACTGATTTGAGCTTTTAATTAAATTAAATTTATTGTAAGCGAATCAATGGACCGGAAAAAATGCAAAATTAATTTTACGGGTCAAAATTATTGCTTATATTAGCGAAAAAAATTATGTAAGATAATGAGAAGAAAAAGTAGTGTCCGACCGAATGTTCGGTTTCGGTTTCGTTTTCGGTTGAGTTTCGGTAAAAACACGAGTTTCGGTTTAGTTTCGTTTTCGGCGGCAAACTTGCCGAAACTACGACCGAAACCGAATGTGCATTCGGGAGTTTCCGCGCTGTTATCGGTCATGTTCGGCGCGTTGAATGTGTGGATGAATCCGATCAGAGCCAATGTCGTGATTCGCTCGCTTGTTTGTTTGCTGTTAGTTTTGTTTTGTTGTGGTGGCGAGTTTTCGAGTGATTTATTTTGAATTTGGTAAGTTTTATCTCGTTTTATGTCGTTATAACATAAGAGCGGGTGTAAGGTTAGGTTATAGGTATAATCAAGTTATACCTATAAACCTATAAATTTTTTTTTGGTTCGCAAATGCTATTCGTAAACAAACATTAGTTAAGTAGTTAATAATGACTATAGTGCATTTCATGGTGATAATATTGTGGATTCAGAGTTTCAAAGTTCATTTTAGTATTTATCACCAAGGTATCCAAGTGGCAAGTACAGGGTGGCCCAGAAGAAAGTTCACTTTTGAAAATTCAAGGAAACGAAAACTCTACATTTTTATAGAACTTTAACTATTGCAATTTAAAGGAAATTTTATGCAATTTATTTTTAAATTTACCTTTATTAAATTACATCGCCAAGTGAATTTTCTTCTGGGCCACCCTGTACATTAGATACTAACTTACGTACTACCAATTTTGTTTTTAGAAATTATTAAGGTAAAAGACCCGACCATGGGACGGGTTATGTAGATGTCCTGAATATTGCGAGTAATTAAAAGAAAATCTAGACTATAAATCCTTCTTTTTCGTTTTTAATACATAATTTGATACATAATTAGAGTAAAAAGGCACTTTGTAAGTTCAATTTTAATGCAATTTAAAGAGAAAACAATAAAGACTGACTGATTATAATAACGTTTTCTTTATTTTTCCCTCAAAATATGAGCCTTGTAAGGAAGTTTCGGTTTCGGTTTCGGTTTCGGCCGAAATAGATATCGTTGCCGAAATTCGTTTTCGGTTTCGGTTTCGGTCGTAAAACTAGTTTCGGTCGGACACTAAGAAAAAGCTAACAGAAATTATAGTGCGCATCACAAATTATGCATGCGGTTACCAATTATCGCACGATGTACGCTCTGACGTGCCCGCGCTATGGCGGCGTGCCATGGGATTTCATCTGATTCAATTTCGAACTTTGATAGCAACAAATAAAAAGTTATCCTATGAGAGAGATGCCTAAATTGTTGCTGAAGCTCGATTCCAATCCAAGTATTCCAAAAAAATCACTATTTAGTTAAAGCAATCAATCAATGTTTCAATATTAATGGAAATGGATCTAATATTACTTGATAGCTCTAAAATACTTAAAACATTTTCATATAACGAATAGGTACCTATTTCCTAAAATGGAGGAAAGAAACCTGTTCTAGTGATAGCAATAGACGACCGGTCACAAGATTTACTTTAGTTCATAATGTAATTGTCACAATATAATAATATATACCTATTATGTAGTTTATATTGGCGTGTTAGTTTGTATAGTATAAAAGCGTATCTCTTACTCTTAGGTACTTGTGTTTATTTATAAGGCAGAACGCATCAATTATAAATAAATATCCTTGGACATTTTACACTGCGCTTCTAGTCCCAAACTAAGCAAAGCTTGTACTATGGGTACTAGACAACGGATAAAAACATCCTTAAATACTTTTTTTTTGTAAATACATACATATTATACAGAAAACACCCAGTCCAATACAAACAAATATGTTCATGCACACAAATGTTTGTACTGTGCGGGAATCGAACCCGCTACCTCCGGAATAGTAGTCCGTTTCGAACCACTACACCAAATGGTCGATATTATTATTAACCAACCTTTTCTCTTCTGCCCCAGGCTATACGGTTCAAAACGGTGCGCCCGATGCAACACGACCATCTCGGCTTCGGAGATGGTGATGCGCGCACGAGATCTGGTGTTCCACGTGCACTGCTTCTCTTGCACGCTCTGCAATGCTCCCCTGACCAAGGGCGACACCTTCGGCATCAGGGATTCAGCAGTATACTGCAGGTAAGACTAAAAAGGTTTATAATATCTTGATAAAATCGAACTGGCCTGTTTATGGCGGGTTTTAGAATCGCGCTGATCGCTCGCTGATCGTCGGCGCTGACAGATCAATATGTATGTAATTGAAGGGAACGTTCCTGAGTGACGCTGATCGCTCGGCGCCGACGCTTCATACATTTCGGCTGTCAGCGCTGACGGTCAGCGTGCGTCAGCGTGACTCTAAAACCAGCCTAAGGGTAGGTATACCCAACATTGATGAAACAAACGCTGGCCGTAACAGCGTATTACACTTGAAAATTTCGGCGGGTTCATCCAGTGTCTAAGTAGCTGAGATGAAAGAGCAGTCGCCCGGCAAGCGAAAGGTCGTGGGTTCGATTCCCACCTTAGGCAGTTCGATTTTTTCAAGTTATTTATATTACAATTTAGTTTGAGATGCAACTCTTAACGCTAAAAACATAACTATCTAAAAAGGTTTTTTTGCAACCTAAAAACGCCGTCCAAAGGTTGCACAGATTTACACAAACGGTCCTCCGCTGCCCGTATCCAGGTGTTTCCCGCGACCTTCACCAGATCGTGGATTCACCGAGTAGCCCCACTCACGAAGGCTTCACTCATGAATATTTTCTCTGAAGATTCGTGAGTCTTTTTTTTAAATCGTTTAAAGTTGAGCATTAATTAAGTGAGATTATGGGAGCCAAAGAGCATGTAAGTTCATTGGGTTATTGTCAATTAGCCAAACAGCCATTTCATCATACTTTTGTAAGTTTTATATCGAGTAATTACGCCAGAAATATGTATAAACAAGTCCGAGTCAATTTGTCTCCAAATGTTTGTCTGCTTGTTGACGAAATAAAAATGTATTTTTTTATTTAAACATGTATCATTGATTAATTCTGTGATGAATAGTCTTTATGGCAAATGAAAATAATCCAGTTAATTTTGTGACCCAGTTTACTCTTTGTTTTGCACGGTAAAGTTGCAAACTGAAAACATCCTTCTAATTTTTTCGTTTCGAATTCGTTTAAATTATTCATCTTCACTCGTGTTCAGCAGCATTTAACGAGGTCACGTATAGTCTTTTTTGATCATTTACTACTGAATTGTCATTGTCAGAAAGACCGTTTAAAGTTGTCGAAGTCCAAACTTGTAGAGACACGACGCATTGGAACGTACTATCTATTTGACATTTTGCCTCAAATGTCATCAAGTACCGTCTGTACAGGTACACCGTCCAGCACTGGTCATTGACATATAGGTTGCCTTTTCATTTAGTAGGATTCATTGCAATAAGCAAGCCGGGTGACGACATGATCATGAAAATTGAGAGTTTATTAAGGTTCTTCTTCTTCTTCTTCTTTTCAGCCAAATGACGCCCACTGCTGGTTAAGGTTAAGTAATGATATTCTGTACACTTGAATTTGACACTTAGGTTAAGAACTTAAGAAGCAAAATGAACTCAACTTCTTAACTCTATGTAGGTACCTATTTAGATTTTCAGACTAAGGTCGACTTCAAGGGCAGCTATTATTAATAAAGTATTTTTTATACCCGATGGTATCATAGATAAGGCGAAAACGTTTGCTTTAACATGCAATTCCTTTATTGAAGTCAACAGCGTGAAAACAAAAACTTTAATGAAGTCAGTTAGTTTTTATGCATTTCTGCTCATTATCCTTTCTTGTGCTTCTGTAATTACTTGTATTGTGGGGTTTTAATGAGACATATTATTGATATCTTATTAATATTTTTTACACCTGATTATATTGAGATTAATGTCCTTTTGGTGTTTCGTTCGTTTGAAAGGTAGGTATTCGTAAATATTGTTTTAACGACCTGATGTCACATTGAGTGTCACTGCGGCACATGTCACTTCGAGCACATGTCTGCATAATTTCGGATAAACTGATACTTTAGCAGCTTTCCAAATAATATTGATGTAACTTAACTTATAAACTTACCGCAACACATTGCTCTTGAGATGTCAAATCGTCTCGCTTAGTCGAACTAACTGCTAATAGTCAATCAATCGGTCTGTATAACGCTTTCTGGGTGCTCTATGTATATTAATCCATTTGAACATCATCCAGTCGACAGTATTGTCTTGATTAAAGCAGGATTATTGGCAGAATTGCTTTAGGGATCGTCTTTGTCTGGAATTTTGTATTTATTGGTGTGCGCTGTTAATCCCATTGAAACTGTAGAGCCGTGTATAGCGAATATCATACCTCTAGAGAGCTTACGTGTACAGATTGGGTAAACCTATTATTATTAGCTTGATGTTAGATTTATGTACGATTATATTCAGTCTCCCATGTACTTAGTCAATTATCGTTGATACCTTAAGAGTAGGCGCACACCGTTGATTTTTCGTCGGCCGATAGTTTAGTCGGGCTTTTGATCAGTATGGGCACGTATGGGAGTGCCTGAATCGGCCAAATAGAATCGGCGTAGTGTGACGCCGATGCGATTTGGCCGATTCTTCATACAATTTGAAATCGGGCACAACTATCGGCCAGCTAAAAATCAACGGTGTGCGCCTACTCTAATTCGTAATAGGTCGTCTCGTGCCATAATAGCAAAACACTCTTTTGTTTCAAATGGAAGATGAGGACTCAGTACAATTTTGGATAGCGAATGATCTGAAGACTGTGCAGTGTGCAAGCATTTGTGTACATGTAGAGTTAAAAAGTATGTATTTGTTTAATTTCTTTTCTTGTATCTACAGGCTGCATTACGACACCATGCCGGAGTACGGGCCCCACATGGCCGTGCCGGGGCCGCCCCAGATGTGCCCCGGCCCGTACGCGGGGCCCCCGCCCGGGCCCCACTACCCCCCCTACCCCTCGCCGGAGTTCTCCCGGGTGGAGGCGGATGTCCCCAAAGGCCCCTTCTTCAACGGGGCCGCGGCGCCCCCTCCTCGGCAGAAAGGCCGGCCCAGGAAAAAGAAGCCCAAAGACCAAGAAATTATGACAGCGAATCTTGGTGAGTGTATTCATAAGCCGTTGCGACTGTTATTTTGAATACGAACGCGCTACGTTCCGTTTTTAAAATCGAATTTTCGGAATAAGAATAAAGTCAAAATATTTACACACAAAAGCGTGTATCATAAATTCATAATGACAGATGATGAAAGAAGGGTTAACGACATAGAGTAGGAGGGTTGTTTACTTAAACGTAGAGTCTACTTCAAGCGCAATCTAAGAGCAAAAAGATAGTGCAAAAACAAGACTGACAGGAATTCTAAACACTCAGTAATCGTGCTACAAGTGCGTGTATCAGTAGTTACAATGTATTTAGCGTCATAATCCGACGATTTATCCGAACGCGTCGAAAGGGTCTGTCGTCCGCCGCCATTTTGTGCTCAAATTTAATATTGATACAAACCCGAGCCCCGTTTCGCCGACAAAACGGTTACAATTTTATTAACACATTAAAGTCAAAACTGCACTTACCTTCGCCAGATTATCAGCGGCGACTTCCCGTGTGTTTTTTAAAACGTACTTTTTACTTTTTTAGAGATATCAGAACCAGTCTGATTATCGGGCCGGCCGCTCGGTTGCTCGCACGGTGCACCTTCAAGAGAATTCCATCTCAAATTTGAAATTAGAACGTTGCGTGTTACCCGATAAACGGCAAAAACCAGACGCGAAAAGAAACGGCCGGTCTTTTTTAAATAACATCTGACAATCGCATTTTTAAAACCAGCAAAAGTGCAGCCAACGAAATACACAACACATTGAATTATATGAAATCGAATCCAAAGATAATGCGAATGGGAGCAACTTTTTTTGCACTCATTACATACTTAATGGAGCAGAGGAATTAATTGAAACGCATAAAAATTGTTCTGTACATGGTTGAACAGCTGCTTAACTGAGTTATTAAAGTCCTCTTGCTATCGATGCCGGATGGGTTCTTGGAAGGTATTCATTTGTTTTTTAAGGATAGGGGTGTGAAATGGTGAAGGAATCTTTTGGTGGGGAGGTCGTGAGCGGAGTGGTCGGAAATGCGCAAAAACCGGTTTCTGGCGTGACGTGGTCGCGTGTGGAAGGACCGCAAGTTCATCA
Source organism: Ostrinia nubilalis (assembly GCF_963855985.1). NCBI lineage: Eukaryota > Metazoa > Arthropoda > Insecta > Lepidoptera > Crambidae > Ostrinia > Ostrinia nubilalis. The sequence goes on along the minus strand of NC_087119.1, from coordinate 22,999,292 downwards.
GACCGCCATTCAATGACCGGCCAGCTTACCGCCAAGGTTGCCTATTGCGGAATAGGCCGGTGTGTACCGTTTTAGCTTTCTTTGCCCAATAACCGTCAATTTTTATTAGAGTAAAAAAAATGACACTAACCATTCAGCTAAGTTATTTCATTGGTTGATTTTCACATAATTAATTGTGGATAATTTTTCACAACCAAAAATCAAATAACCACACTATCTATTATTTTTTAGTGTTTCTTAGGTCTTATTTAGAAATGATGTAATAAAATAAAATAATGTATTTACCAACATTGTGTTTTCCATGAAAAACTTCGGGGAACATTCTATATATTCTTCCTTTATCTCTGTTATCGATACTCTTTCTTTATCTCTGTTATTGTTTATCTCTATACCTACCAATTACTTACGTTGATTTATTACAAATAAGTAAAAAACGCTCTTTAAAAAAACGCCAATTAAAAATTAAAAGAAAGTAAATAAAATACTTCTAACTTTTACATGCATTTTTTAACACTATAAATGTAAAGACTTTTTTTTCGGACTCTAAAAAGGCTTTGGCTTTTTACGAATAAATGATAAATGTTGAAAATTAAATATAATCGCGTATTATTTTAAAAATAATGCCATGACCAGCCCTAGATGATTATAATTAATGTTAAGTATATGTAATGCTAAGAGCTTTCGTGTCGTCTAAAAACTTTCGCGCAAAATAATCAGGTGCCAGCTCAATTTGAATTTTGTAATATTATTGCTTGTTCTGTAATTAAATTAGATGGAAATTATTTTTTTACGTCGGGCAACGTCACGTCATACTTTCAATTTATAATGAAGTCTGTGGTTCGTTTAAAGAATAGGCAACACTTGTTTATTTTTATTATTGCCTTTGCCACTAGTTTTAGCGCCTTTGGTTATTAATTAATACACGACGATGTTTTAATCAAGAGCTATGCGTGTCTTTACAAATTTTATGTTAAATTTTTGTGTTTATGTAAATAAGTTCGTAAGGGTCAACCTCTGGAATTATTTGTTGGATTCTAAAAGTACCTAAAGGATTATTGTTTCCATAATATGAGACTTCTTATTTATTGAAACTGCATCTAGGACTGGGTTTAAGCTACATGGCATAAATAATTTGATATAAAATATACGAAAATTGTGTTGGGCTTGAGTCCAGTATTGACCGTATCTAATTCTGGATTAAAAATTATAGGAATAAATTAGTCGAAATATCTGCCAACTAGTAAATTTAGGGTTGCCAGGTCCAAAAACACAAAAGCCGGACTCGGTGCTATTTTTGACCGGACAATGCCCTAAAAGCCAAACATGTCCGGCTAAAGCCGGACACCTGGCAACCCTAAACTAGTTGGATTAAGATTTAGTTTGAAAATCGAGAATGATGATTGCTCAATATTACTGTACTCGTATTTTGAATAACCAATTATTCGTGGTAAAATTTTAGCGAAATAAACTCGTTACTTCATTTTATACTTGTTCCTAAAATTATTAGCGGAAATCACATAAACAAAATTATATTCGCAGTCAAACAAATAACAGCTTAGTGTTTATTTACATTGCTCTGAGGTAACTGTTAGATTTGTTATACGTTGAAACTGTACACTTTATTACTCGCAAAAACCAAGTCTTGTGTATAAGTCTAACAAATCACAGCGAATGTATCTTTGCTCAATTTTATTCTATACGTTCGTGGTTCCGTTCAGGGTACACGATAAAACAATCAGTCCATAGCTTTTTGTTTGCGAAGAAAACGACTTTTTGTTACGCACCCGATTGAAAAAAGTCAAGAGTGTCCACTCAGAGCGAGCAGGATTCCGTAGGTATTTATTTCTGTCATCTCCCTGGGTTGCGTGGAAGAGATCGTTTCCTAGCAATAAGTCCGCCTTGACCCGTTGCGATATTACGCTCTTTTTTGCGAAAGTTTCTGTCACGAAAAATGAAACAAAGGATTTATAAGCACAATTGAATATAATATGCTATGGTTTTTTTTGCAATACTTACTTATTATGAAATTATTGATAGATATTTATGATTTAAGAAACTAAAAACTAATTTATTTAAATTTAGGCACAACTCAATCATAAATATGAATAAGCTAAAAAAAAGGGAAAGCAAAGGTCGTAGCTCAGGGTTCGTTGTGTAGGCAAATAAAAAACGGACAGACAGAAACACGGATAATTATTACTTGTCCAACCTCGGGACCCTAAAAACGTAAAGTTCTAAAATCAAGACAGAAGCTAAATTTTTTTCCGTATCATTATGTATATTAGCAGTAGTGATGAGCGGTATCGCTGTAGTAATTAGTATTAGTTATGATGATTGATAAATCATTAGGAGCTGTGACTTATATCGCATGACCAGTCCATTGAGAATATTATTACCACCACGAATTTTATGAATAATGAAATCATTTGGCGACATTAACTTGAAATAAAAGCAGGTGTATTTATAAAAAAGAGAATGTATGCATACCTCTTTTTATGTTTTGTGTTGGCATTTATATTTTTTTAGTTTTGAACTCTTCTTCACACCTTGTACGTCTTCTGGGTAGGCACACATTTATAATGAGGTTTAATAATAATACACTCAGTTTTGTTCCCTGTTTATTATTGTATAATCAGTTATCGTTTCTTAAAATAGCATAAAACAACGTTGTTTCCGCGTGTATTCGCCACGTTCACTCTATCTGAATACTTAATGGATTTCGATGTGGTTATCACTAACATGCAGATGTTTTGTAAACATGCAAGACGCTGTTAAAATACAAATTAAGCCAAAGCCATTATCACGACCACTAGCACCGTATTTTAGCGTAAATGATAATATCGTTATCAAAATCATATTGCCTTCAATATCTTCAGTTCATCTGAAGTATCTGTTCCAAATCACAGTTCCATAAAGTGATCTGTTCCCGCACTAGGGATCGCGTGACTGCGCGGTTTAATCTCAGGTTTATTCTGCATGCCACTAATGTGTTGAAATTGCTTAGTTAGAGTCATCCATTGTAGTGATGAGGGTTGCTCACTTTACCAATATCGTACGCAATCGTTAAGACATCTGTAGATTCATTTAGGACATAGGAGGGTTGCATTGAGCTATAATAATAACAATAAGGTAGTACTTACTAGTAAAAGTACGAACATATATTATTAAAAAAGCTTGTTACCTAAATATAGGTAGGTGGTAGGTATATAAATATTATAATAATCTTAAATAAGGAATATTATTATTATACGGTGACCAAAATTGAGGGTTAATTGAACGCGTGACCGTAGTCTGATACGCAAACCACGAGTTTAGGCAGCCGTCAGTATTTAAAAGCTCCGTGTAGAAAATTTTAAAGAAAAATTTACAATATTTAGCAAGATATCGCCTTAATACTATAAAATTGGCAACCCTAACCATAAAGTAAAGAAGGTCGTCGATGAATGGGGTGTCATAGATTAATATGCGCAAAAAGAATGATGCATGATAAAGATCGTCTGTTTAACCGCTGCTGAGAAAGTAAGTACCAACATTGTTGCGATTCTTTAGTATGCAGCAGGAACTAAAGTGTTCGCTGAGGCGCGAAGGTCAAACCATAAATAAATCTATTTAAATATTATACATTATAATTGTATTTATTTTCACACTGGACTTGACTAGTGTGTCAAGCCATATAATTACGAGAAAAAAAATAAAAAGTTTATGCAGTCGAAAATAGCATTTGAATTTTATTCCAAAACGAAAAAAATTGAAAAACGAATGTTATGTGACTGAGGACATATTTTTAAATCATGTTGCATGTTGCCAGTTGCAATTTTCGGCCAGCAATTTAGTTGTTTGTCAAAAGGAGTTTTGTTTTTTTCTCTCCTAAATCAAGCCAAGGAAACCGCGGTAGCATGTCCTTAATGCGGTGCATAAGTGGGCGGGCAATTACTTTTTTTGTGCCAGTAATGTATCATTTCGTAGAGGGTGTTCGCCCCACGTAAGTCGACACCGAAATACGAGGTTCGATTCCCGGTTTATGTACACGCAATAAATCTCGAACAGGATAGGGGCGGGACATTTTTTTCGTGCCTATATTTGTCGGTTATTATGGCAGGGCAATTTCTATTGTTATAATAAAAAGTGTCGTTAAAGTTCATGATCGCTTTAACAGGGCTAATGTTTATAAAGAACTGCTTTAAAACAAAGAAAACGTTAAGTTTTACTATTGTTTTTGAAATTTTGCCAATGTTTGTTGGACCATACATTGAACTATACAATAACGATTAATTCTCATACAATAGGCGGTTTGCAATGAGGAATTTCTTTAATTACGGTTACTCCTTGAATAGAGTTAAATATTTCTTTTTGCTTTGAGAACCAGTAAAAGAAGAAGCTCGTCAATATTGGAATTTGACTTATTCCATTACTTTACACAGTTTCATAATGTAAACTTCTTTTTTTATTTGACACTGGCAGGAGACATCGCAAAACCATAAAAAATCACCACATTCCAAGCTCAAACTTAAAATTTTGAAATTAGAACGAAGCATTTTTTATCGTCTTCGCAGAGTTGTATTGCTTTGCTTGGTTAATTTTTGGCACTAAACCGATCGGGCGTAGGTCGTAAAGTTGGCGGGCGATTGGTGATTTAAAGTTCTATTTGCGTTCGTATTTATTGGCCGCAATGGAATTTAGTCAGAGGGCTAGTTGTAATATAGGACGCGGTGGAATTGTGCATTCATTATTCTGCAATGGCGAGCGGTCAAACCGCCAATGGAATTATTGAGATAATAGCGGGTAATCCATTTAAACAAATGTGACGTGGTTTGCAAAGCTTTTCACCTCAATTTGTTATGTTTTGTTCTCTGATTCATGTGGAATTAGATATTCGTCAAACGTAGGAATAAACATGCGGGAAATTGTAAGCTGAGCATTAGTTTTTAAAATAGAAAACCTATTATTTTTTTAGTTTTCGTTGGGAAATCTACGAGTAAATCAAGTAAAACATAATTAAATACGGTTTCTTGGATTAAAATAACATTGTATAGTTATGGTTGTTTTGACTATAATTATAACTAATACCTAACTAAAGAACATTTATCCAGCTACACTTATCTAGATGCCTTGCTTTCAAAGTCCAGTTCGCACGGCATATAATTTATTGTGCCTTTGGTGACCGAAATAAATGTAATATCGCGATAGTCACGCCACCTATAACAATGAATTTGAGCAATGGACACCCACTGGAAGACGTGATAACCAGTTTTGGACCTTCAATGTTTGGTAGAGATTTGTTAGATAATGTGAGGGAGTTTGACTTACATAGTGAAGGTAGAGACAGAAGAGTCACTATTGAAACATTTTTCTATAAAACCTTTTATTGCTCTATACCATAGACTCTATGCTATAAAAACAGTTTTTGACACGACTGGCCATTTCAAACGTACAGTTTAATTAGAGAAACCTAAAGTTTTAAATCCTGTCACTGAAATTTTAATTCATAGAAAAAAAAATCAATCGGGCACTGTCCTTTAATTCAACCGACATACTTTTAATAAACTGCCAAAATGAAATTCTCCGTAGATTCCGTTTGGAATAGGATCCGATGACGTCACTCACTTTACGTCACCATAATATTCAGTCGAAATACGAACAGAAATGGCTACTTTCATTACTAGTATTTGTGTGACAAAATTCATTACTTCGTAATATGATTTCAGCCCTAAAATTAGATTGATTTTCCAGGAAAAATGTGTATATTGAAATTGTAGAGTAATTTAAGTCATCCTTAATGTTATGTACCTAATATTTATGTAACCCGGAAATTTCATTCAAAGCAAAATGGGAAATAGTTATTGCTGAACAATAATTAATTAATTATTAATAAATAAAATAATTTAGTTTTCGATGATTGCATCGATGTGTTTAAATAACTATTGTTAAATTCATTAGTCTATTATTGAATTTCAACACTTGATATAAAATAACAAAAAAAAAGTATTTTCGGATGACAGGTATATTAAAGTGATTATTTAATTAAGTTACTCAGGCTGAGTTGCACCAACTGATCTTATGCACTGGTATATAGAGCCTACCTTACATACATAGTGAAACTTACTTTGACTTTAAAAATCGTCAAAAATCTGTCAACCTCCATACAAAATACGCCGGTTATCGTTATAGTCACGGTCAAAGTTAAATGGTGCAACTCAACCATAAAATATTTAGTAATTTTTGGGTTGGATTTCGGCAGTTTCAGATTTGTAGTTAATAGTATTCATGTCTCGCGTAAATCAAATATTTGTTACATAAACATAATATAATATTACTGGGTGTTACTTTATATTTTACCAATGTTACGAGAGGAGGAGTTTTTTAAGCAGGCAATTTAATCAGCATCACTTTGAGTGTTTGAAAGAATCAATTAAAATAAACATTATTACAGATCGTCTCCGTCAAGTAAGTAAGTCTTCAGTTATTTTATTAATAATACTACTGTACCAATGTTTATTGTGTTTGTACCTTCAACAGTAGGTAAAGATCGGTAAGATAACGTTGCGAGTTCCTACGCGTGTCGCCGAGAGTGTAGGCAGCATATTACTGTAGGTGTTACACCTTCTGTAGAACAAATAAGTAAGAATTAGAATAAGTAGTCAGAAAAACTTATTTAGTCATTTAGTTTTTTACAATATAACGAAAACTTGCAGCTAGGTGGGTAGGAAGGTTATACAATTCACCAATATAATTATAATTTATATTTTACATTAAATATTTAATAAATAAATTCAGTTGCTAGAAAAAGGAAAAATTATTTAAGTCCGTGCAATTTTCATACACAATTTTGTCGCTTTAAACAAGTACTTTACTATGAGCACCTAGTAGTCAATTCTCTTTTTAATTCCAGTAACAGATTAAACAGCCAGTAACAGTAATTAAAAAAAAGTTCACTGCATCTTCCAACACGTAATGATTCCATTACCAACGCGCTGCCTGACGCCTTTGCCTAAAAAAAAAACAACTGTCACCGTGCACCATAAACAAATAGTTCTTACTCTTAATTCGGGAGAGGTCCGGCTAATAAATAAGGTTCAATAAAGCTATTGGGCCGCTGCCACTGATACAGATGTATGCCCAGAGATAGCGGCCCGGACAAAACGACCCGACATGGATATCACATTAGTCGGGCAGGGTTGGCAGCAGTGGAATAGTGCAGATGGTGTCCCAAAGACAAAGAAACAAGTATCATTATTGACGGTACTGACAACCTTTGTAAGAAGTCATCAAGTTTAGTGTAGAAGATGCGGCGGACAACGTCGCAAGCAGGCGCGAATCAGTTGTATTTAGAGGCCACCAAAACCACTGATTTTTCATTAATAAAATATAGTTTTCGAGGTAGCAACTACAAAAAGCTTTTAACATTAAGTCCAACAGTAGAGTCCTCAGCACAATTTTCCTTCAAACTTTGTTAGTCTTATCTTGGGGATTAATACATTAAGAACACATTCGTTATTAATGAATTACTAAAGTAAGTATCTCATTATAATTAATTTCAGAACTTCCGGCGGTCAGAACTTTGATAATAATAGATGAATGACATTAGCTTTCGGCAAGTCGTTGGGTTTATTTCGCCACACATTATGCGGGTTATATTCACTTTGACCTGACCGCAGACCGCATCCAGTATGTCAAATCCTTTAAGGCTCTCTTACATACAGCCGACATAACTGCAGCGTGGCGTGACAATTTTTGTATGTCTTTTCCCAAACATTTCCAAAGAAATTACGCTCTACGAGTTTATTTGGAATATAGACTTTATATTTATACTAATAAGATAATATTTCATTAGCATATTTACGAGTGATATTGTCAACACATCATTTTATTACAGAACAGGTAGTACAAAAGAAATCATCACCTTGTATCCTTTTATTGTCAACTTCTTCGGCCATCCCATACATTCTATCAACCCATTCATTATGTTTTATCTCTCTCTGTCAGCCGTATTAAGATCTCGCCCATTCAACAGGTACATCATTTTTCTATTATAAGTGTGTTTGTTTGATAATTCAGGTCCATTTATATTCGACTCTGTAATACAATAGTCTTTAAATTGAATCTATTTTTCCTGACGCGTTTTACAAAGTTCAATTATTGTTAACATCAGGAAAACAAATATTTCACTTTTGTAGCATTTTTTAAGTTTCTATTGTCAATCTTAATCAGCATTGTCTTTAGCTATAAGTCATGCGAAGAAATAAAATTAATCCATTTTCAAATTAATATTCGTGAGTTTAAAGAAGAATCAATATGAAAATTGAAATAAAAAAACAATGCACTACTATTGTACATAACGGTGGCGCCTCTAAAATACGTGTGAATTATTCGTGTCGTGATTGATTTACAACGCGTTTAAAATGTCAACAAATGTATAAATATCCTAAACCACGAATATGTGCGACATAAAATCGCTCTCACGGGTAAATAACAAACGAAAATATTCTTTAAAGCAATCGTGACACAGCTATCTTATATCGGAAACCAAAACAAAGAGAAAACTGGCCATCTCCAAATAACTTTTTGTTCCACTTTCAATGTAAAAAGAAGTATTTTTTCAACCAACTACTGTCGGTAAAGGAACGCGTTGGCACTATCGCATGATCGTCGGACGCTACTCGTACTGGCCGATACCGAAAAAAAGTTTTAAAAAAGTCACACCGGGCACATATTTTGGCGGGAAATAAATCACGCTCGTAGACGCGGCCATACTAAATTTATGGCCTACCCGCAATGAATTCGAATTTCGATCTCTGGTAGAAAAATACCGAAGACAAAAGGAAAAAATATAGGGAAGGTGATACCACGTGAGGCGGACAGATGCGACGACTTCATTACGACTAAAATTTACTCCACTCCCGTTATTGAAGTAGGAAGCGTTAGTTTTTTTGTCAGCCCGTTAGTGAGTAATTTATGGTCGCACACCGTTCGGAAACTGGGGAATGTCTACACGGAACAGTAAAAAATAAATTACCAACTAACAGAGATATGACCAAAAGTTGGTTGACAAGGCAATACAGCTAACACTATGAGCTGACAAATACACGATAAGGTAGTAGCGGTTTATCGTAAAGACATTAGTTTTTAAAATGGACACCATTAGTTTCGTATTACAGCTTTTGACTAGAAGAATTAAATTATAACTCGATTGCTTCTTACTAAGAAGTTCTTAGGCCCGCTACAATTGTGCCGATTTCTATACATTCGCCCCGTTGTAATAGGTTTTTTTCGCTTTCGGACAATTGATTCACTTTTTAAAAACCAACGTTGTCACATGCGGCTTTACAAATCTCTGACAAAATTGTAAGTTTCTACCGTTAGTCCTTTTGAGTTCACTACTCCATACTCACCTTGTCCAGCATTCAAACAATAGTTGAATACCCTATTACACATGCAGTGATTTTATTAACCCCATGCGTCGATACAAACAAATCACTTTACGGCCCATAATCACACGTCGGCTAACGCACATAAATGCGTGGCTATCGGCCGTCATATAACACGAGAAAATACTGGCAATTATTTTAAACTTCTAAACTTGGTTCTAAACTAAAACCCACTTTTGGGTTATTCACTAATTCGACACAAGAGAGTCGAGTCACTCGACACATGTGTGTCCAGTTGGTGAAACTCACAAAGAATATTATTTCATCATCATCATCTATTTTTTTGACGTATACCCGCTAGCGAGCACACCTAACGTAAACTCATGGTAGGCACACTGGATACGCCAAAAATTTAACGCGTAATTGGTGAAACCATAAAGTGACTTAATTCATGTAAAAATCTTAAGTGTGTCCAGCCAGAATACGAAATAATAAATGATACTAATTTTGAGTTTCGCCAACTAGACACACGTGTGTCCAGTCTCTTGTGTCGAGTTGGATAATAACCCAAATTTTAAATAGTAAAGTGCTTTTGTACCTTTGCCCTCTCATGGGTATATTGGAGATTAAATTCCCTAATGACTACTTTATTTTGTTTTGTCTCCTGTTTCGCTTTAAACTAGAGGGAAGTCGAACCTTAACTTCGAACTCCTCCTTCTTCTGATTAACTGCCAATGACAATCAAACTTTCCCCCGGGACAAACTGGTTGGGTTTTTATTGGTGGCCTAACTGTAGATCCTGGCTACACAGGAGTTGCTGAGGTGGGAATAGTCCCGTAGTATGTGGAACTTGCTCCAATTATTTTAAAAGGCACATTCTACATACCACGCTGGCACAGTGCGAAATCTACTCGTAAACTTAGTATTTTTATTCATTTTTCTTTTTTTTTATGCAGGGGGACCACATACCTACTTACCAATACTAATATCAACTATGTAGATCTTTATTTAGTCTTAGTATAAAATAATTAGATACCAAATATTTCAGAATTAAATAATCAATTTGTCGCAAAACATTTAAAAGCACACGCTTATTTACACGGCAAACTTAACAAAATATACTTTCTACTTTATTTAATAAACAACACGAATACTTGACAAGAAAGATAAATAAGACATCCAAAGCTAACTTCAACCGTTACTTCAACAAACTCCTGTTTACACGCGAATCGAAGTTGAAAAGAAAATTACAAATGTATTTTTCTAATTACTTTGTTAATAAAGGTCGTTACACTATGATGTACCGATGAATTAACTATTGTTTCTGTGTTCTCGATTTGCGACAACCTTCTCCTACTTATTGTTAGTAACATTGTGAAATCGAATTATTTGTGCCAAGAATTTATAGAAAACAATGTTATTCTTGTATAATATGTGGGTACAATTGTTCATTAATGTTTTATCTGAACATTAAATGTACGGTTAATTTTAGTTTTAAATCAAAAGTAATAAGGAATTTATATTGTACTGTAAATGTGTAGTTGAAAAAAGAAAATAAAGTAATCGTAGTTACTTCAAATAATGAACCATCTGACCTTATAAAATAAAATATTATAGGTAATACCTTAAGAAACGATACTTTAAGCTGAAGATTGAATGCTGTTAAGTGGATATACAAGCTCTTTCAACAATATTCTTATTCTTTGAAACATTATGGAGTAAGAGGTTCTAAGATGAGCGCTTTTATCATGAGCCCTCTTATTATTTGAAAACACCTATACTTCATTTTACCAACAAGTACTCTTTATAATGTTATTTTCTTTGAAACTTTCTTTGATTTCATTTGAAGAAAAGAGACAGAAGAGTGTTTTAGCACCGTATTGGCCTCTACAGCTTTGACACCTTATCAATAAAATGTTCAGAAACCTTATATAAAAACACAAACAACTTCTTAAAAAAAGTACCACTCAAAACGACCCCAGTGTTTACATCAAAAGTTTAATTGCACAAAAATAACGTGCCGTATTTAAAATACAATCCAATATTATTAAAGTAGATCGTTACGCTGAAAGGCGGACGATAAAGTGTGCGACTGAATGGCGTGTCTCAATTTGCGTTGAGCGTACAAAAATAAGAATATTATTCACCGTTCTGCGGCAAGCGAAGTTTCGCAGAAATAAGTAGGTTCCGTTGTAACGGCTACAGTTAATAAATACTGAACCTGTCTAAGGTCAGATTTAATGGCAAAATCTATTGACCTGTACAGCTTCAGAAGACAGCCAGTTTAGAGCTAGAGAAACTTAACTACAGTACATAAACTACATCTTCATCGCATTTCTATGTTTGATCACGGCTTGAAAACTGCTCGCTTTACTTCTTCCTCATTACTGCCACTTCAGAAAAACTAAAAATACACTAAAAATGCTCAATAGCCGTAAACTAACAACGAAGACGGTAGAGCCATTCAAACAAACAACAACAAAAATAATTAAGTACCTACTTATGTCATCATTATCTTTGACAGTCAAAAGTGCGAAGCTTATCTGTGTTTGCTTAGGCCGCTATACAAATACGGGTCCCTAATTATTCCGGATTTTGTAATCCGATTTTATTAAAACATGCGAGCAAATAAAATGTGCACTAAAACGTGTGTGCCCATTAAATGGCCGATAAGTTTTGTTTAGGCCGCGCGGGGTGCCTGCTCGAGTGAGGGGTGGTATCGATATTATCGGTATCGATAAAGTTTTATGAATAATAAACGGCGATAATTAAATGGTCATTGATAAAAGGTTCACTTCGCTGCTGGAAAAAAAACATCGGAAATTAGAGGTTGGAACGAAACGATTAGTAATTACTATCACGTTGCAGCATATGAGCATTGGTGGACAGAAATAGCTGCAAATAGTTTAGTGCTTTTTGAAGTTTCAGATGTTCCTTACACTGTATTACTTAATTGATGTAGAGCTAGTGAATACATTTCACTATGACCTCACCATTCCAAAAAATCTCTAACCTAACCGTACAGCTGGATTACTTGTGAAACCGTAACCTTACCTCACTAGCTCATAAACATTTTTATATTTTGTCGTCATCTCAATAGCTCTGATATCTATCGACGCCGTATAACCCCGCCGGTTTAAAGAGTAATAACCACTGAAATACGAGCCAGCCCGCCGGCCTGAGTTACAGCCTCGGTAGCACCTCCCGCTGCCATGTTATGCGATACAACACATATGCCGCCCGATTTATTAATTTTTCTTCCCATGGAATCCAAAAAATATTTTTATTGACCACCTCAAAACATTTTTCTAATCGTCATCGCGTTTTGAAAGAATTTGCATCGTCATCATAAAACTCGAGCCACCGGACGGAGCGCTATCGCGTAGGAAATCTCAACTTTTTTGCCCGCACCAAAACATGAATGGTGCTTACGATTTATGTGATCACAATGATCTTTTTATAACCCACCCAGTTTTTTCGGTAGGTTTTTTGTAGTGTCCTGTGCGTTATCTTTGTACATTTTGTGTCTCAATCTATTAATAATGTCTTCTTTTATCGGACGCGACGTTTTGTGTTGCGATCTTTTGGTTCGATAAAGTATTCCGGAACATAGGTACCTATCTAGGATTTTGGGATGACTTTGGTCGACGTATTTTTTTCACTTATACCTAATATAACCTGTTTGATCTTTAGTTTTCTTCTTTATTTTTTCAAGTAAAGAAAAGTAATAAACAATTGTTTGCTGATTTTAAAATATCACTAGCGTTTGCTTTTCAGACAGTTTCTTTAGATTTGAATTTAATTTGTTCTCATTCTGGACCAAGCCCTATCATTCAGTTCGCTTCAAGATGCCCGATTAGTGAGCATTCCCGCATTTATATTTCAATATTGAATACAAAGAAATCCAGTCTAGTTAATTGAATAAAGGATGGAGTAAAAATGGAAATTTCGCATGAATTCGAATCCTTTGGACGGCGACGGTATCTCGGTCGGTGCGCACGAGCGCCCCGAGCGACAGCGGAACCACCAGCGCTGGGAGACACCCGCGCTGCCTGGCTGCTTGCATCTTTGTTTGGCCTGCAGCAATCGCGGTGGGTTCCCGGGGGTCAGCTTGCGGTGGCGGGTGGTTATCTGTGGCGCGGGCTTAAATCATGGCGAACAAACAGGGGACGTTCCGTCAACCGGCTGCATCGCGCCGGCCATCGCAGCCTTTATTAAAATAAAGGGTTCATAGGCAAATTCCGAGTTCAAGGTGCGAAGCGATGGAGTGGAAACTCTCGCGTTTTAACTCGCAAAAAATATTGTATATTATAACATAAATTATAGAGAAGTTTTCACTTCGTACCCACTTATCATTAGCTCGTCGTTTAAAATGTTCATGTTTCAACTGTAATGTTTTAGTCTATTGTTCGTCATTCTTGGAAAATCAATTATCTCGAGTCGACATGACGGTAACTTTAGCGATATTAATTTTATCTATCAGCTTATAAACTTGTCAGATTCACTGTATAAGTAAGAATGCATTCATTTTATCATTATGATATCGCTAAATGTGTCTGCTACCGGTTATAAATAAAAAAATATCAAGTCACGCTTTTTGCAATATAGCATTTATTGCAATATTGGCAGCTTTAGTCTCAATTTTTCAAGCAAACAAATCCTTGAAACGTTCAAGAATAGGTCACACGTCCGCAAGCTATGTGCCCTGAAATTGTTTAGTCTGCGCTTGCGCCGCGCGCCATTACCCGCGCATGCTCCACGGATCCTTGCATAATTACCGTCGGCTAATTGTTCTTGGGGAACTGGGAATGTCGCCGGCGTTTGTTTTTCGGAAATTTGTCAAGAGGGATTCTTGTGACGTACAAAGAGACGGTGTTTTGTTTTCGCTTATTGTCTTTGTTGATTAGGTCTTGTGACAGCGACATCTGAATTAGGTATAACTGATCAAAAGCGCCGGTTAAAAAAATCTGATCACTTTTATGTTAGGAGGCAAAAGGGCTATTTTAAAGATATACTATGTTTAATTTGTCTTCAAAGTCTTTGTCGATCAAATATACCTACGAATGTAAGATTACTCGTATCTTTTGTAGGGTTCTCCAAAGTTCAGTTTTCATTTTTATCCAAAATCATCAAAATTGGTTCTGAAGTGAAAATGTAACAACTATACATTCATTGTTAGTTACTTCCGCATATACCTGTTACATAGTTATTTAGTACATAACTTCGTATATTATCCTCGAAGAATGTTCGAGCAGTTCTCAACACATTGCGTAACAAATAAAAAAATATGATCGTAACTTTGCGTTCTGACTCGTAATAAAATACTGAAATGAATGTGCTAAGTCCACCAGTGTGATGTGTAGACCAGTCGGAACGAATTAAAAACGTAAATAACTTCTAGAAGTATTACAAAAATCTCTTGGAATGCCATTTTAATTGTGGCTTCCTAGGAGGCATCGTATCGTTGCCTCGTCGCGTGGAATCCTTTTCAAGCTTTATGACTTCCGTTTCTATTTTTTCAGTTTAATAACACTTTGGTTCTTAAGAATTTTGTCTTGAAATTACCGTTTTAAAGTATACTTGAAATTAGAATCGCTTTGAATTATTAACGGTCATCGTAATTAAATTTCGTAATAATTAGGATTCTTATGCAAAGAAAATTCTGAAATTTTATTCGGTAACTCTTGGTTGAATGATAAACACAAGATTCCTTTTTAGTTTTTCGTCTTTAGGCAGGTATTTTGTGACTGAGTGATCTCATGATGTTAATTTATCTAGATGCAGATTAAAGTACAGCAGTTTATATGGCTATCCACTGTGACAGTGTGGATTTTTGATTTTACTTGTACATTACTAAAGTAAACATTAACATTAACAAAATAATATTACAGCATTCAGTCTCAAAGCATTTCACTGTTCCGTAGTTTGGGCGTATTTACTGGCAACACTTTTATTGGTCGTTAACCGGCGTCGTGCCGTCACCGGCTCGGATACGTCACGGCTGCATCGTAGAACAATGAAGCCGATGGTACGCAAAGTTTTGTTGGCGAAAACGCCACGAAAAATTCGCTAAAATATCGATAGCCAACTAGTCCAGTCATTATAGTAAGTTCACCTCGGAATTCGAGATACCCAGCTGTAAGTCTGTAAATACGTGTATATTGACACCCTAAAAGTTGTCTCAAAACCTACATATGGTAGGGTGTAAGCAACTATTAAATTTCAAGGTCAACGGTCACAAAAATCGGTTTTTTGCGCTTTTTTTTAGAAATATCTCATTTCCTATGGGTTTTTTGCTATTTGTATTTATTATCAATATTGTAGAATACTAAATTCTCTACAAATTTTGTTTAAAAACTTTTTTTATACGGTGAACCGTTTTCGAGATAGAGGGCGGAGAGCGCGCGGTCACTGCATCACTTCAGGTCTACTTAAGCGGTTTAGATTTTTCATACAAAAGGATTTTCCCGCTAATTCCTGTGGGAATTTCGGGAATTCCTTGTTGTAACTAAGCTTTGAGTTTACTAAGGTACCTACATGCCAAATTTCAAGCGTCTAACTTCCGTTAAGCGTTTAGATTTTTCATACAAAAGGATTTTCCCGCTAATTCCTGTTCCCGTGGGAATTCCTAAGTATACTATAACCTGCCCAGGTGTATGAAGAATAATTGTACCAAGTTTCGTTAAAATCCGTCGAGTAGTTTTTAGAATACTAAATTCTATACTATAATACTACTACTATATACTATAAGGAACATACAGACGGACAGAATTCTATACATGAAATATATTTTCAAAATAACTATCAGGGGGTGATTAGTGATCGATACTGATGCCAAAAATGCAATCAGTAAAATTTTTGTCTGTCTGTCTGTCCGTCTGTATGTTCCTTATAGAAACAAAAACTACTCGACGGATTTTAACGAAACTTGGTACAATTATTCTTCATACACCTGGGCAGGTTATAGTTTACTTAGGAATTCCCACGGGAACAGGAATTAGCGGGAAAATCCTTTTGTATGAAAAATCTAAACGCTTAACGGAAGTTAGACGCTTGAAATTTGGCATGTAGGTACCTTAGTAAACTTAAAGCTTATTTACAACAAGTAATTACCGAAATTCCCACGGGAATTAGCGGGAAAATCCTTTTGTATGAAAAACCTAAACCGCTTAAGTTGACCTGAAGTGATGCAGTGACCGCGCGCTCTCCGCCCTCTATCTCGAAAACGGTTCACCGTATAAAAAAATTTTTTGAACAAAATTTGTAGAGAATTTAGTATTCTACAATATTGATAATAAATACAAATAGCAAAAAACCATAGGAAATGAGATATTTCCAAAAAAAGCGCAAAAAACCGATTTTTGTGACCTTTGACCTTAAAATTTAATAGTTGCTTACACCCTACCATATGTAGGTTTTGAGACAACTTTTAGGGTGTCAATATACAAGTATTTACAGACTTACAGCTGGGTATCTCGAATTCCGAGATTCTTACCTAATTTAAGCTTAAATGACTGGACTAAACTTTTAAGCCCGTTTTCCATCGCCAAAGAGGAACGAACTAGGGATGTCTAGAGGGGAGGTCTTTGTGTATAAATAGGATTGCTATTCCACCGAGAAAGAGTTCGGAAGTATTCATTTGACGAGCGAGCTCATTTTTACTCTTTCTGCCCTCTTTGGCATTTTCGTTCGACTCTATGTTGGTGGAAATAGATGATGCATTTTTGTATTGCGAGGTAAACGGAGTCATCAATGGAATTGCGCCGCTCGCAGCGGAAAACCCGCTTTAGGATTCGCAGAAAGGGATTTTGGTTGTCAAAATGTTCGAGTACGCGATTTATATCGGTGATTTTTTTATTTCTCCATGAATTTACTTTCCGATTATAAACGAAATATTTTGTATATTTTCAGGTCAGATTAAAGATACTGATTTAACTAGGTATTTTGCTATAGATCGAAAGGTACTCTTAAATGTAAGCATCTAATATTAGTAAAGTGTGGCGTGTAGTGCGGCCTGTACGCTGATTCTTATGGGCCATGAATGCAATTGTAAAATGCATATCACGCATACGACTTACCTTTGTTCTTTACGACTCTTTGAACGGGTGTCGTTATACGACCATTCAAAATACACTACTGTGTGAAAATAACCAACTAATTTAATTTTAAACTAAATAAGTTTTTATTACGAACCAACGTTCATTGTGAAATGACCGGGAATCAACATTATTTTATGTTCTAATTAACTATTGTGGAGTGAAATGAAATAACGATATTTTAATCGACCCATTTAAGCATTTTAGCAAACAAATTAATGAACGTTGTTTTTGTATAGGTACGTTGTAAATTATTATTTTGTTTTTTAAAATTGGCGAATCAATTTATCAATCATACAGTAAATCAAATTTCAGTCGTTCGTTTTATTTGATTTCCGATAATAAATAAAGTCGATATAAATTTAAGTGAATATTTTAGTTTGCGTAATCTTACTATATTTTCTTTATTACGTGACAATTATACAATTAATTGTATGATAAAAACTGATAGTCTTTATATAAAATTTGCTAGGCTTTGACTCTACAGGATGAGCAAGTACCTACCTAATAAAGAAACTAAACAAATCTAAAATAAACATAAAACACCTACTTATAAATATGAGCATAACTACTTTTTGTCCATAAATTCGAGTAGGTAATAATGCTTGTCAAATTACCATTTGCCCGCAGCGGGATGCGAACCTGCAAATGCACCTGGTGTGGTGGTTAGGTTCGAGAACCAACAGGCAACGCACTCGTCATACAACCTACACAAAAAAAGTATTGATAAATAATTAACTAAGCAGCACCTAATTTTAACCGTAACTACAACGATAACCGGTGCTTTTTGTATGGAGTTTGACAGATTTTTGACGTATGTTAAAGTTCAAGTAAGATGGTGCGATTCAGCATAAGACTTAAAGTAATCGACAGATAGAGAAATTGTTTAAATTTGTACCTATTTCACTATTACTTAGGGTGGGTTGCACCATCTTAAGTACCTTAACTTTGACAAACGTCAAAAATCTGTCAAAATCCATACAAAAAACACCGGTTATCGTCATAGTTACGGTCAAAGTTAGGTGGTGCAACTCAGCCTTAGTATATCTACTCAAAGGAGGAAAAATAAAGTTTTATGGCAATTCACATCCCTAAGATCAAATTGCAAACAAACAAAAGAAATTGCTATTTTCGGTAACTTTACGTGTACGAGTATCTTTATCTGTACCTTTGAGTTATCTTTATTGTAATTTTAACTCGTAAAGAGGCACAATAACAATTAAAGTAATTACATACATATATGTAAATATTGGCATTATCTTCGCTCGTATCGGTTAGTATGTGCTAATTAATTCGCGACTGATAAAAAATCCATAAATATTATTGAATATTGCGCGCGACTATTTTGTGACTTCGATCTGCACCGGTCGTTTTTGAATGAGAACTCTACGCTAACTTGGCTCAGTCATAGATTTAGGGTACCTGAGTTGCACCCCTAACTTTAACCGTAACTATGACGGAAACCGTTGTTTTTTATGAAGTTTGACAGATTTTTGACTTTTCTTAAAGTTAAAGTAAGATGGTGCAATCTAGCCTTAATGCTTAGACCAATAAAATTGCTTTATTAACTAAGTTTGAAGCTGAACATGAATTTAAAACAGGATATTATTATGTATCATGGACAATGTGGCATCGTACCCGTTTAGAACCTTTGTGAAAATACTATCTTTATAAAAGTTGTACAGCAGCTGATGAGTGTTAATTCGTAACAAGCCGAAACGTACTTATGCCCTTTCTTTCTAACAAAGATAAAAATGTGTTTGTGACTTAGCCTTCGTCATTATTTCTTAAGTATTTTATTGAATTCAACAATTCTTCTGATTTGATGTAGTTTTTGAAACTCGTAAGCAATCAACTTAAATCGTTTTACTTAACACCTTTGCTGCGGCAGTAACTTTCTGATACTTTCCATTCCTTCGGTACAAGGTCAATAAACCTGGTATTAAAACTTACATTGTGGCGGCACAAGGCTTAAAGACCTTGTAATATTTAAGATATATTAATTTTATTTTTGGCTTCATGTTAATAGATATTGTGTATTTTTTCTTTGAATATTAATAATAATGCATTTATTGACATACACCTGAAGGCGTTCGTGAATAACTTATTTAGTATAAAAATTATAGCTATATTCAAAATACAAGGCTTATGCACCCTGTGCCGCACTGAAGTAGGGAAGTCTGGTGGGTATTCTAGGGATGTGAAATACAAATATCGATAGTTCAAATTAAGTTTTAATAAAAATTTAAAAAAAAGTAACAAACAAAGATGTTTAAATAATTTAGTCTAAATATTTTACAAATAAGACATACGTGCATAAATAATTACATAAGCTATATTTAAAGAAAACATATTATTGAATAACATTTAGTTACAACTTCAAATGTTTGTCACGAAAAACATTATTTAAATTAGCAATAAATAGTGTAGCAAATTAAATTATAATCAATTTGCAGTTTTGATTTTGTTTGTTTCTCTTGACGCCATGTCGACATGTGCGTTTCTTACAAATGCGAGGCAACACTGGCTGCACGAAGCTAGCGTGGGGTGCGGTACCAGGTGCGCAGGGTACAAGGTGCTTCGACCTGGTTTCGCATTGTGAAGACATTTTATTACTTCCGTGCGGTACCAGGTCTAAAAACCTGGTATTAAGGTAGGTACATCATTGGATTCTATTTTAAGAATACATCATAGATATATATTCATCACTTTCCTACACCGGACCCAATTGAAGTTATGCCTTTCGCACGACAAGAAAGACTATAATTTTCTTAGCCGCACGGTAAGCGAGACGTACACCAGGTCTATAGACCTGGTTTCGCACTCAACGTGTTAATCTTAATAATTTAACTACGAGTAAATACCTAAGTCTCGGAAACGTAGCACGTTCGTATCACATTTCTACCAAAGCGAATTTGCTATGCGATTTTGTATCAATTCGTATTAGTTTATTTTAAATCGTTGTGTTATTTTTAGAATTAAGCGCTGTGTTCTACATTATTTCATTTGTGCATGTCAAACCACCGGCCCAAATCAAAATTGATTGACGCTAACTTTATTTTTAGTCCGATTTTTTTTCAAAAGTTATATTTGGCAAAACAAAAATATCCCTTTCATCGTTCGACATGACAAATGGCGCTGTCAAGATGGCGTTGCGTCTGTGACAGCTGTCACGTTGACAAATCGATGCTTGTCTAACTTGTCTAGCGTTTAGCAGCATGACTGTTATTCTCTTGTGCGCAGATCTGAACTCGGAGTATATGGAGATGGGGTTCCGCGGTGCTGGAGGGATGGGCACCACGTCACGGACGAAGAGGATGCGGACTAGCTTCAAGCACCACCAGCTGCGCACCATGAAGTCCTACTTCGCTATCAACCACAACCCTGACGCGAAGGATCTGAAGCAGCTGAGCCAGAAGACTGGACTGCCGAAGCGCGTTCTGCAGGTAATATGAATGCTCGAAATTCTTGGGAAGAGCTGTCTATTTTTACCAATGTCCGTGGAGTTTTTGACAGTTATGCTATAAATCTATGTTCGAGACTGTATTTTGCTTTTGAACACATTAATTAAATTCTTGATTGATGTCCAAAATCCATGTTATTGGTAAATGTAGTAAGTTCTCCCATATTGGCAGTTGCCGTGTCTTCAACTGACGTGTGTATAGGTTTTTAGACGCTATTTTCTCTTTGTGGTTTTCCCTTAGAAGGCGCTTTAATATTGATTTCTCACCCAGCACGTGTCAGAAGTTGAATAAATGGCGCTACCTCGTTAGATAAGATTCGCCGAAACTGGTAGGCGAGGCAAATGCGAATCCAATGTATTTGTATTATCGCTGCGCTCTATCGTGTTATCACCGTTTTGCTTTGCGATCTTGTTTTGAACTCCGGCGACCCGCCACACAGAGATGCAGACGGCGACAAGGATGGGATGAACAAGACAGCTATGGGTAAGAGGAATCAGCTTCGGTATGTGACTTTCTACAATAATCCAATACACGATGGAGATTCAGTATTTTATATAAAATAAAATATGGATTAGGACGCGTTTGAAAACCGGTATTGTCAAGGATTCTTAAAATCTGTTGCTAGATTTATTATGGTGCTTTTTATGGAATCCGCTGTAGGTAGAGTCGTTAAAACGTTAGCATCAGCAGTCAATGTTATTTAATTACACTCGAGCCACATTCTCTACCGTAATGTACTTTTAGAAAGATTTTGGAAAAACTGCAATATTAAATTATTAGTGAAAACCGCATCTCTATGGCATCACAAAGGTCGGCGGGACGGCAAAAAGCTTAATAAAAAACTCACAACACTGTTGCAGCGCACTCAGTTGCATCATTTTATTGTACCTGTAATTTTAAGTGCACTCAAAATATTTGTAGTCATCACATTTTTACATGGAATTATTCTCTTGATCATGAATCACCCGAATTTTAATTCATCGGTTTATAGCAGTTCTGTTTTGGGCGTATGACGTGACTTACCAAAGATATGGCTTTTTGTGAACATAAACATTTCATTGATATTTTACAGCCATAAAAATATATGAAGCAGTTAAAAATTTAATCTTTTAAAGTTATAATAAACGAGAACGATTCAAAACTACAATAAAATAATAATGAAACAGTATTTTTTAGCAAAATTGATGCGTTATTATACTATTTTAAATTGCGGTGGTAGGCGACGTAATAAAAAGCGACTGGAGATTTTTTCAGATAAAAAGCGTGGCCTAGTTTTTGCACAGTCATGTTCAAAAATTGATCGAGCGAGAAAATTGTATCATTAAATAATTCGATAAACAGGTGTAGTGTAGATGAAATTATAGTTATTTACTATACGGCGCGCTTGCCCTATTTAGGTAACGAGGTAACCTCCCACGGCTACACCTGTAGTAACAGAGTTGAAGGTTAGTTATTTCGACGCAGAGGCCGATGCCGCCTCCGCCCACGCGTTACTATCGGGATACACACGTAGGTATCCCGATAGTAACGCGTGTTCGATAGGTTTTCGAGATTAAGAGAAATATTGCAGAATTTTT
The DNA here is from genome assembly GCF_963855985.1 of Ostrinia nubilalis. NCBI lineage: Eukaryota > Metazoa > Arthropoda > Insecta > Lepidoptera > Crambidae > Ostrinia > Ostrinia nubilalis. The sequence continues at coordinate 22,976,790 of NC_087119.1, read as the reverse complement.
GGAATCGTATCGTTGATTACAGTGTAAAAGATATTGTGTGCCACGAATGTTATCTATTATTCATATGTATTTTCATTGAAGTATGTAGATTCAATCATGTATTATTGAAACTGGTTGTAATACAAATAGACTTGTATTGTATCAATACCCGGCAAAGTGCATACGAAGATAGCAAATATGCATTTTACACCAACTTTTTCAAACATTGAAACAATGCGCTTACTTACCGGTAGAAACCGGTAATTACTGGTTACTTTGAAGCGGCGGGCTCCACATTAGAGGGCCTCACACAAATTAGAAGCAATACGCGCGCTCTAAATAACAAAGACGCCGGTTTGCTCAATTTGTTAAATAGAGATGAAAGAACTCTGCCGGGATATGTTTGCCATAGTTTTTGGGAGAAAGGGGATAACACATGTTAGAAATTAATTACTGCCCGGGAAAGACCCGTTTGCGAACCGTTTTTAACAATTATAAAGCTGCACACATTATTTTGTCCCAGGAATGTGCGTTCCAGAGGGATGTAAGATAATCTTATTATAACGAACTAAAATATATGCAGGCTACGGCTAGTATTCATGAAGCTTACATAAAAATTGAGAGAAAATAAACTACTTACCATCGAGGAACGTTCTCACGTATGCCAATGATGTGAGACATATAAAGTCACGAGCTGAATTTAAATAAAACATTTCATTGTCTCGATTTGAAAATCGAACAAAGCGGCTACCAAGAAACCGCATCTTTGCTCCCCAGCCTATAAGCGGTAGGCATAGTGTTACCAGTTCAGGCAACGACCTGCCCCGAAAGTAGCGCGCGCCGCGATCCCCTCCACCAATTACGCAAAGGTTTCGACGACCCCCCTTCCCGCCCCGCCGAATATTGATCGGGATTTTTTTTCGGCAAAAAGCCCGCGCTACGAGTCGCCATCTTGCTGAGATAAGGACTTTTTCCTTTTGCGCGTTGTCGACTTTTGGGTGTACGCTCCTGTGGAGGATTGTTGACGCTGGACTTTTCTTTTTCTGTTCACTTTTCGCCGGCCAAGATGGTAAGTGGCCAGTCCGAGACGCCGATCGAAAGTTTAAAAATGGAATCGATTCAATTCCACTGCGAGTCCGTTCGTGCCGGTTCGTGCACTGAAAATGAATTTGCTCTTTTAAAAGATTTAGTCGTTGAAAAATGCATTTTTGCTAATCTTGAATCGCAAATTCCGCTATGTAAAGACCAGCACACACTATATTCAGATTAATAAATATTTTTGAAATAGTGTACATGTGGGTTTCAACAGCCATATAACCCAGTAGCTGGGAAACCACTAAATAGTGATTCATTCAATAAAGAAACTTAGAGCGGAAATTTTCAGCCACGAATAACGCAGCTGAAATGCGTGGATTTATGTCTCTCACCTTTTAGACGTTTATGACTAGACTAATTGCTGCACAAGCAGATTTGGACCTAGATTTGAGTGTAGTAAGAGCGAGTCGCAATTAATGTTATAAAGGAGTAGGGAAACCTACAGCGTCGACGAGGAGGCTTGAAGCGACCTCAATACGTTTGGCACACACACACATTTCGAGGGGATTTTCAAAGGGCGTATCTATGTGTGGGTCAACCTTTCGATTTCAACGTCTTCCTTTGGTAGCTACATAATATGTCTGATTTAATATGACGGAACTACACGATATCGTGGTGCAAAAATTTCTGTTTTTGAGCGCACGTGTCTAGCGATCGGTAAACATACCTATTAATGTATAAATTCAAAATAAATTCTTCAATCATAAAAGAAAATATCAAAGTTAAGTCTCGTGAGTAAGTAAATCTGACTGTCGCAATACAAAATTACATGAGAGACATGCAACATTTTGATCTGATTAGGAAGCAAACATTTTATGAAACATCTTTTCCTTAACATTATGCATACTTCTTTAAAAAATCTGTTAAAATTAAATCGCCCAGTAACTGCCATAAATACCGTACTGTTTACTTAACTTAATAAACAATGATTCACTATATTGTTCAACATTATGCACTTATTATGTAAATAGTGAGCAAAATAAGAATATCGTTGCTGCATCAGTTAAACGGTTTTGCATAAAACAAACTACGCAGTTACAAATGGTTACCGGCAAATTAGTAGGTATGCAAACCACTTGGGTGCAGCTCCGCCAACGAAAATTCCACTATTCTGTTCATTTTAATTGTTAGCGATATTTCTATGTTGGTGCCAGCGTGAAGATAACACTGAGATTTCGTATGTACGCTAAACCTACTTCCCGAGGCTGGATAAGTGTTTTAAAATTAAAATAATATTAGCATAATTATGAAAATAACTGACATGTAGATTTTATCACGATGATAAGCGTGTTTTTAACGTTACGGTAAAAAGTTACAGGACGCCCGTGGCAAGGCGCGAAGTTAATATAAATACGAACATAGCCCGGCGATTATTGCGCCAACAATATGCATGTACGCAAATGACATGCTAACGGTCACTATATTATGCGAGTATTTTATTTAAATCGAAATATTGTTTTAGAATTTTGCGGCTGTGAAAACGCATTTCTTGAAAAGACGGGTGTGAATAGAGCCTTATAGATTTAAACACGTTCAAACTTTTTGTTGCTTAAGTTCAGTATTGAATCAGAGTTGCTCTATAAGGACGGTACCTACTAAAATGCTATTTAAAAATTAAAAAAAATTTTAAACCAGTGTTCACTATATTGATGCACGAGTGAAATTATTTATTTTAATGACCGTCACTTACCGTCGCGACGCGACTGAGGTCATTGTTGGGTAGAGTGAGACATATGAAACAGAAACCCAAAATCCTGTCATCCACAAAACTGTGAAATAGTATTAAGCATCCTTGGATCTATCTTTCCTAAGCAAAGCAAAAGTTTTGGTTCTCGTATTGAATCCGAGAGCGCAGCGGTTTAAATAAACGCAAATATTTTATTACCAACGTAACATTTGGTACATGGAAAGCACCCAGACCAATACAAACACAAATATTTAACATTATGTGGTGTAAATAAACAAGTTCAATTTGAGAGGCGAGGTGAGCGTGTTCCAGCTTTATTTAGAGTTTCTTTTTCCAAGAAACACCTGGAAAAATGATTCCCTAGAAAAGTGCCGAGTAACTAACTTTTTAGTGACAACGACTTTCTGGGAAAAGGCTTCGAAGGCAAAAGGATCGGAACAAAGCTGATCAATACGTCACCATCCAACCGGTTCTCGATTCACTGAGTCACTGCCTCATTAGCAACAGGGTAGGAAGCCTCTACATTGATAAGGATCAGTTTCGACCGATTTTGCATTGAAATAATTCAGTATTTTCGTGGATTATGACTTAGACTTTCTGGATCCGACTCTTAGATGGAAAACAAAGAGGAAGAACTGTAAAATCTTTCATGGTTCATAAGTTTACGTGCATCAATATGACCTTATTGAACATTTTACGGCATTATTTAACTGCTGAATATTTTCACCTGAGGAATTTTAATTGATATAAATCAATGGCCAACTAATCAAAACCACGAATAACTTGTGATACTTATTTCAAGTCCACATTATTTCGAATCTCTCGAAACAGAAATGTTAAACGTTGCAAGCTATGAATCAAGCTGGCTATAGGCAAACCCGACTCAATTATTTTCCAAAAACACATGGTGGAAACGGTTAAATCATTTTATTTGTCGCTAGATGGCGTTCGCGGCGAGCGTCCGCAACAGGTGCGCGCGCGCAGCGTCTAATTGCGCGGCGCCCGTAATATATAGCGCCCGAGCTTGCGCGTAGGGTCCCTATGGGGGTGGTGGAGCCAGGATAAACTGGGACTACCGTGGCTCCAGCTGAAGCACAATAATTATGCTTCTTCTTCACGTAGAACGGCTCGTTTTCAGTTCATCTGTAACAATCAAAATTGATTCATTATATTATGCACTTACTTAATTTTTACATACAAAAATTTCAATCTTTCAGTCATCTAATTTTCATTTATGTTAATTTTTGGAAAAAAAGTATAATATCAACTAAATAGCCAACTCGGATTCAGTGTTGCACGCTTCCAGTGCATAGTTAAAAGTGTAAATGAAATAATTTATAAGACCCAAAAATCCGTCTAAAACCGCACGCCTGGCCACCGCAGCGCCGTCACCCGAGCTGCGCGCATTTGGAACTAACCGCGCCATATTTCTCTCTGCGTCCTCAATTACCAGATTTGTCACTCCCCGCTTATTTCTCCCTCTTTTTTTCCCTCTTTTTCCCTTGAAAAATGTACGCACCGCCACATAATTAGCTGATTGAAAAAGTGCCTTTTCTTGTTCCCGTTTGTTTTGATCAATTGGTAACCGCTACTGGTTAATCGATCTATTAAAGTTATCGGCAGTCGATAAATCGAACCGGCTTTAATTTAACTTTAAAGTACCTACTTACTTAAGTGAAAAAGTTTCGCTTCGATCAACGCGAGAAAAGTTACAGTAATCGTGAGAATGGATAACCTGAGATTCCAACACTTTATTGCGATAACAATATTCATGTAAGTAAGCATCAATTAATTAGATAGTTGCGTTGACGTGTTGTCATTAAACCAATTCCGCACCATAAAGTACCCGGCCCAAGACACGTCCATTTGTATCCCCGAAGAGTAGTAACGGAACAAATTCCAAATTAATTATTGACGCTTCTATATTTAAAGTGTTTTCATGGCTGGAGCTCTATAAAGATGCGTCTTGACGGCACACAAATAACAGAGACGCGGCAGCCCTGCAATTAGTACCGCATGGTCACACCTCGACATTCGGTCAGATATAATTTTACTTTCTAAGTACAATTTGTGACAATAATAACCTAACAACCGCGGCGGATTTTGAACCTTACCCGATATATTTTTGGGTGCAAACCGAGTTAACGCGGAGTGCAAGATCACAATCAAAAGCTCTAGTAATTAGTAAGGCAACGCTGGGCGACGCTCGGCTGGGTAGATAATTTCCGCTGAACTTTCAAAAGACGTCCATTTGTCATTCGCTCGCGCGAAGTCGCGCCGAGCGGACGTACCATAACGCTCCCTCCTAATTTATTCAAATATTATTTATTTAAGGAAAACGGGACTATTAATCACATCTCTACAGTTTTTATTTACATACGCGGAATGTTTGAGGGCTTTGATCGCGGTGTTTGGACATTTATTAGGGCCTCCTTACGCGGCGCTTTTCATGCTCGGATGCGCTGGTTTTTACGTATTTGTTCGTTTTCTGTTTGCGCTTTGGTTAATTAAATGAGGAGGCTGGGCAAATTTGCTTTGACGCAGAGTGAATAGATAAGTAATTAAATGTAACCGACTAATTCAAGCCGTCGTATTCTCACGTTCATTTTTCGGATGGGCTCTTGAGAAAGCATTTCGGCTTGTTTAAGACATGAAGCGTCGTTAACAAAATGTAAATGTGATATAAACATGTTATGCTATTGTTCTGGGGTTTTTGACAACATTACACAATCGCATATTTCTGGCGTGAAGTACCTATTGTTATCAGGCCCTAAGCTTAGTGTGAAAGCATTTGTTTTCGTCTTACGGCTCCAGTAATTAAGGTCATAATAGTAACAGTCAAAAACTCGAGTTTATACAGAGCATTTTCGATTTTATTCGAGGTGTGAAATTGATAAAGTTTAAATAGATAGTAATCAAGGCTATTTATATAAATGAAAGGATCGCGGTTGCTAATTAGCGCCGTGTAATTGCTTATAATTATACATTCTTCCGGCAACACGAACCCTTTGCTTTCAGTGAAAAAGTTCAAGGAATGTTATAAATAAAGAAACTAACGATATCTCAATAAATTGCACGTAGCTATACTTAACGGGTCTATTTATAGTGTCATAATCAACGAAATACTGTTTATTTTTCTCGCTCGATCTTCAATGAGTATCGAATAAAGAATAGGGTCAATGCCACGTCTATTCATTGATATTGTTCGAATAGTAAAAGAAACAATTATATTATCTGCCTACATTAGAATAATAATTATGGTGTTGTATCTTGACGTGGAATTACGAGCAGAAATATTTTTCTTTTTCGCGAATAGGTATCATGAAGGTGTTGGCAATTATATAGTAATAAGCACTAATATGATGTGAAATGGCACAAAACAGGCCGAAAACACATGACCAAGATTTTTATTCTATTTTATACCACCTCTGCTACTTAATAACTACTTCCATAATTAATCATCCCCTCATTAAAATTTGTAGGAAAACAAAAAAGGGATTTGTATTTTAAAAATATTTAACGTTTATAGAATATTCATAAATTTTCCTGGTAGTCTAATTTTTATATTCTAATTTCCCTGTAGTGTGTACTCACTGATTAGGGGTGCTTTTGGGCAATAAGACTCCGATGAAATGATTGTACAGTCAACGTCAAAAAGTATAACTAAATTAGATGAAATATGGTCAACACAACCACAATCCAAATCTAACAAAGACGTGTTGCGAACTTTTTGACTACTTAGGTTGCCACGAACAATTTGACGGTGACTGTACAGCACTTTTTTTAATGCAAAATCGCTAGTCTAGCCGCAGATTACAGAGTTTTTGTCGGTCGATAGTTGGGTCGGGCTGTACTAAACATACTGTATGAAAGTGCACACATTGGTATCGGCTGATTTTCAATACAAAAGAATCGGGCGCAACTATCGGCCGATTAAAAGTCTGTAGTATGGGGGAGTTTTTGACTTGAATGATATCATCATCATCATCATCATTTCAGCCATAAGACGTCCACTGCTGAACATTGGCCTCCCTCAATGATATCCACAATGGCCTGTTGGTGGCGGCCTGTATACAGCGTCTGCTACATGCTATCGTCTCTAACTACCAAATATTATTACATTAACCATTCCTGGGAATTCATTTTTCCGTAACCACCATCAATTGGCGGGCAACGGCCGGCCGGCGCGATTCCTGTGGCGGTGCGGACGCGCAGATTATGCACGTTTGTCTGCGCAGGAGTGGACTTAGCGTGAAAGTCGTTAATGCTAATGATCCCTGTATTCTTGTATTCTGTATTCTTGGACGGGTCAGGTCTTTGAGTTACTGCAGGTTAAATTGACCTTATTTAGTAAACATTATAAGACGTGAATCAGAATTTTTCAGATAATAACAATAAACGTTAATACATTTCATTATGTTTGTCTGAATATTTTATCAGTATTTAATTTTAACAAGCTTAAATGCTTTTTTCAGACCTTGCAAGGTCTAGTTGAATTACTACTTGAACTGTAACTTTAGAAGTTTGAAAGAATAGGTAAGCTGTTTTGAGAAAGTTTGGATTAAATTACAAGTTTTGGAGTGGATTTTCTTTGTCTTTTGGTTGTGGGTTTGACTTAATGGCAATTGTTTTAGATCAAGTCTACCTTGTGAAGACTTACTTTCACAGCTGCTAAAGTTATCTGCAAACATTTAAATAATAGTTATAATATCTCAAAATAAGTTAACTTCAAAAAGTTTGACCTGCCCGTGAACGCAATCCGTGTACTTTAGGAATTTCAACTAGCCACCATCCGTTGATCCATCTGTAAAATACTGCAAAACCAGCGTAAATTTCTTAAACTATTACATAATAACTGCAGGAAGTGATTGATACCGATATCAGAGGGCATTCCTCTGTTTTTGAGGCACATAAATAACCGGCGCTCAGTCAACGTCCGCCCGATAGCGGTTGATTGGTATCTATATGACGAATAGTCGCGTATGTCCGTACAAATCACTGGGCTACGCGGGATAGGGCAGGGATTGTACTATATTTTCAGTGAATAAAAAACAATCAGCATGTCCTTACGTTAGGTGTGTTCGCTGGCTACTGCATAAAAAAATAAACCAAAAAAATCTTCATAGACTTTTTTGACGCACTCGTTAGCGATGACGTTTTAGTAAACTCATGTTAAGAGCGTTGTAGCAAAAAGTTGGCGTTCGAATTTTAGGTTTTTATTGCTTGACGTCGCGTAGTGAGTGCGCAAACTGCATTTATCTGTACAATTTCAACGCTGCGTCGACTAAACGATCTTAATCCGTAGTTGTATCGTACCTAAGACAGTACATCATACATAATAATAAAGAAATAATGTATAATTTACCTATTTGATTTTTTCTCAGATCAGACTTTTAGCAAAATCAAGTTACGTAATTAATGTATTTTTTACACTAGTAAATCCCGCGACAAGTTTTTAATCTTTAAATTGAGTAAAGTAATAAGTTGATGGGTTTGAAAGAATTTATGTTTTATTTTATTCTTTTTACAGCATCAAAAGCTTGTTTATGAAAAATATTTACTATTTAAATTTTACTTTTGACTTTTAGTTTTTATGATGCGGGATGGAAAAAATAAAATTTATTCTGATTTTGTGACGTTTCCGCACATAAATATGCATAGGTTAAATAAATAGAATGAAATGTATGAAAACGAGCGTGCCATTTTTTAAACGTTATCTATAATATCTGTGTCCATCAAAGAGCTCGTAACTAAACATCGTAAGCGCCATTAAAATTATTATAATAAATATTTAGTTTTTGTAAATCTAAACAAGTCAGGAAATCAAAGAGGTAAATACTGATATCATTGTGATTTTATAGAATTTATTATTATAAACCACGGTCTTATAATGCAAAAAAATCAGAGGTAACTTAAAGATTTTTATCCATAGAGCAAAATTTATCTAATCGTGTTTTTAAACAGTTATCCCATTAGGTACACATGCGTTCTGTAATACAAACCCATCAAAAACAATACTTGTCAAAAAACCAAGTCTCACTACTCAGTTGTTCTACGGTAAAAAGTTGTGAGATCCATGTAATACCAAGTCCAGTCCAGGAAATCATTAACGTTTTACATAAAATATTGACTTGGCCATCGCATGAAAACACGTGTAAATTAAATTATTTAGTGCGAAATGAAACGAAATTTTGCATGCCTGTGTAGACATGCAAAATTTCAGCTCAATGGGAAAACGGGAAGTAAGTAAATTTTAAGTTGCAAGATTTTACAACTCCAGATGTCAAAGAAAAAATAAAAGCTTGTAGATAGCTTTACAAAGAAAAGAAAGATTTATGCAGAAAATAAAAAGTACTGTCTACGATACATTTGTTAGGCCGTGTTGCACCGTCTTACTTTAACATTGACATCAAAATGTTGGATGTCAAAAATCTGTCTAACATAAAACACCGGTTATTATCAGTTAGGGTCAAAGTTAGGTGGTGCATCTCAGCCTTAGTGTATTTTAATTAAATTTAATACAAATAAGGATGACGAAAATAATCAATAAGTGATCTCACTCGAATATTTCTTATAGTAGGTATACAAGATGTCGAACAAATGGTTACTTACTGAAAAAGTGCTTCATGAGACCTAGCAAACGGCATCAATAATATGTTTAAGAACAAACTGAATCTATTCAAAAAACCTATATTTCCAGCTTTCATACATTTAATACAGTTACAAACAAACACGAAATCAATGGTTTCTGAGAATTCTGAGTGCCTTAATGCCGTCCCCTTTATCTGTTTATTTAGTATTTATTAATTAGTATCTCTTGATGATATTGTAGCAAGTTAAACCTAAAATCATGTTTTCCGTAAATAATTTAAATAAGAATGCAATTTACGAGTTTGTTGTTTGATTATTATATATTACTGAATTAAAAATTTAAATTTAAAAAATTAACACTTCTAATATGGTAGGTAAGGCTGGCGGCATACATTTAGTATGAAATTCGGAAACATTGAATTTTCGCATAGATCCACTTTATTCTTTGACCTATTTATTGTTATTGTTTTAAAGAGCTCATGAAGCACTTACAGGAACAGTAAACAGTTTCTTGATATCTTGTATAATTAAAAATCAAGTGAAATCACTTATCGTTTCCACCCTGTACCTATACTTTTAAAAATAAACTCATTTTATACGTTCATTTGTATAAGTATCTACAATACAAATACCTAACCAACTTAGTTGACGTTTTATAAAACTATTTGTCTAAGTGTCATCGAGCGACCGCTGGTGGATTTGCCATTTACCTGACCTACCCCTTTATTACTAAACGTTTAATATCAGATGAATAGTTACGCACCAATTTCTTTCATTCAGTCGTCAGTAATTGAACTTTCGGAAAAACATGACGAAGTGTTGTGTGACCATACAGACGCTATTCAACTTTTATTAGTAAGGAAGAGTATATTTTATGTTGGTAGAAACACAATAGCATAGACTAATGTTTTGACACCCTGTTAAAATTTTTATTAGTCATTTATTTTTTCCTGACCAAACAGATCATCATCAACAGACCTTTACAGTCCACTGCTGGACTATGAGCCTCCTCCACTATAGTGGAGGGTTTTGCCATAATCTCCACGCTAGGCAGGCGGGTTGGAGATCGCAGTTTAAAAGATTGATGTTTTTCAGAGAGCGCTGCTGCCCATTCTCTGTTTGATGTGTAGTCCCTAAGTCGCCTCTTACGACACCCGCGGGAAGAGTAGGGGTTGGTGACAAATGTATTCTACTCTGCCGTCACCACACGGCTTAACGGAAAGAAATTACAAGTCCGATTTACCTAAACAAATAAATTAAAAATACTTGCGGATCAAAAGTACTCAATCATACTACAATTTACGAAAAAATCACGCGTGACGCATGTACGTCAGCGGACAGTCAACTGACATAGACCCGGCGTCTACGAGTGCCAAAGCACGACTGATTTATGCCATTTGATGCACCCGATTTTATAGTATTTTCAAATTAATTTTTCATTTGAAGATTGAAGATAGATATTTTTTCTTTTTCACACAATAATAGTACTATGTTTCTTCTTAAGTATAAAGTAGTTTATGTTGCCAAATGACTTTTAGATTATGAGATGTGACCTGTTTTCTTGCAGTAATTTTCTCGAATTTTGACTATCTTAGACATGATAAAAATGCATTTTAATGAATTAAACATCAAAATTTTCTCAATACACTTTCTTCTTCAGGGTATGCTTATTCTAATGAATACATTCTATCTTCTTACTTAAAAATAAATTTGTTGTAATATTAGTTCAAAGTTGTGCCTTCGCGAGTTACCTGGAAATCGGGCTTTCGAAATTCGCTGTTTTCGTAGGCAAAAATCCAATTTGAACGAGATTTTGTCAATAGACATTCCGTAAAAACGTATGATAATTACGATGATATAAGTCAAAAGAAGCTATAACAATAAATTATATGACTAAAATCATTTCGAAATCTGCCAAATTCTCGATTTCTGCATGAAAAATGTGACAACGCTCTTAATGCTACTGGTATAATAGAAATACCAGGTATTTATTTTTCATGATTGTTCTTTATCTCCATATTAGTTCACAGTCACGTCTTAAACTTAATTTCAACTGTAGTATATTAACTAAAGCAGTGTACTAAGTTGTATATTAAGCCAGTGTGAGTTACAGATGGTTCGTTAAGCATGTCAGTTGTTACAGCTAGCATATAATTATCTAAATAGTATTTGTAAAGTGGATATTATACATACATATATCCAACAAAAATTCCAATTATTAAATCCAAATTGAGCTAGCTAGAGCTATGGCGCCAAGACGTCGGATGATCTACATAATTGGGCTCAAATGCTCGTACGACACGCACATTGTCATATTGGTCTCAACAAGGCACAATAGTCCGGACCTAGCAGTTAAAATTAATCCGCAGAGCATAACAGACGTTTGAGACGTTTGTATCTGCATCGCGAGATAAATCACCCCGTGTGTACCGTCGTCCATCACTCACAACGAGTTGATTAATAAAGCAAGGCGCGCGACACACTGCGCGAGTTGTACTTAAAAGATTTGTCCACTGGATGCGGTCTGCGGTCAGGCCATAGTAAACGTAGTTCGCATCATGTATGTTTATTACCTCACCGCAGACCGCAACCAGTGTGACATGTCCTTAACTCTACTAACACGCGGAACGTAATGAAAAGCTCAATCCTCGATTTTAATCGATTACTTTGTTGTTAGCATCTGAAATTATGCTGTCAAATATCTATAAATCAAAATAACACCCACCCAGTAGTTACCACCTCCACGAAAAGTTATATTATGTGCAGAATGTGGAGATGCGCGGAACTCTAGGAAAATAGCTCATAGAAATGTTCTGGACGAAGAGAAAACACAAATTTAACTTTACACGGCCACTATTGATCAATGATGGCATGACTGAATGCGTCTAATGACTAACTAAAGTTAGATTGTCCAAATATGACCTAAAAGATTTATACACGAATCGAGCACAATAATTGTTCATATATTTTCATAAACTTTTACCAAACCAGGTATTTTCCAATAAAACTAAACTAGATAGATATTTTTGTAAACATGTTTTTGGTTGTCGTGTGTCGTTCGCTTTACTTAATTAAAATAGCTGAAACGCGCTGAAAAATCGTCGCAACAACGACATATTTCTGGAGGCAAATTGAGACGTAATGTATGATAGTGAAAATATATTTAACGTGCGTGACATCTGACTAACGATGCATCGGTCGCGAACCTCGCCGGAATAGTGCCGCCCGAGATAGGAGCGTAGCGTCGATAGTGACAATTTGCTTCCAGTTTTTTACGAAAGCACTGTCTCTCTATCGATAAAAGAAAAATGGGGTTGTTTAGTTGACGAAAGAAAATCGGCGGTCGCGAACCTCGCCGGGACAGTGCCGACCCAAGATAGAAGCGAAACCACAGAATACATTGGCGAAACGTCAATAGTGACGATAACTAATAACTGCTGAATATTTTGAGCTGAAAGAAATTACAGACGAATTATTAATCTGTATTATTTCAATATGTTTTTTCGATAACAAAAAAGAAAACGGCGGCGATAGCGAAGAATAGTCCCGGCCCGATATACAGGGTGACAGGTAAAGCGATACATTCCTTGAAAGGGGTTAAAGTAGAGCTTATTTGCAGTCATTTAAGTCATATGACACCATGTCCGAAACTTGTTCATTTCCAAGTTATTCAAGATTTAAATATTTTTAAAAAAATCTCCAGTTTTTATGTTAAAATGTACCCTTGTAATGAAGAATACGGAATAATGTTAACTTTTTTGTTGTATTCGTATAGCTAAATAATAAGATTGACATTTTAAATTGAAATTTGCAAGAAAGAATCGTCATTACTCAAGTAAAAGCTAAAAAACCATGTATTATTTTGCAAAAAAAATATGTTTTAGGTAATTAAACGAAGAATTTCCAAGAAAAAATGTATGGAATGTTGTGTACAAATTACAGAATTTAGTTCCTTGATTCATTAGCTATTCAAAAAGGTACAGTTGTTAAGCAAACACTACATCATTATTTTTTTATTTGAATTTAAACGTCTAGTAAGATACTTTCATAAAAAAATAAATAAATAAAAAAGTCACACTAACAACTGTTCTTGGGTCTCAATAAATGAAAAACTTAGTATTTTAATAATAATTGTATCACCTAATTTTATCTAGGTACATTATTTTAAGTCCTGCTCAAACTGTGAGCCCCGTCTTCTAATACAAGCTCGTAGTCTGTTTCTCACTTTTGTTTTTGTGACTCTTGTTGTCAAACTTTGCTGAATATCTTGAGCTGCCCTCTGAATACGCTCACGAAGCTTTCACACACACAGCACACTTTCGGCTCAGTGTACGCCAATGGATGGATCAACAATATCCACTTCGTTGGATTGGGCGCGGTGGACCCATTCCTTGGCCAGCCAGAAGTCCGGATCTGACCCCTTGCGATTTTTATTTATGGGGTCACATGAAGTATCTCTTGTATGTAACCCCCGTAAACAACGAGCAAGAGATTCGTGAGCGCATTCGGAGGGCAGCTCAAGATATTCAGCAGTTTGACAACAAGAGTCACAAAAACAAAAGTGAGAAACAGACTACGAGCTTGTATTAGAAGACGGGGCTCACAGTTTGAGCAGGACTTAAAATAATGTACCTAGATAAAATTAGGTGATACAATTATTATTAAAATACTAAGTTTTTCATTTATTGAGACCCAAGAACAGTTGTTAGTGTGACTTTTTTATTTATTTATTTTTTTATGAAAGTATCTTACTAGACGTTTAAATTCAAATAAAAAAATAATGATGTAGTGTTTGCTTAACAACTGTACCTTTTTGAATAGCTAATGAATCAAGGAACTAAATTCTGTAATTTGTACACAACATTCCATACATTTTTTCTTGGAAATTCTTCGTTTAATTACCTAAAACATATTTTTTTTGCAAAATAATACATGGTTTTTTAGCTTTTACTTGAGTAATGACGATTCTTTCTTGCAAATTTCAATTTAAAATGTCAATCTTATTATTTAGCTATACGAATACAACAAAAAAGTTAACATTATTCCGTATTCTTCATTATAAGGGTACATTTTAACATAAAAACTGGAGATTTTTTTAAAAATACTTCAATCTTGAATAACTTGGAAATGAATAAGTTTCGGACATGGTGTCATATGACTTAAATGACTGCAAATAAGCTCTACTTTAACCCCTTTCAAGGAATGTATCGCTTTACCTGTCACCCTGTAGAAGCGTAGCGTCGATAGTAACAATTGCTTCGAGTTTTATACAAAAGCAGTTAGTGAATTTAAATTTTAGTATATGCTTAACGGAATATATATCGTAAACTAAAAATGTTATTTTTTTAAAATTAAAATATAAGTAACTAATGTTGTTTCATCGACGAAAAAAACGGCAGACACGAACCTCTTTGGGACAATGTCGGCCCAAGATAGAAGCGTAGCGTCGATAGTCAATTTACTTCGAATTAACTGTTTACAAAATAATTGCAGTGCAAATAAATTTCAGTGTCATACGAGATTGAGCTTTTTTTTTTAATATATTGTATAGTACTAACTAAACAACACATTGTTATATTAATAACTAATAGTTTTGAAGGTTAAGGTTCAATATTCGGGTGACTTTTTTCTCTAATGTAAATAGTAACATTACCTAACACAAGTCTGTATTGTCTACCAAAATAATCAATCTACCATGTATTATTATAAAATTATTGTTTATTGAATAAAGGTTATGAAAGATTTATCTACCACGGACTCGAAATATCTTACATTCGAATAAATTACCCAAACAAAACAAACAAAAAACCTCAATCAAATAAAACTTTAACAACGCAGATAAGGTTTTAATAAGCGAACTGTTATACCGGGTGTGTTGAAGAAAAGAATTAGTTTTAATTTATTTAATAACCGGCCGGTAATAGCCGGTGGTTTACACAATACTGATTCTCTGATAACGCATATAATACCACTTTATTTATTTACAACAACGGTTATAATTTTGCAATTTTCGCAGTTTTTATTTGGGTTCCGCGGTAAAAACACAAAGAGCCAACTGACGCAACTTTTTCACGCCAATTAGATCATTACAGGGAAACTCGTTTATAGAAGAAAAGAAAGACATTAAGTTCATAGACACGAGTAGATCTAGGGGTCAAAGTTAGCTTTTTTTTATCTCTAAACCAGTAGAGATATTCAAAAGCCAAATGCTATCTTTTTGAAATCAAATGCAACGAAAAATATAAAAACAGCTTAGCTATCAGGGCTTACTCTTGTTAGTTGGTTAATCTTAGGATGCTGGTGTAATCTGTGGATCCAGTCTGCCCAGAAGCGGCTTACTCACCGGCTATTGTAGTAAGACACATACTGTTAGATGTGCGGACACGTTGAAGGCATTTTAACGTTGATGAAGGCTAATTTCGGTTGGAGGAATCTAGCTGGTCTGTTCCCTGTCACGTCATTAGGCCGTATCCATAGTCAGTGTTGCTTGTTAGCTTCTTGAAATGTATTATAAACTCAGTATTGACGTTCATTACTCCTTAAATAAAAACACATAGACATTGTATAAATTCTACATGAATTTTATTCATACTTGATAATAATAATAATATTATTGTAGAGACGACGCCATGTCAAGGTTAACACTGTGTCATTTCATGTTGTTGTAATAAATGTAATTTTCCAAAAAAATATCTGATTTGTAACCCAGTGTAAGTTCCTCTAATACAGTGGTTCTTAACCTTTGAGTCATGAGGGACCATTTTACCAAATTTCTGTCTTGTCAGGGACCACCTTATAATCGGTCAAAACTAGTTTGACTGCAAAAATCAGTTAAAAGTGATTTTGACCAAGGTGTGCAAGTGCACTTCGTGGACCACTTGGAATGCCTCCAGGGACCACCAGTGGTCCGCGGACCACCGGTTAAGAACCACTGCTCTAATAAAATCGATGTACGTACAACCGTCTGGAAGTTACTATAAAATCCATTTCATTTTGGACGGGACCCTTCACTGCTTACTCCGACGCGCACTTGACCGCCAGATGATATCAATGGCTGAAGACGCTCTATCATTACTTCAGTTTAGGCATTAATTTGATAATAATTAAATACCGCGGCGCTTTGATCGTATCTCGCAGTATTTACATTTCAATTATAACTGTATATTGTTCTGAAGTGTGATCTAGTTAGAGTTATTGACTGGGCTCTAATTACTCGGAGGTTAAGGCTAAATTGTATGCACTTAGGTGAAGTTGTGATTTAAATAAATTATCACAATACTATCAACATTCCATAGTTCACCAACAGATGAAACTGTATTCACAAAATGATTTTTTTATGAAGTCATGATTGATCTTTTTTAGTATTTTTGTTTCATTCGGTTATAATTTCAATTTTAATTATCTAAAAACTTTTACAAAATAGATATAACCTACTTATATCAGTCTTAGCAATGGTATTTTATAGGAAAGAATTGATGATGATAATAATAATATAAATATAGTTCTTGCAACTCACGAAGGCGAGTAAGATTTACTTGTGTGTATCTACCTGTACATGCACATAACGATAGTGTAATATCTATCAAAACTTGAAAAAACGAACAGCTGTAGCGAGCCACCACACATGTAAAGATAAGATAAGATAAAAGATAAGATAAGAAAAACTTTATTTGACACAAAAAGAAAATAAAATAAAGCTCACTCGCCTTCGTGAATTGTAACAACTATACCTAATTATTTAACAAGTATTTTTTTAAATCTTTTTATTTTTTCCGCCACTCGCTTTCCACTTAATACTCGTACGTTTCCTATTCTTTAAATATAAAATATTTTCTTAACCGATGAAAATATTCACATTGCGGCCTTTCTTATTGTTACGTGCAACTGCCTTTTCGCGGAATGCTACGAAAGAGCACTGCATTTCCATGCCTATTAAAATATTTTTGAAATTTCTTTCCGTCACATTTTTGTGGACGCCCCAACGTGAAATTTTATTTTGTAAGCCGTTTCCAGTCGTACCTGCAAGTGATATTCGTATGCAACTGAATTTAAGTTAGTTTAGTGGACATGGCACCAAGTAATAGCAGTGTAACTATATTATACGAGTATACCTAGTGTATTAATACTGAAGTTTCAATGCTAACACAATAAAAACTGGCGTTTACTAGTATCTTATACCAATTTAATTATATAAACCTCAGATTTCTTTAACTTTAATACCGAATATTAAAGTTAAAGACAAAACTACCTTGACTATTTGATAGCCATTAAAACCATATAGATACATTAAGACAAAAAGCTCATGTATGTTTTACAAAAAGTATTATTGCTTTTAATCAGAGATCTAACATGAAACATCATAATATTCAGTGAGTTATTACACGTCCCGCCGGCAATAAAATATTGTAATGTGGACGACTGAGACGGATTGAAGCTCTAATAGATATAGAATAGCTCCGCTTTTTATGCGCGCACTCACAGACTCATAGATGATTGTAATGCGCCCAGTTTACAACGCATTCGCGTTTATGACACATGATTAACATTTCTTGGCAACCACTAGGTACAACACTCGTAAAAAAGCACCAAGTAATCGCGGATACACGTCCAATAAATAGCATCAAAACATTCTCACATCGTGTATTGGATGAGGATTAATGGAAACGGGCCGGGTACAGCTGAATGGGACCTGGTGGATGTCATTCATATCGGACAGTTTTGTCGGGACCACCGCGCCGGTGTTATCTCAGCGTGCGCAGTGTCATCAATCCTGCGCCGACTCGCGCGGCCTATCCTCGCATCGACTTTGAAAACGGAACGTTAATTATAATCTGCCCTCGTTCCGTTATCAACTCGCCGAGATGCCGGCCAGAAAGAAACGCTCGTCTAAATTTGGCATTAGGCAACATCCGTCGCCGCCATAGCGCGGGGGCGTGGCCACGTCGCCGGCGCGCGCCATTGGCCGCGGATCGCGCCGTGGGAACGCCGTTTGAATCTTTGAACATCGCGCCGACCCTATTATTGAATCCATAGACAGAAGAATGGAATATAAATTCCTGCGCGATCTACGATCCTATCGGTGAATGCAAAGCTCAGTTTCGTCCGCAAAATTTTTCGTATGTAAGTAATTGGAACGGCGGAACAGCGCGGCGGAATGTTGCGCCGGCGCCGGCGACCGTCACGCTTGTGCGCGGCGCCGCCGGTAATCTTGCTAATTACAGATAAAATCGGAACCTCGGAACGCAACCCACAATGGCAAATCCGCGGAACGCTCTCACGTGCCCCACAAAAACGGACAGAAATGCGAAAAAGAAAACAAGCGAGCTTCCGCATCCAGTGACGGAAGCTAATTACGCCGAATTGTGCAAGTACCGGGGAGAATTTTCCCCGTGCGGCAAGGCGAGATTACTTTTTCGGCGAATCTTTTTAAGGCGATGCGACATTTCGTTGGCTAGCGGCTCGTTTCGTGTTGACCAACCGACGACCAATGTTGTTTTTTGTCCGCAGGTGTGGTTCCAGAACGCGCGGGCGAAGTGGCGGCGCATGGTGACGAAGCAAGAGAACAAGATGGCGGAGAAGTGTTCTCCGGACGCGTCGCTGGAGCTGGACATGTACCACGGGCCCATGGGCTCCATCCAGTCGCTGCCGCCGCATAGCCCGCCCTACAGCGTCATGGGCGGCCCGCCCAGCCCCAGCTCGATGGACTGCGCATAGCCCCAGTTCTGCGCCTTATGAGCGCCCCGACTGGCTCACCAGTACGCGACTAGTGGAGGGTTCATGTAGTGTCGGCTAGGAGGAGTGAGTGGCGACGGACTCGTAACTGGGACTGAGGTACTCTGCAGTACGCAGTGAGTTCAGTGATGGATCCACGGTTGTGTAGGTTCAGAGCTCGGCACGTGCACGAGCGTGCTCTGTTGAATTAGATCTGTTTGTTGAATCTCAAAGGTTGTAAATTTCATCATTTAATGTAGTCCGAGTTAGTGCCGGATTTTTAATCTCTACATCGTCTCCCCGGATGGAGCTGTGCCGGCATTCGCCTCGCATCTCCTTGGAACGCGAGCTTCATCCGAGGACCGGTTATTAAATTGGTAAATTACAGTAGAGGCGTATTATAACTACAATAATTATAATAATATACGTCTAAGGTTTCACAAAGACCGAATATATCGAATATCACTTTGTATATGTTGGTTCTACAAACCGAAACTATGAAGAAAGTTTTTTTTATTAATATATTGAATACTATTTATTTATTGAACATTAATATTTAATTTGAATTAAGGTATAATTATAAGAAATTTTAGGTAGATGTGAAAATTTTCCATAGATTAATGATTAGGTTGTAATGTAGAATAGAGAAAAGCGTAAAAATTGGCCGGTCAAAAACTGAATGAAACATTTTTAATAAATTTTGGAAATGTGTCTAATAATGGTCTTTTATGTAGTTGTAAGCATTATCTAAGTATAATTATTACTCCGGCTAAATAAACGCACCGTTAGTTCCTTTTTTTTGTATAGATTTAAAGTACTTTATGAATAATCTGAAATAATGTTAATGTAGCAGACTCAAACGAATAATGTAACCGTTTCAATGTATGCAATCAGTATGTAAACCTATGTAATTGGAAACAAACTGTCAGCTTGTGCACAAGCCAGGCTTCAGGCCGCACTCACGGTAACAGCGCGGAAGCGGAACCGAGTGCGGGAGCGGTTTGATATGTTATTAAAACTCAGTATTGAAATCAACGTCAAGCAAAAAAAAAACTTCATTTTGGTTCTCTGTTCAAAAACATATTCGAGGACTTTTATATCTATATCAGCGGTACTAAACCTTTTTACGCATTGACATTTTCGTTAATGTAGAATGTCGTAAGACTGTAATAATACAATTTATTTGTTAGCTTGACGTTGATGTCACAGACAAAGAATATTTTAAGCATGTTAATCTCTGACATTGTATTTATCTAACTGTTACTGTTATAAGGTGTAGAGAGTTCATGTTAATAGTAATAAGCAGTTGTACGCCTAGTTTTTAAAAAAAAAATCTTCATCTGAGTTACCAAATATCAGCTCTACTTGATGCATGACTAAAAGTATCTAACTATAATTAATAATAATAATAAATATCCTTGGACATTTTACACTGCGCCTCTAGTCCCAAACTAAGCAAAGCTTGTACTATGGGTACTAGACGACGGATATAAACAATTAAACATACTTAAATACTTTTTTTTTTTTTTTTGTAAATACATACATATTATACATAGAAAACACCCAGACCCGTCACAGAAATTAAAATTCATCATTTCAATTTCTGCCCGGCCGGGAATCGAACCCGGGACCTCTCGGCATAGTAGTCCGTTCTGAACCACTACACCAAACGGCCGACAGAATAACAATAATTAAATATACAATCATTAAGGGTTAGATGTTCAAATATAATAGTTAGGTACCTCCTATAACTTAATATTAATTAAAGTTTTCGTGTTAATAATAGATTTATAGTATTTTCTATGTTGGTATTTGGTGGGTCTAATGAAGACGTGCTTTCTAATACCCACATTTAAGCAGTCGGTAAAAAAATCCGCTCCCGCCCGCGCTCGCACTGTGTGATGAGGCGAACGACATCGAATGTATGCCTGGGTGTTTATTCATAATGTGTCTAAAAATTATAACAATCTGTTAATAAAAATATTCCAGTTTATAAAATAATTCACTTTTATTTAATCCTTTAAGCCGCAAAGTAACCGTAAAGATGGTTAACAATAAACGGTAAGTAGATTTAACACTTTAAAGAGGAAAAAAGGTAAGGTTGGTTTGATTAACATTTTATATGAGGTAATTAATTACTGATCCAGATCTGAAAATTGTTTTACAGTTAGAAATTATACATTTTTAAATATTCTTAATTTAGGTTCTGTTTATAATTTAGTTACAAATTTATATTCATTGAATTATTTTCTTAAATAGTGCAGAAGTCACTAGATATTACATCTAAGTATTAATTTTGTAATGCCACCTGGAGGGAAAGTACTCTTAATACTGCAGATAGAAAATTTTACTGAAAGAAAACATTTCTTTTTTTTTTTAAAAGAAAGAGAACTGCATTCATAGATTTTCGAAAATTTTTGGAAAATTCACTACCGTACCATACAATTTTCTGTACATAATTAAAATAATTTAAGATTTTATGGATTTCCTTTCATTTGATTTATCAAGTTTGTTAGAGAGATTTCATCCTTGTACTTGACCCTAACGATCGATGCAATAAAAATACAGGGTGTAATTTTTAACAGATTTTAGTTGGCTCGATTCCCGGGTGTGGCAAGCAAATTTTTGGAAATCTTTGTATGCAGTTTTATTTCTTTTCAAAAATAATGTAATGTTTTCTTTGAGAAAAAAATTCTATCTACAATATTAAGAGTACTTTCCCTCCAGGTGGCATTACAAAATTCCACCCTGTATAAAGTATCTTCTGTCTGTAACTGCAACATATTAATGTTAACTATGCTAGGAGCTTAGCATAGTAAATAACATAGCATAGTAGTTTTAGTGTGTATAGAAGCATGAAATAAAGTATGCGTACCCTGTGATACCCTGAATAATGCCCTGAGCGGATACCATTTTGGTCCACAAATGTGCAAGTATTTTATGCTGTATACTGTAATAATTAATTTAATATGTTGGGCCAAATAAAATATTT
The DNA here is from genome assembly GCF_963855985.1 of Ostrinia nubilalis. Lineage (NCBI taxonomy): Eukaryota > Metazoa > Arthropoda > Insecta > Lepidoptera > Crambidae > Ostrinia > Ostrinia nubilalis. The sequence continues at coordinate 22,954,735 of NC_087119.1, read as the reverse complement.
TCTTTCTTTCTTTATTCTAATAACAGAAATGAGATATTGTAATTTATTTTTAAAGATTGTTAGCAATTTGTATTGCACAAATTACTAATAGTGCCGTTAGCCCCTCGTGGTAAGCTAAATAAGCTTGTGTTACGAGTGGGCTCACCACAATAGTCGAGCGGCGGTGGGAAATAACTCTTGTATGAATATGGATTCAAGCTTGACAGTAAGTAACAACGAAAGTATTATTTTATAGCTCATCTCTTCTGAGCGGCGATAAAATAAGAACCATTTATGAAACGATTCTCAAGTACAAATCTACTCAAACATATAAGTCTAATACTGAAATGAATACCAATACTGGACTCTACCTTTTTACTCTATCCGAATGACGTCCAGTGCTGGACAAAAACCTCCCCCAACAACCGAATGTCCACAAAGATCGGTCATCCAGGCACCTTCCACGACCTTTACCAGATCGTCGGTTCACCTAGTGGGCGGCCTGCCCACACTGCTCCAGCTCGTGATTGCCACTCAAGAACTTTTCTGCCGCAGCGGCCATCAGCTGTGCGAGCTATGTGCCCCGCTCACTGCCACTTGATTTTAGCGATTCTGCGGGCTATGTCAGTGACTTTGGTTCTCCTGCGGATTTCCTCATTTCTGATTCGATCATGCAGGGAAACTCCGAGCATAACACGCTCCATCGCCCTTTGGGTGACCTTGAGCCTTCTTATGAGGCCCATGATAAGTGACCACTTGTCTACTACTCTATGCTTGGATTTAAATTTACTACAGGCATAGCTAGTATTGAAAATGTGTATTAAATTCTGGTACTAATTGCTAGCCTGTTAGTTTCCATAATTATTACTATCCGATACGTGTAATATGTTAAATATCTGTTACATGTAACACGAGTGCCTGCTGTTCATGGAAAGTAGCTTTTCTTTTCTCTCATAACGCCAGCTTCGTATCGTAGATCGGAACAATTGAACTTGATTTGTTAACGATGTTAGTTTCGTGGCTTCTGCTCAGATTTTGAGTATGTTACTAAATAAAATTATGTGCTCAATTATTGCAAAACTGCTGTAGTAAGAGTTGAGCTAGTAAAACAAATAAATAGAAATAAAAGATTTTCATTACTGTTACGACGCTTCCGATATATTTTCAGCATTACCTTATGATATGCGTGCAGACAGACAATACTGAGATTTGTACATTTTTAACTATCCGTAAGTTATATACAAGTTGTTAAAGTACTCAATTAAACTTAATTACTAAAAGCTTAATTCCATTTTTCTCTCAAACAGCTCAGACCAAACAAAGTAAGGCCCCTGTACACTGTAGGTCCCCGAAACAGATAAAGTCAAGAATGCCCGAAAAAGGAATTCGGACCACCCAGCCGTCAGCTGGGCCTTATTTATTGTTTTAATTAAACAACATAACTCAGGGTCCCAACGCACCTATGTGACAGGCCGTAACTTTGCCCTTTGGCTACCGATCTGAGCAGCAGTGCGGAAAGGCACTGAATTGGGCATGATTAATAAAATTAATGCGGTTCATATGCACCAATAATGCATTTAAAAGTCAAGACTGCATCTTATTAACAATAGACTGATGAGACCTCAGTCACAATCAGCTTATAGCCGAATCCTTAAAAATATTTATAAAATCCTCATAAAATATGAATGTCATTATAGTAAGTATTGCAAGAATATACAGGTTGTCCCAAAAAGTAATGTCAAACCGAAGCCCAGAGGTAGAGCATCACTAGGGCTATCCAAATCGCGGACAGTCAAGTTACATGCCTGGTTTTGTATTATTAGATGAATAGCAGGCTTAGCTGATTTAGAAGTATTTATTTACATCTACATATAACACGAATGTAGGTAAACTAAAAATCCAGTATGTTGTAAAAAAATCATAACTCGAAAACTATCAAAAGTCGCGGTGATTCAGGTAGCCTTAGTGATACTCTACCTCTGGGCTTCGGCTTGCAACTACTTTTTGGGACACCCTGTATATTTATAGTCTATGGAATGGATCATCATGTCAGATTAGTTTGTACAAAATTCGTTTAGGTACTTGTAAAATGCGATAGAAAATCAGTCCTGAGTTTGCAAAGTTAAAATTTCGCGTAGAGAGAAACATCGAAGTTGCTAAGAAGTGAATTGATCACAAGTTTATTGATAAGGCAAGTTATTTTTCATGTGAAAAGCTGTTCTGCCCATTAGCTAGCTAGACACTAACGCTGAGTTGCACCATCAAACGTCAGAAATCTGTCAAACTCCATACAAATATCATCGATTATTGTTAAAGTTACGGTTAAAGTAGGTTGGTGGAACTCAGCCTTAATAAGTAGGTACTCTTACCTACCTGCTGCTGTAAACAAAATTGCTGTAGGAGAAAAGCTGCGTTTTGCGGGTTTTAAAATAGTAAGTAGTTTCAAGAACACTCAACCTCAACTTTCTTATTCGGATCATCATCATCATCATTTTTTTTTTTTTTTTTAAAAAGATCATTACAGCTACAGGACGTCCACTGCTGAACATAGGCCTCTTCCAATGACATCGCACGGTTGGTGGCGGCAGCACACTTTTCTAAATACCGCTGCACTGCACCGTAGCTTGCTATGTTTTTTTTTATTTATCCCCAAAGGGGAAGCTCTTGGCCTGTATCTCACCTGATGGTAAGTGATGATCAGGCCGAAGGTGAAAGTGAGCTTCACCCAGAATCCTCAACCACAGAGCAACTGGCTATCTTATCTCTAACAGCTGGGACATAACAATGCTGTTAACATTGTTGTTATGGCGACAGACTTAAGTAAGATGGTGGTAACTAGCCAGGCGAGCTTAGAACAAGCCCTACCACCAACCAAACCGAACAGAAAAATCTGCCCCCACTGGGAATCCAACCCGGGCCCTCTGCATCTGAAGCAGGTGGTCTTGCCACTAGACCACAGAGGCGGTTAAATGTAGTTCTATACCACATAATACCTTGCGACAACCACATAAAGGTAGCAGAAAGGCGCTGGATGCAGATCGCTATCAACCGGCCCTCGTGGAAATCATTGGGGGAGGCCTATGTTCAGCAGTGGAGGTCCTATGGCTGAAATGATGATGATGATGAATATACCTTACTGTTAAATAGAAGGTACACAGAGCTGCTGAGGTTTATTAAGTAAGTCATACAGCATATAAGATCATCAGTAAGTAGCGTTTATTACCTATTCTAATCTGAATCCTGTATATCATTGCATCTCTCTCTAGTGACCTGAGTGGATAGAAACAAAATAGTTTCTCAAATTATTATCAGAAAATATCGCCGTAATTTTATTCGAGGCAGATAAAGCGGATAAAACTAGCAGATAAAGCGCCGCAAGAGTGCACTGGATTGGCCACACTCTCCGAAGGGACCCCGATCACATCCCTAAGCAGGGTCTGGATTCGAACCCCCAAGGAAAACGCAAACGTGGTCGGCCCAAGTAAACTTGGCGGCGCACTGTAGCAGACGAGGCGAAAAAAATCGGCAAGACCTGGAGCGAGATCAAGCACGAAGCTCAAGACCGAACGCGATATACCTAGGACTGTCAGTTGTGGACGCCCTCTACCTCATCTAGGGGACATAGGACCTTAAGTCTAAGTCGAGTACTTAACGGTCGCGGTCTCCCGTCTCGGTCTCGGTCTCGTGTCTAGGTCTCCTGTCTCTGTCGCGATGCGAATCGCCACCTTAACCCACTTACTCCTACCAGGTGTTATAACACCGCTAAAAAGTAGTTCGGAATATCCTCAGATAAATTATAAAAATATCGAGAATTTGTTTACTGTTCCTTGTATTTTCTCTTCATTACGAATCAAGCTGTAATTGAGTATGTTCGATATCGCATATTTGCTTTATTTTGTTAGTTTTTTATTATTTTGAATTCTGTTATTTAGTTTTGTGCAAAAACGTCTACTAAATGGTAAGATATTTCATAAACTTGCTATTAATACCTCAGATTATACTAGTTATTATTTTATGTACTACTGTTTGCTACAAAACAATAAACATATGTTTTTGAAAAGCTTTACATTTTTGAGACTTTTTATGACAAAATTACGATCGGTGTTTTAACACCTGGTCGCATAATCCACGTCTAACCTGTATATTCATTAAAAGTTTAGGCCACGATATAAAAGACCGCTGAGACTTCACGAAATTGTGGACGTATTAGAAAACATTGACGACGATGCTCAGATACCGAATCACATAGCAATTTTACCACCAGAAAATGCTAATGCAGAAGCAACGGATGAATATTCTGGTGAAGAAGACCACGTTACCTTACAAAATCTTCCAGGTTAGCCTGGTTCCGTTTATCTAACTATAACCTGGAAGATTTTGTCAGGTAATGTGGTCTTCTTCACCAGAATATTCATCCGTTGTTTCTGCATTGCTACTTATAGCGTGTAAGGTCCAGGTTCGCAACTTAGAGCCTAGGCAGAAGTACTGTACGACAATTTATTAGTCTTCTTCAGATAAAGATGATAACATCCCGCTCTCTGATTTTTTTAAAAGTAAGACGATATGAATCTAATGATGCCTCCAATGCAGTTAGTTCTTCTGCCTTGAAAGTACCTACCGCAATCACAATTACAACAATACAATATAGTTCATGTACCTTCTGTGAAAGTTCTGTGCCAAAATGTCTAAAATATACATGGCAAAGCAGTCATACTCCTAAACAATATTTATGAAGAATGGCACCACAACCAGGGTCCACGGAGCTTACATCCCTCCCTGTGTACAACTTTACTTACGAGTACTACACGCAACTGACATGTAAAATTTGCAAGAAAAAATCAATTTGGTGTAAAAAATGCGCCACGTACTAAAGCATCCTAGGCTATGATTTATGTCTTACCATATACAATAGCTCTGAATAAGATTTTGGTATTTTTTTAGTAAATGAGTATTAGGCCAGTAGAATTAAACACAAAAATTGATTAAATCGGAAATAATTCCTACAAAAGATTTTTTAGCTTTAATGGCTTCATTGGTTGCCCATTAAGACTCTCCTAAGTTTTCGACTTCGACGGAGTTGTGCTTAAGTGGTGGGGGCCCCCGAAAGGGGCGTTTTTTCGGTTTTCCGGTTATACCGCGTAAAGGACTTACCCTATCGAAAAGTGGTCTTCATGACGGTTGAAGGGCACTTAATCCTGCATTGAATAAGACCAAATTAAAATGTTTTGGACAAACCGTTCCCGCGCTAAAGTTCGGAAAAGTAGAAAATATACGTATAATTAATGACCCTCTCCACGTCCAATGGCTTGTTACCCACAGGCTTCCAAGTCTTGAAAAGGGCCACCTTAACCAGTGTAACCCTATCAAGGCTTACGAGCTTGATGCGCCTATCCTTGTGCGTCCCAGCCGTTCCTTAACTGCGGTTGGTGCACCTCTTCCTTGCACTCTCCTGAACGACCCTGTGTTACCTACTGTGGCTGTCCCTCTTCCTTGCAGCCTCCTGCACGACTACGTTGCCTAGCCGTATGCCTGGTCCAAGGTTCGACGCAACAAAATCAACTTCGCACGCGTGAAAATAGTTTAAATACTATTTTCCGTGCTTGCAACATTTTTCTTTACTGCTTCGGCTCTATTAGTCGTAGAGTAATTGTATATATCCTATAGCCTTCCTCAATTTATGAGCTATTCAACACAAAAATTATTATTTCAATCAAACTAGTAATTCTTGAGATTAGCGCGTTCAAACAAACAATCAAAAAACTCTTCAGCGTTTTAATATGAACTTGTTGTTGTTGATTTTTGGCGTCAAACCTTAGACCAGGCATACGGCTAGGCAACGTAGTCGTGCAGGAGAATACAAGGAAGATGGGCAGCCACAGTAGGTAACACAGAGTCGTTCAGGTGAGTGCCAGGAAGAGGTGCAGCAACCGCAGTTAAGGAACGGCTGGGACGAACAAGGATCGGCGAATCCAGCTCGTATGCCTTGATAGGGTTACACTGGTTGAGGCGCTCCTTTTCAAGACTTGAAAGCCTGCGGGTAACGAGCCAGTGGACGTGGAGAGGGTCATTAATTATAGACATATTTTCTACTTTGCCGAACATTTGCACGAGAACGGTTTGTTCAAAACATATGAATTTGGTCTTATTTAATGCAGAATTAAATGCCCTTCAACTATCAGGAAGACCACTTTTCGATAGGGTAAGTCCTTTACGCGGTATAACTGGAAAACCGAAAAAGCGCCCCTTTCGGGGGGCCCCACCACTTAAGCACAACTTTGTCGAAGTCGAAAACTTAGGAGAGTCTTAATGGGCAACCAATGAAGCCATTAAAGCAATCAAATCTTTTGTAGGAATTATTTCCGATTTAAAAGCTAATTCTACTGGACTATATAACTTACAACTCCTTTTTAACTCTTAAACCTAACAAAATCATAGTATGTTTTTTTCTCATAGTAGTACATTCTCCGACCAGGTGTTTAAACACCACCCATTTTCCGGCTTTTCCAGTTGACCAAGAATTTTTCTAATATTTTTCTGTGGATACTTGACCTCTATTTAGAAACATACTAAAATTTTATAAAAATTGACAAGTATAAAAAGTTTCAGGAGTATCTGGGTTAACTTAAAAATTATGCGTGCACTTATTAGTTGCACTATCGTTGTAAACGATCCACTTAGCGGAGGCGAGAAAATATAATTAATTCACAAATTAATACCATTTATACCTGTCGACCACGATTACGGCGGGCATTTGAAACTGGTGTTTATACTGTTAATAGCCACTCGTCGACTTAAGTAGCCGCTACTTCTTTAGGATCTTAGTTCGAATAGAGCTTTTTTAAAATGCCATATTAATTAAATACAGTCGTCAGTACATCAGTCAATATTATAGCTATATTTTTGTTGCAAAATTGCATCAATTAGTTATAGCTGCAAGAATTGCAATGAGTTGGATGTGACATCGTCCATTCAGAAAAATAAGAAGGAAGAAAAGGAATGGTCATTGTAACGTGTCTTTAATGTGGTATGATGTACTTTAATGGATCAAACCCGTTTAACTAAAAAGCTATTTCCCGTTTGTTCATCCAGAACACCAAAATTTTTGACTAGTAAACCTCTATACAACATGCAATCTTGCATCTTGCCTTATGTACTAAAAATGCGATCCCACTAACAATATCAAACATACAGGGTGGAAACGATAAGTGATCTCACTAAATTATTTCTAAACTATACAAGATATCGAACAACTGGTGCAACTATATCCTGAAAGTGCTTCACGAGCTATGCCAGCCACACAATATTAGAAGTGTAATAGTTTTTATTAAACAATAAACTCTTAAAATTGCATCCTTATTTGAAATTATTTATGGAAAACGTTGATTTTAGGCTTTACTTGCTATAATATTATCAAGAGATGAGTGCCATGACTGTAGTGGTACTTAAAGTATGGAAGAAGGAAACATTAAATTTTTGGATAGATCCAGTTTATTCTGTAACCTATTTATTGATATCATTGGATAGAGCTTGTGAAGCTCTTTTAGAATCAGTAACCAGTTTTACGATATCAAGTATAGTTTTTAATATTATGTAGCTTTACCAAATGTATGGAAGCTGGAAACATTGAATTTTTGGATAGTTCCAGTTTATTCTCTAACATATTATTGATACCGTTTGATAGAGCTCATAAAGCACTTTTAGGATCAGTAAATAGTTTTTCAATATCTTTTATAGTTTAGAAATAATCGAGTGAGATCACTTATCGTTTCCACCCTGTATACTTCCTCGGAATACGAGTATTTACCAGGATGAAATACCTCTGGGCTCGTTCGACTTAACAAAAAGCTGTCCCACGCTCCTGCAAATCTGGTAACCTCATTCATGGGGGAACAAGCCAGCAACATCTGGATTCAGTGAGCTAGAAAGAGACAGACAAAAGTCATATAACGGGACCTGCTTTTTGGGTTCAGTCGAACCCGTTTCATATAAATAATTCTTGGGACCAAATTAAAATGTTTTTTAGTATGTTAGTCAGCTTATGTACCTACTAGAGTCGGTTGGAAAACTTTTTCATTTTGTTTGAGTCATGTATTAGTCATGATGGATAAGTTCGGCTAATAAAATACATACTGTATAATAACTATTATTATTATTTTATTTTATTAAGTATGTGTCCATGTCGTGTCGTGTGTTTTCGCCACTTAAGTCCCTAGAGCTGTGTCCACTTTTGTAAAAAACTAAAACCCGTATTCACAAACGATGCTTGCTTAAGTGAAGCAGAAAATCAAACGCACAGCGTTGAATAGAGCTCTGTTATTGGTTCGTGTGAGACCTCATAGAAATGTTTGTGAATACGGGCGTTACTCAACGTATCCTGATGTCCCAATAACAAAACTCTACAATGACAATAATTACATCACCGTCATCGTCTTATGGACTCCACTCCATTGCAGGAGTACGACGTACGACCATCTCTAAAACCAGAATTAAATGAATTTGTAGTGACAATAGTTTTACTCAAAAATAATGTTGTTAGGTTTTAAAGTTAGGTAATATCTCTAAAAGTAGGCAGGTATTTAATAAATTAGAATTCTTTGAACTTTTGACAGTAATAAATTATTATTCACAACCTGAATAACCACAAATATTCGTAAACGTAAGACGAGTAAGAAGAAATTTCTTTAAAATAATTCCATAAAATTTAAATTCCTACAAAATATTTTTTTATTCTGACGCGGAAAACGTGCTAGATCGAAATGCAGCTTGTTTGTGAAGTAACAGAGTTCAAATGCGGGTAGTTCCCACGTAACAGAGCTCATTTGCTGCGTTCGCGATCAATCATGCGCGGCAGTAATGTTGCGTGCGATTTTGAACGCCGGGGCGGCGCGCACGCTGGTGCTTATCCGAACTATGTGGGCTAAAATTGAAATATTTTACAGATAAAAAAATAAATAATGACAGTCTATTAAGTGGAACCTAATGCAGGGCGTAAAACGGGGACGAGGTAGGTAGATAAATCAATTCGTTTTTTTTACATAACTCTTTTTGTAACTTTCTTTTCAAAGATTATGAAAGACTAAGAGCTAGTGAACGCCAGACCTACGTCATTTTATAAAAGCTGAAAGTTTGTCAGCGTATGCTCCCAATATAGGATATAATGTTGGTGAATTATGAAGTTTGGGTCGTGGTGGCTTTGGGAGCTACCCTAAAAAAACTGTCTGGCAAGGAGTTGGAACGTTATACCATTAAATCTGATTTTTACGTATATAATATTTGGACAATAATTAGAAGTATTTTCCCCAACAGCCAGACAGTTTTGACAGTTCCAACTCCTTGAAAGACAGTTTTTTTAGGGTAGCTCCCAAAGCCACCACGACCCAAACTTCATAATTCACCAACATTTTATCCTATATTGGGAGCATACGCTGACAAACTTTCAGCTTTTATAAAATGACGTAGATCTAGCGTTCACTAGCTCTTAGTCTATGAGAATAGATCCGGAGTGATACATGTATGTTTGAATTTATTATTTGATTTGATAGAGAAAGATACCAGTTTCACAACCCAAATCTCTTGAGCATTATTACAAAAAAGTTAAACCCGCGATGAACACTGTTCTAAAATGACATATCCATACTAAATGTCAATTTAAAATGGTGATCGACATGAGTTTAACTTTTTGTAATAAATAAGGGGAAGGTAGTCTGAAGTCTCTGAAGGTAATCTGCGGTGAATTACACAATCTCTAGTACTATGTAAAAAGCAATAGAATATAATAATTTGCAAAGATGTACTTGTAGCTTTACTTTCTTAATTTTTTTTACCTATACATATTTTCAGAACAGCAATTAAGTGCCTAATCAGTCACATGAATGATTTTTTATTAAATATTTTAATCTCAGTCCAAGAGAGCCCGGCCCACTGTGCGCCGGGCGCGTCAAACGACACGCCGGGACAGATACGAATGTTAGGTTGGTTTTTTTACCGAGGCAGATTTGTCTGGCACTATTTTGGTTAACATTAAATTGATGCCAAGTACAAACACGTATTATTAAGATATATCATACTAGCATTTGCCTGCGACTACGTATGGTTTGGATCATTAATGAAGCGCTCGTATCTATTAGGTAACTAGATAGTTTATTACAAAATATATTATGGTCAGAATAATGTAATGAAGACTATTTCACTCTGAAAAAGTGTGCTTTCCGCTTCCTGAAAGAATGTTTAAAAGTTCGATTGAAATAGTACACTTATATATATTTTATTTATTAGAGTAGCCATTGCCACTGTTAATCTAAGTATGTAACTATTGTGCTATTAAGTTTTTTTTAATTGTTTATTATGAGTAAAACGAAAATTAAAATTAAATTTCATTATTTATTAAAATTTAAGCAGAATCATTTACTTAATTTCTTGAGAATTTGAAGTTCTGAGATTTGAACAAATTCATACATGATTAATAGGTTTTCATGGCACTAATAAGAGTTGCGCATTAAGTTGAAGGCTTAAAATATATTTTCTGAAAAGATTTTATTTGCACATCAACCTTAATGTGCTTACATTTTATTAAAGAAAATTGTAAAGAAAAAACATTAGAGATTGAATACTAGTTCCATTTCTCCCAGTACACATATGCATCATAGGTTTTTTCGTCTGCGCCAGAGTTCGAGACAAAAACCCAGAAATAGGTCGCGCCCCCGGCCCCGGTTATCGCATCCGGGCCTAAATGGGCCGTGACCCGGGCAAAAACGGGCCCAAAAGTACCGCTGGCTAGGTGGCGCTGTGGTTTCAAAGGTAAATAGTCCGTGAAGCGTTTTAAATTTGGAGAGGGTACTAAAGTTCTTTGATTTTATTGACGTTACTTGATGAAGATGGAGATGGGAGTTTATATTAGTCTTATCTACCGAAATGATAACCGGTTGCAAATCTATGAAAACTCTAAAGTTTTGCTTGTACATTGATTTACCTATATAAAGCTACCTACTCGTACAAAGTTTTCGAAATTATTCATCTGTGTGTAATAAGCCATTAAATAATTGGTTATTATAAACTCTTGATTAACGAAAGAAACCACGTCAATATCATGTCAAAACCCCATATATTATTAAGTTTTTCGTTATACAAATCTATACTAATATTATGCGAAAGTGACTCTGTTTGTCTGTCTTGCTTTCACGCCTAAACCACTAAACCGATTTTGATGAAATTTGGCATAGAGATAGTTTGAGTCCCAAAAAAGGATATAGGGTAGTTTTTATCTCGGTTTTTGAAAGAGGGACGCGGTAAAGTTTTTCTGTGATAGACAAAATTAGCGGGCGAAGCCGCGGGCGGAAAGCTAGTACTTCATAATGCAAGCCAGTAATTTCCTAACCAAAAGGTAATATATTTAAGCCAGTAATTTAATAACAAAAAACCGCACCAAGTTCAGCTCTATTTTAACAATAAAGGATTTTCTTGAAGCAAAATTTACAACCACCTACACAAACTAAGTTCTTACAATCAAGTTAGTTTGCAAAGGTGTTACAAACATGCACACACATTCAATACCAATAAACAAACTTCTGGCTCGGTTACACAACTCCACCGCTCTCTGGAAGTTACCGACTTGTTATGTACACAATTTTTTTCCACGATGGATTTTTATGAAATACAATTTTCTGCTGTATTGGAACTTAATCAAGAATGTACTGCAGAGGAATAAGTTTTTCTCGATTTCTTTTCAGTGTACTTATAGGTTTGATTTCAAGTTATTTTCAGTGATGTTAAGTGAAGAGTTAGTGAACGATAATATTATGTTGTATAAAATTATTAAGTGGTGATTCAATAATAACTAAATTAAATAAAATTACACATTTTTAAAACTATTTTATTTTATTGAATAAAAATGACTTCATAATGACGTAGTTTCCGGTTTGCAAGTAAATAGGAATCACAATTTGGAACTCTTATTACAAAAAAGTTAAATCTGGGACGAACACTGGTATCAAATGACATTTCCATAGTAAACGTCAATTTAAACCAGAGTTCAACCAGAGTCTAACTTTTTGCCGACAAATGAAAGTTCGAACAGTTCCAATTTGAAAATGATTGGTTTTCGAATAAATCTATCGCTGGCCAGTACCGATTTATATTTCAGCGGGCCACAGATAATATCTAAATCACAATATTTTGGAGGGCCACGGGCGAGCTGATCGAGTACTCAATGAATCAAACATAATTGATTGGAGAGATGGGCCCGATGACGATGTCGGCCTGTCATCCCGTACACGAGGTTTTGTCACTTCATTTTTTTTACTTGTTCACGTCAAAACGCGTGAATGGGCGAAGGAATCTTTTTTTTCGGCCTCCATGTGGAAGTTTGAGTTCGAATGGGGTTGATAGTCGATAAAATGTTTATTTTAAGTGAATGATTGATGTTGCTGCCACAATTGCGTTTAGTGCACTATTGATTTTTGTCTGAACTCACTAAAGATAAAAGCGAACATGGATTAAATAATACAAAGGTAGTCCTACTTATCATACGTCAATCTATTGGATTATAAAATACATGATTTGTATCGTAAGAATCTCTAGATAAAGACTGACAAAAATTAACAATACTTCAAACCATATGGCATATTTATTCAAAGTGAATCTGCAAGATAATCGGGAGGTACGCTCCGAATCATATGTTCCTACTAATTTGTAAGCCCCTCAAACATCCCCAAAGTCAGATAACAACTTTATCACCCGTTGCCAGGCACCCCTGGGTCCCTTATGTCACTTGTTAAATTAGCCAATTATGGCACCATTTGATGGGCAAATCATGGGGGTTAACAATGTAGGCATTAGAGTGTAGCTGAATCAATGAGGTAACTCTTTCGAGTAGTGATAATTGAAATGAAAATGAAATGATTTATTCAGCGACACAAAACAACATCAAGAAAATGATAACAAAACTAAAACAAAATAAATTGACGAGAAATGCATTTTTAATAAAAATATTTATGAAGTTATTTATTTTTATTCTGATGCATTTTATAATTCAGAGGAAACGGGACTATTCCCACCTCTCGTTCCCACTACTGCAACTCCTGTGTAGCCAGGATCTACAGCTTGACCGCCACAAAAACCCAACCAATGAAGGTCAAGTTTGTCCCGGGGGAAAGTTAAACTGTCATGTGTGTATCGTGTGCTCAGATCATAGAAATGTGTAATTCAGAGGAAAGAAAACGATGTCAAGGGAGATCTTGGAACTTGTTTTTTTAATCTATGAAAGAACTTAACCACTTTTTCGAAGAATCTTTAAGTTCCAAGAATAAATAATTAAAAACATGTCTATCTCGTGGAGCGAAATGCCTAAGGATAATAAATAACACCTAAGTGGAATTATTTAAGGTAACTCGCGCCCACCACTCGGATACATTGTTTATTCTAAGCAGCTTAATTTAGTAGTAGTGGGTAGTAACGCCCGTATTTACAAACGATGCTTGCTTAAGTGAAGCAGAAAATCGAACGCACAGCGTTGAATAGAGCTCTGTGATTGGTTTGTGTGTCACCCTGTGCGTCCACGCGCACTGTGAGACCTCATAGTGATGTTTTTGAATACGGGCGTAAATGTCAGGAATTACTGGTCCGATCGGAAAAAATCTTTTTGTGTTGGATATAATATAACATCACGCTTCAGCCAATAGGAGCGGAACTGTAAAGAAAAATTGTGCAAAAAGGGAACATATCAAACTATTTTCACGCGCACAAAGTAGCGGGTACAACTAGTTGTTTTATAAACATCTAAGCTGGTAACATCAAGAACCATAATGGCAACCCTTACGTCAATCGCTACATTACGGCACCCCGCGCGGGCCCGCAATTATTATCCGGTCGTTTCACGGCGCATCGGTCAGGTGCGCTGAGATTATCGCGAAATCGGCTGACTTGTAGGTTGAGCACATCTTTGATGTGAAGTCATGGGATAAATAGGACGAGCAATATTTTGGCACATATCGGTAATGCGGTGCGAGATGCGATTCTGCGCGATGTAACTTGTGAAGCGTAGGCCGCAGGGTGACCATTTTATCACTTTGTTAAGTAAGACTTAAAATAATACTATGTAGTTCGTATTGAAATAGCACACCAAATAAAACGTTAAAAACCTATTCTAAAAATTAAACTTAGTAACATTAAATTTTATTGCAGAGTTACACCTTAGGGGGCGTCCATAAATTACGTGAGACTTTTAGGGGGGGGAGGGGGTCAACGAAAACCTCACTAAATCTCACGTGGGGGAGAGGGGGGGTCTCGGAAAATATCACGTAATTTTTCCCGCAAGAAATAGAGTAAAATTGCCAGAAAACTGGGTTATTGAAGTAAAAAAAAATGATTTTTTTATGATGATAATGTCAATTTATTCCAAACAGTCTAATCCGCATTTGTGAACACTAAAGATGCAGAATAAATGTCGAAATTAAGAAAATACGAAATTAAAAAAAAAATCATCGGCATCGCTATTGCGTAAAAAATTGGCCAAGTGCGTGTCGTGCTACGCGCAGTGTAGGGTTCCGTAGTTGTCTGTCGTTACCACAATATATTTCAGAAGCAAGCAATTACTTCATCTAAAGTCACCTTCATATTTTCTTCTTAGGAATTTTTACTGGTTAAGAAATTGTATAATACATGAGTCAAATGACTATTACTCTTAAACTAAGTAATGTATCTTAACCGTTGTAGTTTTCCTTGAAAAAGTTCATCCCCACTTTACATGCAGGGGAGCTACCCCAGATTTTTTTTTTTTTTTTTTTTTAATTTTTTTTTACCGTTTTTTCGGCGTGATTAATATACATACCTTCACAAAATTACAGCTCCCCAGTGCCAATAGTTTCCAAGCGAAACCTCGGACGGACAGACAGACATATCGAAACTATAAGGGTTCCTTGTCAGGACTACGGAACCCTAAAAAATGACATTACATACGTATGAAAATATTATGTATTCGTAGTTAAAGTAACCAATAGTCAAATTTGACAGATGTCAAATGACAAGTGGTTAAATAACAGATAAAAATGTTTTTATAACAATGTTTAACTTCACTTTTAGTACATTTTTTAACTACTTATTAGTTTACATTTTATTAATATTTAACCATTAGTAGCAAAATTTAACAATTAGTTATTTTAACTATGAATCAAAAAACTGGTCCTAGGTTGAAGCAATAGGGATGTTTCCTGGGTCAAAAAGCAAGAGAGTCGAAGCATAGACGTTGCAAAATAGGCATTTATTAAATATCACGTGAGATTAGGGGGGTGGGGGAGGGGGTCAGGCAAAATCTCACCAAATCTCACAAAGGGGGGTGGGGGGGTTGAAAAATGGCCAAAATTGTCTCACGTAATTTATGGACGCCCCCTTATTATATCAATAAATTCAATTCAATGCAATTTTTCAAATTACTTAATGCTGTTATAAATTAAGATGAAAAGGAATAAGTAACATTAATTAATAATAACATGCAACCAATTATTGAAATGTCAGAAATTAAATCATGTTGCAGACAATTATGTGACTTGGATTTTTTTATACCTAACAATGAGAATTTTGTAACAAAAAAAATATTATAACAGTATTAAGTTATTTAGTACAGAACATAACAAGATACTTTAGTACAGAATTATATTTTGTTTACGGTCTGTAAATAATTTTCAGGAATTTCATATTTTACGATTTATCTGGGCATTCAAACAGAGTATAAAACATTAATAAAAAGTAAGGTAATTGTTACATTTTGTATTGATAAGTTACAATATTACCAATGTACCAAGAAAGTATATTTCCTTATATTAAAAAACCAAGTATCTACTATGTCACCGTGACGAATTTTCTTTTTAAAACTTAATTAACTATCTCCCAAGAACCTAAATCCATGGTGACTCTACCGGGATCAGATGGACACGTAATTAACAATAGCATCCACCCTTCCACTGCACCATCGCACACCTGTTCTGACTTCACCTAGAGTGAATGAGTGAGTGAGTGAATGGAGTGCATGTGCGGTAACTTGCCAGATATTCTACGTTGTTTCTTTACAGTTCTAGGGCATAACCGAGGCAGGTAAGATGGTAGTAGCTAGCCAAGCGGACTTAGAACAAGCCCTACCACCAACCAAACCGAACAGAAAAATCTGCCTCCACTGGGAATCGAACCCGGGACCTCTGCGTCTGAAGCAGGTGGTGGTCTTAGACCATAGACCATAGAGTCTTAGACCATCCACTAGACCACAGAGGCGGTTACTTACTTATAATTCCAAAATACTGAACTGTCCTATGCATGACATTGACAGTGGGGCGCCACCGTCAATACCGGATCACTGGTTCCGATTTTTGCCATGTTGGAAACCATATAGTTGAACGATCGTAGCGCCCCCCTGTCATTGAGTTTGGTGGGACAGTTCAGCGTGGGTGATCTATAATTACTTACATCTGAAGTTTCACTGACGCTTGACGTCACAAACCACCACCGCCGCTGATATACTTCAGGCACCGGCTGAGTTATGCGCTAGACCTGTAGGCATTAGTATTATTTATTACTAGCTTTTCGCCCGCGGCTTTGCCCGCGTTAATTTTGTCTGTCACAGACAAACTTTATCGCGCGCGTCCCTGTCACAAAAACCGGGATAAAATTTATCCTATGTCTTTTCCCGGGACTCAAACTATCTCTATGCCAAATTTCATCAAAATTGGTTCAGTGGTTTAGGCGTGAAAGCGAGACAGACAGACAGAGTTACTTTCACATTTATAATATTAGTACCTATAGAAGTATTCATAGATTACATTATTTAGCCGTTACATTAATTTAATTAAATTTTTAAGGCTTAGGGAGGTTTAATAATGCCCTTTAAGCTCACAAACTGTTTAAAGTTGATGGTTTTAAAGAAGATACAGAAAAAAATCCTTAGGGAAATATTATTTTCGCATGTTTTGTTTAACGATTTAATACTCAACTCAATATTCTCTTGACCATTCATAAGTGCCAAATGTCAAAGACTAATTAACGGTTTTCATAATAATATTTCATGGGTGATAGACCCTGGTAAGTAAAATAATAATAATTAGGATCTTAAATAAGAACTTAGTACGCAAATATTAAACAACCAAATTGAGAAACTCATTTTATTAACTCTGCGGAAAGCTTTTTTTATCGAATTCAAAGTAAAGGGAATGGATAAGCGGAATATCTACGTTAAGTCCTATTGTAACAGTTGTTTTTAAAACAGCTGCAAATTAGGTTAGTACTTTAGACTTAAATAATTATATTTGGCCTGTCACAAATTTGGCACTGCAGCGGTCTGTCGTGCCTCATCAAGTGCTCACGCCATAACGCCTACTCTAAAGCTCACTCCATACGCGTGCCATATTAGGCACACACCTAGTTACCACTATCCTATTTGGGCAAAAGCGGCGGAAACAATTTCACTGGGCAATCTGCAATTGCTTGGTCATTAGCATTAGAGCTTGACAGCATTATCTACCAGCCATATTCACCCATATCCCTATGTCGTAAGGTCGAAAAACGCGTTAACGCTTTACTGCCAAAGTATAGCTGTCAAAGTTTAATTTCATTTGTTGTGCAAGTACCCGTGGCGCCACAAATTGACAGGCAATATGTCAAACAAGCTGATTGTCGCCTCGCAGCATGAAATAAAGGGTTCCGTTCACTGGGCAGGACATTAAGCAGTGAGAGGGTGCCATTAGGTTCGATACCAACATACACGTTGTTGGCCTTTGCCTGCAATTTTGTATTAGCTTCGTAATTTAGATTCATACCCAATTTATTACCTGGTAATATTGATGAGTAGTAATTTTCGAAAGTGGCAACACTGGCAGTTGACTTCGTCGTTGTGTCGGATGCGTTTCGAAGCGCGGATGCGGGTGTCGCGATTAATTTGTCAAGCGTGATTGACCTGCCTGCATTGAATTGGACATTGAATACGTGGACATGGAGTGCTCAGTACCTACAGCAGGGAGCCTCTGGCCAAGTGCTGTGTCGGCACTGCTTGAGCTACAACAAGCTGCAACTCGAGAAAACCAGGTGAGTTCAAATGCAATCAATATTCGTTCCTTCTTGAATGTTAGAAACATGCTAATTGTCCAAGATACGTTGAAGATCCGGAAGCAAGCACTAAACTGCCAAACAACAACATTATTATGTTGGGTTCGCCTCCAATAGCGCGTCCCTAGCGCTGCAGTGCAGCGACAATTGCTTCATTAGGCCAAATTGCGGCGCTCGCGTCACGCCCTATGTCCATAATGTGATTTTGACGCTTCGCCGCGCGCGCACTGATATAGAGATGGTGATTTTCTGGTATCAAATTTATTATGATACCAGTGATTTATGATGAGGGGTGATTTTGAAGATCTGGAGTTGGGATGGAGTACTGTGTTTTGTTGTAAAAAATTTTGCTTCTGTACTAGGTACTTACCTATTGTTCGCAAAGTGATCATTGAAAATAAAATCCAGTGTTTGTTACGGTATGATGTTTTGACATGTTTGTGAACAGAAACTGTTGACATATCGAAAATCAACAATAATTTATTTGGTTAAATTATTGCACTATTATTTTTTATTTCTAGTGTCAAAGATTTTGATTATTTCTGTCAAGTTGAAGAGTTTGATAAACAATTTTTCAGACTAGACGTATAAATTTATTGACAAATCAATATCATTTTTGAGGCAAACTATTTTTGGACAGGCGCGCGTTATGTATGCCGACAGATCGTTAAGCCGGTGCGAAAGCATATTAGCTCGAAGAAAGTTAGTGCGTCAGATCAACTGATTGACACCGAATAGTGCGACACAATAATGGTTTTACGAGCAACACTACTACAGAACGATGCTGCGATGGAACGACTGTCAATAGTGCGACACAACGTTAGATTGACTAAGGCTGGGTTGCCATCTTACTGTAATTTTAACAAACGTAAATAATCTGTCAAAATAACCATAAAAAAACATCGGTTATCGTCAAAGTTACGGTCAAAGTTACGTGGTACAACTCAGCCAGTGAACCAAGGAGTTAGGCAGTTTAGCAACAAGGAATTTTTTTCATTAGACATTCATTCATTGTTACATTAAAAATTACTCTCATTTTTAAATAATCTGTTTTTAAATAGATATTAAAAAGGTAATCTGCTGGAGTCAAAGTACTACATAATTAACATGAAATGTTTAAAATTCAGCACTAATGATGTGTCTTCGAATAATTTTAATTGCGATTCCAAACTCCGTACAAAGGGAGAGCTTACTATGACGTAAAATTCATTAATTAAGCCGAAAAAGCTTGTAAAAATTATCGAACGCCTCCATAGGCAGTTTTAACAAGCAGCGTCGATTGACAGGCTGACGAAGTTTTAGCTTGATTGCAAATAATGATGTTGAGGGACATATGTCGCGCATCAGCCGCGCCCTCCCGCTTTCTGGGCGTTCGGCCACAGACCGGGGAGAGAGGGCACAACATCGTTATTTTTTTCCAATGTCCCTTCACTATAACGATTTGCATAGTCCTCAGTAATGCTAATGTTAAGTAAACATAAAGTTCTACAGAAGTTGTAGAATTAGTGAAGAAATAATTGTTAGTTTGTTGAATGATTTACACTTACTTCTGATAAACATGGCCCATCACTTTTCAGCTAAAAATTCCCGACATCATTATCACTTTATAGCAAATTTCCCTGACTTCACAGAATATAATTAGCGAATCAAATTAATTTAGTACAGACAGTCTAATGGGTCAATTTCCCAAACACATTTTTTGAGCGGCGTAGCTGAAAATCATATGTTTTTTATGACATAGAACTTTGATTTTTTTTTACACGAAAATATGCAGAGGTTCCATTCTGAGGACAACATTATTAATGAGTATTTTCTTTTACAAATTCGACAAAAAATAATTGAACTAAGCGTTTCTAATTTTGGTGCAGTGTCCACATCCTTAATTTCTTACAATATGTATTTTTTTAGCTGAAGATCAAAACAGAACTTTGGGAAAAAGTATATTTTTAGAATATACAATCTATCTATTATCTAAGATTACCAAATTAAGCAAGTTTCCCAAATAACTGTGATTAAGTCACGTCCTTAAGTTTTGTCCGCGAAAAATTTATGATTTTGGTGGCAATAATGAAATAGCTCGTCAGTTTCTTTAAAGATCAAACAGGATTTAAACACTCCCATCATTCGTTAGGTTTAGTACCGCCCCCGCGAGCAGTGACGGCAGACGGGTGCAAGACCTCTGCATCTTCCCGCCAAAAACGTAAATGTGTTGTTTTTTTTTAAACGGACAACAATTCTGCAATTTTGGTGTCTTTTTGTATAAGATTTCTAAGCTATTCTTTTTAGTTGAATTCCTCGTATAATGTAAAGGAACTGTTTTCATACCATGTGTTAAAATGTTATTGTTATATTTAAAACAGATTTCATATAATTTAGCTTTTTCAACGAGAATCTAATTTTGGTGAGTCAATTTTGGTGTTTTTGGTGGTGCACCAAAGCATTTTTAACCGACTTAACTCCGTCAATTGTGAACCGATTTTCAAAATTCTTTTTTGTTCTATAGGGTACACTTATGTGGTGGTCCCATTGTCACCAAGTCAGGATCTGATGATGGGATCCTAGGGAAATCGAGAGTAAACCTCAAATTTTGTAGGAATGCAATACGTTTTCTAAAGTTATTCAAGTAGTCATCATCTAATGTTGATGAAGGTAAAACTCCTTAACGCTTAGGAGTTGGAGGATAATTCTTTAAATATTTTAGGTAGGTATGTACATACAGTTGTATTATTTCAGGTATTTAAGATGAGCTGATGATGAAAGGTCAAACAACATAAGTTAGGAGTTAGATGATACTCAATACTCATTTGTTGATACATACATTGACACATGATACATTGATACTTTTTAGTTGCCGATATTTAAAGTAAGGAGCCTGTATTTTGCTAGGAAGATTATTTACACTTGGATTGTGATTAAGACTATAATTTTCCATTACAAAATGGAAAATTATAGTCTTAATCACATTAAACATAGGTACTGTCCCTCTTCAGTGACAATAACAAGGACTAATCAACTAAAAAGCATGAAAAAAAATAATTTTAACAAAAAAATTAAAACCGACGCCAACAATCACTTAAAAGTAGAAAATAAGTACGTCGTTATTTATTTATTAGGACAATATACCATGATTAATATTTTTGGAGTCGGTGCTGGTAAATTTAAAACCATTTCTTGAGCTTGGCAATAAGATATGACCGACTGACAGTATATTTTCTAATTTTGGTGCTTTAATATAAATTTTGGTGTTCTCTTAATTTTGGTGTAAGGAAAATCTAAAAAACTACTGGACAAAATTTAATGTCTTAATCATTTTAGAAACAGTATAAGTTTCCAATAAATTTGATCTATAATTAAAGAATAAAAATACACAAATAACAATTTCCACCAAAATTAGGCAAAAATATGCACTTGTTGAAATTCACCCTAATATTAGCCTCCATGTAAAATGTGGGCGACGGTTAAAATTAGGCATGTAATTGGTTTAAGAGTCAGGAGTAGGTAGTTTAGAACTTATTTTCGTCTAACTACGTATAAATAGATTTTAAATTAAAAATATATCACGAATATGCAAACCAATAATACAGAATGCTTTCACAAAAGAAAAGTCTTGCCCAAATTGGCGACTGCATTTGGACTTTCAACATAGTGAAATGACAGACAATACCAGTCTCGTTAGTGCCATAGTAAGTTGAAAGTGTTGTTTTTAAAAAAGACTACTATTCATTTATCGTGAATAATATTATACCTCTGTTTCTTCGTTTCAACGGAATTTTGTCTACTGCTGAATAAAGGCCTCTTCTATTCCATACCACAACGATCGGTCCATCTGGACCCAGGTGCTTTCTGCGACCATTTTCCTTCCTCCACCGAATTGGAGGATATCCCCTCCAAATTAATAATAGGTTCACCACAACGAACGGTGGAGAATCGAACATTTCCCAGAATTTCAAAATATGCCTATGTTATACTCGTATAATTATTGTTCGATCAACGGAGATCGGACTAGCGTTCCTCCAATCTCGAATCAGCAGTCCGATGCTGACATCTTTTGGCTACTCAGTACTATATTTTGTACTTATTTGAACTGTTTAATGTGTTTGGGCTACGGCGCCCGTGCTCTCTGTCCCCCAATTAAGGGCAGACGACTTACGGGGGATGACCTTATTGACTGACTGACTGTTCACGAGCTCAGCAATTAACGTTCAGGAGTTAGGTAAGTTTAACTTTTTGAATTAATCTTAAGAATTTCAATTGAATAACAAGGTGGCGAAATTTTGTTTATTTCGAACTTACAAAAGCTTCTGAAACTTTATTTGAAATTTAGTAAATGCGGAGGGGTGTAAGCCTCAGAAATGAAACAAGATAGGAAAATTCAAATGTAATTGACGCTTTTTATTGCTAGTTACCTGCTTACAGGAGAAAAGGTAATAAAGTCTGTATGCGAACATAAATATTACTAGTATTCCAAGAAGCATTGTATTAATTCTCATGTATATAACATATCTTTTGGTCTTGTCATCATTGCATGCATTATTTGTGTTGTTAGTAAAATTGATAAATAAAATAAAAAAAACATTATCACACTTCTGAAGATAGAAAAAAGCACTAATTATTTTTTTAATAAAAAAAATTACCTATCAACAACAAATAAACCTTTCACGTAGGGCATCAATGATATCTATTCATTGTATTCATATAGAATCATAAAACTTAACCGTAAAACATTAATGTGAGCATTAAATCACAAAGTCAAGCGTCATAATGACGCCGCTAACACTGGCCTGACATCTCAACTAGTCAAATAAAAAACGCAAACACGCAACAATAGGACGTAATCCGGGCTTACGACAGACATGGCGTGTAATTGATAATATTTTATAATATTTGCCGAGTTCAACCCTCGAACATCATTGTTGCCCCTTCTTGTCTGAGAGCGGAGCGAGCGATGAGAGCAGAGCGGGTGGAGCTATAATAGACGTATTGACAACGTACTTTTTAAAACTGACAAAACGAGACTCTCGCATACCTAGATTTGGTATGGTAATACAAGCAAGTCAACAATTTTGTCAATTAAACTACTTTTTCAATTAAAATGCAAGAAAAAATCTTAATTTACAGGTAATTTAAAATTAATTAAGTTTTTAAGACCAGAACGAAGTGACTTTTAAAAAAAAAGTGGTGATTTCGAATTATTGGGGAATGGTGTCAAATATTCTATTATTCACCACAGGCTGCTCATTTTTTTAAATCCTTGTTTTTGTACAGTTCCCAGGTGATATTGAACTGTACGTGAAAATTCACCGGTCGTATGCGGTAATGATAAAATCATTGGGTTTTATCCTGATCAGTGCTTAGCCATGCGAAAGATTAATCAAAACTCAAAAAGTATTCATTCAGTCAATATGTTAAAAAAAATTATAGCGTTTATATGTACAGTCACGGAATGAAAAGGTTCGTCAGTTTTCAAATTGATTCCTTCAACGAATCGCGAGCACATATTACCTTTTGAAACTATGTTACAGAATAATCTCGAGTTAGAGAAAATAATCTTTAACTGTTCGTCAGTAAAGTTCAAAATTATTCAGATCAAAGTTGTTTGACGATTTATCTTGTCAAGAAGATTATTATGATTGATAAACTAAAACCTTCTTGTTGGTTCAAACTGCCATTATTATTTCTTTTAAATAAAAAAAACTATTGTCAATTGGTCAATGTCATCATTGCATTGCACTGATGGGATAGAAAAATAAACAAGCAAAACCTTATTCGTTAGCAAACGTCATATTTATTTAAATGTTAGCAGCACTGTTTCTTGCACTGTTATGTTGGCAGGTTTGACTCTCACAGTACCTATTAGTGCAAGCGAAAACCGACACTAAGGTGACGAACCTTTTCATTCCGCGACTGTACAAAAAAAGTTATCTTTGAAAGAAACATTGCCATTGCGCGATTGTGAGATTGTGTCCAAATACCTACCTTGTCATGAAAAAAAAGAAAAAAAATCATCATCATTAGGTCATGCGAGTAAAAGAGGTAATAAATGGAAGTGGATTTTAAACATACAACACAGTCAGTTGTAAATTTAACTAATTTAGACAGGTTTTAATATTAGGTACCTATCCGAAATCCTACGCGAAAGATTAAAATATTAAGTTCGCTACTGCTTATGCCTTCAACCCTCTATTTGCTAACGTTTTAGGCGACGTTAAAATATTAATGCAAGGGTTCAGTTGTTAACTGCAGAGGCGATGTTTATTCTTTATTGTTTAAACAATCAGCACCAAAACATCTGAACAAGTTTCAACCGTATATCGTCGACATAAACGTATAAATATTTTTATTTGGGACAAAAGAAACAATACGTGCTAATTCCAAGTGCTATTGTATCTAGACTTTTGATTTATTATGCCTTTGTCTGTTTCTATTGAAGGGTGAACAATTAATTGTTACCTACGAGTATGTACTTGTGTAGGTACCTTTACCAAATAATATAGACTAACTTCACATTTCACACTTATCAAGTTTTCTTCTTCACCAATTTCAAGTATTATTAAAAACTATGTTGCTCTGTACCACTTTTCGAATTAAAAGATAAGTAACCTCAATGCTCATTGAATATTATTTCGCCAACAATCCACAGCTCCAAGCGTAGAGTATGACGAAACGAAATCCGAGCAGAGCCGCGGGCGCAGCTAGTACAATAAAGCGAGGCGAACCAAAGGAAGTCGTTATCACTGGGGCGGCTATCACACGTGAGCGGCTATCGGCCGTCATCGACGGCTGGAACCCTTTTTAAGATGTCCTCGATAAATCCGAGCGTCTACAAAATGTCCGTTTGTATCTATACAAAAAAGGGATGTGCACCTTTTGTGTGCGGCCACGAAAGGGGGATTGTTGCCGCCTTGAATAAGTACCGTTATTGATAAACTGTAGCGCAAAGTAAAGAGAAATATCAAAGTTGTATGTTATTATGTAGGGTTAAAATGTGGAAGCTTTCTTTAAAAGCTATTCAAATGTAGGTAATGTGTGGTGGTAAATTCGGTTTATGTCACTGTGTTGAAACAAAATATATGAAATAATACCTATCCTATTTTGCTTTAGAATGGTGTTAACATAGTATTTTTTCTTTCATCCCCACACCTACGGGTGATTAGAAATTACGTGATCTTTTTTTTTTGCTATAAAAGTTCGGGTATTACGAATAAGTACTTTTATTCAATTAAATACATGTACACAGGTAGCAAAATCATAGGCACAGTAAAAGTTGGTACCGATTTAAAATTAATTAAGTATCGGTTCCTAATCCAAGAGGGGTTCAGGTGGTTTGATAACATTTATCACAACGGATGGCCTATTCTTAGATCATCCTTGTAGTTGAGTTTGCCTTGCAGGTAAACCTTAATTTCCGCTCTGTGTAATGAAATCTGTTTTTAAGGCCTGAAACTGCGTTAAGCGGACGCCCGCGCGGTTTCATACGAAAGTCCCCCGCGTGCCCGCGACGAAGCACTTTGTATGAAACCACGCGCAGTTTTTACCCTTACTCGCTGTTTTCATGGCCCGACGATACCTGCTCGGCCCAAAAGAGCGCATTTGTCAATCGATCATCGCCTCTACCCGCGGCTGCGATGACAGAAGGCCCTCGGCTAGCCATGTGATAAACGGTAACATAGAATACATAGTACTACTCGTACTTAGCTTTTTACCGCGACTTTCGCATTCGTCATTCGCCAAAATTTTGGTCTACCGTTCGAAGCTTTTATCGAGCGCTTGTCTCCCTTTAGAAAACACTTTCTTGTTATAAAATCATAATAGCTACATATTGAGTTTTTATGTCTTATCATTCGCCAACATGAGAATTTATTTATTTTCCATACAAACAGTAATGATAGCAATAGTTTCGTGTCTTTATAGCTCCAGCAATTTAATACCTTACAAGCAAGCAATTTAGCTCTTTGATAAACTGTAGCGAGCGAATTTAGACGAACACGACACATTGATACCTGGAACACATTCCACTTATAAAGGGAGTCCGGAAGCTATTTCAGTCAGACCCCTTAAATATCCTAGTAGGTTTATGTTATTTAGAGGGGCAAAATCAAATAAACCACTCGAAAAAAATTCCCATGATCCTCAAAAGCGTGCTCACAATACTAGAACTGCATTGAATTAAAAGTAAAGAGATTTTAAAGCCGGTGAATTAATGAGCGACTATCCCATAGAGTCCCGTGAGATGTGGTTGCGCGTGCGGCGGTCACGTGACCTACTCCTCTTGCGTGCTTTATTATTTTTCGGCACGCGCGCACTCTGGTGGCTCGATTGTTTTGTTCCTCCCCAAACTATAATCGGATAGTAGGCACGGTCAGCGATACCGAGATAGGGTGATTCGATAAATATGAGTATAAACATGATGTTTAACAGGCTATAGGTTAATAGTGTGGACGAGGATTAGTGGGATCGATGCGATTTCATAGCATTAATTTGTTTGTTTAACTTTTAGCGGGCAGAGTAGCTTAATTGAAGTTATCTAGATTTAAACGAAGTTTGAATTTGCTTGGTGCTTATTTTCACATCAGTAATTTCAAATGAAAGTTTTTTTTGAGTTCATCAGATGTTATTGCGATTACCTTGGATTTAAGTTGTATTGAAAATTGACGATCAATTTCAAACTCAAGCAATATTTTGAAATTATTTATCAGACATAATTTTAAATCTATTACTTCGAAGTGATTTTCATTGTGTCCTACAGCAGTGTCTATCGTAGTATTAAAGTACACTTAGCTTGTAGAATTATGCAAATATGTACTGACCTGTGTAAGCTATTAAAACTTCCTAAATAAATATTCTCGCATTTACCTGCAATCTTTGATCGTGCAACCAAAAAATAGTTTATATTCCAGCCTCTATTCATGTGCTCATACGACGTGATTTTTCCTAATTATTTCCTCTCTTTTTTTCCATTGGTAACCCTATCCATTAGAGCGGGCGGGCGCGTGCCGGGCGCCCGCCGCCCGCCCGCCCTACGCCAATTATTTGTTTTTACGTGATTTAACATGTTTATTCGCAATGGACTCTTTGTGCTTGCCCCATCGGAAACCCCAGGAAACATGGAGTATTTGTCGCGTTAAGATTTTCTATTGCAATCATGATATTTTGTACTCGTTAGCTTCGGACTTCGAACGGAGGTTAAGATCGAAATGCACATTGTTAGTATGTTCTATTTGATCTTCAGAAACTTCTGAATAAACCATTTATTGTCATATAGTCGATTTGCATACGAGTATTTATGTACTTTGTTTTTTAACAAAAGAAAATCGTTTTAAAAACATTTTATTCCACTTTGTACCATGTTTGTAGCCAACAAAAATTAAACATTTACAATAATATTAAATACTAGCGGCCGCCCGCGACTTCGTACGCGTGGATCTCGTTTTACCCCCCCCCCCCCCCCTTCATCTATCTTACGCGGTTCAGATTTTTTCATACAATTTTTTTCCCCGCTAACTCCCGTTTCCATGGGAATTTTGCAATATCCTGTTGTAACTAAGCTTTAAGTTTACTAAGGTACCTGCATGCCAAATTTCAAGCGTCTATCTTACGCGGTTTAGATTTTTTCATACAAATGTTTTTTCCCAATAACTCCCGTTCCCGTGGGAATTTTGCAATATCCTGTTGTAACTAAGCTTTAAGTTTACTAAGGTACCTGCATGCCAAATTTCAAGTGTCTAACTTAAGCGGTTTAGATTTTTCATACAAATGTTTTTTCCCGCTAACTCCCGTTCCCGTGGGAATTTTGCAATATCCTGTTGTAACTAAGCTTTAAGTTTACTAAGGTACCTGCATGCCAAGTTTCAAGCGTCTATCTTACGCGGTTTAGATTTTTTCATACAAATGTTTTTTCCCACTAACACCCGTTCCCGTGGGAATTTTGCAATATCCTGTTGTAACTAAGCTTTAAGTTTACTAAGGTACCTGCATGCCAAATTTCAAGCGTCTAACTTAAGTGGTTTAGATTTTTCATACAAATGTTTTTTCCCGCTAACTCCCGTTCCCGTGAGAGTTTTGCAATATCCTGTTGTAACTAAGCTTTTAGTTTACTAAGGTACCTGCATGCCAAATTTCAAGCGTCTAACTTAAGCGGTTTAGATTTTTCATACAAAAGGATTTTCCCGCTAATTCCCGTTCCCGTGGGAATTCCTAAGTATCCTATAACCTGCCCAGGAGTATGAAGAATAATTGCACCAAGTTTCGTCAAAATCCGTCGAGTATTTTTTGTTTCTATAAGGAACATACAGACAGACAGACAGACAGACAGACAGACAGACAGACAAAAATTTTACTGATTGCATTTTTGGCATCAGTATCGATCACTAATCACCCCCTGATAGTTATTTTGAAAATATATTTCATGTACAGAATTGACCTCTCTACAGATTTATTATAAGTATAGATGCGCTTAATATTTAGATAATGATAAAGAATTTCAGAACTCACTTTATTGAAGTAAAACACGGTAAAAACATTAATTATTGCATCTAAATACATATCAAGAGGCACTTCGCGCTGAAAGCGGAGCTGAAGTACCTATTATGCAGTTTAATTTAAGCAGACAATGCTCGTTTCGCGGGTAGCAATGTTTCATGATGAGTGCTGTTTTATTTATAATGAAAAATCCCACTTGCCTTTAAAATTATCCATCATTAGTCTGAGACTATTCTGCATTTATATTAGAAATGTTCGTATTTCCGTCGATCGGAAAAACAACAATTTAATTTATAAACTACGTTAATGAGAGGTGGTATTACATGATAGTTATTATAATCCTTGCGCTTTAGGATTAAAAGTTATGTTTCCTGGAACTCATCAGGAGCAACTTGGTTCTCTATGTCCCTATAGCAAGGAATTATAACGTGATCATATTACATAACATACATGGCGCGTATTGAATATCCTTTGGAGGCAAAGGAGGCGACTGACTTGTAGCATTTGTATCTACGTAAGTTTACCACTTAGGCACAAATTCTATGAATGTACCTAACGCACTATACACAACTTAAGTACAATTGCTACGGCGTAGCGTACTTTCTTCGGCGAAGCTTTCTAAGGGCCTGTCCAGCGAATTCTACGCGCGTAGAATCCATACACGCCTTGGCGAGATACTAGGAGTCCACTATAATGCTCGTGTTCGCTCGCGCGTAGGATTCGCGGCGAATTCGCCCTCCTTGACAGGCCCTAAGGCTGGTTTTATAATCGCGCTGACGCACGCTGCACGGAAATACAAAAAAGTAACTTGCGAACTGAGTGTTAACCTACAACCAAACCTAATATTACATAATAATAAGACATTGTATTTTGTTGAGTTTACAATGTTGTATTTCATACGAATCGCATCATTAATTGTATGTACGAGCTAGCTTTCCGCCCTTGTCTGTCACAGAAAAACTTTATCGTGCGCGTCCCTGTTTCAAAAACCGGGATAAAAACTATCCTATGTCCTTTCCCGGGACTCAAACTATCTCTATGCCAAACATGAAAATCGATTCAGTGGTTTAGGCGTGAAAGCGAGACAGACAGACAGACAGAGTTACTTTCGCATTTATAATGTTAGTATAGAAGTATAGATTAGTATAGATTAGCCTACATAGTATAATGATTTAATATTCGATATACAATGGACGATACGAGTACCTATCATTAGAAGAATTCCAATTTGCTTATTCACCGTCCAATCGTTTGACTTAACTCAGGTGTCCAATCACCAACGCGGCACTAATGATGGCACCATTGGCACCTGCACTAATTTCATAACATCATAAATAGGCTTAATTCTTGCTCAATGAATATCGAGGGGTCAATTCGACGCTCGTTTCCAATTTGCAGGTGTTCGCTATTTCACGCTCGGCGAATTCGGCTCACTCGACTTAGTCGGTGTGCGGGATAAGTGGCAAAGATTAATAAGTACAGTCGATAGCACATCAGACTTCACTTTTGTTGCAAAATAGAACCTATTACAACTACATACCCACGGTTTTTACCTTGATTTGCTGTCGTCCGTAGATGAGATAGGGTGGGTGTGCTGATTTGAAGGATATGCAATTCAACTTAGAGCAGATAATAAAAAATCACGAAGCAAGTGAAGCAGGGCTCATGTACGAGTATATCTCTAAACTACAATTTGACTTCAAATGTACTGCTCAGGTACATGATGTAATGAATAAAATGAACTACGAATTATGAGCTATTCGTGTTTAATTACAAACAAAATTTTCAATGTTACGTAATAACTTTTAAAATTATTATCACCTTATTTTCCATTGTTATGTATTGTGAACGATGGGAATGCATGCATTCCGTTTTCGGAATTCATGACTCTAATTAAATGTTTTTAGTTTATTTCTGCGAACATTTGCCAGAGAGCATTGGAAGCTCGTGGAATTAATCTCCCAATTATTTACTTCATTATGCAATACTAGCTTTAGCCCGCGGCTTCACCCGCGTGAAATTTAGTTTGTCACAGATCGTCATAAATTATAGCCTATATGTTATTCTGGGTTATAAACATTCATACTGTAAAGTTTTGTCAAAATCCGTTTAGTAGTTTTTGCGTGAAAGAGTAACAAACATCCAGACATCCAAACTTTCGCATTTATAATATTATGCAATGCAATGCAATATGAGTCCGTTTGTGAGATTTTCAGGTAATGCAAAATACGGAATATTCACAACAATAGTCTGGCATTGAATAGAAAGTTCAATTGAAGGAAAGATGCAGTATATTGAATATTTCACAATGGCTTTCATCTTTCATCCCTCTCCAGGAACTTACGACGTAGAGAAAGCTGTAAGTAACGAGAGCTTGCAGACAGAGTTTTCAACCGACTTCAAAAAAGGAGGAGGTTCTCAATTCGACCCGTATGTTTTTTTTTTTTTCTATGTTTGTTACGCGATAACTCCGCCAATTATGAACCGATTTGAACAAATCTTTTTTCGGCGTATAGGTAATACCTCAAGGGTGGTCCCATTTAAATTTAATAATAGAAAAAACAACCCCTAAGGGTGGAAAATTGGGGATGAACTTTTTTATACGCAATATCTCCGCCGATTATAAATCAATTTGAACGATTATTTTTTTGTTGAATAGGTATTATCAAAAGGGTGGTTTCATGCGAATTTGAAGAAAATATTTCACCCCCAAGGGTGGAAAATTGGGGATGAACTTTTTTATACGCAATATTTTTAATTTTTAGTTTTTTTTTGTGTTCACGCATTTGAAGTCGGTTTTATTTTTTTAAAAAGTTAATTATCTTTTGTGACTTCTAAGATGCTTGATTTTTCTTTTTGAAAAATAGATCGGTATTTTTAATACTTACTTACTTTCAAGATTTGAGTTTTTATTATTAATTGGATACAATAAATTGTCTTAATTTTCACATTTCCATAAATGCTTGCAGAAAATCTCAAACTGAACCTAAACTAAATAGTGATTCTGTGAAAAGTAAAGGTAGGTAGATAAATATACCTACCTCTGACCAATAAATTCCCGATCACGAGGTAAAATACAATAAAATTAAAAAATACATAACCCAATTAATAACTGAAAATGGAATAAAAACAAAAGAGCGGTGTTGGTGCTCGTGCCTAACAAAGACCTTCTAAAAACAAAACAATCTTTCGCGAAAAATGTGTATCAAAACCGAATTCCCATCGACGCACCCCGGAAATAAAAGGGCCAATTCTACAATACCCTTGAAAAATTCGAATCCCGTGTTCCCAAGAATAGGAGCCTTTTGTTCTATAGCTGTACGTGGGTTTGAGCTTGTTTTTTGGTTGTAACAAAGGCAGAGCGTTAGGGGACGTAGAGGGCGCCACGTGCCACAGTAAAAAGACACTAAGGTGCTCTATAATTGCAGTGTGCGTTTTAATGCGGGGGCATAGAGCTGATTGTTGTATACGAAAGCGTTTACGGGATCATGCGAATTATCGATGAGCGCTCACGCGTTTGGGTTTGAAATTACGGATATGTTATGTTACAAGATGTTAGAAGGTAAAATGTCTATTAGAGCTATTTTTTCTTGACGATTTTTAGGTACTATTTATATGACGATATTTGGATAAGTAAGATGCAGTTTAGGAAAATTATTAAAAAACACATTGTCAGTCACAGTATGAGTTTTTACCAGATTTTATAAAGGTACACTTTTCACTACTGTTTTCACTACTATTTTTTGTAAGTGGTTAAGTGTCTCCAATATTAGCGTTAGAGTTAGAGGGGTTGTCTCATTTTGAATAGGAAACGTCTTCGCTATTTTTGAGTAAGCATTTTAATAATATCCTGTATCTAATCGTTCCAAAAAATAACGCTTATTAGACTTGTTTCAAATCTGGACCAGTTTCATCCACTAACATGGCATAAGACGTCACAGCTGCCTTTCCAAAATGTTCAAGATTTTTACGCATTTATTTTTATTATAAAAATATCTTAAACGCAACGTGCACGTCCGTAATTCCCGCCCGTGTGTTTCCGCGTAATCTCCAGTACATGTTGCAAGGGGCACGACATAATAGCGGGTTGATCACATTTCACGCGAATCCGCTCAGCCGAGCGCGTTTGTTAATTGGCGGAAATTTCGTACGGAAATGAGTTTCACATTAGTCGAGCGAATTTCAAGTATATTTCTACTTAAATTTAGCAAAAGCATTAATATCTTATCCTAAAGAAAACACAGATCGATATAAACAGTAGCTTTATTTATTTGCTTACATTTACAAGTACCTAGTATAATATGTAGATTTATAGGCTAAACATAATTTAAATATTTATTAGAGCTGGAATCTAGAGCACTGAAAACCAGGGTCGTGGCCTTCCCCAACGTGGGCCACGGCATATGCTGAGTGGAGTCCCATTGCGATGGGCATCGCTGTTGCGACAGGGTGGCACTGCTCAGTTCACTTTTTACTTCCTTGTAATATGTATGTGCTATTTCTGTCTTTTTTCTGTATAAGTACCTTCTTTGTCCTTAACTAAGTGATGTTCATCGTAATAAATGTTTTTTTTTCTTTCTTTCTTTAATAAATTATTATAAACCAAATCCATGAAAATAACGCATAAACCTGATCATTAGCATACACAGAATTTTGAGCAAACAAAATACTTGTTAACTTATGAAAATAGCTACAAAATTATTTGCATTTTGCGGGGATTTATTAAATCCTTTTTCGCTCTCCTCTCAAAATCTTATGTTAAATCTCTCAGAAAATGTATTATCCCGCAGCATCCGACCTTTACCTAGGAACATTATTATTTAACCTATAAATATAATTTCATTGTTAATACTGGGTAGTATAGGAATCCTATTAGGTCCCATTTGCGATGAAAGCGGGGCTCTATTCATACAAGCGACGTGGGCGAGAGTGGGTATCGGTGTATGAATAAGGGTGCATTTCAAGTAGGTTTCAAACTAGTAGGGAGAAATAATAGGTATTTGTCTATTTACCGATATTATTCAGTTAATATCAAGCAACTAATTGCCAATTTCATCCGTATCTGCGTAGGTACAATCGGCATCAAATAGTTCGTGACACCCAAAGTGACCAAAAAGACTACCTTAAAAGACAAGACAAGGCTTCCGGCGACTGGGACCGCAATTAACTAGGACCACGGTCCCAGTCGCCGGATACGTAAAAATTAAATAATTTTCTTCCGGCGACTGGGATCACTCATAGATAACAGGCATAACGAACTCGAGTTAGAGAGCGATAGTATTATACAATCATACAACTTTGTGTTTACCTACATGTGTGAATTATGTAAAAAATGGCCTCGCTTAATCTACTTATTACTAAGCGCAAAGGATAAAATCATGTCTAGGACGAGTCAATGATATTCATATAGATAATTTTCATTTTTTTTTCGTATAATAATTATGATAATGACGTTTACTTCAAACAATTTTACAGTTCATATAGTTAGTAGGATACAATTTATTTTATTCAAACCGTATGATAGTACCGATTTTGGCTTGAATAATATATTTTTTTAAGTTATCTATGAGTGGTCCCAGTCGCCGGAAGAAAATTATTTAATTTTTACGCATCCGGCGACTGGGACCGCGTTCCGAGTTAATTGCGGTCCCAGTCGCCGAAGCCTCATAAAGACGTGTTGCGAACTTTTTGGCTACTTTGGGTGCCCCGAACTATTTAACGCTGACTGTCCGTATTGATTTATTGTATTTGCCATAAGGCCCATATTGTTGCATTTGGTTAGGAGTAGTGCCCAGTAAGTGAGTAATTATTGCCGTGTTCTACCGTTCATGTCTCAGGATATACGCAGCCTTAGCTAAGCCATCGTTGTCCTGTCAAATACCTTTGACGTCATCCCAACAATGCCATCCATTATACACGCTAAGGAAACACGACACGATATGCCAAGGGGGATTTACTACATATCTAAGTAAGTTACACGTTACATAGTGTAAGATCCCTGGAGGGTACGGTAAATTGAGTCTAGTTACATGATCGTGTGTACCTAATCCATTGTTGTATCCAGTAATCAACACAGACTGTTGTGTTGATTGAAATAGCGGATCTACTATTTGTCCATCCTCTACGATGAAAACTAAATAATGATAGATTATTCTCCACGCAATACACCTAATGTCAAGATTTCGAAATAGGAAGGTGTTGCGCTGATGGGTAGATTGATCAGACAGCAATTTTAGCATAAGTTTTGCTTGATAAGTCGAGAAAAAGGCAAACGATTTCGTTTTCGCGTTTAAGTTCTTGCCAATTTATCTCTTACACCCTGTTTATTAAGCATAGTGAAATCAAACTTTCGACTTATCAAGCCTTCTAATCCTTTATGTAGACAATAGTTCTTTTCTCACGGCCCATTCAGTCCCCAGTCATGTCCGAGGCATCCATCTCCGCATCGCGACACCAAACTGTGGTCGTCGTAAAAGACTTGCGATCTACGACTGATTTACTACGTGCACCCGCTGTAGACTAGAAAAATATAGAAGTGACAGTCGAAGTGTCGTGTATTTGTGTATGTTGGGAACCCAACAACGCGCGGGAGGAGACGTGCGGGCGGCCACAATGTGGTCCTTCGAGCCGGATTGTTAGGGTCCTAACGAGTATTACTAAGAAATAAAAAAGTGGACTGTATAAAAAATAGGTGCTGTAATTCTCGCCAGCCTAATTACAGAAAACCATCTAAGACTACGCGGTAATCGTGCGTCGACGGTGGTGTCCAAAGGCGAGTGTTTGACCCGAGCGCAGCCGATGATGACGCTGTCGGCCCGAGGTGACGTTAGTCATTGTACGCCGCCCGCACGTCTCCTCCCGCGCGTTGTTGGGTTCCCAACATGTAATATGTACTTACCAACGTATTTTCTCCTTTTCTTCTATCGCGTAGGCTTAACAACTGGAGTCAGATTTACTTAATTGTGTTCAATCTGACCGGCAACTATTACTTATTGGTTAATTACTTAAGGTTCGGCCAAACCAACGCGATTACATGCGATCAGCCGGCGTGCAGCGATGGCGACCAGACTTAAATGCATTGATCGCCATCGCTGCACGCGGGCTGATCGCGTGTGATCGCATTGGTTTGGCCGAACCTTTAGTGAAACCATACTTAACTGAAAGCAAGTTATTTTTAACTTCGGTTATTTCTTTGAGGCCTCGATCACGGAGTGATTTAACTCTTCTCGGTTGGGTTGTTGTTATGGTTGTTTCTATCTTATCCAAGTCGTCACAAAGAATATAAAAAATATTTACTTATAGCATGCATTGTTATGCTTTAGCAGTTCGAGGCATGATAACTAGTTCCTCCGTGTGGATGAGTTCGGGTGTGAAGCTGGCGTTCACCTTCGGTTTGATCATCACTGTCTATCAGGTGAGATGCGGCCAAGAGCTACCCGCATAGTGGCTAAAAAGGCAAATATTATATTATACCTTTTAAAAAAATAATTTGAAAACACTGTGTAAGCTTTCGTCGCTCTATGACTCTACGGTGCGCGGGCGCATATCTCGCGTAAATCGCGCCACGTCGCGCCATTATGACCTCTACGTGCAGAGGTCACGATGAAAGATGGCATTGTAAAGTAGCCCTTATCTCGATGTGTTTAGGAGCAGGCTTGGAGAAAAGATAGAGCACCCACATCGTCTCTCCTTGTGGGAATTTCGTAAATTGATTCATGCAATCGTGTCACTATTCATAGGTGCATAAGACGTTGTTTTGAGTAAGAACGTTTGAACTGAAAAAGATGAAATTTTACGAGTGCAGTTCGCTAGAGACTTTACTTGTTTGTTTTTTCTATTTGTGTGTTCTTCACAAATACATTTTTGGGTAATTTTATAATAATGGATGGTTCATGATTGAGTATCTACAGACATCTCCTGTGTGGTCAAGATCTTCAACTGACCACCGCATATAAAAAACTTATTGTACCTGCCTTTGTCATCTAGCATCAGCTTTGTATAGGTCGCGCAGCAAGTGTTGAGGCGATGAACACAAGTAAAGATTTGTATCTGCGAATTCCGACTGATTTGTGTATTCTGAATTAGAATACTACAACAGTGTGAGTATGTGTTCGGGTCAACTTTCGTTGCACCACCTATACTGGAGGGAAGTCAATCCTTCAGAATCCTCAGCCAGATGTATGGCGGCGCCAACTCCACCACAAGTGGTGCCACCTGCCGGGGACAGCGACGGCCTTTCAAGCCAGCCAGACGGGGGACTATTTTAAATCATTCGAAATGTGAACGGGGACATGAGAGTAACTGACTTCTTTTCCTGACAAAAACGTTTACTATCAGTCGATTGATCAGTGATACAACCTGCTCAATCTTTACACGATAACTTGCGTAGGTATCTATTTATGGTAAAGTTCCACCTAACTCAATGAGCTTTCAGCCCATTGGCACTGTTACTTAATTTAACAATTAATTTACATTGGTTTCACACGTATAACTTATTTAAATTTATCGAGCGTCTCCAAAATACCGCCTTATGACACGAACAGCAAGTCATGCCCCAACCTGCAATCATTCCTCCTCAAGATAATTCATATCGTTCATAATTTGTGGGTAGAAAAAGGCTCGCCTGTCGAATAATATAATTATGTATGTTTTCTACGAGTGTGAAATGACTAGTTCAATAGGCTCTTTCCGGGCTTTAAAAAGCACGAATCACTGGGAAAAACAAAGAACAGGGTTCAGCTGTGTCATTGATTTTGTTGAAGAACAAAAAGGAATCGAGGAACAAAATGAAATTATCAGACATTTGAAGAGATCTTTTTAGGTTAGGAACGGACTTATCAGAAAATTACATTTGAAAATATTATTTGGTCCATGGTGGCTCTTTTGTGTTAATAGATTCGATTAAGGTTTCCGTGTGCATAAAGCTAAAATGATTTAAAGTTAGTTGTTGTACATCAATACGGCACCATAGATACTTTGTTATCCTCTACTATAATTCGACGCAAAAACTCGTGGCAGTGCCTTATGTAACTTTTGAAACAGAGGTGCACACTCGTCAAAATTTTATGAATTATTACGAATTATAAACAACGTTATGCCTGCCTATGCGTGACGTCACCCATAACCAGTGTGAGTGCAAGAGAAAACGTGATATCCACTGTTTTATTATTACACCGTCTGCCACGAGTCTTTGCGCCGAGTATAACAATAGCAACCTGAGTCCTGAATGACATTGCGTGTGAATCTTACTTAATAGTTCTACATTAAGCAAAAAATTGCCAGTTGATACAGCTCTGGAGACCAAATCCTCTTCGCAGAAGCATCTTTTGAGACGCCGCCGTGTGTTTTCGGATCAAATTAGTGCCGTGTAATGTTAGGTTGTCTTGTAAGGGACGCTGAGGTAGCGATTGACATTTTGTGGGCCTCTACGAGAGGTAGAGCTCCGAAACAGCCTAAACACGCTAACACTTACCTTTTAGTAGTGGCTATGTGGACGTTTTAGTTGTGGGCCGTTGATCACAGCATACTATCTAAAGTTACTAGGTAGGGGACAATTGGAGGGCGTGTTGACGAATACGTGGCTCAAAAACTGTGAGGATACTGACCTGAAAGATGTTCCATGTATGACTACTATTGAAGCTAGAGTTAGCTTATTAAATACTCAATTAATGTTCTACAACATGTGAATGCGTAATAAGTTACAGAAATCAACTTTCAATGAAAACTAAACTTTCTTTTTTAGTTGACCACACGTTTCATATTTTAACAATATAACGTAATTGCGTGTCAAACTACTGCTCATGTATAAAATATTTCGCTACGTATAAATAATGATATCTATAAAGATGACCTTTATACGTTACAAAACTCAAAACGCAATCGACTCGTCGCCTTGATTATGTTGAGTTAAAGCTTTATATTAGTGATGCAAAGAATACGAATACGAAGATTCGTATTCGCCATAATAATTACGAATACGAATACCTATTTTTTTAAATTTTGTCCCACAAGTAAGTGTCTCCGAACACTATAAGTAGCCACAACGACACGACGGGAAAACCCCGGTGAGTATGTAACAAAGTAGTAAGTAGGTAAGTTCTCTTCCGGAATTTGACAGTCAATAGCAGGTCGATTGTAGAAGTATTATTTTGTTTTGTGATTAGTTACAAAGTAAAGTGATACAATAACAAAAAAAAATGCAATTTGTAAATTTTAATTACTATAACATTAATCATAACGAAAAGAGTTATATTTATGAGTATTTCATGACTATGTAGTGATATTCCTATTCGTATTCGTAAAAGTAGTATTCGTTGCATCACTACTTTATATTCGACTATTGTGACTCCAAGTCGACTTCTCTTGGTCTCCGGATCGGCAATCAGCTAAAATGGTACAGTCGGCGACAACGTAGAAAAATAAGTTTGATTTAGTGACTGTTTATACTCCGTGTACATTTGTTAATACCTATTATTTTTTGTCAACATAATTGTTATTTACGCTAAATGATCATATTTATTAAGCCGTTACTCTTTTAATATGGCTATCAGATTAGTTTCGACGCAGTGATATATTATGAGTTATAGTAGTTGCATGTACGAAGGCGAGTGACCTTTATAATAATAATATGTGTAGTGGATCGCTTATGTTCGTTTTTTCAAAAGTTTTGATAGACGTACACACACAAGTAAAGCTCACTCGCCTTCGTGAGTTGCAAGAACTAAACGTAAGTTTTGGTGTCGAAAGATTTTTCATGATCAGGTTATATCGATTCATCATGTACCTACATACGTAAAAAAGATTTTTGATGGTTATTTTTAAAGCTTTTAATCTTTTCCTATAGCTTGTCCTTTCTAACTATGTAAATCTTTGACTAAGCAGCCCTACGTGTAGCGCGGTGCAGACTACCAGTATTACAGGAACAATGCTGTGAGCAACTGCGAGTGTATCTGATTGCTCCTTGTTCTTTAATACTTCAACAATAGCGGTGGCGGCGCAAGGCATGGGAGCATCGAGTTTGCTTGTGTATGGGGCACGTCAATACGCACCTATTAGTTTGAATAGTTTTTTAATCTTTACTTGAGCTATACCAACTACCTTGCATCCTGGGTCTTCAGGTAGGGAGGATTGAGGTCTCTAAGAATCCCTGTAGAAGTGTAGACTATAGCCCCTTAGTAGGTCGATAACAAATCGGTGCAATATGCTGTATCATTTATGCTTTCATGCGCTACATAGGTGAAGGTACAATAGATAAGTAGATTTAAAATCGAATAAGTACAATCTTTGTCGTAGGAAAAAGCTGTCATCGGGTTTGGTTCGAGACATTCTATTTAATATTATGTTTCGCATGTTGGCAGATATAGATCGCACTTAGCCACTTGAATGGGCCATTGTGCGCGAGCGCATGTTGGCTTATAACTTGCGCCAACGTCTAACTTTTGAGGTCTAAATCCGATTGAATATCACAAATGAAGACGCGTCAGCGACGAGTAAGAAGCCGCCATTTATCAAACGCACAATGCTCACTAGCCGGATACCATGACTTTGCTTGCTTTTTGTAAACTAGTCACATAGTGCATAAACTAACAATATAATCTTGATGCTTGATGCCAAATGATCAACAGGATTGGTTCGACCAATAAGTAAAGTTGTAAGTATTTGATTAATACTAAAACACGGAGTACCTAGACTAAAATAAAATAAATACCACATAATCCACACTGTTAAGTGCTCTTCATACGCCAAAGCAATGGATCTAAACCTTGGCCTAAACGTAATATTGTAGCCATAAAACGGAATTTTATTGAATTTCAGCGCGTCTGTAGTTCATCATAATATTTGAAATTGCGTAGGTAACTACGTTGACTTTAAAATTAACACGCACCTGTACCTATTAAATCTGTTCACGTTTGTAGTTAGGTCTCTACCGGCAAAGTCTTTGAGTTCTTACCATAAGTGTGATTATAAAACCAGCCTTAATAAATTGGTTTCTTTCGCATTGACATACGTACACTCAGTAATGATCATGATAGCAAGTCCTAGAACGGATAAGGTAAACGTTAAATGCGCTCTCGCGCCGGTGACTCAGCATTCAGCACCTGCCTCGATTGACTCGTCACTGTCCGTGTTACCCTTGAGGTGTGTTGCCATGTTAATTGTTGGACTCGAGCGAGGAAACACAAATTTTAATTCGCTCCTTTTGGGTAGTGACTTTCTATACGATGTGAGTTATTTGAAAGCTGATTGGATGTTGACATTGGAAATTCGGGATTGACATTTAATTAGTATTTTTAAATGCATTTAAGTATCCAAATTGGCCACCAAATAGAAAACTACCACTGAAAGATTTTTCTAATCAACGTTACGTTTAATTTTTCGTTTGCACGAAATGGCCTTACTTAGTCCCGCCCACATTTTTTTTCATTTGTCTTATGTCCATTAAATTGGAAAGTAACAAATAACACGTGGCGGGGGTTGAATCTAGTCACTACGAAAAAATATATATAAAATATAATATAATATAAGCCTTAAGGTGTTCAACCAACTTTGTTGATCAATCCTAAGTACCTAATTCATGTCTCGATATAAAATTTCGGTAATTTTAACCTTTCACATGGCAACACTTGAGTGAATGGTCCGCTCACGCAGGTCATCCTGGCCAGATTTAACGATAATCGTTATTGATGATTGCTGGATATCCCGACTTTTTGTTGCTTCCGCGCTTTGTGGTACAAGCCGTATCATTAACTAGAAATATACATCATAGTACCTATTTTTATTATAAAGCTAGCAAGCCCGGCGGGTTTCGTACCGAAAAAAAATGTGCCTATCTTCATTTAGGCTACCTATTTTAGAATTTAAATGGTGAAGGAATTTCTTAAATCGCTCCAGTAGTTTTGGAGCCTATTCAATTTAAACAAACAATTTTTATCTTTATAATACATATTAGTGTACATTATTACTGTAATAACAGAAATTCGATATCGTCTAAATAATAGAGTAGGTATACTCTAATAATATCATAACCGAAGCTAATTTGTACCAATTAGATATCAGTTAGGAAGCTCCATTAGGTTATCAAGTTACTCCCACACAGAACAGTACAACATAATCGTATCGTTGATACGAGAATTTCAGAGAAAAGCAGTAATAGACTAAGAGCTAGTGAACGCCAGATCTGCGTTATTTTATAAAAGCTGAAAGTTTGTCGGCGCATGCTCCCAACATAGGTTAGAATGTTGGTGCATCATGAAGTTTGGGCCATCATGGCTTTGGCAGCGTCGTGCAAGGTTGAGAGTTTTTCTGGCTGATGAAGAAACGATTTATAATACTTGCCGCTGTAAAAATCAGCTTTGTGATATAACATAAGCAGAATTACAGTCTAATGAATATACGGTAAAAGCTGACAAAGCTACGATAACCTAAATTTCATGATGCACCAACGCAACGTTCTTTAGTTCGTAGGAGCACGCGCTGACAAACTTTCAGCTTTTATAAAATAACGTTGGTCTGGCGTTCACTAGCTCTTAGTCTATAACGGATATGCTTCCGATTTAGTTGCTAAGCTGTAAGACCTACGGAGCTACGGCTGCCAATTAGTTACCTTCATTAGACGAAATACATATTCTAGCTATTGCTGAGGTAATGAGTTGTTAAATGAACGTAATTGATTCTGATGTGTGAAAACGTTGTTATGTTGTTTTGCGATGGAAATTCTCAGGTGTATGGTAGGTGAATGGTGTATGGTAAAATCTGTGATTTTTTTATTATTCCATTATAGTCATAAGTACCTTCTTATTCATACTCTTTTCGAAATATCGTGTAAAATAATTTATATGCTCCATACAGAATTATTTGACGAAATGAAGCTTTGCTTGAAGTTACATTAAAATCATAACGGCAATAGGTTTACATAGTATTAAGCCCTGTTTCTTTAATACTTGGTCCAACTTAATTTTGGAAAAATCCTTCACACCTGTGACCTTCACTCTTCGCCTTGGGCCAAGCGTCAAACGTTTGACCAAACGCCAAGTCACCGTGGTTTCGGCCGGTCACCGCGTGACTAGCCTGGTACGCCTTAAGTCCAAGCAGTAGGGTCCAAATTGTGAACATTTTACACATTCCGAAGCACAATGCTGGCCGTTGATTGAGCGATTCAATGCGTCCGCGCCGGTAGCAGTCATACGGTTTCTAAAGTCTGAATTGAATTAGATTCTATACTAATAGGTACAGTCATGCACAAAGAGGTTTGTTTACTTTTATTGTTTGGGAACTTGGACATTCTAAGATTAATAATATGACCCTAGACTAATAAAGATTTCGGCTAACCAAACGGGAAAGAAAATTACATTTTAGATCTATGAAAGAAGATAATTTAGTTCACCGTCAAAATATAATTTAACGTGAAAGAAAATCTGCGAAAAGTTACAAGAGTAGTATTAGTGTAGCTGAAGTTAATCTCACGTCGGTACTATTCCCAAATTCAGCA
Organism: Ostrinia nubilalis; assembly: GCF_963855985.1. NCBI lineage: Eukaryota > Metazoa > Arthropoda > Insecta > Lepidoptera > Crambidae > Ostrinia > Ostrinia nubilalis. The sequence continues at coordinate 22,911,708 of NC_087119.1, read as the reverse complement.
AAAATTGGGTTCACTCCGTTCGCTGCACTAAAGTTCGAAGGGCGTAAAATTCGCAACAAATCTCAAGAAAAGAATTTAAAGTACGGAGCGTACAGAATAACGATTCAAGTTACTGCCAAACTTCAATTCGGTGCAGTACAAGCTAAATGCTCGGTTAAGTTTGTATTTGATTGAATTCACAGAAGGTACTCGGCTGTGCAACGGCATATGCACTTTGGATTGTAATAAAGTCCTTGACAGTATGATAATAAAACTTTTGCCTGTAGCATCATCCGCGTGATATTCAGTTTGTCACAGAAAAACCGACTTATTAACACAAATAGTACTAAGGCCTACATGTAATTGAGATGTACGAGTAAAGCCGGGTCTCGCGCGTGTTGCCATACAAAATCGACAAAATACTCAATATTAAACAAATATGCCTACAAAAAATAATTATAAACGTCCTGCCCCAAAAACTTTTACTATTATAATTTTATATTTCACAAGTTTTTTTAATTCAATAATATTGTTCTGCTTATAAGACGCGCAATCAAGAGATGCGTATCTGTATAAGAGGTCTTCACTGCTAGACTAATTTAATGCTCTATAATAAAATTCATAGAGTTAGTTTACTCTCAGTGAGATGACTTTTAAGAGCTCTTTTACATGTCTGAGTATGAAATTATCGGCGCAATAACGTGGCCCAGAGCATTGCAGCGCTGTGAAAAAGAAAACCAAAACAAACTTCAGTTGCTATTGACCTTTTAAATATTATTATGCTAGTTTGTTCTAGGAAGATTCAAATCTACACATTATTGTAAACCGTCCAATACGAATTCTCACACCTTATCCTTCACAATATTCTGTCTTTTCTAGAAAAGGCAGACCCTATGGTATAAAGTAAATGATTACATAATAATATCTAAATAGTAAGGCTGAGTTGCACCACCTAACTTTGACCGTATCTATAACGATAACCGGTGTTTTTTATATGGAGTTTGACTGATTTTTGACGTTTGTCAAAGTTAAAATAAGATGGTGCAACCCAGCCTAGGGCCCAGAACAGACGGGGTGCGATGGTGAGCGACCTCCTCGTGGTGCACCCTGGGCAACGTCCGCGTGGTCTGTTCACGCGGGCGGCTAACTTCTCACCTGCGCGGCAGGTCTCGTCAACTCGGCGGGCCTGTCGGGCAACCCGTAACCCACAATTGAGTGGGCCGGGGGCCGTCGAGGCATTTGCCCGGGCCACGATGCAGGGGACATCTTTAAAAACCCCCACAGGTGGGGGCTGGCGGGGCGTTTGCCCGGGCCCATTCTTTGGAGGGCCCCTCTCGGTACTTCTCTGATCAGCAGAGCTGACCGAGCAGCGGCATAGAGCAGACCGTAACCCGCTACGGCGGGCCGGGGGTCCTGTTATACCAGGGCCGCGAGGAGAAAACCTCTATAAAAAACAACTGGAGGAGGGGACTGGGGGTTCCCTCGAAGCCAGAGAGGCTTGCTCGTAAGCGAGCCTCTAGCCTGAGGCGGAGCTGCGGACGAATGTCCAACCAGGACAATAACTCGCGGCTCCGTTTCTTTGGGCTCTGGTGGAAACCGTCGGGTTTTAGTGGGTAGGCCCCGCCTTTAGTGGGTAGGTGGGGAGAGTCCCACATAACCCACTGGCCGTCCCCATAGACCAGTGGGTATGCGCAAAGCATTTCCCGACGAAAAAAAAAAAAAAAAAAAAAAAAAAAAAAGGGCCCAGAACAGACGGTGAAACGCAACTGCAACGAAACTGCAACTTTCTGATGATTCTGATGAATGAAACTGAAACTGAAAGTTTCAAACTGGTCGCGTCATATGTGGTCTCTCAACGGACGCTATGGCAGAAACTTAGATGCAACTCAAAAGTAACTAGCAGTTGCAGTTTCGTTGCAGTTGCGTTTCATCGTCTGTTCTGGGCCTAAGAGTGAGGCTGACAAATGTGACAGAGTTTCTTGCGATGCTTCTTCTGAGCACTGGCCCATTTATTGTTCCGAAGCAATGGTAGGGAACATTGGGATGTGCAAAAGCGCTTTTTGAAAGCCTATTTGCGGAAAATAAATTACTTTTAGTATCTCCATATCTTCGCACCTCTTATAGCTTTCGTATAGCTTACACTCGTAACTAACTCTCTCTCTCATTACTAACACACTAAGTACAACGGTTACCAAATTCTCAATCCTACGGTACCATTACGATTGCGTTTTATGAGCAAATAGTTTTATCGGATCATCTGGTATCCAGTAGCAGGTGAACAGAGCTTGTCGTCACGATCGAGATGTCGGCGATAGCGCAAATGTGCGAGCGATGCATCGATTATGATCGATTAGATTCCAATGATGTACGAGTACATCTCGCGGCATCGAGTTGAGACTCGCTACCGTTTGCGTACTGGCCGGTTAAATATATCTAAACGAAAACTCATAAAAATCATGACAGCCAGTTTGAAAAACCAAACACTACGAGTAGTGTTGTTTTTTTTTTTTTCAATAATTATCGCGCTAGCAAGTTGTAAAAAAAAAAACCATTTCTTTTTTTAAATTGAGCTTTAAAATCAAACTTTTTTTTAACTTAATTAAAACAGAGTGAATGTCTTATTAAATTCTTAAAGTAAAAACTTTTCCTCTTTCAAATACATATTCGTAAAAACAAAAGCACTGCAAGCCCTGCTCAGAGCTCTCAATGGTGAGTGTGAAGTACCTACTGCTGACTGCTCAGTGCTATAACGGAACACACTCCAAAGCAAGAGTAGGTGACACAATCATAAGGCAAGTGCGAGTGCGATACGATCGCGTATTTCAGCATTGGCGTCGGCGTCTTTAAAGTCACGGGACAATGCACGCTTCAGTTTTTGTGCCCGGGTCCAAAAAAACTAGAGAGTGGCAAGGGACGAGGGTTCCGTATCGCATATGTTGCAAACATTATTTAATTTTTGGGGTCAGCCCTAGAACTTTGAACAATAAACCTGAGTTTACATTACTGGAGCCTACATTTGGTTACACAATGTTAGTTAAACTACATACCATCTAACTAAGGTCTACTAAAAATAGTTTACTATGAACTTGGAAGAAAAAAAAACTCGCTCGCATTTGTTTTTTTTTTAAGTCCAAATCAAAGTTATCTATACTTATAATAAATCTGTAGAGAGGTCAATTCTGTACATGAAATATATTTCCAAAATAACTATCAGGGGGTGATTAGTGATCGATACTGATGCCAAAAATGCAATCAGTAAAATTTTTGTCTGTCTGTCTGTCTGTCTGTCTGTCTGTCTGTCTGTCTGTCTGTATGTTCCTTATAGAAACAAAAACTACTCGACGGATTTTAACGAAACTTGGTACAATTATTCTTCATACTCCTGGGCAGGTTATAGGATACTTAGGAATTCCCACGGGAACGGGAATCAGCGGGAAAATCCTTTTGTATGAAAAATCTAAACCACTTAAGTTAGACGCTTGAAATTTGGCATGCAGGTACCTTAGTAAACTTAAAGCTTAGTTACAACAGGATATTTCAAAATTCTTACGGGAACGGGAGTTAGCGGGAAAAAACATTTGTATGAAAAATCTAAACCGCTTAAGTTAGACGCTTGAAATTTGGCATGCAGGTACCTTAGTAAACTTAAAGCTTATTTACAACAGGATATTGCAAAATTCCCACGGGAACGGGAGTTAGCGGGAAAAAAACATTTGTATGAAAAAATCTAAACCGCGTAAGATAGACGCTTGAAATTTGGCATGCCGGTACCTTAGTAAACTTAAAGCTTAGTTACAACAGGATATTGCAAAACTCCCACGGGAACGGGAGTTAGCGGGAAAAAACATTTGTATGAAAAAATCTGAACCGCGTAAGATAGATGAAGGGGGGGTAAAACGAGATCCACGCGTACGAAGTCGCGGGCGGCCGCTAGTAAATAAATAAAGTTATCTTTATTTATGAAGACTAATTACATTAGTTCTTACAAATAGTCAATTGCTTTAATAGACCTTTACACGTATCATTATTTATTTGCCCTACTAGCGTATATTTATATTATCTTCTAAGACATGACCTACGGATTTTTTTATGATATGATCATTTTCGATCGTTTCTGCATTTTGCCTACGGAATTCCAAAAAGCACAGGCTTGAAATACTTGAACGAGCTACCAGTCAGATTTTTGGCGCAATTTCATGTAATTACTGTATTGACATATTATACTATTATGTCTTACAAAAACGCGAAACCTTGCGGTTTTCTGTTAAAATTGAGAAAAGTATTTTGCCCATTCTTGTTGATTTAAAGCTGGACTTGAAATACCAGCTCATTTGTTGTACTCGCATTGATTTTTCTATATTTGATTTAAGAATTTATAGTGTCATGAGCATGACATAGATTTTGATCACACTTTATTTTGCTATTGCTTCAAAGTCGATATCACTTAGGTCCAGTTTTTCTTATCCGTAGTCACAATAACCAATTGTTAAATTTATGTCAAAAATGACAAGTGGTTAAGTATCTGCTAAATGCCTTTTTCCTTTGTTGTCCCGGATGTTTTATCTACGGATCAAGAACCTGTAAAATATGTTATTGCTATTAGAAGCTGAGCAACTTTTACTTTTACTATTTCAATATCAAAATAGTAATTGTATTTTTAATGTAAATCCATTTATTTACAACTTTTGTTCCAATCCGTCATTTATCTGGCGTAATTAAATCATTTTAAATATTAGATTAGAGCTCGTTAAGTACAAGTTTCTAGTAAACCCTTTGCCTAATCTAAACGAATCAAAATAGGTATTTCATATGTACTATATTCTCACTAGAGTGTATCAATGAATTATAACTTATAACAGACGCTTAATGTCAGTCCTCACTAAACTAAACATAAAAGGTGTTATTAACTCCAAACATGACGCATAACCTACACCGAAAATTTATTGCATTTTAAGATCAGAAGTAACATTTGTCACAACCTTTTCCAATTAAACTAAATCCTCAGTTTACAGTTTAGCTCTTAATGGTTTTTTTTTTGTAACGCCAAATATAAATCATAAATTATGAAAGGTTATACACCCACTCGGCTTCACGCGACCGACTGTGTTTACTACGATTTCTCGATGCAAAGTCGCGCAAACAAATAAAAAAACTTAGGCTGGGTTGCACCATCTTACTTTAACTTTGACAGACGTCAAAAATCTGAGAAACTCCAATACTCCATACAAAAACACCGGTCGTAAAAGTTACGGTCAAAGTTAGTGGTGCAACTCAGCCTTAATTTTAAATAACTTGAAAAATCAAATTGCCTAAGATGTATCCGATTATTTAATTAATTCAAGTTTGAGAACTCTTAACACTAGAAAATTTTAAAAACTAACTTAAAAAGAACAGGCCAAAAGATTGTTTATTTTGGTAATTCCCAACGTCTCAGCGGCTAAGAGATTTGCTTTCACCTGTAGCTCTTTGTACAGGTATCTTTCGTTTAAAAAATAACGTTTCCTAATCTTTAATGTAATTACGAACTAACATGGACTCTTCAATAGAAGGCAAAGATGGTTCATGCGGTAATTATGACATTAAATTGCAAGTGTGTTTATTTTTCTGAATGTGCTAGTTAAACTTATCGCGTAAAAGACCATTGTTATGTGAGTCGTAAACACATTAACGTGGTTGTAGTAATTTAAATAATTATCATGTTATTTGTAGAATGATGGTATCGAGGCGAGTCAATAGATCGATTGACTCCTTTTAAGACAGACTTTAGGATAGCGTCAGACTTTGTGGTCGATAATAATATAAGTATTCGGACTGTTCAAGAAGATTTTTGTACTCAAAAATATTTTTTTATTGGAAGGTTCAGCTTGTAGGTAACTAACTGGTTATGCATGCAAACTATCTCTATCTTCCTTCACAAAGTTACTTACTTGATAATTTGATTTTAAATCATAACAGTCACTTTGGTTATTTATTTTATTTATCTAGGGGGTTTGATTTGGCATAGAATTAGCGAGTTATGAGTTCAATGAAATTCTCTTTAGATTCATCCAAAGGCGTGGGTGATTAGTGCTTGTATCTTTTATCTATACGCTACTTCATTTTATAGCCACTTACTTCATGTTTTATCACCCTACATCTCCAGTTTATGCCAGCAAACATAATGTTGAAAAATCTTAATTATAAATAATTGGTGTAAACATTAAACAGCAGCGTTTCAAATGGTATTTATTCGCTTTAATTAATTCGAATCCGTAATTCCATTGAATTTTGAAACCTTGTCTATTTCTGCCTAATAATGTAAGATGAGCAAGTAAATAAATTAACGATATTGTAGGTATTCCTTCTTGACATTAACGATATTGTAGGTATTCCTTCTTGACATTCCAATTAAGCAATTGCTTTTACTCTTGCTTTAAAAACTGTAGCGTGAAAAGTTTCACGCAACCGTTGAAAAGTGTTCGCATTTTAAACAAAAGCTTTTTTTTAACCGTCACTGCGAGCGCTGAAAGGCTTACGTGAAATAAAAACAAAGGCACTTAATTATTCTTCTCCACTTTCACACCCGTGCAATTGCTCTCGCAATTCAATAACGAAATAATGGTCGTTTGAGTGTGCGAATTCGGAAAATCGACACCGAAAATTTTCGGAGCTGACTCGGCAAAAACACACGACTCATTCAGGGAATTGATTATATAAATCCGAGGATAAAACATTCCTTCCTGACTAGTTGTTTGTTGAAGGTAAAAATAATATAATTAGCTAACAACCATGTTTTCTTCGAACTGTTTATTTTTCAAAATACAAAAGCTAATGGAAATCAGAATAGATCAGAAACTAGGTACAAGTCGCAAACAAAATAATTAGATGTTTACCTGCTAATTAAGAAAGGGGCAAAAAAATAAAAGTAACTAAAGTTGTTTTGTCGTTAGGATTTCTTGGAAATTTAATTAATACTTATTTTGCGTTGGCTGGGGGTAACAAACGTGGAACGCTACAGTCCATTGCCATTAAAAATTGTCGCTATGGATTTAAATACGTTCAATTAATAATAGTTTCTATGATTAATTGCGTGTTATTATTTAATATCATAGAAAACGTTCCTGTTCCAGTCAATGGTCATCTCAGTCATGTCAATGGTCATCAACTGGTTTGCGTAAGTATTACTTAGTGCCTTCGTCTTCGCTCGTATTGATTTCTGTCATAATATTCATAACATGTTGTTTTTTTACATGTGTATAGTTCAGTCGATATAAACACATGTGAATGGTGAACCATTATTAAACACTATTTTGGTAAAATTTAGAAAAATACTCAAATATTTATATTCTTTACCTTTAAGTTACACGTTCCTCAAAGTATATAACTTTTCTTCCCCATGGAACTGTTGTCAAGATTTTTTTCGCGCCCAAAGACAGAAACGTCCTCTTACTAGTCAGCCTGTCTGTATTCCAATATTTCCAATAGAGTTCTCACTCGCTTCTCACTTTAAAATCACTTCACTTATAGTGAAGGAACCAACCTGAGTAGTCGCAAGACGTCCTTTGTAACCTGACTCGTACGCGCCGGCGCCACGGTAGGGCCGTTAATAGTTCGCTGTGTCAATATGTCGATCGGCCCGGAATTGATAACTTTGTCGTGTATTCCACAAAATTATGCTGAAGAGATTAACTGAACTGAAAGCAAGTTGAAGAGATTATGGAAGGAGTCTTTGATTTATTTGACTTGTTTTTGAAAGACAGTTTCAAATTCGAGCAAAAGTATTATTACGTATGTAGAGATACCAAAAGAACAAAAAAATTTTATAAGTAGGTATTTGAAATTCAACTGTTGTTTCAATTGCTACAGTATTGTAATGCTATTCGAAAACTTTTTCATTGTAGTAATGTTCTTTATATATGTAGAATAATACATTAGGTATACGTTTGAAACGATGAATTAATTTAAACATTTCAAGCCAAAACTAAGCGTAGTTAATTGGTATGTCAGAAGTGGCTTGTTTGGGTTATCACGCCAAAAATTAATCACGTCGGGGTCACCAAATGATTTTCTGCATAATATTTCGTATTAGAAGAGATCAAATGAAACCATATTTTTCTTCGGTTGAGGGAAAAGTGACGTTTTATTCTTTTCTTTTAAAATACTTTTTTCTGTCCTTGACAATCTTATTAAATTACAACATGACTTATGGTCAACTTCAAATACGAGTAACTCTCACACAATGGACATTTATTTACACTGATAGACTACTTACTATTGTTGTTTTTGTCATTGATTAAATTATCGATAAGTCATCGACATAGGGCAGCCCTAATTATTCGTCACTCGTACGCATCCCGCAAAAACACGACACATCCTCAAAATAATCGCATTTTTTCTATTTTCGCAGCGTTATGAATGGTACCGTTCGGAATTTTTTGCTATCGGTTCTGTCGAGGTCACCGGTTCGGGTGTCTGTGCAGTTTGATGTATTGCGGCAAAATTAGATTTTGATTTACGCCCGTATTCACAAACGATGCTTGCTTGTGAAGCAGCAAATCGAATGCTTGTCGGCCGTTTGGTGTAGTGGTTCAAAACGGACTACTATGCCGAGAGGTCCCGGGTTCGATTCCCGGCCGGGCAGAAATTGAAATGATGAATTTTAATTTCTGTGACGGGTCTGGGTGTGACTATGTATAATATTTATGTATTTAAAAAAAAATAAAGTATATAAGTAGTATATCCGTTAAGCTAGCACCCATAACACAAGCATTAAGTTGCTTACTTTGGGGCTAGCTGGCGCTGTGTGAAATTGTCCAAAGATTTATTTATTTATTTATTTATTATTTATTACAGTGTTGAATAGAGTTCTGTGATTGGTTCGTGTGTCACCCTGTGCCTAGTGTGCGTCCACGCGCACTGCGAGACCTCATAGTTATGTTTGTGAATACGGGCGTTAGTATACTTATACCCGTTTTCACCATCAATACCTAATTTTTAAGTGACCTTCTACGGTAACACATAACAGGAATTTTGTTTACATAGGGGTCACTTAAAAATTAGGTATTGATGGTGAAAACGGGTATTAGAATTTTAATGAAGAGCGTATCTTTTATTATCTTAAAGTGGAACTTATTATTGTCAGCCATTAATTACCGGGATTAGCCTCTTTTTAACTACTGCTACGAGCATTTGTATTTGATGCTAGATGTTTTATAAACCTAAGCAAAAACCTACATACCTAAAATATGTTGAGTGAATCATTTAATACATATAATAAAGTACGAATCAATTGAGAGACTGTTAAAATTAGTCAAAAAGATAGCTAAGCGTTATTTATAAAAGCTGATTTAAACTAAGTCTAGGTATCTATTTTATCTTCGTAGCACCTGTCTTTTTCTAGCTTTCAGTGGTCTGAATTTAATCTTAATTATGTTTTGAAAACATTTCCACGGACAGTCGTTGAAATCATAGAATTTCTTACTTTCTTGACGAAAAATCGAACAATCACCACGTCACCAGACCGTGAACTCATCTTAAATGCTTAGCTCAGATTTAAGTGAAGCAGAATTACTAGCTCTTCAAAAATCCAACCAATTTATCTAGCAGACGATCACGAATTATGTGCACAGTTTTCAACGCCTATTACATTAATTTCTAGACAAAACTAGATTAAAATTAGTGCCAATTAGCACTTTATTAGGATGGTTCGTTATTTTCGGTTTGTGATGCTGGTTACACACAATTATTCGACACAATCAAGGCGTAGTGTAGTAGGCGTGTGGTCCACACATAGTGTGATTCTGTTTGGCATCATTTACGCCCGTATTCACAAACGATTCTTGCTTTTAAGTGAAGCATTAAATTGAATGCACAGCGTTGAATAGAGCTCTGTGATTGGTTCGTGTGTCACCCTGTGCGTCCACGCGCACTGTGATGTTTGTGAATACGGGCGTTAAACAATGTTATTATTTTTTGTTTTGATTTTGTCTTTCTCTTCTTGTTATCTGAACGATGTGTGTTATGATACGTGATAGTTTTTTGTTGCAATGCAATTCTTACCAACCCTTTTTTCTGACAGAAAACATCCCAGGAAGAAACAATATTTAGACCTTGGCCATTATTTTTGTCCATTAATGTGCATTTTCAAATTAAATTTTGGTTTGTTCTGTACAGAAAGAGCAAATAAATTTTGACGAGTTACTCGTTACTTTAATTTGAACATGCAAAAAGAACAAGTCACGTTATTAACATCGTATTTAAACTTATAATAAGTTACTTGTCACTAATTTAATTTAATCTTATGTATCCAAATAGAATTTTTATTTCACCGACCATACAATTTAAGCTTACTGTATGTTCATCAATTTTATTTATCTCAGGAATGCGCATTTAGCACCAAATTAAGAATGAATGGTAAAACATTTTTTTATTGCTTCTGCAGTTTATTAATAATGAATTTAGCATAGAAAGTAAAAAGATTTACAGCTATTTGTGTAAATCAGTCTTATTTGAAGATTTAAAGATTTTGTTTCTAAACAATCTACCACTACTACTGCTACTACTACTACTACGTACAAATGATTATAATCAGAATTCAGCATGTATTGATGTGCATGATACTCTTTTTTTTTTTATTATTAAAAGATCATTTATTCTCCGAGACAAGGTAATGCAATAAGGTAGATGTTACAATAATTATACAGCTCAGCTTATCTCACCAGCAAGCTAATAGTGTGTGATTATTACATTTTTTTTTTGACCTATTCATAGTCAAAATAAAAACAGAACTTTCCAACTACAACAAACTCTACTGTGGATTTTATAAAATCAAATTAATTTCATTAATTTGAATCTGAAACTAACTACTAGTTAGAAACTAACCATAACCACATTAGTTAGTCCAACCAATCCTCCGAATTGTTCGAAAATTCAAACAAACCAAGTTGAAATAGAATTCATTTCAGTAAAATCGGTGAATACTGTGCTGATGGAAAATGAAATGTAATTTCATTCGATAAAAGTAAAAGGCCGTTATTTACTATTTTCTTTTCTGTTGGTACTCCATTCAGAACACTTTAAGTTCAAATATCGTGCGTATTTGCGCGTGAAGCGTACTATTTGATGATTTTGATGTCAATTTTGTGAACAAATATGAGTACATATATTTTCATAATAAAATCATCAATAGGTACATACTCGCGATTGAGGGATTGGCAATAAAATAATAATCATAATCATCATTTCAGCCACAGGACGTCAACTGCTGAATATAGGCCTCTCACAATGACTTCCACATCCCGCGGTTGGTCTGCATCCAACGCTTTCCTGCTACTTTTATTAGATCGTCGGTCCACCTTGTGGGTGGACGTACCACGCTTCGTTTTCCGGTACGTGGCCTCCACTCCAGAACCTTGCTGCCCCTTCAGCCGTCAGTTCTGTGTACTATGTGCCCTGTTCATTGCCACTTCAGCTTGCTAATCCGTCTCATTAAATAATATTTAAGATTTAATCGAATCGAATTGCTGACCTAAAACTTAAATTGGATTTAAGTAGCAAATTAAGGTGCGACCTAATTTAATTATGATGTCGGCCTAAATCTTATTCACAATATTTATTATCTTTTAATGCGTAAATTATTTTATTTTAAGAAGACTTCAATTTATTCAATAATAAAATATAGTATGAATAATAATGTCCTGGATGCGTCATTCTGCGAATGGTATTAAGTTTTTTGAGAATAACATATTTATTTGTACCTAAGTTTCTACAAAAATCCCGTCCATTTGGTAAATTATTTTAAGCTGCAAGAGTTGTTTGTATCGTTATTACTTGTGTAAATTATTTATACAGTTATTCATTTATAATAAGTATTGTTAGTACATAAAATGCAGTCAACAACAACGAGTGTCGTCATAGATTATACTAAAATTGAACGCTTGACATAAATTACGGTATTAGTGTCGGTCTGTAGCCCTGGGACTACAACCCAGGTGCTGTAACTTAGTTTGCTCGTAAACGTCAGTCGAACCAGCCATATGTATAGAAATACCTATAATAATATGTTTTAGAACCTACGATCGGTTGTCGAGGTGTGGGGAAAGAACAAAACAAGGGATAATAGATAATAATATGAATATAGAATGCCTAAATAACCGTTTGAGGTATATTTATGAAATTTGAAGCTGATGTTTATCTTGCAAGTCTCAACAAATGAGCCAAATTTGAAGTGTTAATGCACAGTACTTTTTGAGTGATGAGGAGTCAAAAGTGGCTCCAATTGGTTCGTCTAAATATACGTACGATGCAGTCCCCTCACTGGAACTACGCTTAACATGCTCTCGCATGTCTATAATGTTTGCTCAATGTTAATTTAGTCGATTTTCTCCTGATGGGAATATGTAAGACAAAATTAAAATTTCCAATATTACAGAACTTCTAGAGCAGATGCCGCGAAAACTATACAAGATATAGAAAAACTTGACTGTCTCACCTGTAGCAAATTGAATAAGCTTTTTTTGGTTCATAGTAGCCATGTCACTAGGACGCATAGTTTCCGAAGATTAAGCGAAAAACCGAAAAGTGGTACCTTTAAACCCCCCTCTCAATGCAGGCTCAAGGGCTAAAGGCGGGGACTTTTGCTATGTTCACCTCCTAACTAGTCTAAATAAAGTCCCGAGGTCAGAAATTGTGTTCCAGGGATTTCTCTCTACACCGTCGTTAAAGCATTCATTGACTGGACTATATGTATAATAGACAAAATACCGTGCAGGATCGAGAATTTCGGCGGTCGTTCGACAAGGATCGTTAATTTCGTGAAATGATAACGACTACTAAAATGACTGAGGATGTGAATGGGCTATCAATTGACGCGGATCGCAATAACTGTTGCTATCGCCCGTATTCACAAACATTACTATGAGGACTCACAGTGCCCGTTGAGGAACAGGGTGACACACGAACCAATCACAGAGGTCTATTCAACGCTGTGCGTTCGGTTTGCTGCTTCACTTAAGCAAGCATCGTTTGTGAATACGGGCGATGAAGTGAAGAAGGATACTATGAAGTGCACATAAAAATCACTTTTAGATAAATTATAAACTACGTTTTACAAATGATGTACTTACAGACTCGTACTTTGTTAGTGTCTGACACTATTTCCTTAACAATAGGTACTCCAAGGAGCTTACTAGCTGAGTTCATATTTCGTTGCGGGACAAACTTGAGCTTTATTGGTTAGGTTTTTATGGCGGTCTAGCTGATCTTGGCTACACAGGAGTTGCAGCGGTCGGAACGAGAGGTGGGAATAGTCCCGTTAGCTGTGTCCATAACTTTGTACACGTGAAAATTGTTTAATATTTTTCCCGTTTTCGCAACATAGATTTGTCGTAGCGTTATAAAAATGGGCTATCCAACACAAAATACCACTTTTCTAATTGGACCAATAGTACCCGAGATTATGGCCTTCAACCAAACAAACAAGCTCTTCAGCTTTATAAAATACTAGCTTTCCGCCCGCGGCTTCGCCCGCGTGGAATTTTGTCTGTCACAGAAAAACTTTATCGCGCGCGTCCCTGTTTCAAAAACCGGGATAAAAACTATCCTATGTTCTTTCCCGGGACTCAAACTATCTCTATGCCAAATTTCATCAAAATCGGTTGCGAGGTTTAAGCGGGAAAGCGTAACAGACAGACAGACAGACAGACAGACAGACAGACAGACAGACAGAGTTACTTTCGCATTTATAATATTAGTTGGGATGTTCCTACTGAATGCCTGCCCTAACAGAATCCATTATCGGAATATAGGTTTAAACTTGAAATGCATTTATACGTACCATTGACCCAATAACGTATCCCCCTTCGGTGGGTGGTGGTAAGCTTCCTCCCAGATCAGGAGCGTGCATTTCCCATTTTAGTGAAAATGTTCTCTACATTTATTAGATAAAAAGTAAAATATAGGTCGCGCGTCTGAGGCGATCAACATAAGCAAATTATTTTTTTTGTATTCTGACTGATTTGTGTGTTCTGGTGAATAATTATAAGTATAGCTCTTAACTCAGCCAATCCTGAGGTATGGGAGCAGCAAACGTCATTGAGACTAGATTAACCTTCAGATTTGTATGCTCCGTCACTTCATAAATGTCAATGTCATCCCTCCCGTGCCAGTTAAAAGCGCTAGAACTATAAAATAATAGGTCAGTGGGTCTAGACAAAGTGCAAATTATAATCGCAAACCAGTCGAAAAGCCCCTTTTTTGTATGAAGTTTTGACGGATTCGATTTTCGATTCGATCAAAAAGTGCGTTTTGTCTAGGGGGGCAGGACTATACAATGTGTTAGCCTCAAAACTAAAATACTGGCTGGTGTTGCAATTTAGATTATTACGTATTTAAAAAGCAATGTTTAACCATGCTGGCCATAACAAAAAAAAAGTGAAAATGGCGCACAAATCAAAATTTTGAATTCAGAATCTTCGAATACTATGACATTTCTGACATAACCAGGGGAATCCGTGAATTCATAATAGGAATTTAATCATCAATACCTATCTGGATAATAAATTATAATTAAACGAAAAAGCAGTTTCAAGACGTGAAAATTATTCAAGAGAATAAATTTAATGGTGAAGAAAAAGCGATGAAATTTTACTTGGTAAAAAGAATAAGGTTTAGTTCGGCGATAGGCGACGCCGACGAGTTGGTATCTTCTAAAGTAAAGGCTTATAATACAGACAGGAGACGTATTTATTAGAATAATTTTATTCTGATTCGCAAACGAAGTAAATCTCTTATGTTTAAAATCTATGAAGCATTTCGAAACTCCTGTCTAATATTATACTTTTCGCGTTTAAAATTGAAATAAATTAAACATAGTGATAAGTAGTTTTTAATCTTTAACATCTAGAATTCTTTGATTTACCTACTATTTTTATATCAACTGAGATTTCTGAGACTTTTCAATACAAAATGTGCATGTTATGTAGTTTGCCTAATAAATTTTATTGGCCTATGCTTTAGTCATAAGGCACACAAAAATGGCTTCGCCTGTAAACGAGTTCGAACAACTTTTAAGCGATTTCTCTATGACGCTTAGCGTTACCTAACCTGTAGGATTGATGACGTCCCATCAATAAACAATTTGGTTCAATATTTTAAGTCGGAGATTTCAATTTTGAAGAGAAATGTGTTGAAGCCCGGCCTGGGGTGACAGGCCTCTATCAGGCCTGACGTATGTGTGTAGTACA
This sequence comes from Ostrinia nubilalis, assembly GCF_963855985.1. Lineage (NCBI taxonomy): Eukaryota > Metazoa > Arthropoda > Insecta > Lepidoptera > Crambidae > Ostrinia > Ostrinia nubilalis. The sequence goes on along the minus strand of NC_087119.1, from coordinate 22,896,508 downwards.
TCACTGCTTGCCTGAGGGTATTGTTATTTTACGTCCGGGTGGCGCATTGTTGTGATGAAGGTTCTAGAAAGTCGCGAAACTACTGCTACCTTCCTTATTTTAATAGGTGACTAGTTATTTTCTTTAAAGAACCATCGTTTCGGTATGGGGCTCACTGAAAACCAGTGTCGTCGCCTTCCTCACCATGGCATTATTATGCTGAGTGGGGCCTTTGCAATAGGTATCGCTGTTGGGTGGCACTGCTCAGTTCACTTTTTTTTGTAATTTTTTATGTGTTACTACTGACTTTTTTTCCTCCTACCTTATTTTCTTTATGTGATGCCCGTCGCAATAAATGTTTCTTTCTTTTTAAGGTCTTTACCTATTTTTTTACATTATTTTTTTCTACATCGTGGAAGCTCTTGGCCTGCTGTTTAATATCAATGTTCATTAAAACGGATTAACATTATGTGTTGAACAGAAAATATCCTTAAAAGTTATGAAGACAGTAATAAAATAAAATATTCTTAGAGAAAAAATCCAGTCCCACTAATAATTGACGATGGCAAATTAATGTCAATGCCTAGTTAGATTTGTAATTCGACAGTAAAAAGTCCCTTTTCAATCGAAAATAAATGTATATTTATAGTTTAGGTAATGTATCCTGTATTAATTGTGTCCCTAGGCTTAGCATAATGGCATTTCAAGTTTTTTATTCCGCGGGCGTTGTTCTATGCAAAACACAAAAAAATTCTGATGGATTCCCACTATGCACATAAAATATTTAGACATTCACAGTTCGCCGCGTTCCACGGATCGTTGCGCCACCACGTTTCATGTTTCCTATTAACACAGATAATATTTTAAAATAATTCATAATTAATGGTTTTAAGACACGACGAAGTAAACAATAGTGCAATTAGTATAATCATCGATATTTCACACCAGCTGGTTTTTAGCAACGTGCACCGTGCGATCTAAACTTTTTGTCGACACCTCTGTGATATCCATAATAGGTAATGAATGCAGTAAAGGAAAAACATATACTAATTATGAATACTTAAATCGCATAGCGATAATTAAAATTAAAGTAGAGTCGACGAGTTTGTGTTAGAAGATTTTTAACTAATGATACACGGTGTAAGGGATTAGCAAAAAATACAAGGTGGAAACGATAAGTGATCTCACTCGATTATTTCTAAACTATACAAGATATCGAAAAACTGGTTACTGATCCTGAAAGTGCTTCACAAGCTCTTTCAAATGGTATCAGTAATATGTTACAGAATTAACTGGATCTATCCGAAAATTTAATGTTTTCAGCCTACTAAATGTATGCCAGCCACATAATATTAGAAGTGTTAAATTTTTTATTTAATTATGAACACTTCAAATGAACTCGTAAATTGCATGGAAAACATTGGTTTTAGTTTTACTTGCTATAACTTTATCAAGACATGAGTGCCATGACCGTGGCAGTACTAAATGTGTGGAAGCTGGAAACATTGAATTTTCGGATAGATCCAGTTTATTTTGTAACCTATTATTGGTACCGTTGGATAGAGCTCGTGTAGGACTTTCAGGATCAGTAACCAGTTTTTGGATATCTTGTATAGTTTAAAAATAATCGAGTGAGATCACTTATCGTTTCCACCCTGTATACTGTTCATGCAGACCGCGCTTATGAATTTAAACGCGGTAAATTCTCGATTATTCCATTTCTGTATCTGTTAGTTTTTTACATCATTTCGTTTATGAAAAAGCAGCAATTTGTGAAAAGCCACCGTCGTATTATAAAAGTAATGTGAGAATTTTCGTTGACCTTAAAATGATTTTTTTTTGTATTGCAAACTTTTTTTTTTAATAAACCTTTTATCAACAGCCAACTTACGAATTCTCTGAACCTCTCTCATCCAGATTATTGAAGGGGTCTCCGGATTGTGTAGGTACGTTAAACATTTCGGTTACTTTTACTTTAATTTTAAACTGAACATTTGAAGGTTGAGTATTCTCTTCAGTACAGAATCGAACGTTATAAATTAATGGGATTTATTAAAAATATTCTTTTGCGTATCTGTTTATTTTATTTTTCCATGCGAATTTAATAGTTTGGGATACAGTATTTTACAGACGAGTTAGGTATCTCTTTATAATCTTTGTCAGTAAACTGACATGTTTCTACGATAAGGTAAGTAGGTAAATAATATTTTAGTGTTCATGTAAGTTCCTTATTGGTTTTAGGAATTGTCAAAGTATATTAGTCATTAATCATCGTATCTTCTAGTCTAGAAGTACACTACTCTGCATAAAACTCCTCGATATAACGCAACGACTCTAGTTCTGGACTTTTTACATCGACAGATAGTGTTACAGTTATTTAACCTGGAAAGAAACAAAGAAAAATACTAACATTGTTGTCTTATACGTTTTTATAAAATATATTGTAAGAAAAAATATTTTCATCGCTGCAACGTGCGTGTTAGTTAACAAAAAGAAAATAACGGGTAAACAAAAACATCTGTTTATTTGTTGCTTATAAAATAAAAACAAAATACAGAGATGTTTGTAATACTCGTTGTTGTTCGAACGACGGCACATCCAGCTGAACACTGCTAATCTTAGGTGGTCGTAACAGATACTATTTTGCAGTAAAATGAATAGTCTGATGTGCTTTTGACTCTATGGTAAAGGGAGTAATTTGGGTTCACTTTATAATTAAAAAGTATACATTATTGTAGTTGTTTGTCTTATACAATTTCCTAGTACAAAAAATAATAATTTATTGCCATAACAATTTTTTTTGAGTTAGTCAGCGAGTTAACACTAGAGCGTTTCATATTCTATCTCCAAGTAATATTTTTACTCGACTGTACTAGGAACATGGCGATATAAATCAGTTGTATGCGTGCATCGTAAATGATATGCCATAAAAGCTCCGTTCACGGGTTCGAGTCTCGCTACAGGCATTTAAATTTATTATGAGCATGTTGAGTTTCTGTGACCCCTAGTAAATAGTATTGATGATATAGTATAATAAATAGTAATATTAAATTGTTTCAACTAAGTACCTATCACATTAATTTTTAGCCCATAACTAAATAGAGTTAGTACGGAGTATGGACCAAGCCAGATCAAGCTGATCAGTGGCATTTATGTGGTTGTAATAGAATCGATTTTGCAACTAAAATATACAGGGTGTTAGGTAAATGGGTATATGAGCCGACACTAGCCCATGTTAACATGGTCATATAAATGGTATGGTGAAGTCAGAAATTTGATATCAACATTTTATTTTTTTTAATTTTCATACAAAATAAATTTTATAAAATCCGATTTGTATGAAAATTAAAATAATTAAAATGAAGATATCAATTTTCTGACTTCACCATGCATACCATTTATATGACCATGTTAACATGGGCTAGTGTCGGTCGACTCATATACCCATTTACCTAACATCCTGTATAGGCTAATGTGCTGTCAATTGTCTTAGCAGGACGCAGAAGTAAGATTTAGTTTGAAGTACAGCCAGCTTCAAGAGTCTTAAGCCACCTTCTATCAACGGGATCGCGTGATAAGTAACTTGCTTCTGAATGTATTGTAACTTCCTACTTTTTTATATTTTTAAACCGGCAGACAGTGGTGACTGAGTTTGTTGCGGCGCTTCTTCTCAGCACTTGCCAAATGTTTGTCTCAAAGCGCTGGTAGGGCAAAAAAATAATGAGACATGTATAGGCTCCTTGAGAGCATTTGACGATTTGTAAGTACTAATTTAATAAGTCTACACAAATAAAGATAATTTTGATTTTGAATAGTTCTTGACACCCAAAGTGACGTAACGAAGACGTGTTGCGAACTTTTTGGCTACTTTGGGTATAATGACGAACTATTTGAGGCTGATTGTACTTACCAGCCTTTTCTGATGGTAGTATGCAAAGCTCAATGCAATACTAGCTTGGTCACTGAGTAAATATTCTTAATATTGGTAAAATAATTGTATACGAGTATGACCATTAATGTTGAAAAGTTTTTGTGCGCAATCGATTAGAATATTTGTTATGTAGTGAGTGAAAAAACACTGTATTTAAGGTGACTACATATTTACATAATAACCGAGTTTCATGCGCTGCTTCTTCTCAGCACTGACCTTCATTATTATTCCGAAGCATTTTGCATAATAATATTATTATGATGACGTGTATGAAAATAAATTAATTTGATTTTTTAATGAATTGGGTCCAAAATAAATACTCGCTCTGGAGTCATAAAATAATGATGGATTCGCCATAATGGAAACTGAATTTCCTGATCCCTAAATGGAGTCTCAATATACCGTGCGCGGGCGCATGTTATTAGACAATCGGCGCAACAGTAACGTGCCTCGTAAATCATTGGGAGCATTTTGAGTGTATGTGTTTATTTTTGGGAGTATATTACACCGTATCGTTTGGTTTGTGCAGAAATGGTAAAAGTTATTTTTCATATTCTTTAAGAGTGCTTTATAATATGTAGCGCAGCTGCAGCGCTACTTAGAAACGCTACAGTCGCGCGACAAAAATGCCTATATTATGTGAAAGCGCTTATACGAGTAGTTGTGCGAACATAAAAACATAAATGAGGCAAACACTTTTTGTTTAATATGATAAAATTGTTTAATCATATTTTTTCAAAGTTCTTCCATATCTCTGAAATATATCGCTAGTTTAAGTCAAGTGCTTAACTTAGTGCTTGGGTATGAGAACGGAACCCACCTCACCCACATTGACATACCTATACTATGACGTGACAGGGCATACAAATCTGAAGTCTCGGTGACTTTTGATCGTCACAAAATTACCCTCCCGTGCCACTCCCATACCTTAGGCACTAACTGAGTAAAGAAAAGAGTGAAAGATTTTCTTTAAAGAAAAACTTTGGCTTACCTAAGGTACACTAAGCCTGAGTTGCACCACCTATTTTAATAACTTTAACCGATTTTTTATATGGACTTTGACAGAATATTGACGTTAAAATAAGATGGGTGCAACTCGGCCTTATAGAGTTGACTGATTGAAATGGTGTGTGGGGATTAAAAAAATTACACAAGGGCTGTGGTTGTAACAACTCTCATAGTAAAAGAAGAAAATGATGGTGCAATAAGTATTGAGATTTTTTAATATGGTGATACTTAAGTACCTAGATATAAAATAATTTCATACAAATTCCCGCTTCGGTTTGAGCCTCGGACTTTATTTACAAACGATATAAAACAGAATTTCTAATTTTGCCAATCTTCCGTTTGGTTGTAAAATGGTCTATTACGTTTCGAAGTGTGTTTTGGCTTTAGTGTTATTAAAACGGTTTTAAATACGTGTTTCCTCTGCAGTATATCTAAACGGCAATAAGATTTCGAAAGCTTGATTAGATGAAGGCATAAATGGTCCAGCTTGGTAACAGAAGCTCGTCCTTAAAATATTGCGCGAAGTCTTAGGAATTTCACTCGAAGTTATACCTAGAGTTAAGTGTTCATTCGGTTCAAATTATTTTCTTGGATTCAGAAATTGAAAAGCTGTTTTGTTTAAATCAGCGTCTTCATCTATATATATAAAAGAAAGTCGTGTTAGTTACTCCACTTATAACTCAAGAACGGCTGAACCGATTTAGCTGAAAATTGTCAGGGAGGTAGTTTAGATCCAGGAGAAGGACATAGGATACTTTTTATCTCGTTCGAAATAAAAAAAAGTCTGTTTATTTATTGCCATTAAGGCGGAACAAAGTTCGCCGGGTCAGCTAGTATATTATATTAAAAACCCAAACTTTTCAATGTTTTTTAAACCAGTCAAATAGAATATTGATGTAGTTGGTTTAAACTTTTCAACAACAACTACAACAACACTACTGGATAATTACACAACATATTTTATTGGCGTCGGACTTAACGCGTCATTCATAGTGAAAATGTGAGACGCAACCAGGCACTGGTTTTTTTTACTGTATAACCCCAAAAAAGTATACATTCCATGCACCCTTAAAATAATAAAAAAAACCTGCCATAGGCAGTAGTTATCATATAGTTCGTATACGACTATATAAACTATTATTCCAAGATATCTATAACTAATTGATTACGACTGGAACGATATATCTGAATTTGTAATGGCGCGCTACTTCTTTTTTTACTGTTTTTGGTAAAAAAAATATTTCCAAATCAATTGCTATGGTTGTATTTTCGATTATCTTTTATATCCTGAGTTTAGAACGCATGTACGCGAGCTCACGAGCCTCAGTGTAAAGATTGAGGTAGATATGCTGAGTAAACATGCAATACTTACGAGTGTTACGAGTTAATATTGAAAAACTGAAGTGATGCGAAAATAAAAATGACTGATAGGCAGATATGCGTGCAAGTATTCATAAAGAAATGTAATTCTGACAAAACAGTTAATTAATTTGCTGCCACATAACAAGCATGTATAACGTAACTTTTAACTATGTTTTAAGAAATATTCTATTGTTTTTAACAATTACAAAGTTTGCCATTGTACAGCTTATTAACTTTAGCATTGTACCAACTACATAGGTAACCGACCTCAGCATGAAACGCGGAACAATATTATTGTTAAAACATTACTGGTTACAACACAGGTGTCGGTCTACCATTATAGTCTAAATCAACGCATCCACCAAAGCTAAGAAACGAACGAACAATCAAATTTAACTGCGTTACTAAACCTACGGGCGTAGGTACGAGCTGCCTATAAAGCCGGGGCAAAAGGTACAAAAAGAGTAAAATTGTACCGCAGTAAAATCAGATGATTGTAATGTTATACTGGGATAAAAAAAGGAATAATAGGGATAGCATTGACAAGCTCAGGCAAGCACAGGACACAGTCAGTGGAAATAAAGGAATAAGGCCAACACCTTCGGTCCATACGTAGCTCTATATTACTTGAATAGAGTCATCTACAATATGAATATGAATTGCCTTGTATCGCCACATAATATAACATAATAAGATTACAAATCGCGTAACAAAAAAAGCAATCTTCCAAAAAAAATAACTAGTGAAAATGTATTTTAAATACTAATATAGGCTGTAGCCTATCAGTGCTATTACATAATTATTGTGTTAAAACTAGCATTTAATAAAATGATGCTTTCTTTTTAGTTCCTAGCCTCACTTCAAAATGGGAGACAGAACTAAAAAGGAAATAAAACCTTTTAAAAAGAGCTATTATAAGGGGACATTTATTTTGTCTATCAGCTAATAATAGCCGTGGGAAAATTACGGGAAAACGGAACTTTTTCCTTGTCGCATGTTCAGCAATAATAATTTTTTGCTGAATTGAATTATGCATTAAAGTTGTCGACTTCAGAGATCACATTTCTTTTATTTCATTTCTCTGATTTTGATTTTAATTCCATCAGCATCTTAAGGCATACAATTTCCATGTCCTGCCACTCATACAGCTGTCAAGGACTTGCTCTTAACTCGCGATTTACTTGTAAAAACTGCTTTCACAAGAGTTGCGAGCTCCTAGAACTAATGAGAAGAACTGTGATGTGACCTCTTTTTATTGATGACTCCCAACTTTCCCTGTATTCACAAACGATGCTTGCTTATGTGAAGCTGCAAATCGAACGCACAGCGTTGAATAAAGCTCTGGATTGGTTCGTCTGTGGTCCTGTGCGTCCACGCGCACTGTGCGACCTTATAGTTTGTAGGCCGTTTGGTGTGCTGGTTCAGAACGGACTACTATGCCGAGAGGTCCCGGGTTCGATGCCCGGCCGGACAGAAATTGAAATGATGAATTTTAATTTATGTGACAGGTCTGGGTGTTACTATTATACTACTACGTATAATATGTATGTGTTTACAAAAAAAAGTATTTAAGTATGTTTATATCCGTTTTCTAGTACCCATAGTACAAGCTTTGCTTAGTTTGGGACTAGAAGCGTAGTGTAAAATTGTCCAAGGATATTTATATTTATAGTAATGTTTGTGAATACAAACGTTTTACTCCTAGGTAGTGAATATCACAAGCCTGACTATGCATTACACATTACACTATTGGTCACCCTACCTGAGCTTTTAGACGAAGTGAATAGTGTACGAAGAGTCCGTGTCAAACGAATGAGAAGAATTTTATGTACCTTTTATATTTGATGACCCCCATAAAACATACCTTTTAGGTAGAGCACATGTCTTTCATAGGTAGGTGTAATTATATCCTGACCATCTTGCCAAAGCTTTCATTATATGTATAGTAAGTGCTGCACGAAAGACTCCGTGTAAAAAAAGAAATACCTTTTTAAATCGACCGTACCAACAATACTTCCAAAACCAAGGTATCGCACTTACATCCCAATATAAATTTCGCACAAAAGTCATTAGCGTATTGTTAACATGCAAAACGATAATTCACTGAGTATTGTACGATTGCATTCATAAATACACCGAAACAAAACTGTGAGTGACCAAAAAGATAATATTAACTGTTGAATAAAGTGTTAATAGTATGGAAACATTGAAATATGATCAACATATGTTATATAAATAGTCATAAATAATGCCTCGAATTTCAGTTTAAATAATAATAAGTGCAAGAACAGAACGAAATTAAAAATAAACATGTTATTAATTTTGAGTCCGGTCGAGGTGTGAGATGAGCTCACAGGGGCGCTGTGGAGTCGACATTTTACATAATTTTATTTGTTGCTGAGCTAAAAAGTTGAGGTTAAGATGATTGTTTTTAAGTACTTACGTTATACCTACATTATTTTAAGCAATAAACGTATAAACACAATACTTTTAGAAGTTAATTATTTGGATAATAATTTTTACTTTTGACACTTTATTATTGGTTTCATTGACTACGGGATGGTTAATTTTAAATACCGTTAAGAAAATCTCTTTAAAAAAATAATGGTTTGACGCAGTTTATTTACGAGTCGGGCCAAATTCGCTCGCAACCACCACAAAGTTTAAATTAGAGAATCACTGGTCTAAACTTGAACGAAACGTAAAACTTTACAGTCTCAGTCCACTCCACAGCTTTCTCTGTCCCAAGCTCAATTCCGAAGCTTCGTTTGAGTTACGGCGCGGTTCTAAATAACTGCCGGCCACTCATTACATTCCCCGTGCTATTTGCATAACTATTGGAATCGAACCCGGGACCGTGTGTGTTTAGATTCTGATGTACGATCTGCTGGCGCTAAATGAAACACACCTTTTTGTTTTGCGATTTGATTTTGTAAGTGATGGAGTGCGGTGAGGTGATTTGCTTAAATTAAACAAGGCTTTTAGAAGATAATAAGTTTTTAAAGGAATATTTTAGTTGCAGCATGACAAATATGCACATAATTAAAGGGCAAATTGAAAGTCCAACCCATTAGAGTTAGACAAGATTTTCTCTCACTATAAAGTAGGGCAATAGTCCCCACAATAATTAAGTCTTACTTAATATTTTGGTTTGGGTGTTAGAAGTGGATAACAAATTATGATAATAGCTTAGCTTGGAACATAATCTGATTTTTTATGGGTCACAACCGGTGATTCCATGGGTCTTTCCGTGCAGAAAGAAACGCATAAGTTTTTTTTATGCATAACCAGGCAGATATTTTACCGCAATCTATTTGAGATGCAGTCTAGGAAAGTACATATCAGCCCTGTAAGTGCCTGTTCACTCTCGCCTTGAAAAGGCCCGGCCGGATTATAGTGTTCCGGAAAGACAGCAGCAGGCAGCGAATTCCAGTCCGTCTGTTTGCATTATAAAAAGGTCCACGAGACGTAACCAAGAGGTGGTTTTAAAACCTTTTATTTCGCCAACAAATAAAGACTATTTAACATCTATGAATACATTGTCTTTGTCCGTAGCCCCCCTAATAAATAAAGATAAAAAATATGGTGGAATAAAAATGACATTGAATTGGTATTTATTTCATGCTGATAAATGTTTTAAACAATATAAATAAGTATAATTTCAGTACTTAATTATTGGTTTCTTTATAGCATTTACTAAATGGGCTATAAAACTAACCGTATCATTAAACCCCTTCCAATTTCGATGTTTCAACAAACATTTCTTTAACAATACAAATTATCCACTTATCCCCGAGTGAATATTTCACATAAAAGTTATGGGGTCCAATGGCAAACCACTCCATTAATTCTACCAGCTCCAATAATAAAGCTTCATACCACATAGCGATTACGCATTGAACAAGACTTAAGCCCGCCGTACAAATTACAATTACAAGTGTAATGTTTATACGTAGACGTGTCTTAATACAAAAACATACAAATATAAATAAAGCAAGAAAAACATCTGTCTGGTTTACCGGCCCTCGAAGCCTCTGTGGTGGATTGACACTGTCCACTTCAGAAAACTTGTGCTAACAGTCCTGGAAAACAGACACATTGGATTTTAAGACTTAACACATCAAAATAAGATTACTTTCAGTCTACCGGCTAACTCTCTATCCTTGCCGCTTTTTGATTTATTGGAGTACAATAAAAAGAGTCCATCTCATCGCCTTTATCAACGCTAGCTGCTCGAAATTGAACCTTATATGAAAGGGTAAATTCTACAAAGCCTCGGGCTATAAACCCGGGTCTGAAGTGCGATCCGTTTTAATGTTTCTGTCGATTTTTGGTAATAGATTTTTTGTTTACGATTCCGTTTAATTTGAGGAACTGGTTACCTTTGCCGAATTATTTAATTGTGTCGGATTTATACTGTTTGGTGTTTAAGGCAGTTTAGAGACTTGACTTGTTTGGTTTGACGCTGGAACTGTTCTCTTCTTAATCATCTCATCAATTCTGAATTTATAAGTTCTCTTTAGTTTTTAAGTCATTTTAAGTTAATGTATTATTATAAAATTTATTCTCTAATAAATAAATTAGTCCGTCAGTTCTCTTTTATACTTAGATTTGTCTGTAAAGCATGTAAACTTGTGTTTCGATCGTGTCCAAAGTTTACTTAAATGGTAATTTCTACATCTCAGGTCAAGCTCAGGACAGCGAGTTCAACTACGAGTATTAAATAAAAGAAATCTAGAACGTGTGATTCGATAGATAGCTAGAACACACTATATTTTACACCACAAGACAAGAAAAGAAAAAGAAAGATCTTGTTCAGGAAAAAGTATTTTCTTCAAAATTTTATCTGGACGTCCTTAGAGGACTCTATTGAGCTTATTATTGTTAACAGATTATGTGAGGATATTCAATTCAATGTAGGTCAGGGATATTATTATCTTGACCTGTTTATTGCTGACAGTTCCATATAAATGAAGTTCTCAGAGGTTTCAATTAGTTACCTACTTGATAATAATTTCTATACTAACTACGTTTCAGGCACATTGTAGTTTCAGTAATGACCTATATGCAGACGTGTACAAGTCCATTTTCCATTATAATTATTAATACTTTGAATTATGTGTAAAATGCGGTATGCTGTCAATTGAAAATTTAAAAATTCTCACATAAAAGAAAGCGCAACTTTCTTAAACGGGACCGAATTGTAGTTTCTTATCCAACAACCGCTAAAACAACAAACCTTTATACTTCCACAAAACCAACCTGCCACTGTCAAGTCCAAAGACCCGCACATCTCATTGTGCTCGCCCCAGTCCTATCAAAACACTCGAACCCGCACCTCGCTACCGTCAGCGTCAAACGCGCCGCCACCACTCGTACCCGACAGTTTTATAACATATGCCTCAATTCGATTCCAAGTAGCAAAAAAAGATACAACCTAATAGTCCTTCAATAAACTTAGAATTTCGTCTTTATTTTGAAATTAAAAAGTTTCTCGGAAGATCCGAGCCGTTCTCACAGTCCGATAGAGTTGCCCCTATAAAGAAGTTTATGGCACAAGCGCCGGTGGCTGTAAAGTTTACACTAGTTGTAGGCCGCGGGTTCGCGTACAAGATTAACGACATTTATTTGTATTTTATTTTGAGATCGTTTAAATCTTTGACGGTTTGTTTAGATAAGTTAACAGAATTCACTAATTCGATACTTGACACCTCATCATCATCATCATCATCAGTTTATTTACTCTCCATTGCGGGAGCCTGACCCTAATCTAATTTGCCTAATATGCAAATGGATTTGGTCTAAGTGCACTCGCCACGCTAGCCGACGGGTTATGGACACTCCACGTATGAGTTGCATCACCTTAACTTCAGCCGTTACAACAACTTTAACCAATATTTTTGTATGGAGTTTGACTGATTTTTGACGATTTTTGTAGTTAAAGTAAGATGGTACAAGCCAGGGTACGTCTCACACAAGCATATAATTGAAAATCAGCCTGGTGACTGAGACTGTTGAATCAATTGTACAAAATATGTCTCTTTTTTAATTTCTTTATGTTTAGTCTAGCCCAGCATTTACTTACTTCAGCGGTGATTTTATTTGTGTTTGCTCAATGGGAAGTGTATCAATTTAAAAATAAATATTTACTAAGAAAAATTGTGTTTCTTCATGCTTATTAACATTATATGGACGCTTCTAATATTCTACAGTACGATAATAAACATTATTTTTATTTAAATCTATTGTCATCAAAATTAAACCTTTTAAAAAGTAATATTGAAGTCAAACATAAGGCCAAAACTAGCAGCGACGACGACAATCAGAAGCTACTTGGAAAATCCTCATTAAAACTTAACCAAACTCAAATTAGTGGTTTGACAATCTATGTATTTAACTATAACCCCATTCAACAATGGACTCTAATGTAACGGCGGAGAGTTTGTTTGTAAGAACTGCTGGTAGGCTAAAGGCGTGAGGTGAAAACGTGTTCCAGGACCAAAACTTGTCTGGCGTTAGTACGGTGAAGTTGAGATGAAATAATCTCGTCTCTTGGACGTCCGAGACGTAAGAGTTAGCGACTGAAGGAATTTATATTATTTCTTATTTAATAATAGCGATTAATTAATATTAGCGACACGCCCGCGACTTCGCCCGCGTGGAATTTTGTCTGTGACAGAAAAACTTAATCGCGCGCGTCCGTCTTTCAAAAACCGTGATAAAAACAACAAACATGTCTATTCCAAATTTCATCAACATCGGTTCAGCGGTTTAGGCGTGAAAGCGACACAGACAGACAGAGTTACTTTCGCGTTTATAATGTATTAGTATACAGGGTGGAAACGATAAGTGATCTCACTCGATTATTTCTGAACTACACGAGATATCGAAAAACTGGTTACTGATCCTGAAAGTGCTTCACGAGCTCTATCCAACGGTACCAATAATAAGTTACAAAATAAACTGGATCTATCCGAAAATTCAATGTTTCCAACTTCCATACATTTAGTACTGCCACAGTCATGGCACTCATGTATTGTCTTGATAATATTATAACAAGTAAAGCCTAGAACCAATGTTTTCCATGAATAATTTAAAATAAGAATGCAATTACGAGTTCATGTTAAGTGTTTATTATTTAATAAAAAAAATTAACACTTAATATTGTATGGCTGGCATACATTTAGTATGGAGGCTGAAAACATTGAATTTTCGGATAGATCCAGTTAATTCTGTAACCTATTACAGATACCGTTAGAAAGAGCTCGTGAAGCACCTTCAGGATCAGTAACCAGTTTTTCGATATCTTGTGTAGTTTAGAAATAATCGAGTGAGATCACTTATCGTTTTTTATAATCGTTTGTATAATCTACCTCCTTTCTTCTTCCTTAAATTCATTTAATCGGTGTTTGTTTCTTTCATTCCTGCAACAAAATGCTTGTATAAATTCAGAACAAATTGTTATCCCCAAAATTGATAACTATAACCTTGCATTGCATTTTCAGTGTTGGATATTTGAATTTCGTGTTTGGATGATAGCTCTCAGGTGTAGACTATGATGAGCAATAAAAGGCATTTGAAGATTCAAAATCCATAATATAATTTCGTTCATAAAAAAAGATGGACGATTGTGAAAATTCAAACTAGGAGCGCCACTCCGTGACGTGATTGCGTTTCGTTTAACGTGCGGTTTTTTTTTACTTCAACCTTAAGAACCTAATATCTTTTACTAATGGCTTGTAAGGCCCAGAACAGACGGTGAAACGCAACTGCAACGAAACTGCAACTTTGTGATGATTCTGATGAATGAAACTGAAACTGAAAGTTTCAAACTGGTCGCGTCATGTGTGGTCTCTCAACGGACGCTATGGCAGAAACTTAGATGCAACTCAAAAGTAACTAGCAGTTGCAGTTTCGTTGCAGTTGCGTTTCACCGTCTGTTCTGGGCCTTAGGCTCAAAATCATCAGAAAGTTGCAGGGTTGTTGCAGTTGCGTTTCACCGTCTGTTCTGGGCCTAAGAGTTTATCTTCATCTGGTTTCTGATTGAAGAACCAACTATACCTAGCGAACTGCTAAAGTTAATCCGTATCATACTAACCTACTTTTTTTCTATCTTCTTCTATCTAACTTTCTGTCATGACTCCATCGGACCGTGGGAATAATACCCTTTAGAGCACGTAGGTTAGTCTTTTCGAGATAATTATACACTTGATTTGAGCCTGAATGATAGGTTATTATGATCAAAATGAAATAAATACCTACCTAGGCAAAAGGCGTATTTTGCTCCTTGTTTGCCTTGGAATTAAACCCAGAAACTCCGAGAGCCAACTTTGGGACTGCGAAAAAGTTAAAGAGGAATAATAATCAAAGACATAATATAAGACTTGAAACTAATCAATTAATGATTCTTCGTCTGCTCATCGTTTGGGCCATACGCATTGGCTACCATAAAAGATTATGGAGTTTATAATTAAATATGATCGTGTTTTTCTTAATAAAATGATAATAATTTAATAATAATATAATCATCTGGTTGCTGTTTCATAAAACTATTATTGTGATAAATGTCGAGTGTCGAGGGTTTTGATGTTTATTTACTTTTAAGTTAAGTTAAATGGATTGTACGTAAGATTAATAGACATGCTATCATCGTTACTTTAAAATACCTATAAAATAAAGATTTTTCATATGTTACACCGGCTATCTGTGAAACCCAATCATAAACGTTTGTTTCAGAGGAAAGCTAACTGTTGAAATCCACAATTATTTTTATTGCAAGAATGCAAGAGGAATTCAAAGCTATATCAACTACTTTCTTCTCTTGTAAACCGGCGAGGCAGAGTTCTGAAAAATAATTCTACATCTGGACTATTCCCTAAAATTATGTCAGTACTAGCTTTTGCCCGCGGCTTCATCCGCGTGAAATTTAGTTTGTCACAGATCGTCATAAATTATAGCCTATTATGTTATTCTGGGTTATAAACAATAATACAGTAAAGTTTCATCAAAATCCGTTCAGTAGTTTTTGCGTGAAAGGGTAACTAACATACATCTAGACATCCACACTTTCGCATTTATAATATTACGAGTAAGTAAGATCCCATCAAAAACAATACTTGTCAAAAAAACCAAGTCTCGCAACTCAGTTGTTCTACGGTAAAAAGTTGTGAGATCCATGTAATACCAAGTCCAGGCCAGGAAATCTTTAACGTTTTACATAAATATATTAACTTGGCCATCGCATGAAAACACGTGTAAATTAAATTATTTAGTGCGATGGCCAAGTCAATAATTTATGTAAAACGTTAAAGATTTCCTGGCCTGGACTTGGTATTACATGGATCTCACAACTTTTTACCGTAGAACAACTGAGTTGCGAGACTTGGTTTTTTTGACAAATATTGTTTTTGATGGGATCTCATTTCTTTTTGTATTTTGTAGACAGCAGTTATGTATCTAGAAAACTGGACCGAAATTGAAAAATTTTACTCGACTTGGCGGTTGCACTACCGTGCCCCCAAATATTTTAGTTTTTCCTTGATTCATACACCAAACACTACTTATATTCCAAATTTGAAGCTTCTAGGTCTGCTAGAAGTGCCTTAGAGTTTTGATGATCGGTGAGTCAGTGAGTGACAAAATTAAGTAACTTTGACCCGTTATAATTCTTAAACTACTGGTTCAAATTGAATGAAATTTTAAATATACCGTGTCTTTACAATGCCTGCATAGCTAATGAAAATTCAGCCTTCTAGTTCTATCCACAACGAAGTTACAGGCAGTCGAAAATGGCCTGAATTGCTTCGAGAAAAGGATGGTACGGCCGTGCCGCTTTTTTGCTCGACTTGGTGGGGGCACTGCCGTGCCCTCAGATTTTCTAATCATTGCTTTTCTTTGTTTCTGCTATTTTCGACCCAGTCAAGCTGGCAACGGATGTGCGGTGTAGGTATCCTTGTGGTCGTTTCTCGTCACAGAGTGGACTCTACCAACGCTTTGCACCACCAATCCCACTTTCTGGCTACGTGACCAGCCTATTTCTACTTCGTCATCGTCGTCGTCGTCGTCGTTGTCATCGTCGTCGTGATCAGGTCATTTTAGTCTCCACTGCAGGAGCAAGACCCTCTCTAATTTACCAGAGGCAAATGGAGGATTTGGCCTACACTCCATTCAGGCACTGGGTAGTCAATGCGAAAAAACGCTTAACGGTTGGAATGTGCAGGTGTCAAAATGTCCATACGGACCGGCTGTTAGTGTGGCAAAAAGTATGAACGTCGAAATGAGCAATGGTTAAAATGATCTGAAGTTAAAATGTCTTCGGGTTTATTTAAACAAGCGTCTTATTGTATAATAGCTAACGTGAACACGTGTTTAAATGCATCAAGGTAAAAATGTCCAAAAAAACTTTATTGACTAGACTACAAGAACATTGAACATTTTGACATTTAATTTTATTAATTTATTCATGAGCACAATATATCAGTTGATCATTTTATCTATCACACCTTTTGTTGTACTTGTATTTTGTGATGTGTACCATTTGTCACTAAACCATTGTAACCATGGTAACAATGTACATTTTGGCACTAGGACTTTTTGACGTTCATACTTTCTGCCACACTAACAACCGGTCCGTATGGACATTTTGACACCTGCACATTCCAACCGTTGAGTGTTTTTTCGCATTGACTACCCAGTCCCTGAATGCTACACTCCCCATGCTGGCCAGACGGGTTGGGGACGTCTACTTCTAATGTTTCTATCCAATTCTACTTTTAATACTTTACTTCTGCTGACGTCATCCACCCTAAATACGGAAATAACCGCCCATCTTCACAACCACAACTGTTGCTAGAAGCAGAAAACATTCGGCACTTCTTGTATCCACTCGAACAAACACCTACTAATTATACTAGTGCTAACTAAAGGCCGTGGGCGAAGCGTTAGCACCTCGCCCAATAACAATTTGGGACAAAAAGGCTTTGTTAAAGCACCTGCATTTTAGGGTTAAATGGATATGTTCACACCTATAGTTACTACAGCTATTAGTTCCGTGGACAGGTGTAAATTTTGGCGGGATGCTCCATTTTTTAGGGTATTTTTAGTATGAGTGAGGTATTGTTTTGGTTTTCTAGAGCTGATGCCGGTATATTGTGAGCGAATAGACAGGCATAGTGGCTTGATAAGCCTTAATGTTGTGTGCTTCGGGGCTTCGTAATTAATTATAAGTAATACCTGTGGTAATACTCGAGGAAGAAGTACGTGGAAAATTCAAGGGACAAGAGAGAGAGACAAAAAAGCATCAATTTTGGTCGTAGAAAAAAAATAAGTTTTTTCTTAGTAGCCAGCGTTGTGCGGCCAAGGAGTTTTACTAATTGTATGGAAGCTGAAAACATTGAGTTCTCAGATCATCATCATCATCATCATCATCTCAGCCATAGGTCGTCCTCTGCTGAACATAGGCCTCCCCCAATGCTTTCCATGTTACCCGGTTGGTAGCGGTCTGCGTACCGGAAAACGCAGCGTGGGACGTCCACCCACAAGGTGGACCGACGACATCATAAAGGTAGCAGGAAAGCGCTGGACGCCGTTCTCAGATAGATTCAGTTTATTCTGTAAACTATGATTGCTTTTAGATTAGTATCACTTTCTGGATCAGTAACCAGTTTTTCGATAATAATATCTTATATAGTTTAGGAATAATAGAGTGAAATCACTTAACGTTTCCAACCTGAACAGTTCATACCTTGGTCGCGGTACTTTTATTTTATTTCAAAGGAGCGTAGAAATAAATACTGTAAGCAAGGAACTAATAACACAAAGTCTTTTCCTTCGAGGCCACCATAATGAAACTAGGACAGTCTACTTTACTTACATTTTATTGTTTTCTTCTCGAACCTATATTTAGAAACTGGAGAAATAATACTAGCTAATATTCATCTAAGTAAATAGTTTCCAATTACATGAATGTAGTTTATTGTGAAATGTTTATTAATATGAGTATAGGTAAGTATTTACTTATGAAATATTAATAGATACAATAGAATGAGTGGGTAGATGTAATTAGGATAATTTTGGTTCATCTTTCCAAACAAAGGAGAACGAACCTTCTCACGTATACTTAATTTAAAGTCTAAATGTTAATTAACCATACAAAACTGTAGATTCACGTAACAAAACTTCAACGACAACAAAACACTGAGTTGCGATCCTATCGAGTAATTGTTCTATCAAAATGACCTTTGTGAATACGGATTTAGAACTGTTAGTCCAGTCATTATAGTAAGTTCACCTCGGAATTTGAGATACCCAGCTGTAAGTCTGTAAATACGTGTATATTGACACCCTAAAAGTTGTCTCAAAACCTACATATGGTAGGGTGTAAGCAACTATTAAATTTCTAGGTCAACGGTCACAAAAATCGGTTTTTTGAGCTTTTTTTAGAAATATCTCATTTGTATTTTTATCAATATTGTAGAATACTAAATTCTCTACAAATTTTGTTTAAAAATTTTTTTTATACGGTGAACCGTTTTCGAGATAGAGGGCGGAGAGCGCGCGGTCACTGCATCACTTCAGGTTAGAGGTGGGCGCCACGCCGGCGCGCCGCCGCCGCCGCGAATTTTTTCTGCTACTGCTGTCGGCGCGCCGATACTGATACTGTACCAACTTTCTAGATTTGTGTTTCGAACGCAGAAGAACTAACTATAATATTTATTCTTTAATTAATGCCATATAATTGTTACACAAGGCGAACTTAATGCCGTTGATATACTATAAATTGATTGAATAACTTAAAATATTAACTATATTATGGTTATGGTTAAAGACACTTTATTTCTCATAAGAATACAATTGATTCACTTACTGAGAAACTAACATTTTAATATATTTTTTATAAGCGACACGAGCTTCGCTAAAAACAAAGAAATAATATCACTAAACTAATATTTCATAAAAGACGGTAGTCTTAAAAAACCCATTAACAGTTATTATTCAATTTGCTGCTTGATCTAGTAAATGATTGTTCGCGAGAGGCGCCGGGCCGGTCCCTCTTGCTGTCAAGAAAAAAACACCGCTTTCGTCTGGCAGACAACAGCCCACACTATTGGATTCTACTTTAAGCGAATCACTCACACAGATATTGGCAAATATGTCTCGGAATGCAAATGGGAACCACAACCTCTGGAAGGCAACAAAGTACCTCCCTCAAAGTGTTCTCCGCCTATTAGGTCCGATAATACACGAGTGCGAACTGACAAGAAAAATCTCAGACTTTTGCTACATGACAAGCCGGTTTATTTAATTAAACCCAACGACACGGATAATCCAAAAAAACCCTAATTCAATCCAAACAATAAGATCAAGTATTGTTCCTGATCCGACAATTGCAGCTTTGCCTGCCTTTGATTCCTACTGATGATTATGATTCATCCGACCGATTTCGGTCATGGTGACCGCTTCGACTTAGCTGTCATGGCGGCGCTGGTGTGCTCGAAGATGGCTTACATAGCCGATCTTCGCGGCAAACTCCTCGCACATTAAGAGTATTTGAGCACGCCGCCAACGTAATTATAGTCAATGGCGGCAGATGGACGGGATTTACATCATCACGTTTCGCGTCGAGTTCAGTTGTGCGCTGCTCCTTGAACTCGTGGACTCTCCTCTTCACAATCTCCCACCATTCTAGGCGCTGTGCTGCCAAACCTTCTCATTGTGATTTGAGAGGCCCATTTTGTATCTTTTCATATGCTGCTTCTGGACATTTTTGTACCTGACGATCTGAGGAGTTGTTCGCCATGTTTCCGCTTACCCTCCTTAAGTTTAAATTAGAAGATTGATTCCTACTACGCTAAGAGAGGACGAAAGACGCAAGAGGACCAAAGTGACTGACAGCCCGCAGAATCGCTAAAATCAAGTGACAGTGGGCGAGGTACATAGCTCGTAAAGCTGATGGCTGCTGGGGCAGGAAAGATCTTGAGTGGCGACCACGAACCGTAGCGTGGGCAGGCCTCCCACTAGGTGGACAGACGATTTGGTGAAGGTCGCGGGAGATGCCTGGATGCGAGCAGCGCGCAGGACCAGTCTTTGTGGAAATCCTTGGGAGATGCCTTTGTCCAGCAGTGGACGTCTTTCGTCTAAAATGAACTAACGAACGCTAAGAGAGATGGGTAAGCACCTGCATTTGATCTGATCATCATGATATCCATGGTCTTGACAATGACACACTGAGTGAGAACCTCACAAGTCTCTTAACTTTGAAAATGATTCTTAAGGCTGGCAAGTCGCCTAACGAATTCTCCTCTCGCTCAATAAATCTGACATTTGTATTGTTAAAATTATGGGAAAGGATCATTCTTGCTCGTTTATTCCCTTGCCTAAGTATGACCCATGTAATATAGTTAGAGAATACAATCCCGAGTATGTTTTTCAATCCCGGGATTACGGGATTTTAATGGGTAATCCCGGGATTATCCCGGGATCAGCCTTATATGGGAATTGGGTTCTAATAAAAAAAAACTTAAGTATAATTTCTCAATAGATGTTTTGAATATTGTTAGTTGCAATAATACTAAAATAAAATTTAAAAAAAAATACAAATCAAAAGCACCATTTAGAATTTCGGAAATAGAATCGTAGAAATATCAAAGCATCCAATGTTTGACTTCCTAGCCTGCTTCGTAATTTATTTCCAACAAAAGCAGCAGCTGAAAACGCTCGCTCGGGTTCTACACTCGTTGGAGGTATAGATAATAGATACTTATATGCAAATTCTAAGTGATATCCACGAACTCCTTGATTTTCAAACAGGCTCATTTCACGTCTGATACTATTTCTGTACCCCCAGTGAAAAGGGATCTAACTCGACTTAGATCAAAATTGACTTTATAACATAATGTGAATCTCTGAAAAATTAGCTATTTTTGTATCTAATCGGTATGTTTCTACGACGTATAGAAAAGAAAATAATGTTGTGCCAAATGATACAAGTAAGGCTTTGTGAACCAATTTTGAGTTTTCTTTCGTGTATATTGATACATGTCTACTTTTAACAAAGTGTACCGGAGGCTTCTTTCAATTTTTTATTGTGTCAAGAGGTATGACTCGTGTTACTACTTTTTACACGATTGAAGTTGTTCAGATTGAATTGGTGATTAACAATATAAGATGACTCATATTAATATACACAAAAAAAACTATGTATTGTTGGTTGGTGAAAAAGAATGTAACTTAATTTATATCACAAAAAGTAAAAAACAAAAGGTTATTTTTTTGTGTATAATGATTCAATTAGACTAATACCATTAACCACAAAAGTTTCGTACATGTGTAAAATGTTATAAGTTACTTAGATCAGAAACATTTGAAAATCGCAACTAATAATTTGGTTAATTATTTGGTGTAAAATGATATAACTTAGCCCAAACGTCAGATTAAAGGAAAAAATAATGTCGTAGTTTATAAATCAAAGAACTTTAGTTAATAGTTTTAATAAATAATGGTGAACATCTACTAGTAAAACATATAATTGAATTCAAAGTGCCTAACGTTGTCAATAAAAGTACTTAATAAGTGCATTATAGAATTTACAAGAGCTCCAACTACCAGAACTCTTTATAAACAAAACTCATCACCTTTGACAACAAATTGAACTGGGCGAGTCATGTCGAGAACAAAATAAAAATGGCCTGTATAGCATTCCATCAGTGCAAGAGACTCATTGGTAGTAGATGAGGTCTCAACCCAAAGATAACACTTTGGCTGTACACGTCGGTTATATGGCTCTCTTACACATATTATTATTGATCACTTGTATGGTGGCATAGAACACAACTATCCACAGCAAGATCAAAACTCCAAAGCCTGCAACGCCTAGTAAGCATAGCGGCCACTAGTTGTATGAGAACCACTCCATCGACATCATTTGAGTACCTTCTGAATCTTAGATCTTTAGACCTCTTCATTCAGGAGGAAGCGCAAGCAGCCGCTCTAAGACTTAAAGGTCAAGGACATATAAGAAGCAAAACAAAGAGACAGGACATTCCACGATCCTGCACAAAACCCTAATAAAAGAAATACCTCTCACCGAGGCACCTATCGACAAAATTCCCTGTGTTCAAATCTTCGACTGAAGATATAATATCCAGCTTACAGCGGAAACGCAAGATTGCTCTGGAATCAATGAACTTAGGATATACACTAATGGCTCCAAAACCCAAAAAGGTACAGGAGCTGGTGTCTTCTCGAATTACCTAAATATACTAAGAATATCTACAACACTAGATAAACACAATACAATTTTCCAAGCAGAATGCAATCAGAGCAGCACAGGCGGTTGCAACCATAGGACATCCAAGGTCTGAATATAAAAATAATCTCAGATATTGCAAGCAATACAAAGCAACTTAATATACTACATTATAATACTTATATTGGAATGCCATGATGCGCTCCTAAGTCATTGCAGACGCAAATGGCGTTACCCTGCACTCCTGAAGTAGATCAAAGGGCACAGTAACTCCTTGGGCAACGACGCAGCAGATGAACTGGCCAAAAAGGGATCGTACACGACGGTATTTGGTCCGGAACAATTATCTACCTATAATGCCGATACCATAAGCACAGATCAAGACCTGGCTGCGCTCCAAAATAGAAAAATAACACCACACAGAATGGAAAGATTGTGAAAGATGCAGGCAAACAAAAGATGCAGTTGTGGATATATCGAAAAAGTTCTCCCGCAGCCTCATAAGACTAAACAGGGACAACATCCACAAGGTCCTAAGTGTAATAACAGGTATGTTAAACAAACACCTACACAATATAGCTGTTACAGACAGCCTACTGTGTAGAATATGCATGGAGGCAGAAGAAAAACCGCAGCACGTGCACAAGTAGTGCACAAGCGTAGCAGATCAACAGGCTCAAATTCTCCAATCACCAGGGTCGCTGCAGAAGGCCTGTAGCGACCTAGATAGGCTGCTGCTACTTGGGGGGATCTGGAGCGATTGGAATAGGAAGATAAACTACAAATAGCACACAATGGTCTAATCAAGAGGCTAAGTGCAATATTCGATTGCCCTGAGAAACTATCTACGAAAGTCCTTATGAATGGATACTATGTATAAAGTAAATAATTATGTAAATGGCATGTGTTGCTGGACTTTATCTGCTTAGCTCGCAAGTATAACATGTCTTGTTAATTCATGTCTCTATTGATTTAAGAAGATTCCCGCCCCAGGCAGTTCGATTTTTTCAAGTTATTTATGATTTAAGAAGAGTCTGACAAGGGTGGCTAAATTTCTTGCGCTGCTTCTTCACAGCACTGGTCCATTTATGTCCCAAAATTATTGTAGGGTTCAAGTAATACTAGGACGTGTTAAAGGGCTGTTTAAAAGCCTCTTTGTTGAAAACAAATGCATTTTATGAATTTACTTTTATATTATCCTTCTGTAGCCAAAAGGCAATCAATATACCTTGAAATCACCATCTCTGGTCCAGGGTTTGATTCCTAAAAGGGTAATTGTAGAAAACAAACTTTTCTCTGTCTTCTGTCTAATTAGTTCATGTGAAACCATTGTTGTTTCTGGTCTTTACTACACAATTGCTTTAGCTATACTTACTTTATAATAGGAGATAATGTATGTGATTTAGGCCGATATCATTCATGGTATATGGTGTAATAATGAATAAAATAGTAGTTTCAGATCAGAATAAACATTTAAGGAGTAAATAATTAGAATTCAGTCTCAAATTCTAGCCTTATTCCTTTACAGTCGCCACTTATATCACTTTACACATAATTATTAGGATACTTAGATCGCTATTGTGTTAGTTAGATCAGTTTACACATTTTTTTTCTCTCCACAAAATTGGTGGATATTAATATAAGTAACAATTTTTGGACGATTTACCCTAAATAACCTGAAATAATGATTCCTCATAGTGTAATTACTTATGTTTGTTTTACAACTTTTTCTAAAATTGAAGAAAAAAAAAAATTATCAACAGAAATGGTGGAAAATGTATCACTTTACACTTGTTAGCGTGTGGTTAATTCAGTGTGGTGTAAAATGATTTATATCCCATTACATCACTTTACACGAATGTAAAGTTGTCGTGCATGGTGATATAACTAGGTTTTTATTTAATTACGAAAAAACCACATGCTATATTTCCCAAACTGGCACACTGCCTAATTATATCTAACATTACCTTTCACCTAAAAAATATTTCACCAAGTTATCTCTAATAGCGACGAAGCAGGATTTTTTTTAACTTCAAATGCGATTTCCCAACAATCACCATTTTCGACTTAACTCCCTTTTCACTGGGGGTACAGATTTGTCAAGCCCGATTCACTTTGTAGTTGTACTTCAGGATCTGGGCATTTCATACTCTTATCAATTTCCAGCTGCAACTTTTCCTTTAGTGTCAATTGGGGTTGGGAGGTTTGTGGCGTTAGCTCAAGTCGTGATCCTGTCTAAGGTCTACGAAATAGATATTATTAGGGCCGTACCTGTATAGTCCGTATCCGTATCGTACCTTAGGTTTGTTTTTTATCGTTATACAAGGTGTTAATGAAAAAGCGTAAAGCCTGAAATTAGTTTGTTGGAAATCGAGAGTAGAATCGATTCCACTAATAAACAAATAGGGTCAAATTTTAACCAAAAAAATATTTTAATTATAGCCTGACCAGGAACATAAAAACCCTGGCATAGAGGCGCGTCAATGAGGATCAGTACTGTTGTAGAAAATTCAATAAAACTATTATCTACGTTAATCTTTAAGACATAAGAAAGATATATCTTTTTGAATTATCCAAATCGGACCATTACTTACGAAGATATTAAGTAATAAACATAGGCCGTTTTTGCCGCTAAAAGTCAACGTACGCAAGGCCGCGTGACGTCACTATATCCGAATCGAGCGCAGCCGGCGTACTATTGGGATGGAAAATTTTTTTTCCGGCTAAACTATCAGTTTTAGAAAAAAACTTTTAATAACATTTATTCTTCAAAATAAAGTAACCTATCGACCAGTAATTTTTAAAAATAAAAATTTTGAAAAATAAGTATTGCTGTGTCCAAAAACCACATTTTCATAGGATTCGATGCAATGCGGAGACGCGGTTGGGGTGAGTGTAACTTAATGATTGTTTGTATTGAACATAATAATACATAATATGATGCTAATACCCAGTTTCTGGCCAGGGGGGGGGATAAGTCATACCCAGCTTATAGCCTGGGGGGAGGGGCAAGCCTTACCCAGCTTCTGGCCTTGGTGGGAGGGGGGAGAGGCAAGTCATACCCAGTTTCTGGCCTGGGGGGGGGGGGGGGGGGGTAAGTAATACCCAGCTTCCGGCCGAGGGGGAGTCATACCTAGCTTATGCTTATGGACTGGGGGAAGGGGCTAGCCTTACCCAGCTTCTGGCTTGGGGAGAGGGGGGGGGGGGAGGGGTCAAGTCATAACCAGTTTCTATGGGCTGGGGGAGGGGCTAGCCTTACCCAGCTTATGGCCTGGGGGAGGGGGGGGGGGGTCAAGTCATACCCAGTTTCTGGCATGGGGGGGGGGGGTGTCATACCCAGCTTCTGGCCGAAGGGGAGTCATATCCAGCTTATGCTTATGGCCTGGGGGTAGGGGCAAGCCTTACCTAGCTTCTGGCCTGGGGGGAGGGGTCAAGTCATACCCAGTTTCGGGCCGGGGGGGGGGGGGGGGGGGGGGTAAATCATACCCAACTTCTGGCCGAGGGGGAAGTCATGCCCAGCTTATGACCTGGGGAGAGGAGAGGGGCGGGGTAGTCATACCCAGCTTCTAGGCTAAGATTAAATAGATTTCCAGCACGGAGCGGCTGTCCTTTCCTGCAGCAGCTGGCCCGCCCATGGGAACGGCGAATAGATAGGTAGGTGCGTAGGTTTAACTCAGAAAAACTAAATAACAGGTAGGTATTGCGTGTACATCGAAATGATTTTCATAGCAATGTCTTGTAGCCTAGGCAGAGTGTATCTGCCTCAGCTATACCTTATTGTTAGAAGTAAATAAATTAATACTTATACATTTTTATATTTTACTTGGAAGAAGATATGACTCTAACAACACTTATGTACACTTTATTTGAATAAATCGCCAAATATACCACCGCGGAGACCCCAAATGCGTCTCTGCGTGCCATTGAATCGTATGAGCGACATGAGCGTATGGATTTTTTGCGTTATTTTTCACAATTTCCATTTTTAAAAATTACCTATCGATAGCTTACTTTATTCTGATGAATAAATGTCATTACAAGTTTTTCTCTAAAACTGATAATTTGGCTAGAAAAAAATATTTTCTATCCACGCAGTACGCCGGCAGCGTTCAAATCGGATATAATGACGTCATCGTCCCCGCGCCGGGCGGTCAGTGAACTTTTTTAGTAATTTGGCCATAATTTCGTCAATTTTTGTCGTAGAACAAAAATTTTTGCACTGTGTATTAAGGATTTCTTAGCCCTATAAATCTGCATTCACAGCTAAAAATCGAAATGATCCTCATTGCATTTGATAGTGCAACACTGAGTACAGTCGTACGTGTGTGTTAAATTAATAGGCTAAATTTATGTATCAGGATTCAGGATTACGGGCTAATTTGATATTTTCATAAATTAACGAAAAAATATTATTAAAGGTAACCTGGTTTAAATAAATTAAATGAAACCATCAATCGAGCTAGTAGGATTTATTCTATTATTCATCAATAATCAAATTCAGAACTTGAATATTCAACTGCAATGTCTGCTCATGAACGCTTCAAACTCGGTACTTCTTTCTTTCCCAATTCCATAAAATTCAAAACTTAGAAAGTGACAAAAAACTTTAAAATAGGTAGTTGAAACAGACTACAACTAATTTTCATAGTGGACTGTACTATACGATAAACATGTCAGTCAATTTGACAACCTTTGTCGGAAACATTATTCAATGAAAATATTGTCCGAACCGTTAGTATTTCTCTTCGACAAATACATTAACACATTGTGAACCACTTTTCTTTCACGACTATAAAAATATTTTAGCAATTTAATTCACAAAATCAATTGCACACATTTAAAATAAAGTTTGTTTACACTTTGACAACAATAGACTGACATGCAAGGTGACATGTCAATGAAGTTTTCAGTTACTGTTGCCTTTAAAAGAAATTAGTACCATTAGTTTTCCGCAACATGGCGAGGGTTTTTATGTTCCTGGTCAGGCTATACGCCGTGTTACTTAACTCTATTTATCAGAGGTGAATGAACTACTAACCTACTCATAGGCGTGCATGCCTTGCAATCAGCGTGTGAAAGGTCAATACGTTGCCAGAAATGCGTAAAAAAGAAATAACAAGTGGGCGGGGCGAAAACAAAAAGAGTGAATATCTTCGTAAATAATCCGCGAAAATTAATTTTAATAATTTACATATTTTTTTTATAATAAAAATAAGTTGGGGTGTCTGAGGTTTTGCGCTTATTATTAACACGTTGTATAATTTTATGCTAAGGTAGAATCTAGGCAAGATCATAGTCAAGGCGCAACGGATCGTAGAATGCAAAATAGACCTGTTTATATCAATCCCGAAAATACCGGGATTAGCCAAGTACAGTCCCGGGATTTTCGGGATCAGAAATGTATTCTCTAAATATAGTATACCCGACCAACAATGTTGGCAGATACCAACCATAATCAGTACAATGTTTGGAAAAGAAAGAATCCTTTACGGCTGCTTTCGCTGCAGAGTCAGCTAGGTTTAGCATAAAGGACTACTCTATAAAATTAAAAAGTACCTTCCAGCACACTTCTACTACCTGCTGATGGAGTCTTATCTCAGTGACAGACAGTTTTAAATTAAACTCCGTGACAAAATCTTCTCTCTTTAGCTGCAGAGCTGGAGTACCCGAGGACTCTGTACTTGGCCCGGTACTCTACAACATTTACTAGTAAAGTAGCCCAGACACCAGAAAGCTGCCTACCTCAATTGTAACTGTGATCTTAAAACGACTAGACTGTTGCAAAGTCAGCTAAATACCACTAATGCTTGGCTGACCAAGTGGAAGTGGCGCATGTAAGCAAGCCCCGAAGTCTCACCATATTATCATTTAAGACGTGAAACTTATCCTCCGGCCAATCTAGAACTTTACACATTGCTACAATCAACCTGCATTAAAAACCTGAACCGTAGGATCACATGGAAAGACTATAAATATAAATAAAACAGATCTGAACAAAATATAATGGGATCTAACTTTGGTCGACCGACAGTCAGCTAATTCAACATTAACTATGTGTCTCCAAAGAGCTCAAAAATACATGTTAAGAGTATTTTTATTGGCACATTGGTACCCTCGCCGTTAGGAAATACACGAGAACCTGATCTCAGCCAAACCAGCTATTCAAATATCGAAGTATCTATGATCAAGATAGCTAATTTACTAGGGTAAACCACTGCTCCAGTGGCTCTACCGTGACAAACCCCAACCAACTGCAAATCACCTGATTAGTCTTAACGACAGATACTAAAAAAGCTGATTTAAAAAAAATACCTAATGAATAAAGGTCAAACAAGGTCACGCCGTCGACGCCGCCGCCGCCGAAGTCAAAAAGTCGGCGCGCCGCCGCCGGCCAATTGTATATCGGCGCCCACCTCTACTTAAGGTCAACTTAAGCGGTTTAGATTTTTCATACAAAAGGATTTTCCCGCTAATTCCCGTGGGAATTTCGGGAATTCCTTGTTGTAACTAAGCTTTAAGTTTACTAAGGTACCTACATGCCAAATTTCAAGCGTCTAACTTCCGTTAAGCGTTTAGATTTTTCATACAAAAGGATTTTCCCGCTAATTCCTGTTCCCGTGGGAATTCCTAAGTATACCATAACCTGCCCAGGTGTATGAAGAATAATTGTACCAAGTTTCGTTAAAATCCGTCGAGTAGTTTTTGTTTCTATAAGGAACATACAGACGGACAGACAGACAGACAAAAATTTTACTGATTGCATTTTTGGCATCAGTATCGATCACTAATCACCCCCTGATAGTTATTTTGAAAATATATTTAATGTATAGAATTGACCTCTCTACAAATTTATTATAGTACTAGCGGCCGCCCTCTATCTCGAAAACGGTTCACCGTATAAAAAATTTTTTTAAACAAAATTTGTAGAGAATTTAGTATTCTACAATATTGATAATAAATACAAATAGCAAAAAACCCATAGGAAATGAGATATATCCAAAAAAAAGCGCAAAAAACCGATTTTTGTGACCTTTGACCTTAAAATTTAATAGTTGCTTACACCCTACCATATGTAGGTTTTGAGACAACTTTTAGGGTGTCAATATACAAGTATTTACAGACTTACAGCTGGGTATCTCGAATTCCGAGATTCTTACCTAATTTAAGCTTAAATGACTGGACTATGTTTTTCAATAGGACGACTTCTGAACGTCAGCGAGATCTTGACTGTCAAAATACTTGAATTAGGCCACAGATCATTGACAGAAACGTGACGTAATTTTGGCAGTGTTATAGGAATTTATAGATCTTATCTGGAGAACCTGGATTACTAAAAATATTGACAGGTGATTTCTACTATTGCTAGAATGCATTTGAGTAAGCCTCCAGTTTTCTTTCATCGTTTAGACTCTATTTACATCGTGCTATTTACTTTTATGCTTTGCGCTGCAGCGTTTTAGATAGGTACCTACTCGTATTTTGCTTTCAGTAAAGCCATGTCAACAAGTGTGCTTTTAAGTAGTAAGTACTATACAAACATACTTTGTGTTATATGCGGAATTTATTTAGGTACCTAGCCACATAAACTAGCACAAAGTTCCTACTAGTCTGTTTATAACATCTGCATTTAGTAAAACACTACTAACAAACACTCAAAAAATTACATGCTTTACTTTGTAGTAAGTTAATAACAGATTTAACTTATTTCTCTAACTTAAAACACTACAAAATGATGCCAATTTTGCATAAAATTTGGTAGACCAAAGACGAACATTCATTTTTTTCTGTTCATGTTTATTGAAAGTCATAACAATTCGTGCATTCAATATTATAACATTCACAACCCTTTATGGGTAAACACAAATTACTACATGTCGTTCATAATACCCGTACAAAAGCTAATTTGACGACATACTAATGTAAGGATGACAATACCCATGCTGAGAACGTACGACATAAAAATGCCATCGCCCTGTACCACCATCAAAATACTTGCAGCATTCAACCGGTAGTATAGTTTGTAAGGTGTATCATACGAGGCCTTTACATGGGACGACTTCTGATATATTTAAAGAGATTGGATTTGAGTTGACTAAATAAAATTACCCTTTTTTATGACCAGTGATTTAATTAGGTATACCTATTATGTCTTACATCTCGTAGTTTCTTTATCTGATATTCTTCAGCCATGAAATTTTAAGCAATAGTTTTCTCTTTCAAGGTTTCTCTTGAACACTTTCCATGAAAAAGCTAGTACCTATTTAGTAGAAATAACTTACAGGAATTTAATGAACGTCCGTTTTACAGGTAAACACTTCATATAATACGAGTGGCCTTGGATCGCCAATTATGTATTAGTTCACAGTAATAATGATTGAAAACATAACACTTTAAGAGGCTATATTTGAAGATCGTAAGTCCCGTCTCAGACTTTAACGCCCGTATTTACAAACGATGCTTGCTTAAGTGAAGCAATCGAACGCACAGCGTTGCGGTGTCGCTGTGTCGTCAAAAGCTCTTATCAGACTTATCAACTCGCTTTCCGAGTTCAACACCGTAGTATCGCCTTTCGCGCGCTGTCTATTGCGAGGCCAGCGGTTACGGTGCGAATAAGTGTGGGTTGCAGTATGGAGTTTCATACAAATAATACTGACCGCCTCGAGTTGATACAGTTACGATCCCTTTCCGGGTTGATAAATGTGAGACGTCCTTTACATAGAAATATCAGTGGCGGGTAACGCGGTGAAATCCCGCAACGCATGGTGTGCTTCGGCTTGAGGGATCGTTCTGTGTAAACTCAGTAAGCGATATCATTGTAGAGAAAACGAATCAATTAATATGAAATAAGGGTGGAAAAAACTTGTCATAAACCCTGGTCTAGCTGTCTGTCTGTTTTGATTTGTATTCAAGCGGCGCTGCTCTGTGGCAATCATCGGACGGGTACTTATTTATGTAGATCTGGAGCTGCAATGCGAAGGAACGCATTTAGGGGTCGGCGGCAGGATTGAAATGCAAATTTGAAAGTGTAAATATGTTGATAGTATCACTTAAGTCCTTGTTTCCTTGTTTGTAACAGTCAGGTCCTATTTAGCTTGAGTTGAAAGCTAGGTTTGTTAATTTTCAGTCAGTGCTTTGTTCACAATACTCGTAATACGAGTAAGTTAAGATATTACAATATGATTAATGGAAACAAACAGGCCGGCCGATCTGAGGCTGACTTTGGTTCGATAAAGTGTATTTCATAATACATTATTGGGGAATAATATTGTGAAATGGTTCCCAGTTAGGAAATATCGCATTTGAATCAACCCGATTAGATACTAGTGCATTAATCTATGATAAAAGTTAACCAAAATGCACTTTTGAATATATGAACTTAAATACATTAGACAGAATACATAAATTCATGTTACGCTAAGTGAGACTGCAATATAATATTAAAGTGCGAACAGAAGAAAAAGAAAAAAAACCTCAATTAATGGATTAATTAAATTATCACCTGGCAATCTTCATATTTCACTGTCCACCGTGTCTCGTTAAACACTCGACATTGGCGAAACCAGTGTGCTTCAAATACGCACCATTGAAGCCATTAAACAGAATAATAATAACAGAAGAAAAAGATATTATAACTTTACCTTTTCAAAGTACGGAACCCGAAGTGAGTTCGCTCGACATTTTTTAGCTGTCTCAAGACTTTGCGTTAACTTCGGATCCGTCTGTATCTCGTTTGTAACATCGCCTAGTCTATTTGAGTTTTGTTTCTTTTGCGTGACTGTTCTCAGTCGGTTTTATTTTACGTACTTTTGCTGAGTTACTTGAGAAAACGATTTTCTGCTTTCGTGAGGATTAAACACGAGTACAACGGTCTCTATGACTCAGTTAATGAGGCATGGCAATCCTAAATAGCATTAAATAGTATTACAGTACATTTTGTCGCAACAAAATTTTATATAAAAACTCGTACTTTATTTTTTTAGATGTCTATTTTTATTATTTAGTAGGTCTCAAAATTCACAAACAGAAAATTCTTTCCATATCTCCCTTTCCAAGGAAAGTCACCGTCAAATTTAATTAAAAACAAAACCCTTTTAAACTTTTTTAATTGCTTGTTAATATTGTATAAGAAGAGTTAAATATTCTCAAGTGTTTTCACTGATAATTTTAAGGAGTCCAGTAATCTTTTTAGAGCCGGAATTTCCAGGAACTCTATGGAATTGTAACTTTCGTCACAGAATAATAATAAGTACTACGTACAGAAGTTTTACTTCGCGAAGGTATTTAAAAAAATGTATGCTCAATGTCATTAACATTATACTCTCCTATACGATAAAGATTTGTACAGAAAGGGTCGATTAACTATAAATACACAGGGCGGCGGAAGCCGAGGCGTCGGCGCCGCCCAGAACGAAAGGAACTTTAATATATTACATAAACGCGTTGGTGTAATTTAGCTTGTCTCAAGAGTCAAGCACCATTTTGTTGACAAACGTCAGTGATCGGCACTGCGCCGAAGCTATAGGGCTGACTTCGGTAAAATGATGTGACGTGAGGTGCCAAACTGCAGAAAGTGGCGGAGGAAATACATGATTTAGCATGAATTATCATGAATAATATTAACTCCTACTTATTTACCTCTCAGTGTCTTGAGGCAACTTAAAAAAGTACATTCTGTGTTGTTATTATTATTTAGGCAGTTAAATACTGCACAGTATTTAGTACACCATTTTCTTTATTTTCTTCCATCATACACAAGAATACGCGAACGTGAGTCAATGCTCACTCGTAATAGTATGTAAGGCCTTGTCAAATAGTAATCCTGTAGGGGCCATCGTGCGTGTTTTGTTTTAGATGTAAACTCGCAGAGATGAACACTTGAACAGGCCTGCTTTCGTGTACATTTCAATTTGATCAGGGATTAATTTACGTGGAGGGCAAAGACAATTAAGCAAATTGACTTTGTTAAAATTATTAAATACAAATTACCAATAATATTTGCCAATAATAATATTCGATAATAATTTTCATAATTAAACCTTGAAATTTTTTTAAATTAACTTAATAAAAATTTTATGAATTTCAGTTTTATTTGTACAATAATTTTAATTGCTTCCTCGAGCAATATTGACGTGAATTAAAAATCGGTGTATGTTTATACCAGCCCAATCTATTTAATTATATTATTATTGTGTTATATTGCACGGTGGACGTATCTTACAGTCGTATTTATGGTTTTAAGTTATTGTTTCCTCTAACTGCAGGATAATACCTCGTAGGTATACAGTATTTTACATTTAGGGAAAATAGTTGGATATATTTTATTCCCGTCAACCATTCAAGCCAAAGTAGGCAATTTTTAAGGAACGGGACAAAACCAGAAACCTAAACCCAAAGTAGGTACACTTTGATATTATTATGATAAAGTATAATTCTGGTACACAATATGATTAACTGAAGACAACTAAAAATAGCAGCATAATGCCCGTTTTCATCATCAATCTCTAAATTTTTAAGTGACCCCTATGGTAACAAATAACAGCAATTTAGTTTCCATAGAGGTCACTTAAAAATTGGGAATAGATGGTGAATGAAAACGGGCATAAGCGCACTAATATGGACGACTCAGAGTTGAATTAGATCATCATGATCATCTACATAAAATACCTACTACTATATTAAGCTTCGTTGTAAGTATGAAGTTTGTTATGATGATTATTGAATTTCATTAACTTCCTGACTGACTTTCATCTTTCATGAAAGAAAATCCTTTATCACTGCCTTATTTTTATGTCGATTATACAGGGTGGCCAAAACAGTGAGGTCTAAAAGTAAAATTTAGATTCCTTACATCAAGGTGTATCTAAATCACCCCCATGTATGTTATGCGATTTTGCTTAGTTTGGGAGATAGAGTTAATTTTGTGATATTTTAAAATTCTATGACCTAGTACGCTATAAATTTTTTTATCTTTTTTTTTGGTTGACTTTTCTCAGATTTCTTTTTTTTGACAGATTTGTTATTAATTGCAGATATTTGAAAAAAATAATCACCTTCCTATCTTTGATGCAAGATACAAAAGTCTTGCTAGAAACATTAAAATTATGCTTTTAGCAGAACACTATCAAATTTTCAACTTAAAAGTTTAAGTAAAAAAAAGAACTTCCATAGATCCAAAACCATTTTAAGAACTGCGCCGTTTCCTGAACATTCATAATAATATAAAAAAACATACAATGTACTTAATGGGCCACTATTTCCTGTAATCGCTCCACTAAAGTAGTAAGTCGGAGATTCCGTTACATGTTTTTGACTTTCTTAGAGTGAATTAATATTGGGAATCCTCTAAGTTTACATTACGTAGAACAGATTTACGTAGAACATGTTTTTATTCTCAACGAGGAAGCTCTTGCCTTTCGTCACACCTGGTGGAAAGGAACTTCAACTACAGAGGAACATTATTTCGTACTATTATTAAATCGTCTTTGGTTGAGATT
Organism: Ostrinia nubilalis; assembly: GCF_963855985.1. Taxonomy (NCBI): domain Eukaryota; kingdom Metazoa; phylum Arthropoda; class Insecta; order Lepidoptera; family Crambidae; genus Ostrinia; species Ostrinia nubilalis. Next base: position 22,861,488 of record NC_087119.1, on the reverse strand, counting down.
GCGTTAAAGAGAGCCAACCCTAGAGACCACAGATATTATTGACGCTTAAGCTCCATGGCCTAAATCATCCACCCTCATTAGGGCTGTCCTATTTCAAGCCCTGAGACGGTGGCGCCCTCTCGCGTTTCAAAGGGCCGCATCAAAGGACACAGCAAGGCTCGGGTTACAGGGCTGTCTACCGACGAACCGCATACTGTGCTATTTTGAAACCGACGACAGTATAATGTTTTTCTAGTAAAAAGTTACACTTGAAACTTATCGGCCTTAGTTAGATCAAGTTATAACGATGCTTTGATAAGACAAACGATATCTATCAGATAATGTCGCGAAGTAGTTGAAACTTAAAAACAGTAATAAGAATCTATTTTTTTTTACTATGGGATAAGCTCAAGAGTGTTCTAGCTAGAGCTTGCCTTTTACAGACTTGTGGAAGTTAGAAACAAAATCATTCTATTTATTATCGAATAATATTTTCTTTTTAGCACAGTTTGAGTGCACCATTATAAAATTAAATGCAGATTGCACTACGTCGCGCCGCACTGCATCGGACCTATAAAAGTGCAGTCACTTGGCATGCCCATAGCATTAGTCTCAAACCTTCCAGGGAATATTTCTCTTCAATTTCCCCTCGATTCCGAGCGCACTACAGATAAATTCCCCGTCTCCGTCACACTAGCACACCGTACAAGGGCTCGCCTTAAAAGCCTCAGAATAATCAACTGAAGTGGGATTAATACAAAAAACCTATCTATCTTTCGATCGCGTCTTATATGGCAATTGGTTTTTACTTCAATACCGCTTGTGAAATTAATAACAATTGCAGTACCGCCCTCCGACGCAAAAAACGAACTTATTGTGCCGGTATTGCGATTCGACAGGTGATGTCAGTGGCAATCGTGTCCCTTTGGACAGGACGTCCCAAGTCCAGTTTTGTGTCTTATTGATGCATTCCAATTTCTTAAAGCTGGGACTGGTGGGACAAAAAGTTTGGTCTTTTGGTTACAAAGATGAACACTCGCGAAGGCGGTCATGTAGCATCAAAGTCATAACTAATTCATTCAAAGTTTCTTGTTTAGTTAATATAATGCTTTTTTGTCAGAAAAAAAACGGTCTGATGTAAAGATAAAAAGTTTCCTGAATGGATGAAACTTGTGTATTATTCGAAACTTGAACCAACAAGTTTCATGTTGTCTATGCATAAACATTAATTGGTGATTGATTAGTCCCATTGTAGTCACAGTCAATTGGAACAGAACTGCATAAACCATTCGGCAATCCACAGCAATTCCGATGCTCCCTTTGATTTTACCGCTACACCGTGCATCGGTTGATTGACTTGATTCAAACGAGTTAATTAACATCGAGCTGTTTGAATAAAGGTTTACAGCGCTCGCATACAGCCACGCTTTGTCTAGACTATCAGAACGGGGCATTGGATCTAGTGTTGTGAGAAACTCGAGTTAAGTCATCCTACTAATCTTATAAATGCGAAAGTTTGGATGTCTAGATGTATCGATGTCTGGATGTTTGTTACAATTTCACGCAAAAACTACTGAACGGATTTTGATGAAACTTTACAGTATTATTGTTTATAACCCAGAATCCTACTAATATTATAAATGCGAAAGTTTGAATGTCTGGATGTTTGTTACTCTTTCACGCAAAAACTTCTCAACGGATTTTGATGAAACTTTACAGTATTATTGTTTATAACCCAGAATAAGTGAACAAGTGACTTACGAGTCTTGAAAATAGACTCAAGTCTCGAAATGAAGACTAAAAGACTCGAGTTTCTTACATCTCTAATTGGTTCCCAAGACGCTAGGTATGCAAAATCACTTGAAACCTATGTTACAGTTAAGCTTTTACATTTACAAATACATTAGTTTTTATTTCATTCAAAAATACCCAGTAGTTATGATTTTATACGCATTCAAAGTTCGCTTAAATATTGAGTCCCGCCGACGGTCACGTGACCCCGTGTGACGTACATTCACAGCGTCCGCTCACTAGAAAACGGATATAAACATACTTAAATAATTTTTTTTTGTAAATACAAACTTATTATACATACTAACACCCAGACCCATCACAGAAATTAAAATTGAACCAAACCCAAACTTGATGCGATTGTGTCGTTTTATTGCGAATTACCTTCCAGCTCCATCATTAGACCCCGATTACTATATAGAATTAAAATACTCATCAATACAAAACGAACGAGCCCAAACTCGATGCATTTAAGTCGTTTTATTATAGAGTTCCTATGGCCACCTTCCAGCTCCATCATCAGATCAGCTCCATGTCATCATAATATTGCATGGTCATCCAAATCACATGTGTTTGCGAAATTTCAGCTTAATCGGTTGCCTGGAAGTGGGTCTTAATTCAGTTTGCAAGATTCCACCCATACAAATATGAGCCAGTCGTTGTAATATGACGTCACGCGCATAAAATGGCGGGCCGGCCGCCGCCCGCACTTTTAAAATTCAATATCTTGGAAACTAATTGACGTATCGAAATAATTCTTTCACGTGTATTTTTTATTTTTAACAGAGAATACAGAAAGCTAAAAAACAAAATTAGTGAACATTCTTCATTAACTGCTCGATTGTCTGGGCTGTTGGCGGGATTTGCTTCATAAGTCTTAAATTATGTTATTAGAGCCGTACATGCGTTCTAGGAATAATGTGATAATTTAATTATCTATTGTATGTTATTTTCGCAGCAATTATATTAGTAACTTATTTAGTAGTTTTACCACCATAATGTAAGGTTTATTGTTTTAAACTTTCATGGTCACTAACATTAGAATAATTATTTGATTTACGAAAATAAAAAGGTAGGTAATGATAGCAATCCGGTAAATAATAATTATTCTAATAGTGTAACTTATTAAATATTTTCAGAAGCAAGCAATTACTTCATCTAAAGTCACTTTTCATATTTTCTCCTAAATAATTTTTACTGGTTAAGAAATTTTATAATGCATGAGTCAAATGACTATTTATCTTAAACTAACTCATGTATCTTAACCGTTATAGCTTTCCTTGAAAGTTCATGAAAAGCAGTATTATTATGAATTTTTCCAGATTTTTCAAGCCAACAGTTTAGTTTTTAGAGGGGGAGCGCCCTACTCGAACAAAAATTGGCACTTTAAACTTTAATAATTTTCAAACAGATCCCTAATTGGAAATTAAGTCTTAAAACCCCTAAGCCATTTTAAAAGACCTATCCAACGATACCCCACTCGATGGGGTAGAAGATGAAAAAAAAATTCATCCCCACTTTACATGTAGGGGAGTTACCCTAAAAATTTTTTTTTTTCTAAATTTTATTCTACTGTTGTCGCCGTGATTAATATACATACCTCTACAAAATTACAGCTCTATAGTGGCAATAGTTTCCAAGCAAAACCTCGGACGGACAGACAGACAGACAGACGGACATAACGAAACTATAAGGGTTCCTTTTCAGGACTACGGAACCCTAAAAAGGCTCCCATTGCGCTGTTTTACGTTGCACACCACGACCTTGGGCCAGAAAGAGCAAACAATCAAGTTGTTTACACCGCACCACGAGACAGAGAAAGTGCCCGGCACAGTTATAGTCCAGTCAAATTAGACATGAACCCTGCAATAATTCGCATACAGCTGAAAATTGGTACGAATGTTCGTAGCACCATTATGAATTAACTGTGAAAAGTCCCCATCGATCCGACATGTGCTAAAAAAAAAATTCAAGGTCAAACTTAAAAAATACAGGTTTTTGAGATTTTCAGCCAAACGGTAAGTTTTATCACAAAAATATGTATGACAAGGTTTAAGACCATATAATTTTCTATCAAAATTGTCTATACACTTTCTCCTAAGAGTCAGCGTTTCTGAGATTCGATGATCCGAAGAGTCAAAAAAGTGTTTTCTTCATAACGGTCTTACACATAAATCCAATGTGATATCGCCTCGTGCCACGACTTAGCATTGTATCATGATGTGTTGTCGACGTCGAATATAAAATGATCAACCTCAATGTCGTTTGTCATCTTTAATTGTCGAAAAATGTTTGCAACTTAGACGAAGGACTGTGACCTGTGTGTGTGCACCGTGAGTTTCTAAGATACGGAGTTTTCTTGTTTATTATGTTTAAGAGCTCTTATATGTGTTACTGTAAAAGCTCGAACTACGGTTAATCTTAAGATTTAAGTGTAAGTCTTAGGATTTACCGACATGAGTTGGTAAATGTAAGTATTTCTGAAAATACGACGATTTTTTCGAGCTTTTACCATTCGAATGCAGTATATGCTAGGTTTTACCTCTGTCAGCTGGTAGATGTTGGTTTTAGGAATAAAACAATGAGTAATTCTTAATTACTTACTGTCATCAACTATTTGACAAAACAGGTACATAGTATTATAAAGGTATCATATGATAGTAATAAGTACAGTCACGGAATGAAAAGGTTCGTCAGTTTTCAAATTGATTCGAACGAGCAAAAGCTAGTATTTTATATGACACTAGCTTTTGCCCGCGGTTTCACCCGCGTGAAATTTAATTTGTCACAGATCGCAATAAATTATAGCCTATATGTTATTCTGGGTTATAAACAGTAATACTGTAAAGTTTCAACAAAATCCGTTCAGTAGTTTTTGCGTGAAAGAGTAACAAACATCCAGACATCCAAACATCCAGACATCATGACATCCAAACTATCGCATTTATAATATTAGTAGGATCATCTTACGTTGCTTAAGAAAAAACAAGACAGTGACATCATGGTTTGTTTAATTGTATTTGAAAAGTGATGCCGTGGTCTTTCTTTTTAGTTCTTAAATTGTTCGTACATTTAAACAATACAAAAAGGCTGCGCTCGGGTAATGCGTAGATAAGACCGATTGTTACCTGTCAAAAACGCTTGTTTTGTTTTTCAACATTTACCGTGCCACTAATGTAAATCCTAAGATTTACCAACGAAATGTTGGTCAGAGTTCGAATCGCAAACCTTTTGGGACATTTACCATTAGGCATTGGTAGATCTTAGGTTTTACTGGAATATCTTAGGATTTACTGCAATTCGAGCTTTTACAGTAACATATGCACACGTCACTACTCTACTTGTAACTCTATGGTCACTCTTTTAGGCCGGTCAAGTCAGATAAAACTTACCGTTTGGCTGAAAATCTCAAAAACCCGTATTTTTTAAGTTTGACCTTGAATTTTTTTTTAGCACATGTCGGATCGATGGGGACTTTTCACAGTCAATTCATAATGGTGCTCCGAACATTCGTACCAATTTTCAGCTGTATGCGAATTATTGCAGGGTTCATGTCTAATTTGACTGGACTAGGCTATTACTTGCGCCACATTTTTATCTTACAATTTCCCCATTGAATTTTAAACCTTACGTAATCCACGCAGATGCTTTATTTAAACAGTCATTTGCTGTTCAATTATAACCAATAAACAAACGAATGACGAAATATTACGGAGTTTTATTTTTTGGGCAATTTGTAAAATTCACGGTGGAATAATTTACACGGCTATTTACGTAACTTTCTTTTTTCTATGTTTATTACTTACTAGTACAGCTCTAAATAGCATAATGCTATTTTTGTGTATGGAGAGAAAGAAAAACAATTCCAATCGGTGTTTTTCCATTAGCAAGCAAAACAATAAGTAAAAGAAAATCAACTGTGTAGCATAATAAATGAAGTTCTTCGCAGTAAATGAAGCTAAATATAAGTTCCCCTTATTCATTTTAGCTCTAAAGGCTTATAAATAATTAATTGAAAGTAAGGTAAAAGACCCAATACTCGACACTTTTTGCACTTTGTCTAACTTTGCAACGCTGGTACGAGAAAACTATTTGACTTTGAAAAAATCAGATTACATGGCCAGGTAGATAATTTATTCCTCTTTTTGTAAATTTTCATTCATTATCGTAGGTATTATGAACTAATTCAAATAATTATTTAACTGAAAAAAGACCCATTTGTACCAGTACTCGACACTTTTGACCCAATTATCATCAAAGTGGCCCAGTACTCGTCAATTTTCGGCACTAATTTGAACCTTATATCGTAGGTAATAAAGTATAGTATTTTTGAGTGTTAGCTAGTGCAAGCAACATCTTCGCAGAGATTTGTTGAGTTAATGAAGTTTTTGTAAGCGCTACATATTTTTTGAAAATTTGACGTATAATGAATATATGTATTACAAATAAAGGAGACCGGGCACATTTGTATGAGAAGTGATATGGAGGATGAAGGTAAGATGGAGACCAAGATGCAAATGAGTAGGTATGAGCGCGTAATTGGAAAGACATGTATCAATTCATGCTGTTTGTTTTTATTAATAAAGTCGTCTTTTAATAGAAAAAAGAATGTAAGATATAATTATGCCCGTTTTCACCATCAATTCCTAATTTTTAAGTTACACCATAAACATAAAAGGAATTTTGTTTACATAGGGGCACTTAAAAATTAGGAATTGGTGGTGAAAACGGGCACTATAATCATTTGAAAACTTTTCCTGATGAAATTATACTGAATATTAAAAAGTTCTGTAACTGTAACTATTTGGTTACTGCTGGTTACCTGGAAAAGAACTGCCTGGAAATTAGTTAGTTTCCATTTTATACCCAAAGCTGTCTTGTTCTCATATTTAAAGCTTATATTAAAAGCTATAAGCTTATAGTATATGCATAAGCAATAAGCTTTTTGAGGTACTATTTTTTTTATAAAAATAATGGTTCCCATATAGGTATGAAGTTATAGTTCTTCAGTTCGGACGCTGTTCCCAGGATAAAGCAAGAAGGGGATTCCCTTTGTCGGCTCTAGGAAACAAAGAAACTGTGAATGAGGTGTGACTTGCAAATATACAGCTATTCTTATGAAGTCTCCTTCTTGAAAACCACATTGCTTTATGGGCTAACAGTACCAGTTGCCAATTTCCGTTTTTTTTTTGACGAGACGGCAACTTCACCAAAATGGGTAGCTGGAGTCAAGACGTATCTTCACTGAGGACAAGAAGAGGAAGGATTAACGTATTGATAGAAAATTTCTATGCCGTGATCGTTGCCTTCATAATATTATAATGTTACATAACAAACGCGTACCCGTATGTTACATTTTAACAATATCCCAATATCACTTTTCTTGAATAAGTCCAGTTACTTCTGTTTCTGTATCATCATTTTTAATGACCGTGCGTAACGCGCACCGTATTATGTTGCCTACCCAAAATAAAACTTTTCATCGAATTCAGAACCTTATGTCGTCGCATTAAGGGACAAAGTTGACGTCGTCAATCAGCGCTGATATAATTGTCACGGTTATAACGAGATGAAAGCATGGCGTCTATTTTCGGGGAGTACTACACATCGTCGTTTAAGTTCTATCACCACGTAAGTCATTTTTAGCAACTTTTCAGGAGATTGGACGAAACGACGCGTCTTTCCACTTTTTATGCAATTTCAATGTTGATTGCCCAGTAAAACTATGTTGTTGTTTATGAGCGCATTTGTCTCTATTAATATTGTAATCAACTATCATAATATCATTGCAATTTTCTCATCAACACCTTTTAATGAAATAATGTTTCTTAAGTTATGACATGAAAACACTTTTTTTATAAAACCTCAATTACGTATAGTTTTTTGCGTAGCTACTACCTAAGCAGTAAGCTTATGAAAAAAGTGTGGAATCAAAAATGTTGGATTTGTAATATTTTTACACAATAATTTTAGTTAGCTAGCCAGACGAGAGGCAATGTAATTAAATACTCTGTCAGAAGTTCTAGACACTTAAAATTAGTCTGCTGCGTGACCAATTGTGTAGTCAGATAAATCATGCGTGCTCTCCGAACACAGCGTCAGTGTGTATCTCTTCTAATTATTATGAATCCATCGTCGACGATGTTCGGCGACGTAGTTTTATTTGTATCGGGTAAATTCACACGAAACAAGTGTTGGCTCTTAATTGCTCGTTCCCGATTTGTGCCACACTCGATTTCATTCAGTTTTGCTCAGATAATTCTGTAGAAGTGTAAATATTAGATTTCACTAGGATTTTCTCGCGACTACATGCGGTTTTGAATCTACCTACTTGATATTTGAGACAAACGTAAATGTTTTACTTTACTGTCGTCTAATAGATTTTTAATTACTAATGATACCTACTTATTGTAAAGTTAGTAGTAGTAGTATTGTAAAGTAGCAGTTTAAGAAGATTAATAAATTCAACAATGTTCAATAAATACAGTTATATTCCTGAAATTATATCTAATAATCATAATTCATCTGGCTAGAAAGAGAAACGAAGAGACGGCGGGCGGAAGTATGCATCGTACGGTATGGTCCACACAGTTTATGATCGCAGTCTGTGGAGGAACACTACCTTTATGTGGTCGCGATCCTCATCAGTGATGGACCGAGGAAGAAGAAGAATTCGCAGAGAGGATGAATTAAAAAGAGGCAATAGAGAATTAGGTGATAATGAAATGTAGATAAGTAACTGTATAGGCCTTTGTTACGTACCTATCGCACATATTTATTAATATATTTTATGTAGGTATATTTATTGGTTCCGTTCAAATAATAACACATTTATCTTCAGGTTAATTTAGTAATTATTTTCCGTCGCTGTAGCCACGTTATTAATTCGGAAAATATTGAAAATGATTCTATTGATGCGTGAAAAAACGAGTGAACAAATAAAACACAAACGTATGTGAAAATAATTGGTGTAACGATAATCTATAATGTAAAAATAAATAGCAAAATGTGTTGGTAAGCGCATAACTCAACAACGCCTGGACCAGTATTACCAATTCTTTATTTTAAAGTTCATTGAAGTCCTAGGATGGTTTTTACGGCGAGAAAAATTCGAATAATTTCCGGGAAAATACCGGGCGAAACCGCGGGCAGAAAGTTAGTTTATAATAAAAACACATCAACAATTTGTCATTATCACAGTGTTTAATGGAAATTAATATAATTATCATCTTCATTTTCGGTCTGTAATTAATATTTTACACACTTTTGGTTCATTTCATCCAATAAGCCAATATTGGCGTATTTTTTGCCAATCTAACATTATAGGTACAAATAACAGTTTATTGGTTTGTCTACTTTTTACGACACAAAATAAATTCATATTGGGCTTGATTCTTGCATTAAATGTCTTTTTATGAAAAATGCTACACTTTGTTATTGTAGAGCTAGTCTTATAAAATGAATAGTTTCGAACTTTATTTACTGTTACATTTATTTGCGTGGTAGTGAGAAAGTCTAACTTATTGTAAACTTAGCCTTCTCACTATTTATCACAGTATCGGAATACAGCTCATATTTTCGCAAGTTTGCATAGTTAGTTGTTAGTTCAGAGGTCCCAAACCTCAGTCTCGAGAGCCACGTGGCTTGTCTGTCGGCCTTCGGTAGACGCCCTGCGAAATCATTATTGTCACATTCGTCTAAGCGTGAAATTTGGGGGTGGTGATTGGAAGCACAGTCATTGTTGCTGGTAGTTTTGCCAGCAATTCTGTTCTATATTTATTTTGTTTATGGTTTTTTACTTTTTTTATTGAGTATACATTGTATTCGGTTTTGAAGTTTGCCTTAAGTACTGTCTTGTGCAATACTGTCTTATCAACTGTTATCTTGTATTATTCACCAATTAATGTAATCATGAATCCATGCAAGATCGTAGGTTGAGCAAGTCTGTATCCCTGAAGTGCTATTTCTTTTTTCGATCCAAAAAGATGATAAACTTTTCATAATCGATCGGGATCGACATATTCCCTATGAATGGTTTCCGGTGTTAATCAAAGTATGAAATTATTTTTCGAGCTGTTTGAAAACTTGCACTGAAAACTCGTTGTTTTCTTGTTTCATCTAGGCTATAGTACTGTTAACTGCAGCTATCATTATTAGTTTAGGTAGAATCGGCCAAAGCTCCCTTTATTTAAGTTTAGTTGGCAAGTAAATAGAACAATTTGTTACTTGCTATTAATAGTTTGGGGAAAGTTTAACTTACCTTGGTATTGAAAAAATGTTTTTATTTTCTAATTGAGATAACATTTTTAAGTGGCAATTTTATCTTGTTTTCTGTTTTCAGTTCCATTTTGTCTTCACTTTTATTCAAAGGGATCCTACCCCTAATCTTTCGAATAAAAATGTCGGGATAAACGTAATAACCCCCTTAATAATCAATAAACAACTCAACAATATCTTTAGAAACAGCCTGTATACAGCGAACCTCAGTTCACGAGTGCGAGTCGTTAGGGCGAGTGCGCACGGGTGTAGAGAAGTGAGAACGTCACCCACGACTCATTGGGCTGTGACCCCGCATCGCTGTGTGTGGCCAAAGATTATGGAAGTTCAGAGAGGACTAAGTATCACAGTAATGAATAGAAAAATAAAAGTCCATATTAAAAAAAAAACAAGAATTCATGGTGTTGAAATAAATCAGTTATGATTTGACTCTATCACTTATATTGAAGACTTTTGACGATGCTGATAGGTTGAGAGGTGAGGAATTGGTTAATCTAATAATGGTGTAAAAATAAAAGGAATTTGAAGTTCTGAACTATTTATTAGAATCCAGTAAGTTACAGAGATAACAACACAAAAAATTCTCAAAATTAATCTGGGCATTGTAGTCCTATACATTTTAGTTTAGTTTCAGCTCTACATTGATTTCATTACCACAGATGCATTTTGATTATAAAATATCGATGGACGTATAATAACAGATGTACGGGTCATCATCTTTCCCACTATCTGAGAATGGCGATTCTGCATTGCCATCGCCTGCGTCTGAGGTTCCGTTCAATACCATATTCATTCAGCTGCTGACTTACCTGCCTACTCATCTCTCTGTTTCACAACTCTATGCCATCCTCCCATTAGCAGTGACGCGTAGCAAGCGTGATGGTAGCTCGATGATGTCACGCGTCACGTCATTCACCGCAAACACAGCGTCACCTGTACTCGTTACGTCATTACCGCGCCGTACTGTGGTGTTCTGCTGACTGAGTTCCATGTTATTGGCTTGATGTTTAGGTACTGTTTTTAGACCTTGTTAACATTGTTGTTCGAAAATTAAAAGTAATAAAACTTTTCCTTGCAATTAGAAAAACCAATTAAAAGAATGAAAAACAAAGAAAAACGTCATGTTTTCAGTTAAACGCTATGTCAAATAATTGTGTAAAAAGTCTACTAATTGAAAATACAATTTCTAAATTAAATACGGAATGATACTAACGTATTTTATTTTCAAATTTAAAAAGGAAATCTTTAATGTTTAATTAACAAAATAATAAGTAATTGTAATTTTATTTGATTCTACTCATGGTATCGGTTGTAACTAATATGAGCGTCTCCCATCTTTCACTCAAAACCAACAAAGCCTTCACCCCAAACGTTCCACGGTAATAAAATTTTATTGCTCAAAATAACTGAATTAATATTTAAATACAGTAAAATAAGTACTCTGTTTGAGATAATAACGAATAGTTTCAGTAAAATAATTAGATAACTTATGTAGAAATAATGAGCTAGTTATGTATATTATTCAGATGCACAAACACAAATTAGTTTAGAGGAGAGTCGTGGGATTAATGAGTTTGAATAAATTAATGCGCATGGGTGACTTTTGTCACCGTGACAGTATGTCTGTCCATAGATAAGCATAAGTACTACTCGTACGTTGTCTTTTTGAGAAAGACATCAGTCACGGTGACAAAAAGTCACTCGTGCACGCATAGCCTTAATTATTTCTTTTGTAGTATGATATCGCAGAAGGAATGATAACCCTGCCAGCGGGTCAATCGGCGGGGTATGGAGTGACCGCGAATATAATATGGGCGTATTAATTAACATCGTTTGCTTAAGCTTGGGGCGATAAGAGGATTGATTAACGAACATACGAAGGACGATTATATGAGAGAAGTTTAGGCGATTCTGGCAGAGTAAGTATATACAGGGTGTTAGGTAAATGGGTATATGAGCCGACACAAGCCCATGTTAACATAGGCATATAAATGGTATGGTGAAGTCAGAAATTCGATATCATCATTTTAATTTTTTTTATTTTCATACAAAATACATTTTATAAAATCCGATTTGTATGAAAATTAAAATAATTAAAATGGAGATATAAATTTTCTGACCATGTTAACATGGTCAGAAAATTTAAATATATATACCGATACACAAATCGGATTTTATAAAATTTATTTTGTATGAAAATTAAAAAAAATTAAATGATGATATCAAATTTCTGATTTCACCATACCATTTATATGCCCATGTTAACATGGGCTAGTGACGGCTCATATACCCATTTACCTAACACCCTGTATAGAAGAGGACCACCTCAAGTCTAACCGTGGAGGTCTTAAAATTCTATTATGGGACAAATATTGCAGACAAATTATGCTTTTAAAGAGCCTTTAGATGTCTCATGACTGTTTACCAGTGTAAGCCAAATCCTCTTATCCCTGGTAAATTAGAAAGATCGTGCTCTTGCATGCAGTGGAGACTATAATGATCTTATTGACTTGCAGAGACGATCAACTATGTACCTAACTGATGTCAACTCATTACTGTTGGATGCGATGGTACCTGAGTACCCATATACCTCTCATATTACCTCAGAGGTGGAATTGTGTATAGCAATCGTAATCATTTGACAGTTCATAACGTACGATTATTCTGTCAGACGCTTTGTTTAACTTACTTTATCGTACGAACTGTCAAATGATTATGATTGCTTTACACAATTCCACCTCTGGTCGTACGGTGTAAGCTTTAGACTCTAAAGCCTGCGTCCACCTTCTGCTACTTTTATTGTGTCGTCGCGTCGTTCTGTGAGTCAGTATTTATCAGCATCGGTTTTTTCGACGCTGCGCGCTTCGTCTACAAATTCTGTATTCAAATATTCTCAAATCTTTACTCATAAATCCTATCTTTCAGAACATTCGGGTTTTCTAAATGAAAGCCATTTTCCTTGAATATCTTTCATTATTTTCTTATCCACACTAATTTCCTAAGTAAATATTTTTATCAAAAAAATCAACATACCAGTGGTATTCCGGAAAATTAAACGCTGCTAAATACTAAATCATATAAAAGCCCACAATTTAGTGTCCCGTGGAGCAATTAAATAATATAATACTATTAATATTGTAGTTGATAAGTCCGACACCAGCTCACCGCAGGCGGCGCCATCTGCCCAGGTAATATCCATATTTTACTCATTTAGAAACGACCCGACTGTTGTTTTCATATTTACAATACATTAATTAGTGGTATCTTACATCTGTCTTGCCCTTAACAATGGGTTAGGTGGAAGTTGAAAGTTGAATTGACAGTTCGGAAGTTCAAGTAGGTAAGTATATGAAGATAGTAGATTCGTCTGGTAAGTTGTGATTTTTTCTGCTCAGTGACAGGAAGTTTCAAACTAATAATGTTTCTGGAAAGTCAATAAGAAACTAGAAATTTTTATGATTTTTATATTTATTAATTTAATTTTACCGGGTGTTAACCATTTATATGAATAAATTAATATGGGCTAGTGTCGGATTATAAACCCATTTACCTAACACCCTGTACTTTTATAATGAAGGATGGATTGTGTTACGTTATGATAATATTATTTTCATATAAAATATGTAATAAATCTGTTTTTTACTAAATGTTATAATACAGTTTATCAATCAAATCATTTTAATTTAACAAACGAAAAACAGCTTGCTATAACATTTTTAAAAAATATTGAAAAAGTTGAGGCAGCCAATTCCAGTATTCAGCCTTGGGGCTCCATTTTAAAACTTCCTCAAAGTTGAGCTTCGTCGAAAAATTTCCATTTCTCCCCGTACGGCTCGAGTTAGTCCACTAATCGATGCCTTACCGCGAATAGTGCATGATGTATTTACGTTAACTTGCACCAAAAACGTTTTCAACGACACCAAGTTAACTTTTCCCCACAGCCACGCTATTAAAGCTTATTCACCCTTCACGGAAAGTCCTAAATCGTTCGGCGAAACTCGAACCGTTACACCAATATTCCTCACGAAAGTTTATCCTATTTTTGTGCGCAGTCGCTTGTCTACGTTTTGGTGTACTCGCTTTAGCGTGTGCGTTTGCCGGTAAGCAGAGAGAGATAGGTATATGCAGTCGAGCTGTCGCTCGGAAACCGCATGCAACGAACGGGGCCCGTGGATTGGCCGGCTGGAGATGCGAGGCGTGGCAACGCTGCAGCATCGCGTCGCCCCTCAGATGTCTGCCGGTCTTCACAGTGCCGCTTCCAATTTTCAAACAGTTCAATGCGTATTGTAACTGTTTGGCAGCGTATTTAACCGCGCCGCGCGACGTTGCCAGTCCGCGTTACAACTAGGAGGTAATATTTACACGTATTTTTTAATGTGCCGTCATGAATGATAGGCTAGGGCGGTAAAATTGCGCGGCTTTTTCGCATCATTGACACTGGACGTGTCTTTTATAAATTACTAAAGTGTCTGTCCATTTCCATTTTTGAACTTTGACATCATGTAGTGGTTGTTCTTTTTTTACCGGGACAAGTATACCTAGGAAATTTTTGTTATTTATCTCGTTTCAAAAATGTTATGAAATATTTTTTAGAAATTGCACAAGAATAAATAAACATTTGAAAATAAAAAAATGTTTTTAGGATAATTTTTTTTTCGAATTTTTAATTTTTATCCAATTTCCGAATATCCGATGGGGAAAATAAATCTCTGCAGTCACTCTGCCTTTGGAGCACGTTGGGTATTTTCTTGGAAACTCAGCGTGGAATTTTCTAGAGTTCGGAGTTAGTGTAGCCTCAATGAGACGTGATGTGCAATTAGTTGAGTTATCATTTCAGGGGTTAATTTTGAAGGTCATTCACTCCAAATAAAAAAATGTGCATGGTTTGACATATCAGACGTTAGGGCGTTTGACGGACGTAACGGAGAGTGGAGACAATATTTTTGATGTAACTTTTAGATAAAATGAAACTTAATAAAAATAAATAACAAAATACCTTATCTTTTGCTGACATTTATGATAGTCTTACAGATCAACAAGTTACATTTAAGTTTACAAGGTTATAAATAATGAAATTACAGAAAAACTTAAGTCAGGGAAATAAGTAATCTTCTGAAAACACAACATTAACGGATTTTTATAAATCTAATTGATATGAAGCGTTAACAATGGCGTAATGGTTCTGATTAAATAGAAATAGACAATTAGCAGTATTTAAGGTATTTTACAACGGTAAGGCTGAGTTGCATCAAGTAACTTTAACGGTAACTATGACGATAAACGGTGTGTTTTGTATGGAGTTTGACAGACTTTTGACGTTTGTCAAAGTTGAAGTAAGATGGTGCAACCCAGCCTAATAATAATATTGATGAGAAGCAATTATGCCAAGACAGATTCAGGCAAACAGAAAGACTTTTGTTATGATGCTAAGACTTACTTAAGCAGGTATGTATAAAAGGCATAGTAGACGATCACCGAAATCCCACGTATGTAGATAAATGAAAATTGAGGCAATTCGGAAAATGCGATAGCTTCGGTTTTCAGTCCAATAAATACTGAATGAATTAAGACCATTGCCCAATAGAATAGGGTTTATAATGCAATGAGGATGTTTAATTAATTTTCGCACCCTGTCGGCGATAATGAGGTAAAATATAATTAAGGATATTGGTAAACTATAATATACGTTTGTAGGGTTATCGATGTTGTAAGCTTTCATCATTAAAATATCTTTCTTTATTTATGAACTATTAGAATTAGAATACGTTTTTATATCTTAATTTTGAAAATATAAAATATTTCACTAGAATGTAGAGTTTCATTTATTATTTTGAATCATACATTTATGTATATTGAAATGCTTCGCCTTATTTAATTTGTTTCATTAATTATTTATAATTGAAAATAAATAACTCACTGTCTTGTTGCGATTCAGATATTCGTGTTTCGATTGTTTGATATTCATTTTTTTAGTTATTTATTGGGTTCCACACCGGCTTTAGATTAACTTTAATAAATAAATCTGTAGAGAGATTCACGCCCGTATTCACAAACATTACTATGAGGTCTCACATTGCGCGTAGACGCATAGGGTGACACACGAACCAATCACAGAGCTCTTTCAACGCTGTGCGTTTTATTTGCTGCTTCACTGAAGCAAGCATCGTTTGTGAATACGGGCATGAGAATTGTCTTGATGATCGGCTGTACTTTAGGAGCAAAAGATATTTGCCTAATGCTTAGTTATTTGTAATTGGTTTCATTTATTGATCCTATTGCGATGTAGTCAGAAAATAGTATCAAATCATCTCAGATTAACCCGTGAGTCTTTTAGAAAAATATTGTCAAATCAAAATCACAGATTTAATGGGCACTTATATTATTATGACTGTCAAAACAAAATTAATTAAGGAATACAAGTGAAATATGACTGGCTTGTAAAATATTTGGCTATTCGGACGATTCTTGCTTTGTTTTTAATATCAAGGAGATTTCGTAGTTATTTTATTTTATCACATATTCCAGGAACCAAGTGTTATTAATTATTATAGTGTGTACATAGATAAATGGGAATCGAAATATAGAATACGAGGAATGAGAAAAATTAAATTACGATCATAGCAGTGTTAAATTGTCTTTTGGTATGATGTATTTTCTATGTTACGAGTATTTACCTAATTCTACGTGGTATGCAGTTGGCAATTTGGCATAGCATGCTAATTACTATTGTTCCATAGGGTTCCAAAGTTTGTGTAAGGTGAGACTAATGAGTATGAATTAAACGATCAAATATCAACAGACTCAATTGAGGCAATTGCCTATTGGACATTTGGCATTGTCCACAGAGCTCTAGAGATTTTTGAGCTTGAGCTATTATTACCATAAAGGGTTATAACGGCGTATTTTCATAAATAAGCCTTTATGGCGATTTCTGACTAACATTTTAAGTTTTGAATTAATGAACCACTTAGCTATTATGCTAATCCATACTATCTATTCTATTTAATATTATAAACGCGAAAGTAACTCTGTCTGTCTGTCTAGTTTTCTGTCTTGCTTTGATGAAATTTGGCATAGATAGTTTGAGTCCCGGGAAAGGACATAGGATAGTTTTTATACCGGTTTTAGAAACAAGGACGCGCACGATATTTTTCTGTGACAGACAAAATTCCACGCGGGCGAATACGCGGGCGGAAAGCTAGTAATAAATAAAATAAGATAATTCGTGTAGGAAGTCCAAATAAATAAATTTACAGACTCCGTAGTGTGCTTTCTAACAACATTTTCCCTGTATTTTTTCTTTGGATCCTTAAGACTTATCCTAATATTTTCGGAAGACTGCGCTACGCAGTTTTTCAGAGACATTTTAATTGATCGTTGTAACTCTGAGCCTTGCCCGTCTTCGAGGGGGTAATTATCGCCCCAGATTGGGGACCACTGGTTTCTTAAAATGTCTGCATATTATTTCTATCGCCTTAATCAAACGTGCGAAACCCGATGTTGAATTGCGGCGCGCGCCACAATCTATGGGACTGTGTAATTGCATCGCATATTTGCACGTAATTAAAATATGTAGAACAAGAACCCTTTAACGACCTAATTGCTAGTTCGCCTGGAAGGACGGTTTACACCTCACGACTTACCTATATAATTGTTTAAAAAAGTGTTTGAAAGAGTTAATAAATTCACACAGGTTGGACATTGACAGAAATAAAATGTACCAACAATGACAGAATAACACTAGCCTGTGATGGACGTATATTATGATGAACTAATAATGAGTAGACGTGTACCTACATTTTTATATTTATTAGTAGCTTTGATTCAGTGTAACTATTTGCCAATTTTCACATTTTTTTTATAATTGACTGCTATTAACATCAATATTTTTAGCATCATAATTTTAGTATCTTTATTATTTCAAACGACTTGTATTATTATTTTTATTAAATGCTGACTTCAATTTGTTTTCATTCTTTAACTTAAAGGATAAACTAGAACTCGAGAGTTGAGAAGAACAGCAATTAAGATTAAAAACCATGGCTGTTCTGCAACAGTCGTAAAAGTAAGTGATTGTCTGGAATTAAAGTATACATTTATTAGTTTAACGTATGATTTTCTCTTTCAGGGGTCATGAGAGCTTTACAACTTCCTTGATAAAATAATAATCAGACATGTTAAAGCTTAAACCGCAGCGTGTAAAGTGCGCTAATAATGTAGCTAATAACATAACTGTTTAAAATTAAATCGTCGCGTTTAAATCGCTATAGAGTAGCTAATTACGTCACTATGAATGGATGGCGTTGGCGACTGAATGAGCGTTGTGCTACACTGTTTGTCTCGTAATTACTTCATTATGTGGCGTTTGGATTGAACCTCCCAATTAACAGATTGAAGAAATTTACGTGTGGTGCATGTAAATGTTTAGCCAGTGGCTAACTGGCAAATTGATGAAAATCATTTTGTCATTTATAAGGACGTAATACTACTAGCCTACATCAGTATAAATTTACTGCCTCTCAATGACAGAAATAAATTTTATCCTCTAACCATTTCCCAATGAAAACATTTGAGCTACCACAACTTTGTTGAAACAACTTTTATCTCTGTTAAAAATTCGCTAAAACGTTATTCACTACATGAATTAAAACTGAGTCGAAAATTGTTTGCAATTATCGCACTGCAACTAAACGCGTTAAACTTTATATTCTATTAAACAGTTTCTCACTAACAAAGTGCGAAAATACTGCAATTAACCACAAAATAGTGCTAGATGTAGTAAGACAATAAATTGTTGTAATTGTTGGTGATGATTGAGCAGTAACATCTTTTTTAAAATGGGTGCTGCTAGCTAGACGTATAATTAAGATGGTTAACAATAATCATTTCTTATTTATTATTAAAATACATCTAAATTATACCGTTGAGCAGATTTGGAGAAAGACAATAAGTTTTTTAAGACTTTTTAGAATGTACCGTGGGTGTCGTATAAGAATTGTCTGTCTTTAATAAGCTTAATAAATTATTGTTCCTAGACATTGTTCACAAAATATTAGTTTTTTATTGCATCTTCAACAGGAACAACTTACTAATTGATCTCGCTAGAAATCTTTCACTTTTGGTTTATTAATTACTAAATATAAATAAATATCTTTGGACAATCTCACACAGCGCCATCTAGCCCCAAAGTAAGCAATTAATATGCTTGTGTTATGGGTGTTAGCTTAACGGATATACTACTTATATTATACTTTTTTTTTAAATACATACATATTATACATAGTAACACCCAGACCCGTCACAGAAATTAAAATTCATCATTTCAATTTCTGCCCGGCCGGGAATCGAATTACTGTTGTTATTTATAAAACAACAATAGTTTATATTGTCACTAACAGTTAAGTAATTTTATTTTTAATTGTTTTACTTGCGATTGTAAACCTAGGGTGAAAATACTAGTCCACCGAAAACCATGTAAAGTAATTTTCCTATCACATTTTGAAAGAAAATTGTCCCATGATTAGTCGGTCGGTGTAAACCGCACTCAATTGCAGCTAATCACATTATTCTGAATGAGAAGCGACTGAATGAACTGCGCTCTCGCCTTTTGTTTGGTTCGTGATTTGTTCATTAGTATAGTACTTATAGTATGGTTAGATAATGCACATGGAAGATTGTCTGTAACTACATACTATAGGTACCTACGTTATGAAAAAAACAGCCTTTCCTTGTGTACGAGAAAACTCACGAAAAACATGCCACTGTAAATAAAAAGTTGAATCTTTTTTTCTGGCACTTACAATTACCACGAATATTGGCCTGCCTTACTTTCTTATTAATGATCTGCAGCAACTTAAGGTAAACTTTGTATATTTTATTTATGTAGTCACAATAGGGTCGATTTCGCAACAAAAATGTACGAAACAAATGAAAGGCTATACAATGGTTATCGGGATACAGTTTATTTTATTGGTGGAACGTCAATCTGCGCTCACACCCGATTTGCCAAACGCTTGAAAACATTTTTGTTTGTAGCGTTACAAGTTTCAGTTCACTTGCCATGTTAAAAGTTCCAGTAACGAGGCAGTTCGATATAAAAAATAGATTTTAAAATAGAAGTACCAGTCACGAATTCGGAGTGTTTGTTTTTTATCACGTGATTGGCACGGTGTTATCAGTGGTCAGTTTGGTTCATTGATCCTTGCGACGCTAATGATTACCTTATCAGTTATCAGATGGTTAGTAAAATCTAATTTTCCTGTTGTAGGTACTATAATTGTCTAAAAATATTAAATACCGGAACTTGTATTTGAATGATTTCAATAGGAGTACAGGCTAAGTACCTACTTAAAACAAGGTTCATATAAATATAATAAGTTGAGCTGCTGCTGTAGGTATGTTTTCAGTATTTCTAATTGAAAACGCTTACCTATCATAATTTTAAACAGAGATTTTAAAAAATACCTTTATATTTTATAACCATAAAATCTCGTTTGGAAAGTGAAATAAATAAATGCAACAGTATCTCGATTGAAGAAACTAACATTCGATACTGATCTTACTCGCTCTATTTAATCTTTCATACCATTGCTTATCCGCATTATAAGTCAATATTTCTTCATAAAATTTCTATGAAATACAGAAAAGATCTCGACGAAAATGTATTGTATCTGTCCTGGGCCGATCGTTGGATTGGCCACATTGTGATGTGCCCGGGCATATTGTGGTAGGCCGACACTTCATGATTTGGCCGACCATATCGCGATGTGCCCATTATAAAGTCGGGTGGATCGACGAGAACAACCTATTTGTCGATATTTAATGTAAAATAATAAGGAGTTGAATCCAATGTAGAGACGTTGATAGAACCATAGTTATACTGCGTTGCTTCGTAAACTGACTAAAAGCCATGTTGAAATGTTATTACAGAAGATTACAACCAAGTTTGAGTTTAAAAGCCACTTATTCATGAAATTACAATTCATTCGGATTGTAAAACTAACAAAAAAAATCTGTTGAAAACGAATCCAAAATCATGATAAAAAATAGGTAGGTATCTAAAAAGCAAAGTCAGAATATCATAAACCAATCCCTGATCAATCACAACTTCAAACTACACAACCAAGTATAAGTACAGAGAATTTAGCCTAACACGGGCGCTTAATCGATACTGTATAATATTCCTGGAGCAAACAAGTACAAGTACAGAGAATTAAGCCCTCGGCTTAAAATTTGTGATTAAATTTCACCCCGCGTACGCCAAAATTCGGTGTTCAATTGCGAACATCCCGTTCCTGAAAGCCTGGCCGATCGATCCGCGACAGGCTTTGTTTCAGTTAAGTGTTGAGGGCCTATCTAAAAAATTAAAGCTGCAAGAATTGTTAACATTTTTTCATGTATTTTGTTTCCGAATTCCCAAAGTTAGAGCATACTCTATTTTCTTAAATGGAGGATTTTTTTTACGTCAAACGGTTATAAGTAGTTTAAATTAAAATTTCTTGTTCTCCTACCAGAACCAGTTAATTACACGTTTCTGACTTAAATACATGCAGTACACTCCTTAGAAGTACAGATCTGAGTGCTAAATGATTTATTTAAATGCAAGGAAAATAATTCCCAAGGTATAGGAGTATTACTATTCTGCGAATTACTAACAGAGTTCCCGCGGGAAGCGCCGCATAACTGGTGAAGTAATTCCTTAATGTTACTCACATAAATGTGATATTATGAGAAAGCTTCGTGAGTGCTCACCCAAGGTTCTAGGACGTCGAGCAATGTTCTGCTTCCAAGAATCGGAACAATATAGCAGTTCTCGTTGTGCAATATGAGGTAACATTTTATTCGGAAACAATTTTGCTTTCCTTAGTTTTAATTGAGGCGTTCAAGAGTATTGGGAATACATTTTCATTGTAAAAAATAATGGTGAACAATTGTGAAATTATTATTTTAATTGTACCTATGTCAAAAAATGCTTCAACAACTTTTATGGAGTTGGACAGTCCATTTAAGGCTTGTTTTGTTTAGTAAACCGACTTAATAACGTATGCATATTGACGTTACTTTCCCTACCAGGAGAGGGTAATGGGAATTTTAGTAATTTCCTGACCATAAATAACTAGTTAATTTTAGTATAAAAACCAGTTTTAACAAAGTGAGAACACTTCCTCGTCCCTTAAATATTTAGCTGTGAACATGTGAGATAACAAAACAAAACACAATCAATATTCCGTAACAACATCGTGCTCGTATCGTTTACGGCCCGTATTATTCCTCCTCAGCACGCGGTACACAGAGGGTCAAAATTAGGGGCGCGCGGATCTTAGCAACGAATCTCGGTTGGGGGTGGGGCGGTGGGGATTCCGCCCCTGGTCGCAAATACCCCCATTCGCGTTTAACGGGTTGCGAGAGAGATTCGTGCGTTTTTGCAGCATATTTTTCGATGCGGGATTACGACAGCTCGTGAGTGTACAAAAATTAAGTGGAGTGGGATTGTGCTTGTGTTTTGTTTTGTGTAAGTCTGTTTTGTTTTTATACTTGATAAACATTTGAACTTCACACGCATTTAACTCATTGTCATAGGTATGCAATTTTCTTCTTAGTAGAATTGAAAGGTGGCCTAAATCATTTTATAAATCTTGTCCTGAATACTACACATAAAAGTTAACTTAAAACGTAAACGTCATCATCGTCATCATCATTTCAGCCACAGGATGTCCACTGCTGAAAATAGGCCTCCCCCAATGACTTCCATTCCACATCACACGGTGGGTAGCGGCCTGCATCCAGCGCCTTCCTGCTACCTTTATTAGGTCGTCGGTCCACCTTGTGGGTGGACGTCCCACTCTGCGTTTTCCGGTATGCGGCCTCCATTCCAGAACCTTGCTGCCCCATCGGTCGTCAGTTCTGCGTACTATGTGCCCTGCCCACTGCCATTTCAGCTTGCTAATCCGTAAACGTATTCAATAATAAATAATTCATAATTAAGTAGGTAATAATTAGGATCTTCTTGATGTATTTTTATACTCGTAATGTCCATAACATTGCTTTCTCCATACTAACACCAAAATGATATCAACTTAAAAAAAATATAAACAAAGCATTCATAGTTCCTATGCCGTCAAGTTTACGTATTTAATTACTAACTAATAATATGACGTTTGCCGTATCTTTATTTTCCCCATAAAATCCCGATAACATTGTTTTGGTGAGGTTAAGCCCAGTTTTTTATAGGTGTTAAAATAAAACGAGGAAACGCACGATCATTAAGTTTATCAATCTTTTCCGATGAAATCGTAAAATTTTAATGGAACTAAAAACAAAATAGTGCACACACCGCGGAATAAGTCATATTCTTGAAAATAATACTGCAATATTTTTAATTCAGGTCCGCAATAATTCAGGTGTCCACGTTAGGTGCCGTTTTAGGTGTTTACAAAGAAGGTAGAAACGTGCCCCATCTAAGAATTCAAACTCTAAGGGCTTGAGGCTTTAGAACCAATATAAAACAATGCTAAGCTAATAATATCTCAGATTACTAATATACTTTTTTATATATTTTTTCCAAAATAATACACTTTCCACGTTGATCGATTGGTAGCGGCCTTACACTTTCATGTGAAATAACAAGTGTATTTAAAAGAAAGCACTAACTGTCACACGAAGTGATTTTTTCCCAAAAATCCAGAAAAGTTGGGGTGATATTCTATTACGTTTGGGTTCAGAGAAATGTATTTAAAGCATTCCTGGTAGATGTTTGAAAGAAACAAACATCAGCCAATACCTAGCATTCTGGAACTTCGAGCAACATACAAGTCCCAGTAAAGATGAGCGTGAGCTACCCGTACCTACATTCTATTTTACAAGTTTTTATTTACTTTCACATATCTGGTGTAGGCAAATCTTGCAACATAAAATTAACCCACTTCCCGGTTTCCAATTTTACACTTTTTAGTTGTATCTCAATGTCAGGGCACTGGTCATCATTTAGCACCAAAGTATTTGGGAAGACGAACCCAACAAACCCAAACTCGATAAGTTTCCGTCGTCGTTTCGTTTAGGAGTTCCTATAACCACCTCCTGACTCCATCATCAGGACCTGGACATCATCTAGCACTAAAGTGCTCAAAAAGACAAATCCAACGAACCCAAACTCGACGAATCTCCTCGGTTTCGTTCAGGAGTTCCTATGGCCAACTCCCGAATCCATTATCAGGGCCCTGGGCATCATCTAGAACTAAAGTGCCCGAAAAGACAAATACAACGAACCCAAATTGGGTGCAATTCCGCTGTTTCGTTTAGGAGTTCCTATGGCCACCTCCTGTCTCCATCATCATACTAGTTCAATGGTACCATGACATTGTATTGTCATCGTATTTACATTAGTATATCTTTAGCTCAAATCGGTTGAGGAGAAGTGGTCTTAAATTCAGTTGCAAGATTTGCTCACACTTACAAACAAGCAATATCAAGCTTATAATTAAAAAAAAATTGTGCCCAATTCATGACTTAAAGGAAACTATGGTTACAGCTTATTTGCTATTGCTAAGCAGTAAAAGTAAACTTTAGGCTACAACAGTCGTAAACCAATTAATTTGCAGCGGGTTGATTGCGCCAATAACTCTGTTCCAACGATAAGATACGCTTTGTTTAGTTATAGCAATAACTTTGGGAACGGCTTTCAATTAGAAAGTTCCAAACTTTGTTTATTTATTTAAACTTTGTTGAAATATTTCAGTCTTGTTTAGTGTATTTTCGTGGAGCTTCAAGGTAACTATTTACTATCTGAAACTTTTCGGAAGTGAATTGTGACTACCACCTATACACAGGTAGATAATATAGCAAGAAAAAATATAAGTTTCATTCCCAAGCATGAACTTAATCCAACCAATCCGTTGTTGTGAAGTCTAACCATATGAACTTTACAACGAAGTTTGTAAATATTTATGAATTGTGGTAAAAGACGCGTACGAAACTTTTTATATTTTCGATATTATACTGTAAAATGTTCGCAACTCTTCAGTTAGTTTCTTTCTGATTTCTAAATCGAAGTAAAGTACAAAATCTTTTGCTAGAGTTATTGATACAATTGTTGTCAGATTCTAATCCGACAATGTCTGCCCAAGAACTGTTTAGGCTGTCGAAAAATCCGTAAAAAAATAATAAAGAATCGCGTCCACGTACTTTAATTTCATAATTCCAAAGCGCGCGTGTGAGCCAGCCTGTTTTAATGAAGTTTGGCTGTCCGTCACGGCCCGTGGCCCGTAGACAGTGTGTAAATTACCCGACTGCACCATTATCGGTATGCAGCTAGACGGACCCCTTAATTGGCCGAAAAAAGTTTCCACGCGTGCCCGCTGGCCGCAAGGTCGAAAATGTTAAAAATATAGGATGTCCCTAAAATAGTGTCATTCGGAGAAACAGTGCCAGTGCCTCTAGCTAGACGGTGTGCAGGTACTTATAATTCGCTTGAGAAGGAATTTAAAGCCGGGTCCTGACAGGTGTAATGCGTAATGGAATGTATAGTGTAATGTAATGGAAACAGTATGGGCAGCACTTTATTCGTTCACACGTGATTCGTGTTACTGCATTACACGACGTTATTTTACATTACACATTACACCCGTCTGGACCCGGCTTAATTCGATAAGATTATACCTACCTACTTATCAAACGCTTTTTAGATGATATAGCAAATTGAATATTATTGGTAATGCAAATCATACTCTGAAAAATCTCTGCAAAAGTGAAGACTTAATTAGAAGACTGTATATTTTATGTATTCACATTATCAAATAGCAAAATGGAAGAGAGAAGCTGTGGTAGGTATCTGTTTCAGATTTGCAGTCTGGGTCTAATTCAGTAATTTAATTGACAATAAGTACCTAGTTTCTGACAGAGTGACATTGTTGCCTTCTGAGGCCCAACCACATTGAAACAAGTTTGAAACTAAATTCGGAAACAAAGTCCACAGAGAACTCCCTACCATCAAATAAACACTTTATTCATTCTACGGTTCTTACACTGTATACTGAGTAATTTTGAAAGAGCCCATTTTAATAATTTACTGCTACCATTACGCCTATGTAATGCCCATAGATCTTGTTTTATTTCGTACAATTGTACATTTATGTACGTTTTATAGTTTGTATATTGCATTGTTGTTATAAATAATGGGTGTTTGCCGTGACTATGTAGATATCGTAAATGGACAGTATAAAGAAGACGTAAAAGTTAAATAATATTGTATAGTAAAAATTTCAAAATATCAGCACCTCTTCCGTACTTAACTTAAAACTTAACGTATCTATTGTCAATTTTGGAATTATCGTTGTAGGTAATCTAAAGATACGATCTTTTCTTAAAAAGTTAATCAGTAAAACAGTATAAATAAAACAAAATCTTTGAATAAAGTTTAGTATTTTGCAAGCCGCTTCTAAAATTCCATCTTAGATCCCGGCATTTTCCCGAATTTTCCACTACAACGTAAATTGAGGGCAATACCGGCGGTCGCGGGAAATAAAACAAAATGCAATCGCAACATATTCCACGTTTCCGTCGCAATATACACGTCCCGAGAGTCTGTCGGTTTCGATGCGATATTTAAATCGACTTTGCACTTTGAAAGTTTCACTTTGACAGCATACGCGTTTTAATTTGCTCTGTATGTAGGTACATCGTTATGCGTGATTCTGTGTGGTAATAAAATCTATGAGCTACAACACTAGAAAAAAAGCTAAGTAGTGCCTTTGAAATAGTGCAAATGCTAAATTCTTTATGTAGTCAAAATGTTCTCATAAATATTAAACCTTTCATAGTTAAAATTGTGTTTCATAGTACGAGTAGGTATTATTAGTGTTAAATAATAGCTTAGGCAAATAAGAGTTTTAGTTACACCAATAGCATTATTTTACTTTTGTCTAAATATTCTAGGATAGCATAAATTTCCTCTAACAACAACAAAAACGTTTTAAAATTATTCGTTGCAAAATTAGAGAATCTCTTAAGTTGCTATTTTTGTGGGCTGTTCAATGACTCCGGCGCAAAAACAAATACAGCTATAACAAATGTGTCTACGAATGCCTCGGGATGGTTTACAATGTAAATAATGATAATTGCTATTAATTAGGAAAGAAACTTGCGTTTGAGCGAACTTGTTGAGGTCTGCACCACTAATTTGTTTAATGCTAGATAATGTAGTCAATTGATTGAAAGTTTTCCTGGAAAAAGTTTTAAAATATTTGGAATCGGAATACATTAGGTTAAATATATTTTTCAGCGATGATTGAATGACCTTTTGGAACAGTTTGAAATAACCTAAAAACTTCCATTAGTTCCTATATTATCCCTTTTCCCGATAAATGAACCTTATTTAGAGTCTAATCATGGCACTTGTAATAAGCCTTATTTATCAGCGGAAGGTATCTTCAGTTTTGAATATCTAAAATAACTTAAACGCAAATAAATTATAATATCAAATTCCAAATAAATAGTTGGATAAAGTCAACCGCTTCAAGTTAAATAATCACTTCAATAAGATCAAAGGAAAATTTTCCCTGTTCAAACTTTTGTTGCGTTGATAGTATTTTAAACTTTCCTGAAGAGGAATGGAAAATAAACTTAGTCTACGGGTAAAGTTATATTATTGTAGTTCTTTTTATTCTTAACGCCAACTTGTTACTAGGGTTTAAACAGCTAAGGATTCGATATCTTATACTCTATGACTTCTTTTGTAGGCCAGTAGAATTAAACACAAAAATTGATTAAATCGGAAATAATTCCTACAAAAGATTTTTTTGCTTTAATGGCTTCATTGGTTGCCCATTAAGACTCTCCTAAGTTTTCGACTTCGACGGAGTTGTGCTTAAGTGGTGGGGGCCCCCGAAAGGGGCGTTTTTGCGGTTTTCCGGTTATACCGCGTAAAGGACTTACCCTATCGAAAAGTGGTCTTCATGACGGTTAAAGGGCACTTAATCCTGCATTGAATAAGACCAAATTCATATGTTTTGGACAAACCGTTCTCGCGCTAAAGTTCGGCAAAGTAGAAAATATACGTATAATTAATGACCCTCTCCACGTCCAATGGCTTGTTACCCACATGCTTCCAAGCCTTGTAAAGGGTCGCCTTAACCAGTGTAACCCTAACAAGGGTCACGAGTTTGATTCGCTTATCCTTGTTCGTCCCAGCCGTTCCTTAACTGCGGTTGCTGCACCTCTTCCTGGCACTCTCCTGAACGACTCTGTGTTACCTAATGTGGCTGCCCCTCTTCCTTGTACCCTCCTGTACGATTTCATTGCTTAGCCATATGCCTGGTCCAAGGTTCGACGCCACAAAATCAACTTCGTACGAGTGAAAATAGTTTAAATACTATTTCTCGTGCTTGCAACATTTTTCTTTACTGCTTCGCCTCTATTAGTTGTAGAGTGATTGTATATATCCTATAGCCTTCCTCAATGTATGAGCTATTCAACACAAAAATAATGATTTCAATCAAACTAGTAATTCTTAAGATTAGCGCGTTCAAACAAACAAACAAAAAACTCTTCAGCGTTTTAATATGAATTTGTTGTTGTTGATTTCTGGCGTCGAACCTTAGACCAGGCATACGGCTAGGCAACGTAGTCGTGCAGGAGGATACAAGGAAGAGGGGCAGCCACAGTAGGTAACACAGAGTCGTTCAGGTGAGTGCCAGGAAGAGGTGCAGCAACCGCAGTTAAGGAACGGCTGGGACGAACAAGGATAGGCGCATCAAGCTCGTAAGCCTTGATAGGGTTACACTGGTTGAGGTGGCCCTTTTCAAGACTTGGAAGCCTGTGGGTAACAAACCATTGGACGTGGAGAGGGTCATTAATTATACGTATATTTTCTACTTTGCCGAACTTTAGCGCGAGAACGGTTTGTCCAAAACATATGAATTTGGTCTTATTCAATGCAGGATTAAGTGCCCTTCAACCGTCATGAAGACCACTTTTTGATAGGGTAAGTCCTTTACGCGGTATAACCGGAAAACCGAAAAAATGCCTCTTTCGGGGGCCCCCACCACTTAAGCACAACTCCGTCGAAGTCGAAAACTTAGGAGAGTCTTAATGGGCAACCAATGAAGCCATTAAAACAATAAAATCTTTTGTAGGAATTATTTCCGATTTAAAAGCTAATTCTACTGGACTATTGTGAATTTGTGTTCATCTTGGAATCAAATACGTAACAAAATAATGTCTTAGATTTACCGATACCCACATCACCTAATTTCGAATTGCGTTTGTTGATGGACGTTTTGCGTGATAGAACACACTTTATTGTACATCACACAAGATAAAAAAGAAAAAAAAAAGATGCAGTAAAATTTAGTCGGCCTTATCGCTATGGGATCTCTTCCAGACAACAGACAAAGATGGTTCGACTCTTATACTTAAGTTAGGTCCGTATAAAGGAGGAGAAATCTTCGTTACCGATTGACTGGAAAATTGGATTGGTGTACCAAATTACGGGAATGGCGGGTAAACTGTAAATCATCCTTCAATTCGAGTGTAAGCCCATCGCAATTCCGAGCCACAAACGCTGCGGATAATGTAGTCCGAATATTGGCCACTGAATATGTCGGTCTTAATTATTGCTAGACAAGGCAAAATGCACATTGTTCAGTCACTTATTTCCTGCTAATTTACCAGTTTATTGTACTTTTATTCTACTTTGTAGTTGAAGTCTTAATATTCAAGAATGTGTTTCTAGCCTATATCCAGTCATAGCATATGAAGTAATTTTATTTAAAAAAATAGCATAGGTCCTAATATTGATCCTTGGGTGATGCCCATACTTGGTTTCATTAAGAGAGCCTTTTTAATATACGTATATTTAAATATAAAACCCACAATAGATCATTCGGACATTCAAACAAAAGATTATCCAAAACAAAATAAAGAACTGCATACATAACTCTTTATCTACCTATGTCAACAAAAAACAAGCCACCTTTAAAACAAAAGTAGGACCATTCGCTCGCCCATTGTCTTGGAATGAAAGGGACTTCGGAATCCTATAGGAACTTATAGAAACCTCTATAGCAGTCGCTATAGAACTGCCATTGTATATCGAAAGAGGCTGCTGCTGAATAATAAACTCTATGCTAAGCAGGCCGGGCTTATGTACTAAATATTTATACATAATAAATATTTATGTTATTATTATGCTATTTGATTCGTTTACCGCGTTTGTCTCGGTTGTTCGTGTATTTTGTATTAGGTATACACTATCTTCAGTCTACGACTTTGCTCTCTCTAAATACATCAAGCATCAACGCCCCAAATATGCGGGTTATTTTGATTTTGGTTGTAAATATCTGAAAGGTCTAGATAAATGTGTAATTTTCCTTTTTTATTAAAAAGTTTTATTTAAATAGAATTTACTAAATAATTTTTTAGCCACCCTTCATATACACAAGTTTCGGATGCCCTCTATCCTTTCCTCCATTGTTTACAACAATTCAATAAAACCTAACCTTGCCAACAGGTCCATCCAGTTTTCGGTCACAAAAAGCAAATGGCAGCCACGATGGCTCTTCAAAACGGCGAGGAGAATGCTACACGAGAACTGAACCTTGTTATTTGAGATTCAGAGTCTACTTGGGGGGGCACCACTGATCAGGAAGCTATGCTGAAGGAACGGGAAAGTTCGGAGGACTCGCCGGCCGCCCCGGACGAGTGTGCGGGGTGCGGGGGACGAATTCAGGACAGGTGAGTTCGTCTGGTGTATTATACTAGGTATATTAAGACATCCAAAACTTAGAACTGAAGTTGCTTCCAATTATTTGTCTTTCACAAATGGATGAAAAATTTTCCATAGTTGTAGTTTCATTTCACAAGTGTAGTTATTGACACACCTTAGCGAAAATATTTGGAGTACGTAAGTACAAAAAGCATAATAATATTACAGTAAATATACATATAAAAAGTGTTTTAGTCTAGCCTACTTGTGTTAGTATAGGTAAGGCTTCTTGGAACTGGCTCTAGGATGTTTCCGAGAATTTATTGATGGATTTTCTTCTTGGGAATGCGACTCAAGGACAGGCCTTGAAAATACGGAAAAACTCTTTCTCTATTCGTGAAAATTTAAGCGAATGAACCGTGGTATGGTAATAACTCAATAACGTCTTTACACTCAGAAGATTTGCTGAAGCTATTGCTTTCTTTTTTTATGTGATAGGTGGTAGACGAGCAGACGGGTTTTTGAGATTACTTGCATCTTAAAGACAAATCGGAATTGATGTTTTTGTATATTCACCAGATGCATTTTTCCCAGATATTACCTTCTTGCTGTGGACCGCCAGTGGCACGGGGCTTGTCTCCGCTGCTGCGAATGCCGACTGCCCCTCGATACGGAATTGACATGCTTCTCACGAGACGGAAATATCTATTGCAAGGAAGACTACTATAGGTGAGATAGCTATACAATTTTTTTCAGATGAGGGAGTAATACCTCCTTACCTATGTATCTGATAGAAGTTGTTAACGTTTATGTAGTAGAAGTTAGATTTTAGAAAGTATCTTTGTATTTAGCGAAAATTGCGAATTTCTGTATCTTGCCTATTGTATTGGCCAAGGCGAATTTTGTTGCAATTTTTAAAGCTTTCTTAGGCTGCGGTCATACCATGCAATAATGGACGGTTACCATTTTGTATGGAGCACGTTGCACCGCGCCGGTACATTTTTAGCTTTATAAACGACATTAGAAAACAAGACTTCGTTTCGGAGTGACTACTACGCAACGTCCTTACTCTAGCAGGAAAATAATTGGTCTGTATTTCAAAATTTTCGGCAAACAATCCAAAGTCAACAGCAGTAAAGATTGATTTTCTGATACATCAAACAGGTACGCATGGCATGTGTAGTTTTATTGACATGGGGTTATTAAGGGGAGTACGCTGGGTACCCTGCTTTTCCTAGTCCACATTTGTTCTTTCCCACACCTGTCAAGACGGTGTAACGATATTTGTTCTTTTATGGTGTGTCATGTGTTTATTGTACACTCAAACCTTACTTTGCATATTATTGCTTCAAATTGTTAAAATGTTATCAGCTTATAGTTCTAGGTAGCAGTATTTTACACAGGTAGGTATAATTTTAGATACTTATCATTTTATTATGAACTCATCGAATGTTCTCAATAGGTATCCTAAAGGATTCTCGTATAAAATAAGTAGAAGTCATAAAGTTTACCTCTACCTACTAATAATAATATCAATAAAAGTGAAAAACCTGAAATCAATAATGAGGTAACCAAATGCAAAAACAATGATAACTTACTTAACAAAGTGAAGGTAAATATCCGAATGACTACAATTTTAAAATGTGTAAGTAAGTATACGAAAGTTATTTCCAATCACAAACGTGCATTAGAATAATAATAGGTACATCACAGGTGAATACGCAGCAACAGCTAGTCCGAATAATCAATTTGCGCTATTATTTTTTATCACAAACAAAAACATGTCGGTAGTAACATAGTTATCGGAGTGTCAAGGGTCACGCTGACGTGTGATAAGGGGCCCCATGGCAAACATATGGTATAATTTTGTACTAAGGGTCTGATGAGTATGGCGATTACTCACAAATGATTGGGAGTGATTGACGGGTGTAAAATCATTTAGCTATCCTTCGGGCATTAGTAACAATCAGTTTAGGGGAATACAGATAACCCGGCTTTCTATAAGGCAAGTTTAATGATTTTTTTATAAAGAATATTAGTAATTTGTATTGCACAATTACTATAAAGCCCCTTTAACCCCTCGTACTAACTTTGTGTTATGAGTGGGTTCACCACAATAGACGAGCGGCGGCGGGGCTCGAACTAGCGTTCCTCGAATTTCGAGTCGGCCAGTCCTATTACCTTTACCGGTCGCTTCCAATTTCAACATTTTCATATGACAGCCCTGCAACGATAGTTGCCGGCACGTTCATTAATATTATCGCCACCATATTTTCCTTGTAACTCATAATATATTTTTATCGATAATATTATTTTTACAATAAAAAATCATGTCCCAAACAGTAAAAAGTTTTATCAGTTTTGAAACGATTTACACATTTTTTATTAATAACCCGATTGAAATCTGCTTTCCTCAAGCCTTGAGCCCCTAGTAACTACTCGTAAGCTAGCTATAGCTATAATGGCCTGGAGCACTTTAACACGTCTGACTCACCTGAGCTTTAGAACAAAACATTTTCTATAGTATCTAGTTTCTCGGCGTTCAAAGTCTTGTCAACCCTCCTTTTATGTTTCAACCATCTATTGCCAAAACTTTGTCCGTGTTCGCTAGGTGTGAAGTCACTCAACCCACTAATTTTCAAGCTTAAATTAAAGTTGATAGTTTCTTAAGAATCAGTCTAATAAATCGTTTCAGCTCATGATGACAACTTCTCAAAATGACACCAGCCCCCCTAGACAAAACGCACTTTTTGATCGAATCGAAAATCGAATCCGTCAAAACTCCATACAAAAAAGGGGCTTTTCGACCACTTTTCGACTGGTTTGCGATTATAATTTGCACTTTGTCTAGACCCACAGGACGCAAAATGTCCACTTCTCGAAATGACAACTTCTTAAAATGTCAACTTCGCTAAAAGACAACTTCTCTTATTGTCTATTTCTCACAATGACAATTTCGCATTGGTCAACTTCGCTAAAAGACAACTTCTCTTATGTCTATTTCTCACAATGACAAATTCGCATTGGTCAACTTCGCATAATGACAACTCTAGAAGAACTAGAACTCTATAAATAATGAAAATAAAATATAAACAAGTACCTAGTTGTTATTAGTTTTTGTCTGACAGTGGATGACTAATGCATCCACAAATTCTCATTTCGGGTTTTAATATTACCTAAAGTACCTGCCTCAAATGCAATCATTATTCATGACTAGCGGCCGCCCGCGACTTTGTACGCGTGGATCCCGTTTTACCCCCTTCATCTATCTTACGCGGTTTAGATTTTTTCATACAAATGTTTTTTCCCGCTAACTCCCGTTCCCGTGGGAATTTTGCAATATCCGGTTGTAACTAAGCTTTAAGTTTACTAAGGTACCTGCATGCTAAATTTCAAGCGTCTAACTTAAGCGGTTTAGATTTTTCATACAAAAGGATTTTACCGCTAATTCCCGTTCCCGTGGGAATTTCGGGAATTCCTTGTTGTAACTAAGCTTTAAGTTTATTAAGGTACTCACATACCAAATTTCATGCATCTAACTTAAGCGGTTTAGATTTTTCATACAAAAGGATTTTCCCGCTAATTCCCGTTCCCGTGGGAATTTCGGGGATTCTTTGTTGTAACTAAGCTTTAAGTTTACTTAAGGTACCTACATGCCAAATTTCAAGCGTCTAACTTAAGCGGTTTAGATTTTTCATACAAAAGGATTTTCCCGCTAATTCCTGTTCCCGCGGGAATTCCTAAGTATACTATATCCTTCCCAGGAGTATGAAGAATAATTGTACCAAGTTTCGTTAAAATCCGTCGAGTAGTTTTTGTTTCTATAAGGAACATACAGACGGACAGACAGACAGAAAGACAGACAGACAGACAAAAATTTTACTGATTGCATTTTTGGCATCAGTATCGATCACTAATCACCCCCTGATGGTTATTTTGAAAATATATTTCATGTACAGAACTGACCTCTCTACAGATTTATTATAAGTATAGATAAGATTTATTATAAGTATAGATAAAATGCTAACGATCTGCCAAGATGTGTGACTATGTTTGTAAACAACGTTTGTAGGTTGCAAAGTTGCAATACCGAGAACAGCTGCACCAGTTCTGAGAAATATTAAACCGAGCTTTATCGTGTACACGTTTCCCGGAAATATTAAACTCCAGATGAGTGCCTAACTGTGTTTTCTTCGTAAATCCACGTAAGTGCCGCCACGCGTAGCGTAACGAAATAAAACCTGCAATTGTGTGTTATCGGGAAACGATTACACCCACGCTTATTTTTTGTTATTTTTGGAATCTGGTAAACAAACGAATCTTACCTAATACAAGTACTCAGAGGGTCGGGAATTACACGGTTAATTTGAAACACGTTCTTTTTGAGGTT
Organism: Ostrinia nubilalis; assembly: GCF_963855985.1. NCBI lineage: Eukaryota > Metazoa > Arthropoda > Insecta > Lepidoptera > Crambidae > Ostrinia > Ostrinia nubilalis. Next base: position 22,826,353 of record NC_087119.1, on the reverse strand, counting down.
TGTATAGCTTATGCTTTTGTTCCAAAAATTCAGTAAAATAATCCTAGTGTTTTTCTAATATAAAAGTAATATAAAAAGTGATTAACTTTTTAGGTCATGATTCTTCTAGCTAGAATAACGTGTATTACTGCAAATGTTTTAGTCATTCATTGCATAAAACTCCGATTTGACTGCATTCACCAGGTCAGAAGCTTATTTATTAGCTGAAACGTTGAGGATTTGTGAAACAACGCGACACTATCACTAAAGATGCAAACGTTCAAAGATGCAAAGTGGTGCGCTAATAAACACCGTTAGTCTTTGAAATTTTCAATTTTTATCGCACATACCCCGCGCATAGTGTCTATATCCGCTGTATGTTCGCTCCACTAAGCCTTTTCCACTAGAGAGGCGCTAAGTAAAGCTTCAAAATTGTAATCCACGGTAAAAGTTTTATTTGCACCGCTTAACTACACCGAACTTTGTTGGGACTCAGACTGAGGGGATTATTGTCGAGAACCTTTTGTGTTAGTAGAAGCCATTGTCGGAATAGAAGTTATAATAAAAATTCTAATTACTCATTGAATTGATCACAAATAGACTTCTCGTTGTCTTGCCCAAAACGAGCCTATATTGAGCCTACCTGTAATTTTATTAGGGATGGGTAAAATTAACCCTTATTTATTTAAACTCTGCTCAAGGAAAGTAAGATTGGCAGACTTATGCCCTTCTCTACTTTTAATCCAGATCCTTGTTTCAGACTGTTCTGCGTAAAGCGCTGCGCTCGCTGCGGCAACGGAATCACGGCCAACGAGCTTGTGATGAGGGCTCGCGAGATGGTCTACCACCTGACCTGCTTCACCTGCGTGGCCTGTGGGACCCTGCTGTCTAAGGGTGACGTCTTTGGAATGAGGGATGGCCTCGTGTACTGCAGACCACATTACGATAACGCGTGCTTGGACGACTACTGCGAAGACGATATGAGTGTTTATAGGTGAGATGATTGATAATGATTTATCATCATCATCTGGTTATTTAGTCTTCACTGCAGGAGCCTCTCTCTCCAATTTTTCCAACTCTTGTAACATGCGATTAAAAATGAGTTGTTATTCGAGTCACCAATATTCAACTTATGTGGCCGATTCTTCATGTTGAATAAGTAATGCCAAAATTACAATTATACTAAATATGAATGTTTGCCTATTTTGATTGTTATAATCCTGAAACTCAATAATACTCCAGTGATCAGACTAAAAATAAATTGAATACAGTATAAAATATAGTAATATTATTTAAAGTTATTATTATTTGCGTAGACGGTCCGGCTTCTAACAAAATGTTTGAAACGTGAATTAGATTTTTACGGAAAATCTCTTTATCAGGTGCCAAGAATTACACAGTGAAGGAGACTCCCCATCTCAATTCTACTCAGGAGGGCCGAGCCCCAAAGGTCGTCCTAGGAAGAGAAAATTGGCTCAAGGGTCCATAGAAGACATGCAGGTCCAGACTATGAGGATGGCTAGCACCGCTCTTGGTGAGTACTCGTACCTGTACTTATATTTTAATAGCCCAGCGAATTCTCAAAGCGAATTCATGAAAGCTTTACTCGTGTAATTAAGCAATGTATCATTCATAAACACCTTTGCAGCTCTTATCCCGGTTTTTCGCAACTCGCCTTTTCTGTTCCATTTAAGTGCTAGCTTCAAACGTGCACGGCGACAATATACATATTTTATAGAACTCGATCCGTTAAAATTTAGCAGAAACCTCAGAGGGAAAGCACGGGCGCCTTCCCCCGACGTCCCAGATGTCAATTCATCCCGTGGCGTAATCACGACTAATGAATAGACGACGCACTGTCAAACCTCCCCTTGTCTCTTTCCTGCGACGAGGGATCCCGCAGGAGTGAGCGGGAGGCAGTCCGGTTTATAAGTTCGGTCGCCTTTTGGGGTCCGCAGTCTGGATTATTCTTTATAGCGTCGAAATGCGAGGCACTCATTGAGGTGAATTCAGGTTGTGTGACTTCTCGACACGATTAATCATGGTACTGGCTGAATGGAGTGTGGACGTCACTCGGCTGTATTCCAGTGGACGCGCTGCATTTGTTTCTGCGTAATCGATGCACGGCACATCACGACGTTTCCCGCTTTTCGGTGTTTCGACGATCGGTTTTTGTTTTCTTTTCTGTGAATTTTCGCTACTGTTGGTTTTCATCGTTGCACAGGATTTTAAGCGTTTGTTAGTTCACGTGCTTTTTGTTTTACGCTCGGAAGCAATTTCGTTTATAGCAACAAAGCGTTTTATGAGTTATGGCGGCGTATTCATTTTACGATGAACGTTAGTTACATCAATCAAGGCATTTTGTTTTTCATTCCGATTTTGTTTGGTTTACGGGTTGTATTTCGAATGTTATATGGAATGGTTTCAATTAAGTTTGCATCAACTTTTACATTTTTATCGAAGTAAGTTATCGAATATGAATCACATTTATGGTGAAATGAATTTCCATTTATATTAATCTAGTATTTAATTCTAGGAAGTCGTTACGAGTTGCAAATTTTAATTCTACAATTCCATTTAGTTTCTGAAAAGGGGAAATATACTAAAAGGACCTCTATTATAATATAATTGCCTGTTATTGTATTTTCTTGTCTATTATCATTGAATTGTGACGTAATATTGGGCGATATCACTCTATCTTTCACACGGCTCCAGCCTTAATCAAACCGCGCAAGGGCTGTGTTGGGCCAACAGCGCCACTTGTGCGCGCGCGTGACGGCGATAATGAGAACTAAGAGTCCTTGAAACATTTTTACGTGTCGTATCAATGATCTCCACTGTCGGAAATTCGCTTCGCTCGTGGCTTTTTAAAAATAGTATTTGAACAACTTTGCATAATGAACGTGCTAGTTGCAGATCGGTAAGAGCATGACCCGTGTTTGTTTTGGTATTGTTTTAAATATTGGAGTATTCTTTCAACTAAAATTTATGACGATTACCTAGGCAATTTTATCAAATCAAAGAGTAAAAATATAGGGATGGTTAGTGCTTGCTTCTTTTTTAATCATAGCTAAAGCAACCCTAGTCTCGGCACCATCTGATATTGCTCCAGCAGCGGGACGAAGAGTTTAAATGGCAGTCTTATCATAGACAGTAATATTCAAGCAAACTCTGTCACTATCAAACTGAAAACTATCACATAAATACAAGGTGTCTCAAAAGAAAGTTTACATTTGATTAGCTTACTGCGTGAACGCAACAAATCCGAGGTGTGCGGGGGTTATGTCAATCAGTAGCCTGGCTCTTGGGAATTTAGGTGCTATGGAGTATTTCTCGGGAGCAGACCGCGCGTTATCCTTGCGAGAATTTTACATAAATGGTTATTCTGTGACTGTATCGCGTAGATTTCGCCACTTAAATGATCCTCCAAGCATTCTTCTCATTAAGAAATGGGCCAAAAAGTTTTAAGAGACCCGTACAACGCTGGAATAGTAAAAATCCGGGCGACTATAGTCATCAAAAACGGTAGAAAACGTGGAGAGTGTTAATCAGTTCGCTCGTGACGACCCGAACCTTTCAATTCGGAAGCGCACTAGTGCTTTAAATGTGCATAGATCATCATTACACCGCATTTTTCACAAAGACCTAAAGCTACACTCCTAGAAAATTCAATTGATGCAAGAGTTAAAGCCCCAAGAAGCCAATCAGAGGCTGGTCATGTGAAATTTTCTTTGGAAAATTGATCTCTAGGAGAGATGACATCAATTGGCCTCCACACAGTCCTAATTTAACCACTATGGACTTTTTCCTATGGAATTAACTAAAATCTAAAGTTTAAGCCACCAAACCAACTTCCCTGGCGTATTTGAAAGAAAATATCCGTCATGAAATGGCAGCCATCACTGAGTTTACCTGCCTGAGCCGTCAGCAGTGATTTTACGGTTCGATTAAATGAGTGCTACTAACGCGAGGGTCTACATTTGGACAATATTACTTTTAAGAAATAAATTCTTTTAATTCCAAAATGTGTACTTTAATAGTTACTAAACATTTTTTCGATACACGGCTTACTTTTTTTTTAATCGATCCACTAAATATAAACTTTCTTTTGAGACACCTTGTATTTGTATCAACCACATAAACATGGAACAAGTTACATAATAAACATAATTTATATGTTTTTCAAAGTTCATTTGAATCCACTAAAATACCAGCAACTAAAATAATGGCTAGGTACACCTGAAATTTAGCCTGAAAAGGCGCATACTAAACAAAACAAAAACAAAACAACCTATTCCTAGTCATTACCACAGCACAAATTTTACTGTCAGCACAATCACAGTTAAAAACACATTAATCACATAAATAATGATATTGTTCCAAGTTCTATGAACACCAATTAAGCAGCCAAAACTAAGCGGAGCTTGTGAAATGGCGACTAAGTTCGATATATTAAATTACAAATAGTGCATTCTGCTAAACCAATTCGGATTTGTGAAAATGAACCGTGCTGTGTTGGCTATGATACTTCTTTACCTGGTATTGATATATTCAGTCAGAGAATGTTTAATACTTAGCACATATTTATAAATGGCTCACCTATCACATCAATTACTTATTGTTAAAACAGTTAAGTTTGTAGCTGAAGTGACAATATATCGAGATATACCGAGATGAGATCCCGTAACTGTGTCTGACACTGTGCCTACTATAATTTCTAACCATCATATAAAAATGTATTATCAGTTAATGTTGTTAGGTGTACTATTGAGAAGCTTTTTTGCTCGTTTGTTGTAAAGAGGCTTTTAATAAATGCCGTCTTTTCGTAAAGAACACCACTCACTTACCTAATTATAATTATCATTCGCTCGTACGTGCTCTAAATATTAAATATGTTTCTGAAGAGGCTTAATAAAACACTTGTATGGAACGTTGTAACTTTCTAAGGACCTACAGACGTAAATAATATAATGATTATTGTATTATTTAACGGAACATTTTTTATAATCCATTTGGAAACGGATATTCTGCGTTCATTTCGTTTAAGTTTAAATAACATTTTCTCGTGAGCCGCAAAACAATACTTCAGGGTAGGGTTGGCAAATTAATAAACAAACTTTTTTGGGTATCAAAATAAGTTAAACAATTAGATCGTGCGTGATACGAATTAGACGTTTATTATGTTGATATATGCTACCTCTAAGTACCACGCCTGTCAATTATTCAATATGTTTGCATTTATGTAGATTCTCAATCATTGGCTAAATAACACTGAATAACCAGTCATTTTCAGGGACATTATTCACCTTTATTTTTCCAGATATCAAAGCGCAATACTCTCATAAAAGTTCAGTTTTCAGTCACTTTCAGTTTTCGTTTGAACAATATTTGGCAAAGGCCAAACGCTCATCAAACTGGCTGAAAACTGTAATCCGCCTGAAAAAAATGAATGGATGAACTGTTCTCTTTTGTGAAACAAGCTCAGCCGTTTAAAGCGAGCTTAATACTTGCTAACTGAACTTTACTAAGTACTCGTATGTAACACTCGTTAGTTTCAGCGAATGGCCAAAGGCCTCGCCCACGAATTTTTACAACGACCGGTCCTGCGCTGCCCGCATCCAGATACTTCCCACGACCTTCACCAGATCGTCGGTCTACCCAGTGTGAGGATTTTTTTTGTGTGATCGGTAACTAAAGGATGACCACCAAAATATTTTTCAGTGCGGATGGATGACAGCCCTATGCTCAACGCCTTCATAAAATAAATTTGTGTGCGTTTGTGCGTGGATGATTGCGTGCGTTATTTCACACTCACGGATCAGTATTCAGCGTTAATGAGATATTGGTTAATTAAAAGCTGACTGAACTTTATATTAATTGGGCCACAATTTCGTAATTTTTCACCAAAAACTAGATGCTTCACACCCGAAGCGGAACGGTATATCACGAATCTGTAATTTTCCATTTATACAGAGTGTAGAGAAACATCTTAAAACAAGATAACGACATTAAAAATATTCGTTTAGAATCTACTTGTAATATGATCGTAATGGGTTCGAATTTTCATATTCAGTAGGTATCACGGTAATTATTTTGCTCATTTGAACTGTTTTTTCCACGGGCAAGATTTAAACAAGAGTACCTAAGCTTCGACCCACAGCTTTGACTGCCTACGACATTTTAAGCTTTTGTATTTTTTATTAAATTCACACCATTTGTTCCATTAATTGCGATTGGATTGGCCCGAATGATGTGTGGTCAAATAATTCTTCCGCGTCGACGATTAAAAAAACCCAGAGCAATGACAGGTGACGCGCTCCCCCACACTGGCAGCCATTTTTTGTTGTTTGTGGTCGATTATTATTGTTTATTGTTATTAGCTTTTTGTTTTTCTTTATCTATGATCTTTGGCGGCTTTTTTCTGTCTCAAGTTTTTAATTAGCGCAAAGGGAGTTTTTCTTATCGGTATTAATGTGGAGTAATGGGTATTTAGTTAGGGCGCGTGGGTAAGTATTTTTTATAGTTTTGTTTATTGAATATTGTTGTAGTTAAGACACGGTCTGGTGGTGTCAATCGAGGATACGTCCTTTAGATTAGTAATTGGCTATTTGGGCATTTGATTGTGCGTTTAGATATTTTTAAACGATTAAATTAGGTTGAGTGTTTTTGATAAAGGTTCGCTTAAAACACCTGATTATAGATATTGTAAGTTATAATCACATTAAGTACCCTACTTTACATCAGCCGGGGTAGTAGCCATTGAGGTCGGAGAAATAAGTGGTAGGTACTTGATGATTATAATATACTCGTATGTATGTCAAAGAGCAATGTTTAATTTAATATTCCTCGTTTAATGGCCGGTAAAAAAATCTTAAAAGCAGCTCTTGTATTAATTTAAGTATTGATCTATGAAATGCTCGTTTGCAGTTCCTGCATTTAATATGCATCTCTTATTTAATACCCAACCATCCACTCATAGACACTCTACATGTAACCATAGATGGGTGTTAAGAAAGAAGGAAAATCATACTCAAAAGATCAACAAAAATACTATTCAAACTTAAATAAAGACAGATGATTTAATTAAGAAAACACCAAAGTTCTCGCTGATAATATCTCGGCCTTTAATAGTAATATTCGAATACCAGAAATCCGATTCGGTTAGCATCACCGAATTATTTTAACAAGAACTTAGGGAATGTCTATCTTACGCTTCCGTACTTCGTTTATTAGGTTGCTATGAAAATTCCTTGCCGGAGGCTTTAGAACACAGACGAATGGTGTAACAGATACCAAATAATAAGGCTTTTTCGTAGTCTTATTATTTATACGAGATAAATACTATACGAAATCGAGAGGATTGTCCACCAGACCTCCCCATGGCTCCCATTGGGGTGGACATTGGACAATGTACTGCCATTGGAGTAATTTAGGGTGCAGTCCAAGAACTAAGCGAAGTTAGTTTATTGTATTAGCACGCATAGATGACGAAGTTTTTCATAGTTGTGCAGATTGCAAACACTACAGGAAATTGCGTTAGCTATGCGAGCTAAGCTAAAGTAACTTATCTTAGCACGTTGTCTGTAACCCAAATAAAGGTGACGAAAGAATAAGAAGTCGCTGCCGCTGCGGCATCTTAGTCAAAAGTGGTCTAGGGAACTACTTATTTATAGCTCAGCCATCAATGGCTGTATCGACGGATATCAGTTGATCCATGCTCAAAGATAAGGCGGCATTCCGAGCTGCTGCGTGTACCGCTAGCCCAGTAGTGTCTTAACTAAATATTCCCCATTTATTTTGTAACTAGCATATTGCCCGCAGTTCTGCTATCGTGGATTTAGGTACGTCTAAGAAATAATATTGCTAATTTCTCGGGGACTATTCCTTCTCCCTTATTATTTTTGAATGTAATGGGGCAAGCTAATTAGTCTATTAATGAATCACGCGTAATTAAGAAGGAATACTACCTACTCAATAATTAAATGAGTTTCTAATTTTGGTCCTTCGAGCCGGATTCCTACGGCACCAGTGATTACATGATTGAGGCTAAATACTTGTTGTCTTACCTATTGGTTAAGCTAGCACCTATAAAAAAAGCATATTAATTGCTTACTTTGGGGCTAAATGACGCTGTGTGAAATTATCCAAAGATATTTATTAATTTTATTGGTGTATTTTAAAAACACGGAAGTTGTTAATGCAAAATCTTAGGCTGAGTTGCACCACCTAACTTTGACCGTAACTTTAATGGTAACCGGTGTATTTTGTATGGACTTTGACAGATTTTTTGTTTGAAGAAAGTCAAAATAAGATGGTGCAACCCAACCTTAAGCATTAAGAAGGTGCGAGTTAAAAGTCAAGTGGAGACCGCAACTAAAGGCGGTGACCACAAGTCTCAACCTTCGAAGTTTTGACTTCGAAGTCTGCAGCGATGAAATTAAGTAACTGTTAGATTTTATGCACTAATTTCACAGATTTGATCCATATGTTGACTTGTAAATGATGACATAAATGAATTGCATAACACCATTTAATGTTTTAAAGGTTTCCCAACCCAATTCATCTTTTACGAGAACTAAAACCCATCGTCACTCTTGCCCGCCATTACCACTACTATATTTCTTTCAAAAAGTCGTGCTATAACTAGATACTATGTTATATTACAGTAGTGGCGCGCCGCTCTCACCGACGCTTTACGCGGTACAGGCTATCAGTTTTCAAGGTCTACCAAAATTTGTTTATGACTTTCGTTCAAGGCATAAGCGGTAGCGACTAGAGATTTATTTTAGCTTCATCATCATCATCTCAGCCAAAAACGTCCACTGCTGAACATAGTCTTCCCCAATACTTTAAATGTTTCCCGTTTGTTAGCTACCTGCGTCCAGCGCCTTCCTGCTACCTTCATGATGTCGTCGGTCCACCTTGTGGGCCTCGTTTATTTTAGCTTACTCAAATAAAATAAAAATTAAGTTAAAATTAAATATTAGAATTTCCATTACTATAAACTGTAATTTTACATGTAAGTAAACAGTTTATTTATTTAAAGAGCAAGTGATTTCAAATTAATTAAAGTTCTCATCATTGATTAACAAAAATATTAGATTTAAAAAAATACGTTGTGTTTTTCCTCTGGCGACAATAATAATATCAACCCAAAATGATGTGCTTTTAAAAAATATCCTTTGAACGTTAGTTTTTTCTAACGCTACCGCTCCTAGTTTGTTCCAGGACATAATGGCGCCTATCAGTGCAATAAAATATGTATTCCCGCAGGCTTCTTTTTTTACAACCAATCGTTAATATCGAAGTCTTTACAACCCACATGCTTTATTACCCGCTTTATAAGAGAAAAAAAAGCATAAATGTAAAGTCGGTAACATGTTAATTTTGCCTATAAAAATAAAACATTAAAGATACGCGGTTGTCAGTTTACAGCTAGAGTTTATACATCTTCGAATTATGTTTGAAATAAATTCAATAAACTTTAACAACTAAAGGACCGGTGAGGAATTTTTAGTTTTCCTCTTGGTTTATTCGGTTGACATAAAGTTTTGTGGGAAAATAAATTTTTACACTTAACTACGAGTATAAAGTTGTAGTTTGCGTTCTTTTTTTCTTAATAGTGTGGGTTGTGTATGTGTATCGAATCCTGATCAAAGATTTTCTTATTACAATTAACCCTAATGGTAATCAAACCATCGATATGCTTTTAATAGAAAGATTGATATTCCTTAGTCACCATAAAGTCGTAATCTATTTTAACTATCGCAAAACAATTAAGTATCACACACACAATATAGCCACCTTTTTATGACACGACTCACGATTCGTTTCAACTGACACCAATTTCATACAAAACATATCCCCATCAACGTCCGCTCTGATAACTTATCTTAACAATACCAATTTCGGAGGGAAACCTCAAAGCGAATATCCACAAACGGACAAATCCACTCCCCAAAAAAAACTAATAAAAAATAATTGAGTGCCACCACCGGACCCTCGCGTTTAAATCACTCAAACCGTCTAATATATTTAATTATGAATTTAATAATTAGCTGGACTCGCATCGGTGGGTTTTTGAAACACGGCGATGCACCACCCAAGTACTTTGGGGCGAGAAATTAATAAATTAAAACCCACTGGCTCTCTACCCGAATACCATCGAAATAAACGCCCTTGACATTTATTGTTGGGGGCATTAAGTTTGAAATCGCTCGGCCGTCAAACCACGGTGGGGTCGTTACTTACTCTGTATCGTTTAGATCAAAAATATGTCCAATTATCGAGACATTCATCATACTATGTTATTTGTTTTGACATCCATGTAAGTGGGCAAGTTAGTAATTGTCCGTTACCAGCGCTGGACTTCCGTTGTCTAAAAATATATCTATACGGATTATCTGTCTGTCTGTGCACTGACAAGGCGAGGTCAGCAATTAACGTCTTCTGTAATTTAGTAGGTTTGACTATTATTTGTTAATTATTGTAGTTTATATTATTTGTTGGCGCGTAATAGTATTTTAATTAAATACAATATGATACACCCACTTTCAGAATTTAATTTATTTTGGGTACATTTCTACATAATGATTAATGGAATACTCAGTGTTAACAATGACACTTAGCCTGTAATTTTAATAATCAAATATTAAACTTGTCCAAATACGTGTTTAAAATTCTTCTTACTCCCAATCCCAATGCGTGCTAAACAGAAAATATTTAAAAAACCAAAAACAAAACATTTTTATTCATAAACTTGTTGAAACACTAACAACCTACTCCCTAAATTGAACCGACTTTGAGAGCGGTGAACTTTTGAATTGAACGATAGCTTGGTGCATTGAATAATTCGGATTTCACCTTGAAGAGCAATTTCAGGTTGGACTTAATAATTATCCGCGTCGATCTGGATCTAATTAAATCAGCTGCAGTCGAAATTCGCTTAGTTAACGCCAAAATAGACGGCATTCAGGTTTAGTAATACGAAAATTTACTGTTTGAGGGTTGGTTGTGCTGCTTAATGCTTTTGGCAGGATCCCATTTAGTAGTATACGTGTTTTAATATTAGCGTTCACAAGATCATCCCATTTGCAGTGTCCCGCAAAAGAAACGGATCGCCGTTTGAATTGGTGATTCCAATTTCAAACACACTTTATGTGTGTTCACACTATAAAAGTAATACCTACTTCTACTTCTACCTTGTGGAATATTAACTTTATGGTACACACGACAGTCCAGTGGTCCAGTTTTGCGGTATCCTGCATTTTTGGATTATTAATCCAGTGTGGATTGCGTTGAAACGAACCTTTATGTTTAGTAAACGCGAAACATTAGCTCTCAATGTAGTGTTAATTAGGTATGACTTCTTCACAAGCACTATGCAAGGATTCTTCGTCTAGAACAGTTAATATTTCTTTAGAATTCTTTTGGAGGGAAATTGTCATCGATGTGAATCTTAGCGTGGCAGTTTCTCACCCATATTCATAAACATTACCTCGATATGGAGTAGGTTTGCAGTAATTGCAGTATATTGGAATCTTTGAGGTCTCATAAATGAGATTAGAATATACCGCAAAATATGCGTAGAATTAGAAATAATATCAACGTTAATGTTGACCCTAAATTTCCTGGCACTAATTAACTAATAAAAGCGGCGTTTTGTAAAGGTGAGGTTCTAAAAAGAGAGCTCTACACAGCAGACTTTTTAACGAACGAGCTGGGTATATTAGGTATTCTCTTGTCAAATCGGTATTAACAATCTGTATCTCTGAACACTGACAATGCCTTTGTCTTTGTCCGTCCGGTACAGGACTTTAGCACAGAGCTTTAGCATTTGGTTTTAAGGTATGATGGGCCCGTTTTAAAAAAGATCTGTATTCATTAGGTGTAGCTCAAAAACATTGTAGATATGTAGGTGTAGACTCTCGGTTTGCTATTTTTTCTGCCTGTATTTTGCATCGATTAAGTCTTGCTTTAGCATAAGTTTGTTGCAGGCTTGTGTCATGCAAATTAATTCTCGACAACTCGGGTCTAAGATTGTGTAAGAAGAGTATTGGGTATAGTTTCTGAATAAGGCCCCAGTCTCACTTGGCTTGCTCCCCGGAAGGTCGTACTTCCCCTATTAGCAAAACCATCTCGCGGCGCGACCACAACCGGCCACTATCACCGCCATCGCCAGGCTCCGGCGATAATTGGGCGCTGAAAAACTAGGATGTGGTCGGCATTGAGCGAAATTGTTTCCGAAACACTAAAAAGCTTGGATGCTCAGTGAATGTTTTTGATTCAATACTAGCCAGCAATATAAAATGCCCTAGAAAACCATGGTTAATAAATAAAATATACCACGATTTAATTAAGAATGAGTTGTTTCCAGCTAGCGAGTGACCTAAAACCTCTTGCCGTAACGTCCATAACATTCGCGGTGAGTTTGTTAGTCGTTAGGTGACCTATCTAACTAGACTGACCTATATGATTGCTCGTGTCGAGGATTCTGCGAATTTATTCTCCTAAGAACTAATCGTTACTCCACACAACAATATTAATAAACAACTGGGCTTTGTAATTCTTGTGAGATGAATGATATTCTGTTTAAAAACTGACAGCAGTCGATACCTCAAATAATAATATTTAGATAGCAGCTGGGCTCGGCGATCCCTATCTATAAGATAGATTCTCCAAAGTTAACCATTCCTCTTGTTGCAGAGATTCTCCACCGCGGTGACCTGTCGTCCTCGATGGAGTCTCTTGCCTACGAGTCTTCCGTTGCGTCTCCTGGCAGCGTGTCCAGCCACTCCCAGCGCACCAAGCGGATGAGGACCAGCTTCAAGCACCATCAGCTGAGGACCATGAAGTCGTACTTTGCTATCAACCAAAACCCCGATGCTAAGGACTTGAAGCAGTTGGCGCAGAAAACTGGGCTGTCGAAAAGAGTGCTACAGGTTGGTTTTATCATAAAACCAATGATCATGTAATATAGACAGAGAATTGATAAATAAATAAATATTCGAGATGAACCCTTTTAATACTAATAAATGGCTGTCCCATTGAAAAATGATAACACATTATAATACACTCAACATTAAATAAACCGCACCTTCCGCGACGCGAACTTTAAAGATTTTCTTCTGACACAATCATGGTACCCCAACAATATTGGTGTTGTTTGAAAGCCCAATAAATATCCTCAAAGAAAAATACATTTCATTTCTAAATAAATGATTAACATATAACGTAAGTGCGCCTATTAACGACCCCCCAAAATTTGTATTCTATTACCGCCCTATTTTTCTTTCTTTCATAAAAGACATAATAACAGGTTCCCGAAAACACGTTACCTAAAAACTATCTAGATATGTTTATTGACTATCAAAACGATTAAACTTTGTGTTCGTAAATAACCAGTAAACGGAGTTATTTGACATTAAATGGGACGTGCCCGCAACGGACGCACTTTTCATACTGACGCGCTCCCAGCTACTTAAGGTGCAACTTGTTATTAATTAGCAATTTTAACACATTTAAAATAAGTATACCAACATGTTTTTGCATAACAATATTAATTAGTACTTTAGTTTCCTTAATAAACCCTCAATATAGCCCTCTCGCTGTATTTTTGTGGCTTAAATACAATTTTAAATAAGGGCGGTAATAGAAACACTTTTCATAATTTGGTTTCTAATAACGACCCATGGCGTTGTTAGAATTTTGATAAAGTATTTTATTTTAGTGTTTATATGTTTAATTACGCATTTAACCTCCATTTTGTTGTCTTAATCGATTCATAAGAATATTTCACATAAGTAAATCAATTAACGCCATACGTTAATTGTCATAGGTTTGGCATAAAACTGCAATGAACATTAAAGAATATCTCTAATAATGTATGACAATAGATTTTGTAAAAACCTGTTATATTCTAATTAGTACCTATTTGATATAAAATAATACCTAATAAAAATGATACCTCACTGATCACGTCTTCATTAAAGTAGATATTTTAGCTGGTTACTGTTTTTTTTTACGGTCGGTAATAGAATAAAGTAATATTCATAGTTAATTCTATTACCGCCTCATAACTATAACGCCACCTGCAATGACTTTTATGCCTGTATTTTGGATATAACTAACATTTATGACATGACACCAAACCAATCATGCGTTATCACAACTACTATGTAACTTTTTAAGATCTTTTGAATAATAAATAAATAATTTAAAATAATTATACAGACAGTGTCCAATTGTCCATAGTTTAAATTAAAATACACAATTACACATAATTAAAATCAAAAACTAATTAAAAATTATAGTCAAATTAAAAATAAAATATTAAATGAAAATTAATTTTTATTAAAACTCAAGTATAGTTTAAATTATAATGACACCCACTACTCACTAGAACACCGGGTACCGTGTAATCAAGTATAATAGAGGAATTTATTATTCTACTATTTCTTCTTGATTATTTATTTATTTTCGAGAAGGGTGCCTTTTCTCTTTTAATAATAAAAAAATAAATATATAAAAAATAACTTGAAAAAAAAAAAACAAATGTAACTAAAACTAAAAGCAAAACAAATTTAACTTGAAAAAATCAAGTGGTTCCCGAGCCTCTGAGCGGGAATCGAACCCGTGCCTCTTGGAATATACCCAATTGAAGAGCAATATTCTTAGCGGTCGGTAATAGAAACAGAAAAAACGTTAATAGAAACACACCTCGTCTATAGGTCGGTAATAGAAACAACTGCTTTTTCAGATTAAATTGCTATTTATTAATTATTGTGTGATTGAATACTCATTGTTACTACTTGAATTCAAAGATTATTTCATCATTGTTATAAATAAATTAAAGTGTCTTTTATATCACCACGTCTTATATCTAATTTTGTAACGTTTATCCGAAGTCAGCTTAAACTGGCGGTAATAGGCGCATTTACGTTACCATAAATGTGACTTGAAAATAGACCTCACTTTGGGCTCACCTCTGGGATCAATTAGACCAATTTTTATGGTTATAAAACCAAATAAAGATCTCACGTGTCGTCTTTAACAGATGGATAGCGATTAATCCCAACTTAACAGTTTTAAAAAGTCATAAAAAATGGCTATAGCGTAACTACCTATTTTTTTAAGAAGTGACTCTGGATCCTTGTAAAGACACATTTTTGGGGTAAAAACCTTTCCTTTAATGAAATAAAGTTTAGAACTAGGCTTTCAAATGGTACCAATGTTGGTGGGAAGTGGAGATGGAGATGCATACGTTTGATAAGTGCTTGTCGCGGGAGGTGCGATTTATTTGATGCCGAGTGTAGTTCATTTCTCCAATGATAGGCCTAATCTATTCTCGCATTTTATCGGCGTCGTTCAGAGCGCAGGTATACATATTGAAACACTTTCTTTTTCGCACAGGTGTGGTTCCAGAATGCCCGAGCAAAATGGCGTCGGAACATCATGCGCCAAGAGTCAAATGGAAACCCTGGCCATTCTACCAACGGGGCGATCGTGTCCAATGGGGTCCCGCCACCTAATGTTGGTCCCAGCACTATGCTGCTCTCCGAACCCATGCCAATAGACGACATGAGGGTGAACACCCCCCACCCACACCCTATGACTTTCAGCGAGCTTTACTGACATCCAGACTTCAATGGCGGGTTCAAACAGGAATGCCCGTAAACCAGCTAGGATCCAACGTTGTTGGAGCGATGTTCATCACACGCTTGTAAATCGGATGTAGTGTTTTGGAACATTTGTGTTGGGTGAAAAGTTGGTGCAACGTGCATTGGCCAAATGGTCAAATGTTATGGTAAAATTGGTTAAATGGTAATTTCAGAAAAAGGTTGACTTCTTCTCTACTCTAAATTGATAAACAAAATGAGTGTGTGAACTGGTTTTGTATTGGTTGAAAACCAATTCGGCTATACTCGTATTCATTTGTGTAACTGAAACAATGTTTGTAATCATATTTCTAAAAAAGTATATTCAAAGTAATTTTAAAACTAAACGATCACAAAAAATAAGCAATATTAAAAATCTGTAGCTAAGTTTGGACTTGTAAACCCCATTTTTGTACGTAGGCCTACTTTCTAGAAAAAAATATTTCATATAAATGTAAATGGTCGTAACTAATGGTTAAAGGTAATGTTTTTTTTGCGTCACAAAAAGGACGCCAAAAACAAAAATAAAATTAACTCTCACAGTCAAAATTAAAAACAATTAATAAGAATTTTAAAGATATTGTTTCTATCGAGGTTTATTTTATGGGACAAAGTGCAATGGAGCAGAAGCAAAAAAACAAAATTATTATTTTACCAAAATACAGTTGTAATTTATAAAATAGAAATCAATATCTGAAATAGACATCTCTTTGTTCTTCATTACTTCTAATTAGGTTTGTTTTTTAATAAGATCCTTTTTAGTTCCTACGTTTATGGCATTTTTAGATTATGTTTATTATTATGTTATTTTATTATTAAAATACTAAACTATAACTTTGTTCTTAATTTTGTTACAAGGGTCTGTCAATAATTTTAAACATGTACCAATGTAGAGATAGTGTTCTTAGAAACATTTTCTAAGCATATTAGTTATAATTTTTTTTATTATTATAAGTCATTCGACAAATGGGTCTTTTATTAATTATTATTTACATACTCATTCTTGGTATATTTTTGTATTACCATATTTTCCAGAACTTATAATGCCTGTAATATTTAAAAGTTTTAAGTACCTAAGTAATTATTTGAATTTGTTTTTGTTCACTGAGCAACTATGGTAGGTCCAGACTCACTCAGAACAGAGTGAATAACTGAATAGACAGTTGTAAAAAAATCTTTTTATTTTACTTAGTAGGGTAGAGTATAAGAGTGGTTTTACATTAGCGACTTATCACACGACAGTGTTGTCTTTGGCGCGAAGACGAGCTAGAGTCAAAATCAGTCCAGTGGACATGTTTTTTTATTGCGGGAATGTCACTCATATCAAAAAAGATACAAAATACACCAGTGTTACTCGTTGAAACATATTCATAATAATCTATAGTGGTTGCTTTGCTTTCTAAGTAAAATACTACAGTAACACGGCAAGCGTAGCACTAATAATAAATAAAGGCGCTCTTAATCAAACAATCTAAAAATAGCTCTCGGAAAAATAATCTAAAAATTCAATTATATCTTTATTTGCTGATATTATAAGATTTATTTACCTGACTTGTAAATATTTAATGTAATCGATGTTACTTAAGTACATACGTATAATTTTATCTTAGCTTGGTATTTATACGGTGTGAAATACATTCCTTTGGGCACTTGTAGGCTAAGTTATTGTTAAACGAAGTGATACTAGTCAAAAGTTAGTTATTTATCTGTTAGTAAACTAACAGCCGGGTACTGAAATGAATATCAAGGTTAACTGCATTATCTAAAACAGATTTTTTAATTATATGTACACCTTGAAGTCTATCCCCAGTTCATCAGATAAAGAAAAAAGAAATAAGTTATTAATAGTACCTATATTTATTTTGTCAGACACATGCATAAGACCTCATAACAGAAAAACATATTTTATTTTTCATCTTCTTCTATTCTCTTCGTTCGTTCGTTTCAGCCGAAAGACGTCCACTGCTGGACAAAGGCTTTTTTTCTCTTACCGCAAGATAATCATCATCCTCGCTCGTTTTTGTCTTTTGTCACATAAAACGCTGTTGTGGCGAGGCTGTAGAGCCCGTACTTAAAAAAAAGTGTGTAACTGTACTCTAAATTTTCTCTATTACTTACGCATTTATGTCTTGAGATTAGTCAGATACTAATAATTATTTAAGCCACACTTGAGTGCCGCTTCAGTACCCGGCTCTTCCTAGAATAGAAACGTTGTGGATATTGGTGTTAAATGTAGTACCTTCTAGTAGCACTTTATAATAAATGTACTTAAAATAAGTTTGCGAGAGTTGTCTTGCGGAATTTAGGGAACTTTTAATGATAACGGATTTTTAGTTTCAATTAATATCTTGTATGACTTCCATAATGACTTCATTATTAACTTATTAATGACTAAATTAATGCTTCATTGTAACCGATTGAATATAATATATTTAATTAAAAACAGACTTGTAACACTCAAAATTAATAAATGAAGTGTAAGTTAATTTATAGGTGGCCCGAATTTTTAATGCCCGTGTATAGAATTATCAAACTGTTTGGTCTCAGAACATCGAATCATTTTGGGTACATCAGACAATATTGGGAATCCTATTTGAAATATTAAATAGAGATTTGTATGTAAATAAGTTATCATATACCTATTCTAATTAAACTTCCTACTTTATGTTAAGTCTCTGTTACGAGGTTAACATTTCATTATGGTAACGTAGTAAATGACATTTAATTTACTCAATACTCAATTTAATTTAAAGAGCGGTGTCTTTTCGTAGTTGTGATGCATGCAGTTTTAAAATACAAGTTCCAAAGTCTTTCAGAATCCATTTCATACCTTGTTTACACAATAGGAGTAAAATTATTGATTAATCTCTAAAAATCGACCGCGTAACTGTAACCTTAACTTGAAGTATTTTGTAATATTTAAGTATCATACAGGGTGTTGGAACGTGGGTGTTTGTGGACGTGATGTGACGACATCAAATATTATCAATAGAAATATTTCCCACTCTTTAACTGTCTCGTATGGAGCCTGGTGTGAATTTCATAAACACAGTAGAAAGATGCTTTTTTTACTGATGGACATACTCATAATTAATATCTAATACTGCAAAATATTCTTCGTGACACTTTGTAAAATTAATAATAACCACACCCTGTATAGCTAGTAAGTAAATCCCCTATCCTTAAGATGTGTCAAACCAAGTAGATCATTTTAAAGCTGGATAAGTTACGTAGTTTAGTAGACGTAGTTGTATGACATATTTATACTTGAGAATGAATTAATATATTGAAATTATCAAATTATTGGTTTTGTTTTATTGCTGATTATAACCCGTTCAAACCGAGACTACAAAGACACCTTTGGTAAATGTAAAACTAGATTCTAGTTAATACTACATACTATTATTATAACAATGTGCACATGTAGATTTCTTTGTCTGTATTGATGGAGTAAGACAACAGTATCACTCGTCCTTTGGATTTCTATTATTCTAGGAATAAGCCTTACCCGCAAGCCAAGATAATATACAAGAGCGTCGAAATCCACCCACAGATTTCCAAGAGGGCTGAGTAAACTCGACGAAGTACCAGGAGAAAGCTTTTCTGTTGCTAGTTAGGTACTAACCTACCTGTTATCTACTGAAGAGGGTTTTAGGTCAGCTTAGTCTTGGCTACAATGTGCCAGTCGAGCTTTGTATCAAGAAAGCTCCACTAGGACCTACTAGACACTACCACACTATGCATAGAGCCTTTGTAGCCAACACACTACCACCACACTTTGTGGGGTGATCTCCACAAACATTTTTCAGTTTGTTTCTGAAAATTCAGTTCAGGATCGAGTTAAAACATGTCCATCTTTCTTTCATTCATTCATTCAACTACCGAACGAAAAAACAACGCGCACACGCCATAAAAAATAACTTGCTCTTTTTTTCTTACAGTGTGGTTTTCCTGCCGAACCCATAACGGACTAATAGACTCGTATATCACCCGTTCACACATGCGACACGAAATTATGTCGAATCGATCTTGACTATAGATTATTTATCGACTAAACAAAGTAAGAATTCGATTCGGTGGCGGTCAGCGCAATCGAATGCCAGCTTGTTAAAATATCTTTCATGGATTTATGGCTAAAACCAAAATTTTAATGAACGGACAGAAATGCAAATAAAATATGGGTTTGATGCGATTGATCTACTTCTACAGCCTTGATATTATAAGTCATAGTACCTACATTAAATTTATGTCCCACGTAACTTTTGAAGAACGACCTGTATTAAATCAGTTACGTAATTAATTATGTGTCTGTGATAATTAGTGATACTCAGAAAATCTTGAAATGGTTACCTACTACAATTTCGTTGAAGAAGTAATAATGATTTTTACTCGTATCTATTTAGAGAATACCTATTAATAGTATAGGAGTATTATATAATATAGGAATATAATTCTATTATATTATTGTTTAAGTAGAGTTGACTTGAATCAATAGAATCCTCAATCAGTGCTTCGGAAGCAGTTTTGAACCGCAGTCGTTTATTATTGAATGTCGGGTCGCCTTACCAGTTTATAAAACAATACGGATTCCCAGAAAATTTAGTAAAATAACGTTGAGTAGAATTTTATTGACACGAATCAATAGAATTCTCGGAAAACAAATAAATAAGATATGTTTCGGAAGTCCGGAGGGCACGTTACGCGATATTATAGACAGAAATGCAATCTCAGCTGCAATGACAAGTAAGCTCGATCGCTATAAGCTATTGGGGCTGAATTTTTCTACAACTAAAGTAGGTATTCTCATAACTAGTCTCGTATAGGGTGAGAAGAGTTACCTATTCTACTTATATAGATTGGGCAGTATGCTCGTGACACGGTAATACTGCTCGTGAGCTCCTCAGTCACGACTGCCACAGCTTATATTGGCACTCAAAAAGATCAAAATAAAAAAACAGACGCCAGAAATGACATAAAACTCTTTGCAACTCAATATTTATGACAACAATGATGCCACAAAAAACCTCGACAAAAATCTATGGCTTGCCTGCTGATGGTTTGTATTGACATGTCATTGATTTATTTGACATTTCAGTCAGTTCTTCTCTCTAATTAAACCGTTCATATATTTAATTAATATCGTTTAAAAATGTACAGCCGCTCCCCCGATAGGCGGCGCCGGCAAAAAGCGGCGCGCGCGTCGTTCCGAGTCGAAAACGAACACAATCAGGAAGCGATGCCACAATACTTTCAGGTCTCTCATAAATTATTTATTGTAGCCAAAGATTTAAAACTTATTAGCTGCTAGATCTTTTTGCAGGGTCAGTTCAGGCTGCAGCCTGTTGGCACTAGCTGGTTCTATAAACTCTTAGATGGGTGCAGGTTAAACTTAATATCATCATCAGGCCTAACCCACTGAGATTGATCAAGTGGTCTAGCCAAATCTGATCGTCCATCCATTCGGTAGGTTTAGGGCTTAAAAGTTCGGCCAAACCAACGCGCGATAGCGGTGGCAATCAATGCGTTAAATTAATCTGATCGCCATCGCCATCGTGCACGCCGGTTTGGTGTGGACGAACCTTTACACTGTCTACATTGGTCGTCTGTTCTTCATGTTGCGACATTTATTTCTATGCTGATGCAATGCCAAGTCTGAACAATTACTTGCTAGCCTGATGTTTTCCTAAATCACTTTCACAGTGAAACACCGAGCATAAATTTCCAAAGCACAGTGAGCGATGACCTGCATTGTTTGACCAGAAAATTAAAAAATATAGACCAAACTGCAAGTATGCACCTAAATGGGATTGCAGAAAATGGTATTGCATAGCTAAGTGCTTTATTTCGGATGGGCCGCGCTGGTAGCCTGAAGAGTTACTCCAGCTTCAAACGGACGGAGGGCCGAATACAGGCGTAGGTACTCAAGCATGTAGCGGCCGTCTGAGGGTTAAGTGAGGCCTGCGTTAAGGGTGCGATGTTGTAAGAACCAAAAATAGCAAAGAACGGTTTAGAGATCTTAAATTGGGATTATTTCGGGCTATCCTGTTGTAAACTCTCAAAACAAATTAAACTTTTAACAAAATCTTTTTCGTTACTTTTTCATCGTATTCGAAAAATCTCAAACGTATTAAATATTCGAACGTATTCAGTCACATGACGTCCATGCTAACCATACTGCAAGCTCTTCTATGATTACAGCGATTATAGACGTAATTCGTAATCTTAAAGATTACCTATTTAACGTAGTCGTAGTTACCTATATCGAAAGGGGCGGGCAGTTCCAGCGATATAAATCTTCGTCGATACCCATATCTGTTTTTGCTTACCATACAATAAGCAATAAATCAAACCACGTCCAGTTTTGGACCGCAATCTTTGGACTTTAAAACTGAGTTTGTAGTTATTTGAATATCGGGTCGCCTTACTTGTTTTCATAAAAACACGCGCCTTCAGGATTCCCGGCAAATTAAGTAAAATAACGGTTAAAAGAGCCAGGAAGTGTAATTACTTTTGAAAACAAGATTACCGTTAACTGGTCAATAACAAGCCTTTTGTTAATACAGTTCCGCACATACCTACTCGGAAACTGTTAACTGTTTCACGGAATCTGTTTCTCGGGCGTAGGCCGTAAGCCACCAGGGGTTATGAGTAGGTTAACCACAATATTCCGGCAGTCGACGAGAATCGAATCGGCAACCTCTAGTTCTTCGGGAGTTTGAAAATTGGTGTTTTTATAGATTTCGGTGTTTGTTCGTTGGTTCGAACGGGGTAGTACCAGTAGTACTTAGTAACTCTTGTTATGAGTAGTTTAACCACAATATTTCGGCAGTCGACAAGAATCGAATCGCTAACCTCTAATTCTTCGGGAGTTTTGAAAATTGGTGTTCTTATAGAATAGAATAGAATAGAATAGAATAGAAATCATTTATTTGCGTAAGAGACACAGTACATATTTGTTCAAATACATAAAGCAGTTTGTAAGTGCATGCGTGCTCTACCGAATGTCGGCATGCAAAAACAAAACAAAAATGTCACATTAAATAAATTAAAATTAAAAAGATGTCCATTAATAAAATCATAATAATATTACATGCTTGTCAGGTACACATTCATTTACATTGTTTATTTAAGTCAAAATATTCTTTCATGTCATAAAAGCACTCTCCAACAAGCCAGCGTTTTAATTTACGTAAAAACAAAGTAGTAGGTAATTGTCTAATTTCTAAGGGGATTCTATTATATACGCGAATGGGCATTATATAACAGTTGTTATTATGGAGAGTACTATTATGTTGTGGCAACATTAGTTTGTGCGGGTCTCTCGGTCGTAGCCTCTGTATATGAGTTTCTGTTTTAAAGAATGACATGTTATGCCTTATGAAAGTTCCTATTTCAAAGATATACATGGCTGTCACTGTAAGTAAGTTGTATTTCTTAAACATAGGCCTGCAGCTTTCACGTGGCCCAATGCCACTTATGGCTCGCACACATTTTTTTTGAGCAACAAACACCTTTTGCACATCTGTTGAGTTTCCCCACAAAATTATTCCATATCTCAACACTGATGATACATAACCATGGTATGCCATGATGGCAGTCTTTTCATTTGTTGTATTTCTTAGACGATACAGAGCAAATACGAAACAGCTTAACTTCTTACATATACCCTGAACATGACTTTTCCAATTGCAATGGCGATCCAGTGTAATACCCAGAAATTTCGTCTCATGGACTTCATCCATAATTTGTTCTCGGCATTTTAAGTTTAAGTTTATGCTTTTACTTTTGACGTTATGAAACTGAATGTATTTAGTTTTTGAGGCGTTAATTAAGAGATTATTCTGTCTTAACCAGTTATCTACATTAACTATTGATTTATTAATCGAAGCTTCGTAGATCACCCCTTTCTCATTATTTGGTATAACAAGTGAAATATCATCTGCAAACAAGATAGTTTCAAAACGGGTAGCCTTCGGTAAGTCGTTTACATATAAAAGAAACAACAAGGGTCCCAGGACGCTTCCCTGAGGAATGCCCAATTTATTTTGTTGAAAGGATGACCTATAGTCAATCGCCTCGTTACTCTGATTAATTTTTGTGACCTGTACGCACTGCGTTCTGTCTGCAAGGTAACTCCTGATCCAGTTGAGCGCAGGTCCTCTAATGCCATATTTTTCGCATTTGACGAGGAGGATTTTGTGGTCAACTCGATCGAATGCCTTGCTAAGGTCAAAGAATATAGATGTAACTGGCACTTTGCTATCTATAAAATTGGTAACGCTACACATCAGTCTGTATCCTGCGAGAGTTGTAGATTTATGTTTCTGAAACCCATTCTGCTCCTTGGCTATGATATTATGTTTATCCAGAAAGTTTGTGATCCTAACTTTCATAGCCTTTTCAAATATTTTTGAAAGAATAGGAACAAGAGTTATAGGCCGATAGTTATTTACATCCCGTTTGTCATTCTTTTTAAACAATGGTTTGACAATGGAGTGTTTAAGTGACTCTGGAAATAAACCTTGCTCAAATGATAAATTTATCAGATGCACTAGTATTGGCGCTAGATATTTGGCACACGCTTTAAGTATGGGCGTGGAGAGGTGATCTATTCCTACTGATTTTGTGCTATTCAAAGATTTAATAATATTTAGGACTTCACATTCCGTGCATGGTTTCAGAAATATACTAGTATTTAAATTGTCAATTAACTTATGGTCATATCTGCCATGTGTCAGGGGAGAGTTGGATACATTGATAAAGTGATTGTTAAACATTTCAGCAATTTGAAGAGGATCTTTAATTTCTTGGTTATTAAGATTCAACGATTTAATGTCTATATTTGTTTTGTTATATTCTGACATGTTCTTGATGACGTCCCATGAGGCTTTACACTTATTTTTTGCCTTTTTTACTATATTAGCATTGCGGTTTTTTTGTGAGGTAAATATGCATTCCCGCAATATTTTACTATACTTTTTATAAGCACATTTAGTTAATTCTGATTTGGTTCTGTAATAAGCAGACCTCAGTTTACGTTTTTTTTTTTTATGCAAGAAACCCTAATGCCTTTTGTGATCCACTTTGGTCTTGTATTTTTTGAATTAATTTTAATGCGCTTTTCTGGGAAACATAGTTCATAGAAAAGGCACAATTCATCATGAAACTTTTTAAAGGCAGAATTTAGGTTACCATCGCTACAGATATAGATTTCGGTCGCTATAGATTTCGGTGTTCGTTCGTTTGTTCGAATCATCGAATGAGGTTATGAGGTAGTACTTAGTAACTCTTGTTAAGAGTAGGTTAATCATAATATTCCGGCAGTCGACGAGAATCGAATCGGCAACTAGTTCTTCGGGAGTTTGAAAATTGGTGTTTTTATAGATTTCGGTGTTTGTTCGTTGGTTCGAACGGGGTAGTACCAGTAGTACTTAGTAACTCTTGTTATGAGTAGTTTAACCACAATATTTCGGCAGTCGACAAGATCGTATCGCCAACCTCTAATTCTTCAGGAGTTTTGAAAATTGGTGTTTTTATAGATTTCAATGTGCTCTTTCCGAATTTCAACTTTGCGCCATATTGGAAAAATGCCACCCTAAATAAGGTTTTTGATAATATTCGAAACTAATCTACCTATTATTGTGAAAGTTATTTTATTCGCATAGCTTTGCAATTTATAGCTTTCGACAAAAAAATATTTTTTGCAGTCAACCGCACGTAAAACTATTAGGTACATTTTTTTGTTGCAAAACAGTAATCATTATAACCAAATAAGGTACCATAGTTTTTTAGACACAGATAGTTTTGTGCTGTCTTCTGCACAATATTGTTTAAATTTCCAGATATTAGTGAATGTGCTGGAAGCCCGAAAACTGGCGTGGTCGAATCCACACTCGGCCAACTCATACGTGGTTGTAGTCCTCGGTAAAAAGAAGTACCGATCCAATATCAGAAGGAATATGGATGAGCCATATTATAAAGAGGTAAGTTTTATTACCTTCCTACTAAGTAATTAATAGTATTTTATACTACACACACGAATATTTTAAAATAAATAAAATGAATGCTTAACAAATACACGACAAGTAAGTATACCTTGTACTTTAGTGATAGTTAAAGCGCAGCTACGTGAAACATTGCTATTATAAAATCGTAGGCGTCGTAGCGAACCATACGAATTGCACTCAAAAGTCATTAACAAACTGATTCTATGAGCTCATTCATTTAGTTGAATTATCAACTATAAAATAATTATTTCTTTGATAACTTGTGTTTGTCACAGATAGCTAACATTTTAGGTATGTTACTCATAAATATCTCTTACTGTTAAGTTTCATCATAAGCATGAACAGAAGAGTATCCAACATACAAATATTAATTTGTTAAAGGATTTGCACCAGTTTTTTGATATGTATACCTAATGACTTTCATACGGCTTCTTTTTTTGTCAGTCACGCTATAAACTTATGCTTTCAACAACTTCTTATTGTTTAACAGTCATTCATGTACGAGATGTACGCCAGTATCCAGGACCTGCAAAGGTCTAGCTTGTGGCTGGCGGTCATGGAGCCCAGGTGTTGTGCACCTTCGCGGCTGATAGGCGAGGCCACGATTGACTTGGGCACAATATGGGCTCAACCACGTAAGTTTTACATTTTTATAGACAATTCTATGTAGGTAGTTCGGATAGCTGGGCTTTTCATTGTGATCATAAAATATTAACTTTTTGGTTTGAGAAATATGACTTATTTCTTACTTAAACTGTGCTAATTTTGGAAAAAAGGGAATATTAGTAGTCAGTACGAATACCCTCTGTATGATAGCGTGTAACTGCCTCACTATTAATGTTAATCATATAAAATATCAATGCCATTAAAGGATTTGCTCTGGGTATTATTTCTCAAGAAGTTGTGTCGGTAACTAAAGTTGATATAAAATATTTTGATATTAAGAGGGCTCTAAGGATTAAACCCACGTATTAACTAGAACAAGGCTAATAAATAATAATTAACCTTAGCATTGGAACTATATTGAAGCGGAAATATTTCTATTAATATTTCTATATTCTATACTTTTAAAAAGTGTCTATTCACAAATTAGACTCATTGAGAACATTGAACGCCTACACATAAAAAAGAGCAAAGTTTACCCCAAGCGATTCATACTGTGTAAAAGTGTAGTTTGTTATTGGTTTTCTTACTTATCTTAATCCTAAACCGAATACTATTAAAATAATATCTATGTAGTTACTATCGTTTATTTTTTTACATTTGTTTAGATCATCAAGTATTCCACAAGTGGGCTCAACTGACGTTGCCGAGGGATCCAACAGCAGGGCCGGTCGGTTTTCTAAAAGTTGATATTTCAATCATATTTCGTGGAGAAGTACAAGTCATGCCTGCTATATTGAACCAACAAAATGTTGATGGGTAATTATTGTTTAAAATAACGATGTATTATAGTGGTCCCTCGCTTTATAATATCACTAACATAATTATTAATTTGCTAAGTAGGTAATACTTAAATAGTTAATTCTCCTTATTATAAGTATACCCTAAGGTTCAACCCATTCCTCCAGGAACCTCCTTCTCTCTTCAACTTCTGAACAGCAAACTGCTAACTACCTCATCACGGTGTATGGTGCCTTTGGGCTGCCCAGTGGAACCCACTGCCACGGCGACAGGAGATATGGGAAATTGCCCAGCACCTTTGTCAGAGTTTCTTTCTGTGGACTTGCGGTAATTTTGGCTTACCAATTTAACTTACCTACCTATTCTTAGAGACCTTGGCACAAACTAAGTAAGTAAGATTACTTAATATTTTGCCCGGTAATTAGCAAATTGTCATTATGATCAGTAGCGGCGTAAGGGGGGGGCGGTGGGGGCGGTCCGCCCCGGGTGCCAAGCATCAGGGGGTGACAAAGTCGCGCAGATTAGTACTCACTGACGCATCTGCATGGCAAGGACGGTCGTGATGTCATGACAGGGGGGGTGCCATTCTAGGGTGCCTTAGGCTTTAATTTATATTATGACGCGGGGGGGGGGGGGGTGCCGCCCCGGGTGCCAACCTATGCTACGCCGCCACTGATTATGATTTTGCTGTTTAGCTCCAAACTAACCTGGCAGATAGCCCAATGGCCTTAAATTTGCCTTATGGCACCAATAATAAATTATTCCAATTTTGTGGCATCAAAGTAAAAATAAATTAAATAACCATGTCAATACACAATTTGACACACATTTACTAGGTAAACAGTTTAACAAAGGAAGACATTGAGCTTGTCAAAATGTCAACCATTAATTTCATGATATTCGTTACCTTTTTTGGATCAACAGGTAAAAACCGCAGTCCAGCACCGCAGCGACCACCCGATGTACTGCGAGCAGGTGTCCATCGTGGAGATGTTCCCAAACTTATGCCAGCTCATCCGATTTGAGGTGTGCTCGGCCGAAGGGTACTTCAACAGGGTCCTGGCCAGCACGCATCTGAAGATGGCGCTGGTGTCGCATGATGGGGAGAACGGTTTGTCAAATTCAAATTCTTTATTAATTAAGTCTACTGCTTAACTGAGTCCCGTGCCTGAGCTGTGAGGGGGGGGGGGGGGGGGGGGGGGGGATTTTTTTGTGGCATTTCACGTCAGCGAGACTTCTGTAGCCTAATTCACGTATTTGGACACAGTCAAAATCTCGTTGCCGTTTAGAAGCCGTCCTATTGAGAATCAGTTCAAAATCTGTATTCACGTGTCACTTCAACAGAACGATTTCTCGATAGGATCACACACAGCTACTCAGTGATTTGTCATCTGACGTTTAATCACTTGAACCAAACTTCAAAATAAATAACCGCGAATACCGCGGAGGCAACGATTGAATACGCATAGAAATGAAATCAAAACAAAATTGGGCGGTTAACACGTGAATACCAAAAGTGACTGTTACGTGAATATGGCTACTGACGCTACTGTAGGTCTAGTCCATGAAGCCAAAGATAAAAATGGAGGCCAGACTTGGAACAAAAACTTGAGTCAAACAGTAGCGGCGTAAGGGGGGGGGGGCGGTGGGGGCGGTCCGCCCCGGGTGCCAAGCATCAGGGGGTGACACAAGTCGCGCAGATTAGTACTCACTAGCACATCTGCATGGCAAATCTGCGGTCTATGTCATGATACGGGGCGGTGGGGGGTGCGATTGTCTTTCAATCTTCGAATCGGTAGGTGTAACCCCAAAATCCTAGGGGGTGCCATAGGATAGGACTTGTGACGGGGGGGGGGGGGGGGGGGGGTGATCGCCCCGGGTGCCAACCCATGCTACGCCGCCACTGGAGTCAAATACCTTATCTCTATGTCGCTCTCTGTGGGCCGACCTCTCTTTTTAGTGTGGACTGTAGTATTGCTATCTCCTGATTTAAATCTCCTAGTAAATTCTTCGAAATAGCCAATTCACTAACCAAATCAGAAGTTAAACAAATAAATAATTAAATATTTGAACTACGATTACCTAGTTAAATCAAAAATCACAAAATTGTCGGCCGTTTAGGTTTAATGTGTTGGCGAATCAGGGAATTACAATCCCAATTCCTGGGGAATCGGTACCATGTGGCAACATCGGCCCAATCCGGCCCATCATGGCGGTTGTTTACTATTTTGTTTATGCAGTTAATTTCGTTTGAGATTGTTCACAGGAAATAATCATTGTTTTATCACAAGAAATGGTGCAAAATTTTGTAGTGCGTGGTTGCGGTAGTACGTGGTGTCCTGGAAGTAACATAAGATTCCACGCGTAAGTGTTTATTTCGTAATTTCCGACATTGGATCATTGTAAACATTTTTCACATTTTTTACAGTAATTTCTTCCTAAAACGTTTTACCAGTATTTACACTTATCATTTAATGATATCTTTATAGATTTTACATTGAGTTTCATTGAATTTGAGCAAATTTATATTTTTTGTTTATTTAGAAAGAGAGAGTCTGCCCACAGAGAGCGAGATAGTGATACATAGTTTGTGCTTCAAGTAGGTATTCGGAGTGTGGCCTCCATTTTTATCTATAGCTTCATGGTCTAGTCAAAATGCCATCGCTAACCAATAGGAAGCTTTCGATAATTTCAGTCGCCAGTAATTTTATTCAATCGTAAAAAATGGCAGCCAAAATAAACATTGAACCACCGTCGACGCGGCGATATAAAAGTTCATTCAAAACGTTAAAATAGCTATTTTAACGTTACGACCGTCGAGAACTCGAGAATCAAACGGTAGAATAGAGAGAGGTACGCGCGGAGACGATTCCGCGCGCTTTTGTGCTAAGTGATGAATTGTATCATAAATAAGGCAACTTAATGTGAAAGATGAGTATCCAGTGTTTTATTTAAGAGAATAGATCTACCGGCCACTATTAGTTCTGAAGTGGATCTGAAACCTATGATAGTAACGTGTTTTCAAAGTGTTCCAGGTGACCAATGTTTCGTGTTGTTTGTCATGAATGTTAACACAAAACGCCCACGATTCTATGATTGTAATTGAATATGATGAAGAGAGAATGTCAAGGAAACCACGCTGACAACTGTGTGAGATGCTTAAGTGAGATGCAGAAAAGTATTTAAGTTCGAGAAATGATGGACGCAAATTAAGAAGAATCCCTCCGTAACTTGGCTTGTGGTCACGTAAGTGGTGAACAATTTGACTAACGATGGCCCCAGAACAGGTACGATTTATTATTATTATCGATTATTCCAACAGCAACAATATTAACACATTTCCTTTTTGAGCAAAATAATGCATGGAAGTGAATGATGTAACAAATGTTCTGTGTATTGTCAGTCTTTACTATGAATGCCAGGAATGTATGTGTAAGCTATGGTATGTGCTCACTTTATTTCAATGCCTAATAAGCTATTTTATTAAAGCAAATTAAATTGAACGGTGTTCATTTGTCCATGTTTACATTCTGCGAAGAATAATCTGATAAGATTTCAAATCTATAAAGAATAGATATAATATGGTCATATTAATTAAATAACTTTGGTAATTATGCCCGTGTAACCTCTTGGCATTATTTTGGAGAACAATTAAGTTTTATTCAAGTAAATTGAAGCTAAGGTCTGTGTTGTGTAAACCAGTTCTAGTATCGTGATGTTTCTTTCTTAATGTTGAGTAAGTACTACAAGATGAGATAACTTAAAACATTTTGCTAATTGAAATTAAGTAAAGCAGCCAGATACACCATTGAATATGTGGTACATTTTTGGTATTCTTATAATGATTGATACTTCAATTAATTGTTAAACATAATTATTGTGTACTCCTGGTTACTGTAGGTAGATGCAAGATACATTATGTTACATGATGGTATTTTGAGTAAAGATAATGTTATTAATATTGAATTTCTCCAACTTATCAATTAATTTCTACTGCCAGTAGTCATTTGGGTTGTATTACTAAAATTGAAACTTAGTGTGGGTGAATAAAATTTATCCAATTATAATAATTATTACAAAAAAAAGATATAGAATGTAGTACATTTAACTTTAAGGGTATTCTTGTGTACCAGCCATTTATTGTTGGTTATTCTCACATGGTGAAAATGATTTTAATGTTCAGGTTATTTATTAGCTGTTTAATAAAAAGGTTGTAGCATGCTGAGTGTGCATGTTTTTAGATTTGACTTGAGTTTTAGATGTGGTGACCTATCTGTCTGCGGGTTGGCCCTGTGGTGAGAAAATCAATCATGCACAATACTAGAGTGAAGTTGAACTCTGAGCAAGGGTGCTCCACATAAGTGATTTGGAGTTGGACAGAAGGTAATACAATACAAAGGGCATCAGCTGTGATATTTGGTGAGTTGAATTAATGTTTTATTGCAAGGGTTGAGCTGAGACTAGCAGTGATTTTAATAATTAATTGGCTACAGTCTACTGCTAGACTTTAGAACTTCCCAACTGCCGCTAACAGTCTTAAGCAAAAAGTTATTATTAATAATGGTGAATAAGAGAGTGATGTGTTTGAATAGAAATAAATGCTTATCAATGGTCATTAGCATTGGCCTATTGTGTGGTATACTGCTGTACTGTGCGAAAGTTAGCTATTTACCCGACTGCGCCAGAAGGAGGGTTATGTTTTTGAATAATGGTATCAATGGAGCAAAGTACTAGCAGTAATCAAATAAAGTTTATATTGGTGATGGTTGTGTTGTGTGCTTCCCTGTAATGACTGGGTAAACAGATACTTGGATATGAAGTCAGTTGCATTGTGGGTGAATTTTGGCCAAGCATGAGAAGAGAAGTATTGTACTTGTTAAATTAAAGTTCTTGGATATTTCCATGAATGCTTGTTCCTACTTGAGGATGGTAATTTCATGGAAGTATGTGCAGTTTCCAAAGATAATAGTTGGAAGTGTATTGCTGTCAACACAACAATAACAGTAAGTTTATTATGATAAAGTTGCATTTGTGTGTGAAGCAACTTTGTGTTCACTAAGACACAATGTTAAGCATAAATTATTTCACTGTTTATTACTGGCATTATTATTGATGATGATTTATGTAGTTGTGTTATTCATCTTAATATTTTAGAGTTTACAATGAAATATTTTATTATTTAAATAAAGATAATTTTAGCAAATTTCTTATGATGTTGTGATTATGGGAATGGTTTGAAAATAATAATAATAATAGGTATATGATGTACTATGTGATGATCATGCACCAGTGGACATTGTCATGAAAGTGGGTGGAAATTGCCATTCTGTGTGAGATGGATGTCCTGATAGCTGTTTGAGGAGGACATGTGGCGTTGTCATGAAACTGTGTGGACAATGGACATTGTCATTTTGTGTGGGATGTCTGTGTGACATCAGGGATTGTGAAGATGTTGTGTCTTGTGTGGGAGACATCATGAACTATGATGGCTATTTGGCTTGTGTAGCGACATCATCGGGCTGTGTGGCGAGGCGCAAACTGTGTGGAATGGCCTAGTCTGTGTAATCTGTGTGGTTTAAAGAGAAAATGTTAAACGAACCATAACCAATCCCATAAATCATTTAAGTCCATTAGTATTTATTTTATTTGTATTGCCTTGTATAACTTCACTATAATTATGTATGTTTCTATCATATTCGTTTTTATCATCTAATGTAGACTAAATTAATTCTGAATAATACTGAAGAGAAGAGGCAGTATGATGAGCAAATGGAGAACCTACTGAGAAGAAGATAGGCTCAGCACTGTAATGATGACTTCGTGGAACGCTTCAACGACATCGAGCAAGCAAAGAAGGTGATCGTTCAGTTGACGAAGTCCACAAGAAGGCAGACTTCCAGCTCCGGGACTGGAACAACAACGACGACAGGCTGTTAGCAGTCGCCCCGAACGACAGGGGCGCAAAGAAAAGGAGCGACACCCCTGGGAGTTCCTGCAAAAGCTGTGGCGCCTCAAGAGCGGATGGGACGAGCCCGTGCCGGAAGAAGACGCAGTACTTCGGGAAATGGCTGTCTGACCTGCAGATCATCGAGAGACTGCGTATTCCTCGGAGCTACAACGGGGAGAAAGCAGTAAAACTCCGAGAGCTGCACATCTCCTGCGATGCGAACGAGGAAGCCTACGCCGCCGTTGCGTATTGGCGCCTCACTTACAACGACGACGTGCGAAAGTAACTTCAGTGAAGTCACAAACGATACCGAGGTCGGAGCTACAGCAGCTTTGATTGGGTCTAGACTCGCGAAGACCATAAAGGAAGAGCATCGGCTGCCTGTGGACGACACTACCTACTGGAGTGACTCGCTGGCTGCGAAACGGGACCGCTGCTATTCACCCTACGTAGCGCATCGACTGGCAGAAATCAGTAGCGTTGATTATCCACTCACTTGAACGTAGCTGACGTGGCGCCGAGAGCGGGATACGTGCCTACATCGGAGGAGGATGAGTGGTTCAGAGGACCGAAATCTGGATATCCACGGCAAGATGGCAAGGACGATGACGTGATAGTCGAGCAACTGCATCTCGTCACAGAGAAGATCGAAGATAAACGGAATGGTAACATCGGACCATATCTCTTCGAACATTCCAGAACATGAGAGACAGAGATGACATTATCGCGAGAGAAAGGAAAGGACATATTATATACGGAGCGGGGCACTCCAGCTGACTAGTTTAATTCAGATAACAAGCGAGTTAAGAAATCAAAGTGTTCGCAACACAAGTGAAGAATCAGAAATAAAGCTGTCTACACCAAGTACTCTGCTGCCTTCAAGATTTATACCGGTTCCTGGCTCTTACGAACATACAGTCTACTGCTCACCAACAGTGAGGCTTCTCTCCATTCTTGGAAAATGAATGGGTTAAAGAACAGATTATGATGCGGAGTTTATTGAAACCAATAAGTTGTATTTCTGTGAAGGTTGAACAAACCTGATAGAACAATTTTGGGTGACTCTGTAAGTGTAGAGTATTGTGTGAAAAAAAAAACCTTTCTTTTTACTTTTTTTGCTTTTTTTTTAAATTAGTTTCTTCGGAACAGGCTAAGGTCAAAGAATACGCTGCCTAGTTAGTGGTATACTTTTTTACCAATTGTCAAATTAAACAAAATTAAAATGAAACAAAAATAAACTTGCCGTTCCAAATTTCAGACTGCACAAGATTGGTGATTCATTTATGGGGAAATGTATTAAACTTTTCAATAAATTACCACAAACTGTTGTAGAATTGCCCATTCATAAATTTAAAGCACATATCAAAAGCACCTTAATGAAAAAGGGCTACTATAAAGTTGATGATTATATAAAGGATAAAAATGTTTGGAATGTTTAACTACCTAGCTCGCATTAATACTTATGACTATAATTTGTATATTTTAAAGACTGTAAAACCTTGAAAAGGAGGCTGACAATAGTGACTGAGTTTCTTGCGCTGCTTCTTCTCAGCACTGGCCCATTTATTGTCCCGAAGCAGTGGTAGGGTTAATATTGGGACGTGTAAAAGCGCTTTTTTAAAGCCTTTTGCAAAAATAAATGAAATTTAATTTTATGAATTTTAAAAAGATAGTTAAATGTCAATTTATCTGTCAAATATCTGTCTGAAAACTTTTTTTTTTTTTTTTCGATTGAATCGAAGCTTATCACCGGGGTTTTGGTAAACGCAATGAAAATGGTGAGTTTCGATTCGATTCGATTTTGATTGAGTCTTATATGCATGTTGGCTAAGCCTTTGTATGGGAAATTTCAATCCTGTCTTTCGATTATTATCGATAGGTAGGGCTTTGCGTTTCGATTTTTAGTCGATTGGCTAAGCCTTTTTTGCTATCGACCACTTGCGATTTGTTTATTTGTTTGCGACTGGTTTGCGATGGGTTTGCGATTTTAAAGTGCATTTTGACTAGACCCACAGGAGATCAGTGATCAATGTAAACCCTTTTCTGGGCACTTAATATACCCGTCCCAAATATAGCTTGCTCTACCATGTCGGAACATACCTTGATTGCGCTTGATTAATTTAAGGTTGCTATACTCCACGCCAATGAAATGAAATGGTGTCTCTAGTATAAAAAACTTATTTCCAGGTTTTCTCCCTACCTTCGGGCCATCCCTCCTGCACATGTACGGAACCTCAAGCGGCGGCACCATGGGGACCACCGGCGAGGACGGGCCCTTCCACAGAGGGGCACTACTGGTATCCCTGAAGACCATCGTGCCGTACTACCAGCAAGGAGTCCGGAGTACTAGTGTGGAACCAGTCACTCCTGTAAAGCCTGTAAGTGATCAAACAGTTCACTAATAAGTAAAAAAAAAAACTTCCAAAATTAAAATTAAGTTTGTTGTTTCTTCTTCCTCTCCCATGGCGATGTGTAAAATGATAAGTATAAAAGATGTGTAAAAAAAAGTAATGTAATACGAGCCACATTTCCAAAACATTGTTCATCTCAAAGATCCAAAGCAATAAAATAAAAAGAGATCATATTATTTCCAAGTAGATAAGTAATATAAAATACGAATGCAAGACGCTCTTAAAGGAAATGTTTACTTAGTGCAGGTGTTCAGCAGGTTAAAGAAAAATAATTTTTTTACGTAAGAATCTCTTAATTTCTGAAAAGTCTTGAAAACCTAGTAATTCTATTTTATGTTAAGAGAAGATTCCTGATGTGACGTCCTTTCAAAAATAAAAATAAATCCAAATTCGAAACGAATATTCATCGTTATTTTTGTCATAATTTCCTTAAAAAAAATTTATTAAATGTATTTGTGACCAAGAAAGAGATATTAAAACTATGATTTGACCATAAGACCTTAATCTAATTGCCTAAGACGATGATGAACTTACAGGATCATCTGTGGGTCATGGAGGATTTCTGCGTATACTGCCCCATATTTGAGGTGTCCATGCTCGACCGGCGAGTCTCTGGGAAGTTCTGCGGAGTTGCTATTACTATAGGCGAAATAAATGCTGACAATGGCGGCGATGAAGGTAAGTCGTAATAATTTGACAAAAAAATATAAAGTAGACAAAATATTTAAAATAATATAATTGTTAATAATATTTCCTTACGGACAAGGCCCCGATGTAGTAGTACTTAGGTGGTTTGGTGTTCCGGATAAAAAAAAGAAATAAATAATCTTCCAAATTATTTTAGTTTATTGTGTAATTTTCTTTCAGATTTTGCAACAATGCAGAGTGAAATAAGTGAGTATGAACTTTTTCGTTTTTATTTTTCTTATACCATTAATAATAAAGAGTTGAGACCTTTTCTAAAGAACACTGGCCGCTAAGAAAACCTTTTTAATCAAATCGATCCTCCTTTGTTTTTTACTGCGATTTATTGCTCGCGCCATTCCGTCATTGCGTCAAATCTATACGTATCTGATAATATTACTGGTACAGAATCGATGATTTTAGAAAGTTTTTGTACAAAAACACCATGAACAACTTGGTAAAAATATGTATATCTAGTGTTGTTTCACTTGGTAACTAGAATGTTTGTTCGACAAACAGCATCAATAAATGAAAGTCAAGATTGTTGGCGAAAAAAAATTCGTTGATTTAGTTCGATCATGTGAGTCATTGTTTTGTATTTTTTCTATGGATTCTTTTAGAAGCCCGTAAACTCCACTACACTGGTACTATGGACGTGTTGAAGTCGAAGCCAGCGTACGGCTACTTGGACTTTCCTAATGGGTACCCAGTGCTGCAACTGGCCACTCGCCTTCCAGACTTCAGGTTCAGAATGTACAGGAACAATATGGTGCACGGCATTGTTGCTGATTTGGTAAGTAATCCTTGGTCCGGTTTCCACCAAAACGGAGAGGAACGGAGAATTTTATAGTCTTGTCAGTGAGATTTTCTACTTCATTTACATACTGAACTAAGCATTCATAAACTTCGTCGTTTGTTCGGATACAATAAACTTTCACAGTTTACTAAAGTAGCCTGTAGTTTTGTGAGGGCTATTTACGTCTGTGTAAACAATTTGTAATACGTGGGGTGGTGTATTTAAGTTGTAAGCCTAACTATGAAAACAATGTAGTATATTATTAATATGGTATTGATTGCGTTTATTGGTATTGTCTTTCATGATTTATGCACTTTGGAATGTGTCCGAAACACTTTTCATAGCATTTTTTCGACTCAGCTCGAGGCAACTCGAAATCGTGGTTTTTGACAGCACTGTCCACCTAAATCGCTGTCCACGCATTTAATTTTTGTATATTATTATGGGTATCAAAAGAAGTGTTTAGATTCCAATCAAGAATTTTGTAGTATTGGACCTGTTTATTTCATATTTTGAGTGTTCAAATAGTCAGTTGTTTGACGAGACGTGTAAAAGCTGAGCAGAATGACGATTCGACTATGCTGGTCAGTTTCCCTTATTAAACTGAAGACTTTTGAAAAAAAAAAGTGGGTGTTTACTATTTAGAATTAACCATTCTAAATTTCTCTAGTGACGTTTCTGCCACATAATAGGATATTCCGGCAAAATAGGCGACCGTAAGTTTAAAGTGTTCCGAGCGCATGGGACTTTTGTTGGAATTGGTTTATTTTAATTGGTTCGAAAATAAACAGCTATCAACTATGGAGGTGTAGTTGATAGCTGTTTATTTTCAGGATCATAATATGCATAGATCCTTAGTTCGTCAGCTGTCACAATTTTAAAAACATCTAAAGATTTTCAAACGTATTTATCAATAATTTCCAAGAACTAAACGACACAAGCGTCCTAATGAGTGTTGGAAAAATTTTGTGACTTCCAACGAGAAAAAAACTTACTAAGGATAATATGGTCATGCAATATTTTATTACTGCTAGTGGAATTAATGCCACGATATGTCACATGACGCGGTTTCTCTTCCATTTTTCTGACATCTATGTTTTCCGCCACAATTAGTCATTTAATCATTTTGGACGACTTTCACAAAATTCGCTGGTGAACTAATGACATACAATATTATACTTCTTAAACTAGCGTTTTACAATGGTAAAGGATACATCTTTATCAACAAAAGTGAAATTTCGCTGACCGATTCAGTATTGTATTGATTATATCCACGTCGAAAGTCACAATAATCTTCGCGCGAAAATGTTCCGTTTGTTAGTCGTATACCTCGAAATCAAAAAATCCTTGTAGCTTTTCACCTATTCGCATTTCACCGTGATAGCGTTTTTTGTTGTAGCGTGTAGTATCGGTAGTATATTTTGTTACTAGCATATATTTTTAACAGATTTTTACAACAGTAGCAAATTTCGATGTAGCAATACTTGTCTAAATGCATTTATTGCACCTCGTTCCAAGTCGCTTTTCATATCTTTCGGTTGGAATCCTGGTACATTTTCTTTCAAACAGTTGAACATGGTTGTATACGTACTTTGTAGCTTGATAACCAATAAAGCGTATAAAAAAGGCGTAACTTAAGTGAGCTCCGCATCCGAACCTATATCTCCATGTATTGTATAAAGCTATGTGTAAGGTTTTGGTACGACTTCAAACGTTCCGTCTATAAAAAACGTCTCCACCCTTTCAATATAGCTTTTGCACTGAAAACTAATAAAGATGAGGCACACATCATTTATCTTCAGGTAGACACAGTTTTAAGTTAAAAGATTGTCTACTATTTCACACTGTTCTTCGTTTTGGAACAGTTCTTTGATTATAGGTAGTCGCTAATTTCGTTTTGTTAGACTCTTTCAGTTTAGCACATAAAGCGTAAACTAATTCCTCCTCAGAATGATCTACAAGTGTTAGAGAGCGCCTCTTCTTCTGCAGAAGAAGAATTTTGCATGAATCTTCAAAAGGTTTTTAATTTATACTAGAAGTCGATGGTTGCACATCTACTTCCGCAGTCTCATCAACTGGAGCGTCTTCCTCGGTATTAACGTTGTCTATGCGTTGTGTTAACTCGGTAAAAAACATTGTTTAAATCTATATTTTTACAATTCGGCCAGACAATTTCAGTCCAGCCAATGCGAATTCTGGTGCAAAAATGTCTTTTGGGCACTGCTGGAAGCAGACCATCTCTTTGATATATTGCTTGTAAAATTACGACTTAATCATTTGATAATACTCAAATATTCGGAAGACAATTCAATGGACGAACATATGTTCGTCATTTTAGTCTGACTGCTATTATAGCATTAACCATAAAAAAAAATTTCGTGCTTCTAGCATCAATGTCCATGTTTTATTAAATCGGGACCTCTGTGCGGAGGGGCGAACATGAGGCGGAAACGTTGCGCATCTACAGCGTCTCCGCCGCATCACCGCTCCGCGTTGAAAACTTTCAGCTCACATTTTTTTTATACATTATATGGAGTCAAACTGACGATCATTTGGGTTTTCAGAATGACCACCATGGCTTCTGACTACCGAAAAATCTAAATGAGCCTGGCTTATTTTGTGTAATGGTAAATAAGTTACCTTTGTATTTGACGCTGACACAAACATTTTAAATAGCCGATTTGTAAATTCGATCCATACGAGAAATCCGAGGAAACCAGTGTATCAAATCGATTTCAAAAGATTAACTCTATTGACATTATTTTTGCGATTTGGAAATTCAATAGAATTCCTTCCTTCTCGTAGCCTTCTCATAGTTTTTTTTAATTTAAAGCTTGCTTATACTCACTACCCCAAGTTTTAGAGTCAAGAATGACCAAGAAATCGTTAATCAATTTTATAAAATCAGCTGTTGTATCAACATTTTTGAACACGGCAAGTTTCATAACATTATCTACCTACTACAAAATACTAATGCATTCGCTACACTAGTACTGAAGAGCTGAGCTGCAAGGCGAACGTTTATGATTTAGCCTTCAATTATTTGTTTTTATTTGATTAGCCATGTAAAAAGTTCCTGATCCTGTAAATTCATGTAATATCTGAATATATGACCAGA
This sequence comes from Ostrinia nubilalis, assembly GCF_963855985.1. NCBI lineage: Eukaryota > Metazoa > Arthropoda > Insecta > Lepidoptera > Crambidae > Ostrinia > Ostrinia nubilalis. Next base: position 22,786,351 of record NC_087119.1, on the reverse strand, counting down.
TAATTTTTTCATCAGAGTTAGTTTTGACTAAAAAAAAGTTGAAATGCTCGAATGGATTTCGAACCAATTTTAGCATGTGGTAAGGGGTCTAAAAAATGTTTTAGCCAGTTTGCGGGTCTGTAATTTTTTTAGCCTGCCATAGCAAGATTCGCTTTGGTTCCGTCGCAGGTCAGTGCTTTGATTTCTACACCTGTTTCGTGAACTAAATGAAATGCTTGGGTCACAAGCCGCGCTTTTAGTTCACCATTTACGCCCTTTACTAGAAAGTATGCAATGGGAAGATTCCAGGTGGTATTTATGCCTACTAATAAAAATACCAACACGTTAGTTACTTCATCTGAGATATCGGTTAAAAATCAAATCCAAAATCGACGTAACCGTAATATTTTTGAGTGATTGCTAGGGGATTGCCTGTCTGTTCCACTCCTGTATTGGTTTAATTCTCTTTCTGGTAATATTTTTTGTAATTAAAAATGCAATGTTCATATCATAATATTGGGTGACAAAATACTTTCTGAGAAATCAAGCTTATATGAAAAGACCTCATTGTACGCCAACCTCCTTGACTGGCCACTAAGAAACTATTTTCTTTTTCTTCTGTCATTATTGATTCGCAATTGTTTTTTGGGTCATTTTTCGCGATAAGTACGATATTTATTATTAGCATGATGAATAATAATTTTATTGTTAATGTTTTGATTTCTTAAATAATAAATTCTTACGTTCGTATTACGGCGCAAGTAATATTGTGTCCTGCTCTAGAAATGACAGAATTGTGCAGTATTTCAAATTATTTTATGTAAGTAGCTCACGGGTGCCCCTTGGTAAGGTTTTTAGTACTCCTGTAGTAAACAAAGTCTCGATTAAGGTTAGTTTATAAATACACTTTTGTTTTACTCGTGTAAGTTACGATAATTTATTTTGATACTTGTAATTTGGTGCGTTTAAACTTTGTGCGCATTACGATTATGCATTATAACGTTCCGCCTAATATCGCATTTGGGAAATTAAGTTCCAGCGAAAAAAGGTTAGGCGTATTAAAAAGGAAGCCAAAAAAATTTGGGCCTAATGTTCGTGTGCCATAATATTATGCCCGTTTTCACCATGAATCCCTAATTTTTAAGTGACCCCTATGGTAACATTTATCAGGCGTTTTGTTTTCATAGAGGTCACTTAAAAATTAGGGATTGATAGTGAAAACGGGCAATAGACATTTAGACGTACAAAAAATTTGGCGATTCGATAGAGACCCGTAACTCATGTAATGCCCATCAGAATATTATACGTACATTTTCATTGCAAAAAAGTATATTGTATGCAGGTGCGCAAAGTACTATGAGTTACATAAATCGTGTTTTAGGAATTATCCATATCAGATGTCGAACGTCGTCTCAAGAACTATGAGTACTCGACTCCAAATGACCTGGTGGATGAGCTGAACAAAGCTCTAGATGACGCTGCAGCGAATATCATCAAGTTCCTGGACATCGTCCAGTATTCCGGGCCTGCTAGCAGCACTGATGACGTCATGAGACAGTATAGCACTGAGCTGGATCAGAAGCAGCTCGCTTTGCAGAAAGAGGAGATGGTAAGCATTCACGAAATGTTATTAATTGTCTGCCTATACTTTTCTCTTTATATAAAATTGACTTTTTATACAGGAAAAAATATACCAGCAAATAACGAAGAAAATTAAAAGCGGGTCGACATTGAACTTAATACGTACAATACATAAAGGCGATAACGGGTGTGAAACGAAGAAAGGCGTCAAAATAATGTTGGCAGAAGTTAGGGCAATGACGACTAATCTAAGAAATCTTATTTACAAGGTACATGAGTATTTTACAGAAAATAGGTTTATTTTTGAAGCGATTTGCCTTTTCTAAATAGTAGTTTTTATTCAGACTTCTGAAGGCTGGCCAGATTTAGTCGTGTGGCTTTTGAATGGTGGATCCAGGGTAGCGTATACCAAGATACCTACTGCGGAGATTATACACTCGGTGATCCCCGAACAAAGCGGTAGGGATTGCGGGAGGGTTCAGACTGTGTATGTGAAGGTATGTAAACCATAATACGTAACTTTTGTGTAGACAAAGTGGCAGTACGATATTTTTTCTTCACTGATTGTAGTTTACGCCAACAAATTCGGAACTTATCCGTAAAAGTACAGTCGGTGGCAATTATATTTATACATTTATTTTATTTACATTGATTTGATAATGGTGAGGGGTAAAAACTTGAGTAATCTAAAACCGGGTACTCATTAGCGAGCTGTACCTAACCCTAACCGTTGCATGCACTGTAACCAAAAAACATAGTGTGTACATGGTTCGTATGTTAGCGACAGAGTGAGTTTGGCTACAGTGCATACGACAGTTACGGTTACAGCTCGCTAATGAGTACCCGGCTTAAGATAGTTTCGTTGAGTTTCAAATAAAAATCCTTTTTTTTTCTTTATTTGGGACAGCAAACAATTACATTGTGGGCTTGTGTGCTATATCTTATAGCTAAGCCTTTTTCTTTTCTAGCCACTAAAATGTCCTAAGCACGTGAACACTCTAGCAACCGGTTGCTATTGTATAGCTGGTAAGATCGAGCTGCTTCTGTGGATGGGGCTGTACCGACAGAACTCAGGGTTCGAGAACAGCCTTCCAGGCGGACTCAAGTTGCGTGTCAAGGATTATGAGATGGTCGTCAAGAGTACTGTCATGGTAAGATAGATTCCTGGATTGTTAAAAAGATTAAGGTATGTATTTACTTTGATGAGCTTCGGTAGGAAGTAGTAAGAACGATATATACATTTTGTATTGATGCGATCTGACTGCGCGCTTGAGCTAAGAATGTGAACTGCACTGACAAATTGTCTTGTCACGACGACCGCTGACAGATTGTCTAGCCCGGACCGCAGACCGTTGCCCCTGGCCGATAAGTTCATACCTGATGCGGGCTGCTTGCACTTTGACCTGGTCAAATATTATAGAACGTGAAAATAAACTTTTATTTATCCACGTGACGAGGTATAAGCATGCTGTGTATTATAATATTTTGTTATGCTTGTTCGTCCAGATGCTGGAGTGTCGGGTGTTCATATACCGGGCGAAAATCAACAACATCATAGACAACTCGAACGTCTCTTATGTGTTTGTCAGAGCGAATGCGATGAATTCTGTGAAGGAGACAAAAGTTTGTATAATCTAAGTTCTGCCATTTATTAATTTATAAAACGTGTCCCAAAATTCAACGATAAGTCGGCGCCGTAGGGTGGACATGGTCATGATTACTCTAGAAAAAATAAGAAAAAAAATCTATCGTAATTATTTTTTAAGTTACACAATATAATATATAGGGATGGCCATTAGATGGGGCCAAGTCTCCCGATCCAACAATGGATACTCTTGATTTAAGTATTCTCGTACAAGACGGGCGTAGTGAGCTGGGCAACCATCATTTTGAAACCACTCATGCTTTGTAAATCAGAAGAGGACGTCTTCTAATAATACTTGCAAATAGTTTTGTAAAAAGTTTAAGTAACTTTCCCCATCTAAGTTCCCTTGCAACTCAAAGAGCCCAATCGCTTTTCCATTTAATATGCCCGTCCATAGGTTAACCTTGAATTGGTATTGGGATTTGTCTTGTCTCATCAGGTGCGGATTTTGATTGCTCCAGCTATGCAAGTGTATTTCGTTCGACCTAACTTTGTCTAGGAATTGGGGATCTTCCCGGTGTTTGTGTAGCATCACACGGCAAAATGCGATCCGAGGTAGTAGAATCGAATGTTTATTTCATTGAGAACTTCTTCGTCGTATTCCGATCTAGGTCTTCCAGCGTTTCTTCTGGCAGATGGAAAACGACCCTTTGAAAACGCTTCATGCACATTCAGAAATACTCGATAATCCGAAATCTTTGAGCGTTTGGGTACCTTTCTCGATACAATCGGCTAGCAGCGTTAGCATTGCACTGACATTCGTCATAAACCAAACGCATAGTTGCGTATTCCAACGGTGTGTATGGTAACGATATAATAAACGCTAAATCGTTTAAAATACGCCAAAAGTCCAATTCACAAAACATAATACGGTCCAAAGTAATGCCAGGTCAGTTTAAGCGAAGTCAAAAGTCGTTAGTACAGTCTATTTAATTCGTGACTATCAATCTCTACGTGTATCTCTCGATAACTCTTTCTCTCTTATTTTTTAAATTTTATCAACTACTTACATGTCCCATTAAAATTTTAAGAAATTTCAACGAGAATAATTATGTAATGAAGTCTTTTATAATGATACACATATCTTTTTGTGACTAGTTTTCTTAAGAGTATTATACCATTTTGGAATCTTGGTTAGTTGCGTCATCTTTATAAGAAACTTGCCGCAGTAGTGCTCATACTTTCTTTTTACAAAACGATGAGTCAAAGTGTAGTGAAAGTAATAACCTTTAAAAAAATTTAAGGAAATAACTTAAATTTTGATTTATTTTTGTGTAAAAACTGCAAGCATTCTGGGGGATTTAAGAGTTGTGGTGGACAGCAGTTCTACTTAGGTTGCCGATACAAATAAAAAAAGAGATATAATATACCTATTTGAAAAGTTGTGGTCATGGTAACTAAAAATGTCATAAGTAAGGGGTGCCAATTTTCAAAGTATTATAATTTATTGTGTAACTTCAAAAATATTTAACATTTTTATCCACAGCAGTCATGATGACCATATCCACCTGTATACTGTGTGTTTTCTGTAAGGTGTCAAGCGGAAGGCAGGTGATAGAATGAGGACCAGATCTTTCGATTTTACGCCCATATAATTGAGGCGTCTAGTTTCAAATCCCGCTAAAACGATTTTGATAAGATTTCGAGAAATTGAAAAAAACCGCTTATCCATATAGCTTTGGCCTTAGGCAAAAAAATATATGATACGAATTATTATTGTCATCTGGCAATACTAACAGTAATTCCTATTCACCTTTAAATTAAATATAATTTGAATTATAATGAAAACTATTTTCATTTTGGCGTACTTTGTTACGAACATTCCGTTTTAATGGGATTTGAAACGGACATGTTGTATTTTAGCGGGATTTGATAAGAACAAATTTTAATGCATGAATGGCGTTCTACAATAAAGTCTAATATTAAATAACCCAAAAAATGATAAAATAAATAATTGTCCGTATAATTTGTCCATTCTATAATATTCAAAGCGATTGCACTTATTGGTTAGGTTATTAGATTAATCAAGTTTTATCAGGTTATTAAAAAAACAATTAAATTACAGCATGTAAATAAGAAACTTTTATAAATTATTTTCTCAATCTTGTCTTTGCCTTTTTATAACATAATATTTATTCCTAGACATCTGGACATCAGGTGATCCATCTGCTCGTTTGCCTCCTGTCACATAAAAAAAAACATCCCACGATATTTATTTATTTACTTCACTGACTGACTGTACAGGGATATAAACATACACATTACACACATACATACCTACCTACTCTCGAAACACATTACCCTCCTGCACTCGGGTAAAAAGTAACATACCTTTATAATTAAATTCGTCTAAAGGCATTGAGCTAGTGAAGTTTCTATAATCCCAGTAGTGATCACCAACACTTAATAGTAACAATAATCAACGACAGCTAAATGGTTAATTTTGCATAACACCATCAAAGCTGCTTCAAAAGTAGTTTTTTAACAAATTTCTCTTTCCGTTTCTGGCGCTCCTTGGTGCGTTTCCAGGCTATTTCATTACGTGGTTTCTTTCTTGCGTCTTTAGGGTTACATTTTTCCACGAACTGAGACAAATCTTCCATTATTTTGGATCAAAAACAATAAAAAACCGCAGCAACTTTAAGCATGTTATGAAAAAATCTCCATACTGATTTCGCAGTCACGTGACCAAAATACCGTGCTGCCATTGGTCAATCAACTTTTAGAGGGTTTTGAAAGAAACGGACGGCGTTTTAGCGGAGTTTGTAACACAAACCAAATTTTAAGTGCTAGTTTAGTAGTCTTTTTGTGAATTTTGATCGAAAATGATTGAACAGTATGATGAGAAAATTGCAGTAACGTCATTTAGAGATATAAACAGAAATTCGTTGCAGGAGCGTTTTAGCGGGTTTTGAAACTAGACGACTCAATTATGTTCTATGATTTTTCGTAGTTATCGTTAATTTCTTTGTACAAATCTCCTTGCATTGTAATGTGGTTTTGTGCTTCAGTCAACTTTGTCCGCAATTTGTCAATATTGTCATAATCCCTGTTGTATACCAAATCTTTGTAGAAACCCCATATGAAAAAGTCGATCGGGTTAAGGTCGGGTTATCCTGGCGGCCATAGGTATAAGGCCGCCGCGACCTTTTAATTTCGAAGGGTGTCGTAATGTTAAAAAAGTGGGCAGACTCTTGTGTAAAATGGGCAGTTTCGCGGATTCGAAATAATAATATTTCGGTACGCCATTGTAATGAACAAAACAAAAGCAAAATTAAATTAACAAAGTCACAGAAAATCAACAAGAAAAAAGAGGTTCGTCTACATCTTCGCGCATGAGACAAAAAAAAATATACAAACTTATGTTGTAGTTGTTAAAAAAATATTCACGCCGAACTGCTCTGGCGAAATGACAAGGGGCTCCGTCCATTTGGTACTATTTCTGATCTTAAACTGAGATCTACATCTCCTAAAAAAGTAGGTAAATCGTCTCGGACGAAATTCAATTATTTTTTCCTGTTTAAAGTATCTGACAACACAAAAGGCCCAATGAATTTTCTATCTAATATTCCTGACCAAAGATTTACAGAAAATTGGTGTTAAAAATAGTGCCAGCGAATAAAGTGAGGGTTTTCTCTGGCATAAGATTGCAAATTGTGCATATTAAAAATGGGATTTCTTGTAAATTTGGATTCATTCGCCCACAGTATTTTGTCGAAAAAGTTCGGATCTTCATCGTCCCGCTGTGTCATTTCACGACAAAAAATTGAGATTTTTGGTAGTCTGCCGAAGGTAAATCTTGCACTTATCTGAAATGATAGGTACTACGGGTGGTATTTCTCGGTGCGTAAAATTTTGTGGACTCTTAAGTCACAACTTTAGCGTGAAGCAAAATTCAAAGTTCATTAACGTGCATAATCGTCGTTCCAAGATTAACGTTATCCAAATCGGTAATCACACAATCAAGGTAAAGTCCTTTAAACAAGCCAAATTCAAAATTAACAAAAAGTGTAGTGTCATATTAACTCTTTCTTCTTCTTTTGTGTTGTGGTAATCAAACCTCTTTATTAATGTTTATTTGTGCCAAGAGGCCACTTGTCTAAAGCGAGTTGTTCATAGACAGACATGTTGGGTTTGATCCAAGTCTGCCTGGCTAGCTACCACCATCGTTCTTTAACGCTTCGCTAACATTATTGTTATAGTGAGAAATCTCTCACCATAACAATAATGTTAACAGCATTCTTGTGTTTCGGCAGTTGGATGTAGGATAGCCAATTCCTCTGTAGTTAAGGATTCCGGGTGAAGCTCGCTGATCATCATGAAGGGCAAGAGCTTTCTCGTTGTGGATAAAAAAATGTTCTGTTCAGTTATTGTCTCTAAATGTGTTGTACGTTACGTAAACTTAGAGGATTGTAAACATTAGTTATAGATCTAAGAAAGTCAAAAACATGTAAGGGAATCTCCGACTTGCCACTTTAGTTGAGCGATTACAGGATTGAAATAGTGGCCTATTTTTGTTTCTAAGAAAAATGTTGTATCTTGCATAAAAGATAGAAAGGCGAATAGTTTTTTCACACATCTGCATTAAATAGCAATTCTGTTAAAAATCGAAGAATTTTGAGAAAAGTCCACCCAAAAAAAGATAAAATTTTTAATCCTTTGCCTTTGCTTCTCAACTACAAAAAATCGTAGAACATAATTATATCATGGGATTGGAATCGTTATGTATGGTCCTCACGTTTTACCTGGCTTCGGCTTGACACCCTGTATAATAAATAAATCTTTTTTGCTTTTGATTCCTGCAGCTTTAATTTTTAGGTAAAGCAAAAAACATCTACTCCGGTTTGGAACCAGGTCATCAGAATTCAAAGAATGATTTTCACTACGACGGAAAAGCTGGTAGCCAGTCCCCCTGTAGCGCTTATTGAAGTTTACGAGAATGAACTATCGGTGGGTGTAAAAAATTCAATATAGTAATCATAGTCAAATTCACGACAGAGAATCTGCTGAACGTAAAATATACCTAAATGTCAATATCCCTAGAAATATGTAGATGGTAAATAATGTCAAGAAGAAAACTGATATTTTGTATGTATCTTTTTTACCATACAACAGTGTAACTTGGAATCATAGGTAATGCATAAATTCTACTGATATAAAGCAGTAAGGAAATAAGAAACAATTTTAATTCTAGGACAAGAATGACCTGATTGGTCGATTCCAAATTCAGCCTATTCTAGACGATAGACAAAGCTTTGAACATGCTCCAAAACTGCAGTGGTACGAGCTTTACAAGGGCGTAGAACTTACTGGACAGATCCTTATGTCAGTGCAGTTATTGCAGGTAAGAGAGCCCGGCGGTAAGTATGGACACTATGAACTGATATTTCCTTGGCTGAGAAAAAGGTAATTAACTATGTCCCTCATGTTTTTCCTAAACATTCGAGGCAGTGGCCTTACGTATTGAACGAATACGTTGCTTACACATTTTTATGTATGTGGTCGTCCCAAAGAGAACATTTTGTTTTAAATTATTCCCTCACAATTTTTCAATTGAAAACGAATATAAAAATAAATTGTGAAGAACCAAAAAGTTTGTCTCCTGCCTTTGGGGAGACACCCGATATTGATCCAGATCTTCCTTCTGGTAAAACGGCGAAGTGCATTATGGGTTCTCATGGAAAGACTCGCGATTTTTTTAAATTATAGACAAGACACTGGTGGTACTCACACTGGTGAGTTGTAAATGTTGTAATGCTGTTTTTTAATAAAAAAAAGTTCAAAGAAAAGTCCTCTTCTCTTTGAACTTTGGTAAAAAATATCAACTAAAAGCCTTCAAGGTAAGATTTGGTTTGTAAGTTTATTTACCGGATCATACAATCAAAATGTTTTTTTCGTTTCTTCGCTTACGAATTCATAGGGTTCTTTAACTGCTGAGTAGCCTAGCTCCACCTGGTGACTATCGCTGTGAATGTTCTCTAATGGATTTACCCTTCTCCTGCTCGGGGAACTAACAGGTTTCCGTATGTGCGAGTTTTTGAAATGCATCAGAGAGGGCGCTGTTAACATTATCCGACAAATGCTGGATTTTAATATTTTTAAAATTAAGATTATGGTATGATCAAATCATCCAATGATTTTATATTGGAAATGTCAAAGGATCAAATTTCGCAAGGTTACTTTACACGTTGGAACACCTCGCTTTCGTAAGATTTGTTAAAATATAAAATATCCTTATAATTTCAGTTTTTTTCACTAGTTACTTTTCTGGGTGACCGTGCTGGTTATATTTATTATGATCATGCAATATTTTATTACTGCCAGTGGAATAATGGCTAGGTTTGTTTCAATTCTACGTTGTGTTACATGATAATGTTCCTCTTCCATTTTTATGACATATAACTCATTTTGGACGACCTTCACAAAATTAGCTGATTCTACCTGCCTCACGGCGTACTAACCGAATTATCCCCTTACTGGGACCTCTGGCCTGACACCGCAAAATTGCACCAACTGTATTTCACGTCGGGCTGCTCTCGTTGACAACCTGCTTCCAGAGCCAGTTTACAGCACGTATGTTGTCAAGGCTTGCTATATAAATAGTGATCTTTACAGGAATATTATTATGTGGTTATAATAATTGTCACATTTTAGACGTTTGGTTGTTATTAGTACGTTATTTGTTATTGTTTATCATTTTTTTTGGATTTTTGTGGAGTGCTTTCAATAATGAGGCTCTTTGCTATCCATTTTTCTGTCTAGTGTAGAATTAATGATTTCGAGCAATAAACAATTAATATAAAACTCTTTTTCCATATTTTTCTTCCAAAATTTCATCATCTCTCAAAATCTTCCCAACTTTAATGTCTTTATTACTCCAAACTGCAAAAAAGAAAACGATTTTATTAGCTACGTGAAACTGACCCTGAGCTTGGTAAAACAGTCATGTGATTTTGGTTACCCAAGTTTAATAATATTACATGAACATAATATTTTCTTTTTTTATACCATCTGCTACCGTCATGTCTTTACTGAGCAATGGAAATTTCACTTCGATAATTGCATCTTTGTATAATTCGTCTAAAAAAGGTAAATCTGTATCGATAAAAAGGCCGCTGGTTTATTTTTTCATGCTGAATATCTGTAGATTGGCCTGTAATTGGTAATTGTATGCAAAAGCTTAAAAGGAAAATTTTTTAATTGGGCCAAAACAGTGTACATTGCTCAAGACAGTATAGAGACAGTACAAGAGTAAACCTCAAAACCAAAAACAATATCAATCAAAAAATAAAAATCCAGAAGGAATTATCAAAAAGACTGCAAAACTGCCAGCAACAGCTTTAATGTGACTTAGATCGCTTCTAAGGTCTAAAAAAAATTTGGCAAGTGATCCACACCCTGTATTGTAGCTTCAACTAAAACTTTTTCCTGAATATCAGTTAATTTAAAGGTAGTTTTAAAATTTGTTTTCGTAGCTCAGTCTGCTGGAATTTAAAAAATAAAAAAGGTTTTCATAGCTTCTATAAACTCGGCGAAGGTCTGGCTTCTTCTGGAATTTTACCTAAATCGATATAAGTGTGGAGTGCTGCTGACACAGTATGACTAAAAATTTGGACGGCATATTTTACTCTCATTTTTTTAAAGCTAGGTATTGGGCTCAATATGAGATTCCGTTATATTTGGTATTAACTTCAAATTCTTTTCTTTTTGATCTTCATAAAGAAGAACGGTCACCTGTGACCCAGACTCGACAGAAACGAGACATAGCTCAGTTTTTTTTGTTAGTTAAAAATGCTCTTCACTTCTTCATCGTTTGAAAATTTCATCCCTTGAAGCTCTTTTTTCATTTTTGGAAATAAAACAATCGCTGGGGCCAAATCTGGGCTATAGGGAGTTAATTTTTCGATTTTTTTTTCTGTCGTGGTTACTTCGACAGGACAGGCGGCCTCGACCTCGCATCGTCTTCAATCAAATCTCTGCCTTGCTTAAAAAGGTTTAGCCACTTGTAAACCGTGGTTTTACCAGGGAAAGAGTCCCCGTAAACAGAAAACATCTCTTCCAAAATGGTCTAAGGAGGTTTTCCTTGCTTAGTTAAGAACTTAATGACCGCGCGAAGCTCAATTTTCTCCATGTCGCAATTTTCTTTTCTGATTGTCTTGTTTAGGAAACTGTACTTCAGTGAATAATGACCCGATTTGAATGACATTTCGCATTTATACTTTTGAAGAGTGTCACAACTAGAGATGTGCCGCTGAGAAAGTTCTCGTTCCCGGCAATATTCCCAGTGAGAATATTCTCGAGAACCGAGAACGCTCCCGAGAATATTCTCAGTGTTCTCGACAGAATACATTTAGTTTTAATTTTAATTTTGTTGTTTATATGTGATATTATTTGTAATGTTTCGATGTTTTATTAACTTAACGTTATAAACAAGGCATAAAACGTGTAAATGAGATATTGCAGTCTTGCTCACTCTTTTCGTGGCGAACACGTGCCGCGGCTTTAGGACTCGGCTACGGTATTTGAACATCAGTGTACCTCTGAGTTTTAAGGCCCTTGCCACCCTGGCGGATTGCAAGCGGATTAGTGAAAATATCGTGAAGCTTCCCGAAGGCTGCCCAGCCGAGCTGAATTCGGTGATTGACCTTCTTTTCGAAGTTGGACCTACCTAACTGGACTGTTTGCCCCAGGTATACATTAGGGGAGAAGTACCAAATACTGGATACTTTTTGAAAACTTAAAAAAAAACTCATACAAATTCAAAAAATTATTCATTAATTGCACTTAAAATTATTGCGTATCATTATACTTTAAGTTAGTAAACCAAATTATGTCTTAACTCTTTTATTTATTTTTAAAAATAAATATTTATCCAAAATGGCACAAATCAATCATGAAATTTTGTGTACCCTTATACTGGACACTGTACCTTCCTAATATCGGATATCCCATATTAGGATAACAATTTAATATGGAGGCCTATTTTCGGCAGTGGACGTCCTATGGTTGAGATGATGATGATGATGATGGTCGCGGTAGCTAGTTTATTAGGTAACTGAATTATTTTGTTATTTATTGCTCGTTTTTTTTATTAATTTTTTTTATCCACAACGAGGAAGCTCCTGGCCTGTATCTCACCTGATGGTAAGTGATGATCAGGCCGAAGGTGGAAGCGAGCTTCACCCGGAATCCTCAACCACGGAGGAACTGGTTATCTTACCTCTAACTGCCGGAACACAACAATGCTGTTAACATTGTTGTTATGGCGACAGACTTAGGTAAGGTAGTAATAAAGCTAATTTGCGAACGTCGAAAGCTCTCAAGCCATAACAACTGTTGACCATCAGTAAACAGTAGTTAATAAGCTCTTTTTCCATTTCAGGATAAAAAGTAGCTTTTCGTCCTAGCTTCATTTTAATTAACTGGTCTATTGTTTTATATCGGTTTTTCACAGCTTTCCAATGTTGATCGAGCACCACGAAAAGCTTTGAATGCTTTTAAATATCTCATTTCCTTATTAATAATATCATTTTATGCATTTCACACTGTCAGAAGAATAATAAATGCTACAATTTATTTAGGTACCCTTATACTGGATACCCAGTATTGGGAATAGCTAGATATCCAATATTGAGGTAACTACCTATTTTTACAAAAACCGTTACGAAATTTTTAACCTATTCCAATTACACAGGTCTGCAATGGTTTTCCTCTTTGATATCTGAGTAACGTTTTCTATAGTTTCTTAAGTGCTGATTACGAGAAAAATAATAAAAAAAATCCACCACGTCAGGATTTTTTGATATTGAATATTTAAGATTCTGCTCAAAAATGTCTGAGCGCCTACATTTTGAAATTTATAAAACGTCATTAAATTACTTCAGCTTAATTTTTATTGTATTTAATTAGTGTAAGGGGACATAGAAGTTAATGCAAATCAGTAATTTGTTAATTACTACAAAATTAGTATAAGTAATTCGCATTCAATATGCCGAAAAAGGGGTATTTTGGCTTAATTTAGTAATGAGCTCATTCATTCATAATGATTGCGTAATATTACTTAATTGTTCCAAATATTATTAGAAAAGGGTGTAATAAAGATAAACCAAATGGTTTTTGTATAAGTACCCGTACTGATTTATAAAATTAACAGTTGAACTGCGGATCTTGCAACATTAACTTTAAAATGTCATTGTTTAAATTCTCTGAATAGTTTTTGTAATATTTGCGGGTTTAGGGTGATAAAACAACGAAACAGCATTACAGATTTTGTAAAAATTATTTACGAAAGTTATTTTGGATACGTTTTAAGTAACCAAGACAAAACTAGACTCCTCATAAAATGTTTACGACTTGTTTATTAGAACTTCGCAAGTGGTCAAAAGGACAGAAAAATTGCTTCAAAATCATTTCGCCTAATGCTATAGATATGCCTATGCTCCGACTGTAAAGAAATAGTGACCAAAATGATTACAACTTTTGGTGTAATGGGTTGTAATATGAGCATTAAACTTCATTTCCTTAATTCGCGCATTGATTACTTCCCAAAAAATCTAGGAGCCGTTAGCGAAGAACAAGGCGAAAGATTTCATCAAGATTTGAAAGAGCTTGAAGTCCGGTATCAAGGCAGATGGAATACTAGCATGATGGCGGACTATTGCTGGTTATTGAAGCGCGATGATCCAAACCGGAAATTTAAGCAAAAATCGCACAACCGAAGCTTCCAGGAAAAAAGGACCAGGTTCCACAAATAAAATTTACATGTAATTTAGACTAGTAATAAGTTGTTATTATGTTTTAGTAGTTTTTTAAGTTAAAAGTAATGTACTTCTTTAAAGATATATTTTTTCATGTAAAAATTTGTGATTTTTTTCCTATTTTCAATCTGTACCGAAAATCTGGAGGTGATGGAGAAAAACTAAGTACATATTCGTAATCAACGCACCAAAATACCCTAGAATCAGCTATCAAATCCCAGAGAGGAAGTTATGACCCTCATTTTGCAGGCCTGTGTTATCGAGAAAACGTATTTAATATGCTTCACTAACTTTATACCTGGCTATTATGTACTATCACTAAAATAAAAACATCACTTATCATAGTTTTATTGCCTCCTGAAGTCAATATCAAAAATAAAACGTCGAACGAAAAACGCACTTGAAAATTTGATTGCCAAGTAAAGAGAAATATGGCGATGCCGTTTAGGAAACTATCCATAACATTGCATTGACCAACTGGTTTTAAATATTTCATGAAGATAGCGTTGTTACTTTTTCAGTAATTGGAGTATCCAGTATTGCGCACGTATCCAATATTCGGTTCCGCTCCCCTATATTCAACAACTTGTAGTCTCCAAATTTTAGAGGAGTGGGTGCAACATGGTCTTTAGACATGATTTTTAAATCTTGTCCATGTTCATTTTGAGACCCACTTGTTGAGAGACTCTATTGAGACCATCGAGCAGTGTGCCTAGATCTTCCACGATCTCAGCCATGACTACGATATTATCGTCTGCTGTCTTGGTTATGTACTCGCCGTTGATATTTATGCTGAATCCGCTCCAGCCCAGAAGCTTGAATACATCTTCCAGGGCGGTGGTGATGACGTCTCCCTGTCTCACCCTTCTCTGCAACTGGATAGGTTTCGGGTCCTGATCTTATAAAACGGACTGTCACTGTGGCGTGTTTGTACAAGCCTTTCAACACTTTAATGTATCAATAGTCAATTTGGCACAGTTGAAGAGACTGGAGCATTGCCCATGTCTCAATCGAATCGAAGGCTTTCTCATAGTTCACAAACGCAAAGTGGCTGATTATACTCCTTGATCTTCCGTATAATCTGCCGTAGCGTATATTATTATGGTATATGGTACTAAAGCCTTTTCGATAACCGGCTAGCGTGACAATTCGTAATGACTATCGAAAACAGCTTGTAGATATGGCTCAGAAGCGAAATGGGTCTATAATTCTTCAACAAGGTTTTGTCACCTTTTTTGAAGAGGAGTATCACCATTCTTCTTTGCCATGCCGTATGCGTTATTCCGTCGAGAATGACGGAATCAAATAGTTTCTGAAAAGCCTTTAGTACCGGCGTTCCGCCTGCTTTCAGAAGCTCAGACGTGATTACGGTGCCTTGTTGTTTTTCAGCTGTTTGAGAACCATTCTTATCTCGTACAGACTTATGTACGGGATATATTCGTTAAGTGTCGGATCGTGCGTGAATGTGCTAGGTAGGCACGTATTTTCTATAAAAATGTATCAAATGATCAGTCAGACAGGCTATCCACAACTTATCCAGAAGTGGCGAAACAGGCCCTTACTAAGCGATTGTAAAAAAAATATGCCCTTAATGTCAAATACGAATAGTTGATAAAACTAAAAACACGCTTTTAATTACTAACAGCACTAAAAAGCCAAAAATCATCAAGACCTTGGACATCATCTAGCATTAAAGTGTTCAAAAAGACAAATCCAACGAACCCAAACTCGATGAGTTTCCGCCGTTTAGTTTAGGAGTTCTTATGGCTACCTCCTGACTCCCATCATTAGGACCCTGGACATTATCTAGCACTTAAAGATCTCGAAAAGACATCCAATGAACCCAAACTCGATGTGATTCCGCCGTTTCGTTTAGGAGTTCTTTTGACCATCTTCCAGTCCCATCATCAGACCAGCTGGTACCACAATATTGTATTGACATTTCTAATCTACATACACCGTGTTACTTTGCATTCTTGCCATATTCACAGAGATAAAAGTAGGTAACAATACCTATTATTTAAGATAAACAAGAGACTCCCATAAAGAAAGTACACTAAGATTTTAGTAAATTTGGTTTTTCAGTACAAATTGGAATAAACCAATTTTGTCTCGCACGTTCTACAGGTGCAAGTGGAATAAACCTAGTGGGCGTGGCCTAGTTCTTAATTTTATGGCTCTGGGTACCAGCCTTTTTATCCAGTCATAATAACTATTTTAAAATACTCTTCAGTTGATTTCAGATTTTCCTTTCTACTTTACGGGCTTAGGACCGTCAAAAATACGTAATAATTAATAGGCTTTCAATAGGGATGTTTCCTGGGTCAAAAAGCAAGAGTTTTAATTAGTCCGTCAGTTAACTTATCAAAAAATACTCTACACATATTTTTCACTTTTTCAAACTAATGAAAATTTAAAGAGATAAAGCGCGCCAAAGTTCATAAGAAGAGGTCCGTGACGTCAATGCGTGCATAAAAGTGCCGCACGTTGTGACGTTGTGCGAAACTTTAACGCACCATAACTATGTAATTATTTGTTAGATTGACAAATAAAAATATATGTGTCCAATATTTTTTGATATTAAACATTACGGACTAAAAAAATTTTTTTAGGAAACTAGCCTATTAATTTACAACATTGTACCCTATTTTTACAAATTAATAAATTAAGTATGAAATGAAATCACCTTATTCACAATTAATTATTTATTTATAAGTTCCTACTTACAAAGTTTACGTACTGCGAAGCAAGTGTTCAAAGTGTCCTCCGTTCTGATGAAGGCACAGTCTAGCACGGCGAAGCGCAGGTTTTTCGCTTTAGTTTTCGCAACACATAAACGTTTTGTATCACAGTTTCACTAAAACAATCCTTTCATGTAACGCGTTTACACTGCTTATCTGTTCTGCGCTGCGCATACCAGTCGTTTCAAGTCACTCCAAAAATCCATTGGTGTCAGGTCCGAGGATCGTGGTGGCCAAGCTACTGGACCCCTCGTCCAATCCACTGTTCACCAAACGTATTATTCGCGCACTTGACGTCCTTATTGTGGGGGAGCACCATCCTGCTGGTAGTAGAGCATTTGGTGTAACGCTAAGGGTACGTCATCAAGCATTTCGTCTAAGACGTCTTGCAGACACTCCAAGCACCATTTTGATTAAATTATTCGTTGTTTGAATACACTTTAGTCATTTTTGTATTATTTATAACGTGATTTGTGTTTGATGGATTTCTCAGTTTTTTACAAGTGTCAAAAAGACATTTTAAAGACAATAGATTGCAATAGATATTTAAAAATACAATAAAAAGTAAAAAAGTCTCCATCGCCATCGCCAACAAGTGATGTGCATGCGTTACGATAATTAGTGGTGTGTTTAACAGATTGTCGATAAAATAACATACTCAAGATTAAAAAAAATTTTTTTCGGGCATTATTTTTTTACGGATTTGTGTTCAGTATCAGTAATATAGTAACCTCTGTAAATATGGCAAGAATGCAAAGTAACACCCTGTATAATTGCCAAGTTTCATGATGATACAAGACTTAGAAGTGCGTTTAATTCAAATTCTAAGATTCCATTACATAGTTAGTTACATACAATGACGACCTAATAAGAGCGAGTTAAAAACGAAAAAATTGACAGTTCATTATTTAATTATGTGTAAAAAGAAATTTCTGTCATCTTACATTATCATTAAAACTACATTTCACGACGAAAAAAATAAAATATAATAAAGGTGCAGTTGCCGAGAATATTGCCGAGAAAGTTCCCGGGAATATTCTCGGGAACACTGAGAATATAGCCTTTCACTGCAAATAGAGTGTATTGTTTAATATACACTTATCTGTTGACTTAATTTAATAATAATTTACTTAAGAAAGTTTGTTTATTTCCATTCTATAAACATGATTCTCAACCTTTCTCACTTAGGAGAACGCTCCCGAGAATATTCTCGAGCGTTCTCGGGAACGGCACATCAATAGTCACAACAAATGAAGGTAGATAAAAGTTTCATTTTTTCTTCCCTTACCCTCCATTCTGGGAACTTTTTGACCTACCCTCGTATATACGAAATTCTTAATTTAATGTATGTACCTAAATGTCCATAAGTTGCTATGAAATGTGTCTAGATGACCTGGAGATACTCGTACAGCCGTATTATACAGGGTTGAAACGATAAGTGATCTTACTCGATTATTTCTAAACTATACACTTATCCGCACCGTAACGTAAACGCCTTGCCTTGCGGTTGACAGGGCGGGAAAGGCGACACGGTGTTGATCCCTTTCCGGGTTTACGGTTAAAGGGCACACTTATCAAGTGTACCTTTTAATTATGGTTACCATCCATCCGAGTTTCTCCGGATTTGTCCTAGTTTCGAGGGTATCCGGGGAGTGTCCGGGCGGGGTTTTATTTGTTGTCCGGGTATTAAAAAATGAAGTCTTAGGCCAATGCCGGGCGACATGAAAAATTGTATATAAACTTTTTATAAAAACCTGTTGACATTCCGGGTTCTGGGCTTCAAAATCGGAGTTTTCACGCGTCTTGTCCTGGTTGCCAAAATTTAGAGATGGCAACCCTATCTTAAATCCGCCTGCGTATTGGGGAATAATGATTCCTCATTCACTATCAGAGTTGTGCACTTACTCACCCCCGATGATGGGATGCTATGATGTCCATCATTATCACTGTTATGATTTATTTCTGAGTCAAGTATTTTAGTTAAGCTTGGATTATTGATATTTACATAAACTTCATAAAATATTAACATTAAAACATAAAACCATAACCCTCCTTCTGGTGCAATCGGATAAAAACTACCTTACCTTACCTTATAGTTTATAATTCATCGGGGAACCAGACGCAGGTTAGCGTACCATCCCTATATTGTTGACATTCCACCAGCTCGCACTAAGCGTTTCGATGACTCTTTTATAATGCGAACAGCTAGGGACTGGAATTCGTTGCCTGCTGCTGTCTTTCCCGAAAACTATAATCCGGGCCTTTTCAAGGCGAGAGTGAATAAGCACTTACAGGGCAGATATGTACCATCCTAGACCGCATCCCACTTAACATCAGGTGCGATTGTGGTCAAATACCAGCCTTGTTATGCAAAAAAAAAAAAAAAAAAAAAAAAAAAAAAAAAAAAAAAAAAAAAAAAAAAAAAATTAAGAAAGTCGACTAAAAATAATGAAAGTTACAATAATTTATAATTCTTTTTAAAATCGCATTATTTGCTATCTCTGTGCCTGTAACCTTTCCTCGCGAATACTACTGAACCGGCTTATTATATGAAACTTAAAGTTGTCTACTGCAGAGTCTATATCACTCTTAATATGTAGATAACTCTTTGAGAACCAGAGCAACCAGAGGGGACAAGGATGGTTTTATCTCGCTTTTAGAAAAGGGACAGTTACTCAATAAAGCCCTTCCGTGGCAGACAGAAATTCACGATATCTATATTCTTAGGCTAGCTTAGGTCGAGTATTTAATACTCGTGCTAGCCTCCAAAAAATATATCCAAAAGTAGTATTACAGACATTTCACACCATAAATTGTGCAGCGAGCGATGATTCTAAGTGAAGACGGTAGCGAGAGCAGAGTATAAATAATATTGGAAAAAATCAAATGATATCGCGAGTTAAATTAGCACAGTGCCATCTAGCGGATGCAAAGTTTCAGTCCGCTGCGCCGTTGTATAGAGGGCGATCGAGACATTGCAGTTGGGGGAACTAAAGCATCAATGGGTTGGGCGTGTGCGTTATCGTATTGAATGAAAAAGTAATTTTAGCTTCTACGTTGCAGTGTGCAAGTTTTGGTTCGTTCTGAATAATGTAGAGTCGTTAAAATATTACTCATGATCTTGGCCTCTTTTCTTTTATAAGGATTTAGTCCGGTCAAATTAGACATGAACCCTGCAATAATTCGCATACAGCTGAAAATTGGTACGAATGTTTGGAGCACCATTATGAATGAAATGTGAAAAATTCCCATCGATCCGACATGTGCTAAAAACAAAATTCAAGGACAAAGTTAAAAATACGTATTTTTGCCATTTTCAGCCAAACTGTAAGATTTATCACAAAAATACGTATGACAAGGTTTAAGAGCCATTTTACATTTTCGTGCGAATTTATAAGATTTTGGAAGCATGAATTACTATCTTAAGCAACACCCAGAGATTATTTAATAACTGCGAAAGATAGGTCAATCCTTGGCGTTGACCATTAATGAAACGGATTTACTAAAACTCTTTTGCTTAATTCACAGTGCCCCATCTCCCACAACCATTTTACGGAAAAATTGCCGCAGACTCATTTTCAAAGTCCTGTATCTATTATTTATGCTCGTATAATAAGCTTAAAAATATATAGTAATCATCGGACATATATTCTTGTAGTCCATTAATGAAATAGATTCTTGAATTTCATTACCATTATTGAGTAAAATCTAAAAATAATTTGGCAAATTTGAAGATTAACGTCACATTTTGATCGTGGTTTTTGGTTTAAAAACACAGCAATAACTGCAATAAAAGTATCCCAAAATAAAGAATATTCATTGTAGAATTGATTTCTACAGTTATTGTTTAAATATTAGTAACCACTTTGTCAAAATATTGATGTGAATATCAGTATAAATTACAATGCGCAAGCCGACATCGATTAGTATGGCGCGAGCGCCCGTCAAGGCAGGACCTGTGTCATTTTTCCCGCCGTGACGTTTACGTGCGTTCGTGTCGTGAAGCGGTGATTTGTACGGCGACCAAATACATTTGATACTATGCCGAGAGGCTGTTTCGAGTCGGCCGGTCGAGCAGAAATTGAAATGATGAATTTTAATTTCTTTGACGGATCTGGGTGTAACTATGTATAATATGTAGGTACCATGTATTTAATTTAATAAATAAATTATAAAAAAGTATATCTATTATGCTAGCACCCTTAACACAAGCATATTGGTTGCCTACTTTTGGACTAGATGGCGCTGTGAAATTGTCCAAAGATTTGTTTATTTATTTATCCGCTTTGAGTTTTGTTTCGTGAAGAAGAAAAAGAAGCGTTTTGTTTCGAGAGGGAAGCTTTGTTGTTAAATCTATACTAATAAAAGAGGAAAGATTTAATTGTTTGTTTGGAGGCAATAGGCTCCGAAAAAAAATTCTTTCACGATTTAGAATCCTAATTTTTTTCTATGTAGGCTATAAAATATTTTCAAAAACTTTAGTCCAAAATCTTTGATAAAATTCGACGTTTAATAAATAAATTAGATAACATATTATTAATACTTTTTTTTTCAGTACGGTTTTAGTACTTGTTTTTCAGAAATTCTACGATTTAACTAAACTTCTAAAGTGTTTATATTTTATGCATAATTTATTAACTTCTAAAATATACATAATATCCTATTGATAGATGACGTGCTTCGTATTTTATTAAAATTATTACCTGACTAGGTTAAAAAGGTGTGGAATGTTATTTTGGAGATAACTTGGTTCCATAGAAATATAGAGAGATGCTAAGTAATGCGCTGAGTTCGAAACTCAGTGTCGTATTAGAAATTCACACACACAAAGAAATCAAATTATGTGCACATTATCCACTGCAGTATCAGTATTCAACGTCCGAATAATCTTTAGTACTATTCAAGCAATATAAACTGTTTACATAATGACGTCGCTACTGTCATCATTGCTTTCACAAGCAATATGTTCCAATTTGTCCCTTGTCACATTTCCCTTTAGTTTCTGTGATCTGTGCTTGTTTCTAAGTTGATATCAATGAAATATTCCTTAGTACTTTTTTTAAATTTTTTTTTTATTTTGACACGTGTTTGAAAAATCAAGGTCAGATTACAATAAAATAACAAGTGAAAACGTAACATTGCATTGCAACTCGCAATTTCGCAATATTGATGAGGAGATTCCATTGGAAAGTATGTATTCATTCCTAGGATTCCCCTAACACCATCAAATTCAAGAGAATTCAAGAGAGTGCAGTTTCCCATCTCATGCTTAGGGACCACGGTTTAAAATAGTGTGGTTGCATAGAGCCTGCAACGGGCAACCGCGCGCGCAGCTGCTCATACTAATTTTCAATACAAAAGCAAGTGTTGGCGCCCTCACGAGTTTTAGCGGAGTGTCATAAGGTAGCGGGAGTAGACTTAATGGAAATCTATGCTTCTCCGACGACCAGTTGTATGTGGAATACTCCAGAGTATGCGCACATAATAGCCTGGTGATTTTAGCACCTGAAAGAAAAACAAAAAAGAAATCTGCGGCAGGTGTAGTGTTTTAATTTTGTTTTAGAAAGATCTCATAATTTTGTAAGTATTCAAATATTTAAACATAATAGTTTGTAGATTTTATATCAAAAAATATAATCATTTAACAAAATTAATTTTCTTAGAATATTTTAATTCTATTAGAACCATTTTCCACTTCATCGCAGAAGAAGTCGCGGGCAAAAAGCTAGTATGAAATATGTAGTATTGCCCGCGGCTTCACCCGCTTGAAATTTAGTTTGTCACAGATCGTCATAAATTATAGCCTATCATTGTTATTCTGGTCGACGCCAGGGATGGATGAGCGTCGCTGTAGCTGGCGACAGGGTCTTCTGGTTCAGGGTTCATGGCGTAGGTCTCAGGCAATATAAAATCCACTCGTAGAAATTAATAAACTCATTGTATTCACGAAAATCACACACAGCACTAGAGTCGTATCGGAACTGAGTGAACCAAAGTTCTTGCGATAGGAACGTCCGACCCGAGTGATAGTTGAACACAGACTGCCTGCTGTACTGTACTGTAAAGTTTCATCAAAATCTGTTCAGTAGTTTTTGCGTGAAAGTGTAACAAACATCCAGACATCCACACAAACTTTCGTATTTATAATATTAGTAAGACTAGTAAGAAGTAAGATAGTAAGATGAATTATTTTAGTTATTTGTTTACTTATAATAATATTTATTTATTTATTTCTTAGCTCTATCTGATAATGGATCTGGAGGAGATGCAATGGCCACCTCCGTAACAAAACAATAGAACCCTATGGAGTTTGGGCTTGTGCCTATTCGTGTTTCATTATGAATCGAAATATAAAAGACTTAATAAACTCTATTAAAAAGTTAAATTAATTTATCAAGTTTGAATACCTCATTCTACCTTAAAATTAATAACTTAAATCAAGTCTTAATACGGTCACGGCTCAAGATTTTTTTGTCCATTTCAGCGTTCTTTTTACTCTTTTGACGTTGCGTTGACAGCTTTTACCTAAATTCGCGCGGAATATTTTTGTGAAATGGCTCTTAAGACCATGCAATTATCTACACTTTCTCCTAAGAGTCAGCATTTCTGAGATTTGATGATCCGTAGAGTCAGAAAGGTGTTTTCTTCATAACGGTCTTACACATAAATCCAATGTGATATCGCCTCGTGTCTCGACTCATTATTGTAATATCATGATGTGTTGTCAACGTCGAATATAAAATGATCAACTTCAATGTCGTTTGTCAGCTTTATCAGCAAATGGTTTGTGATTTATGGCACCTTCGAGAGATCGCCGCAGGCGCAGTATGTTTTGTCCGAGTAATTTTCGCCATTTTAATTGGTAACCTGCGTTCTTTGATAAATTTATTCATCCAGTTTAGTACAAAAGTTTCTGAGGAGATTAAAAAAAAGAGGATAAAGCGGTCTATTTTTTCAACAATAATAGCGCTATTATAGTTTGACATCCAAGATTTTTGTAGGTACTGGAATCACTATATTTTTTTTTTCTGTATGACTCTTACTCCAAGATCCATCAGCTAACATTGTTATCATAGGAACACCATCTACTTGAACGTCGCCATTTTTACAGCCAGTTGAAATTCTTCTTTTGCGGCTTCCTCTATGCTTCATTCTTGGGCTAGTTCCCAGAATTCACATTTTTTAGCATGACATTTAACATTTTATTTAACTTAGACAAACATGAAAAAAAGAGCTCGAAAAATATCTTTCAAAACCTTACTGGAAGAAGGTGGCCAATTTTGAATATCTGCGAATTCTTCTTTATATTTTGAGGAACTCTCTCAGCATGTTTTGACTAAATTGTAATCGTCTCTCAATTTTTGCACCAACCGACTATCACGATAACATTTATACTTGTAAATTTCAGCACTTTAAGTACACGAGTGTGGGTTGTTCCAAGTACTTCGGCAGCATCTCAGCTCTCTGCTTCAAAGTATGTTAAAACATTTAGATCAAAATCGAGAAACTCCTGCTGAAGCTTAAATTAATTAAGCTTTTCTTCATACAGGCGCTTCGTCTAAAGTGAGGCAAAAATAATCCAAAAATTATCTCAATAGCTGTTAATTTGTTTTTAAAAATGGACCGAACACTTGTCATTTATTATATTCTTAATGACGTTTCCAATGTATAGGTATATTAATGTAATTTTCCCAATTGGTGTTGATTTCATAATTTCGAGGTTGAGTTAATGTTTTTGAATGCGGCGGGGTATTTCATTATCTTCTGTATCTGGTTGTAGGTAATTTAGTTCAGTTACTAAAATTAGTTTTTCTAGAAAAAAAAATAGCATGCACTGCTGTTAATGATATTCATGCGATGTTAGTGGGAAGATCTGGTGACCAATTCGAGAATTGTTTAAAATTACAAAATCTTCGGATGTTATAGTCTTTGTAACACCAGATCTTCATTGGTATTTTCTTTTGTATCCCTCTGAACACATCTTTCAATAGTTTTTCCATAGTTTTTTTTTTTCAGTATTATTTCATAATAGAGTAAAAGGGAACGTGAAAGGACCTTAAAATATTCAGTGTGGTCATCACGAGGTTTTGAGTTGTCCGAGGTCATCAATGAAATCTAAATCGAGAGACTAAAATTACGCAAACGTAGTCGGCTGAACCATTTAAGAACCTAGTATGAGCAACGGAATAAATTTTACAGGAGCGCGAAAAAACACATTTTCGTTTACCCTACTGGTATACTCAAACTTTTGAAAACTTATTGATGTTTATTTTGAAGCTTGATAATTTAACTATATATTTTACAATAAATTAATTAATTAACTTTTAAATAGCAAGTTTTATGGCCCTTACTAACACTCAAGTAGTTTTCTTTTTTTTTACTTCGTAAAAACCAGAATCCAAACCTAGTATGAGCGTACGTACGTACGTACGTATAGGTTTTAAAATGGTTATTGGGGTCAGGGTCCATTTCAAACTTACCATAAGTTTGGTGTAAAGGAAATAATGATTATTTTATTAAAAAAGGTAACTTTTAATCAAAAGAAATAGGTACATAATTATTACGAATTAATTCTCAGAAGTAACTTGCTGACCTAAAAGATCTAATGATCTATCATTGATAGGCAAATTTACCAAAAACTTGTTGATTCTGGCATCAAAGGAACAAGTTTTTTAACTATCTCATCCTTTTTTGGGTTGATACACCTCGTGGATCCGGAGTCAGTTTAGGTTAGCGTCCAAAACAGCGTAAGTAGACATGGCTGCAGCATCCCAATGGCGCTATAAAAAATGAGATCGACTTCATCTTGTCGACGAAGAAGCACATAATATGTATTGATGTCTCTGTGATCAACTCGGTCAAAACAGGAAGTGATCACCGAATGGTAAGAGACACATTGAATATCAGACCCAAGCTGGAGAGGCGTCGACTGATGAAGTCTACGCTCCATCCAGCGCCCATCCAACTCCAAAACCCCGAAACCTTTCAGCTCGAGTTAAAAAATCGCTCTAAAGTGTTCGCAAGGGATCTGTCTGTTGGCCAAAGCCAACTGACCAAGCTGAAGACCGAGGATGGTAGAGACATCTCGTTGGGGCCTGAGTTATTGGAAGAGGTTGAGAAGTTCTACGGACAACTACGAGGGCCGGCTGATTATTTCGCGGCCTAAGGTACTTAATGAAATAAAATAAATGGTTTCTATATAATCTCCCTCAAAAGAAATACATTTCTTAAATCTCGCATACAATGCCTTTTACCCACCCAAAAAATTTTTTTTCAAAATGACGACCAACCGCAGCTTTAATTTCGTTGTCATCTGCATATCTCCGGCCCCGTAAGGAGGTGGCCATAGGAATTTCTAAACGAAACGGTGGAACCTTATCGAGTTTGGGTTTGTTGGATTTGTCTTTTCGAGCACTTTGGTGCTAAATTGTGTTTTAATTTGTGCTTCATTGTAGAGATTATCTCCTTTCTTCTCGCTAGGATAAGCACTGTCACCCAAGCGGTGACCATCTATCTCATTATCATCCAAGCGGGCTCGCAGGAATGAGATAAAGATACACAGTGCTGAGTAACTTAACATTTTAGGAAGTTTGATAGTTTCAAAACGTCAATTATAAAGTTATAGAACCAAATGGCGAGCTATGTTGTTGGCGAGTTACCTATATTAGTTTATACAGAATTTATCTGTAAGAGTAGGCGCACACCGTTGATTTTTCGTCGGCCGATCGTTTAGTCGGGCAGTTGATCAGTATGGGAGTGCGCACACTACGCCGATTCGATTTGGCCGATTCTTCATACAAATTAAAATCGGGCACAACTATCGGTCAACTAAAAATCAACGGTGTGCGCCTACTCTAAATGCGATTTTCAAAACCGCACTTTTTTATTTCTTTCGCAAACTTTTCGAAAGTCGTTCTTTGATTAGCAATAATTATACTGTGGTTATGTTCGGCGTTAATTTTGGCAAAAGGGCTTAAAGTGAATGAATAATTATTTTGCTCTTCATCTTCACTATCACTATCCTCATCACTTGCCTCTGAATCTGATGATAATAAACGGTTCTTCTAAATACTCGTCCTTTTCCATATGCTTTTTCTTATCATGAGAGGAATATTTGCTCCATTAGTTAGCAGTGATTTCGTTAAAAGCATTTTCCACTAATAATTGAGGTATTTCGTTGGGTGCATGTCCAATATTAGCATCTGCTACTTTCTGTTTCATTGCAGCCCAGACCATTTCGATGGAATTTAGATCACAATGATAAGGCGGTGAACGCAATATCTGCAAAGGAAGTGTTATTGAATTTACTTTGTAATAATAATAATATAATTATACAGGTTGTTTCGTGTAAAAAATATATCAATACGCAACACAATTAATTTAAGATAAGAGGGTTTGACTTCCAGTTTGTACCGACTTAAAAAAAAAGAAAAAAAAAAAAAACGTGCACTAAAAACCAGAAAAACAATACAGTTTTTCAACAAACATGTGCACAGGGTAATACAAGGTATCGTGAAAAGTACATCTTACATCTCCAAGTAAACAATGAAAACGATAGGCAGTTCGATTTTTTCAAGTTTTTCAATTTTCAAAGGGACCAAGGTTCACGGGTCAGAAATCTTGATCCGTATACAAACATACATAGAAAAACAGTGCATACACCAATCGGTGTACATACATACAAAAAACAGTACATAGTATTGAAGTCTGGTACAAAAAAAAAAACAAGACAACGCGATCTGCAATCCTTAAAACAAAAAAGAAAAAAAAAACGCGATAATTATACCTACAACAAAAAGCTGTTACGATGGTTACTGAACATACGCACACAAATACCATGTCTGTAAAAAATAAAGTGTTACTGTGTAGTGTTTCTGAACAGTTTTGTGTGGTAAGGCCCAAAGCATGAAAAAGCGCAAAGCGCTTTGTCGCACCCGTTACAGTACGATGTGACGCGCTTGCCACACTCCGCGCAGTTCCGCCGGTGTCGGTGGCTGGAGGTCTGCAACGCAGTGTACTGCTTCGGGTAGTGCTTGAAGCGTTGTCTGTTTCTGACTGTTTCAGTGTGGTGTGTAATAGTGGGCGTAGGCCTGGGTTGTGGAGAGTACCGTGACAACAACTCCTTTACCAAAGTTTTGCGAAAACTTCGGTGAGTAGTTGAATGCTGGGATTTGTATAGTATGTAGGCATTTAATGTGCTCACATTCAGCAACCGCCGGAACAACTTCTTGTACCACACGGAAGTACGCTTCCTTTCAACGGGATAAATCGCCAGCATTAATTTGATCTTTACGATCAACGCCCCCCATACACAGATTATAATCTGCGATGACGGTCGGTTTCAGGGTGGCGCCACACTTCACGGTAGCTAACCCATGTTTGTCGAGGTAAGAGCCACGCGGTTCTTATCTCGCCATACAATGAGATCAACGTCCCCTGAGGTACAGCCACACACCTGACCGACAGCCATGTTGCTCTTTGAAAGGTGCATCAGTTCAGTGGGAACGAACTGGCGGATCGTGCGTAGCATCCCCCACGCAGTCGAAACCACGGCACTTTAACTCCCGGGATAGTGCAGGGGAATTATAATAATTATCCATCCATACCGTATAGCCTCGGTGCTCTAGACCCTTCAGTAACCTCAAGACTATTGAGGGTATGATCCCAGATACTGGGGACGCTTGAGCATTTGAGGCTTCTTCGTGACCCGAATAGACCTCAAAACGCCACAAGTATCCGGTCATTGACTCACACAGCTCAAAAGTGTTGATATGCCGACTGCTGCTGCTTTATTTTTAATAAACTGGTTGATCATCCAGTGCCACATTTATATCCAATGTATACAAATGGGAGAATTTAAGATTTAAATGGTCTACGATAGGCTGGATTTTAAATAATTTAGCTTGAGCTCTCGTTAGCTCACCAGGATTGCAAATCGCGTTACCTTGGAAGTGGAGACACCTACTCCACAACAAGAAGCGATCATAACTCATCGCTGTCGGGAACTCAGGAGTACAGAAAATGTCACGAGAACAATTTCAGCACTCCTCAATACGTGATTTCACCACAATACCCATTGCTAGGGTTATGACGAAATACACGAACAGTTCGTCGACAGTCGTGTCTACCCACTTTGTTATCCTACTGCTAGGACACATAGTGTTGGACTGAATCATAATCGCCGCTAGCTGTCGCCAATAATTTGACTAAGTCAAGATTAGTCAATTTTAATGTTTCTGCCACTCACTGACCAACTCTGGTCCAAAAGAAATTGACTATTTTTCATGTCGAAGCCCGAAATGACATCTCCCAGGAGAATGGGTCAATTTCTCCTGAGGCAAAGCAGCGCCATGGGCTTTATCGAATTCATGACTCCTCACTCCCGCTTCTCTAGATATTCAGTTCTGATATTGGGTTTTAGCGTAAGCTTACAAGGGCAGACCCTTTTCTAATACCACAATAATACCCAGTAACAATGTCTTCCCCAACCCAAGTAACATAAAACGACATGATGTGGGAACATCAACCTAACGTACCTACAATACAACTACACCCAATGTATTGCCTGTCTGCCCTTTATTTCTTTGTACTTAAATGTACGTATAATATTCAGGATTGTCTGTATCGCGATTGTAGGTATGCGGCCTCTTAATAAACACGGATTAGTGGCTGTATATTATACCATCTAAGGTCTTGTAAGGTTTTGTAAGGCTATAATTATACGTTCTGTATGCGCCATCTGCTTTTATGTGTTCTCTGTAGCAGCTGCTGGTTTGTTTAAGCTTATGATTTTTTAATGGCATTTATACTGGCATTGCTTTTTCTGTAGCTTTTCTTGTTTTTATTACGACTCATTCTTTGGAATAAATCCACTGCTTCTGTTTTTATAGACTTTTGAAATACGTGTCTTTTTTGATGTAACCACTTTATTCTTTCCCTTTCTTGTGTTCTGAATGATCTATTTGTAACTTTCTCATAAGTGAATAATTAGCTGAAAGCTGTGTGCTGTTATTCGCATACTCATGAATATGAAGAAACATAGTAAGTGTGGCTAAATTTGCACTTTTAGATATTTGCAGACGAATATTATTTCTACAAACAAATTCGAAACAAGAATTCGAAGTGTTTTTGGTGACCGATACCTACGTTTTGTGCTTCATTTGACTGAGGGTGGTCGTCATCTTGTTTCAACTCTGCGAATATTTATTTCCTCTGCAAGAATTTCATCTGCGGGCAAAGCTGTATTTTTATTTTCACATTCATTTCAGACAAAGAAATCTCAAAGTCAAAAGTTACCTTCTTAGATTTCCAGGCTGACATCTGTCTGTGCCTTGAACTTGATTAAGTTAAATAATGTCGTGTACGCCTCCTTCGTCTAATGCGTCATGAATACAATAACTAAGGGTAGTAATATTAGTGTTTTCTGCATCACTGCCGATATCAGTATGGATGGTATAAATTGCCTAGCCTCCTTCCTTCATTGTAGTTTAATAAATGTCTGAATCGTTTTTTGGGATGATGTTCATATCTATTTTTTCATTGCTGAACTGAATTTGAATTTGTGATAAGTAACAATAAATTGTTACCTATTCATTTTTTTTGTCTTTTATTTGTCTTACCGTAAAAAAATATTGTTCTAACAATAACCGACGAATGTGGTTACCGTCAGAGGTAGTAGGTAAATGTATAATTATTTTGTGAAATATCCTCATTTTCTTCAGATTCAATAACTAGGTACAGAGTCATTTTGCTGGAGAACTATAATAATATGTAACATAGCTGTAGCGACAAATTACAGATACTTGTCTTATACAGTGTGAGTCACGTTAAAGTGTACATATGAAAATAGATGAAACTAGACCTATTTTTATCGACAAAAAAGAGGTCAAAAATTTTTTGAGATTTTTTTTTAATTTTTTATAGAATTTTTTTTCTTCCAATTACTTATTGTAAAGAAAACGTAATAACTTTTAAACTAAGCAGTATATCCTGATAAAATAAAAACAGTAATAATGCTAAATAACAGGCGATACTAAAAAAATACATAAAATACACAAAAAAGGCCAACAAATAATAAAAAATGATAATTTTGAAAAAAATCTGCTTTTAAATTCGTGTTTTTTTGGTTATTTGATAAATTTCTCCAAAAAATGCCCCTATAACCGGTGGTTTTTATTACTTTGTATTATTCTCTATCGTGTTGTCTTTGTAAAACCAAAAATCGCATGTCTCTATCCCTATCACAACGTTTGCAATGATCGTTTGAACAAAGGCCTGCCACAACATTATTCTCCGCTACAGGTAGAAACAATTTTAATGTAAACTAAAATTCTTATTTTACTTCGAAATCTTTTGTTTTTATTTGAAATCTAACTTGTCTTTATCAAAATTACAAATCTAGAGCCATTTTCAGTTTCGTTGTTAACGAAGCGTTGAATAGCACGCCCGGAGAGGCTTAGTTCAAACGATCATAGCAAATGTTGTGATAGGAATAGAGACATGCAATTTTTGGTTTTACAAAGACAATACGATAGAGAATAATACAAAGTAATAAAAACTACCAGTTATAGGGGCATTTTTTGGAGAAATTTATCAAATAACCAAAAAAACACGAATTTAAAAGCAGATTTTTTTCAAAAATTATCATTTTTTATTATTTTTTGGCCTTTTTTGTGTATTTTGTCTATTTTTTTAGTATCGCCTGTTATTTAGCATTATTACTGTTTTTATTTTATCAGGATATACCGCTTAGTTTAAAACTTATTACGTTTTCTTTACAATAAGTAATTGGAAGAAAAAAAAACCTATAAAAAATTAAAAAAAAAATCTCAAAAAAATTTTGACCTCTTTTTTGTCGATAAAAATAGGTCTAGTTTCATCTATTTTCATATGTACACTTTAACGTGACTCACACTGTATTTAATTTCAATCTTAACTACGGCGAACGACATGGAAATCTTCTTTTCCACACACCAAAATGTCCTTTCAACTGTGTGTTTTAATTTGTGCTTCATTGTAGAGATTATCTCCTTTCTTCTCGCTAGGATCAGCACTGTCACCCAAGCGGTGACCATCTATCTCATTATCATCCAAGCGGGCTCGCAGGAATGAGATAATGATACACAGTGCTGAGTAACTTAACATTTTAGGAAGTTTGATAGTTTCAAAACGTCAATTATAAAGTTATAGAACCAAATGGCGTGCTATGTTGTTGGCGAGTTATATTAGTTTATACAGAATTTATCTGTAAATGCGATTTTCAAAACCGCACTTTTTTATTTCTTTCGCAAACTTTTCGAAAGTCTTTCTTTGATTAGCAATAATTATACTGTGGTTATGTTCGGCGTGAATTTTGACAAAAGGGCTTAAAGTGAATGAATAATTATTTTGCTCTTCATCTTCACTATCACTATCCTCATCACTTGCCTCTGAATCTGATGATAATAAACGGTTCTTCTAAATACTCGTCCTTTTCCATATGCTTTTTCTTATCATGAGAGGAATATTTGCTCCATTAGTTAGCAGTGATTTCGTTAAAAGCATTTTCCACTAATAATTGAGGTATTTCGTTGGGTGCATGTCCAATATTAGCATCTGCTACTTTCTGTTTCATTGCAGCCCAGACCATTTCGATGGAATTTAGATCACAATGATAAGGCGGTGAACGCAATATCTGCAAAGGAAGTGTTATTGAATTTACTTTGTAATAATAATAATATAATTATACAGGTTGTTTCGTGTAAAAAATATATCAATACGCAACACAATTAATTTAAGATAAGAGGGTTTGACTTCCAGTTTGTACCGACTTAAAAAAAAGAAAAAAAATATTAGTTTATACAGAATTTATCTGTAAATGCGATTTTCAAAACCGCACTTTTTTATTTCTTTCGCAAACTTTTCGAAAGTCGTTCTTTGATTAGCAATAATTATACTGTGGTTATGTTCGGCGTGAATTGTGACAAAAGGGCTTAATGTGAATGAATAATTATTTTGCTCTTCATCTTCACTATCACTATCCTCATCACTTGCCTCTGAATCTGATGATAATAAACGGTTCTTCTAAATACTCGTCCTTTTCCATAATATGCTTTTTCTTATCATGAGAGGAATATTTGCTCCATTAGTTAGCAGTGATTTCGTTAAAAGCATTTTCCACTAATAATTGAGGTATTTCGTTGGGTGCATGTCCAATATTAGCATCTGCTACTTTCTGTTTCATTGCAGCCCAGACCATTTCGATGGAATTTAGATCACAATGATAAGGCGGTGAACGCAATATCTGCAAAGGAAGTGTTATTGAATTTACTTTGTAATAATAATAATATAATTATACAGGTTGTTTCGTGTAAAAAAAAATGTGTTGCTTACACAATTAATTTAAGATAAGAGGGTTTGACTTCCAGTATGTACCGACTTAAAAAAAAGTAAAAAAAAAGCAAAAAAAAAACGTGCACTAAAAACCAGAAAAACAATACAGTTTTTCAACAAACATGTGCACAGGGTAATACAAGGTATCGTGAAAAGTACATCTTACATCTCCAAGTAAACAATGAAAACGATAGGCAGTTCGATTTTTTCAAGTTTTTCAATTTTCAAAGGGACCAAGGTTCACGGGTCAGAAATCTTGATCCGTGTACAAACATAGGTACATAGAAAAACAGTGCATACACCAATCGGTGTACATACATACAAAAAACAGTACATAGTATTGAAGTCGGGTACAAAAAAAAACAAGACAACGCGATCTGCAATCCTTAAAACAAAAAGAAAAAAAAAACGCGATAATTATACCTACAACAAAAAGCTGTTACGATGGTTACTGAACATACGCACACAAATACCATGTCTGTAAAAAATAAAGTGTTACTGTGTAGTGTTTCTGAACAGTTTTGTGTGGTAAGGCCCAAAGCATGAAAAAGCGCAAAGCGCTTTGTAGCACCCGTTACAGTACGATGTGACGCGCTTGCCATACTCCGCGCAGTTCCGCCGGTGTCGGAGGCTGGAGGTCTGCAACGCAGTGTACTGTTTCGGGTAGTGCTTGAAGCCTTGTCTGTTTCTGACAGTTTCGGTGTGGCGTGTAATAGTGGGCGTTGGCCTGGGTTGTAGAGAGTGCCGTGACAACAAATCCTTCACCAAAGTTTTGCGAAAACTTCGGTGAGTAGTTGAATGCTGGGATTTGTATAGTATGTAGGCATTTAATGTGCTCACATTCAGCAACTGCCGGAACAACTTCTTGTACCACACGGAAGTACGCTTCTTTTCAACGGGATACATCGCCAGCATTTGATCTTTACGATCAACGCCCCCCATACACAGATTATAATCTGCGATGACGGTCGGTTTCAGGGTGGCGCCACACTTCAGGGTAGCTAACCCATGTTATGTCGAGGTAAGAGCCACGCGGTTCTTATCTCGCCATACAATGAGATCAACGTCCCCTGAGGTACAGCCACACACCTGACCGACAGCCATGTTGCTCTTTGAAAGGTGCACCAGTTCCGTGGGAACGAACTGGCGGATCGTGCGTAGTATCCCCACGCAGTCGAAACCAAGGCACTTAACTCCAAGGATAGTGTAGGGGAATTATAATAATTATCCATCCATACCGTATAGCCTCGGTGCTCGAGACCCTTCAGTAGCCTCAAGACTATTGAGGGTATGATCCTAGAGACTGGGGTGGGGACGCTTGAGCATTTGAGGCTTCTTCGTGACCCGAATAGACCTCAAAACGCCACAAGTATCCGGTCATTGACTCACACAGCTCAAAAGTGTTGATGCAGACTGCTGTTGCTTTATTTTTAATAAACTGGTTGATGTCCAACCACCCCTTCCACATCGTCAGACTCTCATCCAGTGCCACATTTCGATCCAATGTATATAAATGGGAGAATTTAATATTCAAATGGTCAATGATAGGCTGGATTTTAAACAATTTAGCTTGAGCTCTAGTAAGCTCACCAGGATTGCAAATCGCGTTGTCTTGGAAGTGGAGACACCTACTCAACAACAAGAAGCGATCACAATTCATCGCTGTCGAGAACTCAGGAGTACTGAAAATGTCACGAGAACAATTCCAGTACTCCTCAATACGTGATTTCACCACAATCCCCACTGTGGGTTATGGCGAAATACACGTACAGTTCCTCGACAGTCGTGTCCACCCACTTTTTTATCCTACTGCTAGGGCACATTAGTGTTGGACTGAATCATCATCGTCGCTAGCTGTTGGGCGTATAGGTTTGTCTCCACAACAATGTGCTCCATAATTTGCCGATCCCAAATGGCTACAAAAGCGTCATATGGGGTGGCATACGGAGTAGTGGGTCCACAATTAATGTCGGAGAACGTTTCCCTCCTCAACTCAGGTGCGATTTGAGGTTGAGTGAATGCTCTCCACTGGAAGTCAAACTTATCTAGGTTGGCCGTCGCCGACGGCACCTCCGGCTCCGGAACTGGGGGCTCCGCGACTGCGGGCTCCGGGACCGTAGGCTGCAGGACCGGGACCGCTGGCAACACCTGGACTACGGGCGAAGGCGGCTCAACGGAGGGGGTGAAGTCCGGAGGAGGCCATGAAAAATCTCTTCTTCCCCATGGACCTCATCCTCGAGGAACGCCCGTACCGTGCGCGGAATCGGCGCCGGCAGAGCGTCCCCGTCCTCCTCCTCCTCCTCCGAAGAGTCTTCCTCACTTCCTAATATAATTAAAACAATAAAATTAGCTATACTCAGATGGAAGGTGGCGAGCTGCTAGATTTGGTGAAAACTGTATAATTAACTTACCATAGAACAGATGTTCCATGATTTCGTGGTCCTGCAGCGGTCGGCGACGTCCCAACAATAAAGTCCGCCTCGTGGCGCCTCGAGGCGTAGACGATCCACTCCCCGCAGTACGAGGAGTGAGCCTCGACCGTGGCGTCGATGGCCCACTCCCCGCAGCACGAGGAGTGGACGCGCCGCTACCACCGCACTCCAAATATCTATTTAAAGAAATTATAGATTTTATTACTGAATACACAAATAAAAAAAGGGGTTTTTTTAAATCTCTATACTTACAGTGCCGGTGACGGCACCTGCAGGTCAAGCTCCGGCTCCGGCTCCGGCTCCTCGGCAGGGGTGGGGCCCGGCACATCAGTTGGAATGTCACTGAAATTGAATATTGTATAAGAACAGAAAATAAACCTTATGTTGTCCTATATTCAAAGTTAAAAAAATATGTAATAATAATATTTAATAACTTACATTGGAACCGACGGCAGCCCAGCATCGTCAGTGCTCCACGCTCCCACATGCTCTCGGATGTTGTACTAAAACATAAATACGTTAAGTCAATACTAAAATGGACACATAATCATAAAAAAGGGTTTCATTTAAATACATACACAGTTGCCGAGGGCAAAATTCTCTTTCGTTTGGGAGCGTGGAGCGGCCGCTTCAGGCCACTGCCTCGCGGCACCTCCCTGATATCCAGGCTGCTCATCCTAAAATGAAAATAACATTCGCATCAACTATTTGTTATCTATATAGGTATGACAATATTAAACAAAAATGCTGATAAAATAAAACTATTCTAAAATAATAATTTCAGTGACTTGAGTAAAATTATTCACTTTGCTTAGAATAACAATAAAATTAATCATTACATTGTACATTTTTAATTAAGACCATATTATAAGTGAATCAAGATAATAATAAAAACGCTTTATTGTGCACCACACACACAAAACAAAGTAAAGGGCGATAATTACGGTTCCAAAACAGATGGCCGGCCTGTGCCACCACTAGCACCGCCACGTACGCCGCCCCCGCGTGTGCGTACGCCGCCCCCGCGTGTGTGTACGCCACCACGCGTACGACCTCCTCTCATTGCACTATAATAACATGCAAAAAAAAAAAACAAATGAGCAAAGCAAACTCAAAAACAAATATTAAACATACATACACTCGAAAAACATAACCCTCCTTCTGGCGCAGTCGGGTAAAAAACAAAAATGTAAGTAAAAAGAAATTGGCATGAAACCAAAAAAAAAATTAATGGATACAGACAAAAACAAAAACAAGTTTGTGTGTCTCATGAAAGTTCCAGTACAGCCTTGGCCAAAAGTATTGAGCACCCATGATACTTTTTGATTTTGAAGGAATTATACATGTGTCTGAATCAAAACAGTTTTTAACAGTTTTATAATGTTTATTTACAACAAAAAATTAATAGTTTGTTGGACCGCCCTTCGCCTTAATTACTGCAGAAATTCTTTTTGGTAAAGACTGAACTAATTTATTACTGCAGACCTCTATTCTGTATGCGCCATCTGCTTTTATGTGTTCTCCGTAGTAGCTGCTGTCTTGTTTAAGCTTATTATATGATTTTTTATGGCACAACTGGCATTACGATTTCTGAGACTTCGCGGAAATTTAGCTATTCTTGATTTTTATTACGACTCATTCTTTGGAACAAATCCACTGCTTTTGCTTTTATAGACTTTTCAAATATGTTGTGATACCTGTCTTTTTGGATGTAACCACTTATTTTTTTTCCTTTATTGTGTTCTCAAATATCTTTTTGTAACTTTCTCTTAAGCGGAGAGAGTGATCGTCATCTTGTTCCAACTCTGCGGGCATTTCCTCTGCAAGAATTTCATCTGCGAGAAAAGCTTCTATTGTAGGCAGTGGAAGGCTTCCTCGTGTAGCTCTTTTCCAACAGTTTATTACAGTAGGTGAATGAATTCCATTCTAAATATTGTAAGTCATTTGGACTATCACATCAGATGCTGTCTTTGTACATTCCAAGCCATTTTGAATTTGTTCAGCAGGAAGAAGCGGTAAAGCGCTCGCTAGGGCTACTAGACTTCGACTCCTGGTTTGTTTGTGGCCTGGCTTCGGGCGAGTCGTCCAATGATAAAATAGCACCATCATAATGAAACTGACTGACTGACTGGAGGAATGGCGACCGTTTGTGAAGCTTGCCACCAAACCAAGTGTGACAACCACGACCACTCTGGCAAGAGTGTAGCTTCGAAGAAGAAGAAGAATGTAATTTCTAAGAATACTTTCGAAATGGCGTTCATAGCACCTTTTTCTTAATCGATTTATGAAGTTTACGTAGGTACCATTCTGGTGTTTTGCACTTTGTCATGTCGAACAAAATTATGTAGCTTTTCTCAGTTCAATTCGACATAAGTGGGAATACCAAAGGTTTGATAGTTACTGGGATTTCCTGAGCAACGCTTTTTACAATAAGTGAATGAATTCTAAATATTGTATAGGTACATCATTTGGACTATCCCATCAGATGCTGTCTTTGCACATTCCAAGCTATTTTGAAGGGGCTTGACAGAAAGAAGCAATAACGCGCTCGCTAGGGCTACTAGTCTTCGACCTGGTTTGTTTTTAAACACTTCCTTTTCTTCCAAATGCTTCGGGCGAGTCGCACAATGACGGTTCGGCCAAACCAACCAATGTTTACTGATCGCCATCGCCATCGCGCACATTTAGGCTGCACACGTTGGTTTGGCGGATTTTTACGCGCGTTCTGAAGAACGTGCTTCAAAACTTCTGTTTTTCTTTCCGTTTAATCCTTTATTAGGTATAAAACTATTCATCAGATGAAATTATATTTTTCACAAGTGTGACCATTACTTTTCGTGTATACCTGTAGAGATTCTCATAAAACACAACCTAAATCAATGACGTGGTTGAAAATTATCTCGACAGACGTTTGTGGGACATAATAACTTATTGGTCAACACAATAAAACACGACAAAAATTTAAATTTTCTTTTCTAATAATATTGGCACTAAATCTCTCAACTTCTCACTGTGTGTTCTTTTGCTCTTTTTGTAGTTCTGGAATGATTTCAAAAAGGTTCTTTTTCAGCGGCATGCCAATTGTCTACTGAATTTTAAGTAATAGGCAAGTCCTCGCCTAAACGTTCGATGTTAGAAAAAAAAAATACTGGGGGGTTATTAGCCCAGGCGATTTTTTAAAAATGAGTCGTCGTAATTGTACGCGCCAGCATTAAAACCTCATACAATTCAAACTCATGACACACTATTCTTTATCTAAAGATTGCGATTTGAAATTTAGTAACTGTTCCAAATACATAGAGGCTTGTACTCTTATGTCTTGGTATTTTTCTAATAGGTTGTTCCAAATTATGTAATAGTTTTCACCAGTAGGTGGAATACCCGAGCAAATTGTAAGTGCTTTTCCGGAAAGTTCAAATCAAATCAAATCAAAAATATTTATTCAGTTTAGACCACAAGTGGCACTTATGAACGTCAATAGAAAATAATAAAAAAAGAAAAGGTAGCCCTTATGGGGCACTTTACATGTCTCCTTATCTTTTGGGCCCTACCAGCGCTTCGAGACAAACATATGGCAAGTGCTGAGAAGAAACGCCGGAACAAACTCAGTCACCACTTATTGCCAGGAATTATCTAACGGTAAGAATAGTCAAATTTAAGTACATCAAATATGTGCAGACTGAACTGACCACGCATCCTTGTCATCAATATAGTCTCGAACCTTGTAGTACCCTTTGGACATAAGGGTATTTTTTATATGTATCTTCTTCCTATAAGGTATTAAGCCTTTTCACCTGGAGACAAACCAGTGTTCTCATGAATAAGAGTTTTAAAATTTTGGTAAAAAACGGGCCACTTGGAAAGGGCTCCGTCGAAAGAGACTAGTTCTAAAGGCGATAATTTTTTTATGAACTCTTGTTTGTGACGCTCTGTGTTGGCTTTTAGTTGTGCGATGGAGCTTTGCACCGAAAGGATGTTACAGTACAAATCGTCAAAAGAGTTGAGTGCGGAAAATGTAGGTTTTTGAGTTCCTCATCATGTTTCATAAAACACAAATTAAGCTCGTCAATGGTATCAAAAAAATCCGATCTTGTTTTTTCAATAGAATGCATGCGAGACATGAACATTAAAATTTGTTCAAACTGAGAGTCGGAGACCTTTAGGCTGAGGTCGTATAGATCCTGAACCCTCTGAAAAAGCGCTTCTTTTTTTAGCTTCATGAAAATTAATTTTGCGTTTTACTCCCTCCATTGTATTGTAGGTGAGCAAACACACGCACGAGAGCTAGCGGTAAAAATAAATTAAATTCTGCGTATTTATTTATAATCCAGTAGGAAATAAAATGCGTAGCGTAGGTAGGTATGTGAGCAAATTTGAAATTAACGCGATAGTAAACAAAAATAAATAATGGAATGTGAAATGTGTCAAATGTCAATCGTATCGAAATTTCTAGAAAGAATGTGTCAAACGAGCGAATTTTCTAGAGGCTTGTCAAAATGACGGATGCGTGAAAATGTGTAGTTGTGATTTTATGTAAGTGTAAAGGATAGGAAACGAAACTAAGCCTCTCCGGGCGCGCCATTCAACGCTTCGTTAACAACGAAACTGAAAATGGCTCTAGATTTGTAATTTTGATAAAGACAAGTTAGATTTCAAATAAAAACAAAAGATTTCGAAGTAAAATAAGCATTTTAGTTAAAATTAAAATTGCCTCTACCTGTAGCGGAGAATAATGTTGTGGCAGGCCTTTGTTCAAACGATCATTGCAAACGTTGTGATAGGGATAGAGACATGCGATTTTTGGTTTTACGAAGGTAATACGATAGAGAATAATACAAAGTAATAAAAACTACCGGTTATAGGGGCATTTTTTGGAGAAAGAAGAACGGTCACGCCCCATACAAAAAAAACCCAGACCCGACAGAAACGAGACATACCTCAGTTTTTTTGTCATGTCTTAATTAGTTAAATTATATATTTTTTATATTCAAAATCTATGTATAACACCAAAATATTACCCTTTGTTTTTGATCAGGCGTTATACAAAAACTAATAGAAAATGCCTATTTATCACCAAAATTGGTAAATGTATGTACCTAAATGTCTATTACAGCTGCTATGGAATGTATCTAGGTGACCTGGAGATACAGCCGGATTATACAGGGTGGTTATACATATGGAACGATAAGTGATCTCACTCGATTATTTCTAAACTATACAAGATATCGAAAAACTAGTTACTGATTCTGAAAGTGCTTCACGAGCTCTTTCAAATGGTACCAATAATAGGTTACAGATTATGGAAGCTGGTAACATTGAATTTTTGGATTTTGTATCTTCTCGTTTCCACCCTGTATAATCCGGCTGTATCTCCAGGTCATCTAGATACATTCCATAGCAGCTGTAATAGACATTTAGGTACATACATTTACCAATTTTGGTGATAAATAGGCATTTAGTATTAGTTTTTGTATAACGCCTGAACAAAAACAAAGGGTTAATATTTTGGTGTTATACATAGATTTCGAATATAAAAAATATATAATTTAACTAATTAAGACATGACAAAAAAACTGAGGTATGCTCGTTTCTGTCGGGCCTGGGTCACAGATGACCGTTCTTCTTTATCAAATAACCAAAAAAACACGAATTTAAAAGCAGATTTTTTTCAAAAAGTATCATTTTCTATTATTTGTTGGCCTTTTTTATGTATTTTTTAGTATCGTCTGTTATTTAGCATTATTACTGTTTTTATTTTATCAGAATATACCGCTTAGTTTAAAAGTTATTACGTTTTCTTTACAATAAGTAATTGGAAGAAAAAAAATTCTATAATTTTTTTAAAAAAAATCTCAAAAAATTTTTGACCTCTTTTTTGTCGATAAAAATAGGTCTAGTTTCATCTATTTTGATATGTACACTTTAACGTGACTCACACTGTATTTCCATCTTTAACTACTTCTGAACTTGGTGATAAGCGTGCTATGTTGTAAGTACCATTTTCCATTGAAGACAAAACGGACGAGGCCAACCTTAGCGTTGCCCGCTACTTTACATTTTTTGTAAGGTTGGCTCTGAAGAGTATCTCTAGTGCAGTCACCTCATAAGAAGCTACAAGGCACTTCACTCCGGCATCTCCGTGATGATTGTTATTATTAAAAAGATTTATGATAATTTGGTTTGATCTTAGGAAAATACTATCAGTGGAGGCTAATCCTAAAGCACCTATCTATAGGCTTTCGTCTGGAATCCAGAGATGAGAATGTGGATGTCAGTCGGTATGAAAGTAAAAATTTGACCACATGAAAACTAAAAACCAGCCAAGTGCGAGTCGGACTCGCGCGCGTAGAGTTCCGTACAAAATTAACAACAAAAATCACGTTTTGTTGTATGGGGACCCCCCTATTTTTATTTTATTCTTATTTTCAGTATTGGTTGTTATAGCGACAATAGATATCCCATCAAAAACAATACTTGTCAAAAAAACCAAGTCTCGCAACTCAGTTGTTCTACGGTAAAAAGTTGTGAGATCCATGTAATACCAAGTCCAGGCCAGGAAATCTTTAACGTTTTACATAAATATATTGACTTGGCCATCGCACTAAATAATTTAATTTACACGTGTTTTCATGCGATGGCCAAGTCAATATATTTATGTAAAACGTTAAAGATTTCCTGGCCTGGACTTGGTATTACATGGATCTCACAACTTTTTACCGTAGAACAACTGAGTTGCGAGACTTGGTTTTTTTGACAAGTATTGTTTTTGATGGGATCTCATTTCTTTTTGTATTTTGTAGACAGCAGTTATGTATCTAGAAAACTGGACCGAAATTGAAAAATTTTACTCGACTTGGCGGTTGCACTACCGTGCCCCCAAATCTCATTTCTTTTTGTATTTTGTAGACAGCAGTTATGTATCTAGAAAACTGGACCGAAATTGAAAAATTTTACTCGACTTGGCGGTTGCACTACCGTGCCCCCAAATATTTTAGTTTTTCCTTGATTCATACACCAAACACTACTTATATTCCAAATTTGAAGCTTCTAGGTCTGCTAGAAGTGCCTTAGAGTTTTGATGATCGGTGAGTCAGTGAGTGACAAAATTAAGTAACTTTGACCCGTTATAATTCTTAAACTACTGGTTCAAATTGAATGAAATTTTAAATATACCGTGTCTTTACAATGCCTGCATAGCTAATGAAAATTCAGCCTTCTAGTTTTATCCACAACGAAGTTACAGGCAGTCGAAAATGGACTGAATTGCTTCGAGAAAAGGATGGTACGGCCGTGCCGCTTTTTTGCTCGACTTGGTGGGGGCACTGCCGTGC
Source organism: Ostrinia nubilalis (assembly GCF_963855985.1). Classification (NCBI taxonomy): domain Eukaryota; kingdom Metazoa; phylum Arthropoda; class Insecta; order Lepidoptera; family Crambidae; genus Ostrinia; species Ostrinia nubilalis. The sequence goes on along the minus strand of NC_087119.1, from coordinate 22,743,514 downwards.
CCCCAGATACATATTCTGTAAAAATTTCAACTGATAGACACGACAATGAAGTCTCAGTAATAGGGCCCCGTTTTCACCCTTTGGATACGGAACCCTAAAAAGAGTAGCATGGAAGAGTGGTTCGGTTGTTGGGTGGCTGGTGCAACCGGGATATGGGAAATGTATTTAGAAAACATATTATTTATAAAATTTCCTTAAGCCGGGTTTTCACAGTACGAGTTGGCTCGGACCGACTGGACTCGTACGAGTTAGGTCGTATAGGAGTACACTCGTATGGTGGTTTTCACACCGAGTGTTCACTGCGGTCCGTCCGAGTGACATTCGTATCCCTCCATCCGAGATGACGTCGGGTGATTTGCTGCTGAGAGGTGTAGAAGTTGTAGCAGATATGTTAAATTAGAAGAAGTTCAGAATCACGAAAGGGAAAAAGAACGAAGAAAGAGACAAATTTGGACCCGAAAATGGGTTTTAAGACGTAATGAATTTGGTGCATCAGATATTTTTTTACGTGAAACTGAAGAAGAAGATCCAAAACACTTCCTCCGCATTCCACAACAGTTCCTCCGCTTCATATAGCTCCACAAACCGCAAATTATCGCGTTCATTCCACTTTTTCTTAGTTGTCGCCATTTTGATTTTCTGAAAACCATCCGAGTAAACTCGAAAAGTTGAGTAAGATCCGACTCCGCTCGGATTGAGTACCGACGTCCGAGTGCACTCTGATTATTATATTAACACGATACGAGTAGCGTCCGAGTAGTCATCCGAGCAGACTCGGTCCGAGCCAACTCGTACTGTGAAAACCCGGCTTTATAAACAACGTTTCTGGTCTTTCTGGAGGATGGTGCGAGAATGACCAGACTGGATGGTGAACTTACGCGGGAGCACGCCACATATAACTGACCATGGGAGAAGTAGGGCTGTCTTAAATCAACTCCTGCTAGCGCGAGTGTTTGACCCTGCGACTTATTAATGGTCATGACGAAACATACCTTCAATGGAAATTGTAGTCTCCGAAATTCGAAAGGAAGATAATTTGGGATTAACGGTATTCGCGGTTTAAATACCGTTTCTCCCTTTGCAGACCCAGTTAAAATAATACCTTCGACAATATTACGATGTAAGACCCTGACTTGAAGTCTCGTGCCGTTGCATAATTTAGGTGGTTTCAAATTCCTGAGCAACATTACTGTTGCACCGATTCGTAATCGAAGACTGTAGTATGGAAGACCAGCTGGATTAATAGTGTTCAAAAACTCAACCGGATAGTGAACAGCGTCTTCTGTGTGTATAACTGTATCTACTGATTTATAAATCATTTCTTCACTTGTAAATGAATTTAGCAAAACGTCATTTATTAGTGTGGCGCGTTCATTTGTGGGTGATAAAATAGCTCGTTTATGCAGTCATTCTATAGGTTTATGTTGAATTTGAGGTATATTTGGATATACGTTATCTATTAATTCTGGGACTGTTGTAACTACAGTGCATAAATCTAGTAAAATTTAACTGTCTTTTTCTGGGTATATGACTATTTTAAGTAGTATATTTGAACAGTTGCCTGCTTTAATATCCCCTTTTAAGAGCACTCGCATATTTTTAGTTAAGTTAAGAATTTCAATAGACGGCCATAAAACTGATCTTTTTAAACATGCTTTGATCTCGTCTGCCCAAGTTCCCCTTGGTACAACCGGTAATGTTTGTCTGAAAATATCCGGCTAATATAAGTGTCAAGCCACCTATCAGAGAGTTACTATCTCTCACGTCTTGTAAAGTCCTATTCAACGCCTCAAAACATTTTTTATGAGCCATAGTGCTTTCATCCCAGATTATGATTTCAGCTCTACGTAAAACTTTGGCAAGATTGCTTTGCTTTGGAATATTGCAAATTAGGGTTTCCGAAATAGATAAATTAAGCGGTAACTTTAAAGCCAAGTGAGCAGTGCGACCTCCTTCCAATAAAGTTGCTGTAATCCCCGATGAAGCGACAGCTATGGCAATTCCACGATTGCTTCTAATCTTTGCAAGTATCAAATTAATGAGAAAAGTTTTACCAGTTCCACCAGGGGCGTCTATAAAGAACATTTTTCCATTGTGTTTATTGATGCTTGCTATAATTTTATTGTAGGTATATTAATTTTTGTTCATCTGTTAAGCAATTCTCATTTGTGTTAACAAATCTTTGCAATCTAGGGACATCATAGTTTAGTTCATTAATATATGAACCTAATTCATTATTAAATCCTTCCGATCTAGTCGGCTTTGGTAATCCGTACCCTTCTATTGCGCATCCACCTAGAGCTAAGCATGCTGTTTCTATCTCCAAAAGGCACCTATTGAAGATTTCATCCATGAAAGAGCTTACATCGCAACCTGCTTGCTCTCTATCTGTCTTTTGAAATAATATTATTGCATGAGCGATAGAAGTAACTTGGTTCTGTCGTTTTACTGTTTGTCATGTTTGCTTTTCTTTAAGATTGAATCAAGTAACAATTGCAAAGATTGTGGAATATCCTCGTCACAGTTTTTTAAAAAGCGATAGGGATTTGGGTAACCATCAAGGCAATAAACACTTTTGAACGGATATACCTTCTCCAATTATGTATGCCGTTGCTCTAACAACTCGTAAGCGTTCTTCTTCCTCATTTGCCTGCTTGGGTGTATACCATTGCTGGGACCAAGTTTTGTAATCTGTGTTACGGAAGCAGATTACTGTTTCGTGGTTTTGACCAACTGATGATAATTTCACTCCCTTAATAGTCTTGTAACCTTTAGAGAACCTTAGAGATTGAGAAATCTTTCAAGATATCTTTAAAAGAAAACTGGCATCCATCTTCTATGCCCTCTAAGTAGTTGCAAACGTACTAAAAAGCTGTAGTGACTAGTCTGGAATGGCCCAGGCTAATATTTTCACTGTCAAGAAGTTTGCGTAAAGTATGATTTCGTTATGTTTTGTTGCTTCCAGATAGTTTATTGGATTTTATTGCTAATGAATTCCTTTTGTTTGAAAAGACCAAAATAATATTTTGAGTAGTTTTGTAACTTAGTAATTAGAGTTGCAATATTTGGTTTAGGAGTCACCTGTCTATTTAAACTCGCGTTCCAGGATTCAACGGCTCTATTTGTTCTATGAAAATGATATCAGAAAGTGTTACTTTTAAATTTTACTCATTAGGTCCGCGGACTAGATTTCCGATAGGGAATATACCTAATCAAATGTTCATGTGCTATAAACTGGAAGGGTCACCAGTGTTTTCCACTAACTATACCTACACTATAGAAATTATCTGCGTACAAGCTATAATAGCTTTGTTCGTAAAGGCCCATATTAGATGTAGCACTACATTGTTTACATGTTTCGCAAAATGTTTATCTATGTCACTTTCCTTTTACATACTGCTTAAATTTAAGGTATTATCTCTATAGAACATTATAGATACGTCGACTGACAATTTTTGTTCGTAGCATAATATATTTCAAGTAATCTTTTATTAAAATACTCGATAATGGGGTCTTGAGAATCTGGTATTTTGCAAATTTGATTATCAGTGAGCGACGGGTTTTCTATTGGCCTATAAATCACTCTTAGAAATAAATACTTTTTTACTTTTTTTACTTTACTTTATGTCATAATAGATCGATGCAAATTACATATAATTTTATCGTTTCGAAGTAAACGATATGTGACGGGATCCAAGCTCTCATTTTCAGGTTCCAGAAAGGCTTATGAAGACCACAATTTATTCTCCGATAGAGGAAACTTTTTATGCGTCTGGAGTTAAAGAAATAGATGCAAATGGAGAAGAAGTGGAATCCTTACCAACCAGCCTTATACCTCAGTCTACTACGTACAAGTAATCTAAACTAATTTTACTCTTACCCAGAACTTCTAAAAAGGCTGATATTAAATGATCGACCTGTAAAGTATCTACAGATGAGTTATAGAAACAGACTTTGTTTATCCAGTCTAATTAATTATTATTAAAAGAACCTGATTACTTTTATGTATCATACAGGGTCGATGTGTATTGGTGGGGTCTCCGTGACGTCAACATCACTAGGAAACCGTGTGCTGTTCTCCAAATAGATGAGCTTACAATAAAGTCTGACATAATTTGCGATAAAAAACCCAATTGCAATTTCCCCAACGGACGCATCTCTCAGACTTTTGAAGGCCCTTTAAATGAAGCTTACAGGTCAAATTTGTCTGTCAAGTTATACGACAGCGGTACTTTTGGTCGAACCATGTTCCTCGGAACAAACGTCATGAAGAACCCTAACAAGTACATTGTGAACTGGATCGCCAAGAGTGAGAGAGAGGCATCTCTGAAATCAGCATCTATTACGTCGTCAAACTTTTTACAAGGTAATTATTCATTTTTATCATAATCCATGGACAAAATTAACACTTTGTATTGGTGCGGATTCCAAATAGTCTTGAAGACTTAATTTGTGTTAATTAAAATGAACTATAATTACACGTTTCAGTGAACCACATGACCTTCATCAAGAAGAGCAATTCTTCTATAGACGATAATGACGAGTTTACCAGCAATGTTTCTATAAGAAGTAATAGGGTTCGCTGCAAAGTGAAACAGTCTGCTTGGAGCAGGTTGTTCAGCAGAAAACCAGCTGAAGAAGAATACGTTCTTCTTCCAATGTTTGCTAAAGAGAAGGATCAAATAAAAGTAGTAAAAAAGAGTTTGAGACAACCGGAGCAGAAAGATTGGTGGCTCAGATATTTTTGTTCAGAAAAAGTGAGTTTTATTTTGTTATCACGCATGAAAATCGTTTATTAAACCGAGGGAACTGTAAATAATACGAAGATAAACGCCCCCAGCGTTTATTTCATGTAGTTTTAATATAGCGCTTTTCCAAAAAAGGTGTGTAATCTGATGGGTGTATCCCACTACTTCTATTAGGTACCTATTTCTATTGATAGAAATACTGGTACTGATTCTCCCACTGTTTCCATTGCTGGCGGCAGCAGCGGCAAAGACACTGCATCACGTCTTATGACGGGGCGTGCACATAGAAACTATTTTTTTCCTCTTTTGATCTTCTTCTTCTTGTCATGTCGACAATAGGCATACACAGCGTCAGCCCTGCTACAAGAATGGCTTACCTCTTTAGGTAAAACCTCTTACCTCATTAGCAACTACCTGCCAATAATATTTTTCACAAAATCGCTTAAAAGCACGGAAATTTTTCCTTGTCGCGACAAGATCGGTGTAATAAATTGCGGAAACAGATGTATGTTTGTATTGAATTAAGCATTATATCACGTGCATGTTTCCAAAGATCACACTCCCACAAGATATGGATGGGCAGACTGCTCAGCTCATGACTGACATCATCAGTGGAAGACTCGCAAAAAGGAGACGGAACTAGTTTGAATTCGTGAAGTTTATGTTTAAAGTTGCCATGCCCCGTGAGGAACTGCGACGAGCAATGGTCGATTTCTAACCATCGCCTAGGGTAGCACAGCAGCCAAAGCCATGCTTCTCTTTTTATTTTTTCCTTTTGTCACTTTCAATTTCATTGCTTATCTCCTAAGTGCTCTCGCGTAGTGATAAAAGTAGGTAGCCTTTTACTGCCTGCGGAATTTCTTATCGTACGCATTACTGCTGCGCCTAATAGTCCGTCATAAATTGTTGAGATTATTATCATGCCAATTAAGGCGTTTATTTCGAAGAAAGTCCAGGTTTCAAGACACGGTTTGGTTTTGTTCTGCGTTAATATAAACGCAGAACACTCAAACGCAGTTTGAGTAACAAGTAGCTCAATCTCTTCGTGGAAAAATGTATAGAAAAAACTTTTAAGCCTATTCTGCTTGGAAAATACTGTCTGGATTGAAAAGGAATGCTATCGAAAATGCCTATATCAGGTTTCTGGGGAAATATCTGGGGAAACATTTGTAGGTTGAGGCTAAGGAGTTCGAACATAATAAAGAAGCTAGAAGTTGTTGTGCTCTGGCGAAGAGATTCTGACATTACAATTGGATCTGATGAAAGGACAATGACCAAAAATGTATGGAGTGTGGTCCAAATGTCCACCACTAACGAGACCTATGTAGTAAAATAGTCTACTAAATACTGATTCATTATAACCAAACCCCAATCAAAAATATGCTGTCAGTAAAAAGTTATGACTGAATGAAAAGTCTGTTTTTTACCTTTTCATCCGAAAAATGTTCTTGATATCATTCTATCTGTTAAAAACGATGGAGTGGACTGTATTATAGTGATAGGCAGGCCGGTGGTGATATTAATATGCAGGAAGCAAGGAAACACCAAAAAGGGCCAAAACAGTAGGTATATTGCAGCTCAAAACATTATTACACAAGAGCGTACAAAAGGCAACTTCAAAAATCAATAAATCTAAAACAATATTTAAAAAAAGTAAAAAACCACAAACAATTATCAAAAAGGGTTGCTGGCCAAACTGCCAGCAACAATAATAATATCCATTGCACATTTTGGACTAATCTACGCATGTTATGTCATGTCGCATGTGGCGCGGGGTTATAGATGAATTTTATTAAATATTATACTAGCTGTGCCTACGATTTTGTACGCGTGAAAATAGTTTGAATAATATTTCCCATTTTTACAACATTTGTGTTTACTGCTCCGCCCCTATTGGTTGTAGGGTTATTTATCCTAAAACCATCCTTGATAAATGGGCTATTCATAACAAAAATAATTTTTCAAATCGGACAAGTAGTTCCTGAGATTAGCGCGTAACTACTACAATTTTTCAAACAGTCATAACTTTTTACTGACAGCCTATTTTTTTTTTCGTCCCATACTGAAAGTTAATCTCTATTTAATGGACTATAAGCCAATATAGGTAGGTCTCATTAGTGGTGGACATTTGGACCACTTTTGGTCATTGTCCTTTGGGCTTAGGAGTGTTAGCGAGTAGAAAATCTTCAAATTCTTTTGGCTGATTACAATACATTTTACTTTTGATAGGTACTTATAAATTCTTGTTTCTCAGTCGATGTGTTGCAGAATTTGCTGGTGAAAAGATTAATTAATTATCTTTCTGAAGTTTACATACTATCTCAGTATACTGCTTCTGTATGGGTGAGTAATTGTTCATAATTTTATTTCTGAAATTATCAATCTCTTTCTATACCTGTTTCGCTAAATTGGGCGTGCACGTTATTAAAAGATCCTTACTTTTTGAGATAATATTTTTTCGATTATTGACTATTATTCTAAAAATAAAATACATTTTATAAAGAAAAAAACCAGTTCATCCGCTGGCAAGCTACCGGTGGTCAGGGTCACAGACTGAGGAACCTCCGGACAATGCGTGCCGTGCTGAGGATCACCCACGGAGTCTGGAACTGGTCGCCGAAATTCGTTTCTTCGTCGGGTGGTCGCCTCTTGACGTGTCCGTACCACCGCAGACGGCTCTCCTGCAATTTAGCTGGGATAGGTCTCACTTTAAAGGTGCCTCTTATGTGTGTGTTTCTTACATGGTCCAGCCTAGTTACACCACCTGCCCATCTGAGCATCTTCATCTCAGCGCAGTGCAATTGGTTTTCGTACTGCTTTTTGAGCGGCCAGCATTCGGATCCGTATGTCATGGCTGGTCTGACGGCCATCAAGTTCTGGCCATCAATATTCATCAAAAATAAAAAGCAGATAATTCAAAGTAATAAAAAGTTTATTCGAAAATCGCATATTTTACGACCAACAGTCTTTATTTAAAGAAAAATAGCTAACATAATATTGACGACAAATATGAAATATAATATCTCAGCTTGAATATCATTAGTACCACTTAGACAGTGTATTCTTTATGAAGGATTAACATAAACATTTTAAAAAATAAGAAGGATTTAAAAAATAATGATTGTTTACTCACCCGCTCGCCTTAGCCTTTTTGCTAAGACTTAAAACAATTTTATTAACGCTCGTCAAAAAATAATGACTTGTTGGATTGAAGTGAAGTTTGACACATCAAAGCTGTCAACGCTATCAGTGTTGATAATATTAGATATTTTTATTCCCGAAAACCACAGAGTAATATATTTGTCTTTGCCTTAGTTATAACGATTTGAAGTTCTAAATAGCCACAAAGGGGTCGGTGGCCACAACCGGGTCACTTGCCCTACGTCCGTTTCGCCTTTTTTTTGTAGGATATCCTTTTTTTTTTATGCATAACAAGGCAGGTATTTGACCACAATCGCACCTGATGTTAAGTGGGATGCAGTCTAGGATTGTACATATCTGCCCTGTAAGTGCTTATTCACTCTCGCCTTGAAGAGGCCCAGATTATAGTTTTCGGGAAAGACAGCAGCAGGCAACGAATTCCAGTCCCTAGCTGTTCGCATTATAAAAGAGTCATCGAAACGCTTAGTGCGAGCTGGTGGAATGTCAACAATATAGGGATGGTACGCTAACCTTGGATATCCTTGGACATTTTACACTGCGATTCTAGTCCCAAACTAAGCAAAGCTTGTACTATTGGGACGAGACAACGGATATAAACATTCTTAATTACTTTTTTTTTTGTAAATACATACATTTTCTATATAGTAACACCCAGACCCATCACAAAAATTAAAATTCATCATTTCAATTTCTGCCCGGCTGGGAATCGAACCCGGGACCTCTCGGCATAGTAGTCCGTTCTGAACCACTGCACCAAACGGCCTTCACAAGGGATAGACGCTGGTAGCAGAAATAGGACTAGTAATTTACTGCGTTTTCAAAATCATAATCTTTTTCTGGACTATGAAACAGAAGATAAAGCAAACTTGTCTGAGAAAATAACGGTAAATATGAGACTCAAGCAAATAATACCATCTCACGTCTGTCAAAAGAGTTCTAGTCTATTAAGAATCTTTCTTGATTTATATTCAATCTCTGTTGACAATACCATGAATTTTTACTATTACACTTGCAAGTAAATTCAGGAAGCAATTAAGGTTCCTTTTTATTATTATCGATGAACTTTAAAACATCTAAAAGCCTTTTATAAAAATTCGCCACTTTTACATAGAAATTCACCCTTCTGGTTACAGTGCCATCTGGCAGCCACATCGTATTTCTACTTGTTCCAATAAGCTAACGGGGGCGATTTGAGTCCGTAAGCAGCTTGTTGAGTTGCTATATTCTGCCAAGTTGCACAGAGGGCGTTTTACAACCATTTTGAGTTTTTGCACCGACTTTTGGTGATTATACTGAGAAGTTTCATAAATCAAAATAAATGAAAATGTTACTTAAATGTCATTTTATTATCTGGCGGAAAATTTTTCGGTCCAACCAAGGAGGCGACAAAAACTCAATGAATAACCACACGTTCAAAATACGCTTACTTAAACTTAATTGCTCTCGTTTGTTTCGCCAATTTTAGTAATAAGTAAAAATAAAAAACACAATGTCAAATTGTATTCTTTTCCTATAGATATACAGTTCAGAATTAGAGCGCCAGCCAGAGTTCTCAAAGTTCAAAGACTGGTGTTCTGCCTTGAAGTTCTACAACGGTATGAAGTCCGGCATCCCGGAGAAGGATGAGCAATTATACTGCGGCTTCCTCAAGGTCGGGATAGCGATGTACAAGTGGCCTCCGCCGAGCGACACCGTCGCCGTCAGCCCCAGCGGGGTGGAGTTGAATAACGGGTTAGGTTAAGCCTATATAATAATAAGTCTGACAGTTAAAATGTCCTTGAACATTTTAACAATGTTATTAAGCTTGAATATAGGGAACCAGACAATGGATATAAACTGGAATTTTACCCCTTACATAAAAATCGCCCGCGTGTTCAACCACTTTAAATGTAGGTAATTTAAATGTTTGCTATTACTAAACTTCAGTTTAGTGTTCAACTCGCGTATTGTATTAATAAGGATTTAGCTCTTAAGCCCTAAGGTATTGATTGATGAATTAATATAAAGCTATTAATCACATTCACGGTTGCAAACATCGTCCGATTTCTACATGATCATCCATCCACCTGCAGATACTTTGACGATATGCCTAGCAACGATCCAACCCAATTTCTGGTGAGGGTATATTTAGTGAAAGGGATGGACCTCAAAACAAAAGACTTCACGGGACAATCTGATCCGTATGTTGTGCTCAACTGTGGCAAGAAACGAATGGGGAATAGGGAGGAATTTGTCAAAAACACCGTTAACCCCATATTTGGGAGGTAAGAATCAAAATAAAATTCGTCGTATCATGTTTCTTAAACATAGCTAGATAGACATTATTATTTTTCCAGAATGTATGAGTTTCGATGCACAATACCTGAAGACTACCGTCTGAAGGTTTCTCTCTATGACTACGAAGCTATTCAACCTGATGAGCTGATCGGTAGCACAGAAATAGACTTAGAGGACCGGATCTATACAAAGCATAGAGCTCGTATCGGATTGTCATCAGAATATAACCTGTGATTATATTTATTACCTAACTTAGCACGAACCACATTCTAGGTCCAAGCTTGGATTCTTTAACTTACCAATAACAAATAAACTCACATGTTACAAAATAAACACGTCCTTATTCGAGATATTTTATTGATGCAGTATTTTGCAGAACGGGTCCTTACAAATGGAGAGATAGCATGAAACCTTCTGAAATCTTGGAGGAGTTGTGTTTGAAGAACCATCTAGCATTGCCTGTATACCCTGATATGAACACTGTTATTTTGAATGGAGTGGAGTACAAAGATAGCGAAAAAGGTATCAATCATTCTTAACGTAACTTTTTTCTAAATCTTTCTCCTTCATAATACAAAAATCTCTTCCATAAAGGGTTTTTTCCTATTTTTGATTATCATTAAATGTTTTTTTATAATGAATGCATCTAATGACAATAAAGATTTTTACAGATAAAGCATACATTTCAACTTCAGAGCGAAAAGAAAACATCTGCTTGAGCCTCCTTCATAAGTGGCATACAATGCCATTGTGTGGTTACCATCTTGTGCCTGAGCATGTAGAGACTAGGATTCTATCGAATCCTGAGAAGACTGGAGTTGAACAGGTAACGGCACTCGAATCATGGACAAATGGACATAGTCTTTCAAGTCTTTTAATTTGTCAGTGGTCGACTATTTTGACTTTAGCGAAGTAGTTTCGAAGGCTTTTTGGCATCAGAACAACAAAAAAGTGCGAGTGAAATACCACTTAACTTACGTCACGCCAAATTATGGGAGATTATCTCTTTCAACTTAATAAACGCGAGGTAAATTTGAAAATAAAATCGTTTTCAAACTTGACGTCAACCAGATTGAAACCTGGGACCCGGTGCGTCCATGGCAATTAACCACGTCACATCACCATAATCTGTCACATGTAAGGAAATACAATAATGAAAGTTGAATTGATCGTATTTAGCTAAGGTTTTTCATTATCATTTTTTGTTGTAGGGTAAAATAGTAATGTGGGTAGATATGTTCCCACTTGACACAGAGCTGTACATTCCGCCACCAGTAGACATCACCCCGCGGAGCGTTGAGGAGTATGAACTAAGGTTGACTGTTTGGGATGCTCAGAACTTGAAGCTGGATGACGGTTCGACCACCAATAAGAAAGCACCGGACATTTATGTGAAAGCGTATGTTTTTTTTTATCTTTATTAATTCATAGCTCGCTAAGAGTTGATGCAGTCTACTGGACGTAGTAAGCTTAGCAGCCCATAGCTGTTCGCAGCGGAAAAATCTTTGCACAACACTTTGTACGCGCAGCAGATGGAATGCCACATCGAGAAATCTATGCCAGCTGTATAATGTTAATTTTCAGATGGATAGGTTCTACCAGTCAGGCACAGGATACAGATATTCATTACCGCTGTACGAATGGCGAAGGAAATTTTAATTGGAGGATGGTCTTCAATTTTCAATACCAGCACGTTGAAAGGAAGGTGAATACACCAAAAAATATTATAATGTAATATCAATGCTGGGCTGTCTTTCTGTAAGACCACGTTCTTGCATAAGCGTAGTATAACTAGCTCCGTTTTGTTCACCCTCGGAAGAACTGTACGAGGGCGGCACTGAAAATTTCGGGAATCAAGGCAGTGAAACAACATTACTATTTAAAAATGTATTTATTGCTTTTAAAAGTATTCTCCGAGAAATTTGACACATTTTTCCATACGACGGAACCAATCATTGAAGCAACCATTCCATTCGGAAGTTTGGGTCTCCAAAATGGCCGTTTTGTAGGCGTCCACAGCTTCTTCAGGTGATGAAAATCTCTGACCACTCAATTTATTCTTTATTTTAGGGAAAGTATAGAAATCATTAGGGCTTAAGGTCGGGGCTGTATGGCGGATGGTCTAATAATTCTATGTTTTCTTGCTCTAAAAACTCTTTTGTTCTGTGCGCGGTGTGAGAACTCGCATTGTCATGATGGAGGATGATGCGGCGGTTGCAGTTCTCTTTACGGAGTTCAGAAACGACCTGTGGCAAACAAATGCTAGCATATCATTCTGCATTAACCGTTCTTTGTCCCTCAAGAGGAATAGTCGCAACATGGCCGGTTTTGGAGACAAACGTGGCCACCATTTTTTTTGCAACACTCCGTGAACGAATAATTTTTGTTGGCTTTAACTCATTTTCGAACACCCAAACTCTTGACTGGTTTTTTGTTTCGGGTTCGTACGCGTATATCCAGGATTCGTCACCAAATACGATGTTGTATACAGCATTTGAGGATCCTGCGTGTAATCGTTCGAGAGTTCTGACGCACCAAGTAACGCGAGCCGCTTTTTGCTCTTCACAGAGCGAATGCGGTATCCATCGGGAAAACAACTTTTTTACATCTAATTGTTCATGCAAGATTATTTGTATTTGACTCATACCAATGTATAAAATTACCTGAATTTCGCAGTATGTCACATGTCAATCTTCTTCAATCAGCTTACGCACAGCATCAACATTTTCTTGGGTGACTGCAGTTTTTGGATGACCTTGACGGAGATCAACACTGAGCTTGACACGTCCACGTTGAAATTCAGCAAACCAGCGATAAATTGTGGTTTTGGATGGGGCTTCATTACCAAATGCAGAAATCATCCGGTCAACACACTGTTTTTGTATTAAACCACTTCGAAAGTCATAATAAATCATCGCTCTTGAATTTTCTCGAGTCAATTCCATTTTCTCAACGACTAAACAAGTTTCACAAGACCTTGTGATAAGACGGAGAATCTTTTTTTAAATAAATAAATGGTATACGATTTTTAAAACCCTGGAGTTTGCAATTAAAAAGATTTTAATATGACAGGAACAGTGGAAATATTCCATTCCCGATACTTTTAGTGCAGCCCTCGTATTAACACTAACACTGTCCATGCATTACATGTAATGCACTGATGAGTTAGCTCGGTACGTCCGTGCATGATATACTAAACACCAATATTCAATACTCCCGGAAAACATTCCAGGTAAAACTACCAAATGACTGGACTATAATTTCATTTATTGTCAAACATAAGTCTTTTTTCAAAAATTTTCGTCAATCATTTTTAAATTCTGACATTCCCATTTCAAATGAACCTCATTATAACATGAAAGATAAAATGCTTTATTACAAGCTGTACATTCAGTATGTACTTGTTTCGCTCATTTTCGGGCATTAGAAGCAGTTTTTTGGCTAGTCATTTTTTTATAGCAACCTGTACAGCGTTTTTGCACAATCCTGCCATTGGGTTTTCGGGGTATATTCGATAATTTATGTGTCATATTCAGTACTGGCTGCGTTGGTGATGGATCTCGTATGTTCAACAACTTTTTTTTACAAAAATTTCTTGTCATTTTTGTAGTATTTATTTCATTGAATATAATTATTGAATTTCCAACTGCAATAGAAAGAAGATCTATGGCGATCTTTTTGTACCTTATGCAAGACTTGCGTACTGGTGAATTATAACCAGCAAGTTGGTCAGACAGGTCTATTCCTAATTTTCTTTAGTTATAGTCCATGATCATTTCTGTTTTCTGTCGGCCGTTTGGTGTAGTGTGAAAATAGAAATAAATTATAAATACAATCATAAACAAAATGAAATTGTCAATGTCATGACCATTTCGACGTATTTTGGACAACACTATTGGTCGGCGGTTGAAGTTCATAAGTCCGTGCACGGCTTAATTAATGCACTATTGGACATGGATTAATTGTATATTGACAACGTCTGTTAAGATTTATGGTCATTTTTGTAGATTGTCGTAAAAGAAAAAGGACCTTTTACTGAATATGAAGAACGCGTTCCACCAGTTCTTGTTGTCCAAGTCATGGATTCAGAAGCTGTCTTGGCTGATGATTTCTTAGGTATGTTGTGCATGCATGTGTAAGTTCTCTTTCCCAATAACCAGATCCATTACCTAGCTCTAAACTTAACATGGTTGAACAGATGACTAAAATATTAACAATTTAAACTGAAAGATCCATTCCTAATTATTTTAGGCACATTAACACTGGATCTTAACGCTCTGCCCAGAGGAGAGAAACTAGCTCGTCAATGTACTCTGGAAGCAATGGAAAAGGCGAAGAAAATGAATTTATTTTCAATGAGGTCGATCAGGTGCTGGTGGCCTCTTTGGACAATCGATTCTAATACTGATAAGAAAACTCTTGCGGTTAGTACCTACACCAAAAATGTTATTGGGCTATGAATTCAAACCAAAATCTTTAGTTAAATCTAGTTGACTTTTGAATCAGGAATAAGTTTACATTGATTTTAGGGGGTAATTGACATTGAAATGACATTACTACCTAAAGAGAAGGCTGTGTTGATGCCAGTTGGATTGGGAAGAAGTTCTCCCAATCCTTTACCAGAACCAAAGTGAGTAAGTGTTTTTCAGAATAATTAAAATATTGCAAAAATAACATTAGCTTGATTCTTAAAAAGACGTACGCGTAAGTGTAGTGGTAAAGTGGGTTGTTGGTTTCATATGATTAATATCCTTGCAGGCGTCCAAGCCTATCTTCAATTATTATGAACAAGCTCTGGAGCCCTGATGAAAGTCTTCAACTAACCATGAAAGTTGTAGCTATTCTGATAATCCTGGTGTTAATATTACTGGCTGCGATATATTTTGATGTTATGCCCGACATTGGATTTCAAAAGTGGACAAGATTTGTTTTCCGAAAGTAAGTAGGTATACTTCATTTTGACCTGACTGAGTTTTTATACTATTGAACATTCTGCGAACTGACCATTTTGCGAATTAGGTAGAACTAGGTACCTAGCCCTGGAATTGAGTTAGAAAATGAAAACTATTTAAACAATAAAGAAACCCTACGTCATTTGATTTGATACTAAGATAAGCTCCATGGCACACGTTTAGAAAAGTTGTGCTTAGCTTGGAAAAATTAATGATTAAATTCCGATTTGGCCGATAATACAAAAAAATGGCTATTTCCGGTAAAAATACAGCAGCTCATTACTTCACGTTATTTGATACCGATGTACTACTTATGGCAGCAGTTAGGACAGACCATTGCTCGTCGCAGTTCCTAACGGGGCATGACGACTTTAAACATAAACTTCACGAATTCAAACTAGTTCCGTCTCCTTTTTGCGAGTGTTCCACTGATGATGTCAGTCATGAGCAGTCTGCCCATCATATCTTGTGGGAGTGTTATCTTTGGAAACATGAACGTGATATACCTAATGCTTAATTCAATACAACATACCTACATCTGTTTCCGCAATTTATTACACCGATCTTGTCGCGACAAGGAAAAATTTCCGTGCTTTTAAGCGATTTTGTGAAAAATATTATTGGCAGGTAGTTGCTAATTGCTCATAAGATAGGCCCCCTTAATTGATATTTATTGTCCGTGGTGCATAATCTTTTCTTAAAGGTTAAACCTTTGTTTGTCACCTGTCATCCGCTTTGCAATGGAGGGAAGTCGAACCTCAATTTCGAACTCCTATGTTCTTCTGATTAATTGATTAATTTCGTTGCGGGTCCAATGACAGTTTAACTTTCTCCCAGGACAAACTTGACCTTCATTGGTTTGGTTTTTGTGGCGGTCAAGCTGTAGATCCTGGCTACACAGGAGTTGCAGTGGTGGTAACGAGGTGGGAATAGTCCCGTTAAACCGAAAGTGAGTGGTGTACTCGCCGTTAATGTTTATGCCGAATCCTTTACTTCTAATCTAATCCTCTAATCCTTCACTTTCGGTTTGCCGACGATATTGTGGTCATGGCAGAATCGCTGGAAGATCTTGGCACAATGCTCGAAGACCTTAATAGAGTTTCCGAATAGGTTAGCCTGCGTATGAATATGGACAAACGATTTAGCTAGGTAGGTCCAATTTCGAGAAAGAGGTCAATCGTCGTATCCAACTCGGCTGGGTAGCGTTCGGAAAGCTACATAACATCGTTTCGTCCAAAATACCACATTGCCTCAAGACGAAATTCTTTAGTCAGTGTGTTACTAAAGAATTTCGTCTTTGCGTTACCAGTGAATCGGAATTTAACAATTATTTTTTCCAAGCTTAGCACAACCTTTCTGAACGTGTGCCATGGAGCTTATATTAGTATCAAATGACGTAGGGTTTCTTACGGTCCCCTCTCGGACTGTATGCTTGATATTATTAATATTTTAGATATTTCAAAACGGGCCCTGACCTTTGAAGCCAGTGAAAGTATTCATTTGCATCACATTAAAATTAATATACCTAGTTTTTTTTATAAAAGTTATTTTGTCGGCCGTTTGGTGTAGTGGTTCGAAACGGACTACTATTCCGGAGGTTGCAGGTTCGATTCCCGCACAGTACAAACATTTGTGTGCATGAACATATTTGTTTGTATTGGACTGGGTGTTTTCTGGGTGATATTTACAAAAAAAATAATTATTTAAGTATGTTTATATCCGTTATCTAGTACCCATAGTACAAGCTTTGCTTAGTTTGGGACTAGAAGCGCAGTGTAAAATGTCCAAGGATATTTATTTGTTATTTATTATTTATTTATTATGTTACCGCCATATTGTTTTTATTAAAACGTTATTTCAGGACCGAAAAAAGAATAAAACGTGAATACCCCACAAAAATGATGAGAAGCTACCAAATAAGTTAGTTCAATCAAATCAATGAGAATAATTAACGCTTGTGAATTTGTTTAAGTTGTACAATGTTTTCTATGTAGTACATACTTATTTATTTTTAATATCGCTATTGTTAATAATTACTTTATTTTTAGAAACTTGTAATTTTTAAGCAACTATTAAATTAGTTAAAAAATTTTGGTTGCTTTTCACTTACATACAAAGCAAAGAATCAACTTATTACACTTGATGAACTTTACCAAGTTTAGGAAATTTTCTTATTTATTTATACTTACTTTTTATGAAATGACTTGGCCAAAGGACAATGGGCAAAATGGTACCCGTCTCCAATAGATATGCTTCTAGTGTCGTTTGAAAGGTCTTACCAAGACGAACAATTTTTACTATGGCCACCGTGTACGTTACTCCAGCTGGAAAGTAGCTCCTAGAGTGATATGAGTAGAACGTATAATTAGTTCCCAACATGGTGTAAATGTGCGCCAAATTAGAGATTTGTGCGTCCTGTAGTTTTGGTACAAAACGGAAAAAACGATTCCTGCTGGAGTAACGTTGTTCTAGCAGGAAAATTCTAAACGAATGATCGGAAAGAGAAAAACTGTGTATGAGCAGATAGCTTATATTTGTTCTATTATGTGAGCTGAAAATGTGATTTGTGCGTCTTCAGGTTTTCGAGATATTGCATTTCCTGCCAGGGTAACGTTTTGCAAAATGCTCTATCTCAATAACCGTTATATGTGCGCCTATAGAATAAACACACACGAGTAGCTCTTGATTTGTGCGTATATGTGAAAGAAACATGTTTATGAAAATATTTATGAATATCAAGTAATCGAGCTTTCTTCAAAATCCGAAAAAATCGTGTAGCGCCTGAATAACAAAACATACAAACTCACTGAAAACTGTATTCGATCCTTCTTAATACGTATTATAACCATAAAAAGTTTCAAAAACGCACATTCATGGGTCATTGAATAATATCATTAAAAGTAAATACGACGGTGCTATAACTTTGACGTCAAAATACAAGAAATCAGTTACACCAAGATGAGCGGATGTCAACCTTATAATTAGAGCGTTTATTAAACAAATATAAAATATAATATTCAGCTTGAAATGTATCGCTTAAAAAAAGATATGCACAAAAATATCAAATTGTAAATAACGGCTGGTAACCCGACCAAATTCGAATGCATACAAAAAAGCGACGGATTCATACATTTCGATGACCTTCTTAACTATACTCACTAACCGGTAGAAATTTGTTGTACCGAAGTACACTGAAGTACAAAATAACAAGTAAAAATAAATTTTAATGACAAACTTTTTTTTCTTATATCTGGCATGATTAATGTGTAAGTGCGCCTATATTATAATTTACAATTAAGTCTTGACGTGAAATATGTGTATTATATTAATACTAGCTTCTGCCCACGGCTTCACCCGCATGAAATTTAGTTTATCACAACACAAATCACTTTTCTTTCATGTCTATAAAACATTTTTAGCAATTTATGGCCGCTGAGGCAGGAAAGTTCTTAATTCAATACTAATGCTTAATTCAATACAACATACCTACATCTGTTTCCGCAATTTATTACACCGATCTTGTCGCGACAAGGAAAAATTTCCGTGCTTTTAAGCGATTTTGTGAAAAATATTATTGGCAGGTAGTTGCTAATTGCTCATAAGATAGGCCCCCTTAATTGATATTTATTGTCCGTGGTGCATAATCTTTTCTTAAAGGTTAAACCTTTGTTTGTCACCTGTCATCCGCTTTGCAATGGAGGGAAGTCGAACCTCAATTTCGAACTCCTATGTTCTTCTGATTAATTGATTAATTTCGTTGCGGGTCCAATGACAGTTTAACTTTCTCCCAGGACAAACTTGACCTTCATTGGTTTGGTTTTTGTGGCGGTCAAGCTGTAGATCCTGGCTACACAGGAGTTGCAGTGGTGGTAACGAGGTGGGAATAGTCCCGTTAAACCGAAAGTGAGTGGTGTACTCGCCGTTAATGTTTATGCCGAATCCTTTACTTCTAATCTAATCCTCTAATCCTTCACTTTCGGTTTGCCGACGATATTGTGGTCATGGCAGAATCGCTGGAAGATCTTGGCACAATGCTCGAAGACCTTAATAGAGTTTCCGAATAGGTTAGCCTGCGTATGAATATGGACAAACGATTTAGCTAGGTAGGTCCAATTTCGAGAAAGAGGTCAATCGTCGTATCCAACTCGGCTGGGTAGCGTTCGGAAAGCTACATAACATCGTTTCGTCCAAAATACCACATTGCCTCAAGACGAAATTCTTTAGTCAGTGTGTTACTAAAGAATTTCGTCTTTGCGTTACCAGTGAATCGGAATTTAACAATTATTTTTTCCAAGCTTAGCACAACCTTTCTGAACGTGTGCCATGGAGCTTATATTAGTATCAAATGACGTAGGGTTTCTTACGGTCCCCTCTCGGACTGTATGCTTGATATTATTAATATTTTAGATATTTCAAAACGGGCCCTGACCTTTGAAGCCAGTGAAAGTATTCATTTGCATCACATTAAAATTAATATACCTAGTTTTTTTTATAAAAGTTATTTTGTCGGCCGTTTGGTGTAGTGGTTCGAAACGGACTACTATTCCGGAGGTTGCAGGTTCGATTCCCGCACAGTACAAACATTTGTGTGCATGAACATATTTGTTTGTATTGGACTGGGTGTTTTCTGGGTGATATTTACAAAAAAAATAATTATTTAAGTATGTTTATATCCGTTATCTAGTACCCATAGTACAAGCTTTGCTTAGTTTGGGACTAGAAGCGCAGTGTAAAATGTCCAAGGATATTTATTTGTTATTTATTATTTATTTATTATGTTACCGCCATATTGTTTTTATTAAAACGTTATTTCAGGACCGAAAAAAGAATAAAACGTGAATACCCCACAAAAATGATGAGAAGCTACCAAATAAGTTAGTTCAATCAAATCAATGAGAATAATTAACGCTTGTGAATTTGTTTAAGTTGTACAATGTTTTCTATGTAGTACATACTTATTTATTTTTAATATCGCTATTGTTAATAATTACTTTATTTTTAGAAACTTGTAATTTTTAAGCAACTATTAAATTAGTTAAAAAATTTTGGTTGCTTTTCACTTACATACAAAGCAAAGAATCAACTTATTACACTTGATGAACTTTACCAAGTTTAGGAAATTTTCTTATTTATTTATACTTACTTTTTATGAAATGACTTGGCCAAAGGACAATGGGCAAAATGGTACCCGTCTCCAATAGATATGCTTCTAGTGTCGTTTGAAAGGTCTTACCAAGACGAACAATTTTTACTATGGCCACCGTGTACGTTACTCCAGCTGGAAAGTAGCTCCTAGAGTGATATGAGTAGAACGTATAATTAGTTCCCAACATGGTGTAAATGTGCGCCAAATTAGAGATTTGTGCGTCCTGTAGTTTTGGTACAAAACGGAAAAAACGATTCCTGCTGGAGTAACGTTGTTCTAGCAGGAAAATTCTAAACGAATGATCGGAAAGAGAAAAACTGTGTATGAGCAGATAGCTTATATTTGTTCTATTATGTGAGCTGAAAATGTGATTTGTGCGTCTTCAGGTTTTCGAGATATTGCATTTCCTGCCAGGGTAACGTTTTGCAAAATGCTCTATCTCAATAACCGTTATATGTGCGCCTATAGAATAAACACACACGAGTAGCTCTTGATTTGTGCGTATATGTGAAAGAAACATGTTTATGAAAATATTTATGAATATCAAGTAATCGAGCTTTCTTCAAAATCCGAAAAAATCGTGTAGCGCCTGAATAACAAAACATACAAACTCACTGAAAACTGTATTCGATCCTTCTTAATACGTATTATAACCATAAAAAGTTTCAAAAACGCACATTCATGGGTCATTGAATAATATCATTAAAAGTAAATACGACGGTGCTATAACTTTGACGTCAAAATACAAGAAATCAGTTACACCAAGATGAGCGGATGTCAACCTTATAATTAGAGCGTTTATTAAACAAATATAAAATATAATATTCAGCTTGAAATGTATCGCTTAAAAAAAGATATGCACAAAAATATCAAATTGTAAATAACGGCTGGTAACCCGACCAAATTCGAATGCATACAAAAAAGCGACGGATTCATACATTTCGATGACCTTCTTAACTATACTCACTAACCGGTAGAAATTTGTTGTACCGAAGTACACTGAAGTACAAAATAACAAGTAAAAATAAATTTTAATGACAAACTTTTTTTTCTTATATCTGGCATGATTAATGTGTAAGTGCGCCTATATTATAATTTACAATTAAGTCTTGACGTGAAATATGTGTATTATATTAATACTAGCTTCTGCCCACGGCTTCACCCGCATGAAATTTAGTTTATCACAACACAAATCACTTTTCTTTCATGTCTATAAAACATTTTTAGCAATTTATGGCCGCTGAGGCAGGAAAGTTCCACCACATAGTGGCGACCACGAACCGGAAGACGTGGCGTGGGCAGGCCTCCCACTAGGTGGACCGACGATCTGGTGAAGGTCGCAGAAGGTAGCTGGATGCGAGTGGCGCAGGACTGGTGTTTGTAGAAATCCTTGAGGGAGGCCTTTGTCCAGTAGTGTCTTGTCTTTCGAACGATATTGATCTGTGATTTGACGTCATGATTAAATACTTTTTAAGATAAATTCGATGGGTGCCTGGAATAAAGCCGCAATAGCCATAGCAGCAGTTTTCCGATTAAGTGATTTTAGTAAACTGCGGGTCCCTATACACCTTTTGAATTTTTTTCAGAATTTTATCTTTGAAACTGCCTGATTTACCAAAAGCACTATGGATATTGAATCGTTATTCCTATTCATCATTTAAAATTTGTTGACCGGAATAATCGTGCCATATACAATGTTAAAACTTTTATTTAAATCTTCTACAAGCAAACGGCTATTACTGTATCCTTCAGATCAGCGCCCGAGGCTGCAATACCCTATTGCTGTTTGAGTTTGATTAATTGCACACTTTTTACCGGAATAGAACCACAATCGACTCTTAAGGAACTGACTTTCAATGTATGAAGCGGCAATATGTATTTATACCTTTTTTATGGTATATTCTAAGCACCTTATTCACATTAAATGTTACTCCAGAAAAAATAACGCATTGTTTGATATACAAACCGTTTGGATACGCCTCGTAATTTAGTATTATTCAAAATTGTCACTAAATCTCTTCTCCTGTAAAATTGTGTTTTGTCGATTGTGGCTTTATTCCCGGCACCCATCGAATTGATAAATAGATTCTTAAGAAGAGAAATAATAAGGGTTTTTCATTTGATGTGGTTACAAATTGTATTTATTTTTCATTAACAATCTAAAATACGACTATTTAAAATAATTGCCAAAACATTTGAACACGACTGTACTAACAACAGTTTAAGTTTAATACACTCAATGTGAAAGGTCATCGATGTGTATGAATCCGTCGCTTTTTTGTATGCATTCGAATTTGGTCGGGTAACCAGCCGTTATTTACAATTTGATATTTTTGTGCATATCTTTTTTTAAGCGATACATTTCAAGCTGAATATTATATTTTATATTTGTTTAATAAACGCTCTAATTATAAGGTTGACATCCGCTCATCTTGGTGTAGCTGATTTCTTGTATTTTGACGTCAAAGTTATAGCACCGTCGTATTTACTTTTAATGATATTATTCAATGACCCATGAATGTGCGTTTTTGAAACTTTTTATGGTTATAATACGTATTAAGAAGGATCGAATACAGTTTTCAGTGAGTTTGTATGTTTTTTTATTCAGGCGCTACACGATTTTTTCGGATTTTGAAGAAAGCTCGATTACTTGATATTCATAAATATTTTCATAAACATGTTTCTTTCACATATACGCACAAATCAAGAGCTACTCGTGTGTGTTTATTCTATAGGCGCACATATAACGGTTATTGAGGTAGAGCATTCTGCAAAACGTTACCCTGGCAGGAAATGCAATATCTCGAAAACCTGAAGACGCACAAATCACATTTTCAGCTCACATAATAGAACAAATATAAGCTATCTGCTCGTACACAGTTTTTCTCTTTTCGATCATTCGTTTAGAATTTTCCTGCTAGAACAACGTTACTCCAGCAGGAATCGTTTTTTCCGTATTGTACCAAAACTACAGGACGCACAAATCTCTAATTTGGCGCACATTTACACCATGTTGGGAACTAATTACGTTCTACTCATATCACTCTAGGAGCTACTTTCCAGCTGGAGTAACGTACACATGGCCACCAGCCTCAGATCTGGTTGTGTTCGAAGATAAACATACTTTTTTGCAAATTGGTACCCGGCTCCAATAGTTATGTTTGTAGTGTCATTTAAAAGGTCTTACCAAGACGAACAACATTTACTATGGCCACCAGCCGCAGATCTGGTTGCGTTCGAAGATAAACATACTTTTTGTGTAACCGAAGTATCATACGTGTCCATTTTATGGTACTTAGGTTATGCGAGGCATGAAGGGTTTACTGCTCCAGCATCCTTCCTTAACTCTATAATTATTGATAGAGATAATTGTGAAATAAATGTTTTTATTTGAAGAACTACTACCCCCTTATTTAAAAAAGTTATACCTAGGATGAACCTTGGATTAAAATGACATTTCCATACCAAATGACAATTTAAATCAGAGTTCAACTAGTGTGTAACTTTTATTAATAAAGGGGTTGGAGTTTTATTATTTCTTAAGGGTTTTATTATGGGTTGTTAAAGCGAATATACCCACAAGACCCAATAAGTCCACCCACAAGAAGGACCGACGACCTTATAAAGGTAGCGGGAAGGCGCTGTATGCAGGCCGCCACCAACCGGCCATTGTGGAAATCATTGGGTTATGTTCAACTGGACGTCTTATGGCTAAAATGATCATGATGATGATGATGAAAGCGAATAAAGGGCTAATAGCTTGGGTAGTTCATCTTAGGTATAATCCTTTCCTTTTCAAGGCTTCTTTTAGTTATATTAATAGATTGTAGTCATAGTACACACTCGTATACATGGATGATTGTGTTATACTTTCATTATAATACTTAGTGGAATTACTGCTTTCAAAACGTGAATTAGAACTGGCCCCATAGCAGACATTTATATACATCTAAAGGCCTTTTGAAATATATATTGGTTATGGCTATTGGAGCGGGTACCACTTTCCATACATTTGTGCCCATCATCCTTTCAAACAACATACATTAACCACTTTGGAAATGTCTCTCGCGCAAACTATTCATTCAGTTTAGAAAAAAATATAAAATATTAGAAATCAATATACAATATCGTTTTTGATGACTGTAAATATATTTTTTTATAATATTTATAGATAAGTGTACCTATGAAACAAAATAATATTATGATGTTTTATTTTATCTAGCTGTGCCCGCGAAAACGCTCGCGCGCGTCAAAATATTGTTTATCGTTTTTTCAACATCTTTCATTGAAGCTCCGCTCCTTGATGTTATTAAGCCATAGCCTTACTCGATAAGTGAAATAAGTATCCATCATAATAATAATTTTTCAATTCGACCCAGTAATTCCTGATATGAGTGCGTTCAAGCCAATACTCAAATATCTAGCACAGTATAATAATATTATTATATTATGATTTATTTACTGTGTATCTAGGTGGTATACTAGATCGTAACTTTTATGAAACAACAGCACATAATTATGAAATTTCTGGGGATTCTGGGTAATTTTTTGCCTACTCTTTAGTGGTAAAACGTTATACTTATTACTGACAATAATATTCGTAATATTATCAATTTAAATGCTGCGAAGAGTACGAAGAGATTATGTAAACAGATTTGATGATGATGGTAATAAATTTACAAGTGAAAATAGCCAAGCGGTAAAGGTTTCGGACCCTCCTACTCGAGGAACACTCGAACCCCGCCGCTGCTCGACTTTTGTGGTACACCCACTTGTAACACAAGCATGTTTCGCTAGATGGCGTTGTCTTAAGTTAGCACGCGGTTTAATTTGGTTTTTTCCTGACTAGTTAAGTCTGGTCGTACATTACTGTGCCATACCGAAGTAACGATTCACAACAATACTTAATAAAGGCACTTATTTTTGCTGTATTTTTGGAAAGGCATCGGATTTAGGACCCGATGCTTTCAAAATGATTTTGTAAGTTATATGGGACTAAACTTGACAACGAAAAAAAAATTATTAAATAAAGTTTCCATGAATTAGTATTTTGTGTAGATTTTGATCGAATAATGGTACCTAAGCATTAAATAAAATAGTACATAGGCGCTGTTTTGGTCTTTTAAAAATAAGACACTTTCGAACGAGAAGGAATTTATTTTTTGTACAACCTCTATATTTATTATTATTATTCTACTTTTATTTTAGTGAATTTCCACTAAATTGGAAACGTGCCAAGTTTGAAAGCTATGATGAATTTTGTCGCTTATAAACCGGATCCGTTTGCTCAGTTGGTAGAGCGCTTGCTTTGCATGCAAGAGGAAGCTGGATCGAAACCAGCCGGCTCCTGGAAGTTTACATAGCACACTCGTCTGCTGTTACTAGCTTTTGCCCGCGGCTTCACCCGCGTGAAATGTACATTGTAAACCACTAAACCGCTTTTGATGAATTTTTTTATGGAGATAGTTTGAAACTCAGTAAAACATGCCATAGTTTTTAAATCGAAATCGAAAATCGAAAAAGGAACGTGCGATAAATTCTTTGAGACAGAACAAAATTAATGGAGCCTAAGTCGCACGCCAAAGCTAGTTTTCTATATTTACGCGCGTAACAAAATCTTCTAAAATGATTTTTGAGATAAAAGTTGACAAATCAAGGTACATAACATAATAGATATTTTTAGTCCCGTCCCCAGTTGGCACAATTACCTACCTAATGGATAAGGAAGAACTTAAGCTGCGGTTTAAATCTTTTGAGTTTCAACATAAAGTTGCAATCGGATGACACATCGCAAACGCGCAAAGACATTACCAATGAAGTGCGCAACACGCATGCCTGCACCAATGGCGCCCTATCTACTCTAGTACTGTGGGATGACCATCACGACCGCGCGTATACACGCACCCCGGACTGCGCGAAAAGTTTTCCTTTGCCACGCATCGAACGGACAAGTCCAGCGATCGCGGTAAGTTCCACATTTAAATTTTCAATGTTTTGTGTTCTTTGTCAGTGGGATTGGCGCGAAATTATTTTTTAATCTGTTTTCTTGCTAAAAAGTTTCAAGTTTATTTTTGCGCAGCTTAAAATTATTGTGCCCTCTGGACTAACACATTTTTACCTATTTTAATTAAGCAATTGATTCAGTGTTTCAATTTCATTACTAAGTTGGTCAGTTGTGTGCTAATGAAAATGTTTGTGTTAAAGCAATAAAAACCCAATAGACTGGTACATATGCAGAATATTATTTTTAATTATTTTAGTTTTAAAATACACTAGCCGTAATTACGAGCTTTACTGGAAAACAATTTTGTTTGAATTGAAAATTCTAACGCACGTTTTAATTTCTTAGAAAAACATAAACAAAAACCCATTAAGTTAACAGCAATTTTCCAAAATGAACTAAAAATATAATAAAATGTACGTTAGCTAGTATCACGTACACATTAACCGTAATAACATATTCAAATATAATAATATTTGTCAGCATAACGTCAATCAAATACATCACAAAGCACTCTCGACGGCCCATTAACAAACAAAATTCCCCAACAATAAAACGCTTAGAACTTTTTCTTCAAAATTATCTTCTTAGAACTAGATCATTTTGATTTTATTAATAAACAAACGTTGTTAATGTTAACGTCGTTAGCCATAAAATATTGTAAATATACCACTGGTGTCATGGTGGCATACTGATAAAGAACTTATTTTATACCAGAATGTACTTACAATATAAATTTTATCTAATAAGATGATAAAGATCAGATGCTGTAGCTGTATTTTGTCAGTTGCTATGATGAAGATGACAAACAGTGACAATAAAACTGAAAACAGGAATTGTTCCCGTGTCCAATTTGGTAACGTAGCGTAAAATAAAATATGTAAAAATCCAGCTGGCTGTAAGTAAAAATATCATGCAAAATAAAATTGGCGAACATCTAACGTAACGTCATGTCTCGTCTTCAATACTCACTCATGATAGCATGACTAGTTTGTCGATTGTTAACATGTTATTCGACGTCACGTTCATTAAGTAGGTTTCAAGATATCCTTGGGTGGATGTGCTATTTGGATGACTAACATGCAAGATATATTTTATAAATGTGTAAACGACTAATTTTATGTGGGATGTACATAAAAGTTCGATCCCAGCTTATAACTTCCACTAACCAAAAGTTCAATCCTTCATAACTAGCAGCTAATGGTACATGGTACCTAACATTGACAGGATCAATCAATAATAAAAAAACTAAAGCCACCTATCGGAAACTCTTCTGCGTATTGCTAACGTAAATGGGCGATGGGGATAGGTTACCATCAGGAAATTCACAAGCTCGTGCAGCAATTAAACCATAATTCTGGATTTATAACACAGACTTGTCACGTTATTATGACTTAGAAATAGATAAACATGGAAATCACGAACAAACGTAATCCTTTCTTATCGGCTTACTAAACGTCACTGGAGCGCGGTAATGGATTATATTTCAATTTAAATTTCATTACATTACAATCTTAAAAATTCACATTGTGATGTAAAGAATATGCAAATAAACTTTTTGTTTATCTTTGCATGGTGGCGCTTGATAAAAACCGTATAAATTGTTTTATTTTCGTCAGAATAAGTAACACACCCGTTCAGACGTGTTTTAGACGAACACTTTAAATGTGTTTTGATTTAAAGTGTTCGTCACAAAATACGATATCCATAAAAATTTGGAAAACCATAACAGTTATAAACAGTAAGAATGGAGGAGGTGAATCATGGAAATAAGAACGGGTCAAAATCTGAAGAAGAAGATAGCAATGAAGTCGATTTCGATACATTTTTGTCCAGCGCAGGAGAATTCGGTCGCTACCAATGGCTACTGTTTTTCTCTACGTTTCCCTTCTACATTTTTGGTGGCTTCACATATTTCGGCCAGATGTTTATGACTGAAGCTGCCCCAAATCATTGGTGTTGGATTCCAGAGCTTGCGAACCTGACTGTGGAAGAGCGAAGAAATATAGCAATCCCAACTGATTCAAATGACCGATTCGGATATTCCCATTGTCAAGCATACGTCGCGAACTGGAGTGAAGTTTTAAGTACTGGTCAGAAACCTAATTCTTCCTGGCCCGTGGCAACTTGTGTGAATGGTTGGGAATTCAATACATCTGAGATTCCCTATCCAACTATTTCAAGCGAGATGGGATGGGTATGTGACAGGAGCAGCTACCAAGCTACAGCGCAGTCATTCTTCTTCGTGGGATCAATTGTTGGGGGTTTCATAGTGGGATGGATTGCTGACCGTTTCGGACGGCTGCCGGCTGCGACTTGTGCCAATATGATTGCATGTGTTGCAGGTATTGGTAGTACCTTTTCAAGAAATTTCATTGAATTCACCGTTTGCCGCTTTTTTGTTGGCATGGGATATGACAACTGCATGATGATGACTTATCTCCTCGCCCTAGAGTATGTGGCTCCGAAATACCGTACATTGATGGCAAATTTGCCTTTCGCGCTGTTTTTCACATTGGGATTGACTATACTGCCATGGATTTCATTGGCTTGCGGACATTGGAAAGCTATAGGATTGGCAACTAGTGTCCCTTTGGCATTGTCTCTCCTTGCCCCATTTATAATGCCGGAAAGCCCGAGATGGTTATTGTCCAAAGGACGAGTGGAAGATACTATCGATAAAGTCCTTTCGGTTGGACGAATAAATAAAAAACCGATTCCGTCAAAAATGGTGGAAAAATTTAGATTATCAGCGACAAAAAAAGCAGACAATACTGGAAGTGCGAGTGTGTTGCAGTTGTTAAAGAGTTCAGTTTTAAGAAAAATGTTTATTTGCATATGTTTGGTGTATATGTGCCTCATGATCATATTTGACGTATCAGCAAGAAGTGTGGGACAGTTACAATTTGACTTCTTTTTATCTTTCACTCTTGTTTCATTGACTGAGTTGCCGTCTTTGCTAATAGTTTCGTTTGTTTTGGATTACGCTGGTAGAAAGTGGATGATGATTGGCGTGTGCCTTGTATGCTGCATGTTTTCATTGTTTACACCATTTCTAGCTGATGGACTAATTTCTGTGTTATGCGCTATGGTAGTAAGGTTTACTATAAACATAGCATGTAACGCGACCATGCAGTGGTCTGCTGAGGTGCTTCCAACGCCAGTACGTGGTTCAGGATCAGCTATAATACATATATGTGGATACGTAGCCACAGTAATATCGCCCTTCATTGCATATCTTCAAGTTGTCGCGTACTATCTTCCTTTGACAATTTGTGCATGCGTTGCAATATTGGCCATACTCCTAGCACTCAACTTACCAGAGACAGCCAAGCAGGATCTGCCTCAAACATTTGAAGATACCGAAAATATGATCAAATCGCAGCCTTTCTGGGATTTTCCACGTAGAAAGAAAGAAAATAAAGAAAGTTCGTATGTCAATAGGTCATTCGAGCTTGACTAGGTCTAGGGATAGTCTGTAGGTAATAATTTTCGCCAATTTAAGTGCGTTCTAATGAGGTTCCACCAGTGTGCGAAACGATGACCACTTCCAAACTTTTTAAATGTTTGGTGATATAATTACCGTGGAAATGGGCTGGTGGTCTTGTTCATGTATTTTAATGGTAATTTATATCTCTAAAAAAAGGATAGATCTTCACAGCTATATTTTGGTTTGACATGGCAACATTTTGTGAAACTTATACACATAATGAAGCTATTATGATTGAACCACACAGAGATAAGTCCTTTGTTAAGATAATATTCTATGGTGTAATTTAAAAGATGTTGGCAATATTGTTTTTTTAATAATGCTAGTAAAAATTTGCTGAGCGTAACGATTTCAAAATGCGAATTTGTTAGTAAACTTTTTTTTAAACATCATCATTATTTTTTATAAAATTATTTTTAAAGTTTGTTTAAATATTCATCATGAAACATTTTTGTTTGGTTATAACGTTTTTATTGTGCTCAAGTTATTAAAATGAATCTAGATTCAAACTCAAGCATACTTAGATGTCATCCTGTGTTTAGTAAGGGAGAGTCCGCTAATTTGGACCAGTTTTTTTCAATCCCATTTTACACATAGTTTTCTTTTGTTTTTGCTAATGTCCATGGTAGGTATATAATAAAAGATACATTATTCAACTTACTATTTCATAAGTATTAATTAACATGATTATTGTATATTTAGCACAAATCAACAAAGTACGAGTTCAGAGCTTCGGTCCAATTTAGCCAACCGGTTCGATAATTTGTACCACAGGGTTACTAAATTGGATTTCAATAAATTTCAAGCCTTTAAAAAAACTATGGCAAAATATTATACGATACATTCTTAACAAATTAGGAAACGAAGAGGAACAGTAGTTAATAACATAGACAATCGATATTGTTTTACACGTTATCACGATTTTGAGTACAAGTTTTGTAATTCCAATTATCGTAACGCACACTTGTACCTAATCTACTTTGCCAGTCTTTTGCTTTCATTTTTTGTTAGTCAAACATAACTGCGCTATTATAACTTCAAAACATGATTTACTAAAAAAATATTCAAAATCCTTTGGTAAAGTTCCATACAACTTGATGTGGTACAATTTAGCCGACTAGGTGATAGTGCTTTTAAAAAATCGGTAAAAAATATAGCTTATAAATACCGAAAAATGTTTCAAATAATTGTAATCCACACTAATTTACGCTTCTAAATAATATTTTAGAAACACCCTGTGATTAAATTTAACAAAATTACAATCTAAAGATGTATTGTCAAAAGTTACTTGAAAACAATGAAAAAATACTTTTCAAAATAAAACACACGTGTTTGTTGTCACGGCAAAAACCACATGGCCGATATTAATTGATTTTAGTTGTGTATCGCTGAGTGTTGCAATTACAGACATTCAATAAATACTTTACGAAATATGAGGGTGGTACAATTTACCCGGCGGTACAATATACCGAACTCTCCCCTATACAGGGTGGAAACGTTAAGTGATCTCACTCGATTATTTCTAAAGTAACTGAAACTAACTTCTGAAAAACTGGTTACTGATCCTGAAAGTGCTGATTGAGTTCTTTCAAACGGTACTAATAATAGGTTACAGAATAAACTGGATCTATCGAAAATTCAGTGTTTCCAGCTTCCATACTAAATGTATGCCAGACACACAATATTAGAAGTGTATTTTTTTTATTTCATAATAAACTCTTAAAATAAACTTGTTATTGTATTCTTATTGAAAATTATTCATGGAAAACATTGGTTTTAGGCTTTACTTGCTATAATATTGTCAAGAGATGAGTGTCATGACTGTGGTAGTACTAAATGTATGGAAGAAGGAAATATTGTATTTTTGGATAGATCCAGTTTATTCTGTAACCTATTATTGATACCATTTAATAGAGCTTGTGAATCACTTTTAGAATCAGTAATCAGTTTTACGATATAATGTGTAGTTTTTAAAATAATGTGACTTTACCAAATGTATGGAAGCTAGAAACATTGAATTTTCGGATAGATCCAGTTTATTACACCGGTCAACAAAAAAATTTTTTTTTTGCGCATGGATTTTACTTATTATATTCTGATTATATAAGCAAATGTATATAAAAAAGTGCGATTACAAATCGAAAATATTTGCTTTTTAAGAAGTTATAGCGATTTGAATTTTCCATCTTCATAGTAGAATGTCTCTCAAGATGCACGTCACATTCTCATTGGGATATATTTATAAATAATTATGGGGGCTTATTCGCAAGAACAAGGGGCACGCTTTCATCAAAATATAGTGGGATTTGAGAAACGACGTTACCAAGGCCAGTATACTGAAAGCATGATTTTTTTCTTGTGAGAATGAATCTTAAATGGATGTTTGTTATGTTTTAATAATTAGAAAGAATGAAAGAAAGAAAGAAAAAAATAATATTTGGCAACAAATTAAATCATCTCTATGTTCATGTTTCATACATTCATTGATATGAATTTTTCTACTTTTACACATAAAAGCAAATTCAGAACAATTTTTTGTGGTTATTCTTGTTTCTAGGTTATAAAGCAATAAAAATAAGCTATGCATAACCCGTGCGCAAAAATACTGTAGACAGTTGTTATGTAACTTATTATTAATACCGTTTGATAGAGCTCATGAAGCACTTTCAGGATCAGTAACTAGTTTATTAATATCTTGTATAATCGAGTGAGATCACTTATCGTTTCCACCCTGTATGTATAAACATTCAAATTCAACCAATGATAGAGTAGAATATACATCTTGTCCCAAAATTCAACGATAAGCCGGCGCCATAGGGTGGACAAGTATGATTACTTTAGAAAAATTAGGAAAAAGATGGCGCCGGCTTATGGTTGAGTTTTGGGTCAGGATGTAATGTGTTTTAATTAATTTAATTTTAATGTACCTATATTAAGTACGGTAATTCTAAAATTTATCCTGGCTTAACTAAAGGTTTGCGAATTATAAATACTTGTTATGTTTTTACTTTACATAATTTGCCACTACAAATATTTTAGTATCTCTCATTCATGAGTTTATTTTTTCATGTTGCTTCATCTTTGCACATGAAATATCAAAATGGTCATTACTAAAATAATTAAGATAAATGTCAAAATATTTGTAACTAAAAATTCAATTTCTAGCAAATTCCAGACACGAAACGGCCTTTTTACAAACACCTTATTATAGATGGTTGTTATCAATTTCCTAAAATAAAATATTAATGATCGAACCTCTTTGTTTCATTCATGACAGTATAGTGTGAGCCCTTCGGCCGTTAAGGAAACCGAAGTTAGGAAACTAGTTTCCTAAAAGCCTTTTTTTATACTTCTACGTAACTGGTTTCCTAAAAGGCTTTTTTTATACTTCTACGTAACTGGTTTCCTAAAAGTACTATGTTTCTGTTATTTCAGCCGCCTATGAAACTATAACCGGATTTACCCTCCATCCAGTACCCTTTGGCCGTTAAAGTAATAACTATGTATGTGACATTAATTAATAATAAGTATTACCAATCTATTCAAGAATAATTCAAATTCATTAGTCTAGTAGGCACTAGGCACGTATGCAGCCAGTGCATTCCCAGTATTAGACGAATAATAGGTACAGATAGAGATATGTCAATTGTCAATAATTGTCAATAATTAGGTATTACAAAGATAGATGCAAGTATCACAGGATCCGCCGAGCCAAATGGTGGATCAGTGAACTTCAGCGTGCTATTAAATCCACTGATGGATCGAGATAGTAGATCCTACTGGACAGAGGGCGGATTTAACTACTCGACCAATTTTGAAATATTTGGATATAATCAAAACACTTAAAACAAAAAATAATCCATTTACTTAAAACATTTATAAAACATAAATACTCTTTTTGACATGAAATAAAACTAAAATAAAATATTAATCAACTTAAAATAAAAATGCATATGGAGCAATAACTTCTATACAGTGCCCCACAGTTATTAGTCCCTTTTCCAAATCATTTAATGCATTATTAATTTCAGTATCTATTTCTTGGTAGGCTATACTTTTTTTCGTATTACTTTTAAAAATATTAGTAATTTTAGTCTCTTTAATCAAAATTTCTAGCAAGTGAGCTACTGTAACATTTTTCTTGGCAATGTATCTGTTGATCCGGCTATGAAAGCCTTCCAAGTTGTTGGTTGTTCGGATCTGTTCCGTAGCACAACAACAAATTTTCTCAATGACACTATTGGTTTGCCACTCTTTTTTAAAATATGTATTGAATTTATTTATGTCTTCACCGGCGGGCGACTTTAGCATCACATACTGAATACCACTTTTTATGAAATCTCGTGGCAATCGTGCTATTCCGGCACAACGTGATACATGGCGTTTCTTGGCAGGGGTTGATATTTTCAACCTTTTACTCTTTCTGAATAGGCATCTGTTAAAGTGGAAATAACAGCCTTTGATTTCGATTCCTCTAAAAACTTTACCTACTGCTTTCATAGCAGCCTTTTCGAAATCCATCGTAACTTTTAACGGCCTCCAATCTTTAAAAATCGATTCGATAAGTCGGAAAAGGACTTCATAAGTTTGCTGCTTCTTATCTGGGAGTAGACAATATATTAATGGTGTTACTGATCTATGTTCTTCATTTTAACCGTGTATTGAGTATAATTGTTTAAAAACTTTTGGACAGGACTTGAACGTCCTATCGCATAATATATGTTTGAAGATTTTTACTAAGTGCCGGACATTTTTGTTACAGAATATAAGAATACGTTTATCACCTTCTTCATTGGAATTTTTCTTCAAACTTTTTTGGCACTACTACAGCACATGAAGTTGGAAATCGCAATTTAGGTACACCCAAGACTTTATTCCGATTATTAACTAATCCTGTTTTCTTATTTTCATATGAAGGAATGTCAGCCATCAAATGTATTCCTTCACATTCTAATTTATACACCATCTCGTCGTACTGTTTTTGTATGGACTCAAAATTAGATCCTGTTGCGTCTTTTAGATTATCGAGTTGCTTCAAAACTAAATTTTGTTCATTGTTTGCCATACACTCAAAATGTGGATTACATTTTACGACTTCGTTTTTTTCATTCAATGTTATACTGCCATGGCACCCTCGGTTATAATTGCTACAAAGCCAGAACGAGTTACCGTTTTCATTTTTTTTTTCTGTGATATTTGTGTCCCTCATGTAGGACGGCAACTCCTCCTTTTTTCGTTGATATGAATTCCACATCTCTTAATTCCATTGTAAATAATTTATATTAATGAATCCGAGCAATAATACATAAGCCAAACTACAAAATTATCTGTTGACATATAATCAATGTCAAGTGCATCATAGGTAATTATAGTTCCAAAATACTGAACTGTCCTATGCCTGACATTGACAGTGGGGCGCCACCGTCAATACCGGATCGCTAGTTCCGATTTTTGCCATGTTGGAAACCATATAGTTGAACGATGGTAGCGCCCCCCTGTCATTGAGTTTGGTGGGACAGTTCAGCGTGGGTCACCTATAACTGATAGATGACGTCTTCTAAAACGATAACTGGCCAGACATACAAAAGAGGTTGATAAGTAATTCAGTTACGTAGAAGTATAAAAAAAGCCTTTTAGGAAACCAGTTACGTAAAAGTATAAAAAAAGCCTTTTAGGAAACCAGTTACGTAGAAGTATAAAAAAAGGCTTTTAGGAAACTAGTTTCCTAACTTCGGTTTCCTTAACGGCCGAAGGGAGTGTGAGGACATGTTTTGCAGATCCTTCTAAATTGGTACTAAGAAACGCGTTTAATTTACATAAGGCAATAGTTTTGCTTGTAACATGTAACATTGACTACTAAACGAGGATTTCTTACATCATTTAACTGTCTAATACAAGGGTTAAAGCTTTAACTTACAATCTAAATTAATTAAATAAATGTTAGATGACGACCCTTTAAAACAAGAATCGGTAACTTTTAAAAACACAGCCAAACTATGTGTACTTATATCTATGATTTACTTATTGTCTTTTAGCCGATGTACAGAATCGTATTTTTTTTTAAATAAAGGCTTTTAATTTATCAACTATCACGTGGGCTATTTTGAAATACCCGAGCCAAGTAAAAGGTTTTCCAGACAAATTCGGCGATTAAGAATTTTATATAGACCAGTTTCAGTCTCGGCACGATCATAAGCACTTGAGTTTCCTTTTAACTTTGCGGTACTTGCTAATTTGTGATACGAGCCTGAGTTAGAAGCCAATTACTCTTGCGCAGTAAGTTTTTATAACCTTATTATCGTAAACTTGGGGCACACCGTTTTCTCTCAGTCTGCTTACCTTGTATCTGTTTGTTGAATGGTAGTAAAGATTAAAGCTAACGCTTCCTTATCAGTTATCACAGAAGACTAATGAGCCTACTTTGGATATTTGGTAACTCTGTCAGATAAATAAAGTATTTTTCCTTCGTAATATTTGGAGAACTTTATATCTTTTTAATTCTTACACTTAGTCAGATATAATTTTCCTGTTTTTTTTTTCTTTTAACCATTCTTTATAAATGTAACTATAATTATAACTTTTGCCCAGATCAATTAGATAAGTAGTTAATACTGTACGAGACAGTACGAGATGGTTATTTATTATGTGATGGAAAATGTAAGTTTATATGACTAGGAAATCATTTAAGTAAGTACTTATCATTGTTTTGAAATTAAAACACACTATACCAAATTTAT
Source organism: Ostrinia nubilalis (assembly GCF_963855985.1). NCBI lineage: Eukaryota > Metazoa > Arthropoda > Insecta > Lepidoptera > Crambidae > Ostrinia > Ostrinia nubilalis. Next base: position 22,707,001 of record NC_087119.1, on the reverse strand, counting down.
ATTTATTGTGCAAGCTGTTTCCGTGAATATATTAATATCACCGTTATTGACATACCTTGTTGTTATTCTTGAGGCAAATAAAATCGTATGGTCCCGTAAAACCAGAAATTATGTATGTCAAGCCTAAGATAAGCCTTCCTAAGTAAATACGTCTGTAAAAAGACAGTATTCTTTCTGCTTAGAAAATACACGCCATAGTGTAAATAAATGTAGTAACTTACCCACAAATGTTTCGCTGTGTTGCATACAAAATATTTTATGTGTCTTCTGGGAAATGTCTAAATTTCTGGTAAAAGGTACACAATGTAAGAAACAGAACAAACTTTATACATAACTACATACCATATCCCACAGCCAAATAATGCTATTCATGAGTAATATCATTCGACTAGAAAAAGATCTCATAACTACATTTTTTATTTTTTCTTAAGGTTGAAACCAAATGAAGAAGTTTATTCTGTTCAAAGTGGACCTACTGCTTATAATTTTACTGTTCTAAGACACACGTTGTTAATGCTTTACGAGATAAGGTGGCTGCAAAATAAATGAATAAATGGGAAATTGTAATTCCTTGCTTGGCTCGTACGATGCAGATGGGGCGTGCGTGGAATTCAAATGTAATTTCATATTGTGTGGAGAATATGGTGGAACAGTTCACTTATTCCATTATAGTAGATGGGTCACACGGAGATAAGTAGTTTTAAAGAAGTAAGGAAACTTTTTTTTTTTTTTTTTTTTTTTTTTTTTTTTTTTGAAGGGACGCGCGCTGGTAGCTTGAGGAGCTTTTCCAGCTTCACCGGGCAGAGTGGCGAGTACAGAAGGTACTCTAGCCGTTTGGCGATCGTCGGTGCGCGTGACGACGAGGCCGAGGGTGGGCTTCGCGAAGCGAAGCCCAGGCTCGTCCGCGTCGGTCGCAGACCGACGTTCGCGATCGGGCCGTATCGAGCGCATAAGGCGCCCGATCAGTGGCGAACCCAACTAGAGGGTTGCCCACCGCGGTGTTGGACCAAAGTCCAGCCTACGGCGGGCTCACTCTAGTGGGCCCGATCGAGGGGACTACGGACGCGGCCTGAGGGCGCCACGGTAGGCTCGGACCTCGGCTCAGGCCGTGTCCGGGGGACGGATAGGGGAGTAAGGAAACATAGTAGACGTCGGTTTAAATATTAAGTAGGTACTGGTTGACGGATGTAATATCTGAGGTAATGAAAAGTAGTTTGTTTTTGATTGGTGCTATAAAAACATGGGATTTGAGTTTTCAGTTTCATTGTTTTAAGGTAAATAATAATTTTAAATTTTTATCAAAACATATTCAATTGTTTTCAAATGAAAGGGAAATATATTGACTTTAAAAACGTTAATTTTATAAATATCGGTTTACGGCTCGTGAAGTTGGCGTTAAAGCCGCCCACGGCTCGTGGTTATCAGTAAGCAAATATACTGATAACAAATGTCATCAGATTCACAATTAAACTGGGCAGTGCAATCCAGTCAACTCGAAAGCTGTTTGTTACAAGTCAGCTTACCTACACAAAGAAGAAAAAATAATGTCATATTCCTGACCTGAGAGATTCTTCATACAAGCCTTCATCTCATATTTCGAAGATAGGTTACCTGCCTATTTGACTACCAAGTCAATATATCTCAAACTTCAAAATTTTCCAGGAGCTTAAACATAAAAACGCAGTAAACAAACAGAGGTTTATTATTGTGTTAATTATTATAAAACGTCTACAGATAAACACGTGAAAAAAAGAGAAGAATTACTCGTAAATCGTGTAACGTCACACCTCAGTCCCAGAGCGCCTCTTGGAGCAACACGATACGCAATACGAGTCCACGACTCCCCTTTGTTATACTAGTTCTACTCGTATTGGATATTTGAAATATTATGAGCACCAGCTTTTTCCCTTACTGAGATACCGAGAGCAATCCATTTTATTGTTTTATTTTTATCTTTGTAAAACGCCTCAAGAAGATCTTTCATTCACTATGCAGACCGTATTTACGAAAGAAGATGAATGACATTATTGATCTTGGATGCAGATTAATCGGAATGCTTCAAAACTTGAATTTCGTTTGGCAAATTGCCTGCGCGTGTGGATAATTGAAACAATATTAAAAATATAATCTCTATGAAGTGTGAAATTAAATTAAAGATACGGTGTAGCAAACAGAACTATTTTGGTTCTTGACTTTGGCTTTGAGTTGGCTATTTGTATTAGAAAGATACATAAGATATCTGTAACAAAGAAAATACTAAGAAAGTCGTATCATTACAGTACACTTTCTTTATGAAACATTTGAACAATGATATTGATTTTTTTGTCACTGGCCATAATAAAACTTTCTTACATTTTTTTTATTGGTAAGTATACTTTTTAAACGTTTGGTCAAAAGTTTGGAAGAAACCGCGATACTGGGCATTTCCACGAATTGTACCTACTTACTATAATTTATGCGTTCCTCACTCGAATATAGGCGTGAATAAACATCGTCTGAAAGGGTTTGTTATTCTGCCAGATACACGTGAGTGACTTAAAACATGTGTTTCACGGAGTATCTCGTTTCTATTGGAATTATCCATTCAGCGATTAGTTATCGAAACAGCAAATAACCGATTTAGACACATTGTTTCTCATAACCTTGGAAACATTTACTAAAGGAAACCAGGCCTAGTTTTAAAGAAATAGATAAAAGGCCCTGAAAAGTTCGTATAATAAAGCAAATACTCAATATTTTAACAATTTAAATTAGGTAGGCAAAACCTATTCACCAAAAAAATTATATAATTATTTTTCTAAGTGTAAAATAAATTAGTTATAAATTTTATTTACTTGAGGTGTGGGTTCCTATTTACTTGCAATATTGTTTGTCTAATTCAATTGTAAAAAAAATGGTATAAATAATTTTTATATCACTTTTCAATGCTCTAAGGCTGAATTTGCCACATTGCAATGTGGCCAGACAGTTGTAGTGCGAGTTGAATTGTAACAACTCAATCGGTGAAAGTTGAAATAGTTTCCAGAAAGTAAAGTAAAGAAAAAATAAACTACGAGTATATCTTCAACCGCAGCGAAATTGATAGTATTTTTTATTGTCACCGATTTCTCTGAGGTTTTTTTCTGTAAAAATATCACAGACAGTCATTGGACACTGCAAATAATATCTTTCTATTAAGAGATCAGTCGCTTTCTTTAAGAGATCAGTTTGCAGTAGGTACCTGTTTTTAGAGCAACCTTAATAATATAGTTTTGTTGTGTTCGGTACAATGACTGGAAGTTTACGCTAATATAATATTTTGAAAACAAAATAATTTAACCGCAAGTCTCCAAAAGGTCCATCAGCTGTTTAAAATCAATATCTCAAACACGGAACTGGTCTGGTCACCCACACAGCCTGGATGATGTGATGTGATTGCACAGCGTTAATCAGTTTGAAGCCATACGTTATAAAGGCCAAAATCTCCCTATTTTAACAGCCCATTTTAAGTGATTGGAGCTATTTCTAGGTAAGGACAAATTTGTTTGTTTCCCAAGTGGATTGTGGGAGGGAATGAGGGGCAAGACACACCGAAAAACATTTTCGGGTATTGCATGCGAAGCATAATGCTTACTTTCTTTAGTGCAACACCTCATCAATCACACAAAAGAGGTTTAGGTACCTACGTTGTTTCTTGGCAGACAGAATCATTTGTTTAAAATTAAAGTAAAGACCGCCGCTAATTAACCAAACAATGTCAGAGTGAGGACTATTCAATTTTTAAACTGCGAGGAAAATGCACTTTTTTGAGCAAAATCTGCTTCTGACCTTGCAATACTTTATGACATTCCACAATATTAATAGATGCATAAAACATTTTTATCTGAATACTAGAAAAAGTACTTAGGTTTTGAATTTTTAAGGCGGCAAGGACGCTCAAATCATAAATCAGCTTTACAGCATTGAAGACGTGAGCGGAATGGAGCGTAACGCTTGGCCGTAATAGCGCGGTTACTTGTTATAAAAATACAATTTTAAAACCTCACCCATAGTTTTGATATAATAATACTGAATACGAACAGAGTGTACGCCAGAATGACCGCTTAAAATAATGTCAATTTAACATCAAAAGCATTACATTTAAAGTCAGATCTTCTTCAAACTTCTCCATCCAACATCATAACTTTTGGTTGATATTTGGCGATATTTTTCAGCATACGCCTTCCTTTCATCGCATGTACATAATTCAATAGATCAGGTTTATCAGAGAGAGGCTCCGTTGCCGTTGACGTCTTCATTCAGTACCTAATTTACGACCCACCTAACTCTATAAAGATTTTTGACGAAGAGATGCTTCGTATTTCTGTTAACAGTTCACTTTTCAATGGGATCAATTCATACATTGTTATCTGGTCACGACGCGTTGCGACGTCTTTTTCCAAATATCAAAATGATAAAGTGTAAGAATTTTCCATTATTCAACAAAAATATTTTTTCCATTATTTTTAGCAGTTGTATCAGTGAACGTGCTGTAACATTGTTACTTTCCTTTACAACCTGACATTTCTACTGGCTTAAATAGCATAGTACGCGTCTATTTAAACGTTTGATGGATTACTAGTGTATTAATTAGACGTAACCTCCTCAATGAATTCTCTAATTACTTTGCACACGTGTGAAGTTCATCATTCACCGTGACACTTGCCACTAGCCACTTAACTATGAAGCTGGTACATGCAAATTGCGTAGGTTTGAACTTAGCGAAGGCGCGGTCAATTAAGGCGATGTGTTGATACCGAATCCATCAAATTACTTACACAAATTGATCACGAACACCGTTTTTATGATTTGGAAGACGAAGGCGATATGACTCGGTAATTTTACAGTACGGATCTCAAGAGCGGTCTCAGAGGGTTTCAGTAAATTATAATACTTGTTATCTTTGTGTATGCCACCTGTTGCCATGGCCTGTTGCATAGTGTGCCAGCCTTTATGATATTATAGTCTACCTAGACCACAATATGCCAGTACCTAGATACTTCGGACAGCCCTATTCGCGCACTAAAACTGTAAATGTATTTTTATATCGTGGTGGTTACGTAAACAACACTCGTAAAATATTATTTCCTACAATGTTAATGAAATTGCGTTGATAGGACTCGCTAAATGACCAATTAGTGGCACCGAGTGTGGCCATTGTAAGTAACTAAAACTTATTGGGTTCGCCTGAAGGAAGACGCAAACGCATAAAAGTAATTGAAGTTCAAAGAAAGAGCAATTAAGTATACATACTACTTTGTTATTCTTCCGCCGATAATAAAAAAATATAAGTTAGTACTAGCGGCCGCCCGCGACTTCGTACGCGTGGATCCCCTTTAGGGGTTGAATTTTGCAAAATCCTGTCTCAGTGAGCACCTACGTTCTAAAAGGAACCCTCATTCAAAATTTGAGACTCCTAGCACTTGCAGTTTCTGAGATTTCGTGATGAGTGAGTCAGTCAGTGACCTTCGCTTTTATATTTTGTAGATTACTCTTATACTTGTTATAAATTAAGACTCAATGACTCAGCATTACCGAACTTTGCGACCAAAGATAGGTTTACTCGAATTACTAGAACCATAAAAGTTCGGTTCTAATATTCGCTAACCAACCAGTGGGTGTGCAACATTGCCGGAGCCTATTGGCCCTATATGTACGAAAACACAAAGTCATGCTGTTAAATTATATCTATGTATCTCCATAATAGGGTTACTTCATTGCCATGCGTTGCCAATTTGTAAAAGTGGGTGGTACTTACCTAATTGAGGGCAATCGACCTTAGTACCTACCCAGTTGTCTCTGGAAAAAAAATCGTAATACAGTACGTCGTTATACCAGGCCTCCGTCACTCGCCTATGCCGGCCGAGATAATTACCTACAGCACAGAATAAGTAATAGTACAGGTACAGAAGGATTACTCCGCAAAACGATTTAAATAAATGCGAGTCTTGTTACGACGCGGTACAGTGGAATTCAGCTCGCACAGCACTACGTACGTACCTACAATTTTATTCACCTACAAGTTTTGTCTCTTTCTATCGCGTGCCTCTGAACTCTTCTTACGCTGTTAGGGTTGCTGTCTAGTGAAAAAATAATTAATCTACTTATTTGTAATGAGGTACGTATGTAGGTAAGTATGCATTCATTATGGAAAACCTTGGGAGAGGCCTTTTTCCAGCAGTGGACGTCATTTGGCTGAAACGAACGAACGAATTCTGAGCAGTAGTCATGGTAGGTTAGGTTCCTATACTATCCTAAGAATTATTGATTACCTACATGGCCAACATACCTTTCAGCATCTTTGGGAAGCGAAAAAAAAAGATAAACCCGGTAGATTTCTTTTCGAATTTAAACACCCGAACGCCGCACAATATATCTTTCTTTTTATGTCCATTTTTAAATAATACTTCGATTAGAATTATAATCATACTACAACGCACGCCAGCGTCCTGACGGGCGCGCGCGTGACACTCGACTGATATAATACCCGCCGGCGGGGCGCTTCGCTGTAGGTAATTATCGGATGTACCGCGCGGAGTGAGCCAGGCCTGCCTACAGCGCGCGACAACTTCAAGTTGCAAATCAGTCAGGGCCGCCACGCGCTTGTGAGCACACGCGTATTTCTATACACGCTCGGTCGATCATCGTCTCAATCAAGGTTTATTGTTCCAACAGCACTGGTATTCTTTTTTCATGGAAAATCGTAATATAATAATAATTAACTGTAGTGATTTAAATAATTTAAAAAAACTACACTTTTTAAATAATTTTGAAATACTTATGACAAAAAACTGTAGCAAAAAAATTATTTTAGCTAATAAAACATTAACTTTACTTCACCGTGTCTATTTTTCGACACTACACCTTTTAAAACTGTTTGTCCAATTTCGAATTATTGCAACACTGAAGTTTATTAATAGGTACTTTAGAGAAGGTACGGTTATACAAACACCACAAGATTAAAGTTTACCAATCGTAAATACAATAAATGCTTCTTAAAATTAAGTTTTTATTTATTTTACTTTGCTTATACAACCCTGACGCTTGAGCTGTGAGGTAGATCAAATTCTGAACACAAAAAAATTGCGCTCTTGTGAGCGTAATAGTAAGGTGCGATTTCGAATGCACCATGTGCGTTGGATATTTTGCATTATTATTATTTACCGTTAAAATGCCGGCATCTGATCCTACACAAAGGAGTGCAATTTCTGTTGCTACTATTATGTATTCTGTGTTTATACTTCGTTACCTTTTGCCAAATGGGTGTTTATTAGCCCTTTTTAGCCCTGCAAAATTTCAAAAAATTTTTGGTGCGATAATAAGCCAGTAGAATTAGATTTGAAATCGGAAATAATTATTATAAAAGATTTTATTATTTTAATGGCTTCATTTGTTGCCCATTAAGACTCCTAGGTTTTCGACTTCGACAGAGTATAATAACAGGATTACTACAGTATTGATTAAACATGCAATTATACAAATCTTTCCTCTAATATTAATGTTTATAATATAATATAATAGGTACTAATATTAATAACCTGTTAAGTAAATGCTTATCACAATTTTTCTAAAAAAAACTTACATTTATATCTGCTTGTGTGAGTTCCATTCGACAATTCAATAATGAACCCGTCACTATCACGGTCTAAGGTCTCTTTCCGTTTTAATTTAGTTTCATCTCTTATGTCTTTCTCTTTATCAGTCAAAATATTTAATAAAAGACGCAAAAGAGACACTAGAGATTGCTTCTTTACCTCTTTTTTGAGTTGAGTGCCAACTTTCGACCACGTTGTTAGTTCTGTGCCGTTCTCCAAATACGCACCATTGTCACCTAGAATTTGATTTAGGCCAGGTCGGATCCACGTATTTAAAAATTTTGCTATTTTCTGAGAGTTGGGAAGATTGTCTTTTATGTACGCCACACCATCATCAATTTGTTGCACGGGTAATGCCGTTCATAATCCCACAATTCTCCTTTAATTTTTGGAGTTGATTTTTAATGTCTTTGCCATTCTCCACAGACTTTTTGTAAAATGATAGTAGCATTTTATCAGGTTGATATCTGGAAATACTTAAACTAATGCATTTGAAACGGCAATCTCAAAGTCAAGATGCACTGTTTTTGGTGACCATCCAGTAATTTCTGATTTTATGATTTCAAATAACGCGATGTATGACTCTAATCTTGTCTCTTGTCCGACATTAGAGCGTAAACGAGTGGTATCACATTAGTTTCCATCGACCACTTGCAAATATCTCCATGAATGGAATACAACTGCACAAATGGTTCAGGGCAGCTGAAAGTTCTTAACGACCTCTTAATTTCGTTTTTTGTTCTTGTAATGTTTTTACTATAGGACACTCATCATTATTATGTTCCTCTTCACAGAATATGTATTTATTAATTTAATTTCTCTTCGATGCAGGTTCGTGCTTAGTTAAACGATTATTTTCAAAATTTCTCTTTCTAGATGTAAATTTGCTAGTTCTTTTGCCATTGCTTTGTGGGTTTTCTCTGTTAAATGTATTTTTACTGTAACTAATCTCAGATCTAACGTCATGTCGAGTGTCAGTCGTAAAGTTGTCATTGCAATTTAGTAGTTGGATTTTGTGTTATTTCTTATTATCTTAATCTATTTGACATCTCTCTGGCCGAAATGATGTGTTCTAAATTCCTTCTAATACTATCTATAGATTCATCTCCTGTGCTTAATTTCATTCCAAGTTAATAAAATTTCGTTTGTAAACAAGATTCATTTTCTAAAAAGTCCTACAAAATTTCTAATTTCAATTTGCCAGAGCCAACTCCTGCGGCGGCAAAGTCAGGCCATCTAGACCTGAGAAGCGGGATCAATTTGGTTATGATGGAGTTGGATAACTCTGGCGCGGCGAGATATTCATTTTGATTGAATAGGCGAACGAGATCGATACAGTTGCGAAAACAACAGACAAAAGCATTAAATTCGCGCGAGTTATCATAAAGACCGAGTTTAGGAAGGGCTCTTACCATGGCAAGGTGGTGAAGAATGATGACGTCCGGATGATCAGTAGCAACTAAGCGCACCGCGATGGCCTCCTTAGCAGCTCCGCACAGTGCAGCGCTAAGTCTGGCGACATTTTCGCTTGGGGTAAAGAGTGCCTTCGACTGGTCATACGCCTTCTTGAAGATGAACCAGCACGCGACGCGCCCGTCAAATTAAAGAGGTCATAAACTTGTGTTTGCCGCTTGAGGTCCGCAATTGCGTTAGCGAATTTAAATAAGTAAATAAATTAAAGAGGTACGTATTTTAATTTACGTATTTATATATTTTAATGTTCATAATACTTTACATAATTTTGTTGCTTTTCATTTTAAAATAATCATTACTCATTTTACTTTTTTCAGCGTCCAAGTGCACATAAATTTTGAGTTAAGCCAAATTTTGTCTTTGATCATATTTGATCATTTATGTTTTGGTAAAGTTTTGTATACTTGCCATAAACCATTTTGTTTTTTTCTCCGCGAATATAAAGGTGTGATTCGTTTTAAATCATATACCTATGTCTAAATCAAATGTGAAAATTTTACTCGAATCTAAATCTTTAGCTAATGATGTAAGAGAGTGGATACTATCCGGCCTGCTTTGACTACTTGTATCTTCTGATGCAGCTGTTAACGTTATTTCTTTTGAAAGACATATAAAGCCATTGGTGTTATTTTTAAATTTAATTCCTGGGACATTACTGTGACAATTGGGCCATTATATTTTATTACAGGTTTTTTTTTTGCTAGCAACTTAATAGTAAATACATACTAGAAATAATAATATGCTAGAAATGTATAGATTTCGATGTGCTCTTCACGAATTTCAACTTTGCGACCTCCGATCGTCGCCGCGGGCGCCACCAAATTGAAAAAATGCTGCCTAGTAGCAGATTTTTTCAAATAGGTACTTTAGGAAAATTTTTTTGATAAAACATCCTTAGGAAAACTTCTGATGAATCGAAACAGTCTCACAAAATAAAAAATCATATGTACCCTAATCAACATTTTCCTTTACGAATGATCTAAGCCTGATATTTCTTAAATTATGGCTTTAATAAAAGCAGAATATATGCCAAGATATTGTTAAAAACGATTTACAATTTTAGATACTATCTCAGTTTGCCTACGAACTACATTATGAGCAGATAGAGGTAAAAGTGGGGATCACTCACACGGCATATTGGAGGAAAGAATAAGGTTAATTTCTTCCTTCAGTGTGCTTACCATGAGTTTTGGTTAGGTGTGCTCGCTAGCGAGTACGTCAAAAAAATCTATGAAGATTTTATTTCTTGAAAGTAGCCGCTAGGGGCGCTGCACAATATGTCATACATTTAATGTCATTTTTTTACGCAGTCGCTAGCGAGCACACCTGACGTAAACTCATGGTAAGCACACAGCTTTTAAGTTTTGTCACACTTATTCTTTAATAAATTCGCTCGTCAGTTTGCACACATTTTTCAATGCAAATAAAACGTACCTATTTAATTAATAAATAGTCATGATTTTGAAGAGCACTCTTACGGGCCGTGTGCGGTGTGAGTGATATAAAATAATCGTCATAACTTTGGAACGGGACGTGCAAGGGATTTCTAAATTTGTTAACATTTTTAACAAATTCTTAAGAATTTTTCAATACTAAAAAGAAGTGCAAAAGCTTTATATTAGGAAAAAACACTTTGACGTTTTCTTAAGGTGTGCGATATGAGTGATCCTATTTATTGACCTTAACATTTTTAAAATCGGATAAGAAATCTTGGTATAATCGGTGTACAAACATAGAAAAAAAACATACCAACAGAATTGATAACCTATTAGGCGTAAATCCGCCTCACAAACAGCTTGTACATTAAGGGAAAAATAACCTTTCCGGTTTCTAAATTCTTTACCTATCAGATAACCTAAAAATAAAAAATAGATAAAAATTACTGTCCACAAATTAACGAATATTACATTTTATCACATGATGTACAAACTTACAAGGTGATTGTATGCGTACATGCGTGCAGTCTATTGCACCTAGCACGCGAGGAAACCCAGCAATCGTGTAATAATTTGCAGCGCTATTCTGGTGCATAAAAATATATCGATCATAAAGCCTCGAGACCGCTGACGAGATGTCGCGCACTTTCTGCATGCTGCAGCAACTAATACTCCCACAAAGTCAGCTACTGATATCAGCATTGTGCCTAGCCCTAGTGCGTAGAAGCGCAAAGACATCAGTAGCTGATGCAGTGGGGAGATTCCGTTTCTGCAAAGAATGTGAGTTGTGAATGAATGAAATTAATATTAAAAGTAGGGTAACGTAGTGGCACCAATGATCGACACTTTAAGGAGATAGTGGGCTTCTTAATAAGATTAAAGGTCATTTAGTCATCTTTAAACCAAAAGTAACGATTTAGTATGGTACCTAAGGTATATTCTTGAGATAAGAATAGGATGTATTATTTGTATTAACTATACACGGACTAGAAAAAAATCCCAAAAAATGAAAAAGTATATAAATCTCCAATCATCGACACCGAATCTCCAGTAGTCAACACCCAGTCATCGACAGCTGCCACTTACCGACACCCAGTTTATCGACTATTGACTATAATTTGTCGGCCGTTTGGTGTAGTGGTTCAGAACGGACTACTATGCCGAGAGGTCCCGGGTTCGATTCCCGGCCGGGCAGAAATTGAAATGATGAATTTTAATTTCTGTGACGGGTCTGGGTGTGACTATGTATAATATTTATGTATTTAAAAAAAAGTATATAAGTAGTATATCCGTTAAGCTAGCACCCATAACACAAGCATTAAGTTGCTTACTTTGGGGCTAGCTGGCGCTGTGTGAAATTGTCCAAAGATTTATTTTTATTTTTTTATTTTTATAATGTGTATCTGCCAAATCAACACCTGCTTAGTGGGTCATTTAAGTAATTCCTCTTCAACGACTTCTCGGGAATCAAATAATCGGCTTATTTTAGAACGATCGCGGCTATTTAAGAAATCGGAGGTTTGGTATATTTTCCCTTGATGCGAAGTACATAGCCGCACGCTTCTGCACCTCTTAGTCGACCGGCAGTACACCAGCCAGGACTGGCAGAGCTTCTGTCCTAAACCTGGTCGACTACTTGCCAAAAAAGGAGATAAACACCCATACAGCAGATGCGGTGATGAAAAGGACAAGCTGTCTGTCAACTGCCCTAATTACTGGAAATGCAGCTGGAGATCCTCCAATGATCATATTTAATTATGAACGAATTCCTTCAACTATCGCTGTCAGTGTTCCCGATGAATGGGCAATAAGTAAATCGGAGAGTGGGTGGAAGTGTAGCATGCAGCACATTCTATGTATTAATGAATGGCAATGTCAGTCAAAGGACGTCGACGACGACGTAAATTCTTCCCGAATGTACGCGAACGTCTAACTAGGCGATGGTTAGAAATGGACCATTGCTCGTCGCATTTCTTCACGGAGCATGGCAACTTTAAATCTCCTTTTTGCAAGTGTTCCACTGATGATGTCAGTCATGAGCAGTCTGCCCATCATAATTATTATCTTGTGGGAGTGTGATCTTTGGAAACATGAACGTGATTTAATGCTTAATTCAATACAACATACATCTGTTTCCGCAATTTATTACGCCGATCTTGTCGCGACAGGAAAAATTTCCGTGCTTTTAAGCGATTTTGTGAAAAATATTATTGGCCCCCCTTAATTGATATTTATTGTCCGTGGTGCATAATATTTTTTTAAAGGTTTTGTTTGTCACCTATCATCCGCTTTGCAATGGAGGGAAGTCGAACCTTAATTTCGAACTCCTCCTATGTTCTTCTGATTAATTTCGTTGCTGGTCCAATGACAGTTTAACTTTCCCCCGGGACAAACTTGACCTTCATTGGTTGGTTTTTGTGGCGGTCAAGCTGTAGATCCTGGCTACACAGGAGTCTGTTGCAGTGGTGGGAACGAAAGGTGGGAATAGTCCCGATTTTAGTTAAAACTATTCTCGGCCCCATGGTGCAACCCATTGTTGTTTTTTCCGAAATTTTATCATGGAGCGTAATCCTAGGTACTCCGAAACGTTTCGCAGCACCTGCAATCTTTTCGCCATTTTTAACAGCTTCTACAGCTTTTTCTAACTGTTTGGGAGAATATTTTTTTCTCGCAGCCATCTGTAAGAACCAATCGACACTTGTCGATTACTGGTAGCTTGACTATGATTAGTTTACTTCTAAGATCTACTAAATGCGCGAAGTAATAAGAACTAATTTCGGTTGTCAAATGAAAAATTTTTCAAAAAATTACTATCGACACGTGTCTATTATTGGAAAAGTCAGTTTGTGAAAACCAGTGATCGACACCAACATTTTACTAATATCAAAATAATCTTAAAATTTCGTTATAACAAAAATGGATTCTAATAGTTCTTATAGTAACCCGTGAAAAAGATAAAATTCAAATAAGTTACAATACAGTAGTGTAATTAACAAAAAATGTTCTCACTTCCTTAAGGATTTTACTAAGAATTGTTGTTATATTCACCGGTACTCCAGCCGCAATCAGTTGTTATGCCGCCATTTTCAAAATAAATTGGCGGATTTTGCTTAAATGTCAATGGGAGGCAGTCAAAAGTGTGCTTTCTATGGTACAGTGTTGCCATATTAAGAAATCGATTTCTTACTCTTATTATAATGAATCAAAAAATAAAGTGTCGGTCATTGGTGCTAGTACGTTACTCCTGTAGCGTTTCTCATAACGTACCTCGTCGAGGTCACTCGTATGGATGGCATAATTTCAGCCAGCAGGAACTCCACCGCAGGTTTCGTTAACCTAAACCTAAATGTGAATTCCGCGTCGTCCAGGCTCTGCATGTAATTGACTCTTTTGATCAATCTTCGTGAGCGTCTTGGCAGTTCTTCATCGCTTGAACTCGAGACGAGCGTGAGGTCTTCCAAATCACTGCTACTGCTGTCACTGCTGCTGCTGGACAGTGAGAACGCCATCTCAACGCAATTTCTTTTACGACAACAAAAACCGCAACCGCAACACAGCGTCCAAAAGAATCAAGATTCTGCAAAAGCAAACGTCAAAATCGGCGGATAGGATATAGGAAACCACAAAACTGTCATTTTCATACAGAGGGTCTATCCGTTTTCTGATCTGACCCTCCCATAGATAGATTTCCAGCGCAGATTGCAATCTCTAGTCGTGGATACATTATTGGAAAGCAGGTATAGTTCCAAAATACTGAACTGTCCTATCCATGACATTGACAGTGGGGCGCCACCGTCAATATCTACCGGATCGCTGGTTCCGATTTTTGCCATGTTGAAAACCATATAGTTAATCGATGGTAGCGCCCCGACATTGTCATATTTCAATCTGGATTTAACGAAAGATCGAATATGGAAATCGGGCGTAAGTATGTAATGGATGTCGTAAGCCATTATTTGGATCTTGTTATGATAACAAAACACTGAAATGTAAAAAAAACAGTTGAATATAAAAAATAAAATATTAACTTATTATTAATTTATTATTTTGTAAAACCTAACCTAGTATTTTGTAAACAAATAGTGTTTTATTACGAGTGCAGTCAAATGACCGGCGTCGTCTTTCTAGGTATAATAGGTAGATTTTGCCGTCTTTCTAGTGTTAATGTTATAGTCTGTGTCATGAATTGTTGACTAGGTCAAGCGTAGAACGTTGGCTGTCAGCCAACTCTTAAGTTAGCAATATCACGCTCACGTTCTCGCTCACGCTCAAGCTGGGCCCTTTTGTACCCTTTGCACCACCGGCCTGCACCACTGGTACCCCTTTACACCACCAATAGTGCCGCGCTACCATTAACTGTAAAACGATTATCTATAATTATAATTTATATAATATTTATAGGTATTATAAAGAGGAAATAATATTTGATCGTTTGTTTGTACTGAATAGGTTCCGAAACTACTGGACAGATTTGATAACATAGGTATATTTCACTATTTAAATCCAAATAATTTTTTGAGTAACAAAGGCTATTAAATATTTTCAAAATAATCATAAAGGAGCTATATCAAATTCTTCTAGGTAGACCCGAGATATAAACATGTATCATAAAATAGCTCCTTTATGGTTATGTTGCCCTGGTACTAATTATTCGTTGTATGTAGGCCCGGGGTATCGTGGGTCTGAAGTGAAATGTTTATAGCCACGTGTTAAGTTTTTCATATTATTTTATTCTTAAGTCATTCAAGTATTTGTGTCTTGTAGTCATCATTTCATGTTGATGAGGTGATGATCAAAAGGTAAATAACTCCTAAACGCTGTTCCATGCATACAGCCACGCATCACACATCATGTTATTAGGCTAAACACAAATATAAAAAAACTTGACGCTTCAATTTCCCGCCAAGAATTCCCCTCGAAGTTTCAATGCGTTTATTGCACTGCAATAAATAAATTAAAACTTTTAGGTAGGTTTTGATTAATTTATAACATACAGTCTACTAAGTACTAGTTTCACAGTCGATGGTAGTACAGCACTATTTGTTGGTGGTGCAAGAGGGATTTAAAAATACCCTTTGCACCACCAGTGGTGCAGGCCGGTGGTGCAAAGGGTACAAAAGGAAGCTGGGCACGCTTGCGCTCAAGCTGAGCACGCTTACGCTCTGTGTGGAGCTATGTTAGAATGCAGTGCTATGCAGTTAGAATGCGAGCCTTCATAGTGCTGGTAGAGCGATTAGAACTCGCACTTTTAGGAATGGTTGTGTAATACTAGCAGGAGGAGATGGTTTCGTAGACGGGCCCGCAGTCTCTAGGACGACACTGGAGGCGCCGTCTTCTGAAGTCTCCGCTAATCCGCTTCCGTAGTAGCTGGCGGCACTGCCACGCCTGTGGCTTTACCTTTCGATCGTGTTATGATCATTTCAGAATATTAATGTTTTTCCTTTACTTCTGTTCTGACTAGGGCATGTAATATCGGAAGGTTTTCAATTCCGATATTGGATTCCGATATTAGATCTCAATATCGGAATTCCGATATTAATATCGGAATTGAGTTTATGTACTATAAAATTAATATTTGGTTATATTCGTAAGAATTCTGGATAGTTTATAATAAGATAATGATTTTAATCAAACTCTTTAATTTGGTACAAAACAGCACTTCATAAAATTGAAGTACCTATTTTAAAACCATTTTTACGTTATTTTACTCCTTCATGATCAGTCATTCAAGTCACGTGTTACAAAAATTGAAGAGAGTGGTAAAACACTTGAATATGCTTGTAATTTGTTCCTCTTTGATTATCGATGTACAACTCACAAAACCACGAGCCATCATCGTCTTCATGTCAGCCATAGGACGTCCACTGTTGAACATAGGCCTCCCCTGTTGATTTTCACAATGGCCGGTTGGTGGCGGCCTTTTTTTTTTATCCACAACGAGGAAGCTCTTGGCTGGTATCTCACCTGATGGTAAGTGACGATCAGGTCGAAGGTGGAAGCGAGCTTCACCCGGAATCCTCAATCACGGAGGAACTGGCTATCTTACCTCTAACTGCCGGAACACAACAATGCTGTTAACATTGTTGTTATGGCGACAGAATTAGGTAATATGGTGGTAGCTAACCAGGCGGACTTAGAACAAGCCCTACCATCAACCAAACCGAACAGAAAAATCTGCCCCCACTGGGAATCAAACCCGGGACCTCTACGTCTGAAGCAGGTGGTCTTACCACTAGACCACAGAGGCGGTTGCATCCAGCGCCTTCCTGCTACCTTTATGAAGTCGCCGTTCCACCTTGTGGTTATGAGTCTTACGCTGCGCTTTCTGGCCTCCACTTCAGGACCTTGCTGCCTCATCATCCGTCTGTTTTGTGTATTAAGGCAGAACCGTTGAAAGACCTTATCACAATGCTCGAAGACCTTAATCGAGTCTCCCAACAGGTAGGGCTTCGGATGAACATGGAAAAAACGAAGCTTATGTCGAATGTCCATGTGGTCCCTTACCCAGTTTCGGTTAGGAGCTCGATTCTCGAGATTGTTGACAAGTATGTCTATCTCGGACAAACGATTCAGCTGCAATTTCGAGAAAGAGGTAAATCGTCGAATACGTAGACGAAAGTCTTCAATCAGTGTGTTACCGCAGTGATGATATACGGCTCGGAAACGTGGCCTTTGAATATAGGCCTTATAAATAAGCTCAAAGTTGCACAGCGTGCTATGGAGAGAGATAAGCTTGGTGTTTCTTTACGAGATCTAATCAGAAATGAGGAGCTCCGTAAACTAACTAAAGTCGCTAACATACTTACCGACGGATTAGCAAGCTGAAGTGGCAATGGGCAGAGCACATAGTACGCAGAGCTGACGGTCCATAGTCCATACTCCAGTAAAATTAATGTTTGAAAGGAAGTTGAGATGTCGTTCTTTGTTGACCAAGTACCTATGGCAAATGCTAAAATTGATTTAGAACAAGTTAAATTAACCATAAATAGTAAATAGTAAATACTTCAATAGTTTAATATATTAAAATATTTGCAGTGAGACAAAAAGTGATGATGAGAGACATGAGAAAATCATTGGTCTTTGCCAATCATGTACTTTGGGCTTTGTGGCAGGTTGTGGCGAGTTTAAACGCTTTGTTTAAAATCTCAATTAAAACTTTTATCTGATTCCGATATTACGATATTGGATCGCTCAATATCGGAATTGAAATATCGGATCTCGCATTCCGAGATTCCGATATTACGAGATTCCGAGATTCCGATATTCATGCCCTACTTCTGACACCAAATTATGTGAGTGAAACAAACAAAATTAAATGCTCATTTGACACTTAGGGTATTATATTTCTTAATAGGTACTATAGTACAAAAAAGTATTTAAAGATGGTCAATAAAGAAACTTAGGAATAGGCATGTAACAGCTCTTGTAGCCATACATATGAATAGGCATATGTAGCCCTTATAAGCTGTGAAAATCTCCAGGGAAATAGTCTGATTCTGCGTTGTCCACATCGCTGACATCGCAAATGATTTTATCACGTGTTTAATTTTTCAAGTTTTTAATTTTTCAATTTATCAAGGCTACAGCCAACAGAATTTAAAACTCAAAGCAAGTATTTTTGCTAATTTTGCATCTATATAATTAAAGCCATTGGACACCAAAATGAGCTTACAACATGTCAAGCCAATTCCCTTAAGTATGTCCTCAAATTGAGTTATATTGTATAATTGCAAACATACTAGTAATACTGTGTGGTATAAGGGCTCAGCTGTGGAAGTCCCACGAGGGTCATTCCTTGTTAACTGTTTGGAGCTATTCTAATATTATGAAGGATATCGCCAATGTACGGATAAGTCATAATAGGCTAAATTTGCCAAGTATAAACTGTGCTCTTTATTTTGTAAAATATTATTCTATACTTAAAGAGCACGGTACGCCATCAACTTCGCCATGTCAGATCTCATCAAGTCTGACACCAACTCGATACCAGTTTTTTAAAAAAATATTAAAATGAAGGCTGAGTTGCACTTACCTAATTTTCTACTGTTTACCGCACGAGATGTATTGTAGACGTATAGAATCTCTTTGGATGCATCTGGCTACTAAAAACTTTTTTCTTTATTTTATCCACGAGTTGCATCTGGCCGCTAACATTTCTTTTTTTCTGTAATTTTTCTACGAATTACGATTGTCTTTTGTCATTGTATCTTAACGCAATTATTTTAGGAATATTTTGTACTTTTGCAACCCGTATGATTTTGTATGCGGTGGTTTGACCTAGATAGAAAAAAATATGTGAAACTGAAAATAACAGTTAACTATTAGTGGAACGCGTTAATTAAAACGCGCTCAGCTTTAATTTACTTTATGACTTACCTAAATAGATAGGTAGTAATTTTATTGTCAGCTTTATTTTATTTAACCGCTAATTGAATAGACACTAATTACGTATTTTATTATCACATCCCTTAACTTAATATGTATTTACTTTATTACTTTTTGAAGGGTATCAAAATTTCAGTGTGAGGGGGGACCCGAGCACCACACATTCTCTCTCAACTACATAGTAGGCGTAATTGAATAAGATTTTGACATTACAGCTGTATATTCTTTGTTTTCAGAACTAAATGAGCCGCCATGTTCCTATTTGGAGGGACGAGGAAGCAGTCGCCCCAAAGGGCTAGGGGGCCGGCCATCTTGTCGACCGCGGACTGCGGCGTTCCATCCATTCAGATCGTATCCAACAACTATCACGCCGTGCCGAGGAAGAGAGGGCTGGCTGTAAGTATAGATTATACGATATTTTATCAAAGATTTTCCAAGGCATTCGGTTCATCAAAACTCACAGCACAGGCTACTTGCGAGTTAACGAATTAACGTGAGAATTCTGAAAGTAAATATTTACTATTTTATTGAGCTGAAACTGTGCAAATAATTATACTTTTAAGTATATTTTCGTTCTTCCTTTACTGGTTGGGTTTTTATTGGCGGTCAAGCTGTATATCCTGGCTACACAAGAGTTCAGCGGTGGGAATGAGAAGTGGGAATAGTCCCGTAATAAGTAGATTTGATGACTAGCTGCAAGGTAAAATTGTTCAGGTTGGTTTAGCAGTGTACTGATCTAACTATAAAAATACAAAAGGTTTTATTCGTTGTACTCGTAATTAACGAATCCAATTATTTCTTTTCTCTGAAGCTCTCATTCGCACTCTAGTAAGATTGAATCAGTCTTTTTGGGATTAAAAAAATCATATTGTTATCGAACAGTGAATCAAAAATACTATCATGTGACTCATTCGTATTAGTAAAATTTCCTTTTGTTCAGTTCTTAATTCTTCTTCAAGTTTCACAACTTTCGACACATTGATTTATCGTATGCAAACTTAAAATGGTGGACGGCGTGTAACAGCACAACTCGTTCTTGTCGTTGAAAATAGGTAACACTTGAGTTCCAAAAAAGAGATAACTAAAATCCTTAGTTATACATAGTTTTTGATAAAGATGCCTTTGTAAATACATAATTGAAGATAGTAATGGTACTTACCTACTTAGTAGATGGCGAAAAAAATCATAATAAATCTGAAATGAATATAAAAAGTACATTGCTAATAATGTTATTATGTGTTATAATAATTATCTTACCAACATAAGTCAAAGGATTTTCTATACATTTCGTTTCTTATCATACATATCTTAATTTGTACTCGGCCCATTAAGCTTCCAAAATACATAATCACATTTATCTCTAAGCATCTGATAAACGAATTGTTTAATTTTGGCCCTTTTAGGGCCCCTTATCTTATCAGATAGTATCAGCGTGTACATCAATTATTCATACCAGCTTTTAAATAAGTACTTCACAGTATTATGATTATTCTTTGTCTATGTACAAATAACATCTTAACATTTAAGAAAGGACTATTAGTAAAAGTAGGTACAAATTAGCAAATATTAGAAATTCTAGGTAAATCACAAAAAAAAACTCATCGTTCTGTTGCCCATCAGACAAAACTTGATGCAAAATTATTAGGACTACTTGATGCCAAAAAGTAATAAGCTTTTTAATGTAAGTAGCATAAGATTTGTAAAAAGCTATAGTACCATTATGCCCAGATATACCTGCTTGTTCCGCATCCTTTCGGATTCCCTTCACAGCGTCCCAAACGCCAGTAAATTAGGGATTGTTTTCTGTAACAGCTTTTACAGGCAAGTATGTAACCTCGTTGTTATCACACTATTTATTTATACACATTGCATAATGCTACCTGATTAATGTCAGTATCTTCTTATCTTATCTATCGCCTTATACTTAAAAAAAAGCACTATTTAATGAAATAATCTTTTTCATCACCTTAACACTATCCTGCTGCTAGGTAAGCAAAAGTCAAGCCACTGATCGCAATATAGTAGGCATTAATTCCATATTTTTTAAATATACTGCCTGCAGTTACACGTGTACCTAATATTAATTAGTTACCGAAGAGTTTGGCACATTAACAATTTGAGTTTCAAAGGGAAATTATAAGTCAAAATGTCAATTCTATTCATCATTAAAAGATATTCGACGATTGA
The DNA here is from genome assembly GCF_963855985.1 of Ostrinia nubilalis. Taxonomy (NCBI): domain Eukaryota; kingdom Metazoa; phylum Arthropoda; class Insecta; order Lepidoptera; family Crambidae; genus Ostrinia; species Ostrinia nubilalis. The sequence goes on along the minus strand of NC_087119.1, from coordinate 22,685,907 downwards.
AATAACAGCCCTAAAATGAATAAAATGGAAACGAACGATGTCACAAGTCACACATCTTGGCAATTACTTACATTTGAAACTCCGCGTCGCTTAGATGGAATAAAACTGCAATGGTCTTATCTATCATTATTCGATACACTTCAGTTTTGTATACGAACCTTATGTAACTTATATCGTGTATACGATTATTGGTCTATTCATTCATTTCGAATCGGCAAATACCTAAAGAGGATGATTGATAATTATCTTACACATATTTAGACTACAGAGCGTCTTGTATGTAGGTATGTAGGTATACTATTAATTTATGTCATGAAAAAAGTGATGGACTTAAAAACCATTTTAAAACTTGCGACGTTACGGGCACATCTATTGTTGGTTAATGCATTGTACTGCTTACACTTAGAAAGCATAGATTGAAATTCAATCATTTTCACAAAGTACTTATCAAGAATATTTGAGAAATAATGTCCCGTTTTCTTAAAATGACGAAATAACGTCCTTAGAAGAATAAGTTTATGGGTATGGGTATGCCTATTCAATGTCATCGGCTGTCCAAAAATAAGGTTAACGTAGTTATGTGTAGGTATTATAAACTAAAAAAAGTGATACCAGGGATGCCATCTAGTTTCATTTTTAGGAACAACGTTACGCGTCGGTACTTATTGGCAAGAGTAATGCAGAGACGAGTTCTAGTTCTGATATTTTCAGATAGAGGAACTTTAACATGAACTTAATATTAGGTTATTTATGATTATAATCTGAAATATGATGACCTTGACATATTTAACATGAGTAAGGCGGCATTTAAAAGGAGTCAATATTTCGCTGAATGTATATCTCGGCCGGCGGAATGTGGGGTTTGGACTCCTCTCCTATCTATAAATTTTAATATAATCTTGTTTTTAATTTTAATCAAATAATTGAAAGATGAATTTGTAGCAGTTATGAAATTCAGTAATTGGCTAAGTATCTCTGAATGTAATGTTTTCAAGTATGTAAATTGTAAATTGCTGTTGAGTTTCTCAATAAATAAATAGCAGAAGAAAATCTGTCAAAACCATCAAAAAGTCTATTTCAAATCAAGAACTTTCTATAACAAACTGAGTTTTGTAAGTGAAGCCGCAAGCAGAAGCTAGTCAATAATAATCGCCGATTATGGCTCCAGTTGTTCAATATAGTGGTTGAAAATTGAAGCTTCTGATTTCGCTTTGTGAGCTAACCTCGGGGCTTTAATCCATAATCATCTTGAAATACCACGCGAAATACGGACATAAAATATTATTTTAATAAGCCTTTTCGCTTTCAACGGCTTATCTGGCTGAAAATAATGACGATGATTTTTTTGCTTGATCCATAATAAGCCTGTAAAAAGATACAGTTACTTCAAGTTTATTAGGGTTAACTAATATTGCCCCTACAATGCTCATTTCGCTGTCAGGTAGCCACCAATTTGATTAAACTGTTTGAAGGTTATATACTTACATTAGGGTGTCCCAAGACATAAGGCAGGTTTTTTTTTCTCGAAATTAAAAACGCATACCCTCTATTTTTTTCCGAAATGACCTAATTAACATAAATTATAAATATGATAACGATTGAATCACGGTAACCCGTGCCGACTCGATGCCAAACATAAATAAATTAAAATGTACTGAGTTTGAATGGATGATTTCTTGAAGTTCGAGTTTTTATGGTAAATAAAACAATAATATACCCAAAACGTATTGATATTTTAATATTATACATAAAACACATTATTCTACGAATTTTCTTTTCAAAGTTTGTTTTTTACAGTCTGGATAAATCTTCCTGTGTTCTTGTACGCAGCGTAATAAAAATTGTTTTTGTTCCTCTTCAACTGTAATTAAGCCATGAAATTCTTGCATCATCTTGACCGCTCTTTCAGCTGTATCGTTGACTGCCCTCAGCACTGAAACCTTCTTCTTAGCATCTTGAAAGGAAGCGTTATTTGGCCATAAAGACGGTTCTTCGTTTAGAAAACTGTCATCGATTTGAAGACGGGTGAACAACGCTTTACTTTTGACCGATACGAAGTCGTAGATGTTTTTGTCTGAAATAAAAAATTAAAGCAAATTAGTAACATATTTTAAACTAGCGGCCGCCCGCGACTTCGTACGCGTGGATCCCGTTTTACCCCCTTCATAAAATATATCTTACGCGGTTTAGATTTTTTCATACAAATGTTTTTTCCCGCTAACTCCCGTTCCCGTGGGAATTTCGCAATATCCTGTAGTAACTAAGCTTTAAGTTTACTAAGGGACCTGCATGCCAAATTTCAAGCGTCGAACTTAAGCGGTTTAGATTTTTCATACAAAAGGATTTTCCCGCTAATTCCCGTTCCCGTGGAGTATCCTATAACCTGCCCAGGAGTATGAAGAATAATTGTACCAAGTTTCGTTAAAATCCGTCGAGTAGTTTTTGTTTCTATAAGGAACATACAGACAGACAGACAGACAGACAGACAAAAAATTTACTGATTGCATTTTTGGCATCAGTATCGATCACTAATCACCCCCTGATAGTTATTTTGAAAATATATTTCATGTACAGAATTGACCTTTCTACAGATTTATTATAAGTATAGATAAATGAATATAAAAGAAATAATATTGATTAATACCACCTACCATACAATGATCCACACATTTCTTCTTTGGATGGGATGTAGCGTTTACCATGAGTTGATGGATTATCTTTGGTAAAATTTTCAACCATTTTTATTTTTATTCCTTGGTCTACGTCGTCATCAAATAATGATAAGGCAGATATTTCATCGGTTAAATACCAGAGATGCTGGCTTAATTTCTGTGAAGCTGTTTTTGAGATGTTTAAATCGATTTTTTCATAAGCCTTCATCCACTTCAAAAAGCATAAATCCTGATAAGGTGCTTTTACAGCTAAAATACATTGCAGCCACGGCTTAACGTAGGATGTCACGATAAACAAGCAACCATCAAACAGTGCCACCTTATCCTTGTTCGTCTTGCGCGCTAAGAAGTGCTATTTTCAGTGCATAAATTGCCCTTGCCATCCACCTGGCTTGGTGCATGGCACCTGGAGGTCGGATTTTAAATTTTCGATTTATATCTCCGCCTAAAAATATCACTGAGAGTTCAATAAGTTCACGATAGTCATCTCGGACTATATCTTTGTTCAAGTCGGACTGATAAAATTTGATCAAGTTTTTTATTTCAACAGCAGTAAAATGAAATTCTACTTTATCTTTATAGCACTGTATTTCTTTCGGATTGACACTCTTCCAGTTATCACGAAACTTTTTGAAAAGCGGAATATCCGGGCTTGTTGTGACTTGACTGATTTTTGTTTCAAATACGCTTTTTAATATTAACTCATAAATGTGATGACGGCAGGCAAAAATAAGCAATTCTCTATCAAGTTTCTGTTCAAGAAGTACACAAGCGCCATTAATACGACCTGTGTTTGATGCTGTTGTATCACAACAAAGAATTTGTACCTTATCTTCCAGGTTCCAATCTGCAAGCGCTTTCCAAACTGCATCTGCCTGTTCTCTTCCTGATGAGTTTTCTAATCTTGGCACAGCAATCAATTATTCCTTATTTTCATATGAAATAACTACTGAAAGGCGTTCTTCAGGTAATAATTTTCCATCAAAGTGAACAGTCACAACCTCTGGCATCTCGTTTTGAAAATATTTTTTTATCTCTTTGCGTTTCTCCGTGCGTATTCTTTGAATTGAGGACTTGCTTATCGGAAATTCATCAGTATTGTATCCAAGTGCCTCTATAGTAGCTTCAAGAATTGTATACAGAATCTCTCATACTTAATTGACACCTGTCTAGAGCCGCTACTAATTTTGGGGTGATGAAATCTTTACGTACTGAAATTTTTGTTTGTTCGGGTTGCGCTGTCTCGGTCTGAGCTGGCAAAACTTCTTGTGATGATATTATGTCCTCATCCAAATCAGATGAAGCATTTTGTATAGGATATGATGATGTCGATGGTGTTACCTCTGAGATATATTTAGATCGCCGTTGCTCTTCCTCAAAAATTCTCAGACGCGCCATTTCCTCTTTATCGGTCCCTTTTTGTCTACTCCACCTAAGGGACCCGGTCGACCTGGCTCCCGTTGTCGTTGCAAAAAAGACTTATCTTCATTTGTTTTCATAATTTGAAGCGCATCGGCGTGGGCAATGTCAAATAAGTTGTCTAAGTTACTAATAAACTCCTGTCGACGTTGCGTTGTTTAAATGCGTCTTGGGATTTTTGTGCATTTTTTTGCAAATCCCTCCAAACTTGATATAAAACAAGCTTTTTTACACAATTAGGAAAAGATTTTGTAGGTATACGCGCCTTTTCCCAATATATAATACACTCGCGAATACTGAGATTTGCACTTTTATTTACAGTTAAATTCACTTGACGAATGTAAAATAAGACTGCTAAAATTTGTCTATTAGAAGGAAGTTTTGATCCTGTTATTTGATGCTTTGCACCACCTATTAAAAATAATATATCCTTTTTCGAACTGCGTAATTCCACTGACATGTTGACTGTTATGTTGACTGAACAAAAACAAAGTATTTACTATAAAGAAAAGACAAATCATAACATGCACATCGACCGTTCGTAATTAGAAAGTATTGACAAGTTCCGATGCAAGTCGGCACGGGTTACCGTGATCCTACTTACACCAAATTTGGTTTACACTTGTTTTAACATCATTCTAAAAAAATAAGAGGGTATGCGTTTAAAAAAAATAACTTAGATTTTTTTGAGACATCCTAACTTACATAGCCCAGAATCGATGACCCCATCACATGACATTCCGATAATGATGGCCAAATACGAATAAACACAAAAACCTACCACGATGAAATCGCAAGCTTTACAGTTCGTTGGCATGCTATTAAGAATTTATTCCATAAGTAGTCCCTAAGAGCCTTTGTTATTAAATCATTATTATTAGGTTGTCTTCTTCAAATTCGATTTAGTCCCCAAAACGTCGTGAAACACGGTAAGAGAATTACGTTGATGACGTCAGAGTTTTGTATATGTTATATTCAAGTATAAGTATATGCACGAAAGGGTTCTTAGACTTCTTAGTACCTACAAGATGCTACTGTGAATGGTAATAGTAACCATTTTAGTGAATTTAGCATAAAGCCAAAATTAATGAAGATGACAAGAAGTCTAGACAACCTAAACCTTTAAAAATCAGAAAAGCATTTATTTTTCCAGTATATCCTATTAATATCTGTTAACATAATTTTGTTTTCGTTACCAATTCGATGTAGGTTACGTAAACAAGGTTGTAAAGAAACAGCATTGCCTTAGAAGCACTTACGAGTCGTGTCATGCGTGGCGGTTTTCATAAAAATAACGTACACCAAACCGTTTCCAATAATGCGAGAGTAATTCTTTTAACTGTCTCCGCTGACACGCGTCATGGTTCAAGATAAATGGACTTCAATGCAGTAGAGTCTGTCTCTTGAGCTCTTCTTATAGACTTAAACAACCTTGGCCCAGATAGTTAATCTTCTTTTCGTGTCGACAACAAACCTACACAGTGTCAGCCCAAAACTTCGCCACAAGAGTAGCGTTGTCAGCAGCACTCATCAAATCCTCCCGAGTGCAGTTGCTTGGGCACTCAGGGCACGACATCAGGTTCTTCATCGACTGATAGTTAATAATCCAATGCGACAGCAAAAAGGCCACAGGCCCAGAAAGCTGCATTGAGCCATACGTGCTTGTAAATCACTGAACGATTTGTGTGATGATAAGCAGCATGTCAGTTCATCTTGAAACCAAGTAAAAACGACATGAAAAGAATACTACCAATGTAGAGTATTAATTCGAGTTGCTGGCTTTTTTCTTCGTAAATATTTTAACGTTCAACGGTGTAAAATGTGTGGTATGGACAAAGCTACTACTTCTGTTTCTCTAGTAAAATGATAATAAAAACGTAACGATGCTAAAAGTTATCGCTCGTCTAGCTCGCAAAATGTACACGTGTGGCTGTATGATGTTACTGAGTGCAGGTCACGCGAATTCTAAAATGCAGGCAACGCATCTACAAGGCAATGAAGTGGAACGAAGGAAATTAGGTTTAAATGCCGAGGATATACTCGTACCATACGATATGATACAACGGTCGGTTTACTACACGTACGCTGAGACACATATTATTTTGTTGTAACATAGCATAGTGTAGCATGCAATGTGTCAATTCACAAGGTTATTGACCTAATAGAAAATATAGGAACCACTCAGCCAAGACATTGAGATGATATTATGATATGCTATGGCAGGCATCCTGTAAGTATCTCATCTACATTTACATTTGAGTCTCATTTCACAAAAAATCCTTTTTCTCTACATCTATGTTACCTTTTGTCTCGGTGAAACACGTGTAAGATTTAAAATGCATTCATAATGTTTTGCATCAAAGTTAATTACTGTTGCCATTAATCATAATAACCCTTTTAAAGAATCAAATTCAACTTTGCGCTCGAAGGTCGAGGGGAAACTAATTTACTCCTGAAGCCAAATAAGGACTAATCAAGTCACATGTACAAGCATGTGCTTGGCTCCTTTTTTGTACCGGAACGTTCTACTGGTAGTACTACCACAGAATAATAATAAGTACTACGTACAGAAGTTTTACTTCGCGAAGGTATTTAAAAAAATGTATGCTCAATGTCATTAACAATATGGTGTAATTTAGCCTGTCTCAAGAGTCAAGCACCATTTTGTTGACAAACGTCAGTGATCGGCACTGCGCCGAAGCTATAGGGCTGACTTCGGTAAAATGGCGGAGGAAATACATCGCACCCTTAGAATGAAAGTGACTTAACTCAAAATTCCTGTTACTCTCGATTTCACCATAAACTGACCTTATAAAGCATGCTCTATATCCCTGTATAGATAAAGTGACCTATCTCTTAGTAAAGGCAGAGCAACGCATACTTCGGTCTCTTTCACTAGTCCCGCTTTTCATGTATGCATATTGTGTGAAAGAGGCAGAACTAGTTTTACGTCGGCGGTGCTTGCGAGTGTACGTGTAAAATATCGGCGGGTCTCGAATTGTATCTGTTTATTACAAAAATACTGTAAAGGTAAGTTCATGATTTTTTTATCATAAAGTGACCTTTTAATAAATAGGTCTGTATTTAAACTAAATATGTTAGAATATTCAGTGTTCATTTATGGATTCGGTCTGTTTAGTTAAAAATATAAATGAAGGATACACGACACTTTTACGAATAGGACTATTTATGACTGAACTAACCTAATTTAGTTTTGATATTTTTGATATTGTGCCTGTGTAGAAGAAAAAATAAAAAGGATTGATTAACATATTTTTGGAATATGTCGCTTTAATATAAAATTTGTTTAAGATATGTATAAATTTATGTACTTAAGAGTTTAAATAAGTTGTGTTGTTTCAGACTTTACTTCACAAGTTTACTAGTAAACTAAGAGCTAGTGAACGCCAGACCTACGTCATTTTATAAAAGCTGAAAGTTTGTCAGCGTATGCTCCCAATGTTGGTGAATTATGAAGTTTGGGTCATCGTGGCTTTGGGAGCTTTAGAGCTACCCTAAAAAACTCTCTGGCAAGGAGTTGGAACTGTCAAAACTGTGTGAGTGTTGGGGAAAATATTTCTAATTATTGCCAAAATATTAAACAAAAAAAAACAGATTTTATAGTATATTATATCCTATATTGGGAGCATACGCTGACAAACTTTCAGCTTTTATAAAATGACGTAGGTCTGGCGTTCACTAGCTCTTACTCTATAGTCAAAATAATCAAGACGAGTTAGTTCAAGATATGTTTAGTTTGATGGTAATAACACCTCCAAACATGCAAACTGATAATGAAAACAAAGACAGGGAGCTTTTTTTTCCTCGGGGATGACGGAGTCAAACAGCTTCTGAAGAGCCTTTAGTGCCGGCGCTCCACCTGCTTTCAGAAGCTCAGCCGTGATTCCATCATCACCCTGTACCTTGTTGTTTTTCAGGTGTTTGAGAGCCATTCTAATCTCGCACAGACTGACGTCCGAGATATCTTATAGTGTCGGGTCAATCTAGCCCTTGGGTCTTCGGCTAGATTTGTGATCAGGTGTGCGTACACTCGTGATAATTTTCCGTAGAACCTCAACCTCTTCCAATATCTCAGGCCCCGACGAGATGACTCTGCCATCCTCGGTCTTCAGCTTGTCAGTTAGCTTTGGCCAACAGACAGATCTCTTGCTATAGAGCCCTTGTTACGCTCAGTCGCCTCTTTAATTGGGTCTGTATCAAATTGGCGTAGGTCGCGAGTTGAGTATACTTGCAGAACCAAGTTTCTTCTCTCTTCCATAAGTTGGTGAGGTCAGAGATCTTTTTGGTTCCTTTTGAACGACGGGTTTTAATGAACTTAGACCCAGTCGTTTGGACAATTCCTACGAACCTGTCATTGCATTCGTCCACATTTCCGTAGTCTCCTAGGCATTTGAAAAGATTTTGCAATTCGAGATAAAAGCTTTCGGGGTTTTGGAGCTGGATGAGCGCTAGGCAGAGCGAAGACTTCATCACCTTCATTGGATTCGCGGAAGATATCGTAGTCATGCCTAGGGGTTGCAATCGAATATTCGAATATTCGAATATTCGAATTTTAATTTCAAATTAATATTCGAATAGTAAATTGACATGTATTCGAATATTCGAATACTAGCTTTCCGCCCGCGGCTTCGCCCGCGTGGAATTTTGTCTGTCACAGAAAAACTTTATCGCGCGCGTCCCTGTTTCAAAAACCGGGATAAAAACTATCCTATGTTCTTTCCCGGGACTCAAACTATCTCTATGCCAAATTCCATCAAAATCGGTTGCGAGGTTTAAGCGGGAAAGCGTAACAGACAGACAGACAGACAGACAGACAGACAGACAGACAGACAGACAGACAGACAGACAGACAGAGTTACTTTCGCATTTATAATATTAGTTGGGATTACAAAAATAAACAGAAAAGATAGAAAGAAGACAACTTGGTGTTTGCAAATGCAGTCGGAGGCATTAAATACATATCACCAACTAAAAGAACTAGTCATTGTTGCTTCCGAATGCATTTGTGAACACTAAGTTGTCTTCTTTCTATCTTTTCTGTTCATTTTTACGCAGTTGAGTTTTCTTTGTTTGTTTTTTCAATCATAATTTTATTATTCGCAACTTTGATACAAATAGTATAGAAGAGGCGATAGAGCGAAACCACGGTTCCAAATAATTTGAAAGAGACAACTCTATTGAGCAAAGTCAGCTGACTGATGCTGAAGACGGCGGTCGGTAACGTCAACAAAAGCCGAAGTTCTAGGTGAGATCGATGACGACGATTTATGGACAGCTATATACCTCCAAACCTGTTAATAGTTCAGCGACAGACGCAAGAGCTAGGTTAACGCGACACTATACCAAATACATCCCGTATATTAACCTATACGAGATTAGGAAGGCTCTCAAACAGCTAAAGAACAACAAGGCACCAGGTGATGACAGAATAACCCCGGAGCTTCTGGACGCAGGTGGAACACCGAAACTCGTTCAGAGACTCTTTAACACCGTCTTACTCCAGGGCACAACGCCAGAGGCAAGGGATAGAAGCGTGGTGGTGCTCTTTTTGGACTATGAGACGGCCTTTGTTTCGATCGAGACTTAAGCAGTGCTGCAGTCTCTCCAACTATCGGTATATCGAGGTGCTGAAATGCCTATACAGAAACGCTACCATGTTGGTCCGAGTACAGGAGCAAAGCACGAGGATGATACCTCTGCGGCGAGGCTTGAGGCAAGGAGATGTTATATCTCCGAAACCGTTGACCGCTGCATTGGAAGACGCTTTCAAGCTCCTTGAATGGAAAGGATTCGGCATAATTACCTTTCAATAGCGAATACAACACTCAGCTTCGGTTTGCTGACGATATTGTGGTCATGGCAGAATCGCTTGAAGACATCGGCACAATGTTCGAAGACTTTAATCGAGTCTCTCAACAGGCAGGCCTTCGGATGAATGTGGACAAAACGATGCTTAGGTCCAACGTCCATGTTTCGGTTGGAGCTCGATTCTCGAGACTGTTGACAAGTATGTCTTCCTCTGACAAACGATTTGGCTAGGTTTAGAGAAAAAGATAAATCGTCGAATCCAACTCGGCTGGGCAGCGTTTGGGAAACTATACAACATCTTTTCGTCCACAATACCTCAGTGCCTAAAGACGAAATTCTTCAATCAGTGTGTGTTACCTCTACCAGTGACGGCACACGGCTCAGAAACGTGGCCTCTTACAATAGGCCTTATAAATAAGCTCAAAATTGCACAGCGTGCTGTGGGGAGGGCAATGCTCAGTGTTTCTTTACGAGATCGAATCAGAAATGAGGAGATCCGTAAACGAACTAAAGACACTGACATAGCCCGACGGATTAGCAAGCTGAAGTGGCAATGGGCAGATCACATAGTACGCTGAAATGATGGCCGATGGGGGAGCAAGGTTCTGGAGTGGAGGCCACGTACCAAAAAGCGCAGCGTGGGACGTCCATCCACAAAGGTGGACCAAAGACCTCATATAGGTAGCGGGAAGGCGCTGGATACAGGCCGCTGCCAACCAGTCATTGTGGAAGTCATTGGGGGAGGCCTATGTTCAGCAGTGGACGTCCTATGGCTGAAATGATGATGATGATGAGAATTTTATAACTGTTTTAAAAACTATGTTGTTAAATAGTTGAAATATAGCTTTCCTAAAGCAATAAAACCAGCAATAAAAACATTGATAAATTTAAGTAATTTTTTTTTTAAGTATTCGAATATTCGAATAGTATTCGAATATCACTGAAAAAATATTCGAATATTCGAAATAGAAAACTATCGAATATTTGCAATCCCTAGTCATGCCCGATGGCTTCTCGATGTATGAAGAGCTTCTCAACAAATGGTTCTTAAAATGAACATGGACAAGACAAAAATCATGTCAAATATCCATGTTGTAACCCACACCTCTGAAGGTCCAACTTCGAGAAAGAGGTCAACCGTCGAATTCATCTCGGCTGTGCTGCGTTCGGGAAGCTTCGCAATATTCTCACGTCCGAAATGCCGCAGTGTCTCAAAACAAAAGTCTTTGACCATTGTGTGTTGCCAGTGACAACTTAAGGATCTGAGAACTGAGACGTGGTCGCTTTCTATGGGCCTCATAAGAAGGCCCGAGGGCGATGGAGCGTGCTATTCTCGGAGTCTCCCTGCGCGATCGAATCATAGTGACATAGCACGCAGAATCGCTAAAATCATGTGGCAGTGGGCGGGATACATAGCTCACAGAGTTGATGGGCCGCTGGGGCAAAAAGTTCTCGAGTGGCGACCACGAATTGGAAGACGTAGTGGCAGGCCCTCCACTAGGTGGATCGACGATCTGGTGAAAGGTCGCGGGAGGTGCCTATGCGGGCGGCGCAGGACCGGTCGCTTTGGAAATCTTTGGAGTAGGCCTTTGTCCAGCAATAAGTAAACGTCATTCGGCTAAAACGAACGACTAAGAAGCAAACTATACCCTTGGGCTATACCTCGGTTAGTTTTTTTCATACAAAAAGGCTACCTTATAGCACCCAATATCTGAATGTGTAATTCGAATTATCCGAATTATCCAACACTGTCTTATTGCTCACCTACCTACACCAAGAAATCTTTCACCCAAAAAGTAGTTGGTAGTGTACATCGTATTGTAGTTAGTACCTAGATAATTATTTTTTTAGGTTTGGTTAGGTACCTGACAGGTTAGAGCACTTGCCCCACCCTGCCCCACCGTGGCTACGCCCATGTTCACTACCTTATATTCACATAACATTGAGTATAGTAATGACTTATATCAACAGATTCATTTGCAATATGCGTCATAAACAGACTTAATTAATAAAAAATCCCATCAGTTTCAAAAGTATTTTGTAATAAAGTGACCTAATTTAGAAGTACTTTATATTTTATGTCAAAATATATACTAAATAAAGTATAATTACGAAAAATACTCTGCCAATGTTAACTCAAAAGGTTAATCAATAAATCTACTTAAAATCAATCAAATGCGACGGATCACGAAAGAGATACAGTAAAATGTATTCAAGACTACACTTTTTTGAAGACTTTCTTGTTCATTTACCACAAATTGCATTTTTTGGATTCGGTCACTTTCATTCTAAGGGTGCGACATGATTTAGCATGAATTATCATGAATAATATTAACTACTTATTTACCTCTCAGTGTCTTGAGGCAACTTAAAAAAGTACATTCTGTGTTTTTATTATTATTTAGGCAGTTAAATACTGCACAGTATTTAGTACACCATTTTCTTTATTTTCTTCTATCATACACAAGAATACGCGTGCGTGAGTCAATGTTCGCTCGTATGTGAGGCCTTGTCGAATAGTATCCTGTAGGTGGGTCATCATGCGTGTTTTGTTTTCGATGTAAACTCGCGGAGATGAACAGGCCTGGTACTACTAAGAATTTCCTGTGACCTTGTTTACGTGCACTAAAATTGTTTTAGTTAAAGCTTCTGACGCTCGTGTGGCGGGCGGTCATGGCCTAAAGTAAATAAATTAATAAATAAAAGTAAATTCAGTTGAGAAGTACTAAGGTTCCAAACTTCCCACTAGTCAATCCTTTGAAACTAGAGAGGTGATCAATAATAATAAAAAAACATTTAAGTTAACTTACTATATGAAACAACTCAGCAGATTCTATAGATATAACGTGTGCACAAAAGTGGCTCCTTTTTAGTTGAATGAAGCTCGACCTTGCTTGTATTACTCGTATATTGCGGTGTAACCAAATATCAGGTGTCCTAAGGGAGAAGCTAACTGTTATTTAATCTCTGGATTCGTTTAAAAACGTCTAGTGACCTAGTTTTGCTCGTACTACTTGGAGGTCTAGGGTACAAGTTCTTGCTAAAACTCATCTTTAATTGATAGTGAAGAATACACAATATTTGCTATGGAAAGAAGAAAAAATACAAATGTGGTGCTCTAGATGGCGACACAGTAGCTTCTTGTAAAAGTCAGCTCTCGCATCGGCACAGTACCGATCCTGACGCATGTAAACGAAACGTTGGTCGACTCTGACATAAGCTAAATTACACCAATAATATTGTTGACGACATTGAGTAGACATTTTTTAAATCTTTCTGTACATAGTAAGTACCTAAATAGTATTATTCTGTGCTCTTGCTTTAAACCTAGTATATTTTTTTCACAGGAATGGATGTGGACCTTGACGGGTCACAACAGGGAGGTTACAGTGAAGAGGGAACATGTAAGCGAACTCCAGATTATGCTACCGACCCCGCCTCAGAACCAAATCAGTTCTGGAGACGTCTGCTTGCTAGCTGAGAGTCCTTACAGGATTTTGAGGGTAAGTGTCTCTCAATATTCATTTCTAAGGCTGGGAACGTTTTATTTAGCTTTATGTCTGCCTATCGGTCACAGGCTTATTCTCTCTAAAAGTGAACGCGAAGAATGTTCTTTCGCGACTAGGGAAATAATTGGACAACAAGAAATATTTGCATTTAATAGTTTAAATAATTATCATGTCATTCAGAGAACTTTCCAAAAAAGGTCTTTTTTATTCTAAGCTAAGTACACATAAAGCTGAAACGGACTAAGTACCGTTTATGCTCAGTACTACTGAAGGTCCTACTTTTCTAATTATATGGCTGGGACTGAAAAGTTGAACTATGCCTATCCGGATGAAGATCCGGCAATCAAAGATATTTTTTCTTCTCATGATTTCATCGTCTTAAAAAATTTGCTATTCATAATTTCTCTTCCTGTTGGTAAAACCATGATACTATGCCTGCTTGGACCTTCATAAACAAGTAAATTTCAATTTGAATACATAGTGTTTGGTCGTTTGGTCCTAGCAGAGTAATAAGCCATTCCCATTCTTCCTCTAGTAAATTAACGAGGGTCGTACTCTTGTGGTGGATATTAAAAGACCAAAATGATAATTAAAGTTTAGTAAAATGTAAAATATGAATATTATAAAGATTATATTTCAAATATGCTTTTACGATAGACAATGCCTATCAGGTCTTCCAGAAGTCTCTTAAAATGTCTTTTATTGCCCAGTTGACGCTGTCGCGGTGGGAGCTCCGCTAGCCCCAACGCGGCAACGCGACAACGCCATCTGAGGTCCTGGCGGCTCGTAGCCTCCCTATATTGAGAGTTGAGACCTAGACGAGTCTAAATGTAGAGAGCATGCCCGCGCATGCGTGGCGAGATCGCTCGCAGCTTCACCTATGTTAAAATTTAAAAAAATCCACACCTAAAGCAAACATTTAATACATCGCGGCATCGTCAGAAGGATAGATTTAAAAACCATCACCGTATTTATCAAAGTCTTTACTACTTATTGATGAGTCGGCCCGAAAGTCGGAATTCCAAGCAAACTTCACAATGTATGTTCCTTCGAATATTTTTTAATGACAAATCCTGCAATATTTTCTACTACTAACAAATTGTGTGAAATCTTGTGAAGAGTCTGGTACTAACTAATTCTGATATTTCTGATATTATATTCCTGGTCTTTTTCTAAAGAAGCATCTTGTATTTCAAATTCTTGTTTCATCTTGTTGAATATTAAAGAGCAATTAATTCTGTCTGTCGTAGAAGTTACACAATTGTCCCTTTGTGGCACAAGAACGTATTTCATTATTTTTATATCAGAAACAGGTCGTATGAGGTATATAGAAGATGGGAAAAATAGTTAAAAAAAAACACATTTGAAAAAAAAGTATTTATGTATTTATTTTTGAATAAACATGGTGTTGCAGAAGTGCATCATGGTGTAAAACCGTATCAAAAACTAGGGGGTAAGAGAAGTTTATGTGCCAATGTTTACTACGCAGTTTAATCTTATAATGTCCCATTACGCGGTCCATCAGGTCTTCCATATGATGATAATATTCTGCTACTATAAATGATGCAATGATGCCCCTTAAACCCTCAAAGGGTACAACTTAAATTGTTTTTTACTCACCAACATCTCGTGCACTGTTCTTTACACTTACAAGCTAAGAGTTCCTTGCAACTGTGACTGGTGTCAGGAGTGGTTTCCATAAAGGAGTATAATACTGTAGCCCGTTCGCGTTTCTTTTACTTTCCCAACCCCAGTTGCAAGGGTCCATTTTATTCGGTTCAGAGCTAAGACAATTTTTCCATACATTGGTCTGTAAAATAGTGCGTTTCAGATGTTGTAATAATGCATCTTGCGTCGGGGGTATATTTTCTATACACCTATTCTTATTAGTGAATAGAACTCTTTTCGTTGTGTTAACACTGGCAGAATCACTGGTTGGATGATACATATGAACTACAAATTTTTCGATGATTCCGAACTCGTCGCTAGTTGGTTCGCTATGAGAGCAAGTTTCAAAAGCTGCGTCGACATCTCTCAACAGCATCCAAGTTTTCCATGCACTTTTTTTTCCAATTCCACAAAAGGCAGATACCGTGTCGCAGCCGGTAAATGCATGAAAAAATGGTATCAGGTTAGCGACTTCAGTTGGAAGAATATAAAAGTCATGAACAGCCAAATATTTTAAATTTCTCCCTGTTCCGTACTCGACCCATAGCTTTTGGAGTTCAGGTATCTTTGGAAACGCAAACAGTGCTGTTGAGGACAGTGAGGCATCAGAGTTTTGGCCGTGCAAAAGAGTGAAAAATATCCAAATAAATTTACTTCGCGTTTATTTCGTACCGTTGCTAAGATACTACAAACAAGACAGCAGTCAAAAACAGAATTCTTAAAGAAAAATAAAAAATATCAAAACAAAGAGGTTCGGTTTGCCACATTCTCCCCCCTCCACAGTGTGTTATGGGACTGTATAAACGGACATTCTCATTGATTTGATGAAACGTATAGAGCTCAGTTATACAAACATGATAGTAAAACTCCCGTTTGAAAATTCCAAGTAGTTTTCGCGGTATACAAATTCAAAGTTACGTATTTTTTTACTTCAAAATTATGCAAAAATATTCTCACTCGTTAACTAATAACATTTAATTCAGAATTGTTATAATACTTCATAGAGCTCTTAAAACTACACGTAATAAGCGTATTAAGTGCTTCGTAAACGCATTTAGTTAATTAGGAAAAATGATTTTAGTGATTTTTGTTTTTATTTATTTTCTCAATTATACCTTAATATATGCAAACATTTTTAATTGCAAGATATAGTCTGATTTTTAATTGCAAGATATAGTCAACAATCTTCTTGACTGTCTGACTGAAATATCAAAAACAAAGAGGTTCGGTTAATTACATCCGTAGGTAACTATCCCATTCGTCCCATCCCACATTGCTCCGCCAGAGCGTTTGAAACATGACACGTCCTTTTACTACAATGGGTGCAAGTAGACCTAAAGGATTGTACACGCGCATCAAATGTGGACAGCGCTTGACGTTTGGTTAGCCCAGCTAACTGTGACCGGAAGTAGTCGTTCATGCCTATCCTAAAACCCAAAACGTCCTCTTTAGGTAACCACTATACTCCCAGGGCTCGTATCGGAGTGGTCGGCAAGCCTAAATGTTCTTCAGGAGGAAGAGCCGCATGTAAATCAGATGGAACTAATTTGAATTGGAAACCCAGCCCCTCATTTTGAACCCTGCCGATTTGTACACTGTCACAATGTCAGCGGTAAGGCTAGCGGCTTCAGAAACGTCATCTAGACTACCGATGTAGTCGTCCATGTAGTCATCAATGGATATTGATGAGCTTGTTCTAGGGCATTTCGATTCTTTATATATCCGGCTCGAAGGACCAAAAAATGTTGAGGACAGTGAGGGATCAGAGGTTTGGCCGTGCAAAAAAGTGAAAAATATCCAAGTAAAACTGCGCGTTTATTTCGTACCGTTGCTGAGAAAAAGCAGTCAAAAATAGAATTCTTAAAGAAAAATAAATATCAAAAACAAAGAGGTTCGGTTTGCCACAAGTGCTATTACAAGCACGTCTGAATTCACCGTTTTAATTATAACACTGTTGTGGTTGTTTCGTGCAGCATCAGCAACGTGCAATAGTCTGGCATCAGCTTCTTCGCGAGTTGATGATGACATTTGCACTGCAGATCCTGGTGTGAAAATAACTTTTTCTTGAAACGTGCAAACGACAGTGTTTCCATTAACTTGAATTTCAATCAGATTTTTTGCCAAAAGTTTAAACAATTGTTCCTTGTTTTTGTCGTGGGCTAAGAACATTAAAAACATACTTAAATGGTGTAGCAGGATAGTTGAAGGATAAACGATACTTATACGAAGTATCCTTTGGCCACAGTTTCGAACTTCAAGCTTTGGGGGCACTTTTTCCAAGACTATCCTGCTGCGCTATGATTTATTTTTGTATTTTCAATCGATTATTGAAGTTTTAGAAATATATTTATATCCATTTTAATACTGTGGCATTTGCCCTTTCTTGTAAGTTTTATAAACATACATAAAATATGGTCATTCACTCATCTTATTTCCCACTGAAAGTAGTTAAAACTAACAAACTACACGCGCGTGAAGTAGAGGGAGAGCCTTACATTACAAATAACGATGCAACTTTACAGTTTTGATTTTCAGATAGCTAATGAGTTGCTTGTTATGTCAGCCATATATATTTTTTGTCTAGTGTATAGTTTCGATGCTGTATTAAAAAATATTAGGTTTTTATAGCTTTATACTTTCATTTAAATTTACATATTTTCTGCAGGACAATCTACGCGTTTTACCAGTTTATGAGAGTATTAACATGTGGCAAGCAATCAGAAATTTTTTCGCGAATGTAATTGTATGATCTCGGGCTATAGAAATGAACCGTTAATGCAAATGTTTTCAATTCGTCAAATTAACTGTTTTTGGGCATATTGCTGCGACACCGGCCCCGCCCCCTTGTACATCTCCCTTTAGTTTCTGTCTGTTATCTGTGGTTGAACCTATCACATTACAATATTATTCAAAGGATTCACCGGCACTTGTTTCGTGTTAGTAATGCTTACAGCGATTGAGGTAGATACAGAAGGCTCTCTCTTTCACAAGAACGTACCATGAAGTACCTAATGCTACATACAAAAATTGGCCAAATGCGTGTCGTGTCACGCGCAGTGTAGGGTTCCGTAGTAGTCCGTGTGAACACAATATATTTCAGAAGCAAGCAATTACTTCATCTAAAGTCACTTTTAATATTTTCTTCTAAGGAATTTTTATTGTTTATGAAATTTTATAATACATATGAGTTAAACGGCTATTACTCTTAAAGTAACTAATCTATCTTAAACCGTAATAACGTTACCTGGAAAGTTCATAAAAAGCACTATTATTGTGAATTTTTCCAGATTTATTAAGCCAACAGTTTAGTTTTTAGAGGGGGGGGGGGGGACAAATATTTTGCAAACGGATTCCTAAATCGAAAAATAGTCTTACAAAACCCTAAGTCATTTTAAAAGACCTATCCAACGATACCCCACACGATGGGGTAAGGGATGAAAAAAAATCATCCCCACTAAGGGTTCCTTGTCAGGACTACGGAACCCTAAACAATAACAGTCGTTAGGTACTAAGTGATTTTGTATACTTATGTATCACTGCTTAGGCCTTTAAATTTAGTTTGTCACAGATCTTTATAAATTATAGGCTCCCCTCTATCTGGCAGAATCTCTTTACGCAGAAACTCATTTTGCATAACTCACTTGGCATAATCTTCTTTAACCGAATATTTATAAGGCATAAACATTATTAAATATAATCATCGTTTGGTAGAATGTTTATACAGTGTGTCCGGGCATGTAGTGATCAAACTTTAAGGGCGTAATCTATGGACAATTTTATCGATGAAAATATTTCAAATTTGGGGCTTGACCCATTTCTCGCAAAATTACAAGGATTTAAGTTTTTCATTTTTAGTTTTCACCTCTTCCTTCAAAAACAAGTGAAAGCGTGGGTAATTTAACACTAATAAGCAAATATTTTATATCATGCGATAGCCAATAAAATTGTCTATTAGTAGAAGTAGAAAAAAGACACAAGTTTCATACATTTTGAGGGAGTAAGAATGGATTTAATTAGAAAAAAACATGACTTTTTTCACTTATTTTTCAGTTATTTTCCAACACAAGGAAAACCAGGTCGTTAAGGTATGTTTTATTTGCATTGTAATTATTAGTATTTGGGCTATTCTACAAAACGAATGTAAATTTATTAGTCTACGTCTATTAGTTTCGACGCAATTGTTGAACAAAGATACCCCTTTCCAGCCGGTTCCATAGCGCTGCTAACATGCGAAAATGCACTGCCTGAAAGAATCACACAACCTATTTCGACGCGCTAAGGAACCGGCTGGGAAGGGGTATCTTTGTTCAACAATTACGTCGAAACTAATAGACGTAGACTAATAAATTTACATTCGTTTTGTAGAATAGCCCAAATACTAATAATACAATGCAAATAAAACGTACCTTAACGACCTGGTTTTCCTTGTGTTGGAAAATAACTGAAAAATAAGTGAAAAAAGTCATGTTTTTTCTAATTAAATCCATTCTTACTCCCTCAAAATGTATGAAACTTGTGTCTGTTTTCTACTTCTACTAATAGACAATTTTATTGGCTATCGCATGATATAAAATATTTGCTTATTAGTGTTAAATTGTTTTTGAAGGAAGAGGTGAAAACTAAAAATTAAAAACTTAAATCCTTGTAATTTTGCGAGAAATGGGTCAAGCCCCAAATTTAAAGTATTTTTATCGATAAAATTGTCCATAGATTATGCCCTTAAAGTTTGATCACTACAAGCCCGGACACATTGTATACCCGAATTTTCAATGGCATACTTTTAAGATAGCAGAATTGTATTTGGCATAATTTCGATTAGCATAATGTTTGTTTAGCACCATGATTATTTGGCATCATTATTTAATGGTATTCCAATGGTGGAATACGGCTAACATTTAGAGAGTGCCTACCCAACTTTTGGGTTTGCGTGTTTTTTTAGTGAATATATTCCAGCCTATAACGTCCTTTTGTCAGTGTAAGATCGGCATGATCTAGTCTTCAAATGTACCAACGAAGGTCATTTTAAAAAACTTGTTGGACAACAAAGCTATAGGTTAGGTCAAAGTCTAGAACCGCGTACGTAAATACACTCGCGAGCAAAAGTATGGAATCACTTACATGAAGTTGTTTCCACGCGATCTTGTGTACTAACGAATTTGTTAGTAACTAAAAAAGTAGCACCATTTTAAAGATTAAACTTTTAACTTTAAATTGATACCAAATTCATTTCAATCACACCGGTATTTAAAAAGATATCCCGGTTGATGTGAAGAAGTAAGAAAAAAGACATGTACCAACTGTTTGATACGTCGCGAGTTGCGGCCTCTTTACCCCCTATAAAAGCACGTGTTTTCGGATTTTTGCGTTCACACGTTGATCCATACACATCTCGGCTTCTTTTGACACTTTACCTGGGATTCTACACCTTCAGAAGCAGCACAAATCGTTGCACTATTGCAAGAAGGGCTAAGCCAGCGGGCTGTCGCACGTCAGCTCCACATAAGCCAGTCCTGGGTTTCAAAAGTTTTAAGACGCTTTCGGGAGACTGGTGGCTTTATCCCGAGACCAAGTTCTGAACATTGCCGGTGCACATCGCAGAGGGAAAACCGTTTTTTCATGTCAACTTCTCTACGAAATCGTCATTTGACTGGTATCGACGTCCAGCAAGAGCTCAGAAATGTTCGTAGGATAGCTGTTAGCGAGTGGACAGTTCGTCTAAGATATGAGCAATAAAATTTGACTCCAAAAAAGCCTGCCACAGGCTGGAAACTGACGGCAGGTCGCCGACGAGCACGCTTTCAATTAGCTCGCACTCGGAAGG
Organism: Ostrinia nubilalis; assembly: GCF_963855985.1. NCBI lineage: Eukaryota > Metazoa > Arthropoda > Insecta > Lepidoptera > Crambidae > Ostrinia > Ostrinia nubilalis. Next base: position 22,664,989 of record NC_087119.1, on the reverse strand, counting down.
CGAGTAATGGAGGCGAGTTTTGTTCTCCAATGAATGCAGACTGTTTTTGCAGTGCAGCAGTCGAAGAGGTCGGGTCTATAGACGGCCTGGGGAGCGATTTGTGCAGTCCTGGTTCGCTAAAACATTGGCTTATGGGGGTGGCTTGCTCGACTTTCCATCGAGATGTGTAGGAGCAAATTGAAAGCATGCTTATCGGTGAACTGCCGTCAGTTTCAAGCCTGTGGCAGGCCTTTTTGGAGTCAAATTCTATTGTTTATATCTTAGACGAACTGTCCACTTGCTAACAGCTATCCTACGAACATTTCTGAGCTCTTGCTGGACGTCGATACCAGTCAAATGACGATTTCGTAGAGAAGTTGACATGAAAAAACGGTTTTCCCTCTGCGATGTGCACCGGCAATGTTCAGAACTTGGTCTCGGGATAAAGCCACCAGTCTCCCGAAAGCGTCTTAAAACTTTCGAAACCCAGGACTGGCTTATGTGGAGCTGACGTGCGACAGCCCTCTGGCTGAGCCCTTCTTGCAATAGTGCAACGATTTGTGCTGCTTCTGAAGGTGTAGAATCCCAGGTAAAGTGTCAAAATAAGCGGAGATGTGTATGGATCAACGTGTGAAAGCAAAAATCCGAAACACTTGCTTTTATGGGGGGTAAATAGGCCGCAACTCGCGACGTATCAAACAATTGATACATGTCTTTTTCCTTACTTCTTTACATCAGCCGGGATATCTTTTTAAATACTGGTGTGATTTAAATGAATTTGGTATCAATTTAAACTTAAAAGTTTAATCTTTAAAATGGTGCTACTTTTTTGTTATTAACAAATTGGTTTGTACACAAGATCGCGTGGAAACAACTTCATGTAAGTGATTCCATACTTTTGCTCGCAAGTGTAGTTGATTTGCAATAAAAACTACCCAAAAAACGCAACTTAACCTCAAAATTTAATTTCCAGTTTTTTCAGAAACTAAGTTTCTGATCTCCCCCGTTTACAGGGGGAGTTCCCCTACCCCCCTCTCTCTCTCTCCACCTCATCCCTACAACCCTTAATAATGCGATAGGGGAATAAACATTTTACCTTTGATGATGATGATGATGATGATCCATCCGACCGATTTCGGCCATGGCGACCACTCCGACTCCTAGCTGTCTTGGCGGCGCTGGTGGCTTACGTAGCCTATTTTCGCGGTAAAATCCCTCGCGCATTGAGGGCATCTGAGCACGCATGAGTATTTTACCTTTAATAGTATGCCAAAAGACGATTCTGACTAAGAACTTTCTGCGATGTGATGCTTTTTAATTATTCGGGATATTAAAGTTATGCCTAAAGATGATTCTGTCTTACAAAATTATTAGTTTTGAATGTATACCAAATGAGTATATGCCTAACGAATTTCTGCGAAAAGAAGTGTACGAGCACGATCGTACATCCTGCTGCACCGTCAGCATCGACCGCCGGGCGACCCATGAACCCTCAGCGTGCACCGTCGGCACTCTACACCGACGGCACACTAACTTATAGATGTATATGTGTACAAACAATAAACCATGTATAAATAGCATAACATAATACCAATAAATCAGATATCAACCGTCCGTCGTTGTGTCTCATTTCCCCCCGCTGCGGCCAAGACACCCTTAGCCGTCGCTATGATCAGTCCGGTGAGTCTGCCGGGCTGGCAGCGGGTCCCCGCCGCCTACCTGCCGTCCTAACGCTGCTGCCCTGGGCGACCTGGGCACAGCTTCCTTCCTATCAAACCTTATTATGTCTAAGTATTTATTGTTAGGCAGGGCTAGGGCTCTAGGGACTTAGTGTCTTAGGGAATAGGGACTCTAGGCTCACTAGGGAGTTAGTTCCCTTCCTGACCGCATATCCCGGGCACGGGAGCGGTGCCTTACAACCACTGTCTCCCGCCCGAACATCTTCGAGCCGGATGGTTCATCAGCGACCACCAGACCTTTCAGTCGGTCTTTCATCCTTAAACCATTTCAGCATCAGGATGGGGTGCCTTACAACCACTCCATATTTCCTCGATTGCTTAAACTCTTCGACCATTTACCATTATTGATATTCAACATTAACCAAACAATGACCTTATTTTGGTCTTCCAATACCTAACCAATTGGAAATAAATTTATTTCACTACCATTATTTGTTACGTAACATAAACATCATTCATAATAACTTTTAGCGAGCAATGTAGCAAAACTGACCAACTCGTGAATTAACATTTATACCGAGCGCGGTCTTAACATCATCATTATTCATTATCAAATGGTAGCAAACCAAGATGCTATCAATATTACCATTATTTTATGTAGCGAACCAGTCTACATAATTTATTTACCATTACCAAATACGGTAGCAAACCAAGAAGCTATCGACTCTACCATTATCAAGTTATGCGGCGAACCAGACTGCATAACTAATTAACCATTACCATTTAAGTTAGCGACCAAGAAGCTAACAACTTTACCATTATCAAGTTATGTAGCGTACCAGTCTACATAACCTACGACCATTAACAAACCAGTAGCAATCAAGATGCTACAAACCAAGAAATAAGATCGACCAGGTAGCAACCAGAAGCTACAGATCTTAAAACGACCATTTTTACCAAGTTGTAGTAAGCAAGAGGCTACAACTAACTATTGTCTTATTTATTTATCACTGTGGCTTGTGCATTGCCACAAAATCTTCATTTTTCACATTACCATACTTTGCTACATTGCGAGCGCATTACTACCATTCAGCGATTCTCGCATAGTTTCACCTTTCTGCAACTAAGCATTTCGCAGTCCATTGACTTCATACCAAGTTAAACATTTATTACGTTTTCAAGTAAACATTTTAAATTCACCATTAGGCAGTGTTACCAATATTAGGCGAGGGAAATTATTATTATAACAACCATAACTACCAATACTGTTGTCCTTCACTACCATCCTAACACCTACTTTTCCTACCAACGACAACTACCATCATCAACGACAAGTACCATCATCTACCACCAAGTTGAGCAACTACCACCATCATGAGAACATCACCAATCTGACAGCAGCGGATCAGTTACCGGCCTCCCGGAAGTGGGTCTCACCGGTAACCGAGAAGTCGCAGATGCTGTTCAGCGCAACATAAGCCAAGAGGGCACCATAGAAGAGGACAACAGCCAGGAGACAAGCAGCCTGGAAAATCGACCAACCACTGGGACATCAGCCTGGCCACACCAGCGCCAGGCTCCACACCAGCTGCCTGGCTACACCAACGCCAGACCCATCCACACCAGCCTGGCTACACCAGTGCCAGGCCCACCATTAGCCTGAGCACACCAACCTGGCCACACCAGTGCCAGGCCCACCATCAGTCTGACCTCACCAGCCTGGCCACACCAGCGCCAGGCCCACCATCAGCCTGACCACACCAGCCTGGCCACACCAGTGCCAGGCCCACCATCAGTCTGACCTCACCAGCCTGGCCACACCAGCGCCAGGCCCACCACCAGCCTGGCCACACCAGCGCCAGGCCCACCATCAGCCTGACCACACCAGCGCCAGGCCCACCATCAGCCTGGCCACACCAGCGCCAGGCCCACCATCAGCCTGACCACACCAGTCTGGCCACACCAGCGCCAGGCCCACCATCAGCCTGACCACACCAGCGCCAGGCCCACCATCAGCCTGACCACACCAGCCTGGCCACACCAGCGCCAGGCCCACCATCAGCCTGACCACACCAGCCTGGCCACACCAGCGCCAGGCTCCACACCATCAGTCAGGCCACACCAATGCCAGGCCTCACCAGCGCCAGGCCCGCAAGCATCCTGGCATCACCAGGAGCCAGGCCCGCGAGCTGCCTGGTCAATCAACCAGCCAGGTGGACACCATGTGGACAGCCAACCAGAAGTCCACCACCTGGGTCATCAACTACTCATGGAGTCACCGGTCTACGGTCATCGGGCAGCAGGGCAGCCACGTGCAGCATCCTCCGCGCCTTCTTCTTCTGCGAGGTGCCAATATGTACGAGCACGATCGTACATCCTGCTGCACCGTCAGCATCGACCGCCGGGCGACCCATGAACCCTCAGCGTGCACCGTCGGCACTCTACACCGACGGCACACTAACTTATAGATGTATATGTGTACAAACAATAAACCATGTATAAATAGCATAACATAATACCAATAAATCAGATATCAACCGTCCGTCGTTGTGTCTCATTTCCCCCCGCTGCGGCCAAGACACCCTTAGCCGTCGCTATGATCAGTCCGGTGAGTCTGCCGGGCTGGCAGCGGGTCCCCGCCGCCTACCTGCCGTCCTAACGCTGCTGCCCTGGGCGACCTGGGCACAGCTTCCTTCCTATCAAACCTTATTATGTCTAAGTATTTATTGTTAGGCAGGGCTAGGGCTCTAGGGACTTAGTGTCTTAGGGAATAGGGACTCTAGGCTCACTAGGGAGTTAGTTCCCTTCCTGACCGCATATCCCGGGCACGGGAGCGGTGCCTTACAACCACTGTCTCCCGCCCGAACAAGAAGATTATGCCATCTGTTGTTGTGCATTGTAAAATTATGATTAAAAAAGTTCTGCGAAGGTACAAACAACCTAAATTATAGCCTACATGTTATACTGATGTATACAGGGTGTCCCGTAATGTAACGTCAAGTCGGAACTGGGTGTTGAGGCAAGTTGTGCTGGTTATCAGAAAAATATAAAAAAAAATCTATGTGGCATATTTTAAAAATAATAGGCATTTAAAAAAAATCAAAAAATTCTACTCCAGGTGACGGTCCTTTTGCTCGTGTTGCCACAAATCTTCACTTTTTCCAAATTTTTTTTTTGTTATGTAACCCTGAATAATGCTTCTCTAAATTGTTATTAAAATTACAAAACCAGCTGCTCCAGCTTGGATGAAAAAAATACATTATTCCCAAAAAAAATTTCAAAATAAAAATTTTGCCTAGTTTAAACTGACTGTACTGAAAAAAAATTATACTACGCGAGTGTGGCAAGTGACGTCATAATTTGGCGCATTTAGTAAGGATTCCAAAATGGTATAACACTTTGTAAAATCTTGCTGTAATTGTCGACAATTTTTGTTTGTTGGAAATAATCCCGTTTTTAACTTTATCTACCTTGGTTAAAAATATTATTCTAATGTGCCCAAAATTCAAGTTTCTGGCTTAAGTGAGGTGGAGAAGCCATTTTAACAGGTATGAGCGGGACGGAGAGGGCCATCTTACCAAGCAGGGATGTTATGGATATCCGTAACCGTAACCGAAACTATCGGATATCCGAAATAAAAAAATGTCCATAACCGTAACCGAAACTGATTCAAAAGTTACGGATAGTTTCGGATAAAGGCCAAACTGCAAAACTCTATGAAATCTGCAGTACACGCCGCAGCTGCAATTAGAATTCTAATGTGTCCAAAATTCAAGAATAATAATTATTATTCTAATATGTCCAAAATTCAAGTTTCTGTGACTGACTACCGTGCAGTCAGTCACAGAAACTTTTGTCACCATGACAGTAATTAGTAGTTAACATACTGTGACAAAAGTCACCCGTGCGCGCGCGCCTTTACTACCTGCTCTGCCTGCACTTGTACTTGGTAACAGGGATAATAAGGATATGAAGTTTCGGTTATGGATACGGTTACGGATATTAGAATAATATTATACCGGTTTCGGTTACGGTCACGGATATGAAATCATTTCAGATTATCCGAAAGTCTCGGATAATTTCGGTTACGGAATTATTAGAATTTCAAAAATGTAGGTATAATACACTTGCGAGCAAAAGTATGGAATCACTTACATGAAGTTGTTTCCACGCGATTTTGTGTACTAACCAATTTGTTAGTAACAAAAAATGTAGCACCATTTTAAAGATTAAACTTTTAACTTTAAATTGATACCAAATTCATTTAAATCACACCAGTATTTAAAAAGATATCCCGGCTGATGTAAAGAAGTAAGGAAAAAGGCATGTATCAACTGTTTGATACGTCGCGAGTTGCGGCTTATTTACCCCCCATAAAAGCAAGTGTTTTCGGATTTTTGCTTTCACACGTTGATCCATACACATCTCCGCTTCTTTTGACACTTTATCTGAGATTCTACACCTTCAGAAGCAGCATAAATCGTTGCACTATTGCAAGAAGGGCTCAGCCAGCGGGCTGTCGCACGTCAGCTCCACATAAGCCAGTCCTGGGTTTCGAAAGTTTTAAGACGCTTTCGGGATACCGGTGGCTTTATCCCGAGACCAAGTTCTGAACATTGCCGGTGCACATCGCAGAGGGAAAACCATTTTTTCATGTCAACTTCTCTACGAAATCGTCATTTGACTGGTATCAACGTCCAGCAAGAGCTCAGAAATGTTCGTAGGATAGCTGTTAGCAAGTGGACAGTTCGTCTAAGATATAAACAATAGAATTTGACTCCAAAAAGGCCTGCCACAGGCTTGAAACTGACGGCAGGTCACCGATAAGCACGCTTTCAATTTGCTCCTACACATCTCGATGGGAAGTCGAGCAAGCCACCCCCATAAGCCAATGTTTTAGCGAACCAGCACTGCAAAAATCGCTCCCCAGGCCGTCTATAGACCCGACCTCTTCGACTGCTGCACTGCAAAAACAGTCTGCATTCATCGGAGAACAAAACTCGCCTCCATTACTCGCCTTCCGAGTGCGAGCTAATTGAAAGCGTGCTTGTCGGTGACCTGCCGTCAGTTTCCAGCCTGTGGCAGGCCTATTTGGAGTCAAATTTTATTGCTCATATCTTAGACGAACTGTCCACTCGTTAACAGCTATCCTACGAACATTTCTGAGCTCTTGCTAGACGTCGATACCAGTCAAATGACGATTTCATAGAGAGGTTGACATGAAAAAACGGTCATCCCTCTGCGATGTGCACCGGTGCTGTTGAGAACTTGGTCTCGGGATAAAGCCACCAGTCTCCCAAAAGCGTCTTAAAACTTTCGAAACCCAGGACTGGCTTATGTGGAGCTGACGTGCGACAGCCCGCTGGCTGAGCCTTTCTTGCAACAGTGCAACGATTTGTGCTGCATCTGTAGGTGTAGAATCCCAGGTAAAGTGTCAAAAGAAGCCTAGATGTGTATGGATCAACGTGTGAACGCAAAAATCCGAAAACACGTGCTTTTATAGGGGGTAAATAGGCCGCAACTCGCGACGTATCAAACAGTTGGTACATGTCTTTTTTCTTACTTCTTCACATCAGCCGGGATATCTTTTTAAATACCGGTGTGATTTAAATGAATTTGGTATCAATTTAAAGTTAAAAGTTTAGTCTTTAAAATGGTGCTATTTTTTTGTTACTAACAAATTGCTTAGTACACAAGATCGCGTGGAAACAACTTCATGTAAGTGATTCCATACTTTTGCTCGCGAGTGTACAAATAGCAAGATGCTGCGTGAGCGTGACCCACATAGCTACTTTATGTACCAACTAAGACGACACCTATGTATGATAAAGGTAAAACAGGCTGGCATATTAGATGGTGCCAGCGAATGCCAGACAAGTTGGTAACAAATATTAATATTTAAGGTACAATTCCAAGACGGGCCGCAGACCGCAAACTGCAACCGCACACTGCAAAACTATGAAATCGGCAGCGCGGCATTGCAGCTGCGGCGTGTATACTGCAGATTTCATAGAGTTTTGCAGTTTGGCCTTTATCCGAAACTATCCGTAACTTTTGAATCAGTTTCGGTTACGGTTATGGACATTTTTTTATTTCGGATATCCGATAGTTTCGGTTACGGTTACGGATATCCATAACATCCCTGCTTGGTAAGATGGCCCTCTCCGTCCCGCTCATACCTTTTAAAATGGCTTCTCCACCTCACTTAAGCCAGAAACTTGAATTTTGGGCACATTAGAATAATATTTTTAACCAAGGTAGATAAAATTAAAAACGGGATTATTTCCAATAAACAAAAATTGTCGACAATTACAGCAAGATTTTACAAAGTGTTATACCATTTTGGAATCCTTACTAAATGCGCCAAATTATGACGTCACTTGCCACACTCGCGTAGTATAATTTTTTTTTTTAGTACAGTCAGTTTAAACCAGGCAAAATTTTTATTTTGATATTTTTTTGGGAATAATGTATTTTTTGCATCCAAGTTGGAGCAGCTGGTTTTGTAATTTTGATAACAATTTAGAGAAGCGTTATTCAGGGTTACATAACAAAAAAAAAATTTTGAAAAAGTGAAGATTTGTGGCAACACGAGTAAAAGGATCGTCACCTGGAGTAGAATTTTTTGATTTTTTTTAAATGCCTATTATTTTTAAAATATGCCACATAGATTTTTTTTTATATTTTTCTGATAACCAGCACAACTTGCCTCAACACCCAGTTCCGGCTTGACGTTACATTACGGGACACCCTGTATAAACAATAATACTTTAAAGTTTCATCAAAATCTTTTCAGTAGGTTTTGCGTGAAAGAGTATCAAACACCCATCCTTACAACCTACCTACAACTTAACAAACACGTTAAAAGTGAACTTTCTTTGTCCGTCTATTTTATGACCACGATTAAATGGATCAAACAGCTCTATAGATAAAGGCATTAAACACTTATCTGCGATTGTGTTATCTTTGGCCGTGATAAATCTTAATGCTATAATTAAGTTGCAATATGGTCGAAGCTTTTTTAATCTACAAAGTAGCTTGTTGAGCTTTCTAATCTAATGAATGCATGAAATTGCACAATGATTTCTATAGTTTCGTTAGGCAAAATTAACATGTCCATCATCGTTGAGCCGCCCGTATATTATTATTTCGAAATCTTGTATTTTATTTGTACCAAAGGTTTCAAGTTTTGCCCCGGTACTACACGGAGGTAAAAATTTTCATTTTTTGCAATTTCACAATGATAAAACGGAAATTAAAAATGATTAATGAAATAAATGATGAGGTCACCAATTTAGTTGAAAAAAACTAATTAATTGCTGTTAATACAATTCTTTATATCAATTACTAATAATACAATTTTTTATCCGTCATGGATATCCGTCAACAGAAAAAAACATTTTAAATAATTTGTTTTAGGAACTGCTAACTAACCTACTTTTTAAATCTTAGAGTTTGTACATCGAGCATCATCTTTGTACTGGGGGAAGGCATATGCCAAATACATGTGTGGTACACCGCCACATCACTCCCCCCCAGAGGCCATCAATGCCGGTAATGGTGGGGGAAGCGAACCTGGCGTCCCGATTCTAGTTGTATAGTACTCTTTGGCGGGTTCTGCTTGCTCTGTTACTTAATCCTTTGACTTTCTCTCAGCAATATTCTTGACGGCTTCTGGACTTTTAGACCTTCTGCTGTCTTTATTGGTGGTTGTGGTGGTGTCCTCCAGTAGATAGGCCGGTTTCAGGCGGTCTATAGATACTGTCAGTGGCTTTCCTTTCACCAGGATAGTCAAGAACTTGTTAGCTCTCTTTGAGACTGCATGCGGTCCTGTGTAGGAGGGCTGTAGTGCACCACGCAGAGCGTCTTCTCTTAGAAAGACGTGGCTGGCTGTGGGCAAGTCCTTGAAAACGAATATCTTCTTCGGGCCGTGCCGGGACGCCCGCTACCGGCTGCAGATCTTGAACCTTCTCCGGTCTTCCTTGAAGAACACCTTATCCCAAGTAGAACTAGCAGAAGCAGCTCAGTCCAATTTAAGCCGTGGCAGATGATAGCAGCTTTTAATTGCCTGTGAAATCGTTCGATGAGGCCTTTACATGCCGGGTGGTACGCCGTCGTTCTTCTGTGTTTGAAGCCGGCTATTTTAGATAAATATCCAAATCAGTAACGATGTCTTCGGGGCAACCGAAACGAGAGACACGATTGTTTCATTTGAACGGGGATTAATCTTAAAATGAAATTTTTTATTCATAGTAGATAGTAAATACTCTACTTGATAAAACTACGGTGATTTTAGGTTAGGTATTATCTGGCCCACCGAAAATCTGGACCGCGGACCAGTTAATAACTTTTTAAAATACTAGTCTTCATCTCGTCCGAAGGTATATTTAAGCCTGTCAAAACACTAGAGTATAACTCGTCCAATCTATAGTGAGATAGGAAGTATGCTTAGTCAAAGGGTTCATGTCAGTAAAATTGTCAATAAAATAGCAATTCAAAGTCATACAACTATAATAGCAATAAAAATATATTTTTTTCATAATAATTATAAATTGCACATCTTTTCTATATAATGGTCAAGGCTAATTTCTTTGCTATCAAGTTACCGTAAATTGCGTTTCATTATGTCTTGTTTCCAGAGCGTTTCTTGGCTTTTTTTTACTAATAAATCCCTGTTGTTTTAAAAGACCAAAATACACACCGGCAGATTTAGAGGAACGCAAAAAAGGGTAAATTTTTGAAGTAAATGTAGGTAGGTTCTATACATATCTTTTTAATATTACAATAATAATACAATGGTCTTATACTAATTAAAATAAATGCAAATGTAACTTAAACAATATTGCACGGCATATCCTTTGCTGGCACGTAAGATTTTAAGCCAACATCTTTCAAACGTCTTCTTACTGTCCTTTCACTTACATTGACGTTACGGACTTCTTCTAAACGAATTCGGGTCTGAACAGCTGTTTGACGACGATTTCGTAAAGTTTGCATGACTATGTCATCTAAGGCGTTAGTTGCCCAATTTCTGCCCTGCCCAACCCTCCGCACGTACGATCCAGTCTGTCTGTATCGAGCATTGTGCTTAGATCCTCCACGGTCTCAGCCATGACTACGATATCGTCCGCGAAACGAAGAATTTTAGTTATTTAGGTTTCATTGAAATGTCTTTAGACCATGTAGATTGTAGATGTGTGTACAATACACGCTACGGCAATTACTAATTTGGTAAAACGTTTGACCGAATTCACGGTACCTATTTGCTTATCAACAATATTTTTGATGGAGCGAATCGTGTTTATTTTAAGTAAATGAGTGATGCAAAAAGTTTATCTGGCTCATGAAAGTCGCCTTTATCGTAGTAGCTATTTTATTCCATGTAATAAGTTCAGCTCATTATTAGTACACTCATTTCAACACTAACTGTCGATCAACGCCCACGCATTATCAAACCCCCACCAACATTATGACCGAACCGTTATAGATAGTATGCGTAATGGACTAATGTGGTTTGCGATAATCCGAGATAAAAGGCTTTTGTTAGAAAGCCCTTGAGAACTTTCCACAATAACCCGCTATTTTGGGGTAGAAAGATGTGGATTTTCCGCCGTGCGCAGACGCTCCCTTGCATCCCCGTCAACGCATCTCGGTTACGTGAGGTCAGTGACACTATTTTTTGTGTGATTTTTAGTGACGTAATAATGTAATAATTACATTGATTAATGGTATATTGCTAGACTTTTGTTGTTACATTATTAAACTAAGACAGTATGACATACTGTCTTAGTTCTTTAAACAATAATGTAACAACAAAATAGTCTCCATTTTGTGGTAAGCATAATTTATTTAACTTATTTCTTCTTCTAATCTAATTTTATTTGGATGGAAGAATCAGTTTTTAAGAATTGCACTGCGAAATTGTATACGTGTTTCTGTTCCCGAATACATGTAACTTAAAAGCCTTAGTAATAAATAGGTACAGTCACGAGCAATTAATACATTGTCACATTTTCTAAAATATTTTTTTTTTATTTTTTTATCTTAACTTGTATCAATCTAAAATGAAGTGAACGACAGTTTGTTCTAAATTAACTTACCTGCCATTAAACAATTTCAAAATAAGGTATACGTTTATTCCACATTAATACAGTGTGAGTCACGTTAAAGTGTACATATGAAAATAGATGAAACTAGACCTATTTTTATCGACAAAAAGAGGTCAAAAATTTTTTGAGATTTTTTTTTTAATTTTTTATAGATTTTTTTTTCTTCCAATTACTTATTGTAAAGAAAACGTAATAACTTTTAAATTAAGCGGTATATCCTGATAAAATAAAAACAGTAATAATGCTAAATAACAGGCGATACTAAAAAAATACATAAAATACACAAAAATGCCTTGTTGGCATTTTTGTGTATTTTATGTATTTTTTTTTCTTCCAATTACTTGTAAAGAAAACGTAATAACTTTTAAATTAAGCGGTATATCCTGATAAAATAAAAACAGTAATAATGCTAAATAACAGGCGATACTAAAAAAATACATAAAATACACAAAAATGCCAACAAATAATAAAAAATGAAACTTTTCGAAAAAAATCTGCTTTTAAATTCATGTTTTGTTTGGTTATTTGATAAATATCTCCAAAAAATGCCCCTATAACAGGTGATTTTTATTTCTTTGTATTATTCTCTATCGTATTATCTTTGTAAAACCAAAAATCTCATGTCTCTATCCCTATCACAACATTTGCTATGATCGTTTGAACAAAGGCCTGCCACAACATTATTCTCCGCTACAGGTAGAGACAATTTTAATTTTAACTAAAATGCTTATTTTACTTCGAAATCTTTTGTTTTTATTTGAAATCTAACTTGTCTTTATCAAAATTACAAATCTAGAGCCATTTTCAGTTTCGTTGTTAACAAAGCGTTGAATGGCGCGCCCGGAGAGGCTTTGTTCAAACGATCATTGCAAACGTTGTGATAGGGATAGAGACATGCGATTTTTGGTTTTACAAAAGTAATACAATGGAGAATAATAAAAAGTAATAAAAACCACCTGTTAATAGGGCATTTTTTGGAGAAATTTATCAAATAACCAAAAAAATACGAATTTTTAAGCAGATTTTTTTCAAAAAGTATCTTTTTTTATTCTTTGTTGGCATTTTCAGGGTATTTTATGTATTTTTTTAGTATCGCCTGTTATTTAGCATTATTACTGTTTTTATTTTATCAGGATATACCACTTAGTTTAAAAGTTATTACGTTTTCTTTACAATAAGTAATTGGAAGAAAAAAAATCTATAAAAAATTTAAAAAAATCTCAAAAAAATTTTGACCTCTTTTTTGTCGATAAAAATAGGTCTACTTTCATCTATTTTCATATGTACACTTTAACGTGACTCACACTGTATAAGCAAAACAAATTCATAAATACATTCACACTTCGAATATCATTTTTAACTATCCATGTCAATTTCTATAATAATTATGTATACAAATGTACACATTGCATGTACTCGTAATAGACATTGTCATGGATACCTACATCAAAATGATATTGGAAGTGTATATGTTACAGGAAATGTATGAATTCTAGGAATTGTATACTATTCCTAGGAAATGTATACAATTCCGAAGCTATTTAGGAAATGTATAAAATATTGCTTCAGAGATTTTTTAATACGCACATATCCTAGGAAATGTATACTTTTCCTAGGAATTTTATAGAATTCCAATATTGTAATAATAATAATGAGTAATTGTAAATAATAAACTAATTACACTTGCCAAGTTGGACGAAATTAGAAAGGAAGTAGAAACAGATCTCACATTAAATGGTAACATAGAGCCTCAACAAAGTTTTAACAATACTACTGAACATCACACGTTAGAATCAGATGAACTATATATAAATAACACAACCACAACAGAAAACGAGACTATTACCCAACACTTAAATGCGTCAAGTCATGATAATGAAGAACTTTCAGAGAGCAATCAAGAGCCTGGTCAACAAACAAATCGATTCAAAGATGAACAACTAAATATAAAAATTACTAGCTCATTTAAAACTGCCTTAAACACTTATACAAACACAGATCCAACCAAAAGACCACACATACCAAAACAAAAAGTAACAAAAAAACTAAGATACATAGTTGATTACATAAATACAGAATTAATACCAACACATCTTACTAGTGAGGACAATTTTATGACAACACAAACAGTAATTTATTGTGCAGCTTACGCTGCAGTTGTTAATAATGGAGCAAAGGGCTATCAGAATGACGGTAATAATAACCCTCCAAAGAAGAATAGGATGCCATTCTGGCAAAAACGTCTGACAAATAAAATTGCTGATTTCAGAAAGTATATAGGCCAAATGACTGAATTTATAGGTGGTAATAGAAGCTGGAGACTTAGTGCGCGTGTATCCCGAATTAGGCAAACATTTTCCACTCATTCCCGACATGAAGAACCCAATAATAATGATCAACAAATATTAGACACGTTAAAACAGAAATTAAACGCAGCTGTTAGTCGACTCAAGAGATACAATAATTGTACGCTACGAAAAAAACAGAATACATTATTTACAAACAATGAAAAGCAATTCTATAGACAGATAACTTTAGCAACACAAAATACAAGCACCACTACTAGTAATAATACAACACCAGCACAAGAAGAACTTAAGCAATTCTGGTCAGGAATATGGGCAAACGAGGTTCAACACAATTCTAATGCGGAATGGATTAAGATAGAGTCAGATGCAAATGGATGCCTGCCACAAATGGAGTTTGATAGCATTTCAATAGAAACCCTTCTTAAAGTCATCAACAAAACACATAATTGGAAAGCACCAGGTACTGACAACATCCAAAACTATTGGTACAAAAAATTCACAAACACCCATCCCTTTTTACTTAAACATATAAATGATTTTATTCGCAATCCAGATTCAATGCCTCCTTATATTACCCAAGGTTTGACTTACATGATCCCTAAAAGCGCAGAACATCACGACCCTAGTAAAATAGACCAATTACGTGCCTACAAACTATATACAAGATTCTCACATCATGTTTAACCGAAATTATTTATGACCACGTAGTAGATCACAACATTTTAGCTGAGGAACAAAAAGGTTGCAGGCGTAGTAGTCAGGGATGTAAAGAGCAGCTTATTATCGATTCCGTTGCTATGAAGTTCGCCCTAAAAAACAAAAGTGACATAAGCACAATGTATATCGATTACCGAAAAGCATATGATTCTGTCCCACATAGCTGGCTTTTATTTGTATTACAGATGTATAAGATCCATCCCATTATTATCTCTTTCTTAGAAAATTGCATGAGTACATGGTCCACAAACCTTAAGTTAAAAACCAACACAACACAATTCACCACTTCGAGTATTCCCATTAAGAGAGGCATATTCCAAGGAGATGCTCTTAGCCCTCTTTGGTTTTGCCTCGCTTTAAACCCACTGTCAAATATGCTAAATAAAACAAGCCTAGGAGTTGATATGACACTACAACAGGACTCTAATACAAATACACCTGAGGACACAACATTCAAAACTCTCACACACCTAATGTACATGGACGACATAAAGCTTTACAGTAAAAATACACATTCACTCCATCAACTGGCAGACATAACACAAACCTTTTCAAATGATATAGGCATGGAATTTGGGATAGACAAATGTAAAACAGTAACTATAATGAGAGGAAAAATTGGAGAAAAAGAATATATACTAGAAAACGGCAATAAAATTGAAGCTTTAGATGCAAACAGTTCGTATAAATATCTAGGATTTCATCAACTACGTCAAATTAACCAAAAACAAACAAAAAAAGACATTACAACGAAATTTAAACATCGGCTCAACATACTACTCAGGTCTCAACTTAACTCTAAAAACTTGACAAAATCCATAAATTCATTTGCAATATCACTACTTACCTACTCATTCGGAATTATAAAATGGAGCCAAACAGATCTAAAACACCTACAGCGTATAGTACACACTACAATGACAGCTCATCGCAAACACCACCCGAAAGCATGTGTCCAGCGTGTTACATTACCACGAGCAGAAGGAGGCCAAGGCATCATCGACATACACAACTTACACAACAAACAGATTAAAAACCTTAGACATTTCTTTCATGAAAAAGCAGAGCAATCGATTCTACATAAAACAATAGCCCACTGTGACAAAAATCTAACACCTCTGAATTTACATGACATTAACGCACAAAAGAATGAACACATAGTATCTGACCCTGAAAAAGCGTTCATGTGGAAGCAAAAATCTATGCATGGCCGTCATTACCACGATTTGCATCAACTACATGTCGACAAGGCAGCGTCGAATGCATGGTTGCAACGTGGCGAAATGTTTCCTGAAACGGAAGCTTTCATGATTGCTATTCAGGATCAAGTAATTGACACCAAAAACTACCAGAAATACATCATGAAGAAGCCGAATATTACAGATACCTGCAGAAGATGCCATAGCAGCCCCGAGCACATACAGCACATTACAGGCGCGTGTAAAGCTATCGTACAAACGGACTACAAACATAGACACGACCAAGTAGCAGCAATAATCCATCAACATTTAGCGTTCAAATACCAGTTCATTCCACAAAAAACTCCATATTACAAATACCAGCCTGACACAGTTCTAGACAACGAAAATTACAAAATATACTGGGATAGAACCATTATTACTGATAAAACAATCCACTACAATAGACCTGATATAACTTTACATGACAAAACTAATAAGACCGTATATTTAATCGATATAGCTGTATGCAATACGCACAACTTACAAACTACCCACTCAGAAAAACTAGCTAAGTACAGAGATCTGTCAATAGAAATCAGAACGCAATGGCGTGTAACCACAGTCTTAGTAGTTCCAATTGTAATTTCCACCACGGGAGTCATCCCTAGACAGTTACACACTAGCCTACGCACCTTGGACATAGCCCCAACTATTTATAAATTAATACAGAAAGCGACCATTCTGAATACATGCAGGATAGTAAGAAAATTTTTGAATATTGCATAAAGTAATTGGGATGCATTTGGCTTCGGCCCGTGCTCCTAAAATTTGCCTCTTAGGAGAGAAAATAAATTACGAAACAATATAATAATAATAATAATTCTTTTATTTTCTCCACAATCTAAATCTAAAGGTTTACAATGTAAGGTGATTATCTTAAATTACAATTAAATGTAGTGGACAGACACTTAGATTGCGGGAGACTGGTGTCTGAGCTAGGCTGCGAGCCTGTATTACAGAACACCAGGACTCTCCGCTCTCGACGTGACCGACTAAAACCTGACCTGTGTGTGTATATGTGTAAGTGTGTATGTGAATGGGAGAAGTGCTGGAATGAGAGTTGTGTACTTATCTATCAGCATGAAGGAACTTTTCAGTTTCATTATAGTTCAGAGTTTGTAAGAATTTTGTTACCTTTATTTTACACTCATGCTTAGTTAGGGGGAGGATATCCAGTTTACGTTGAAGTTGATTGTACAAGAAGGGGCCTAGGTAACAGAAAAAGCGTTATTGTATTAGGAAATGTATAAAACTAATCGGCACAAGCGCGGTCGCGTGATCGGGTGCCCTTCGGTACGCCTAAAATTTCATTTGGCCAAACCACATTGGCCGATAGGTACTTTAAACTCACAAATTATTTTTTAGTGTGACAGTTGTTTTCGCACTATTATACTTTGGCCGAAAAAAATATTTGCTTAAATTTATTGGCATACGTTTCTTTCGGCATCACGCATATTACGCTGAAGTATTGGAAATCCCTAATTTTAACATCTCTTTTATTAAACTATTATTCGCATGAAGGTTTTAGTAATCCTGTAGCTGGATAACAAAGTCTCGGTTAGGTTAGGTTAGACTTGCGACCTTACGGTAGCGCCATTTAAGTTTTGGAGAACAAAAATGGGCGTAATAAAAATAATTTTGTGTAAAAAAAAATATCTTAATTACCTACATTTCCGATTGCTGTTTAGGAATTGTGTAATTTTCCTAGGAAATGTGTCTAATATGATTTACATCACACATTTCCGGGTGATTTTAGGACTTATACACAATTCCTAGGAATTGTATACAATGACGGATTTCATACATTTCCTGTAACATATACTTACCTTTGCCGTTTTTGAAACTTTACACGTGACGAATACATAGTCACAGACAATTTAATTTTTGGGAATACCTACTTATTTTCCAAATAATACCCTAACAAAACATTAAAACATTTAATAAAATACTTTTATTAATCTGAAAAACATCGAAATAATTTTATCAACATCATCTTAGCCTCGACGCCTCCTTGGCTTGGTGGCTCCTTCCACCCAGAGCGCTGCCTCCTTCATATCTGCTTTTTGTTTTTTCTCCATTTATTACGACTTTTACCGCTGCCACCATTTGTGTTAAGAGGCAGTAAATAAATAAAATACCGAATTACTGACTGAGTATGTTTTATTATTCTTACAAGACCTCAGACCAAGGATAATTACAAGACCCATTTACAAGATGGCCTTGATGGTTTTAAACGTTTGTCACCCGCTTTGCAATGGAGGGAAGTCGAACCTTATTTTCGAACCTATCCTATGTTCTTCTGATTAATTTGCGGGTCCAATGACAGTTTAACCACAAGTTTAACTTTCCCTTGGGACAAACTTGACCTTCATTGGTTGGGTTTTTGTGGCGGTCAAGCTGTAGATCCTGGCTACACAGGAGTTGCAGTGCTGGGAACGAGAGGTGGGAATAGTCCTGTCACAAGATGGCCGCCTTTTTTAATCGACCAAAGACAACATTCCAAACCCAAAGGTGATACAAAATAATCAAGTTTAATTCACTGTCGCTTCACATCATTATTAATTTTAAAAAAGAATTATCCGTAACTAAATAAATTAAAATCTTGTGTAGCCACCTTCAGCGTTTATAACAACTTGCAACCTTTCCCGCATTGATGAAATCATGTTATTCCATACCCATACATCGCTGCCTCTCAAACTATCCCATATCTCGTGGACGTGTCTGGTCAAGGTTTCTTTGGTTCTAGCTTGGTGTCCCACTCTTGAACCATCAGCCCCCACAAATTCTCAATCGGATTGAGATCTGGGCTTTTAGGCGGCCATGGTAACAAATTCACCAAATATTGGTGGCGATTAAACCAGGTTTGAGTGTATCGCGAATTATGGACCCCTGAATTGTCTTGCACAAAAATTATAGACGTCATTCCGGGAAAGTATGCCTCCAAACTGGGCACTAAAACTTCGTCTAAAATATCCGTATATTGTTGGCTATTCATTCGACGACTGACCTCGGTTAATTCACCAGCTCCAAACGCCGAAGCTTATCCGGCCACTTCTTCTAGATGGCAGTATATTTTTTTCCAAATATCGAGTGTTATTAAGCCGCCATAAAGAATGGATAATGTTTGTATTATTATTCCATTTTCTTCCCTAATCTTTGAATTTTTGACGAATTTCAATATCTAATTACTACAAGTGAGATATCATTGAAAAGAAGATAAGCTAGATTAAGTTCACTGGCAATCCATTATCACCTTTAATTTTTTTTTAAATCGAATTCTACGAGGGTAGGTCAAAAAGTTCGCGGAACGGGGGGTATGGAGGGTGAAAAGGTAACTTTTTTCTACGGCATTAGCAGTCACACTCATCAAAAGCATAAATACGAAGTTTCATTAAAATCGGAACATTATTCACTGAAATAAAATTCAATAAGCAAGTCAATCCGGAAAAAAATCACAACACAGAAAATTGACTTTCGCGCAGTCAATTTTCTCCGTGTTGTGATTTTTTTCCGGATTGACTTGCTTATTGTATTCATTAAGTTCCTGATTAAGCTAGGAAAACTTCTTCAAACTATTTCGAAAGAGATTTTTTTTTGTTTATGGGGACTCTTGCCTTGGTAAAACTATGATTTGCATGTGGCAAAACCTTTTTAATCAAGGCCGAGACTCAATTGAAGATGAGTAGAGTCGGGGCGGCCTGACGAAGCAACCACGACAGAAACATCTTCTCAGTTGCTTTCCAAACCATATTATCTCTATGCTTAAAACTGTATGTGTGTATAACCAATTAAGCAAATGCCAGTCGTACATTTTATATACACTAACCTAAGTTAGGTAATTGCACCGCAGCAATTTTTCACTGAGTAATTGGACAAATTGCATGTCAACGAACTGGATAGATTATTAACTACATACCATGTAAGCTTCGTTGCTCTAGATCTTTCCAGCTTCACGTTTAGTAACATACTGT
Source organism: Ostrinia nubilalis (assembly GCF_963855985.1). Lineage (NCBI taxonomy): Eukaryota > Metazoa > Arthropoda > Insecta > Lepidoptera > Crambidae > Ostrinia > Ostrinia nubilalis. The sequence continues at coordinate 22,644,984 of NC_087119.1, read as the reverse complement.
AATCTTTAGCAGACTGCAACCAAATGCCCTTCGAGCTGAAATGTTTTTCCGCCTTGGTTCAACAAACTAAGCACATTAGTACTATAAATAAAACCAACATCGTTAAAACTCGGATGGTGTTATCAACATTTATCACTTGCTTTGTTAACTTCATCAACATCATCCTCTTCATCAAAATCATCAGCATAGGTCTCTTCCAATAACTATTGACATGACATTTTACTGACTACACTTCACTTTTCGTACCTATGTGTTTAGTAATCGTTTAATAAAAGAAACTAAGGAATTCACAACTTCTACTTCATTATTTTTGTCTTTGTAGGCATGCTGCTAGGGTTCAAATAAATATTCTTTACATTCGTAAGTGCCAACATACTGAATAAATATTTATCAATTCAATTTCATTTCATTTTCTACCTTATAGACAAAATACTTAATACTTTATAAATTTCATCGAATTTGATAATTTATTTAAAAAAACCAGAATCCCATTTGAAAGTCACTACAAGAACAATTCCTGGTAATCTAAATATATAAAAGGAGAAACTGACTGACTGACTGACAGATCAACGCACAGCCTAAACGGCTAAACGTAAGCACTTGAAATTTGGAAGGGACGTAGTTTAGGTACCGTAGAGGTGCACTAAGAAAGGAATTCCCGAAATTACCACGGGAACGGGAATTAGCGGAAAAATCCTTTTGTATGAAAAATCTAAACCGCTTAAGTTAGATGCTTGAAATTTGGTGTGCAGGTACCTTAGTAAACTTAAAGCTTAGGTACAACAGGATATCGTAAAATTCCCACGGGAACGGGAGTTAGCGGGGAAAAAACTTATGTATGAAAAAATCTAAACTGCGTAAGATAGACGCTTGAAATGTGGCATGCAGGTACCTTAGTAAACTTAAAGCTTAGTTACAACAGGATATTGCAAAATTCCTACGGGAAGGGGAGTTAACCGCTGAAGATAGATGAAGGGGGTAAAACGGGATCCACGCGTACGAAGTCGCGGGCGGCCGCTAGCTATCATCTATCTATCTATATTAATAAAAATGAATTGATGTTCGTTAGTCTGATTATAACTCGAGAACGACTGGGCCGATTGAGCTGATTTTGGTTTTAAAATGTTTGTCGTAGTCCAGGTCTAAACGGTGAGTAACAACGCGCGCGATATTGTTTTTCTGTGACATACAAAATTCCACGCGGGCGAAGCCGCGGGCGGAAAGCTAGTACTTCATAATACATGAAACAAGTTTATATCTGTGCCCCTCTTCCAGAGTGAATTGCTTGCTAATAATAAAAAGTTGAAACTTACACATTATAATAATGTGTAGGTAATTAGTTACACTATAATAATTTTAACTTTTTTGATTAACTAATTTAAGCCTGCTCTATAAGCTACATATTAAACTAAGTATCACTCTTCCATTTGATGTGCAACTGCATGAACTGAACCCAAAAATATAACGACGACACACATTGTTACTTCTCAAGTAAAACATTTATGAATAACTAGAACCAGTTTTACCTCACAACATAACGCACTAATAAGAAACCAGATGGCGCTGTACGGGTTCTACAACGCGGTTCATAAGTATTTTTTCGGCCAAATAAGATATGCCTCTGATTTTAGGGCGGCACTGAACACAAATTAGTACTAAACACAATGGGTATCTTGTAGTATTAGGTTAAGTACTAGTTTTAAGTTACCGGAGCAATTTTTGAAAAGGCTCAGCTATGTTTGTAGCGATGCCTTAGAATTACCATTTCAGTGACGATTTATCGTTGCATACACTTGTCTGGTCAAGGGATATTAATTCCATAATATTCCACGCCAGCTGAATGTTGAATATTGTTGAGAATTGAGACGTGTGTGTCTGGTTATTATTATGGTTTAAGACGTTTATTTCTCCAAAAGAATTACATTCACTTACAAGAGAAATACAAAATTAACCTTAAAACTGTATTATTAGTGTGTGTTTTATATTATTTTTGAGACTTATTATTATTGTTGAATTAAGATTATCCGTTACTTTGTCAATATACAAGCTATAAGTTTGGGGAATCTGTTGAAATTTTTAAAGTGGCTAAATTACGACTGGTTTTTAATATAAATGGGGTTGCTCTTGGTAACAATTTCACCGAAAGGGTGCAGCTGTACCTACTCTTTGATGGACTAAACGTGCTCACAAGTGCTTTATTACTTTAGTTTGACTTGGTCATTGAAATTGATTTTGGTTGAAGTAGAACTATTGGAATAAAAATATCTAAGTAGAGATGCTTATTTGGAGTGTAGGTAGTTAATTAAATAGTAACTTATGCTTGTGCATTAGTCAGACAATATCAATCAAGTGAGTGGTTTTGTTCAAATAATTTTGTCCAGATTATTAATACTAAGGTACTGCCCGGGTTTTTATGTAATACACGTAGTTTTGATTTTGCGATCTCAGTTTGCTTACATTATTTTCCTGAATGGATAATGGTGGGTGTTTGTATTACGGGAGTTTACTAAGACAGAATTATGTGATTGTTCAATGAAGGCGACGCGATTGTGTCCTTGTTTTTGGTAAGATTGTTTAAATATTATCAGAATGCTGGAGAAATTGGTTCTTTTGTTATATTATGGTAATTGCGGGTAACAAGTTAGGTGTGTGGTGTGAAGCATATGAAAAATTTTTTGTAAATGTAAAAAGCTTTTTTGATGGTTGGATTACTGATTGGGTTTCATTGGAGGCCAAGCTGTAGAAGAAGTGGTGGGAAAGAGAGGTGAGATTAGTGTTTAGCGATTTTGATGCCATTGCACTATACTTAAAGGTACTCGCGTCTCTCCATTTTCAGAGCTCACTCTCATGATTAATGACTCTATCACCGGAAGGGGGTACAATTTTCTTGCAAGTGCTAAGTCATTATAATATTTGTACTGATACTTGTACGGTCACTATACATTTTGATAGTTAATTGAAGTTGTTGAATAAATGTTTTCGTATGTAATATGTATACAGGGTGTTAGGTAAATGGGTATATGAGCCGACACTAGCCCATGTTAACATGGGCATATAAATGGTATGGTGAAGTCAGAAAATTGATATCTTCATTTTAATTATTTTAATTTTCATACAAATCGGATTTTATAAAATTTATGTTGTATGAAAATTTAAAAAAATAAAATGATGATATCAAATTTCTGACTTCACCATACCATTTATATGCCCATGTTAACATGGGCTAGTGTCGGCTCATATACCCATTTACCTAACACCCTGTATAAAAATAACTGTCTTGAACGAATCGGGTCATTACGAATTTTTTCTTGTATTTCATCTTATCGGTGAGCTATTTATTTTCTTTAAATAGTAATTTTATTTAATTAATAATTAATAACGATCAAATTAATCACCAGAAGAGTTATTATTTAAGCTCTAGCAAAAGAAGCATTGTTATCATTATTATGATTTACTATTATAATAGGCCGATTATAATATCTGAAAAACGTACTGGAGGATCCATTCCATCCAGCAGCTGTGAAATCATAGTCATTAAATAAGCGTAAAAGTATACATATTTTTAATAACTGGCGGTTAATATCTACAAATTAATCAATTTGGGTTCATATTAACGTACAAGGCTCAGCATTATAATATTCCTAGTGTTTTGAATATCTATCTCATTTGTAGGCGGGTTGTGCTCCAATAACATGCGAGGACTCCTGTGTTAGTGCCAGCTACGGCCAGCAATCTGCCAATAAAGGCCAAGGGCTAACATCTAGGAGGCCCAAATGACCTTAGATTTGACTTGATTAGTGTATTTACTTTGCGCGGTCAGAACTTAATGTTATGTGTATTTAGTTATTCCTGCATTACTTAATAATAAAATATGTAATACCTTTTGTAGGATATATGATATCACTTTGAACTATCACAAGCTGTTATGGCCATATTGTTTATGAATTCCAATTTAAGTAAATTCGTGAGTTAGTAAGGTAAGTACTTACTATTTAAATAACTTAAATAATAAATAAATAATAACTTAAAGTTACACGTTTTCTAGAATATTCATTATGAAATTGATTAAGATTTAATTAAATCCTGATAATATTTATAGAACCTTGGAAAGGTTAAAGCAGGCAAAATTGTTTTTTGATTTTATTAATTTATTAATTAAACGCGTGCAAAAGAATTAACAATATTAACCTAAAATGGGTGTTTTGCACAGTAAAGCTTTCCATAAAGCTGCTAAGCATATTTTGTTTATTATTTCCTCGTTAAATATCCCGCTATCAAACGATTGCAAAACCAATTACTCTCAAATTCGTTTATTAGAGACGATTTATTTCATTTTGCTAAACAAATTATGAAGCGCCCGAACAAAGTGAATTACGCCACAGTTTGACCCGTGTCCTTAAAGTGTGTAAACTCGGGATCGCGTCTCCTAGACTAAGGGTTGGTGTAGAAAATGTCGGCTCTCTGCCAGTCGCAGTCATGTCGCTCTCGCCGACACTCGTCTCAGTGATCGAGCGGCACCAAAACAAACAATGTATTGTTCCACTTTGAGATAAAAACAAAACAACAACTCATCAAAAACAATTTAAAAAGTTAAACTTCACTTTAAACAAATTCCTTTTGTGAAACCATTTTGATTCTTAACTCAAACCGCAATTTGTTCTAAAGTTTTGGTAAGAAAGTTTGAAAATTAATTTATCTTTGATAATGGGGTCGTTTAACCAATCAAAACGTTTGCGGAACTTGCAAAATTTAAAAAGCGGTGCGATCAAACTGCCCCGGCACTGGTCCAAAATGCTTGGACTGGTCAACGTCAGCAAGGCATCTATTGAGGAAATATTGCAAGTAAGTGTTTTCAAATTCAAATTGTTTAATGCACGTCACATTGCGAAATAGTGGTGTTATAGTAAAGTTATAGGTATACACGTGACGCCCTGAAAGGTCATAGCAAAACATCAGAGAGGGGGTTAGTACCTACCTTAAATTAACTCTTTAGGTACGTTAGTTGGTTTTGCTTAACTTGCGTCCAAACAGCCGTGGAAAGTTTTAATTTAAGCAACATAACGAGTATAACTTGATTTTCGTTATTCATCTAGATTTTTCATTGTAAGTACTAAATCTTTTTTGATTGAATTGATTTGTTTTCAAAATATCTCATCAATATCAAAATATTGATATTCTAGATTTCACTCCACTTATTTAATTACTTGTATACTTTTTCAATGGGAGCTGAAACATATTTATCATTGCCAGAAATTGTCTCAAATATTCGTTGTGAATTCCGAGCTCTCTCTGCGTGGGAACGGACGATTGTTATCAGCGGAATACAAAGGGTTTCGATATAACATTCAATCATTTGACAATAACCGATACCCCAATATATTCTCGATAAATTAATTACAACTCGCATCAATTAATGGGAAATTCGGCTCTACATTAAGTAGAACATAAGCTTTTATCTCCTTGTATCTCCTTACTAGCACTCTTCAATAATGTAAGAGTACCTACCTACCTATGACAGTTTTATTTTACGAAAGTTCTTTTTAACAAGTAGACGTTGGCATGGTATGTAATGATAGTAGTTTCTCGATATGGTCGTGGTTGTTCATTCATGTTCAGCTCATAGTTTTGCAACAGACTTTCACCCAAAATTGACAATATTCTGTGAACGTCAGAATGGCGGGTGTATGGTCGCAGAAATGAATAATATAAATATGAATTTTTAATACCTGAGGTGTACCTTTATGTACCTTTAGTTATTAATTTTGTACTTCCCTAATACGGGAACAATTTAAATTACAAAATGAGCCGCCAACCTGATATCAGGTTGGCGGGTGTATGCTGAAATTGGACGAAACAGGTAAGTTATGGTTTTCTTATATTTACCATTATTTAGTACCTAAAATGTACCTCACAAATATATTATGATAAACCAAATGCGACGAATAATTAATGAGAAAATTGATACGAAAAATTTGATGTCCACCATTTTTTTGATGGCCACCATTTCTTTTAACAAGTTAGAAACTTGACACTGACACAGATAATACATACCATACAGATATTTTTTAAGTCTGTTTTTTATGGCATGCACACTTGTGCATTTGCCAATGCCAATACTTTCCTAAAATCTAAAAGTATTGATAGTAGCGCCCTGCTGTAAATGTCATAAGGTTGTCCAACGTGGCAATAATAGGGATGTTGACTGGGTAATGAAATCGAAATTCTATTCAGTCCGTCAGACAGATAATAAAAATATTTTGGAGACATTTTTTTTTTTTCATAATCTAATAATTACAGTATTATATTGAGTTGAAATGTCGCGTGACGTCACTTTTGAGTAAAAAATCTACTCAAGCGTGACGTAACGCGCCATTTCAACTCGATGAAGGACTGTTATTATTTAATTATGAAAGAAAATAAAAAATATGAGTTTAATATTTTCTAATATCTGTCTGACGGACAAATAATTGAAATTTTGTCATTTAGACTATTGGAACTATTATTCGTGACATCGTATTCGTCTTCTTCTTCTAATTTTATTGTCTTTTCTCCTTTGTCTTCTATTCTTATTCTTTTTCCCATGGTTCTTCTCATTATTATTATTATCTTCTTCTGTCTTCATTTCTTGTTTTTTTTTTGTCTTATTTCTTCTTCTTTTATCTTCTGTAAATTATTATTTTCTTTTTTCTTCGTTTTCTTTTATTTTTTCTTGTTTCTTCTTCTTGATATAATATCTTTATGATAAGAAGAAAGATAAGAAGAATAAAAATAGTTAAAACAAGATGAAATACAGACAGAATAAATGAATGAAGAATAAGACAAAAAAAGGATAAAAAGAAATAAAATATGAGAAGACGAAAGAAAAAAAATAATAAGAAGAAATAAGACGAAAAAAAAAACAAAGAAAATTAATTTTATTATGTATCCAACTTATAACGTATTACTTCATTCAGAGCTTCCTCGTTGTGGATAAAAAAATACTAGAAAACGATTCTAAGAATTCCACTTGCATTTTAGTCGGCCGCTTGGTGTAGTGTTTCGAAACGGACTACTATTCCGGAGGTTGCGGGTTCGATTATCGCACATTACAAACAAATTGTATGCATGAACATATATTTTGTTTGTATTGGACTGGGTGTTTTCTATGTATATGTATGATTTAAAAAGAAAAGCATTTAATATGTTTATATCCGTTGTCTAGTACCTATAGTACAAGCTTTGCTTAGTTTGGGACTAGAAGCGCAGTCTAAAATGTCCAAGGATTATGATAATGTAATTTATTTATTATTTCCTTGATTTGGTTCCAACGAGACACAATTTCAACGGGACACATTTTCAATCAGACACATTCCCACGTGGACACATCAATTATTGTATCATCAGTTAAATGTTTTAATGAAAAAAATAAAATGTGTTAATTGTCATGGGTATGTATTCGTCTGCCGTTTGGTGTAGCGGTTCAGAACGGACTACTATGCCGAGAGGTCCCGGGTTCGATTCTCGGCCGGGCAGAAATTGAAATGATGCATTTTAATTTCTGTGACCGGTCTGGGTGTTAGACTATCTATACTAGAGATGAAACGGATATCCGGTAACTATCCGGTAGGCCGGATACCCGGCCTATTTTTACTATCCGGCCGGATACCGGATATTAAAAAACTACGACAATTTCCTATAATAAAATGAAATACATTAATCTTTGAGGTAAATACCAATAAAATGGCTTATAATAATGATGGATTTTATTTAAAGTCCAAAAAGTTACAAAAAATAAAAAAAACTCCATATTAAGGCCTTTCAAAAAACTTTATACTAGTTTTAAGACCACTATGTTTACCCAAAATTGTGCAAATAAATATTTGAATTTGAATTTCTTTTTCTAGGTTATTCACTCTAATGACGAATAGGTACATAAATAATAAATATCTGTTAATGTCGAAATATTGCCAAATCCTAACCCCTCATAAAAGCCAAGCTAAATTTTATTGATTGGTCTATGTTATGTTTAGGTTATTTTATTGATTTAAGGAAAGTACGCGAAGATGCTTATTTCTGTTTAATTTTGTTTTTAATTGTAATAAAATATAGTTATTTTAATGTTCATATTTTTCATTTCACTTTCATTTATTCGACTGACTGTATTGTGTCCGTTTGCAACTGTGTCCACGTGGGAATGTGTCTGATTGAAAATGTGTCCCGTTGAAATTGTGTCCCGTTGGAACTATCAACAGATAATCAAGAGAAAGAGGTATTTCGGTCATTCTCCGGAGCTGGATTATTTTGTTGATTACCCCGACCTTTTTTATTTTTGAATTTAGAGTAAGTTTAGGTTAAACATTTCAAAATAGACATTATTACGAGCATATTTTTTATATTGGCCCATCTGTAGCAAGCAGGAATAAAAAGTTATGCGACATCAAAATTTTCATGGTCGGGGTAATCAAAGTTGGGAGTCAGAGTAATCAAAAATAAAACAAAATATTTTATTTTCTAAGGTTTTTTTTAAGTTATGGTAAAACAAATGTTATTATAACTAGCCATTTGTTATTTTGATGTATAAACGACAATATTGTAAAGTTTCAACAAAATCTGTTAAGTAGTTGTTGCGTAAAAGAGTAAAAAACATACATATACATACATATAATATTAGTGACTCAATGTCCTATGTCTCCTATATGGGACAGAAGGCGTCCACAACAGTCTTCCATCGCATTCGGTCTTGAGCTTTGCGTTTGATCTCGCTCCAAGTCTTAACAGTGCGCCGCTATGTTTTTTTGGCGCGACCACGTTTGCATTTTCCCTGGGGGTTCCAATCTAGAGCCTGCTTGGGGATGTGATCGGGGTCCCTTCGGAGAGTGTGGCCGATCCAGTTCCACTTGCAGCGTTTATTCTGCTGAACGATCGGTATTTCGTGGCAGCGTTCCAAAAGTTCGTCGTTTGAAGATTTTGGAGAATTCGGCGAAGACAGCGGCTGAAGAAGATCTGCAGCTGGTGCGAGATAACCTTAGTGACCTTCCACGTTTCACACCCGCCCATAGAGCAGAACTGGTTTGACGTTGGACCCGAATATTTTGATCTTGCTTGGGTAAATTTCCGTGACTGCCATACGGCTCGAAGTTGTGCGAAGGTAGCTCTGGCCTTGGCAATGCGCGAAGTGATGTCCTCTTCGGTACCTCCAGGCTCTGAAACGATGCTCCCGAGGTAAGTGAAATTGTGGACTCCTTGGACATCCTTTGCACCAACGGTGTGCAATTCCTCACTCCAGATCGCATCTCTTGGGTCTTCCGGTACTGATACCCTTGCTTTATCCTTTTTTCGACACAATAATTAGAAGCCCCTTATACCAGTCGTCTGGGACTTCCTCTTCCATCCAGATGTTTTCGAAGACAGGTATCAGGACGTAAACGACGGAGTTTACATCGGCTTACAGCATTTCAGCGGTGATAAGGTCGAGTCCAGGGGTCTTGCCAATTTTGAGGGATAATATTATGTATTAATAGGAGATAGGATTTCATTTTGGTAAAGGGTAATTTTGCTTATTAAACGTTATTTAGTTAATCATTCATTAGTAAAATTACAGTATTATTGATTACTCGGTGACAAAAGTCGGGGTAATCAAGGTCGGGGTAGTCAAAAAATTAAGGTTTATCCTGAGCCCTGCCCAATCTGTAAGTTGAATCCCATATGTTTTAATACACAAAAATGCGGTTACATGGACCATTATTCCTGTAAATTCTCAAGAACTTTCCATGTAAAGAAACCTAAAAAAACAGGATAGAGTAAATCAATCGTGCACTGAACCAAGGTCGGGGTAATCATATTCTTATCTCGATAACTCCGAAATCCTGCGACGAGTTGCATTACCGATCACCTCGGCACGCAGGCCACCACTAAAGGTTCACGGGGGAGGATAGATCTCGTTTCTAAATTGCGTAGCTAGGGACGTAGGCGCACATTAGCGACGTGTCGGGGTAATCACGGTTAACGCCCGGACACAACTTCAAGTAGTTATTTTACAAAACCTTTTAGTGATATAGTTATATCGTATTTAATTTATCAATGTTTATTTAATCAGTAATCGATTACATAAGCATTGAAAGCGGTAATAATATCGGATTAATTTATACGAGCAAATTTGTTCTGAAATCGGGAGCGCGGACACGTCGTGGTAATCAATTTTTGACGACTTACGATTTTTTTTAAATTACTTAATTAACTATTATTAACTATCTCTGTGGTTTAACAACAAGAACCAAAGTTGGGTATTTCGCCGAAACAGTAAATTTTCTGTGTCCAGGCAGGCGAACACATGTTTTTTTATATCTATACGTATAAAACTATTTTTATGGGAAAGTTCATCAAAAGTTGTATTTGTTTTTGCTATTACAATAGCAGATACTACAAATAATAGCGTAGAAAAACTTAATCAAAAGTAGTTTTTCTAATTTCCTTGTTATGTCCATTACTGTTGTTTGCCAAAATGAAGGCACACTATAACAAATAGAAGCGTAATTTCATTCTAATAGCACTCTGTTTATATTTGAGAAACGTTTGGCTATCGGAAAATAAAAAGATTAAATGTCAAATACTTAAAGGGAGGAAATAAAGTGAAGTTAAGTTCTTGTCCGAGTCAAAAATATAATTTCCCTGGGTCTTCATTTCGACCATTGTAGTAACGAAACGAAAGAACCTAGAATGTAATGCACTGCACCGTTACACTCGGCCATTTCGTCCCAAAAGGCCATCGAGGCAGGACAGTACTGCGTTGACCAGTTTCGCGACAAATCGCATAAGTAGGTCCCTCCTTGGGTTTTTGTTTACTAAAAAGTCAATTTCTTTGGACGGCTTTTTGCAACTAAACAATGGATTAATTTTATTGTTTATTTACACAGATGTAGTGTCTGTAGGGGTAAACCCATGATTTAAATAGTAAATGCATAGGGTAAATAGGTTTTTGTCTGTGGTGTCTTTTAGGCATAAATCTAATTTCTGTGGCCCTAATTTCCTTGTTTTCCGTGGCATAAAATGGCCTAGGAAATTATAAAAGACCATTTTTCATTCGGCGTAAAGTAAAATTTTGGGTATTTCTTTATTGGAATAAGTTTAAAATTGACATTTTAAGAAATGGGTATCATAATAGATATAGAACAACTTGTTTTTAACTCTAAACCCAATCTACTGCATTTATCTTTCTTATTTGTGTAAAAAGGTCGTAATGATACAATATTTATTGCTATGTTAGCTTGCGAAGGTACACAAAAATGGGTCGAACAAAAAAAAGCAAATCACAGAAGAAAACTTAGAGAAAAAAATATTTATAATAATTTCCTTGGCTACCAAAAGTTCATGACCTTATAACTTTGTTTCTAAAACGAATTATGACACCCCTTTTAGATATATTAGCTTAGTTTTTGCTACTTAATGCAATAGGAAACTAAAAATAGTTAAAAACAAAAAAATATTTCGTACCGAGGAAATTAGGCAAAATTGACCATTTTTGGCGAAATACCCAGTTATACTATTAGATAAAAATATTTGTTACTAAAATATTATGATATTCGGGTACTTTTTGGCCCCGGACACGTGATTTTCTTGGCCGGTGGAATGACCCATTTATTATAAATTGCTCTTCCAGCATTTCAATTTTATTATTCAATCTTGCTTGATGATTAATAATGATTTTGCTTGATGAAATCTTATCAAGTTTCTTTACATGGTTACAACATTTTCACCATTCCTCTGCACCAATTTGTGAGATTCACCTGTAGGTAAACCTCAATAAAGCAGCTATTAAGAAAGAAAAATACTTAAAAATAAACATAACCCTCTTTCTGACGCAGTCGGGTAATAAACTAATGTAATCTTAACATTTCAGTCCGACTTACCTGTCAACTCAACGACGTGCTTTAAAATCAAAGATTGAGTTTAAATTACGCCATATTTTACAATACACATTGAAAACAATATAACTCGCTTGAGTTTTTTTTTTGATATTTTCACAAAAATAACAAATAATCATGAAGATTCACAAAATTTCTGCAGTGGTTGACAAATCTCGTAATTTGTTTTGACAGGTGACAATAAAGCCATAGACAATTTCCTTATGAAAGCCACACTTTTCCAATATTTTTGTTTGCCATGAGATTCTGGTAGACCTATACAGGAGAGCACTTGGCACTACTATCAATCAATACTTTTAAAGGCTAAATGACAAATTTTCAATTATATGTCCGTCAGACAGATATTAGAAAATATTAAACTCATATTTTTTATTTTCTTTCATAATTAAATAATAACAGTCCTACATCGAGTTGAATTGGCGCGTTACGTCACGCTTGAGTAGATTTTTTACTCAAAAGTGACGTCACGCGACATTTCAACTCAATATAATACTGTAATTATTAGATTATGAAAAAAAAATGTCTCCAAAATATTTTTATTATCTGTCTGACGGACTGAATAGAATTTCGATTTCATTACCCAGTCAACATCCCTATTATTGCCACGTTGGACAACCTTATGACATTTACAGCAGGGCGCTACTATCAATACTTTTAGATTTTAGGAAAGTATTGGCATTGGCAAATGCACAAGTGTGCATGCCATAAAAAACAGACTTAAAAAATATCTGTATGGTATGTATTATCTGTGTCAGTGTCAACTTTCTAACTTGTTAAAAGAAATGGTGGCCATCAAAAAAATGGTGGACATCAAATTTTTCGTATCAATTTTCTCGTTAATTATTCGTTGCATTTGGTTTATCATAATATATTTGTGAGGTACATTTGAGGTACTAAATAATGGTAAATATAAGAAAACCATAACTTACCTGTTTCGTCCAATTTCAGCATACACCCGCCAACCTGATATCAGGTTGGCGGCTCATTTTGTAATTTAAATTGTTCCCGTATTAGGGAAGTACAAAATTAATAACTAAAGGTACATAAAGGTACACCTCAGGTATTAAAAATTCATATTTATATTATTCATTTCTGTGACCATACACCCGCCATTCTGACGTTCACAATATTCTGACAGTTACACAGCTAAAAAGGGTTCACAAACTACAACCACTGCTCAATAATCGTCAGTTGTAAGACCTAAGATTATAATATTGATCGGTGACAACTCCACATTGAGGCGTCAAAAGAAGCGAGCATGTTATTCAGAAACGTAATTTTTTTATCCATTCAAGTGTAAAGATATTTGTCGCACGTTTCGAATAGACTTATGAATATCATATGATATGAAAATTTTGTGAATTGAACAACTTCCCAATTGAAGGATCTAATAATTTTGGGACAGTTTTATAGGAAAATGGATAACTTTTTGAGTACTTAAACGTATAAAAGCATCTTATTACATACACGGTTAATTTATCGGCAAAAAGTTAGCTAGGTAGACTTACAATATTGATGTCGCAATATTTCACTGTAAACTGTCTAATAATGGTGTTAGTCGGATATGCGTCTCACTCTCTCACAACAACGGATACATAATTCTGTTGTTTACTAAACAATGTATGAGAAATAATGAGCGAGCAGTAGTCGTAGAGCATTTTTATTGATTATGTAGATTTCAATTTCAATCATTAGCAGTTGTCTTACCACTTCACGTTTCCAATTTGACCTGGGATCCTACCGCCTTTCCATTCCTGTACATTTTTCTTCTATAGGAAGTATGTTTTGTAACTGAGGTCACTGCCCTGGTTGAAGCTAAATTTTATGAGCTGCCATAATTTCAACCCTTTTTTTATTTGTTATAAAAATAACACTGTTGTCACCTCAAGAAAATACATCGGTTGTCTGCCCTGATCACTCCACAGTGTATCTTGAGGCGGGGACAAAAACATACACAAAATGACCAAAATTCTTTAGGTATTATCGTTTACCATAATTATTTCGTTTGGGTCATTTAAGCAAAATGATTAATTTTGTATCTAGTAGAATTCCATGCATCCTGGTGTATGCTCCTTATCATACTCACTCATGCTCATCACTGACACTGTTTCCTTAAAATTTTTCAAGGGCTAGCAATGAATTTAAATAATGGTTTTATAACTCTATTGATAGGAGCCAGGGTTTTATTCCTCCCATCGAGTAATTAATTTGTATTAGGGACAATTACTCTAGCCATTATCATCTTTAGTATGAGACCTTGTACCAATTGATGAAGAAGTAACAATGCTTAACTTTGGAGTGGCTATTGATATTAATACTAAGAGTGGGTACCTATATTATCAATTAACAAAATAAAATTGCTGTTGTTTTCCAGTAGATAATTCAGTAAATCTTTAAAATGTCTGGTTGTGACCAACTTGTACTCGTACATACTTGGGTGATGTTGACCTCTTGCCATCAGGTATTCTATAAGCAGGCTTGCCTACTCTTACATAAAAATGGAGAAAATTCAATACAATTTGATGATACTCGTACTTTCTACTGTCCAAGAGTGATAGTAGGTAAATACACCAATACAATACAGCGCAAAAAGTTTCTGTGTTTACAAACCTTTAACGGTGAGTCGTCCTTCTTAAAATAGAATACGCATTTAGTTTGCGATTATTGCAAACCCTGGGATGTTTGCCGGTTTGTTGTTAAGCGTAGGCATGTGGGCTACCCTTCTTCAAAGTATTTACTTTGCTAGAAATCTGTCTTTACATCATTCATTCGAATGACAATAACATTGTGGTTTTAAAAATGCTGTTGCCCGTCAGCTGAAAGTAATTCCAGCTGTGATTTTAAAGATAATAAATGCTTTTACTTATTTTTAAGGATTCTCTATTTAAAAATAAACAATGAAATTCATATAATATTACTTCATTGCCCATTTAATATGAATAGTCTTCTTTAAATTCACAATATGTACCTAAAGCTATACTAATATGTGGAAGGATTAAAAAAGAATCTACAAGCTAACAAAATATAGAATTGGCTGTTATATTTTTAGCATTCTTATGTAAATTAATGCCTACAGCTAAAATAATGTAGTTTGCTACAAAGCAAAGCCTACTATGAATTCATTTTATACTCGTATAGAAAAAGCTCGAATGTAACGTACGAGTATGTTGCATGAGACGAATGAGGATTTGGAACCACGACTCTCATTGGCTTGACTTCTTTCACCATTAAACATTTATAATCTAGTATTATTAGTTTAAATAGGTACTGATAAACTTTCTGCCTCATTCTTTTTAATCTTTAAATAATGACCACTCCAAAGCTAGCGAGACGATCACTCAAAATGAGTAATGATAAAATTATTCGCACTGGTAATCTCCGTGAGCAGTGTTGACAAAACGTTTAATTTTAAAACAAATCCGAGCACGATCTACGAGAATGACCAGACGAATACTCTGATCAACAGGCAGTTTACCTCGGTGTTCTTCAGGGTTCAATTTTGCCACCAACACTCTTCCTGCTTTCACATTGATCACCTGTTTGGATTCCAAATCATTGGGTTTTTAGACGACGTTACTTGTCCAGTACTCGTATATGCAAGTGGAAATAAAAACAAGTCAGTAGAGTGTATATATATGTAATATTATGTATTTTTCTTCCCATGGCAAAAACTGCTGCCAACATAAAACTGGGCATTGGTGCGAGTAGGTACATCCGTTATATAGGACGGTTTAAAAACTTATTTCAGCCCCCACAAGGGGTGAGGTTGAATTCAGGACAGATAAACCTACCAATCAGTTTCCACTTTGGGCTCAAACAAATAGGGATTGACAGCTTTATGGGTAGCAAAACTAAGTTTTATTCCAATACTTCCATTTTCAGAGTTCAAGCAGATTCGCAGAATCATCACTAGGTCAGGTGGTGCCCTGGTTCCCTAATACAGATGTTCTGTAGAAATTAGACTTGACTACTTCCACGAGAAGGTCTTTTTAGTGGAGGAGGGCCCCAGATTTGTCTAAGGGTTTAAGTTTTCTACAGTTCATAATAGTACCCAGTACCCACCCACCCATACCTTAAGCTAAACCGTTCAGTTTATGACTCCACTTTTAGTTTTCTTATTAAAGTGATGCGAATACGAGTAGCTTAGACTTGCATTTAACTTTATTCAATTCTGCTGAACTGAATCAATTCATGCGATCAAAAGCAACGATATGGGATCCGACGATGCTAGCTGCAAGTCTTACGATTCGTCCAATATGTAGCAGCGAAAAGAATTTGTTTTGATTAAAATAAGAAGCTTCAGCAGGTCGTGGTTTACACACATACTCGTATATGGTGAGTTATAAAGTTAAAGAAAAGCGTTTTGCAAAAATGTAGTAACAAAAATCACTGGATTTTTCGATGCAATAATTTAATGTTTTCCTTTAGCAGAGAAGGGATTGTTAGACTTCCAGTAAATTAATTCCATTACCCTCTCATATGAAAGTAATTAAATTTCCAAATTGATTACTTGCCATGTTTTCGAAAACGTTATATGACGATTAGTTTATTTGCGAAAGGATCTTGAGTGGATTGTTCGTGATGGATGTCAATTTAGGTATGTGGCGTAAGATCATATCTTCACAAATGGCTCGAGTCAACTTTGTGTTATTAACTCTTACTTTTTGAAGGTTCTTTTTTATGGAATTGGCCTATGTTTTAATACAAGCTTTGACATATCAATAACATAATTGAAAGAAGCTATTTGATATTTTCCTCCCTTCTTTATTAGAATTGTTGCGTAATAAAAACAAAATTTTCCATAATATGGGCCAATTTCACCAGTTCTTGGTAAATTTTCCTTATCTGATATATTATGTACCTAAATATCCAACAAATAAAGGTTGGTGATTACTAGTGACTTTTTTCAGTAGTCATTCAACAGACTGACTATGGCCCGCTTGAAGTGAACACCAACCTTTTTCCTGGTCTCCGCCAGGCCATCAGCATGCAGGACTACTATTATGCATTTTAAGTACCACCACGTAATTCCTAATGCAGACAACCAACATCATGATGTCTGCCATCCAAGACTCAAACTCTAGCTAACTAGATTTTTGGTTACGATGCCGACTGTGGCCTAACAACAGGGATATGCACATTAAGACAATGATTTGAGGCTACATGACGCTGCATTTATGGCATACTAGCTGACCCGGCGAACTTTGTTCCGCCTTAATGACAATAAATAAGCAGACTTTTTTTTTAATTTCGAACGGGATAAAAAGTATCCTATGTCCTTCTCCTGGCTCTAAACTACCTCCCTGACAATTTTCAGCTAAATCGGTTCAGCCGTTCTTGAGTTATAAGTGGAGTAACTAACACGACTTTCTTTTATATATATAAGATGTGCTAATGGCAGCTGACGGTTGTATGTTTGTTCTTTGGTCCTTTTTTGTTTAACACGAACATAATAAACATAGTTTCTTTTATTAAAGTATTGCACTCTACATATTTTATTTGGCCATGAAACAGTACCTACTTAGGTTTTAAAAAAGCATTGATTTGTCAGTTTGCTTTTGCTTACCCAAACAATAAAGTCGCTATTTTCGTTTGCATTTTCCAACCACCGGAGAGCGAAACCACTTTTATTTTCCTGCCATATACTCGTGCAGTGAAGAAGTTGAATTTCCCGAAAATCTTATCTTCGTTCCAGCAGATATTGAAGCAATATTGAACTAACAGTCCGGTGTTTTTCTTACCTTAATCTTGTCTCTCCCCTGAGATATATTGTTCTCCCTGTATGTCAGTTACGTCACACATGTAGTATCACGTAATTCTTTGGTTTGATTGAATTAAAACGCTTAGAGCATGCTTTTTTATGAAGATAATAATATTTTAATAAGTTTATATGCTAAAGTATTAAAAGTATATTATTGCTGTATTAAAAGAAGCGTCTTCGAAATTGATGTGACAGCTTTATTTGTTGATTTCAAGGTTTGAGAAATTATTCAATGCCAGCACTCCTGTGCATAACAAATTGTCATTTTCGCCATAGAAACTTCCATGTTGGCTGTGACTTTTTTCCATAAAGCGTAATCTTTTTTAGCTTTGCCATGTAAATTAAACTCGAACAAAATACCCGCATCAATATCTTCGGACATGTCTCACTAATCCGGCGTCTTTCATCCAGTCTTATTTACGAACTCCGTCATAAACCACTTTTCTTATTTTGCCAATCATCGAGTTCGCCCGAAGGTTATAATTTACATAAAAACAATGAAACTGAGACGCGGCGTGGAAAACTTGTTAGCACTTCGTAACTAGGTGCCCACAGGTTTGGGACTTCTAATTTTGTATCATCTGATTATGTATTGATAAGAAAATCAAATAACAAAAGCCTTAATCACGTCGATTTTATCCTTGACATTATTTACAATTAGGTAGACCTATAATTTTGACCAATTCTCAATCCACCTCTGATTTATGTACTTACATATTCATCATTAAGTATTTCAAAGAAATGGCGGATATTGGTTCAATTCCATTTTTCACAGATGAATGTACGGAACAATGCCTAAATAATGTAACCTACAATTACAGAATATTTTTTGGTATTGACCAAGATACAACAGGAAATATGGATCATTACGTTGCGATAAGCTAAGCTAAGCTTGTTACTCACATTTAATTTTGTCTAGTGCTAAACACAAAACACCATGGGGTATCTAAAAAAGCTCAGAATTTGGGTGAACTCCAAATTCAAATCCAAAAATTTATCTTAAAATGGTAGCATCCTAATCTATACATCTTAAAATAAAGCTAATTTATGTCTCGTTTTTTTTGCGACACCTCCAGCCTACTTACCTCATTTAAGTTATTCACTCTCTTGTTCCAGGCAGCAGAGAGTGGAAATGTGGAGGACTTCATGCGACTGTACCTCAGTGAGCCATCTCGGCTTGCTGTGAGGGACGTGAGGGGAAGAACCGCAGCCCACCAGGCTGCAGCTAGGAACAACACTAATATACTGCATTTTATCAACAACTATGGAGGAGGTACGAGATTTGAATAATTTGCTGGATAAAATACAAATCTAGTCTGTAAGAAGTTGGTAGAAACTGAAATTGCAATCTAGGTAAAAATAAAGAGTTCAAAGAATAAGAATTAAGAATATTTTATCCATAAAATCTAGGTTTTTATACTTTTAATTAAATGTATTGGATCTGATGAAGTCACAAAATAATGGCAAGGTATACTTCTTTTGTCCCGAAGTCAATTACCGTTGTGTGGGTAGTGAGATCTTACAAATGACTCACTTCTAATGTAAATAATAGCGAGAAACTCAATTTAAACTATTTTAAGCAACATTTTGTTTTGTTGTAGATTTAAATGCCAGAGACAACACAGGCAATACTCCTCTTCATGTCGCGGTTGAAAGCGAAGCTCTTGATGCTGTAGAGTTCTTATTGCAACAGTAAGTAAATGCCAAGGTTATCATTATCATCATCATCGTCATTTCAGCCACAGGACGCCCACTGCTGAACATAGTAAACCATAAAAACCATCATCAAATACTTCATTTATACCAAACTAGCTTTCCGCCCGCGGCTTCGCCCGCGTGGAATTTTGTCTGTCACAGAAAAACAATATCGCGCGTGTATTTACTCACCGTTTAGACCTGGACTACGACAAACATTTTAAAACCAAAATCAGCTCAATCGGCCCAGTCGTTCTCGAGTTATAATCAGACTAACGAACATCAATTCATTTTTATTTATATAGATAGATAGATGATAGCTAGCGGCCGCCCGCGACTTCGTACGCGTGGATCCCGTTTACCCTCTTCATCTATCTTCAGCGGTTAACTCCCGTTCTCGTAGGAATTTTGCAATATCCTGTTGTAACTAAGCTTTAAGTTTACTAAGGTACCTGCATGCCAAATTTCAAGCGTCTATCTTACGCAGTTTAGATTTTTTCATACATATGTTTTTTCCCGCTAACTCCCGTTCCCGTGGGAATTTTACGATATCCTGTTGTACCTAAGCTTTAAACTTACTAAGGTACCTGCATGCCAAATTTCAAGCGTCTGTCTTACACAGTTTAGATTTTTTCATACATATGTTTTTTCCCGGTAACTCCCGTTCCCGTGGGAATTTTACGATATCCTGTTCTACCTAAGCTTTAAGTTAACTAAGGTACCTTCACACCAAATTTCAAGCATCTAACTTAAGCGGTTTAGATTGTTCATACAAAAGGATTTTTCCGCTAATTCCCGCTCCCGTGGGAATTTCGGGAATTCCTTTCTTAGTGCACCTCTACGGTACCTAAACTACGTCCCTTCCAAATTTCAAGTGCCTACGTTTAGCCGTTTAGGCTGTGCGTTGATCTGTCAGTTAGTCAGTCAGTTTCTCCTTTTATATATTTAGAAGATTAGATGATAGCTAGCGGCCGCCCGCGACTTCGTACGCATGGATCCCGTTTTACCCCCTTCATCTATCTTAAGCGGTTTAGATTTTTTTCATACAAATGTTTTTCCCGCTAACTCCCGTTCCCGTAGGAATTTTGCAATATCCTGTTGTAACTAAGCTTTAAGTTTACTAAGGTACCTGCATGCCAAATTTCAAGCGTCTATCTTACGCAGTTTAGATTTTTTCATACATATGTTTTTTCCCGCTAACTCCCGTTCCCGTGAGAATTTTACGATATCCTGTTGTACCTAAGCTTTAAATTTACTAAGGTACCTGCATGCCAAATTTCAAGCGTCTATCTTACACAGTTTAGATTTTTTCATACATATGTTTTTTCCCGGTAACTCCCGTTCCCGTGGGAATTTTACGATATCCTGTTCTACCTAAGCTTTAAGTTAACTAAGGTACCTTCACACCAAATTTCAAGCATCTAACTTAAGCGGTTTAGATTGTTCATACAAAAGGATTTTTCCGCTAATTCCCGTTCCCGTGGGAATTTCGGGAATTCCTTTCTTAGTGCACCTCTACGGTACCTAAACTACGTCCCTTCCAAATTTCAAGTGCCTACGTTTAGCCGTTTAGGCTGTGCGTTGATCTGTCAGTCAGTCAGTCAGTTTCTCCTTTTATATATTTAGATATTCTTTTATTTATGAAAGGTTCACAAAATGTGTAGGTTTACGTTTTTTAATCAGCGCTGTACTGATTTTATGTCACACAATAGAAATATTTCCAAAGCTCGAGATCTTTTTGAAACCGATCCGTCTCTATGATTTTAAATGAAACACCTTCCTTTAAATAAGAATCTGTAAGCGCTGATATTTACTTTCCAGGGACTCGGTATCAATTCCAAAAGAATCATTACAATGTAATCTATCCGTTTCTTGGTACAAAGGGCATCGCACTGTAAGCTGCATTTTATCAGTCTTTGGAATAGGTGCAGGATAGTGACTTAGCCAAGATCTTGCTATTTATTACCATTTTAGCATTTTGATTACACAAACTTGGAGACCTGTTTTGATCAAGCATAGCATAGATTAGACAACTACATCATACAACACAAATCAATGTTTAAAATTTTAAAACAAAAAGGTGATGGCGATTTATTCTGTTAGAAAAGGAAAAGTTGCGGTTCTATGATTTCATTAGATTGAAAATAGCAGTTTACTTCCAATATTGTAATAATGATAAAAACAAGGTCTGTAATACAAATAATACAATTTGAAGAAGCATTTCATCATTTCATTTAAATAGGGCAAAAATCCTTCCAACTAATGCATCTGGGATACGTCTTTTTTTAACTTGGCTCTTTTTCATTTACAGATCGAATTGTATTTCGACCTGTACTTACCACGCGGGTTTGAACGTCTTATCTGTTACAGGCACGTCGACACTGGGGTCCTCAATGAAAAGACCCAAGCACCAATTCATTTGGCTACTGAATTAAATAAGGTAAGCTTTTGTTTGTTGTTTTATTTAATTTAGACTTTTACATAAATCTAGTCGGCATGTTTCGTTAAATAAACGAACCTAAGTCTGACTTGCAGTAATTCAACCATAATATCTGCCTAATAATGACAGATTATTAGGCAGATAATATTATTATTATGAATTTATTATTTATGAATTTTGAATAAAACTTGATGAAATGAAATTCAGGTTTTTTGTTTTTTGGTACATATTTTTTTTTGTTTTTTTTTGTTGTGGTTAATATTCTAAAATAATGTTTATAAAACTAAAAATATTGATCAGTAGTTCCGCTTCAATCAAACCTCCTTTGGTTCTCGTAGAGTTAAAGATTTTCCAAAAAATTTAATGTTAATTAAATAGAACGTTACGAGAGGTTGTGCGCACGTGAAACTTTCTGTTCCGCTATACCTTCTTCCTCCGCTCTCTAACTAAACAAAGTATCGTTGTATAGTCCGTTCCTTCCTCAGCTCACGTACTCGAATCACAGGTTACCTAATAGGAGTTCTAGTTGCAGTCTTTTCGAACTTGAATTCACAAAGCTAATTTATAGAGCTAAGCTTCGCGAGTCGACTGAACTATAAACTAAGTACTCCGCTGGCTTATCCGACGACACTGGTTAAACTTAGTGAACTCTGTCACCCTTCGACACTGCGCATACCACTGACAATTTTTGATTAATATTGTTACTTGGAAAGAAGAAATGCAAGACATAAAAAGCATCAGGCTAAGATTAAGCTCAAAGGGATATTTAAATTATTCTAAAGGGTATCTTCTTTTTCAGTGTTTTGGTAAATATTAATAAGAGTTACCAAAAGCGTCTTTTGTTATTATACTTTTAGTTTCATTTACATAGGAAAAAGAATCCTAATTTACAGAGAAATGTTCTGTTCTATTTCGTTCTTTACAAGCCAAAATTAAACCAGACTTATTTAAGAACAAGTAATTGTATCTAAAAAGTGATAATAATATTTTATGAGCAATGAGCATGCTATACAAAGTTATTTTTCATAAAACATACTTTACTCAACATAACGTAAATGATTTGCTGGTGAACTTGATTTAATAACACAAGTGTCATGAAACGAGGTTTTTTACTGTCAATAGGTACACGTTCAGTAAAGCGATACATGTTCTTCATATTCTCCTTATGACTTACAGGGTTTCTTGAATACTAGCGAGCATGGTGCTATATCTGTGTACTTCAGTAAATAAATACTTCTGGATAAAATGGCCTTGGGCAAAAAAGTATCAAACTTCAAATTAGATCTCAACTTACGGCTACAAAGTGAAGTCCACGTTACTGAAACATAAAGCTTAGTTTAGGAATACTTATCGTCCTGGTCTTCTTTTTGTTTATTTAATAATCACGAGATAAACAAACCTATCTAATCATTAACCCTTACCTTAAAACACACTCATTGAACACTGTCTTAAAGTGTTTATTTCCATACTAAACGCCACTTTAAAACACTGTTCAACGAGCGTGTAATGTTTATTAGTAAAGGAAAGAGGTAAGTGCTTTTTTATTTTTGGTAAAAACTTCGTATCGTAATCGTAGACTACTTTAATTTATTTTAACGCATGGCTAAGAAATGGTTCACTGCGCCATATAAGTTTAAGGGTATTTTCCTTTTTGATTTTGAGTCGATTTGTAAGTCATCTCCTCAAAAAACTTTCTGTTCTGACCAAAGCCAAAAGTACTTATATTACTGAAACGCGAGTAAGCTACTCGTATATGCGTGGACTGATTTGTAACCAAAGTCAGGGCACAATAAAGAAAATGGTAAAGACGTAAAAAGTAAAACCATTTTTCTGAAATCGATAATTTCATGGACTGTGAGCAAAAGCTACATTGCGATATAAAAGTAGTAAAAAATTAATGTAGGTACCTACCTATGTGGCAACTGGCAACCGTCCAATGTCAACTGCCCGCACAGTTTTAAAGCATTTTTTCTGCGAGCTTATATAGATCACTTAAAGCACCATTATGCTCATCAAATATTTTGCCAAGCGTTGTTTAATACGTTGCCAGATGACACAGAAATATTACTGGGGTTATAATAGGCTTCAAACGATGCTTATTAAAAGGTTTGCAAAAGAACGTTTTTCTGGAATTTTTAAGACAGCCTCTTAGCTCTTAGTTTGCACCCTGAGAAACGCATATGTCAGAAGAAGAATATTATTATGAACTTATCAAATAGAATTTATTTGAAATGAACATTAAGCACGTACATAGATGAACGTCACGTATGTTGTTATTTACTAATAACAAGTAGATTTAAGTATATAAACTTATGCCAAAATGTTATAAGAAAATATTTTTTACAAACGTACCTACTTCTATAAGTTTATTGTCTACTTCAACCGTCATCTCTTATTGCGTTAGAATTGATGAATTGAAATTGCACATTGAAAATTCAGGTAAAAGTCAATACAAATCATGATTTCTTAGAAAATAAGTAAGAATCTATGGTATTAAACAAGATAGATGTCCTTATAACGCAACTTACAAGTGTTACGATATTGTTGATCTAGTTAACAAAATAAACAGTCAACGTTAAGTTTCTAAACGCTACACAATGTCCTTTGTTATGTCAAATTGGTAGCAATGCTCTTTACAGGGCCTACAGTGAGAACACCAACATTGTTGGCTCGTATAAAAGTTTATACAACTAAATCCTAAACGACGGGGCCGGACTCCACGAAGTCGGGGCCCAATTAAAGTTAATTCATCATCTACGCTCGTTTGCGCGCATTAATTTCATTCTACCCTCTTCATAAGCCTCTTTCTTGTTCCCATAACACATTTCCACTTAATAATTTTATTGTGAGAACAGTAAACTTTTTTCATTATAGAGAGCATTTTTTCCCAATGAGAAATACTTTGCAATAGATTTGTGCCGTTTGGTGTTGAGCCCAAGGGGTCGAAGTACCTTATTTAATGAATCGTCAAGAAACTCACCGAAATTACTGGTAAAAAAACATACGGGTCGAATTGAGAACCTCCTCCTTTTTTGAAGTCGGTTGATTAAAACTTTTTACTTTGGATAACCATACCTTTTGGGTACAATTCATGATGGAATAACAGTTATAGAACCAATGTTTAGTTTGATCAATGGGCAGACTAAAGATTTATAGTGGCTTTAATATTCACCGCCAATAATTTTTCATATTATTAAAATACCCCTAATCCATCTCTGCGAATAATTAGATCGTCGGTTTAGTATCGTCCTTCTGTCAACATCTGCATGAACACTAAAATAATTAGGACTCGTACAGTGTTTGAATAGCCCAATGCGAACGGTTTGCTTTGCACTTGGATTTACTGATTCGTCGTAAATTCATTTTATTCAAATGGTTTTATTTATCCAAAACATTCAAACATCAGTCTATTGTTGACTTTGGATTCTAAAAACATTGAATCGTTCATTTTGTAGCAGTATACAAATTTTCACAAAGCAAGTACGACGCGTCGTGTAGTTTTAATAAATGCGACTTTTAAAAAATATTAAATCTTATGGTGTGCTGTAATAGGCTGTATTAAAACTCTTTCTAGGTATCGGTCCTCCAGATATTTGCGAAGTACAAGAGCCAGTTCAACGTGGATCTGGGCGGTGAGCATGGGCGCACTGCACTGCACTTCGCAGCCATACACGATCATGACATGTGCGCGAGAGTGTTGGTAAGAGCCTGGTGATATGACCCTCTTTGGAATCCTCCTGGATTAACTGCTAATATGAAATTAATTATATTATCATTATTTCGGGATATCCTTTGTCTATATAACTAAATTATCAGTTTTCATTCGTAAGAATATTAAAACTTTAATTATACATTATGTATCCCTACTTAAAAAAAAATTACAAATAAAAGTATTCGATTTCATAATTAATAAGTATATCAATTTTCAAGTCTTACTTTTTGTACCGATGAATTTTCATAAATACCTTTAATCCCCCTTTCCCCCCTGGGTTCGAGCCTGTAGTAAAATTTGTTCTAACGTTTCTTATCTATAAACTATTTACCTGCCTTTCAGCTCCAAGTTAAGTAGTTTTTGAGATTTAATGTTTAGTCATTGCTTGGAAGAATCGACGACCTTTCGGCTTCAGAGTGGTTGCCTCCATCGTCATAGCAAAATCTTTTGTAACGGCCATTTTTAGGGTTCCGTAGCCAAATGGCAAAAAACGGAACCCTTATAGATTCGTCATGTCTGTCTGTCCGTCCGTCTGTCCGTCCGTATGTCACAGCCATTTTTTTCCGAAACTATAAGTCTGTGTGTGGTGTCTATGGATAGGTCTTTGAAAATGATATCGAGGTTTCTAAAATATTTTTTTTCTAAACCGAATAGTTTGCGTGACAGACGCTTCCAAAGTGGAAAAAAGTTGGTCCCCCCCTCTAACTTCTAAAATAAGAAAATGAAAAATCTAAAAAAAAACATAAAATGTACATTACTATAAAAACTACCAACGAAAATTGTTTTGAACGAGATCTAGTAAGTAGTTTTTTTTTAATACCTCGTAAATCGTAAACCGCTTATTACCGCGTAATCTTTCATACAAATAAACTTAAATTAAAAAAAAAAAATTGTAATTTGGGTAGTTCTACAAATCAGGGAATTTTACGGGGCTCAACTTGCAGCTCCTTAAATTACCAATTAATAGTTTTCGTTTTAGGGTATTAATCAAGTTTAACTCACATAGTACTTGGTCACTGAATTTCAACACGTTTTAATAAAAACATCCCAGACAAAAATGGCTTCAAATGGGAAAAATTCTCATTTCCCTGTGGGGTGACATTCCAGAATTCATGATGTAAATCACAATAAAAAATATATAAAAATATAATTAGTCAAAAATAATATTGTATTGAAAGTAACCATTAGTGTATCTTTCATTTAACCTATATGGATTATGTTAGAATTCCCTATTTACATATTTTTTTTATTGCTGAACAAAGGCGACACGAATTAAGTATCACTTCCCTGCCACCTATAAACACGTTAAAATCTTTAACAAAACAAAGGGTAAGCCATGTTGTCGTTCTTATGTATTTAAGTATGCAGTTAAGTTCGCCTAGTGAAACGTTTATTTCACCCAAATCGTCAGTCAGTTAGACGCAGCTACGCTGTTATCATCGTCTGTCGTGTCTGGGCCAGACAACTTCTCACTCATCTGTTACGTATTTATAACAGTATTTTATATTATTTTAGGGCAATTATGAAACAATATTGTCAAACTCGCTTGCGTCCATTGACTGATAATATTAAATTTGATATGAAGTTTATATAATTCATGATTTTGGCAAAATACATCAAAAATCTCACTTCCCTGTGTATCATTTCCCTGGGTTTACGAAGAAAATGGAAAAGTTAATATCGACTAACCAGCAAAACTTACTGCTATATAAAGGCATTTTACAAATACACTAAGTGCAGGCAAATGCATACACTCCATTGAAAGTGGATACTCCATTTTGACTTGCTTGACTCTATACAAACTTTTAGCTGTTTTTGCAGTAACGTGTGCGAACACTTCCAAATAGGCATCCTAAAATATTCTTCCATGAAAGCAAATGTTGATGACGCTTAAACTGAATCTGAAACTGAGACCAGTAATGCCTGCAACACCAGTATTTTGATTCATCAGACTTGGTTGACCTTACGAGTGTAGGGGAGACCGAGGGCATTTGAAACAATTTTGACAATTTGTTTCATACACAAAACGCTGTAGGCAGAATTCATATGATATTAGTACCAATCGATAGGTAATTCTATACACTTGCGAATAATTAACTTAGAGAAATTGTAAACGATAAATATTGCGGTGAAAAATCGACTTCTCCGTAACAAGTCAATTTGTTTCAACTCCCCTCACACCGAGGTAAGATGAAACAGGGGTCGAGGAGAGTTGAAACATATATTTTTAAGAAGTATTGAGGGATATTATAATGAAAGTGAAGATATCATATAAAGGTATTTATTGAAATAAAACTTTTCAAATACGAAAACAACTTTTTTATCAACATTTTTAACTGATATAATTTTCAGTTAAGTAGGTTACTACAAGCTTACGAATAATCAACTCCTAAAGTAGTTAAAATTACCTATCACAACGACCTATGTGTAACTTTAATCAAAATAACGATAAACAAAATGTTTTACATTCCTTTATGATAATATACAGTGTGAGTCACGTTAAAGTGTACATATGAAAATAGATGAAACTAGACCTATTTTTATCGACAAAAAAGAGGTCAAAAATTTTTTGAGATTTTTTTTTAATTTTTTATAGAATTTTTTTTCTTCCGATTACTTATTGTAAAGAAAACGTAATAACTTTTAAACTAAGCGGTATATCCTGATAAAATAAAAACAGTAATAATGCTAAATAACAGGCGATACTAAAAAAATACATAAAATACACAAAAAATGCCAACAAATAATAAAAAATGATACTTTTTGAAAAAAATCTGCTTAAAAATTCGTGTTTTTTTGGTTATTTGATAAATTTCTCCAAAAAATGCCCCTATAATAGGTGGTTTTTATTACTTTGTATTATTCTCTATCGTATTACCTTCGTAAAACCAAAAATCGCATGTCTCTATCCCTATCACAACGTTTGCAATGATCGTTTGAACTAAGCCTCTCCGGGCGCGCCATTCAACGCTTCGTTAAGAACGAAACTGAAAATGGCTCTAGATTTGTAATTTTGATAAAGACAAGTTAGATTTCAAATAAAAACAAAAGATTTCGAAGTAAAATAAGCATTTTAGTTAAAATTAAAATTGTCTCTACCTGTAGCGGAAAATAATGTTGTGGCCGGCCTTTGTTCAAACGATCACAGCAAATGTTGTGATAGGGATAGAGACATGCGATTTTTGGTTTTACAAAGATAATACGATAGAGAATAATAAAAAGTAATAAAAACTACCTGTTATACGGGCATTTTTTGGAGAAATTTATCAAATAACCAAAAAAACACGAATTTTTAAGCAGATTTTTTTCAAAAAGTATCATTTTTTATTATTTGTTGGCATTTTTTGTGTATTTTATGTATTTTTTTTAGTATCGCCTGTTATTTAGCATTATTACTGTTTTTATTTTATCAGGATATACCGCTTAGTTTAAAAGTTATTACGTTTTCTTTACAATAAGTAATTGGAAGAAAAAAAAATCTATAAAAAATTAAAAAAAAATCTCAAAAAAATTTTGACCTCTTTTTTGTCGATAAAAATAGGTCTAGTTTCATCTATTTTCATATGTACACTTTAACGTGACTCACACTGTATATTCTAAGTCTTTAACATAAAATATCAGTCGTTTCTTATTTATTACAATCAGTCTTAATTAATCAGTATTTCTTTGAATATTTAAGTTACAATACAAATATCTCACAAATGACTAAAATCAAAATAATTATGGAAATAAAAATATCAGTCTGACAAGCAGTTGTGGCAAACATAGGAAAATTCTCCACCAGTGCAAGCTTCATGAGCCCAGTTTTTGCACTCCAGACATTGCACCCACTTTTCTTTGGCTCGGCTATTAGAATATGGCTCAAAACAACAAAGGCATAAAGTTTCCTCTTCTTCTTCACTGTCTTCATTTTTTCTTTGTTTCTTTATAACCTTGGTCTTCTTAGTTTTAGTGTCAAGTTTTGAACTTTTCCTTTTTTTTGTTTCATCAAAGTTAGGTTTTTTCACTTTTTTCTTAGAAATTCGAACTGCTTCGATTGCAGCTAGTTCATCCTTTACGGGAGTGTTGGTTAAGATAGCTGATTTCACTTTGCGTCGATTTGTTTGATTTCCTTTTCGTGGTGGAGCCTTTGGCAAGGGTCTAAGAGTGTCAGGTGAGAATGGAATTGCTGTCATAGTAACTGAAGTATCTCGTGATGTAGATGCTACAGGTATTACATCAGATATAAAGACTGTAGAGGGAACAACGGGTTCAGATATCGCCAGACCAGGTGAATTTATACGAGGGTTTTTTGCATGTTTAAGTAAGTTTTCTGCATTGTAGCTGAGTAGAGGAGGAGTAACCGGTAAATTTAAGATTGATGGACTTGGTGTACGGGAATCGTGTAAAATACTGTCTGCAAGGGTAGAACATGGCACGGATTCTTCACATCTAGAAATGCCTTCCAAGTTAGAGCTCGATGGACCAGGACTAGTGGAAGTTGGCAAGGATCGATCAGTAACCTGACTGGGAAGATAATCAGCGTCCTGGAATATTTCAGTGTTAACTGGCCAAATTCCGGTATGGATGAATCCG
The DNA here is from genome assembly GCF_963855985.1 of Ostrinia nubilalis. Taxonomy (NCBI): domain Eukaryota; kingdom Metazoa; phylum Arthropoda; class Insecta; order Lepidoptera; family Crambidae; genus Ostrinia; species Ostrinia nubilalis. The sequence goes on along the minus strand of NC_087119.1, from coordinate 22,614,901 downwards.
GAAGATATATTGCGTGGTGTGACGGCTGTGTCAAACGAAGTTTTTACTATCCCAGGAATATCATAGATGGACATTACTTTTCCTGGATTAGACCGCATCCAATTATCACAAGCTGTATTAACTGCTTTTTTCACCGGCCCAAAAACGGCCCTGTCCATTGGCTGCAACTTATGAGTGCAGTGAGGTGGAAAAGTTAATAGAATTATGCCATTTTCCTTGCAGAACTCGATATTTTTAACTGCAGTGTGTGAAGCGTGGTTGTCTAATAACAATAGAACTTTATTTTCTTTAGATGGCCTGACTTGGTCTTTGAAAAATGTAAGAAATAATATTGAAGTCATCTTCTTGCATCCACCCTGACCCATTCGCAGAGCCAATTGATCCAATAGGTCCATCGCGTATAAAGTGATCATTAAATCTTTTTCGCGGAAAGATAAACATCGGAGGTATGTGGTTACCAAGGGCATTTCCTGCTAGTGCTATAGTAACTAATGTTCCCCTCTCCGCGGAAGTCATGGCACTCACTTGTTTTTGTCCTCGTCGGGCAATAATGCGGTCTGGTTTCTGAACAGTCGTGATGCCCGATTCATCAACGTTCCATATATCTTTTGCCTGCAACTTGTATTTGTCAACTTAGATGACAATAATGTCGATCAAATTTATGAGGATCTATTCAGTGTTGTGAGTGAGGAATTCAAAACCACATTCCCACAGAAAAAGATCCGAATAAATTCTGTTAAATGTAAATTTGATGACTGGGCTACAACTGGCATTCACAAGAGTAGAAATAAAATGTATGAATTATATAGTCTTAAAGCCGATACGCAAGATCTGAGTGTTATAGAATATGTTAAAAATTACTCAAAAATATTTAAAAGGGTTTGTTTGGCTGCTAAATCAAATCATCTTCGAAACATGATTTTAAATTCTAATAATAAAGCTAAGGCTACGTGGAACATAATAAATAAACAAACATGTAAAAATAAATCGAAGGATAACACTTTTTCACTGAAAATCGGAAACGAAATTATAAATTCCGATACAGAAGTTGCAACCACATTTGAGACATTCTTCTCCAATATTGCGTCTGAAACAACTAAAGAACTGAATTCATCACCAGTTCTTGCAGAGTCTCTTTTAAAATCTAATGTCACCGAGTGCCAGTGTCTGCTCCAGTTCAGGCATATAGATTGTAATACAATAATTAAAACCTTTAGAGAATTAAATATGAAAAAAACTGAGGACCTTTGGGGAATCTCCGTCAGTATAATTGGAACAATTATTGACACCATAGCTCCTCACCTTGCATTCATTTTTAATACATGTATTGATCAAGGTTGCTTTCCTAGCTTAATGAAGTTAAGTAAAATAATTCCATTGTTCAAGGCTGGTGACAAATGTGACCCCTCTAATTTTCGACCGATTTCTATTCTACCAGTACTTAGCAAAATTTTCGAGAAAATTATTTTCCACCAACTTCTATCTCACTTCATTTTTAACAAATTATTACACAATAAGCAATTTGGTTTTACGAAAGGTAGAAGTACTACTGACGCTGGGGTAGCACTATTGAAACACGTCTTTGATGCTTGGGAGAGTAAAAAGGACGCTGTTGGTATTTTCTGTGATCTTTCAAAAGCGTTTGATTGTGTAGACCACCAAACCTTACTAAACAAATTGCGACATTATGGTGTTTCGAATAAGTCACTTGATCTGCTGAACTCGTATCTCACAGGCAGAAAACAAAAAGTTTGTATTAACGGAACTGAGTCTTCTGGAGCACCTCTTACTATGGGTGTGCCGCAGGGATCAATATTGGGACCTTTGCTATTTCTTATTTACATTAATGACCTTCCTTACTTTGTAAAAGATCTGTGTGATATTGTGTTATTTGCTGATGACACATCTCTCATTTTCAAAGTTGATAGAGGTAAAGTAAATTTTGACGATATTAATAACACACTCTCACAGGTTCTACATTGGTTCACTGTTAACAACTTATTGTTAAATGCAAACAAAACTAAGTGCATTAAATTTACCTTACCTAATGTGAGGCAGGTTTCCACGCAGTTAATGGTGAAGAATGAACCATTAAATAGCATAAATTCCACAACATTCCTGGGAATCACTTTAGATGCTAAACTTCAATGGGGTCCTCATATTGAAACTTTGTCAAAAAGGCTCAGTTCGGCTGCTTTTGCAGTGAGAAAGATAAGGCAATTAACTGACATTGAAACGGCAAGGCTAGTATATTTTAGCTATTTTCATAGTATAATGTCATACGGCATATTGTTATGGGGCTCAGCCGCGGACATTGAAACTGTGTTTGTTCTGCAGAAGAGAGCAGTGCGGGCCATTTATAACCTTGGACCCCGATTTTCCTTGAAAGATTTTTTTACGGAAATAAACATACTGACAGTGGCTTCACAGTTCATTTATGAAAACCTTTTATATGTCCGCAAAAATATAGAGCAATTCACGAAAAAGAGCGATTTGCATAACTTTAATACAAGAAACAAAAATAAACTTGCCGTTCCAAATTTCAGATTGCATAAGATTGGTAATTCATTTATGGGAAAATGTATTAAATTCTTTAATAAATTACCACAAACTGTTGTAGAACTACCCATTCATAAATTCAAAGCACATATTAAAAGTACCTTAATGAAAAAGGGCTACTATAAAGTCGATGATTATTTAAAAGATAAAAATGTTTGGGATACGTTACTGCCTAGCTCGCATAAATATTTATAACTTTGTACATTTTAAAGCATGTAAACCTTTGAAAAAGAGGCTGACAATAGTGACTGAGTTTCTTGCGCTGCTTCTTCTCAGCACTGGCCCATTTATTGTCCTGAAGCAGTGGTAGGGTTAATACTGGGACGTGTAAAAGTGCTTTTTTTTAAGCCTATTTACAGAAATAAATGAGTTTTAATGAGTTTTTTTTAGTTTTTTACTACTGAGGTATAATTTTCGAAAAAAAGTTTTACGTTAGTTCTATTAAAACTTGTAGCTCGAGCGATACTTGTAGGTTGAGGTAGTCTTAGAGAAAGAACTGGATGACGCTTCATAAAAGATCGAAGCCAAACCTCTCCAGCCATTTCATGCTCATTCCAAGAAGAAGGATTTTTTTTATTATATTCAACAGCCAACCTATAAGCAAACGTTCTGGCTTCCTTAGTTCTTAGGCCAAAGTTAGCAGCGGCACAGTTTAAAAGATATTCACAGAGTACTTTTTCTTCTGAAGCTGTAAAAACAGTCTTTTCTGGATATCCGACCGTCGGTGGATTCGCCGTTTCGTTATCTTCATAAGCAGTTTTTTTTTTAATATACCTGTATAAGGAGGTATGGTTCAGGTGTAACTCGAAGCCGCGTCACGGAGACTTTTCTGTCGCAAGGTTACTTCTTCGGCTGCGAGATCATATATTTCGCGACTCGCCATACCTCTATCAGTCTTTCTTTTATAATCAGTAGGCATGCTGAAACAAAATGTCCAAATTAAATCAACAAAAAAAAAAATTGAAAACGAGGAGAGTTGAAACACCCTGTTTTAAATCTCCTCAGTAAGAAAAAACCTCCCATTTTTTATTAAATCTATGATCAAGAAGCAAATACACAGAAAACAATTGTACTAAATATATATAACAAATCTTTAGTTAATGAGCTTTCGAAACATATACACCGTGTTACTTTGCATTCTTGCCATATTCACAGAGGTAAAAGTAGGTAATAGTACCTATTATTTAAGATAAACAAGAGACTCCCATAAAGAAAGTACACTAAGATTTTAGTAAATTTGGTTTTTCAGTACAAATTGGAATAAACCAATTTTGGCTCGCTCGTTCTACAGGTGCAAGTGGAATAAACCTAGTGGGCGTGGCCTAGTTCTTAATTTTATGGCTTTGGGTACCAGCCTTTTTATCCAGTCATAATAACTATTTTAAAATACTCTTCAGTTGATTTCAGATATTCCTTTCTACTTTACGGGCTTAGGACCGTCAAAAATACGTAATAATTATTAGGGTTTCAATTAATTTAAAACATTGTACCCTATTTTTACAAATTAATAAATTAAGTATGAAATGAAATCACCTTATTCACGATTGATTATTTATTCATAAGTTCCTACTTACAAAGTTTACGTACTGCGAAGCAAGTGTTCAAAGTGTCCTTCGTTCTGATGAAGGCACAGTCTAGCACGGCGAAGCGTAGGTTTTTCGCTTTAGTTTTCGCAACACATAAACGTTTTGTATCACAGTTTCACTAAAACAATCCTTTCATGTAACGCGTTTACACTGTTTATCTCTTCTGCGCATACCAGTCGTTTCAAGTCACTCCAAAAATTCCATTGGTGTCAGGTCCGAGGATCGTGGTGGCCAAGCTACTGGACCCCTCGTCCAATCCACTGTTCACCAAACGTATTATTCGCGCACTTGACGTCCTTATTGTGGGGGAGCACCATCCTGCTGGTAGTAGAGCATTTGGTGTAACGCTAAGGGTACGTCATCAAGCATTTCGTCTAAGACGTCTTGCAGACACTCCAAGCACCATTTTGATTAAATTATTCGTTGTTTGAATACACTTCAGTCATTTTTGTATTATTTATAACGTGATTTGTGTTTGATGGATTTCTCAGTTTCTTACAAGTGTCAAAAAGACATTTTAAAGACAATAGATTGGGTCAGTGTATAGGAAACGGGGCGCTATGGGGCACGAGACTTAGAAAAATTTTGACGACTTTAGTATTGAGTTGGAATTGTTGGCTTAATTTGGTTTTCCTCGTCTCCGGCGCTGCGGGAAGAGCAGCCTCTTCGCCCTTACGTAACAAGGCGTAATCACCCAAGCTCACCTCCGCAGCTTCGGCTTGCTGGTTTGGTTAATGGTCTTTCATACATAAATTA